>NC_092875.1:68372028-69762653 GCF_028372415.1 Notamacropus eugenii | reverse complement strand
TAGCCAATTTTCAGAATACGCATCTTTGTAACCCCCTCCCCCTGCTCCCAGGCGCGCAGTGGGGGGCCAGGCAGACCCTATCGCAGCCTCACTGTGTCCCTCACGCAGGGGTGGGGAGCCGCTGTCTCTTTAGCGGTCGTTTTACAGAAACGAGTTTACAGACAGCGGCCACGCGGTGGCGCTGTGGCTAACCAGACTATAGGGATGCTGCAGGCAGTCGCTGTTGGAATAAAGTCCCTGGATTTAGCGAGAGCAGCCATGAGGGGGCGCTGCAGCGAAACAAATAAAAACAAACCTAGCCCACACTTATAAAGAGAGGCCACAGGAGGGCGCTATGGCCACGTATTTAGATCCTATTTCCCAAGCGAGCTTATAACTCTCACACACGCGCTCTCCCCCTCCCCCCCACCCCCGGGAGATCTCAGGACAAAGTCTTGTGGCCACACCTGCAGAGAACAGCCCCAGAGTGGGGAAGGGGGGCCGGGACAATGAGGCTCCTCCCCCGCAGCGCACCACCACCGCCAACCCACCACCCCGTCAGGGCCAGGCTACAGTCCGCCCACGTGGCTAGCCGTAAAGAAGGACAAAGAGCTAACTTTGCCAAGGCGGAAATGGAACGGGGCCGCTGTGCCCTCTGGGAAATAGGCAGGGTCACAGAACAGAGGATTCTGGGAGTGGTAGTCGTGCTGCTGAGTGGGACATTACTAGGGCTCCCAAAGGGTGACTTTCTCCCCAGTAACTTAGTTTTCTTACTAAGAAGCTCAGGACCGGGAAGAGCACGTGGTTTTTGTAAGGAAGAGCTACGTCACCTCAAGCAAACCTCAGCTTCCTCATTTGAGGTTATACCTCTGAAGTACTTAGTGCAGTGCCTGCCACCTAACCAGGCACTTAATCAGTGCTCCTTCTTCTCTTTGCCCCCCTCATTTGTAAAACTACAATTTATAACACCTCACAGAGTTTTTGTGAGGCTCAAAGGAGAAAATGTGTACAAAGCACTTTGCAAAATCTTAAGCGCTTTGTCCGGGCAAGCTGATGTCAGAAGAGACAGGGGGAGCCTTCAGAATCAGGAATGTGACTTTGAGCTCCTCTGACGCTTAGTAGCTAGCTGCATGACCCTGGACAAGTCACTTAATTTTTCAGCATCCCATTCTCTAAAGCCATTTTCTAATGCTATAATTAGCAGAGTGTGTCAGTCAATAAGCATTCACTAAATATGCTATATTAATCAGAACTGTGCTAAGCACTAGAGAAAACAACAAAAGACAGTCCCTGTTCTCAATTTGTGGGGGGATGGGAGGAAACATGCAAACAACTACATAATTATTTATATATAATTACATATTATAATATATAAGATGCAGTTTATAATTAAATATAATTTATGTGTATTTACACAAATGATACATATGTGTATACACACATGTATTTATATATACATACACACAAGATCCATTAGGGCTAATTTCAGAGGGAAGGTGCTAGCATCCAGGAGGATGAGGAAAGTCTTCCTTCAGAAGGCAGAATTTTGGCTGAGACTTGAAAGAATCAAGGAAAGTCAGAAGGATGAGATGAGAAGGGATTCCAAGGGAAGCCAAAGTCTCTGGGTTCTCTCAGTGGCTGCAAACTTGGTATAAGACTCAGTGCTATACAGAAGAGAAAAAAATAAAAAGATGATCAAAATAAGAATGGCACAGTTTCTTAAAAGGGAGAGGTCATATAGCTGTTATTTTCGGTCAGAATCAAACCAAATTTTCGGTACTGTCATCTGCCCCATTGGAAAATGATGGCAGGGGCTGCCTCAATTTTCTATATGGATCCCCAGAGCCTAACACAATGCTTGGCATACAACATAGTACATGCTTAACAAATGTTTTGTTATTCATTTTGGGAGTCATAATCTAGTCATGTCTAATTAAAACATTGACAAACAGGGCCATATTGATAAGAGAGTGATCAGGGCTATCAGGTTCCTGAGGATCATGTCACATGAAGATCAACTGAGGGAAACGGGAATGTTTATCCTAGAGAGGAGAAAATACAGCACAGAAGGGAGGACTATAGGGAAGAGCTATTAGAATCATTCTATTTGACCTTAGAGGGTAGGTCAGAGGAGGGAGATCATAGGGGGTACACATTTAGGTATAATACAAAAAGGGAAAACTGAATAATAACTAGAGATATCCTAAAATAGAATAGGCTACCCTGGAAATCATGGGGTTCCCCCATCACTGGAAGCTTTTAAATGGATGTGGGCTGTTGAGATTTCTGCCCAGGAGGTGTGAACTAGATGCTTTCTGGGATTCCTTCCATCTAAGACTCTGGAGGACTGTGTGTCTTCAGAGATGACAAGAACATAAGGTCTTGTGACAGGGGGCGGTGGGTTAAGCTCTCTGAGTCAGAATACCCATTCCCTGCCCCCAGAAGAGATTGGAGACTGATTCAATGGGAACCAGACTTCCAGCACCATGTCTCAGAATATCTTCTCAGTTCTGCCACCAGGGTTGAACCTTAGGTAGCCTGTGCTGAATAAGGCAGGGAGGTGCACTTTCATGGGCAAACTGGAGGCAGGAAGCTGGGGGGAGCCTCAGCTGTATGAGACCCCCAGGAAAGGATCTGGTCACTCCCTGGGGTTTCTCGCCTCCCCTGGAAGCTGCGAATGAAGCACCTGAGCGTCACAAATGGGTCCTCGCTTTGTGGCCATGGACGGGACTGAACCTGTCTTCTCATCTGAAAATGAGCATGTTCGAGACCCCGTACAGCTCTAAGTCTATGACCCTCAGAGATGAAGTTTTCTTTTCTCTGGGTGGCAGTTTCCACATCCGGAAAATGGAGCAGTTTGCAACTCTGCAGGCTTAGAGAATTCAGGGGAGACTGCCTACACTCAACGCTGCTAATAAGTATCCACAGAGGTCATCTAGGTTCAGCCAGCCTTCTGTCCAATGCATAAGCGGTTTCTCGCCTGACACAGAGCCAGCAAGCTCTTGGTCACTGTTTATACTGACTTGAATACTGTTGCGACTGGGAGGGAAAGGAAAAAAAGTCTCTAGCATCACGCTTGGGGCCGAACTACCACTCCCAGAATGCACTGAGAGTCAAAGGCGTCCACCTCCACACTACATTTCCCAGAGGCCTCCGCTTCCAGCCTAGGCTTTTACCGCTTTGCATCGTCCTGCTTCCGGTCACTCTAACAACCTCGCGGTCAGGTCAGGGTGGACCTGGAGACCGACCCCGGAGGTGCAGGGGCGGAGGGTATGGTGAGGACGTGGACAGGGGAAGGGGCCCTGCCTGGCTGGGGGCGGCTCTCCATTCCCCCATCCCTGCAGGCCCTCCACCAGGGGATGCTGAGCAAATTTGTGTGTCCACCGTGCCGACGTGTTCTAGTCTGTGTGACCCGCAGCGCCCACATGTGGACGCTGTGTGCATGGTCAGACCCTAGGAATCTAGTCTAACCAGTACGACCTCAGCGCCATCATGTGGCCAATGTGCGTATGTGGTAAGGTTCTATACTAGCTAAATGCGCTTGAGCTAAGGCTCTCCGCTAATTGACATGAGCACACAGCGCCATCGTGTGGTCACTGGATCCCTCTGCAGCCACAGCATCACCACGTGGTCTCTCCACCTTAAGCTCTCCCAGGTTTCTAGCCTTGGCAGTCCTGAGCACGTGTCCTTACTCCAGTGCCACCACATGGACACTGTCAAGTTTTCTAACCTGCAAACCCTAAGTGCCACCATGTGCATGTCCTGGGATTCTAGTGCAACCACCAGGACACCCATCCTTGGGCTAGTCTGCGCACTGTGGTCCATTCTCAGCTTTGTTATTCCAACCTTGGCTTATTGACCATTGTATGTACGTGGGTCATCTCTCCTCTCACCTCTTTGACCACAGTACCATTGTATGGTCTTCCAGGGTCTCTGCCCTGGTCAATGCCTTGCTGCACCATCCTATGGCCGGTACATTCCTTGGGAACCAGCGGGCTCTGAACGCACTTTGAAGCTCAGAGCTGAAGAAACTAAGAGATTCCAGTCGAGTTCTTTGATTTTACAAAAGGAAAAACCAAGCTTCAGACAAGGGAAAGTTTGCCCTTGGCCACACAGGGACGAAGCCAGGACAAGGTGTCCTAACTCTCCCAATGAAAAATCTTTCTAAGAATCCACACTGCCCCAGCAGCCTAGGATAGAGTTTACAGATTCTAGCCTGAGGCTCTCTGAAGGGCTTCTTACCTAGAAGACAAATAGGGGTCTCAGAAAAAAGGGCCCAGTTAATGAAAGACGTTGACTTTTACCTTGTAGTGCCCATATCCACTGTGAGATGGTAAAGAACCTGTTGTCTGGGCCATAAAAAGGTTGGGAGAGCTTATCCTGAATAAAAGAAGACCTATGGGGAACATGATCACATATGTCAAATTTGTCACTTGGAAGAGATTTGTTATGTTTGACTCCTAGAGAACAGAAGTGGGAGCCCTGGGAAGACGTTACAGGGTAAGATTTTGGCTTCACAAAAGAAAGAATTTGCTAACCATTAGAACTGCTCAAGAAGGAGCATCTACCTTTTGCAATGGAGTTATAGTCAGAAAATCTGGGTTCAAATCATGACTCTCAATTACTGTCTGTGTAGTACTGGTCTAATCATTTAACTTCTCTGGGCCTGTTTTCTCACCTGAAAAAACAGGTGAGATGGCTTTTAAGGTGCCTTCCTGTTCTAAATCTATGGTCCTATGATCCTCAAAAGGTAGTGAGCTCTCCATCAGTAGAAGTCTCCAAGTGATGTATAGATGACCAATCATTAGTTACAGAGGGAGGTTCTTTTCAGGCATGCATTGGACTCAGAGTCTTCTAGATTCAAAGCATTAGGAAATAAGTTCTGGGGGTAGGAATATGTCTTTGGAGACAGCAGTGACCTGAGGTCCCTCCTCATTTCAGGAGAGTCAAAGGAGGAGTGGATCCTGTCCTAGCTGGTGCTGGAGTCATCCCTGAGCAGCCTGCCTGGGAGTTCAAATACCAACAGGAGGGAGTGACTTGGAAGGTTTGAACCAAAATGCCTGAAGGGAGAGGTGAGAATTCCAGGAGGGTTGGGGACTAAGTGATACACTCTACAGGGGCCATAGGCCGACCTATCTCAGAGGAGACTCCTTTGAGACATAAGGTATCTGGAAGACTCACCCAAAGAAGAAGAAGGTTTGGAGCTGTAACTTGGGCTCTCAGCTACAATATATCCTCCAGCCCCGCATCTCCTACAGAGATCTTAGAAGGGACATCTTTTTCCACTGGCTACCCCTTATGACAGTTGGGAGAGCAATCCAGTTACCTCCCACCTCCTGGTAAACTCTCTCCAAAGGGCTCTTCCTGGCTTTCAATCAGGCCATCTGAGGCTTTCACTTTGAACTTGTCCAAGCACTTTCCCGACTTTTCATTGTGTGTTCCTGATTGGCACAGAGGGTAACTACTGCAGTAAGTTCCCTGCTGGCTCATGTTAGTGCTAAGATCAAGACCCACGCCTCCTAATGCCAGGTTCTAAACTGTCCTGACCTTTTGGTCTCTCTGAGGGTAAAGTAAATGTATTACAACAGTGGAGCTTCAGAGAGGTCAGTGAGCTCACTCAACTCACCAGTGTGAGCCAATGGAGTGAGGAGCTAGAAGAAAGGTTGAGTTTAATAGGGTCCTACAACACTGCACAAGGGGGCAGACCTCTAGCCTAAGGGGAAAACTTCTCAGAATTCTGGGCTTTTCCCCCAGTCTAGAGGTCTACTCCTTTGTGCAGACCTGCTGTGTCTATAGAGCCAGAGGTAAGATTCCAGGGAACAGTGTCCATGAACCTCATAGCTTAGATCCCAGTGGTCAGTTCAGCCCTTCCTGAGCTCTTTCTATTTCTTTTTCTTTTTTTTTTTTTTTTTAGTTTTCAACATTCACGTCCACAAGATCTTGAGTTCCAAATTTTCTCCCCATCTCTTCCCTCCCCCCACCCCAAGACACCATGCATTCTGAATACCCCTTCCCCCAATCTGCCCTCCCTTGTATCACACCCCTCCCCTCCTTTATCCCCATTTTCTCTCTTGTAGGGCAAGATAGATTTCTGTACCCCATTACCTGTATATCTTATTTCCCAGTTGCATTCAAAAACAATTCTTAGCATTCATTCCTAAAACTTTGAGTTCCAACTTCTCTCCCTTCCTCCCTCCCCGCACATCCCCATTGTGAAGGCAAGCAGTTCAATATAGGCTATACATGTGTAGTTACGCAAAAGACTTCCATAACAGTCATGTTGTGAAAGACTACCTATATTTCCCTCCATCTTAGCCTGCCCACCCCATTTATTCTATTTTCTCTTTTGACCTTGTCCCTCCCCAAAAGTGTTTACTTCTAATTACTCCCTCCTCCCATTTGCCCTCCCTTCTATCATCCTCCCACACCCCACTTATTCCCTTCTCCCTTATTTTTCTGTAGTTTAAGATAGATTTTCATACCAAATTGAGTGAGCATATTATTCCTTCCTTAAGCCAAATGTGATAAGAGTAAGCTTCACTTTTTCACTCTCACCTCCTTCCTTTTCCCCTCCATTGAAAAATTTTTTCTTGCCTCTTTTATGACAGATAATTTATCCCATTCCATTTTTCCCTTTCTCCTCCCAATATATTACTCTCTCACCCTTTAATTTTTTTTTAGATACCATCCCTTCCTATTCAACTCACCCTGTGCCCTCTGTCTATATGTATATAGTCCCTCCACCTCCCCAAATACTGAGAAAAGTCTCAAGAGTTACAAATATTATTTTTCCATGTAGGAATGTAAACAGTTCAACTTTAGTAAGTCTCTTATGATTTTTCTTTCCTGTTTACCTTTTCATGCTTCTCTTGATTCTTGTGTTTGAAAATCATATTTTCTATTCAGCTCTGGTCTTTTCATCAAAAATATTTGAAAGTCCTCTGTTTCATTGAATGACTATTTTTTCCCCTGAAGTATTATACTCAGTTTTGCTGGGTAGGTGATTCTTGGTTTTAATCCTAGTTCCTTTGACTTCTGGAATATCTTATTCCAAGCCTCTGGGCTCTTTTTCTCATCATGGCTTTCAGGTAGCCCCATAATTTTTAAATTGTCTCTCCTGGATCTATTTTCCAGATCAGTTATTTTTCCAATGAGATATTTCACATTATCTTCAACTTTTTCATTCTTTTGGGTTTTTTGTAATTTCTTGGTTTCTCATAAAGTCATTAGCTTCCATCTGCTCCATTCTAATTTTTAAAGAACTGTTTTCTTCAGTGAGCTTTTGAAACTCCTTTTCCATTTGGCTAATTCTGCTTTTTAATTTTTTTTCTCCTTATTGACTTTTTGGACCTCTTTTGCCATTTGTGTTAGTCTATTTTTCAAGTTGTTATTTTCTTCAGCATTTTTTGGGGTCTCCTTTAGCAAGCTGTTGACTTACTTTTCATGATTTTCTTGCATCACTCTCATTTCTCTTTCCAGTTTTTCCTCCATTTCTCTTACTTGATTTTCAATTTTTTTTTTTTATCTCTTCGCATGGCCTGAGACCATTGCGATTTTATTTTGGAGGTTTTGGATGAAGAAGCCTTGACTTTGATGTCTTCCTCTAATGATATGCTTTCTTCTTCCTCATCCAAAAGGATGGAGGAAAATACCTGTTCACCAAGAAAGTAATCTTCTATAGTCTTATTTTTTTCCCTTTTGGGGGCATTTTCCCAGCTAATTACTTGACTTTTAAGTCCTTTGTCAAGTAGAGGGTGTACTCTAGGGACCTATAAGTTCTCAGTTCCTCCAAGGTGGCACAATCAAGGGAGAGGAGTTTACTCCCCTCCTGTCCTGTGCTCTTTTCTGAGAGCAACTGCCCAGGATCTGTCAGTAGGATTCCCTCTTCACAACTGCCTCCAGTTCCACCAGGCTAGCGCTTTTCCTCACCCCAGGACTGCCACTCAGGGCTGAGATTCATATCAGCAGCTTGATTCCCCCAGGGTCTGTAGGCCGAGGGCTCCATAAAGGGACGCTGCTACAGTGATTTCCACTACCCTGGGGCTGGGGCTAGTGCTGGACCCAATTCCCTTCTCACCTAGGTGAAAGAGCTTTCTCACTGACCTTTGGAGCTGTCTTTGGCATTTGTGGGTTGAGAAATCTGGGAACCACAGCTGCTGCCTGGAGTCTATGCCCTGAAGCCTGCTCCATTCCTATCTGAGCCATGGTGGGCTGTGCTGTGCGCCAAGCCCAGTGCGATAGGCCTTTCCTGTCAGCCTTCCAGGCTGTCTTGTACTGGAAATCTCTCATTCTGTCATTTTGTGGCTTCTGATGCTCTAGAATTTGTTTAGAGTCATTTTTTTACATATATTTTATAGGCTTTGGGAGTAGAGCTCTAGCAGGTCCATCCTTCTACTCTGCCATCTTGGTTCCACCTCTTTCTGTCTATTTCTGAAAGAGAGAGCAGCACCCCAAAATGCCACTTCCTCCACAAAGCGTTCTCTGGTTCCCCAAAATCATAATATCCTTCCCCCCACACACACCTCATTTAACACTTTCCATGTCCTTCCCTAACACACCTGTCCCATATTACTCCCTTATTTGTTGTTGTTTCAGTTATGTCCAACTCTCTGTGACCCCATTTGGGGTTTTCTTGGCAAAGTTCACCATGTCTTTCTCCAGCTTATTTTTGCTCAGTTGTGTTTGACCGTTTATGACACCATAGATCACAGCATGCTAGTACTGTCCATGGGGTTTTATTGGCAAAGATACTGGAATTATTTGCCATTTCCTTCTCTAGCTCATTTTATAGATGAGGAAACTGAGGCAAACAGGGTTAAGTGACTTGCCCAGGGTCATACAGCTGGTAAAATATCTAAGGCCAGATTTGAATTCAGGAAGATGAGTCTTCCTGACTTCAGGCCCAGCACTCTAACCACGATGCCACCTAACTGCTCTAATATCTGTCATAGTTATTTGTGACTTATCCAAAGAAATCTTTGAATTCTGTGGAACCATATACCATATCTTAGCTAAATGTTGTGCACAGTGATATGCACCTAGTAGGACCTTAATAAATATTTATTATAGTATATTGTTGTTTTGTATCATGGGGATTTCCAGCCTAGACTGGTGTGGGATAGCTACTTGAAGAGAGACTCTTCCCTCATAGTTTCCTTCTTTTCCCCCAGCTATGCCTTCCCTGGACTCTATCCATCCCTCAGAGGAGGCAGAAAGGAATGCTGGGCTCCAGGCAGTCCAATCCCAGGTGAGTTGGGCTTCTATGTCCTGAGATGCCCTCTCATGTCTCCAGGGCATGTCCTTTCCTTATCCCAGGGCTTCTGTCCTCAACAAAGCTTCATTCTTGGGCCAGACTCCCTCACCAGTAGAATAGCACAAAGCTGGAAGAGATAGTAAACTAATACATTGGATGAGAGGATCAAAATATTTTCAGTCTATAACAAGGAGACAGAAACTAATTGGATAAAGTCTAATGGAGATAAATGTAAAATTCTTTTCATGGGTTCAAAAGGTCATCTGTCCTGTCCAGGTGTGGAGAAAGCAGCAAGCTAGACCTTTCCTTGCCTGCTGCTTAGCATGAACCAACAGCAGAGTGTGTCAGACAAAAACATTCAGAGTCCCCAACTATCTTAACTAAAAAAGCCTAGAGCCCAGAACAAGGAACATAATAATCCTATTGTCTCCTGCTCTGGTCAGAACATACCTCAAGTTACAGAAAGAAGGTTGAGAAGTTTAGGATTATCCAGAAGAGGATGAAGAGGAAAGGTCAAAGAAGCATGCCATATGATCATCAGCTAATGGAACTGGGGATATTTAATAGAGAGAAGATATGGAATAGTAGCATGCCCTTATATAGCACTTTAAGGTTTGCAAAATGTTTTACATTGTTGTTCTGTCGTGTCTGACTCTCCATGACCCCATTTGGGGTTTCTTAGCAGAGATACTCGAGTGCTTTGCCATTTCCTTCTCCAGCTCATTTTACAGATGAGGAAACTGAGTTAAGTGACTTGCCCAGGGTCATACAGCTAGTAAGTGACTGAGACCAGATTTGAACTCAAGTCTTCCTGAATGTTAAGGTTGATTCAAACTCACATATTCCTGCCTCCAAGCCCAACATTCTCTCTACCTTTGCAGGTACATGTAGGGCTAGGATGTGGAAAGGGGATTAGGCTTATTCTCCTTAGCCCCATAGAGCAGAACAATGAATGATGGATGTGAGTCCCTTAAGGGTAGAGGCTGTATCATATACACTGTCCTGCACCCCACTCTGTGCTCTGCACACAGTAAATACTTAATAAATGTTTGGTAAAGTGGGAAGGGAAGCTAAGGTTATTTCTAAAAAGGAAGAGCCTCCTTCCAAAAATAGAATCAGCTGCTTTGTGAGAAACTAAGGACACTGATATGTCAAAAAATCTTGAAATCATCCATCAAAAAGCATTTATTAAGCATTTACTAGGAACTGGAGATACAGATACAATCCAGATAAGGATAAATTAAAGGAACTAGGACTTTTTAGCCTTCAGGAAATAAGACTCATGGGAAGGAAGGAAGGAAGAAAAGGAGGGAGGGAGGGAAGGAAGGAAAGAAGAAAGAAAAAGAGGGAGGGAAGGAAGAAAAGGAGAGAGGAAGAGAGGGAAGGAAGGAAGGAAGGAAGGAAGGAAGGAAGGAAGGAAGGAAGGAAGGAAGGAAGGAAGGAAGGAAAGGAGGAAGGGAAGGAAAGAAAGGAAGGAAGGAGGGAAGAAAGAAAAAAAGGAGGGAGGGAAGGAAAGAAGGAAGGAAACAAGAATTTATTAAACACCTACTGTGTTCCAGGCACTATTCTAAGTGCTTTATAAATATCTCATTTGAACTTCACAACAACCCTAGGAAGTAGATGCTATTACTATACCCACTTTACAGTTGAAGAAATTGAGGCAGATGGGTTAAAGTACTTGGCCAGGGTCATATAACTAGTGTCTAAGACCAGATCTGAACTCTCCAGGCCCAGTGGTCTCTCCACTACACCATGAACATGATAGTTCAACTGTTTAACAGTCAGTCATGTAAAAAAAGGTACTGGACTGTTCTGCTTAAACCCAGAAAGCGGCATTGGGAGCAGAAGAGGAAAAGAGGCAGACCTGAGCTGGATATCAGGGGAAACTTCCTGACTGTGAGAGTGACTGGCCCTGAGTGGAATGGCCAGTTTCAGGCGTTGGCGTGGTCCCCCCACCAGAGGCCTCTGAGCTAAATGTCCATTTGCTGAGTATATTGCAGTGGGGATTCTTACCCCAGCATGGATGGGCCTCTGGGAACCCTTCCTCACTGAGATTCTGTGAGCCAGGGAGCTCCTTTTGATGGCAAGGATGAGATTAGTAGAAAGTAAGCTCCTTGAGGGCAGGGACTGTGTCATTTTGGATGTACAGCCCTAGCCCCAAGCATAATGCCCAGCAACACAGTCAACATTTATTGATTGATTGATGATTGATTAGTGCATTGGGGAGAAACTGGACTAAGCAGTCTATAGGGCAGTGGTGTCAAACTCAAAAAGAAGCTAATCTTTTCAAGTGCCTGTTGACTTAGAAAACCAAAAATTAACATTATCTGTGTTGAATTCTAATGTTACTTATTTTGTTAAATATTTCCCATTTACATTGTAGTCTGGTTCTAGCATTCAAGGATACTTGGTACCTAGAGAGAGGGCCATGAGTTTGACTGCTCTGGGGTGTCTTCCAAAATCTAAGATTATCTGATTGTCCTAAGAAGCTTTTCCTTGCTAATTCAACTCATTTTTCTTCTCAGAATCCCTTGATTATTTAAATATATGTGTTTATTAACCTCTAAGAGTTTCATGTTCCAGGGGAAGGGGGAGGGAGAGATGGAGGGGAGGACTTCTCCCCCATTGAAAAGAGAAGAGAGCCCAGCTCTACAGAGAACTGCAGAATCAATCTCAGTCAGAAGGGACCTCCTGCCTGAGAAGGAACCCCATCTTGACACCACCCCTAACAAGATAAGCACAACCACTTCCCATATGGCTTGTCCTCTTTCCTCCCAACTTCCCACCATGATATGACCTTCAGCCTTCTCCCTCATACCCCTGGGGCCCCTGGGTGAGAAGAAACATGGTCTGTGTTTCAGGAATCCTTGACATTCAAGAATGTGTCTGTGGACTTCACCTCCTAGGAGTGGGTGCAGCTGAACCCTGCTCAGAGGGAGCTGTACAGGGAAGTAATGCTGGAGAACCTCAAGAATCTGGTCTCCTTGGGTAGGAAGAACTTCTCACTACTCACTGTTGGCCCACCCAAGTCACTCCTTTTAGTGGCCTTTCTTCTCTGCTCTTGCTAATGAGAACAGAGAAGTGGGAGAAGAGCTTGAGACCAAGGCTCCAACCTTCCCAATCCCCTTGGGGCCCAGAACCAGGGCATTTCCATCAAGTTAACAAGCATTTATTAAGCACCTATTATTTGCTAGACACAGGGGACAAAGAGAGAGGGAAAATAGCCTTTGCTTTCAAGGAATTCATAATCCAGTGGTGGAAACAAGATGCAGGCAACTATGTACAAACAAGCTATATAAGGATAAACTGAAGATAATCAGTGGAGGGAAGACATTAACATTGAGAATTTAGCTGAGCCTTGAAAGAAGTCAGAGAAGCCAGAAGGAAAGGGTGCGGAGGGAGAGAATTCCAAGTGTGGAGGGCAGTGAAAATGCCCAGTCTTCTTCCCTATTCCCATTCTGTGCTTTGTATGGGTAGAAGTGAGAATTTTTCACTATGTAGCCTGTAGTTTTCCCATCTTCTCTTTCCTCAATTTGATGAGTCCCCCAAGGGGCCAAAGGTGTTGCCCCCATTGGTGATGAGAGGGAAGTCATTGGTTGAGCTCCTTCAGAAGTCTTCCCACATTCCACTGGGCTTCCCTATTACCTTCTGTTCCCTGAAGAGCAAGGGGCTAGAGTCTAGCCCCTAAAACAAGTCCCCTTAATAAAAGAATTTGTGAAGTTTGGATTCAGTCACTTGAAGCTTGGCACTTGAGGACCTAGAGGGCCACATGTGACCTGGAAGCCACAGGTTCCCCACTGCTGGGCTAGACTATAAGCCCCATAAGAGCAGGAGCTGTCTTATTTCAGTTGTGTTTCACCCAAGCTCCAAGCATAGTGCTCTGCATGCAGTGGGTGTTTAAAACATACTTACCAAATGATGTTGTTGGATGAATGGAATAGCTATGGGGCAAAGCTATGGGATGGCTTTGTGTCCCAAGCCTGACTTCTTGTCCCACAAACAGGCCTTCTAGTTTCTAAACCTGATGTGATCTGCCAGTTGGAGCAAAGGAAGGAGCCTTGGGCCAGAAAGAGAGACTGCTCTAGAGTCATCTGGCCAGGTGAGTGAGGGCAGTGAGTGGCTGATTGGTTGGTTGGTTGGTTGGTTGTCATGTTTCAGTCTGAAAGAAGACCAAAATGACATCACTATGTTAACATCAAGTTGTAGTGAGTCTGACTGTGGTTGATCAGACCAATATAAGCTCGGAATGTTCTACCACAGGTCAGGCATAAATAGTCCGTGTGAACATTTGGGGTGGATTCTCTAAATTTGCACATCTCATGTTGCTTTTGAGCTACTTCAATTCTGCTTTGCTCATAGAGCACACAGCTCCTTCTCTGTTGTGGGCTCACCATGCTGGGCAGTCCTGTGCCAGTGTCTCCCATGTCACACAATCAAATCCAAAGTTCTTAAGAGAGACCTTGAGAGTGTCCTTGTATCACTTCTTCTAACCACCATATGAGTGCTTGCTCTGGGCGAGTTCTCCATAAATAATCTTTTTGGCAAGTGTACATTTGGTATTCAAACAACAGAGCTGTGATCTCTGCAGTAGAGTTTGAATGTCAGCTTCCATCTTTTTTATATTTCTTTTTACCTCCTATTTAGTTGGTGAGTTCCCTATACATCCACAATGCTCTCTGAGGACAAATCTCATTTTTCCTCATTATTAGAATTGTTTCCTTTCATGTCTTCAGAATTTTATTCTTGAGAATCTTTCATCCTTCCTAGCATGGCCTCCCCTACAGCTGAGGCATCAAACACATGACCCACCGACTACATGCATACCACAGTCCTCCCAGGTGTGACCAGAACCAAATTAAAATATAGTTCCTATCTGATTTTAATGTATTAATTTAAAAATGAAATATGTAAACGTGGTTTTCTAAGTCAATATGCAACCTTCAGGATGGGTTTGTGACCCCTGTTTCTATTTTAATTTGACACCACTGCTATAGAACATTTTACTTCATGAGATCCTATGTATGTATCTTTTCTCTGAACTCTTTTGAAATCTGCTTTCCCAAAATCTAAGGTGCATGATTTCCTCACCTCTACCACAAACTTTAGGATGCATTGGTCACTTACCTCTGAGGTTCCCATCATTTCCATCCCAGCAATCAATTCCTTCTCATTAATGAGAATCAGATCCTGGGTAGAATTTCCTTTGTTGTTCATCCACCTTTTGAAGAATGAAATGATAATTAAGGCAAGTCCAAAAGTTGTGAGATACTCCTTGTTTTTGGCAATGAGAGAGAGCTCTAGCAGAGGTCAGGATGACTGAGGTCCCATCATTACTATACTGTGCTCTGTACCAGGCTTGTCATCTCTTTCCCAAACTCCTTGTTGGTTTCCTCCTTCTGTCCAGGTGGTTTGTAGTTTACTCCAATAACAAGATCACTTTTCCTCCTTTGATTTTCACTTAGCCATCATGCTTCCCTCCTCTGGTTCCTAGATTTCTTTACATAATTATTTTGTCTTAATATAGAGATACCCCAGCCCTCCCCTCCTACCTAACCTATTATCTTAGACACAGTATATCCATGCCAAGCCATCATCCAGTTGTGCTTTTCATTCTGCCAAGTTTCATTTAATCCTCTGAGGCCAAGCTTGACCTATCACATCAGGACCTCTACTTCATCTCATTTGTTGCCTAAACTTTGGACATTTGTCTAGAGATACTTGAGGTCATGGGTTTTACTACTGACTCCTTTCTCAAATTTATCTCCTCTGAATTTGTGATGTCTCAGCTGCTTATTCCTTCTCTTTGTAGCTGTAGTTGGTAGCCTTGTGCACATCTTCTTTTTGGTGTCTAGGAATCTGTCAACACCAGACTATAAGCCATGATCCACAAATAGAAATCCCATTCTCTGATATCACCATAGAACAGAGAATGTAGGTGCTAAGAAAAATCTTAGCACCAAGCAAGGAGGGCCCTTAAAATATCAGAGCTGGGAAGGCACCTAGAATACAGAGTATCAGAGTTTGGAGGGCCCCTAGAACACAGAGTGTCAAAGCTGGGAGGGCTCTTAGGACATAAACCATATGGGACTTGCCCAAGGACACTTAGCTAACTAGGAGACATAATACTGACATCTCTGCCCTCCCTAGTGCCTTTGCCATAGTCTTCACTTTCCTCAGCTCTTCTGCCATGTATATAACTGTGTTGACCTTACCTTCATCTTGAAAATATCTCCTCCCTTGTCTTTCAAGAACCCACATGACTTTATGTTGTTTTCCTCTGCCTGTAACCAACCTAATTCCCTTCTTTCCAGTGATGACTCTCTCTTCCCTGACATTAGTCACAGAGTCATTTTATATTTTCTTCTGCCTAAGACTAAGGAGCCTTTTTTCATCCACTTTCCGTCCCAGTCTTCATTAGTAATGCCAGATTTACCTGGGCTCACCCTTTCTTGTTTCTCACCATGGCCAAACTCTGCTGAACTCTGCACTGTTTTGGGAGGGTAAAAAAAATCCCTTTTCTAATTCTCATATGTCTTCTAGAACTAGTCATGATGGGTCACACTCCTCCCTCTGCTTCTCCTCTGCCCTTAGATCAGGGCTTGTGGTTTGCCACAGCTATTCCTAATTATACCACTCCAAAAGACTGGTGAGTCAACCATAGAAATAGGAAATTTTGGAATTGGGAAGGAACCTCAGAAATCGTCTTCTTCATCAGTATTCTGAAGATAAAACTGGAGACTGAGGGAGCTGAACTGACTGTTTCAAAGATCCACAGCTGGCTTTGGTCTCACTCAGCCACCCAACTATTTAAAGGAAATATGGTTCTGCATCACAGCCATCAAGTATTAAGCCCATTGTGTGTCCTAAATATAAGAAAATGATCAGGTTTGCTCTCACTAAGTGCCCCCTGCACCCCAGCCAGCTCCAGTCTCTCACTTCTCCAGACAAGTATTTTTGCTTTTCGATAACCCCCTTCCCTCAAACTAATTTTTTCCAGGACCTTGCACAGAAGAGAGTAGCTCTCTTTTTTTTATGACTTCATGGCTTACAAAGAACTTTCCTCAACCACTCTTTGAAATGTAGGGCAAAAAAAGAAAATTATCATGCCCATTTTACAGAGAAGGAGACTGAGGTTCAGACAAGTGAAGGGATCTACTATTGTCATATAGCCAGAAAGTTTGTGAGGCTGAGGTTAGAACCCTGATCTCTTGACTCCAGTGCCACCACTCTTGCCTCATAGAAACCCTTTTCTTCTTTCCACCCAAGCCAGTTTCCTCCCAAATCTCTTTCTCAATCACTGGTACCACCTTCCTTCCAGTCTGAGGCTAGAAAAATCATTAAGTAGTTCTTTGAATCTTTTCTCTCTTTGCTTCATTTTATCTGGTTAATTACTGAATTCTGTCAGTCTTTTCTATGAGACATTTACACTGGATGGGCAATTTCATCTCCATATCCTCTAAACCATTACCATTCTTTTTTTTAATTTATTTATTTTTTAGTTTTCAACATTCACTTCCATAAGATTTTGAGCTTCAGATTTTCTCCCCCTCCCCAAGACAATGCGCAATCTGATATAGGCTCTACTTGTGCATTGTTATTAAACATATTTTCAGATTAGTCAGACCATTACCATTCTAAAGATCCCTTCCCACCTCATTCCAGCTTCTTCTTCTATTAACCCTTCCAACACACAACCACCAGGTGAATCTACATAAGCTATTCCTTTTATCGTCTTACTCTTCTGCTCAAGAATCTACAAGGAATCCTTATTGCCTGAAGTTTAAACTTCCCTCTCTGGCTCTCGAAACCTTTTATAAACTGATCCCATCCAAGATCATTTTTTCTACTCATTATTTTCTACTCCAAGCCTTGCAGTATTCTGAATTTCCCTGCTGCACTGCCCTGGGCCCCGCCGTGTCATCTTCACCTCGCTTCACTCTACCACATCCAGCCCATCCCCCACATCCTGTCATTTCTATCTTCACATCTCTTCTCTGCACTCACACCCACCTCACCATCTCATGCCTGGACTATTACAATAGCCTCTTACTGTAAGCAATGGGCAGGAATGACTTTCTTTTTATTAATTGCACCCTCGGTGCTTGGCACAATGCCTGGCACATAGGCACTTACTTTTTATTCTATTGGATCAATTAGTCTCCCTGCCTAAAGTTTCCCCTCAATCTAGGCCATCCTTTACCCAGATGCCAAAATTTTTCTGAAGCATAAACCTGACCATATCACTCCCCCTGCTCAGTTAACTCTGTGGGCTCCCGGATCAAATATAAAGTCCTCTGTTTGGCATTTAAAAATCTGCCAGCCCCTGTTCTGATCTTGGAAAGTAGCCTGGGCCACTAAAGAGTTATTTACCCAAAGTCATACAACCACTATGTATCAGAGGCAGAGCTTGAACCCAAAACATCCTTGTCATTAGATGAATTAATCTCTAGTTTCTGTGCCTTGATTTGGCAGTTCCCTCAAGGGAAGGTTGATTAGGCAGGGTAGGGATTGCCTGCCCCTCCTCCCTCTCTCTCTCTCTCTCTCTCTCTCTCTCTCTCTCTCTCTCTCTCTCTCCTTCCCTCCCTCCCTCCCTCCTCCTTCTTTAATTATTCCATGTGACTTTCTTCCCAACAGACATCCTCTGCCTCAGTTTCCCTGTATATTCAGCAGCAGTAGGTTTCTTCTTGTGCGTGAAGGGGAATCACAAAGTCTCAGGCTCAATTCCTGGTTTTCCAAAGCTCCAAGCCCAGTTCAAGATCAGAGAAGACCTCAGCCTAGAAAGGACTGCAAAGATTATCTCATCTACCTACATCCTCTTGTAGATAAGGAAATTGAGAAGAAAAGGGATATACCCTAGATCATAGGGGTTGTAAGAGCCATGGTGTGTATTACCAGGGCCCAGTCCATGGTAAACACTGGATAAATGCTTGATGACTGCTCCCAGGATAAACTCTCTGAGCTCTGATGGTCATGTTACTCCTCAGCTCAGAAATCTTCAGTGGCTCCCTATGATTTCCCAAGGAAAGTTCCCAGTCTTCCGTAGTAGTCAAGGCCTTCCAGAATCTAGTGCTGCCCTATTTGGCCAGCTTTATCTCATGTTATTACTTTCCATGTTCACCAACCAAGTTGTTCTGCTCTCTGTCCCCCAAACACACCATGAGACCTACCACCTTCATGCCTTCACTCCCTCTGTTCCCATTTGCCTGAAATGCCCTCCCTCCATTTCTCCACCTATTGAATTCTGATCCATCCTTTAAAACCCACCTCACATACCACCTCCTCCAAAAGCCTTCTCTGATCAGAGGCAACTACAAATGACTTACCCCCACCTAGATCCCACAAAAAACTTTGTTTTCCAAACTAAGCTCCAGTCCTGTCTCTTAGAGTTGCTAGCTGTGGGTAAATTCCTACCACCTCAGTTTCTTAATCTGTAAAATGGAGATGATAATACTTTCACTATGTACATCCCAGGGTTTTGAGGAAAACGCTTTATAAGCCATAATAATAATCATAGCTAACATTTATTACTATGTGCCAGTCACTTTGCTAAACACCTTGCAAATATTATCTCATTTAATCTTCACAACAACCCTGGGAGGTAGGTGTTAGTTACTATTATCCCTATTTTACAGATGAGGAAATTGAGGCAAATAGGTGAAGTGACTTACCCCAGGTCAAAAAACTAGTGACTTTCAGAGCCCTTAAAGTGCTATATACTAAGTACAGTATCTTAATGTAGATTTAGGAAGGTTTAGAATACCAGTAGTCTCTGCTATCTGTCAGTTGTGTCACCAGGGGAAAAAGTCCCAGGGGCACAAGGTATGGTTCTGGGCCCCCAGTCACCACCCTCATATCAGAGAGGTGGGAGTCCCTGCCGTTGGGCTCTCTGGTTCTCATTCCAATCCAGCCCCTGCCTTCTCCATTCCCTAAATGAAAGACTTGGTATGTGGGTGCATCTCCTAAAGTGGTTATTCTGACCTTGAACTTGGACTTATGCTCTTAAGAGGAGAACTAGTGTATCTGAGAGGGAGACCACCATCACAAGGGCAAAGGCAGATCAAGAGAATATAAAGCCAACAAGCTTTATGGAGAGGAGAGACAAAACCAAGGGTGTTGGGGGTGTAAGCTCAGTTTTCACGTGGACAGTCTCGGGCAGGTAAAAGTGAGGACCTCTAAACCTCAGAGTTCTCACAAAGCCCCCCAGGGAACAGCTGGGAATTGAGGCGTGAAACACGGGCTATCTCATGCATTTCCACCTCTTCTCAGTGGGAAACTTGCTGGGGAGAGCATCCCACCCTTGAGATTGGTCCGTGGTCTGAGCACACCTGTTGTTGATTAGCTAGGGGTTGAGAGCACGCACAGTATTCACGTGCAAACTATGTGGCAGGAGAGCTTAAGTAGGGACAGGAAAGCCTGAAGGCCCTCTTCTGGATGCGGAGTCCCCTTTGGGGGTCCCTCCCCGCTCTTCTTGCTGAGGGGCCCTTGGAGGGAAGAGGGTCCCTCCCCTCTTCCGCTCCCATCCTCTTGCTGTATGATCCTTGCCCCTTGGGAGGAGGAGGATTCCTCTCTCCTGAGGAAGAATTCACCCTGCATATGTAACTAAGACCCTGAATAAAGCCTAACCCTTGTTCGACTCTGGAAAGTCTCTTCTCTCAACACGTTTATCCGGCTGATCACCGAAGACCTGGACGAAAGGTAAGAGGGCTTGGGTAGCCCTTCGGCCTCTAGGCCGAACACAAGGGGACCAAGGTGGAGAGGGATATGGATCCAAGGCAGTCCACTAGGGTCCTGGTTAGAGTTAAATGCCCAACATGGGTGAAGCAGGGTGGGTTTTAATGGTGTTCTTCGCTGGGTCTAAGGACTAAGCAGTGGAGGCAGGGAGCAAGGAACTCTGACCTGAAGTATAAGTCAAGGTTGGGGACTGGGGATGATTTATGCTAGGGGATGGGGGGAGAAGAGCAGAGGGAGGCAGGTGATATTCACATTACCTGATGTCCAGAAAAAGGAGCTGTGTCAGCAGAACTTGGGTTTTGAGCTTCCTTGGGACTATTTCATTTAGTACGTCAGGGGTAAGCTGGTAAATGTTTAACAATCAGCTCTCTAGACACTTCTTCATTTATCAGAGCAGTGACATCAGGGGTTTCTTGGCTTAACAATCATCTTTCCAAGGGGAAAAGAAGTAGATGGGTACAACCTCACTGGCATTATTAATATTTTCTGCATCACTTTCTTAAGTCTAGAGACAATCAGCAAAATAATAAATCAATGCTGATTTATAGCATTTGCTGATTTCCAAGGTGTAAATGAAAATTTTATAATTGGTCACTGATAACCAGTGTTGGCTGGCTCCAGCATACTCCTGGCTACTATACTCTTTAAATGATTTATCATGCAATATTGTATACTGTGGTTACCTAGGTTTATGTTATTATCCCCATATAGTTGCCATAATTCTCTAAAACAGTAGGTGTATAAAAAATTTTTGTTGAATGAATGAATTAATTTGCTTTCCCCATTTCTTTTAGGTTGGGAGACAAGGTCTAAGACCAATATGTCATCTCTCATAAAGGATATTCTTGAAGAAAAATCATACAAGAGCAGAACTGTGGAAAGATTCAAAAGAGGTGGTCCACAGGATGCTATATTAAGAGAAGCATAAGAAGGCAAAGACCAGTACCAAGTGCAATGGAGAAACCAAGATAGACATTTGAGGCAAGTGGTGGTCACCCACAAGAAGGCTTTTCCTGGGGAATCAGCCCATTAATTGGGAGGAAGCACCAATATGAAGTCAGTCATTTCTGACCAGACAAGAGTTACCAAAGGAGAGAGGCATCTCTCATCTGGTGCCTATGGAGAGAGCTTAAGAGAGAAGAACTCAGACATAGTTCAGCAGCAGAGGAAACTGTGGAAGTGCCTTGCTTGTGAGAAGGACTTCAAATATTGTTCTGCTTTCATCCAGCATCAAAGGATTCATACTGGGAAGAAACCCTATAAGTGTAACGAATGCGGAAAAGCCTTCAGTGATAGTTCATCCCTTACTAAACATCAGAGGACTCACACTGGGGAGAAATCTTAGGAATGTCATGAATGTGGGAAAGCCTTCAGTGTCCGGTCATCCCTTACTACACATCAGAGAATTCACACTGGGGAAAAGCCCTATGAATGTAATGACTGTGGAAAAACTTTCAGTGTCCAGTCATCCCTTACTACACATCAGAGAATTCATACAGGTGAGAAACCTTATCAGTATGATGAATGTGGGAAGACCTTTGGCCAGAGCTCACACCACATTCTTCATTGGAGTATGCACACCGGAGAGCAGCTCTATGAATGTAATGTGTGTGGGAAAGCCTTTGGTAACAGTTCATTCCTTACTAAACATCAGCGAATTCACACAGGAGAGAAACCCTATCAATGTGACAAATGTGGGAAATCATTTAGTGATAGGTCATCCCTGACAAAACATCAGAGAATTCATATGGAGGAGAAACCTTATGAATGTTGTGACTGTGGGAAGGCTTTCAACCATAGCTCACTCCTTAAAAAGCATAGGAGGATTCATACTGGGGAGAAACCCTGTAAATGTAATGAGTGTGGGAAAACATTCAGACAGAAACCAAACCTTACTCTACATCAGAGAATTCATACTGGAGAATAACTTTATGAATGTAATGACTGTGGTAAAGCTTTCAGTGACTGCTCATTCTTTATCAAGCATCAGAGGATTCACACTGGAGAGAAACCTTATGAATGCAATGAATGTGGAAAATCCTTCACATGGAACGAACAGCTTACTCTACATCAGACAATTCACACTGGGGAGAAGCCCTATGAATGTAGTGAATGTGGCAAAGCCTTCAGCCAGAGCCCACACCTTATTTGACATCAGAGATTCATACTGGAGAGAGACTTTACAAATGTAAGGAATGTGGGAAGACCTTCAGCCTAAGCTCATCCCTTACAAAACATAGTAGAATTCATACTGGAGAGAAACGTTATAAATGCAATGAATGTGGCCAAGCCCTGAGTCAGAGCTCATCCTTGGCCAAACATGTAAGAACTCATACTAGAGAGAAACTTTATAAATGCACCAAGTGCGAGAAAACCTTCAATAACAGAGTGTCCTTTATTACGCATCAAAGAAATCATATGGAAGAGAGACAGCGTACATGACGAGAGGCCTATTTAACCTCAGCTCAGCCGGCACAAAAGTCTAGACCAGTGAAAAAGTAAATGAGAAGAAAGAATATGTTGACTCTTTGGGGCAGTTCAGCCTTTATTAACCAGAAGAGAATTTTTACCACATAAAAATCCCATCAGTGAAGTGACTTGATCCAGTGTTTATCAAGCATTGACTATGCACTTAAAAAAGGAACAGGTGTCAGCTAGGGGGTTACAAAGAAGAATAAACAAGGTAGGGAAAGTGAGTCAAGAAGCATTTATTAAATGTCTTCTGTATGCCAGGCACTACGTTAAGCACTGATGATACAAAGAAAGTGGAGTCAGCATGGTGCAGGGGAATGAGCACTGGATTTACCAGAAAACCTGTGTTCAAAGCCCATTTCAACTGCTTTATAGCTGAGTGACCTTATTAGGATGCATTTCTCTCTCAGCTTCAGGAAGAAATTGGACTCCATCTTCTGACTATGAATATTTTTATCTCAAGCAGTTTGAGGTTCACAAAAGACTTTCCTCACCAACCTTTAATGTAGGTGGTCAGTCAGTCAGTAAACATTTATTAAGCACCTATTATGTACCAAGCCCTGTGCTGGTTGGCCAGTCAGTAAACATTTATTAAGCATCTACTGTGTACCGAGCTCTGTGCTAAGCACTGAGGATTTACAAAAAAAGGTAAAAGAAGGTACCTGCTCTCTAGAAGCTTCCAGTCTATTGGGGGGAGACAACATGCAAACAACTGTATACAAACAAGGTATTTGCAGGATAAATTAGAAATAACTAACAGAGGGATGACACTATTATTACCACCATTTTACAGATGAGGAAATTGAGAGGTTAATGAATTACCCAAGTCACACAGCTAGTAACTCTCAGAACCAGGATTGGAACCCAGATCATCTGAGTGTAATTCAAAGACTCCTCTCTGCTTACCTGGAAAGAGTCCTTACTTGGCTTTAGAATCTAAGGACGGGCACTCCAAACTCTCCCCTGTGGCTTCCTACCTGTGTGACCTGGGGCAAGTCATTAACTACCGTGGGCCTCAGTTTCCTCATGTGCAAAGTGACAGGGTTGAACAAGAAAGTTTCTGAAGTCCCTTCCAACCATATGTCTGTCAGCCTAGGAATGAATACATTGGGACAGGATTGCTGATGGGAGCCTGGAGGTAGAGGGGTTAAAATTTATCTGAATAGGAGGAGCTAAAACTGTCTTTTCCTCCTCCTCAGGGCCTTGTACGTCATAGATGCTCATAAATCCTTGGCAAATGAAAGAATGAGTATTTTCATGGAAGATAGCAGCTGTTTCTCTGGGAAATAAAGCAATCCTTTTTAACATGCTAATGCGTATGGGGGCTCCTGAATCCTTGAAAAGGGATTGAGGGTGATACAAAAGAGAGAGAGGGCCTTCCAGCTGAGCTAGGTAAGATAATAACAGTGAAGCCCTGAGACTGAAGGACTAGGGGAAGGTGGGAGATAGGAAAGGCATAGAGGGAATTCAAGATAAGTGGACACAGAACAGAGATGATGAGGGAATTCTCCTCTTTCCCTCTGCAAAGGCCAGAAAGTCAAGATGGCAACATAAGAAAAAGGGTAGATATGGGAGAAAATGGAACCCAGGAAGAATTGATACAGTATGGGGACTCAGCTCAAGGAAACTGAATAATGAACTTAGTTCCCCTAATCAGGGGAAAGACTAAATAAGAGTGATTGGAGTGGTAGACCCCTGACTCCTAAGTCAGGGAGAAGTGGGATCAACTCCCACCTCAGGCATTTACTGCTTGGGTGACCCTGAGTAAGTCACTTAACTTTCTCTTATTATGAAAGATAATGGGGTTGGACTCAGTGTCCTCTAGGGTTTCTTCCCATTCTAAACCTATGCTCCTGTAACCCACCTAGGATACTATTAGAGTAAAATTGGCTAGGCATGGACCAGCAAATAAGAACCATAATCCTTTGGGTTGAGAGCAGGCACAGATCAGGGACGAGTTTGCTGATGCCACGGCCAAGCCCCTCTCTGAGGCAGGGAGAGGTATTAGGGTTATCTTGGGTAAATGAGGGACTTTAGCAGGGGTTAAGGTAGTTAGAGGGAGAAAGAGAGTTGGAAGGGGCTGACATCCCTTTCTGTAAGATTGGGACAGGGGAAGCTCCAGGGAGGGCCCCACCAGATCTATCTTCCTGTAGTAAGGGCTCTCCCATCCTTGGAACAGAGGGGGACTGTATCAGGGGCTCCCAACTGCAAGCCCCAGAGGTATTGACATCTCTTCCTCCTTCATATCCTTAGCTATCATCAGGATAGAATTGATCCATGCTCTAAAACTGGCAACTTGGAAAAGGAGTCTAGGCCAAAGCCATAGAACATCTTAGAGAAGGAAGTAATACCACAGGCCAGGCCACTGCAGTGGGGTGCCTGCATCCTCCTGTGAGTTTAATGAAACTCCTACAAGTTCTTAGTTCTCTCATACCTCTTACTGGAGTCTCCATGAGTCTCCATCTCCTCCAATAAGCCTCCCCATCCCCTTAATGAGTCCCAGTCTTACCTACAGACCTCCCCAACCTCCTCACTAAGTCCCCATTTGTCTCATTCAATTCCCATCTGATCATTGGTCCCCATATCATCAGTCCTCTGGCCCCCTCACTGAGTCCCACATCTCCCCTGCTCAGCACCCCCATCTCCTCCACAGCATCCCAGCTGAGCCCCATCTCTCTCATCAAACCTTTGGTCCTCTCAAGCTATCTACTTCACAGACTTCCCTTTCAAATTGAATCCAACCCGCCCCCCCCACCCCCCCCCAGACCACTAGTTCATGGAAGTTGCCTGAAACTTGCAAGATAAATTAGGGTTTGATAAGGGTCCACAGATGTGTTGCCCCTAATCCTGTAAGGAGTCCAGGAAAGGAAAAAGCCCCAGGCCAGGACAGGGGCCTGTCTGCATTTTAGAATGCTGAGTACCTATGGAAAGAAGAACCAGTTGCAAAGAGGGGGTTGGGAAGAGGTCCCTGGAGGGAGCAAAGAGATACTTGGATGAGCACTCTCCCTCCAATCATAAATCATAAAGTATCATTGCTGGAGGTAGCCTAAAAGATCATCTAGTCTAAAGCATCATTTAGAGAAACTGAGACCCAAGGAGTCAGTTATAGAGCTGGGAAAGCTCTCCTGATTCCTAACCCAGGACTCTAGGAAACCTGTTTTAAGGAAGTTTGCCTGATATGGGAAATTTACCTGCCATCCATCCCAAAGTTGGAAGGAGCAGAGGAGGGAAGCACTGTGCACATGATGACCATCTCCTCAGGTCAAGTAGAGTTCACAGGAACAAGGGATAAAGGAGCTTCCCCCCAAGGACAATGGCTGAATGTGGAAAGGGAACCAGGCCCTGTGACCTCCAGAACAGAGGAAGTCTCAGCCCAAGACACCCTGCCTAACAGCAAAGCTGGGACCTGCCTGCCTGGTGTGAAAGGGAAAGGTGATGTCTACTTGAGAGTCTAGGAGAAATATGGGGAGTTTCTGTGGGGCCCAGGTAGATATGCACCCCAGTGCATGGAAACTAGAAGCATAGATAGCAAGGACAGGAAGTGGGGCTTGTTGGTGGCCTGGACAACCAGGTCAGTGAAGGAGTAGAGCCCCACCTCTTATAGAGTTGCTTGGAGGGCCCTTAGAACCCAGAATGTCAGAGCTGGGAGGGCCCTTAGAATATGAAATTCCCTGGTAGACAAGCAATAAACATTTATTGAGCACCTGCTATGTGCCAGTCACTCTGCTAAGTACTGAGGACACAAAAAGGTCAAAGACAGAACCTGCTCTCAAGGAGCTCACATATTTTACATGACTTCACATATAATGGGTAGCATATTTCTTGCCATCTCAATAGGTAGGGGAAGAGCTGTAGGGGGAAGAGAATTTGGAACTGAAAATAAAAAATTAAGAAAAAAATCAAGGAGCTCATAATCTAATGAGGGAGGACAACACAGTGTCAGAAACTGAGAAGATGTTGGGGTAGTTTGATGGGAAATGCAGAGGAGCTGGGGACCCAAGGTAGAGGGTGCTAAAGAGATGTGAGTTTCAGAGCTGATAGGACCTTGCAGGATGATGACTTTCTGAAGAATGATCAAGCCCAGATCAACTGACAGGAAACAAAAGTCTTCAGAGCATAGAATATTGTAATTGGGAGAGACCTCAGAACATGGAATATCAGAGGAAGGAGGGTCTTAGAACATAGAACTCAGACCATGGATTGTCAAAGCTGCAAAGGAACTTAGCATAGAGACTTTCACAGCTGAGAAAGACAAACCTCAAAGAAAACTCCATGCAAACCCCTGATTTTACAGATGAGGAAACTAAGGCTCATAGAGAGGAAAGGACTGACCCCCAGTGAGTCAGGGACAAAATTCTAACTAGAATCTTATTTCCAAACCAAAACTCTTCTCCCTGCAGCAAGATGCCCCTCCTCCAAGAACCTTCCCTGACTTTAGGATTCTCATCCTACCCACTAAAAGAATCTAATCCAATCCAATCCAATACTCATATATTAAGTGTAGGGCCCTATGCGGGAAGGGAAGGGAAGGGAAGGGAAGGGAAGGGAAAGGAAGGGAAGGGAAGGGAAGGGAAGGGAAGGGAAGGGGAGGGGAGGGGAGGGGAGGGGAGGGGAGGGGAGGGGAGGGGAGGGGACGAGAGGGGAGGGGACGAGAGGGGAGGGGAGGGGACGAGAGGGGAGGGGACGAGAGGGGAGGGGAGGGGAGGGGAGGGGAGGGGAGGGGAGGAAAACTTCCGGAGGGAGAAATCACTAACAGCTAAGGGGGTGAGCTGAGCCTTGAGGGAAGCTAGGATTTCTGAGAAGCAGAGGGTCACAGGGAAAGCATTCCAGATATAGGGCACGGATCATGCAAAAAAGACAAAAGCAGGAGGTGGAGTGCAGAGTTCAGGGAACAGTCAGGAGCCCAGGTTGGCTGGAAGCTGAGTGCCTGAAGGGGAAGCAACAAATAATAATCCTGGAAATGTCTCACACAGCTCTAACTAAATTCTCTCTCACCACACCATTCAGTGTTTGCTTATATGCTATGCATGAGCCTTCTAGCTCCCTAGTGAATCACAGACTGGCAGCTCAGTGCAAGGCAGTCAAAACCTTGAGTGTAATCCCAGATCTACAATTAACACATTATGTGTCCTTGGGCAGATCTTTCACTAGCTCCAAGCCTCAGTTTCCCCATCTTTAAGAATGAGGGGGTTGGATTTAATGGCCTCAAAGGCCCTTTTCCACCGTGTTAGATTTGGCACTTTTAATAAAAGCTTGTTGAATTAAACACAGTTAGATGATTTGCTAAAATTTGATACTTCAGCTGGGAAGCAGTGGAACCGAATTCTCATTCGAGCTATGATACTGAGTTCTGCAGAAGTCTTTTTCCCAAGGCAGAGAGGAACACCGTTGAAAGCAATAGAGATTTGGGATTAGAAGACTTGGGGGTGAGTCCTGGCTCTCCTCAATACCTGTGCAATGACCTTGGATAAATCTGTGAAGCACTCTGGGCATGAGTCTCACATCTGTAAAAGGAGAGAATTGAATGAGATGACCTCTAAGGGCAAGATGATGTTCCTCCCCTGGCCCTGTGGTACCTTGAGAGGTAGCCTGATATAGTGGATAAAGAGCCAGGTTTGGAGTCAGGAAGAGCCACATTCAAACTCTTCCTCAGATTCTTATTAGCTATGTGACTTTGGACAAATGATGTCCGTCACTCTCTCGGCCTGTTTCCCATCTGAAAATGGAGGAGGGTGAACTAGGTTGAACTTCTCTAGGTTGGTTATACTAGGATTCCTCTGTCCCAGAGCTGCTGTGGGCATCCAAAGGGAAGATGGACAGGAGCCAGGATAAATGGATTATTGTCCTGCAGCTTCCCAAGCAGCAAGATCAGGTCCTCCCCATGGGGAAGGATTGGAATCCTGGGGTGGGAGGAGGGAGGATTGAGGGTTCACTCCCTGACATGATGAGCAAGCTACCATAACAACAGCTGCAGATGAGTCCCCGCCTCTTTCCCAGTTGCTAGGTGATAGGTGGATGCTGGTATGCCAGGCAAGGTTCCCCCGCATCAGTGAGCAGCCCCACAATTTCTAATGGGGGAGGAGGGGAAGAATAGCTCAGGCCCTTAGGCAAAAGAGAGCACATTCCTTGGCCAGCTGGGCTGAACCTAGAAGCCTGGCACTTCTGGAGTCAAAGCATAAGGGGGAAGGAAGGGAGGAAGGAAGGAAGAGAAGGAGGGAGGGAGAGAAGGAGAGAGGAAGGGAGGGAGGAAAAAAAGGGAGGGAGAGAGAAAGGAAGGAAGAAGGAAGAAGAAAGGAAGCAAGGGGAGGGAAGGATTGGTGAGGGTTGAACGTGGGTACCTCTCCTCATATCCCCAGTGAGTACAGAGTGTGTGTGTGTGTGTGTGTGTTCATCCTTCATTGCTGAAGAAGACCACACCATCAGAGAAATGATGACATGCCTTGCACTTGACTTTGTTTTGAGTGAGGGAGGGCTGTGCAGGTCACCAGCCTCACTTCTCCTCCAGAGCCATCTGAATCCAGTGACCAGATATTCATCAGGATGACTGGAGATGACCCAGGATGAAGCAATTGGGGTTAAGTGACTTGCCCAAGGTCACACAGCTATCGAGTGTCAAGTGTCTGAAGTGATATTTGAACTCAGGTCCTCCTGACTACTGCACTGGTGCTCTATTCACTGCACCACCTAGCTGCCCCGTGAGTACAGAGTAAGAAAAGAGGAAAATGGGAAGCCTCTATCAAAATGACTTTTAAATTTTTATTATTTTTCTCTTTTTATATAACCTTCATTTCCCAGTATATAATTTCATTTTCAAATCTATATAACCCTTCCATACTCAGAAAGTCATTCCTTCTAACAAACAATAAAAAGGAAAGAGGAGGAAAAACTACAAAACTAACAATACATCAACAGCAGATGCAGTGTTCTGTACTGTAGTCCCCATAGAAAAGAAAGAGGTACATTCTCCTGTCTCTTGTATACATACATATATATACATATACTGCAGTATACACTGTAGTATGTATTGTTTTCCTGGTTCTGCTCACTTCACTTTGCATCAGCTTATATAAGTCTTCCCCAAATCAGAATAACTCCCTGAATAACTCCCCACCACTAAGCTGTGCGGTGCTGCATTACACCCTGGATGCCAGCCATCCTAGGTTCCTTTAGGAGGGGAGGGGCTTCAACCACACACACACCACACACACACCACACACACACCACACACACACACACACACACACACACACACACACACACACACACACACACACACACACTCAATACAGACCCAGCCATCACTTATCTTCTTTGTCTCTCAGCCCTTGGGAGCTCACCATGGAAACTGAAAGAGGAGTTGGCAGGGCCAGGAGGCAGCCAGAGAGGAGCAAGGAGATCCCCCAGGAGACACTGAGAGATGGTGAGGCATGAGAAAAGACAGAGGGAAAGAAGCAGGAGAGAAACAGAGCCAGCCAGAGTGCAGGCAGGGAGATTCCCTTTTACACAACACAGAGTTGTGAACAGATGGGGAGAGATACGGAGCCAGCCATTGAGACCAGGAGAGGAAATATCCCAAGAAAACAGGAGACATAGATACGGGATAGGAGAAGCTATACGTAGACTACTCAGGGGTTTACTCTAGTCCATTTTACAGAAGAGAAAACAGGAGCCAAACAACTGAGGTGACTTCCCCAACATAGAGGGGTACCTTCCCACGTTACTAAGTTACTGAGGTGGGATTTCAACCCCAGGGTCAGCAGATTCCAGATTTATTGCCCTTTGTACCCCTCTTCTCTAAGAAGGGACATATAGAGACAGAGCTAGTCATAGACACCGGATGGGGTGAGCCAGAGAGACCCGGGGAGGGGGTCTAGTAGAGGGTCCAGGGACATTAGTTCAAATCCTAACCCTGCCACTTATTCTGTGTGACCCTGCTCAAATCAGATGCCTTCTCTAGCTCTCAGTTCCCTTCTCTGTGGAATAAGGGGGTTGGACTCGGCCACTAAGGCACCTAGATCTCTGAACGTATGATCCTAAGGAAACACATATGAAGACAGACCGAGCCAGAAGAGACTGGGAGACACAGAAAGTAGAGGGGAGCCAGGAAGAGACAGGGGAGACACGGTGACACTGGGTGGGGAGATCTGGGAGCACCACCACAAAGCAAAGGCGCGATGCCCAGGGCGAGGAGACATGGAAAGAAACGAGCCCCTGGGAGCGCCGGGGGCCAGAAGACCCCGGCAGAGAGGAGCAGGGGGAGCCCCGCGGCGGGGGCCCAGAGCTAGGGGCAGCCCCATCCGGAGACAGGGGCGCGGTACTCGCGAGCTGGGACGGCGCCGGGCTCGGGACGGCTCGGCCACACCCCCCGAGGGAGCCCCCCGGCCCCCGCGCCCCGCAGCAGCCTGGCGCTCGCAGCCTGGCCCCGCCCCGACCGCGCCGCATTCGCCTCCACCGCTCGCAGCCCCTCCTCCGGGCTCCCGCAGCCGCCGCCACCGGCCCCGCCGCGCCTGCCCCTGCCTCTGCCTCTGCCTCTGCCTCTGCCTGTGTCCCTGTCTCTCGGGCCCATCCCGGAGGCCCGCGGCACGCCGGGGCTGGGATGCGCAGCGGCTGCGCGGGGCTGCGCGGGGCGCGGGGACCGAGGGGCCGCGCCGGGGAGGGGCGCTTTGTCTGCGCTCCGGCTCGGGCTCGGGCTCGGGCTCCAGCTCGGGCTCCAGCTCGAGCTCCAGTTCGGGCTCCAGCTTCAGCTCCAGCTCCAACTCCCGGCTGCCACCGCCGCCACCGCCTCTAGACTGGGAGGGCCCCGCCGGTCCCTGCGGAGCCCCCGAGGTAAGTGGGGAGACCCGAGGAGGCAGGTCAGCGACGATGCAGGTCCGCGGGATGGGACGCTACGCCCTCCCATCCCAATCCCTCCCCCTGCTCCCGCTCCCTTCCCTCAGAGCCCTCTGCTTGGGGATGCCGTGGGGCTTCTCACCCTCCTGATCCTCCCACATACCTAATCGCCCCCTCTACCCTGCTAGCCCGCTGCTCTAGGACCTCTCCCATCATCCATACCATCCCCCGCAAAACTGGGCCAGGTTGGGGTAGGCATGCATCAAACCTTTTCTGAGGTTTCACCCTCCCAGTTCTGAGATGCCTCCCCAAAATGGGGCATCCCTAAACAGGAGATGGGATGGGGCCAGAGAAGCAGGCCTTGCCCTGCCTGCCATCACCATCCACTCAGTCTAGTCCCCCCCCCCCACACACACACACACACACATATGCATACATGCATGCATACATTTCCTGGGTCCCCTGGAGGAGGCCACACATTCACCCTTTTCTTTCCTGTGCAGCCTTGGGGCCTTGATCCGACTGCCCTGACCCTAGCCCCCAGAACATCATGCTTTCAGCCAAGGAGAAGGCCAAGGGTCCAAAGGACAGCATGACACTCCTACCGTGTTTCTACTTCGTGGAGGTGATGGGACTTGGGGACTGATAGATAGACTCAGACCAGCAAGGGGCCACTGCAACCCCACCCAGGCAGCCATTCCTCCTGCAAAAGAGCAGTTGTAAGGGGTCCTTGAAGCATAAAATATGGAATATCAAAGCCAGAAGGGGCTTTAGAACATAGAACACAGAATTTCAGAGCTCGGAAGGACCTTAGAACACAGAATGTCTGAACTGGAAGGGCCTTTAGAATATGGATTGTCAGAACTGGGAGGGACCTTAGAACACAGAATGGAAAAGTGGGGAAGGACCTTAGAACGTGGACCAAAAAATGTTTGGAAGTTTAACCCCCTTACAGAGAAAGAAACTGAGGTCCACAAACAGAAAGGGACATGCCCACGCAAGTGAGAGGCAGAACTGGAATTACAAGCCAGGTGTCCCAAGTCCCTAGTTTAGAGGTCTTTTGTTCTCCAGCATCTCCAAGGCCTCTAAGATCTGATGTTCCAGCAGGTGGAAAGAAAATCTGTCAGAGCACTTAGTTAGCTGGTAGTGGCCCTGGAAACCAGACAAATGGTGGTGTCAGGCAGGTCAGCCAGCAGGCAGCCAGACATCATCAGGGTGGCCAGGCACTCACCACAGGATTTGGCCTTCAGTTCCCCAGAAAGATTGTCAGGATGCTTGTGATCGAGAGGAGCAGGACCACATCCTCAGAGGAATGGGAGGCAAGACAAGTAACCCAGTCAGTTGCCAGAATGAGGAGAGGGGAGATCAGCAGCTGGATCAGTCAGATCATGGAATAAAAGGGTCTCAGGCTTTAGACCTGGGAATGACCTCAGAGGTCATAGAGTGTAACTCCTCCCCCGACATGTACTTTTTACAGGTGAGGAAATTGAAACTTAGATGCCAAGTGACATGACCAGAGTCATGTAAGGATTTCTGATTTAAACCAGGCTTTAAGGACATGTTAAGAGTTTACCGGTTGGTCTTCATTATAAAAATTAATCCTTGAACAATGCCATTGGAGAAAATAGAAAGGTCCAGTTTAGAGAATGCCATGTCCTTAGTGAGCACCTCTGTCCTGTGTGAGCCCTGTGTGAGGAAGTCTGCCCTGACCACCAGAATTTCTCCCTTCTCTGAGCTCAGATTTGGCCAGGAGAGGTTAAAAAAAAACACCAAGGAGCCCACAGTGTGAAAGACGGGGAGAAAACTAGCTTCAGTAGAATAGAAGGGCATGTGTTGGGATGGACAGAGAGGGAGAGGGAACACAGACGGGAGGGTACCTGGGGCCTCACAGGCACATGCATTAATAATAATGATAATAATAAAACAACAATAAGAATACTAGCTATCATTTATATGGTGCTTCACGGTTTACAAAACACTTTACAAATACTGTATCCCTGAAACAGAGAGGTGGCCCAGTGGATAAACTGCTGGACCTGGAGACAAAAATCAAGTCCAGATTCAGACACTGCATAGCTGTATGATCTTAGGCAAGTCACTTAAGCTATGCCTCAGTTTCTTTACCTGTAAAATGAGGATGACAATAGCATCTCCCTCCCAGGGTTTGTGTGTGGATCAAAGGAGATCTAATGAGATAATGAGATGTAGAAGTAGATGTATGAGACAGGATTTCTCGTGTGGACCAGATCCTGTCTATGGTGTTTCCCAGTGGAAGGTAAAGGCAGGGGGAAGGGGCTGGGATGTTGGTAGAGAGAGAATGGAGGGACTAGAGTGAATCTACGCATTAGAACCTGGATCTAGAGCTTCCCCACCCCAAGCCCTCTCTCTTTCCCAATCTACCAGCTCCCCATTGTCGCCTCCTCCATTGTGACCCTGTACTTCCTGGAACTGACCGACCTCTTCAAGCCAGCCAAGGTGGGCTTCCAGTGCTACGACCGGACCTTGTCCATGCCCTACGTGGAAACCAGTGAGGAGCTCATCCCGCTGCTCATGCTCCTAAGCCTGGCCTTTGCTGCCCCAGCGGCATCTGTGAGTCTTGAGGATATCCTGTGGTGGGGTGGGATTGGGAGGATTAGAGACTGGCAGGATGGAGACTGGAGCACAGCTGAACTTGGACATGAGAGACTTCAGTTCTAGCATCCACTTGTCCTTTGACTCCAATGTGTGACAGTGGGCTACTCATACAACCTCTCTAGAATACCCAGTTCTGTTGCCCACCGGTCCCTGTAGAGAGGTAAGAACCACATACCTATGAAGGCAACATGTAAGTGTACCTAGAGCCCTTGGTGGTTAATTAACTAATAGATACCAGAGCTTGGAGGAGAGAATATCAGACAGGGGAGAGACCTTATCACATGCAGGGTGGGGAACTTGCAGCCTCCAGGCCACATGTGGCCCTCTAGGTCCAAACTTCACAGAACAAATCCCCTTAATAAAAAGATTTGTTCTATAGAACTTGGCCACACCCAAGGACCTAGAAGGCCACATGTTCCCCATCCCCAGTAGAGTGTCAGAGCTAAACAGAACCTTATAACATGGAGCATAAAATATCAAAGCTTCAGTAGACTTTAGGATATAGAATGTCAAAGCTAGAAGGGACCTTAAAATATAGTACATTGAATTTTAAAGCTGAGAAGAGCCATGGAATGCAGAATGTCCAAAGATGGGAGAGCCCTTAGAATGCAGAATGTCAGAATTAGAAGGAGCTTCAGAACACATAATGTCAAAGCTGGAAAAGACCTTAGAACACAGAAATAACAGAGCTTAAAGGGACCTTAGAACACCATCCACAGAATTCAAATCTGGAAAGGGTTGTCGTAGAACTGAGAACGTCAGGGTTCTAGAATACCTGAGGACATAGAAATTCAAAGCTGAGAAAGTCCTTATAGTGTCAGAGCTGGGAAAAAACAAAAAACTTAGGAATCATCGAGTCCAATTTTCCTTTTAGAGATTCAACAACATAACTTGACCGAAGACTGTTAGTGCCTGCTAGGTGCAGGGCACTGTTTTAAATGAATGGAATAGAAAAATTTTAAAAGGGAAAAAAATTTTTTAAAAACCCTAACTTTTCATAGGAGGGGAAATGATGAGAAAGGAAGAGGTACAGGATTCAATATGTTCACAAACCAGGAGAGATCCAGACAAAGTGCTCTGGGAGAATTTGAAGAAGGAAATTTTCTTTCATTTGAGGGTTTTAACCTGGAAAGGAAGGGATCACCTTCCCTTTCCTCACACCTGATGGGACTCAGTGGAAGGAGCTGGGAAGGGCTGGGGAAGAGTCTGCCAGCTGAGGCTTGCCCCTACCCTCTTCCCTGGCGCAGATCATGGTTGGGGAAGGCATCGTGTACTGTCTCCAGTCCAAATTGAAGGGCCGCACCAGCGCAGAGGGCAGCATCAATGCTGGGGGCTGCAACTTCAATTCTTTCCTGCGCCGGACCGTTCGCTTTGTAGGTGAGGATGCAGGCAGGGGAGTCCTGGTGGCAAAAGCCAGAGTTAGCCCTTGTCCAACGAGCCAAGGTCACTCCCCCCTCACATCCGTACCCTGAGATCCGTACTCCAGCAACTCTTCTCAACCTACCTCCCAAGGTTGTTGTAGGGATCAGAAGAGATAATTTTTGTGAAGAGTTCAGCACAGTACCTGCAACATAATAGGTGCTGAATAAATGCTTATTCCCTCTTTCCCTCCCTATCACCTCTGAGAGAGGCACCCCAGCACATACGGGGTCACGACTAGATTTCTGATCGCCCTTGGTTTAGCCATACCACATTCCTGTGACTTTTCTCCCTTTCTCCATTTGCCTCCTTCCTCCTGGGTCTGAATGGACATAGGGACAGCTTCTTGGGACAATGTGGGATTCACACGCAAACCCTCTGACCCTTCCCTCCTCCAACTCTTCCCTCCTCCTTCCACAGGTGTCCATGTATTTGGCCTGTGTGCCACAGCACTGGTCACTGACATCATCCAGTTGGCTACAGGCTACCATGCCCCCTTCTTCTTGACGGTCTGCAAGCCCAATTATACCTTGCTAGGCATCTCCTGTGATGCCAACCCTTACATCACCCAGGACATCTGTTCTGGCCAGGATACCCACGCTATCCTCTCTGCCAGGTGAGCTGCTGCCCTGGGGGGGTGGGGCCTGCGAGCCAGGGGCCATCTGTGCCCCAAGAGCAGGGAGCCAGTACTGCTTGACTTTAAATCTCATTTGATTGGACCTTACTCTCTGGCAGAGGGTATAAACCCAACCTACTCTGTGTATATTTATTTTGATATCTCAGGCTTTAAGAGAGAGCTTGGCAAAGGGAAGAGAGTGCTGGTCTGGGAGCCAAGATCTTACACTTTTCAGCTGTGTAACTCTGAACCAATCCCTAAAGAGATGAAGTCACATGTCCTTCTGAACTATGGGGTTTGGAGTGGAAAGGGGCCTTTGAAAATAGAATGTCAGACCTGAAAGGGGACCTTGAAATCCTTTCATTTTATAGATGAAGAAGCTAAGACCCAAGAAAAGTGAAATGGCTCACACAGGTATTAAGTACTGGTGTCAGAATTGGAATACAGGTCTTCTACTCTAAACTCAGTGTTCTTTCCACTGCACCTTATGATGTGATTTCAAAGAACCTTTAAGATAACATAGTACAACAAAGAAAATGGGAAGGGGGCAGTGGGATTTTCTAAATTTGCAATCAGAGAACCTAGATTCAGATTCTGTTTCTGTCACTTGGGTACCTGGGTAAACTTGGGCAAATCACTTCCCTGCCCTAGGCCTCACTTTCCTGTAAATTTAGGAGGTCCAATCAGATGGACCTCTAAGTCTCTTCTAGCTCAGACATTCTGTTTCAGAACAGTCTTTCCAGTTTCAAATCTATGTTCCTATCACGAGCTCAGAACAAAGACAGGCCAAACTGGGAAGGTCCCTAGAGATGAGCAAGCCCAGTTTTCCATTTTATAGATGAAGAACTGAGGCTTGGAAAGGCCACGGTGCTTCACTGAGCTCACAGGAAGTCAGGGGCAGAGCCAGGACTAGAACCCAGGGCTCTTGACTGGCCATCCAAAACTCTGCAAATCATAGGATCTTAGATTTCAAACTGAAATGAACCTCCAAGGCCATGTGGGTCAGTCTCTTTGGGTTGCAGATGTAGGGACTGGGGAAAGGGGAATGTGGGAGCCTGATGTGGGTACTGACTCACTTGGCAGGAAGACCTTCCCATCCCAGCATGCTACCCTTTCGGCTTTCGCAGCTGTGTATGTGTCGGTGAGTGAGTCTCCTGGTATCAGGTATATCAGCCTCAATTCCCATCCGCATGAAATCTCGTATTCTCCCCCAACACCCATGTACCCCTCTCTAGCCCCTGACCTGCCCCCCTTCCAAAGGGACCCACCAACCATTTACCCCTGAATGCACAGGGCTTCTGCCCAACCACCACCCTATCCTCCCAGCCCTCTGGCCCCTGCCAGCATCCTCTGCATGTTGGTGCACAGGTGTGCACATCTGGGAGTGAGGGTCCATGGCTCATGGGCCTGTTGTCCCCCAGGCTTCTGGAGGGCCAGCTCTGACAAGCATCTCTCCACACAGATGTACTTTAACTCCATCATCTCAGATAGCACCAAGCTTCTCAAACCTATCCTAGTCTTTGCCTTTGCTATTGCTGCCGGGGTCTGCGGCCTCACCCAGATCACACAGCACCGAAGCCACCCCAGTGACGTCTATAGCGGCTTCCTCATCGGCGCTGGCATTGCTGCCTATCTGGTAAGTCTGGGAGGAAGGGGTGGGAAGGAGAAGGAGAAGACATGGTCCTGCCCTTGTCTGAGGGGAAGACACAAACCTGCCCTCATGGAGCCCCCCCAAAATTTGGCACTTGCTCTGTATTCCACAGGCATGCCATGCAGTGGGTAACTTCCGGGCCCCACTGGAGAAGCCCCTGGCCCCACCACCAGCCAAAGATGCCCTACGGGCTCTGACCCAGAGAGGCCATGACTCAGTCTACCATCAGAACAAGTCAGTCAGCACAGATGAGCTGACCCCACAGACCCGACTAGAAGGCATGCCTCGGCCTGTGCCCCGGGAAAAGACATCGCTGGGCAGTCTCAAGAGAGCCAGTGTCGATGTAGACCTCCTGGCCCCTCGGAGTCCCATGGGCAAAGAGAACATGGTCACCTTCAGCAACACCCTGCCCCGGGTCAACACCCCATCTCTGGATGATCCTGCCCGGCGCCACATGACCATCCATGTGCCCCTGGATGCCTCTCGTTCCAAGCAGCTCATCACTGAATGGAAGCAAAAGTCGCTGGAGGGGGGACGGGCCCTGGCTCTGGCTGAGGAGGTTGGACCAGGCCATCTCCGAGGGGCTGCAGAGCCCATGGCTGAGGAAGAAGAGGAAGAAGAGGAAGAGGAGGAGGAGGAAGAGGAAGAAGAGGAGGAGGGAGGGCCCATCCCACCTTCCTTGTACCCAACCGTACAGGCCCGGGCTGGGGCTGAGAGGGCAGGGCTGGGGCCCCGGGTACTCCTGCCACCACGGGCTGGTGCCCCTCCATTAGTACATATCCCTGAGGAAAGTCAGGCCACAGCCAGTAGCCCAGCAAGCGCCAGCCTCTCCCCTAAGAGCAGTTCAGCCGTTCGGGCCAAGTGGCTCATGATGGCCGAGAAAGGGGGAGCCTCTGTCACAGCCCCACCACGCGTAGCCAATCCACCCCGGCTCCTGCAGGTCATTGCTATGTCCAAGGCACCAGGCATAGGGCCTGGGGGTCCGCCGGGCCCAAAGGCAGCTGAAACAGCTTCATCCTCAAGTGCCAGCTCTGACTCCTCCCAATACCGCTCGCCCTCTGAGCGTGACAGTGGCAGCATAGTCACCATTGATGCACATGCCCCCCACCACCCCGTTGTGCACCTCTCCTCTGGCAACGGGCCCTGGGAGTGGAAGGCAGCTGCTGGGGCTAAAGGTGCTGAGCTTGGGAGTGACACCTATGAGCTGGGGGAGCTGGCAGGCCGTGATTACCGGTCTGGGGGCAGCTTCCGGGCCAGCAAGGCCCCTGGTGTGTCCCCTGGATCTTCCATCAGTGACATGGACCAGGATGAACCACCACGTTTCACCGGTGTGGCCACTGTCAACCTGGCCACAGGAGAGGGGATGCCGACCCCAGGCGAAGGGGTGCTGGGACCCGCCAGCAGAGAGTCTACTCTTCGGCACAAGCCTGGCAGCCTAGCACTGTCCGAAAGGGATGGGCACGGAGAAGCTGAGGCTGAGAGTTACTACAAGAAGATCCCAGCTGGCCGCCGGTTTAAGGACTAAGAACCCACCCTGGTGGCCTGAAGCCCAGCCACTATCCACTGGCTTGCTCTCCCTGGCCCAGGGAGACTCTCTCTCTTGGTGCTCAGGGCTCAGAATCAGGTATTCATGCTATGGGCAGACCTGTTGCCCAGGGGACCAGGAGATGGTAAAGGATTGGGTAGGGGACAAAGAAGAAGACTGGGGAGGGGAATTTGCTTCAACCACTGGCCTCCCTAACCCTTAGGGCCTGTAGCGGCATGGAGGAAAGGGGTGATACCAAACCTCCTGACGGGGTGGGAGGGAACACAGTGGACTCTATCAAAGGGATAACTGTAAATAGAATATGGTGGGGAGGGGAGGAAGGGGAGGGTGGAGTTGGGACTTGGAGCACTGCTCCTGGGGTGGCATGGGTCTGGGTGGGTGAGGGGACATGGGGGCTAGAAGGCAGAGTCCAGCATTGATTGTAAAATACTATATAATACAGGGTTTGGTGAAAAATAAAGATTTACAAGCACCAGGTTCTGTGTCTGGAGAAATTTCCCTTGCATCCTGGTCCTGAGACCTCAAGGATGCTGGGGATAGAGACCCTGGGGTCTTCTATTTCCAACACTAGTCAGGTGGATAGAGCCTTTCCTCAGCCTTCTTGACTTAGAGGGGCTCAACTTTCTCCATCAGTGTCAGAGAAAGGTTTAAGTTGACCTCCCAAATCCCCTCCAGCAAAAGGCAAAGGGTGTGGAGATCCCCACCTACCAACCCATCCCCTCAAAAGAGTCCCAGTTACATGGGCATGCCTATGTACACATGAACCCACATGTTTCTCCAATACATTCTAAAGCATGCACAGTGTTCATGTGTACTTTACATGTGTGCACAGAGTACTCAGCCCACTACTCAACCCTCCATGGAGATGGAGGACCCTTGTTCCATGACTGTAAGCCTTAGGGGAACAAGGATCTTAGAAGGAGACCTATGCAACACTTTCTTCGCAGGTTACAGCCCCTACCCCTGTCTAGATTCACAAGAAACTCAATAGGTTAGTATGATAGGCTGAACCCAGTAAGCTGACATTTAATAAGGAGAAATGTCAAGCATATTTAAGTGTGGCACAGTAGCCCTGGAATCAGCAAGATCTGAGTTCAAATCCAGTCTGAGACAGTTACTTAGCTGTGTGACCCTGGACAAGTTTCTGCCTCATTTTCCTCATCTGTAAAATGAGAATTATAACGACACCTGCCTCCCAGAGATATTGTGATCAAGTGAGATAATAAATGTAAAGCTCTAAGTACAGTGCCTGACACATAGCAGGCACTTAATAGTTTTCTTCCAATATTCCTTCCAAAAAAATCAATTTCACAAATATAGGATGGAGAAATAGTTCACTCAAAAAAGATCTGCAGGTATTAGTGTGCCACAAGTTCAGTTTGAGTCAATGGCATCATGGCAGCTAAAAAAACCCCAAAAATAAAAAAATTAATGCTATCCTATTATCCCCATTATCTTTAAGGAATGCCCTTGTCACAGTAAGGGGTTCCACCTCTGACTTCAGGTTTGTGTCCTTAAAGAGGCTGATCTCAAAGCAAGGGCATCAGGCTCTTGTTTCTGTCTCTGGCTCATTTTCCCCATACGGGAGTAGAAGTCTGAGAAAAACCCTTTAAAACTTGTCTGGCTCGTTCTTGGGGTTCCACCAAAAGGTACTAAAAGGTCTTTTCTAGAAATACACAATATAAAAAGTAGTTCCAACTACTTACCACCTCCACAACAAAAGAAAAATTTAAAGCAAAAGATTAAGAAGCATGTATTAACAGAAACTTAAAAAGTGAAACAGTAACCCATCCTTGGGAGACCTATGATCTTTAAGATCCCTACACTCAGCACAGCGCTGGATACAGAGTAGGCATTTCATAAATTTTCCTTGACTGATTTAGGTTGTCTCTATGCATCCTGTCTTTAAGGTCAGTGTTTTGCTTGCATGAAGATCATGCTTTCTCTGAAAATTCTTTCTTTTTGCTTCTCTTCTTCCCGATTGTCCTTGACTTCATTCATTTGCATTCCCAACCAGTTATAATCCCTTTTGTTTCTTTGATGAGACTTGCCACGGTGGATTCAAGTTTTTTCTCTTCTGCCAATTATTTCTGCCATACATTTTGTTTTCACAGTTCTTATTTCTCCTTTCAACCACTCAGGAATAGTGTTTCTTTGTTCCATACTCTCTGTGATCTGTTCATCAAGTGTTGACTCATTTTCCTTGAGGGTTTTACTCACAGATGTCTGTTAGTCAATAAACAAGTCAAGACATCACTCGAATAATGTCCTTGATCCTCTTCTGAGAATGATAACGATAACAAACATTTATTAAGTGCCTACTGTGTGCCATGCAATATGTTAAGCACCAAAGGTACAATAAAAAAAAAAAGACAGGCAAAAGTCCTCTAGGAGCTTATGGTCCAACAAGATAGAGAACATGCACTCAACTATGTATAAACAAGCTATATATGGGATAAATAGGAAATAAATGACAGAGGGAAGGCATTAGCATTAAGGAGTCTTTGTAGAGGGTGGGATTTTAGCTGGGACTTGAAGGAAGCCAGGGAAACCAGGAGGGGGATGTGAAGGGGGAGAACATTCCAGGCATGAGAGAGAGCCAGGGAAAATGCCTCCAAGTAAGGAGGTGGAGTTTCTTAAGCTCCATCATCAAACAGGATGCTGGTGTCATTGGACTGAAGAGCACAAGATAAGGTGTAAGAAAACTGGAAAGATGGGAGAGGGCAGGTTTTTCCCAGATCTGAAAACCATATTCCCTTCTGTTATTAATATCCTCCCTATTGATTTAGCTATTTATGTTCAAGGTCCTTAAATGAGTTTTCTTCCTTCTGAGATCTTTTATAATTTCAGTCTTTTTTCCTTATTTTACCCTATTGCTCATATTCTGGTTGGCCCAAGAAACAGAGTACTAAGTCTGGAATCAGAAAGACTTGAGTTCAAACTCAGCCTCTAATACTCGTCAGTTCTGTGAACTTGGGCAACTCATTTAAACTCTATTTGCCTCAGTTTCCTCAACTGTAAAATGGAGATAATAACAGAACCTACCCCAACAGGATTCTTGTGAGATCAGATTAATTACCACAATATGCAGCCCACGTAAGCGATAGAAGTACTGATTTCTGTCCTCCTTCCCCCTTCCTTTGATGGTGATTTCTCTGGGAGTTGGATCTCAAAGTCATTTCAGCCCCCTCCTATACCCAGCAATTTATAGGTTCCCCAGCTTCCGACATTTGGATTTCTAAGGCACTGGGAGGAGGGTGGGTAGATTTGAGTGAGTTGGCAGCCCTGCCCAAGTGCTGTGTGGTGGGCAGTGGGGAGGGATGCTGAGTGAGCCTGTTAGGGATTATTAAACAGCCTTCTTTGCTGTTAGTTCATTGAATTATTACCTCATTTGCATTCTTGGTATCCCAGACCATGGAGATAGCTGAAACTGCTTTATCTCTTGCACATAATTCCTATTTTGGAGAGGTTTGAGAGGTGTGAGGATTGGAGAAAATGTCTAGTTCACCATCTTATTGGTCTCTTAACCCGGTTTTTTCCTATAGTTACCCATCACAAAGGGCTCACAGGAAATCATCATGAGATGAAGAAGACAAAAGAGACAGAAGACAAAAGACAAAAGCTCGTTGCTTCCATTTCTCTCTCCTGGGAGTCTTTTTAAACTGTCATACAGATTTCACCCAACATAGCACTGTCCAAGTAATTCACTCATGTCCATGTCTTCTGCCTGTGTGTGGCTCATCCTCCTGGCAGTGGAAGAGAAGAAAGAAAAGGGTAGCAGCAGGAAGCATCTAGGACTCGCCAACAAGCACCTGGATCCAGGAGCTGGAGAATGCTCAAGCTCATGAGGTAGCTGCCAAGGCTAGAAATATCTGTCTCACAATCACTAATCGGTCTATGGTCAGAGTTGTTTTATAAGCTGTTCATAAAGCAGAAGAGGTAGTCATTAACTTGCAGTACAATCTCAGATTCATCTAGATGAGCACGTTACTGCTGGAAAGACGGAAAAAGGTTGCCCTCCTCCAAACTGGAAATCCAGAAAGAGCAAGAGGAGAGGAGAAATAAAAAGAGAAGAGGGAGCAAGAAAAAGGGGAAAGGAGATTGGAGAGAGGAAAAAGAAAGGAAAGAAGGGAGAAAAAAAGAGAAAAAGTTTAGAAAGAAAGAAGGAAAAGAGAAAGAGAAAGGAAGGAAGGAAAGAAGGAAGGGAGAAGGAGGGAAGGAAGGAGAACCATTTTTCCTCTTAAGTCCACTGAGTAGATGGTTTCTCATCCTCTTTGGCATATCCCCATCATACCCCCTGGGGACTAACCACAAATGCCACATTTTCAGGGCATAGAGCCAGGGCACATGTCACCAGAAATATCAGGAATGCATACTCAGACTCATAATATTCCATGAGGTTAGCATCCACAGGCCATAGGCAAGAAGTTTGCCGGAAGAGCTCCCTGGATTACTCCCATTTCTCTAGGCTGTTTTAAAAAAGACATAGTGAACTGATGATTTCAGAGAGCCAAAGAGGAAACCTTCCCAACTCCTGACAGAGGCCATGGACTCAGAGTGCAGAATAAGATAGACATTCTTTTTTTTAAGACATGGCCAATGCAGGAATTTGTTTTGCTTAAGCATCCATACATGTTATAAGAATTGTGTTTTTCTTTTTCCAGTGAGGGAAAAGGGAAGGAGGAGGAAGAAAAAATAGCTTTTTGTTCATTGAAAAAATTATGATACCATGAACATTCAGGATTTTTCTGTAATGACAGACTAGTTCTGACTGGGACCAGCTCTCAATATTCTGAGGCTTAAATTATATGGCTCAAAACGGGGAAGGGACTTTCCCACGGTCACTTTGGTCCAAGGTCAAGGACTAACCTGCTGATCTATGTTATCCCAGGTCAACCTTCCTACTATGGCCCATAGCTCAGACATTCCCAGGTGGCTGGGCCTTCCCTGGCAGGTCCTATAGCCCTGTAGAACCAGTCCCACCAAATCCTATTACTGACTGGTGTCCCTTCTATTTTTCCCTACACATATCCAGTCAAGTTCATGAGTGAGCCTTGGCTTTTCCACCCTTCCCCCTCTTTTTCCCTTCCCTCCCATGCTTGGAAGTCTGTGGTTCCAGTTCATTGCTTTAGAGTTTAATTCTAGGGAAAATCAGGCATTTTTAAAGAGGATGTGAGGGACAGTGAGAAGAGTCCTAGAGAAGTCATCAGGAGACCAGGGTCTAGTCCCAAATCAGCCACTAAATTTAGGCTAATCCCTTTCCCTCTCTTGGTTTTCATTCTACCACTTGTCAAATGAGGAGACTGAGCTAGTCTCTAAGGCTCCTTCATTCTCTAACAATCCATGCCTCTTCATCTGTGTAATCAGGAAGGGGAAGTTAAATTAGATAATCGCTGCAAGTCCCTTACAGCTCTCAGTTCTATGATACCAAGTATAGAATTGGGTAAAAGTCCGCATGACAAAGATCTGGAGATCTTAGTGGACCACAAGCTGATTGAATCAACAATGCCACTTGATTCCATGATCCAACAGTGTGGGAAGGCTTCCATGCTTGCTTGTCATCCTATATGATTCTTATCCTTAGCTCCATAGAGGATTTACCCCATATTTTATAGGCATACTATCTCCAAGATTACCTTCCACCTAGTATGTACTTTTATGTTCGGGGGCAGCTAGATGATACAGTGGATAGAGCACCAGTGCAGGAGTCAGGAGGACCAGAGTTCAAATCTCACCTCAGACACTTGACACGCACTAGCTGAATGACCTTGGGCAAGTCACTTAACCCCAATTGCCTCATCTGGGTCATCTCTACTCATCCTGATGAATATCTGGTCACTGGATCCAGATGACTCCAGAGGAGAAAGTGAGGCTGGTGACCTTATACAGCCTTCCCTCACTCAAAACAAAGTCAAGTGCAAGTCATGTCATTATTGCTCTGATGACATGGTCTTCTTCGGCAACAAAGGATGAACACACACTTTTATGTTCTGTTTTATATATCATATCTTTCCCATTAGAAAGAGCAGGGACAGGTTTATTTTTTCAGTTCATCTGTAGAACTTAGCATAGTAAGTGGCATTTGGTAACCTTAATAAGTGCTTGCCTATTGATCGACTGATTATAAGTTTTTTAACCTTTCTTGGGTACCATTCCAAACCTCAGGTTGGCTATGTTATCCCTCACTCACAAACCACCTTTTTTTCCAATCATTGTTTCCTTTATGTTATCCTCAACACCACTTTTTGAAGCCAAGTTCAGCCTACTTGCAAACACATTTTCCCCATTGCCTTTTGAGCAACTGACAATTGAGACCCTTCAGAGATTGGAGTACAAGCTTGACTTTTGTAATTTAACTTTTTTTTTCCAATTAACAAGAATTACATGTTCTTTCCTACTCACTTCCCCACCACTGGTATGAGGGAGGGGGAGAAAGGAAAAAGAAGAATTAAGAAAAACCCTTATAACAAAATATACATAATGAAACAAAGCAAATCCCCACACTAGCCATGTCCAAAAAACGTATTGTCTCATTCTGCATCCTGAATCCATTACCTGGGGAAGCAGAACATGTACCACCAGGAGTCCTAGTTGGTCATTGCATTAATTAGAGCTCTTAACTCTTCCAAAGTTGTTTATCTTTATAATGCTGCTGTTGTATCATTTATTCTTCTAGCTCTGGTTACCTCATTCTGCTTCAGTTATTAAAAGTCTTCCCAGATTTCCCTTTCCTTTCATCATTTCATATGACAAAACAGTATTCCATTATACTCATCTGCCACAATTGATTGAACCATCTCTCCATTGACAGGCAACCCCTCAGTTTCCAATTCTTTACTACTACTGTCAATCGATCTACACTTATTAAAAGCTTACTATGTATCAAGTACTGCGCTAGAAATACAAAAAGAACTAAAAGAGTCCCTGCCTTCAAGATTCTTACAATCTAATGAGGGAGACAACAAGCAAACAAGCATACACAAAGCAAATAGGATAAATAGGAAATAATTAACAGAAGGAATATACTAGAATTAAGAGGGGTTGGGAAAGACTTCCTGTAAAAAGTAAAGGGAAAAAATGCCATCATTACAAACAAATGCTTTTGTACAAATATATCCTTTTTCTCTTTCTTCAATCTTTTTAGAGTATAGACTTAGTAATGGTATTACTGGGTCAAAGGGTATGCACAGTTTAGTAATTTGGGGGTGGTTATTCCAAATTGCTTTCCAGAATGGCTGAACCAATTCACATCACTATCAACAGTTCATTAATAAGTCTATTTTCTTGAAGTTCTTCCAATATTTGTCATTTTTCTTTTTTGCCATCTTTGCCAATCTGATAGATGTGAAATGGGACTCAGAGTTGCCTTCATTTGTATTTCTCTAATTATTAGTGATTTAGAACCTTTTTTCAAATGGTTGTTAATAGTTTGGATTTCTTCCTTTGAAAACTACCTATTCATATGTGTTGAGCTTTGATCAATTGAGGAATGGTTCTTATTTCTGGAGATTTGAATCATTTCCTTAAATATTAAGAAATGAGACCTCTGTTAAAAAAAAAAACTTTCTACAAAGATTTTTTTTCTAGCTATTTCCCTTCTAATTTTAGCCTTATTAGTTTTGTTCATACAAAAGCTTTTTAACTTTAAATTAATTTTATGTTCAAGCTTCATTAGGAAAGCATTGCAGAAAAGGATCATAAGATTAAGAGCATGATTGCTCAGAGAGTAATGAAAAGAAAAAAGGAAAATGAATCTCCAGAGAAAGCTAACTTAAGAAGGAAACTTAACTAAGCCATATCAGCCTAACAGCATTTATAGATGACGTCAAGAAAAATAAACAGAAAATGTAATGGGTTTCTGAGTATTGCCTTAATGATCTATCCTGACCAGTTAAGCACACCTGGACTCTACTTTCGTAATACTTATTATGTTACATAAGAAAGTCAAAATGGCCATTAAGAAACTCAAGTGAAGGAGAAGTTTGGCCTACCCAAGTATACGCAGAATAAATCCAGACTGGAGATAAAAAGATTGTGAAAAACCATTAACGATGGATTTTTTTAAGACATCTTAAGAAAGAGAAGAGGCCAGATAATTCGGAGGGAAAGAAAAAAAAATCACAGGCAGAAGTACAACATGGCAACCCAAAAGAGATGGCTTGAAAGGCAGCACAGTAGACAGACAAATGATCCCAGAGTTAAGAGGACATGAGTTCAAATCTTTAAACACTAACTAGCTGTGGCACCAAGTGGAACTCTCTTAATTGCCTGCCTCGGTTATCTCATCTGTAAAAGAGAGATAATCACAGCAGCTACCTCGCCGAGGCTGTTGTGAGGATCACATGAGGTATTAGTAAAAGTACTTTTTGAACCTCAAAGCAGTATACAAATGTTAACTATCGTCACAGACCACATCCAGAGGCATCACAGCTCGTTTTTTATTCCCAATCCTCCTCCTCTTGAATGCTGTAGTTCTCCCCACTCTCCGGCCTCCTTCAGAGATCCCTTCAAAGCTCAAGCGCTATCTCCTTTGGGATTTCCCCGGTTGTTAGCAACCCCTCTAATTACTGTGTATTTTTAAATGTATCACCAATCATCTGTGAACATGTTGTATAACATATTTGAATGTAAGTTCCTTGAAGGCAGGGATTATCTTTTTTATATCCATATCCTCAGGACCTAGCCCAGAGCCTGGAAGATAGCAGAAGCTTTAATCAAGGCTTGCTGATTGACCCATTGTCCAGATGTCAGATGAGAGTGCTCTCAGACCTAGATGGGCTATTTTGGGCCTCTGTGTATCCTTAGCGCAATGCTTACTTAGCACACTGTCTGGTATATCATAGACGCTTAATAAATATTTTTTGATTGTTTGATCTCATATATTGCCTTCCTTAAGCCTACACAACAACAGAAAGCAAGGTAATGCATCATTCCATCAATCCAGAAGACAGTGTGATATCTGAGTTGCCCACCAGCTGACACTCTCCTTCAGCCATCAGCTCAGGAGTCCCCTTAGTTCTCTGGTCATGCATGGTGCAGCCTCCCAAAAAGGCTGCAGTATTTCCACTGGCCACCAGAGGTCACTCAACCTGCAAACACATGAACTACACCTACCATTATCACCACTGTTGGACCTGTAGGCTTCAAAGTTTAAACAAAAGGATTGTGTGAAATGTGACTCCACATGATTAAAAAGAGGAAATGATTAACTTTCAAGTTCCCACTGTAAATTCCCTATCGTTCTTGTCCATCCATCAGGGGTACTGGATACAGATCCTAGGTATTTGAGGCCTTTTTGCCTTCTCATATTCCAGTCCTTTCCTCCATGTCACCTTCCCAGATACCTCTGTAGCGCTAGCCTCTTTTCTTCCTTTGGTGCTGGTCATCAAAGAAAGTCTCAGGCCATAGCAGCCTTAAGCCACCATGCCCCAGCAATCCCACCTCCCCAATGAAGCTGCAACTCAACTACTTGATGGGCAGAAAGCACCAGGTAGATTGCTGTAGTTCCCTGAAACCAATCACCTGCTTGCTGACCAAGAAGTCTCTGTCTCTAGGACAAAGCGAGAAATAAAGGAACTCCAGATCTGTATGCACACCCTCCCAGGCCTTGTTACTTCTCTGTTCTCTTGAACTGCTGTAGGGTTGTGCTCCCCAAGAGCACTGTTGAGAGGAGGGAGGAAGGACACAGCTTCTCTCTCCCTGAACCATTGCCATTATTATCCCCTCTGGGTCCAAGATGGGAAACGATGATTCCAAGAGAGGAGACAGCAGTGCATAGGCATAGAAGAAATTCCTGAGGATGACTGACAATCTGAACTGTATCCAAAGGTGGGTGACCAAAATGGCAGAGGCTGGAGATCACACCATGCACAGACTAGCTGAAGGGATGGTGACTGTTTAGCCTGGAGAAGAGATAGAGTGGAGACATGAAAGTTATCTTCATTTATCTGAAGGACTATCACTAGGACAAAGGAAGCTGTTGGTTTGTTGGCTGGTTTTTGTAGGGGCTAGACCTATGATCATCACTGTAGAGTATGCTCAGGTAAGGAAACTTTCCTACCAATGCAAAGCAGTGGTTTCTCTGCAACCTACAGAGTTGCCTGAAGCACTGAGACATAACAATAAACATAACAGACAATTGATAAACAAAACAATTAAGCAGAGAGTAGGAGACTACCTAATTGCTGCTGGTGCATTCAAATAACCTAGCCCAGATGAACTATATCCTCAGATCATGAAATATGGGCAGGTGTGATAGCTGAGCCCCTGTCAATGATATCTGAAAGATCATGGAGTTCTACCACATCCCCTTCATCTCCCTCCTGCCAACATGACCAAATGTCCCAAGTGTGAGAAGGAATTTTATCTTGCTGAACAGTAACATGCCTAGGGAAGGACTGGTATCCCTTCTGCCTGAAATGTGAGAAATGGGGAAAAAATCAGGAGGTCATACAAGGCATGAAGGAAGGCATTAATATAGCCCCCTGGGCTATACAGTCATGTTAAGAACTGGGCCCAAAGGCTATGGAAGAGGAGGTGCTGAAAGTCATCCCTTCAAATAAACAGAAGTTCTGGAAAATACCCCATCCCTCTCACTCTCTTGAATCTGCAGGCAAACGTGAGCCAGTGACCACCTGGAGTCAATTATGACCTCAGTAAATCCTAAAGATACAGGGGGAAGAAAGGATAATGGAAATCAGAATGATTTCAGAAATCCACATGATTGGAAAATGATAAATGTTGTCCTGAATTTCAAAAAAGGAAAGAGAACACTCTGCCAACTACATATAAGCCACTGAGTTTGACTTTCATTCTTGGGAAAATTCAAAGACAAGTCATTAAAGGGATAGTGGGCAAATTTAGGAGGGGAAGCAATGATTATAAAAATTCAGCAGGGTGGCTTCGTTAAGAACAAGTCAGTTCAGGTTAACTTTATTTCCTGTTGACAGGATCAATAAAGTAGTTGATGAAGGGAATGCTGTGGATACAGTTTACCTGAATTTTTGCAATGCTTTTGTTTAAAGCATCTCACACTATTCTTGTGAAGAAGGTGGAGAGATGGATTATACAATAATTCAATCAGATGGATTTAGCAATAATTGGATGGCTGGACTCAAAGGGTAGTTGTTTAATAATTCATTGTCAACATGGCAGGAGCTCTCCAGTGGAGTGTCCCAGGGAACTGTGCTTGACTTTCTATTACTTAATATTTTTGTCACTGAACAATGGATGGCATCTTCATTAAGTATGGCACAAAAGGAGGATAATTAACACAGTGGATGATGGAGTCAGATTCTAAAAGGATCCTGAAAAGCTAGAACATTGGGATCAATTGAAGAAAATGAAATCCTACAGAGATAAATGTAAAGTCTTGACATATACAAAAAACTCAGTAGAGTTTCTACCCAAGTAGAAGATTGGGATAGCACAGACGGACATCTGTTGTTCTCAAAAGTATCTGGAAGGTTTTAGTAGATGGTCAGCTCAATACTAGTAAGATGTGACAGGCAAAGAGGTTAAGGTGACCATGGACTACTTGAGGAGTCATAACTTCCAGAAACAAGGGGGTGATCATGTCCCTATACTCTAGCACTATTAGATTTCATCTAGAGGATAATGTTGAGTTCTGGGGGCCAAAATTTTCGAAGAACGTGGATAAGCCAGAGAGTGTCCAGGAATGTGGACAGGTTGTTAAAGAGTCTTGTGTCCATGCCATATAAGAATCAGTTAATAGAACTGGGAATAGAAAACTCAGGAATTGAAGTATCCAAAGGTTTGACATGTGGAGAAGGGACTAAACCATTTGACCCCAGAAGGCAAAACCAGAAACAATAGTAAAAGCTTCAAATAAGGAAATTTGGGTTTAATATAAGGGAAAATTTACCAGAAGTGAGGTGCCCCAATGTGAAATGGCTGTCTTGGGATGTGGTGGGGTCACTTTCCTTAGAGGTATTCAAGTAGAAGCTGTATGACCACTTGTTGGGTAGGTTATATGGGGGAGTCCTTTGTGTATAGGATGTACTAGATGGTTACCAAGGTTCCTTCCAATTCTTAAATTGTCAGATTGGACTATTGGATTGTTCTACTTGTGGGGGGAGGGGACTATTAGAGGGAGTGGGGCAAATTTGTGTAGGAATTGCAGAGAAGCAGGTCTAAACAAAATGTAAGGGAAACATTCATGGAATCAGAGAATTTCAGATCTGAGACAACCAAGTCCATCACATGAAGCAGAGACTGAAAGGAAACTTGAAAATGTTGCCTGTTCTTGATCAAGTATACCAAAATGGTCATTATTCTTAATGGGTGATGCAGCCTCTGCTGAAAGACCCTCAGGTAGGAGGACCCACTAATTCCTAAAGTGTAAGAAGTTCCTAATAACTGATCTTTGATGTTACTGAGTATATTCTACCATATCACATTGCTGACTCACTAAGCTTGCCTTCCACAGAAAATCCACCAACCTTTTCAGAACAATGGCTATCTTTTCATGCCTCTGTCATTTTATAAGCTTGTGACACTGATTTCTTGTATCCAAGAACAAGATTTTAAATTCATTCCTATTTAATTTCATCTTTAGTCACCTCCCAGCTCTAACATCCTGTATTCTAAGGGCCCCCTCAGCTCTGACATTTTGTGTTCTAAGGGTCCTCCCAGCCCTGAAATTCTGTGTCCTGAGGACTCTCCCAGGTTTGACATCCTTTGTTCTAAGTGCCAGTCTAGCTCTGACACTCTGTGTTCTATATACTACATTCTAAGAGCCCTTCTATCTCTGACAGCCAAGTACCCTAGGACAGCCCATTATTAAAGATTCTTACCAGGGAGCTAGTTGTTGCCTTGGTAACTTGTAGTGCTTTCCTTACATTTATTCAGCAAATATTTACTGATAGCTCTATCTGTGAGATCCAGTGGGCAGAAGGTGTCTGAAGAAAGGAAAGCTGAGAAAAGTCTCTGTTTTCTAATTCAGCCTCTAGACTTCTGGTTCCTAAGAGTCCCAGAGTCAAGACTGCATCCTTACCCAATCATCCTCTACAAATCCGCCAAAAGCACTCTTCCTAAGGTACATGTCTAACTGGTCATTCCTCTGCTCAAAAACCTTCAATGGCTTGCACTCAGGATAAAATAAAAAATGCTCAGCCTGGTATTAAAATTCCTCCATAAATTGTTTTCTACCCATTTTTCTAGACTTATTTCATAGCCCTTTTCTTCACATAACCTCCATTTCACCCAATTCACCCAAACTGCTAGGTAAATGGCAGTATTCCCACCCCACCCTACCCCCATCATTACACCTTTGCAAAGGCTAATGCCAAGATTAGTAGGGGAGAAAAAGCAAACGTCTCAATTGTTTCTGTAAAATATGGGGGGAGGGGAGGAAGGGAAAAACAAAGTAAAAAGTGCACAGCAGAGAACAAAAGAAAACCTACCAAGAAGCAAAGCTGAGTAGCTTTGAAAACCATGTGTATTATTTATTATGTTTTCTCGAAATGGAAATTTGTATTATATTGAATCCTCTGTGTTCTACTGTGCATATGAAAATGTTTTTTTCTCATTTTGCATTAAAGTTTAAAATGAATTTTAAAAAATTACCAAAAAGACGAGGCAAGTTTCTCAACTGAGAGAGCTGGGGGTGGGGGAGCCATGGGAGTTTTGTGGAGGGATGAAAAAGTTTGAAAAAACTGCCAGAGTGGGATAGTGAGTCAATTAGGAAAGTCAGAATGTGGAAGTTTTTAGGAAGGAATGAGAGAAAGGGGAAGTTAAGGCAATGAGTGAAAACTATTTTTTCCCCAAGAGTTTGACTAACAAAGGGAGGAGAGTTAAAGGATAATAACTATCTGAAATGAGAGATCTAAGTGAGGAATTTTTTTAAAGACAGAGAAGACTGATGTTTATCAGCAGAAAGAAAAAAGAACAAGCAGGTAAGGAGATGATAAAGATTACAAGTGGACAATAATACACCAATCTGCTGGAGAAGTAAGAAGGGAATATGACCAAGGGTAAATTTAAAGAGACTGGTCTAAACAAGAAGAGAGGCCATTAAGTTTTCATCAAAGACTGGAGACTTCTTTAGAAGGTAGTGGGTGATGATGTTGTAAGAGTGGAGGATCCTACACCACCCCCAAATAATGTAAATTAAGCTCCACTGAATCAATCAATCAAAAATGAAAACTAAATTAGAACCTGTCTCTAACAGATTTGAAAGGAATAAAATATATAGATCATTCAATAAAGACAGATGACAGTGCATAAGAAACCTTCTAATTAGCTAAAAGAATTAGACACACCATTGGGCTCCATACAGAAAGAACAAGCCAATTTAGTCAGGGTAGGGGTGGTCAAATCCAGCAGTGAAGGACTCGAAAGGGAATGGCATAGAGAATAATGTGGTTTTTCTCTCTTTCTCCTGGTCCATATCCAAATGACCAGGTGACAACTTTGTAAGCTGTACCATCTGCATTGGAGGCTGAGTCACACTGAGTTCAAATGAGGTACAATGAGGAAACAGCATTTACAGAATGTGATCCTTAGTCATTAGAGACTAGTTAGTAACTATGTTACCCATTGATGTATGTTTTCTGCAAATGGACCTTACTAGGTTTTTATTAAATTTGAGCCCAGTCTGACCAGATTTCCTGTATATTCAAGGATTTCCTGTATATTCAGCATGCCCCTAGTTTTAAGGGAATGTTTTTGTAACAGCTGTTGTTATATCTGCTTAGTAAATATCCTTTCTAAAAGCTAATTAAATCTAGATGATAATCATTAATAAGCACATTGGTGGGGGCTCATGAACAACAGTAGTAGAAACTCCACACCCTTGTAGCTATCTTTAGAACACTGAATAGTAGTAAGCACCCTCTGAGGACCTCAATTGGTCACTGCAAATACAAGTTTAGGGAGTTACCTAGAAGGGATATTACACCATCAAGGGGCTGAAAGATGAGAAGAGGGAGCTCATAGAGAATGGCCTCCATTTTCTCAGGAATATAAGAGAGAGCTGGGAAAGGGCTGCGTGAGGCACAAAAAGATTTGCCCCAGAGGCAAAATGGAATCACTAGAGTTCACTGAGAATAGAACCTAGGCTTTAGAAACACTAGCCCTGTGTAAAGAAGTAACAGAATCGAAAGACTTGAGTCAGACAATAAAAAAGCCTTCTAATATCTAGGACTGCTCAATAGTGGAATAATTTTTGTGAAGTAGTAGTATCTTTTCTCTAGAAAATATTTTAGCAGAGGCTGTATCTGGTAGAATTGGATCAAATTTATTACGGCATGCCTAAAATTTTCTAGGGACCAAAAAAAAAAAGCATTCCTCGCTCAGTTATGGTTTTATATACATGGAAAAGAAGTGAGCATGCAAAAAGAAAAGCTAATTTATAACAGTCCAGATATCTCAAGTTTAGTCTACCTAATTAATGAAGAGGGCAAGTGAACTTTTTAAGCCTAAGGAGATTGTTTGGCAGAGAGATCAAGACTTTTTCTATGTGGGCAAATGTGGTCTGCAAAACAGGACTAAAGCCATGTGCGTTTCTTAGCACCGTCCTCAAAGGTCACCTATTTTGTTTCTGAAGTTGAGCCTATTTGTCTTCATTTGTAATTAAAACTAAATGATTAAATGTTACTTGTTTATATATTTTATCATTTTGTTAAATTGGGGATGGGGATCATGTTTGTCTTCATCAGTATATATGGAAGATGCTTAATTCATTAACAAAATGACTGTACGTGAAAGTGAAAAGTGTAATAAAAATATGCTATGAAGTAAAAAAAAAAAAAGACTTGGGTCAGAGAAACCCATTAGGATGCTATTTCAATAATCCAGGTGAGAAGTGATAAGGGCAGACTTGAACTAGGGTGATACATGTGTGAGTGAAGGGAGGCAGAAACTACATGACTAACTGAATGTATGAAATAAGAGGAATCAAGGATGACATTGAGGTTGTAAAATTGGGTGACCAGAGGGATAGTGGGGTCCTCAACACAGAAGAGTTCAGGGTTCTACAGGAATGATACTTTCATATTTAGACATATTAAGCTTGAAATGCATGCGGAGTATGCATTTCAAAATATCCAATAGGTAGTTGGCAATGTGTGACTAGAGCTCCTGGAAAATTCTTCATGAGAAATGTCGCATTCCATTCTTGCCCACCATGGACCTTCTCATTGCCCTTTGGGCTACATCCAGCCTTCTTTCTTTGGATACTGCAGTTCATGCTTCACATAGCCTCCATGAAATTTATAGTTTTAAGAGATTTGACCAGGGTCACACTGACAAAATCAAGGAAATATTAACAAAAAATGTGGGAATTTGTTTCTTTGACAAAGTTTGAGGTCATTAGAAGTACTGAACAGCTCTCCAACTTGCTTTGCTTTTCCTGTTCATTTCTAGGATTCATTCACTGTCTAGTTCACAGTCCTTCCCTGGTGTCCATCCTAGATACATGTATGAAAGAGATCAAATCTCTGGGTTGTCCATTTAATTGCATATGTCTATATAACGGGCATTCTTTATCCATGTTTTTTTTCAGGGTGGATAGTTAAGATTGAATGAGTTCTTGAGAAATTATGGATCTCCATTAGGAGGTTCAGCCATGTTCCAGGGCTTTATGCCATTGGTGAATGTCATCCACAAAAGAAGAATGTGAAGGAGCTTGCCACTGGAAATCCCTTTCCCATTTGGACTCTGTGCTGGATTTCCTCCATGATTGTGCAAACCCTTTTGGCAAGTTTAGTTTCCTATTTCATGCTATGCCTGTTGTTATTAATCAGAGAGTTGTTGAACAATATTATCTCCATTATTCATATCTTTCAAAGAATCTTGTATGACTTTCATGTATACCCAGTAGATACCTGGTGGGATAACAGATTAGGTGACATTTCGATCTTCTAACAGGACATTAGGTCCAGCAGTAGACAGAACAGTCAACATCCCCCTTATTTTCTGGGATTTTACCCTGAACAGAAGACTGTGACAAAAGGGCTGAGATAACTTGCCTCCCACCCTGAAGGAGATATGAGGCAGAGAACCAGGAAAGTGAACAAATACGAGAACAAAGTGTATAGGAGGAATCAGCCCAAACAAACAGCTTGGTTGGAGACCAAGAAAGCAAAAGCCATGGAGAGCGATCACCATGGAAGCAGGAATAGCGATATCGCAATGAGGTTGCCAACGCCAGACTCCAAGGCCACAAGGCATGTTTGGGCAAATCCTGTTTTTGCAGGGCTCACTCAGGGGCAGACCCAAAACTGGTGGCTAATCCCTCCCCCGCCTCCCGCTGGTCTTTTGCTTCTCCTTTCCTTGAAGACCAGGTACCTGTTTCCTAAATTTCCACTTCTTCAATTTGTTTGCTTTTTAAGCTTTTCTGTTTACTTTTTCTTTAAGTACAATAAGTGTAGTTAACCATTACATTTCTAGTTACTAGGCCCTATCGCTGCATAATTGTAGCAGAGAGATAATAAGACTTCCCTCCCTGGGACAGAAGATTTAAAACTGGCATTTGGTTGAAGCCCTGTTGTTCTTGTTTAAGACTAAGAGCAAACAAAAGAGAAGTATATTTCACTTGTGTTTTTGTTTCCAACTTTAGAGGTCAGAGACAGAATCTTGGACTTAGATCTTCCTAAATGTATCAGTATTTTTTTTGGCTTAGATGACAACAATTTGCTTAACAACACTTAGAAGGTCAGATCTTTTCCAAAGTGGATTTGAATGGAAAATTCAACGGTATATAACTGATAGTATGATGTCTGAATATATTGCTAAGGCCTTCAATAAAACAGGTTTTGCTAAGAAATCTTGGTAAAGTTAAACCTTGCCAAAGTTAGCAGACTAATGGAAAGTTATCCCACAACTAGTTTTAGAGACTGAACAACTTCCCCAAATAATCCAAGACTGATGGAGGTCCCATAAAGACAATAAACTGTAACCTCTTCTTGTCTACAGGTGAATTACTTGGCCTTTCCTCAACTGTAAATATGCAGCCTTTCAGACTTGATCACTCTTTCCTCCCTGGGTACTCTCATCTCTGTTTTCATCACAATTCTGGTTCTCCTCCTATCTGACCATCCTGCTTTCCTTTGCTGGACCCTCATGCAAGTCATGTCCTCTAACCATGTATCCCACAAGGTTCCTTCCTGGGACGCCCCCCCTTCTTCTCCCTCTGTTACTTGGGCAATTTCATGAGCTCCCATAAATTTATCATCTTTATACTAATGATTCTCAAATCTACCTGTCCTGCCCCAAACTTTCTGCTGACCTCCAGTCTCACACCTGCAACAGCCTTTCAGACAATGGATATCCAGTAGGCATCTTTAATTCAACATGTTCAGAATTTAATTCATTGTGTTTCCCCTAAACCCTCCCCCACTTCCTATTTGGGGTAACTATGAGTACCTCAGGGTGGAAACCTAGGTATCAAGCTCAACTCTCACCCTCCCCATCTACACCCAATCTGTTGCCAAGGCCTGATAATTTTGCCTCTGTAGTCATTTCTCTAATATGCTGCCTTCTTTCCTCTGACATTGCAGTCACTCTAATGCAGACCCTCACCATCTCATGCCTGGATGACTGCTAGCAGTGGCTGGTGTGCCTGGCTGCCTCAAGTCCATCCTCCACTCAGCCACCAGTGATTTTCCTAAAGCACAGATCTGACCACATCACCTCCCCCACTCAGTGGCTCCCAACCACCTCCAGGATCAAATTATAAAATCCTGTTTGGCATTCAAAGCCCTTCACAACTGACTCCCCCTCCCACCTTCCCCATATTCTTACACTTGCACCCTCCTTTTCAATCCAGTGACACTGATCTCCTAGCTATTTCTAAAACTTTTAGACATTCCCCTTAAGGCTCTGAGTATTTTCACTAGCTGCCCCTCACACCTAGGATGCTCCCCACTCCTGCCTTCTGCATTTCCTAAAGTTCCAACTTGAACCCTACCTTCTACAGGAAGGCTTTCCCAACCCTTCTTAATTCAAGCATCCGGTCAAAATTATTTATTTATACTGCATATAGCTTGTTTGTACATAATTGTTTGCTTGTCTCCTCCAATAGACTGTGAGCTCCATGAAGGTAGGGACTGTCTTCTGCCTCCTGTATCCTCAGTGCCTGGCACCTAGTTGGCACTTAATACACTTTTCAATCAGTCATATCCAACTCTCCATGACCCCTTTTTGGGTTTTTCTGGCAAAGACATCGGAATGGTTTTCCATTTCCTTCTCCAGCTCATTTGACAGAAGAGGAAAATGAGGATAACAGAGTTACATGACTTTCCCAGGGTCACACAGCTATAGTTAAGTGTCTTGAGTTGAAATTTGAACTCAGATCTTCCTGACTCCAGATCAGGCACTCCACTGCACCCCCTAGCTGCCCATAAACATACTGACTTCTGGAGGGTTGAGGCTGATGAAATCTTAACAAAAAGCAAAAAACTGTCTACTAGTTGTGCAGACTGCCTCCATCAGACAATTTTAGTCAACACTCATTAGGGCACCTGTGTAACAAACACTGTGCTTGCTGCGAAGCTATTCTCAGCAATATGAGACAATTTTGAAGGACTCATGATGAAAAATGCTATCCACCTCCAGAGAAAGAAATGATAATCTTAATGCAGATCAAAGCACTTATTTTTCCTGGGTTTTTTTTGGGGGGAGGGCACCTGCATTTTCTTTTGCAACATGCATGACTGTACATGTATAATCTATCAAAGTACTTCTCAAGGAGTGGGGAGAGAATTTAGAACTTTATTTTAAAAATTGTTTTTGCATGTAATTGGGAAAAAACATTTTTTGGAAATACAGATGATCACAGGAATGCTCAGTCTATAGATATTGACCAGAACAGTATAACGTTGCTGGGGAGTTTAGTAAAGGGGTTATACTTTGGCAGGTAAGTAAACTAATATTGATATACACAAGTCAACATGCCCACATATAACTGCATGTTCAATGCTGCACATTAGTTATTGCGTATTTTTTAAATGTTTATTTAATTTTGACTACAAAGCACAAATCATGGGTGTAATCCACCTATTACTTATAAGCTTTATCTTCACATATAAACTAGCTATTTTGCACATAGTTCTACTGTTATTTGGAGCAACTAGGTGGCTCAGTGGATAAGAGCACTGGGGCCTGGAATCAGGGGCCTCAGACACTACTCATATTACCCTGGGTAAGTCACTTGACCTGTTTGCCATAATTCACTGGAGAAAGAAATGGCAAACTTCTTCAGTTATTTTTCCCAAGAAAACCCCAGATTGGGTCACGAGGACTAAAATACAACTGAAACAACTGAACAAAAAGAGTTGTCTGTTACATATATTCGCTTGCGTTGTGACATGCACACATATATCCTACATGATTTAGCCCTGTAATCAATTCAGTCAATAAACGTTTGTTAAGCACCCACTATGTGCCAGGTGCTGTGCTGTTGATAAAAATGCAAGTTTGAAAGAGTGCCTGACCTTGAGTTCAGTTCAAACTGAAAGAATACATGTAGATGTTTCATATAGTTCAGTTGGTCCTGTCTTCTACAATTTTTCCCCACATTACCTGTAAAGTATTGAGTATGTTACTGGATATATTCAAGCAGAGATAGGATGAGAATCTATCAAAGAATAATGGAATGAGGACAAAAGCATAAAGAAATGGCAAGATTGTGCCAAGTCTCCTTTTGAAAGGCCCTGGAGCCCATGATGCTGTCCTCAGAGAAGGTACCAATGTGAGTACCAGGCAGATTCAATCAAAGGCTGATCTTCACTTAGCTGCCAGGACACTCCCTTATCCACAAGGAGCAATGCTGCTTCTCTTCTCATCTTCATTAACTAACTCCCCCTTTGGTTAACCAAGTCAGGGACGAATTCTTCTGCTAATTTTGTCTGATTTCCCACAACTGGATAACCTGTGGTTTGAAGAAAGGGACCACTTATTTCTTTTGCTCATCTGTGAATGCCCAACACAAGGCATGTGGCTATGCATAGAACAGATGCACAATCTTTGTTCAGTTCTACCAGGTTCATTTTTGCTTTGAGCTTAAGGGCCTAGCACATAGTAGGAGCTTGATAAATGCTTGATTTCCTTCCTTATTCTCTAGCAAAGCTGTACGGATAGCTGACACCCCCGTTCAGCAAACACCACCCTTTCCACCTTTGCTCGGAGACCTCTAGATTTAAAGTGTGAAGAGACCTGATTTATTACAATAACCTCTTTGAATTGGTATCCCAGCTTCATCCATCTCAACATCTGCTTAGTGAGTTTCCAGAATCATATAGGACCATTATCACCCCTACTGAAGACTATAAGGGACCCCGTTAATTGATGCTACATACACTACTCCTTGACACTTAAAATTCACAAACTAGTCCCTTTCCCTTTATCCTAGTAGTTATATCACTCCCTTACAGGATCCCCATAATACCAACCTGCTCTCCCTGGTACAGTACCTAGCATACATAATAATTTAATTAATTAAATCAAATGATTTACATAACATTACAAGCAGTTACACAGGTAGTTCTATTACTCAACCTCTGCTGGTAAACTTTGCTGCATATGTGACAGAATCTATTTTGGAAATTCTGATTTATGTGGAATGTGAAATTTGTGCTTCCTCAATGAAGACTATGTCTTTAACATTAGGAGCCAGAATCTAAGGCTGATGGAAAAACCATCACTGAAGTAATGTCTAGAAAGAGATGTTATTCTATAGCTAGAATTCCAGGATCATTCATAAGAAAGAAAACTGGGAAAAGCCTGGGAGAAAAACTACTCTTCCCCTACTAAATTAGTAGCCAACCCTCACTACTCCTACTATCACTTTTTCAGGACAAAATGTTGGTACTACAGACTTCTGTAGAGGCTAGGACAGAGCAATACTAACAGCATTAGAAAAAAAAAGGGCAAGTGCTTAAATCTGGAAAAAATATCCCCTGTAACTATTACTATTGCTTGGTCATCTAGACCATCCCTAAGACTAAAAAGGCACCACACACGTGGTGCATGAAGACTCATTCTGAGCTACAAAGCAAACATGCAACGTTTAATCTCCAATAAAATCTCCCTTCAAAGGAGATAGGCCATCAAAGGACCACTTATCATCTTCCCAGGTTTTAAGATGTAGCTCACCTGTCATAGCCATATCTGCTCACAGGAATTACTGATTCACATCCCTTCTCAGTGGTAAACCATTACTTCTTGTAGAGGAGGTATTCCAACTTCCTCATGACTGAGAGGGACATTAGATGGCCTCAGAATTTTTTTCTGCTAGGATTCTATGCTAGTCCTTAATGGTACATTTCTGGGCTTCATCCTAAAATTCACGCATTTACTTCAAAAAGCACATTTCCTTTAAAATGAATGAAAGCTCTCATTTAGGACCAGATTTAGAGCCAGAAGAGGCCAAAGAAGTCATCTCACTCAACGTTTTCGTTTTACAGACCCTTGAAATACTAAGGTACTTTAATAAGTTCTTATCTGATACTCAAAGTGAAATATCAAGATTTGAGAGAATCAACAACACAGGAAGATCCAAAGTGGAGCTTCACAAAACACTGCTGAATAAATGAATGCAAAACAGTGCCCACACGAAGCATATATGAAATGCACATCAAGATGGTGGAGTTTTAGATGGACTTGCTGAAGGGGCTAGAAAGATAGAGACCAAGAACTAATGTGAAAAGGGTAATATTTCCCCACATACTGCCCTCGAAAATTTCTATCTAAAAATGAAGACTTCCCAGAATTCATTAATCTCTAATATGAATTACCAGGACAAAAAAAAGAAGCAGGAAATACACTCCTTGCTTAGGAAGCTTTATTCCAGACATGGAAGAGGACTCTGAAGACTCACTGAATGTCACTAATAGTGACTAATAGGGAGGACTAGTACCCAAACCAAGCTGGTAATATGGTACCAGACACAGAATCCTTTCTCCTAAATCACACTGCATTGCTAACGTGTTAGTTTATTTTTAAGACATACACATCACGAAGCTAAGAAGTGTTAGATGGACAAGTCAGTTAAAAATCCACTCTAATTACTTCATGACTCTACGTCTGATTTTTGTCACGTGAGAGTAGTGCAATGTTGGTGGCACTCAAGCAGAAACAAACAGTTCAACAGATGCAGAAAACGAGGGAGGCAAAAGTAACAATATGCTCCCCTTGACTGCAAAATTGTACAATGTCAGAAAATAGTTTAAAAATCCACTAAACTAAGTGGGAGGCAGCTGGATTTACATTTAAGAAGAAGAACAGTAGCAAAAAACAAACAAAAAAACAAAAACAAAAACAGGCACAATAAAAAGATAGGAAAATCAGAAGCAAAGAATACAGAAGAAATTTATTGAAGCACAAAGTACAGACTGGCCAATAACTGCTTTCTACAATCCCAACAGTAAATAATAGAGCTACAGGAAGGTACAAAGTTTGTTATAAAATAGTTTTAATTCAATTCTTTTTGCATTACAAACATTCTCGAAACAGGCAATGGAATTTGTTTGTGGTCACCCGCCCCCCACTTTCACAATACTGAACCTGGAATAGCTGTTATCAAAATATACAATACATCTGTTCACCATAAAAAAAAACTGGGTTTTGCTGCCCCCTCATGTCTTACAACAGGTATAAAAAAATTATAAATATGTACACCCTTTGTTACTCACATTCTTTACATGCAAACACAGGGATCCAAAAGACAGACCCGAAGTCGCCTGGGTGCTGGGCTTGCAACAGATTCACTCGGTATCTGGCAAAAAAAAAATACCCCTGGCCAACCTCCTCACTTGCATTCCAACAAATAGCCTATAGTAAAGCCAAAATGAGGTCTGAGATCTTGTCCCAGCTGTGCACATGGGTTCACATAAATGCTTGGGCATGGGTGCGGAGGGTGAGTGAAGAGCAGGCCAACCAAAGTGTTCCCTCCTAGGAAGGCAGGAGACTTCCCAAGTAGAGAGGTATGTGTATATGTGTGTGTATGTGTGTTGGTGATGGGGCAAGCAACAACAAAAAACACACAAAACTAATGCAGATTCTTGCAAACATCAGTTCCCAAAGATGACCTGATTGCTCCTGGGAGTCTTTCAGCTAAACCAGAACAGGGGATTAAAGAACAATTTTTTTCAAGACTGTCACAATAAAACATCACTGCTCTTATGGCATATTTAATATCCCACTACTTCCTTCCAGCAAGATAGATGGAGAGACAACTACTACCCACATTTATGCCAGCAACCCAAGACAAATTCACTCAGCTATCATATCCTTCCTTCCAGCACAGTTCACACCCACAGGAGTTTCAAGGGAGGAACTAAAAAAGGTTAAGACTTCAAACCTTCAGTACTGGGCCAGCCAAGAGTTTTGGGATATCATGACTACCAGCACTAAAAGGCAATTTAAAAAGAAAAGAAAAAAAAGAAAAAAAAAAACTTTGGTCCACAATTTGCAGAAAAAACCCTGAAAAATGTATTAAGAGATCTGTTTTGCAGATAAACAGGTTAAAGGTTAAACGAAGATGTAAGGCAACATTGGATTCTGTGAAAATAGAAGGCAGAATGGTGTGGGGAGAAGCAAGGACCATGCAGTGAGGCCACCTGAACACAGTACAAGTTGGCTCAGCCCACTAGATGTACTCATCTGCTGCAGATGTTTCTTCCCTAAGTTCTGAATCTGAGGGGGTGGGTTAAAAAGAGAGATAGATAACTTTAGCCTGGGTCCATTCACTCAATCCACCTCTTCAGTAGCCATTGTAGTTTGCTGCTTTGAACATTTACATCTCCTTAGCCCAATCTATCTTCCAATCCAATTAGTTTCCCTTTACTGATCAACCTCACAGCCATGACCGCAGCTTGATAAATCAAAACTAAATTCCTGCCCTACAATTTCACTTAATTACCAAAGAATAAAATAAAAGCACAGTATACAAGGGTAATACCACAAGAGTAAATTTAGATTACACTTATACCATTTTTAATCCTCTTTCTATAAAAGTTACTTAAACTATCTTTTGCATATAAATGAAAAAAAAGATTAGAATATTTGGTCAACTGGAATATTGCTAGGCACAGATGACAGCAACTGCATCAAAAGTATAATACAAGAATTCAAACAAATGCTGAAGACAAGCAACAGGGACGATGGTAGGAACTACTTGGTCTTAATAAAGGTCAAACTGGGGTCATAAATATGCCTCAGCTTAACATATCACTAACTTAGGGACTTTACCCCTACAAAAGAAAACCAAAAAAAAATCACTAAATTCACCTACAAATTTGGAAAAATTCATGCTGATTCATCTCGAAAAGGGTTCAATCAATGATGAAGAAAGTATAAGCTTGATCAAGTCATAAAAGGCAGGGGGGCTCAACTGCTGTCAACACTGGAATAAAAATGTATGACAAGGGAAATTGACTTGCTCAGACCTATTTGCTTGGTCAGTTGAATGTTTCTAACCAACCCCACTTACTTCTGCTGGAAACAGAATACCGATGGAGACACATTGGAAAGATACATGATACTATTGCAGATTATGAGACAATTCTCGGACAGTAGAGACAATGCCCAATATTTTCTTTATCCACTTGGCCAACTTCTCATCTGCTCTGAGCAGAATGAGCTTCTAATCCCCTTAGATGCTCCAAGCTCAACAACTATCTGCTGATATACCACACAGTAGTTCCCTGCTTCCCCACTCAACCAAAAGAAAAAAAAGTTTAAGGCACAGGATAGCAGAATCTAGGATTAGGAGCATTATCCTAAAATCCAGGACAGGATGGGCTATAGGGGACCCATCAGATACTTTGAAAAATCCTGACTCTCAGGCGACAGAGTGATCACACAGTGGTTTGGGGTCTTTAAAGGCTTGACTGGGTAAAGAAAATTAAAAGGCATCAATGTGAAACCTGATAAACTTGTTAGGATTCTTTTTTAAGGGGATGGGGAGAAAATTCCCAGAGCAGTTTCCAAAAAAGCGTAAACTTAACTTGTGATTTTTTCATCATGTAGCTTTTGTACAGTCACCAAGATTGTTATCCCACCACCGCAAGGTTAACAATGTGAATTAGATTTAATTTTTTTAAAAACAGGTAAACTGATTCACTTAAAAAAATAAAATCTCTGGTCTTTTAAGGTCACTTCAGCTGCTTTTAAAGTGGCTTTTTTTAAATCTGGAATGATGGAAGTGATTCCAGGTGCTCAGCCTTTACAGACCAGGCTGAAACCCTGGGGTTCTTGTCAGTCAGGTTCATTCTGTCTTGTGCCTTCCCAAATTTTAAATGGTAGACTTTGAGAAGGACACACGAAGATGGTGGTTTTCTCCAAGATCATGGTTATGAAGGTCAATAAGGGACTGAATGGCCTCTTCCACTGAGCCCATCTGGATCAGAGCCATCTTCCGGTCCTTTCTGCCAAGAGAAAAAAAAAAACCAATTTGCTTCATTGCATTTTAAAATGTTGGGAAGGTAATCTCAGAAACCTGTTTCCTCCTGCACCTAAGCAGTGCCTAGGACAGGTAAGCACTTACGAGCTTTGATTCCAATTATTAGAGAGCTCAGAAATTATTATTTAGTGGTTTTCATGACCCCATTTGGAGTTTGCTTGGCAAAAACACTGGCATGGACTGTCATTTCCTTCTCCAGCTCATTTTACAGATGAGGAAACTGAGACAAGAAGAAATTAAGTAACTTGCCCATCAACACACAGCTACTAAGTATCTGAGGTTGTATTTGAACTCAGGTCTTCCTGACTCCAGGGGTCCAGCACTCCTCCACTATACCTTCTTTGGAAAGCTATTTTAGGAATTGAAATGATTATAACGCATTTCCCTACTGTGTTTTCCTCCCAATATACTAATATCTAATTTGAAGGAGTAATTTTAATATTTACTTACTGGAAGAACTTGAATCCTTTGACCATTCCCCCATTACTTGAGAACAACATCTTAAGATCTTCTTCAGATATAGAAGGCCTGAAAGTGGGGGGGAAAAAAAGGATACTTTACCATATGTCACCTTTACTTCATTCCCATTCTCTATCTTGGGAGGAAAATGACAAATACCTAAGAGAGAACAAGAGATTATCTCCCATCCCTGACAAGATGGCCAGGACCTGGGATTACGTTGGTACAAAAAGTCCAAGTCCTCCAATGAGCCCAAACATAACCTTGAAGAATTGACTCCACTACTGAAAGATTAACTGACTTATTCAAGGTTAAAGAACCAGATAGCAGGAGACTGGAACTGGTCTCTTGGCTGCTTACTACACACTGAATCATGCTGCTTTCTTTGGCTCTACTGGGGGAAATGGAGGACCAAAGAAGGAACCCTTTGCTTGGGGTGGCTGGGACAGTGGTTAATGTGAGAATTTCATGATTTTTTTTTTTTATTCACCTGGTCAGACACAAAGCCTTCATTCTATTCAAAACTCAAAGCCCTTTCCCAGCTGCAAGGTGAAAACAGCCCTCACAAAATCAAACATCAGCAGAAGACCATTAATAAGAAACATGCTTCCTTCAAAACTACTTTGACACCAAATTCTGAAAAAGACATTTCCTAATTTCTACTAAGATAAAACAGAACGTCAATTACATCATACATAAAATCAAGTATCGTACCATGCTGCTTTTCAGTCTGGTTTTCCCCAAAAAAACAGTTTGGACTATTGATGGGCAAATTAAATTTCTGGTGTTTCTAAATCTTCACAATAATGATGCTCTCAATCTCATAGTTTCCCAGACTGCCCTCTCCTAATCTTGTACTACAAATCCTTTCCTCAAAGAAAAGCTATTCCTAAATAGATGAACTATAGCATAGTCATCTTTTTATATCCCAGAATTTTAACACTCCATTGCATATAAATGATGTTTTGTGAACTATGGTCTGTAATTCAATTCTATAACCACCTTCCCAACAAAAGGCACTGAAACAGATACTCAAGACATTCCACCAAATGTTGCTGTATACTTACGGTATATTAGAAAGGTGCAAGGTAGCAGATGGAGGAAAGATATTTTGAAAGTTTTTGGAGCCTGGTTTCTTGAAACGGTGGAGAGGTGAGTTTCCATAGTCTTTAGTCAAACCTTGGTCTTCTTGTCCTTCACGGGGAAGTTGAACTGTCTGGTGCTTGGAAAGAGTGATTCTGATAGGTTTCCCATGAAGTTTCTGTCCATTTAGATGACTCATAGCTGAAAAAGGTGAGATGAGAGGTTATTTTATCACCTCCCTTTATTTCCAATATGGAAATGCTATTCAGTACCTTTTAAACATTAGACTCCTGGTTCTAACTTTAAAGTACCGATTGATCATTGTCCAATAAGAAGGTTATTTCAAAATATTTTATTACCAATAACATTACCAATCCTACTTTATTATCAATTCAGAAATTCAAAGAATAAGTCATTACAATAACTAATGCCCTAAATTTATGAAGTCATGATTTAAATTTTCAAAAAGCCCTTCATATAAAATAGAAGACCTTGGCTCAAAGCAACCCTCCCCTCCTACCCTATTATGGTTCATTTCTTAGGCTTTTCCAGATTATGAGGACAATGAATGAAGCAACCTTACCAAGCTGGGCTTGGTTTCCATCTGCCATCTGAACCAAGGCATTCTCTTTCTTATTGAATAAGATCTTCACTCGCTGGACATCACCATAAACGCCTTCAAAAATTCAGGAAAAAAAAAAACAATCCTTAGGTAATTAGCAGGTTAGGAAAAACTAATTATAACATCTATGAATTAGCCCAAAAAGGAAAATAAAAACCCCAAAAGAAAATCCCACTCACAATGATGAGTCTCTTTTCAATGAACTTTACTATTTATTCTGCTAGTTGTAGAAACCTTTATGTAGCAGAACTGTGCAATACTGGATTTTAGTAAATTAAAATGTAAGCCTAACTACAAGAGGACTGTCAATCTAACATGCTACCAATATATTCCTCTTAAAGACATGCAAAGCAGTAAACCATGCACATCTAAAGGATCAAAGTAAAATAAATATAAAAGGCAAACTATGATAATACAAATGAAATTATGCATTCAAAATGGCAAACTGCAAACAACTGGACATTTGAGGCATCAAAAGTAATCTCAAATTAATGAAAACAAAGTAATAAAAAGTGTGAATAATAACATACCGAAAAGAATAAAGAGGCATTGGGGTGTAACTCTCTTTAGAGAACAGCAGAGCAAGGCAGCGGAGGGACAGGGGAGAAGGTAAGGAATCGAAGGGGAGAGCGGAGGTTGCACAAATCGTCCACCACGAGGAAGGGCAGTCCCCGCAGGAAATGGCGAAATTGGTTGATGGATGATGAAGTTTTCAAGATGGTTAATATTGAAGGGCAGGTTGGTTTCCGAAGAGCAGGGTTTTTTGGAAGGGGAATTTTTATTGTGTGTTTTGTTTTGTTTTGTTTTGTTTGTTTCAAGCAACAACAGGAAGCAGAAGTACCGTGCAGTCAGTTGGCAAAGAAATTCCGGATCAAGGGTAGGAAAAAAAATTGGGAAAGGGGAAGGGGAGAAAAGAAAAAAGTAGCAAAAAACACAGGTCAGTAAATACATAAGGAAATATGTAGTGTTCCATCAGTAAGATAAAGAATACTCTATACAATACTTGTTTACAGGAAGTTATTAGGTTTTTCCTAGTGGAACACAATGATAAAGAAAAGTATCTTTACTTGATATACACAGAGGACAAGAAACAATATTGGTGCAGAGTGACTTCTAAAATGTCAAATTGCTTTTCATAAAAGTGGCCCAAAGCACAATTTCTGCTATAAATCTGGCTTCTTGGGGTTTTTGATTCTGAAAGAATACAGTTTTAAAACAGCAGTGCTCTTAAGATTTTGCATGCAGCAACTGCACAATGCAAGCTGAGAAAAACTGGAGTCAATTAATAAGGAAGCACTAGCTTGCTCCTCCTTTAGCTCCCCCAAAGTACAATGTTTTAAACAGGTCACTACATAAGCAAACTCAGTTCCAAGATGATCCCACTAATAGGTCAAGTTTGAGTTACAGGGAAAAGAGGGATGAGAAAGGGATAACCAGACCCCTTTCTGATACTTCATTATAACTTAATTTTTCCAGTTTGGGTTCCCATAAATTCCACCTACATCATTAAACTCACTCCACAAAAACATTGTCTCTTACTAACTGGTTACAAAGATAAGCTTCTAAAAACACTGATTACACAAGCAATGAATGACAAGGTTCAGTCTGTTAGTTTATAGCTTCACTACAAGTATCAGACTTTCTAGCTCCAAGATAAGCTGGATGGGTAGTAAAGAACTCAATCAAAAATGTAAAAAGGCATGACATAGTCAATGGTTCCTTTCACCAAAAAGTAGCTGCTTGAAATCTATTAACAGATTGGACTCAAGATATTTAACCCAATCTAGCACTGAACCAAATAAATGACTAGGAACAATGAATTTCAATCACTTATCACTAAGGAATCCTGGCACTCCTAATTATTCTAAAATTGTTTCTACTCCATACCTACAGTGTGCATAAAGTCATGATCTCAAATGGAAAGAGATCAATTGGGAGAGGGGGAAAGGTAAAGTCAAAAGAAAGGTGTGTCCTTCAGAGAGAGCAACTGCCCTATCTCATGCCTTATGGGAAACAGTGTAAGCGTGTCAGACAGATGAAAAAGAATGGTCTGAAATAATGATTAAATGTTAATTCCATCAAGAGTTAAATATTTTGAGCATTACTCTCATCCAAGCTCTTTGAGGCAATATATTAATCTGACATAAAATTAAAACATTTGCTTTCATATGCAGTCTATATACTTTCAAATATCACCATTTCTCGGTCTCTTCCCCTAGTGCTAATGGAAATCTAAGACTTCCAATCCAAAGTTTTATTTGGACAGAAAGCCACCAAGTAAAATAACATAGTTTGGTTAGACTGCATCTTTTGATTTTAATCTCAATTTTGTTTTTAAAGATTGCCTTCATTGAAAAACAAAAAATATTTCAACTCTGAATAAAATTATAGAATTGAAAATGTAAATTTCAAAGTGTTAGGGGGAGAATAAGAAAACTTCAAGCAATCTTCGGAAAGGAAAATAAATGTGAGCAAATGACCAGAGGGGGAAAAACATGGTAGGAGTACACAAAAGCCAAGCTGTCAAGGTTTAAAGACATTTACAGAGAGTAGAGGGCAGAACAGACTCTCTTCATACTTAATTTAATGTTACTTTTTTAAAAAAGTCTTGTAATGAAAAAGAAGTTTGTTTAACTGAGAGGTCCCAACCATCACCAGTTGGAAAATTAAAGAGAATAAAATTAAGGGTCAGGGCTCCCCTTCCTTGGAATCATGAAAATCAATGATCCAGGATTTTGTGATATTGCCCCATTTCTAAGGAAATTACTGCTCACAGATGAGCAGGACCAACCCTACTGGCTTTTCTAGTTTGGCTTTTTCCTTAAAGGCAATGAGATTTAAGATAAGGTGAAACATTCTCTGAAAGTTTCCAGAAAGTGAAAGTTAAAAGTTCACTGGAATAAAAAGGGATAACAAAACTTCACTAACCTCTGGGTTCAAGTTGCTAACCAGCAAGACAGAATTCCCTGCCCCTGTGAGGCCAGGAATGGCAATTCGCCCGGCTGCAGCAGCAGCAGCAGCTGCTGATGGAATCGCCAGTGGAGCAAGAGCTCCATGAACATTTGGAACGGAGAGTCCTGGAAATTAAAAAGAAGAAACCAATATAAAACCAGTACATAGTCTACTGTTCCCTGGCTGCAGCTGAGGGAAGTAATTTAAGTCTTCCTAGTGCCATGCAAACAATAATGGTTAAAAGCCCGGTTTCCTATAAAAAACGCTAATACTAAGGTTGTTAAGTAATTTCCATTACTTTAAAACTCTTTTAATGATGCTTACTGTTTAATTTTAGACACAACCTTACTAGCTTCAGAATTCTTAATTTCTACATGCGATCAAACAGCACAAAGCTTTGGGTCCATGAGTGCAAAAACAGAAGAAAAATAAAAGAATTACAAGCAGCGTGTCTGTAAACCATACTGACCAACTGCATGCTGAGTACGCCATTCTTCCATGCATATAATCAAATACATTAACACAGATATATTATGCAACTGGCTCTCTGGAGGCCAAATGAGTCAATTAGTCTTGGTCCACTGTCATGTAAGTAAAACAATCTTCAACTTTTATGGGCAACAGCATGGATAAACCACCCAAAGGGCACCAGAATGATTTCCAAAGACAAATGGGAGAAAGCGTAAGGAATTGCCACACGGAAAACAAACTACTTGAATGAAAATGTCTTTAGATGTGCCCATTGTCATCATGCTTCTTAATCTCATGTATGCTGTTTGCTTACCAGGCCATTTATTCAATTTACTATGAATAAACTTCAACCATTCAGTTCAGGCCATCTCCCCTGGAAGCTTGAAAGGGAACCAGAACCACAGAAACTATCAAGTTAACTGGCGTGAGCGAGGAAGCTCTCGCCAACATGAGACTACAAGCAGTATCATCTTCAAGGCTCTCTCCTATTCACTTACTGTCATCACTAAAAAGATAAAAGTTAACCTCCTCCATAATATTTTCCTACCATTTCAATGATTACCCTGGTGCTAAGCAAGGCCTCCCAGGTAGCTGGCTTTCCCTCAGTTACCTGTGCACTCAGGACTGTTTAATTAGGAATAGTTCTAAATTGGCTTTTTTAAACTGTCATGGACATGGTTTTGATGGGGTTTTTTTAGTGTGGTGGTGGTGGTGTTTGTATGTGTATATGTATATTGGGGGGAGGGGGTTTCTTTTGTGTTTTTTATTTTGCTTTTACAGTGAAATGGGCATGCATAATCAAACTACGGGTGAGGATCACAAAATTCATGAATACCTGCAGCTTGAGGAATTGCAAAGGTGGGAGGGAAACCAGCTCCTGCGTATGGAGAGGCAGAGATTATACCAGGTGCACCTAGAAATAAACGAAATACTAATCATCGCACCCACAAACCTCCAGGAGAAAATGTCAGAATGAATCCCAAACAACAAGAGATTGTATTGAATATACACCATGCTTTGCTTTAAAGGGAGAGGCTCAAAATTTTAAAGCACCTTTTTTATGTTCTCCATACGCTTTCCCCCCAGTGTATTATTTTTAAATAACCAATGAGTCAAAATAAAACTTCTCTAGGATCCTTAATGGTACTAGAGCGCACTAGACACAGCTAATTAGAAGGGGGCTATTATTGTATCCTCAAATGAGAGAAGGCATTTAAAATCACTAGTCATGTATAGGATATAAAGACATCTATCCAGGCCCTTGTTTATTTCTTTGCTTTGTGTAAAAAAATTAAACATTCTTTCCCCCGTTAATTCCTAGGTAAATGTCAAAAAAGTCAGTATGTCATAAAGTACAAAAGTTGTCCTTGCCTAGGCTCAAGGGTTCTTTAGGTGTTCATCTTCCGAAAAACCCTAATTTTTGTGCCCAAACTGAAATGTGACAGTGGAAGCGTGGCGGGGTTTTGTTGTTGTTGTTGTTTTTTTTTTGCTTTAAGTGCTTCACAGGGCTTATTCTTGTATATATTAAACATTCCTTTCAGCTGTGCAGCAGGGAACTTTTTAGCCAGTGACAGATATCAGCAAGTTGTTTCTTACTAATACTTAGCACATAAAAACAATTATCAGCAGGTTTCAGTCCAGAATGTGTGCCACCAGGCTAGATTAAGAAGCTGCTAAGATGGGGAAGAATCCTTACCAAAGGCTGCTGCCATAGTCTGGTCAAGAGAAGGCTGGCTGTCACCAGAGGGCAGATCTGGGCGGGTATAGTCTCTGCTTTTATCATTGTTGTATTTCACATTGAGGCTGGTGAGTTTAGAGAAATCAATGCGCAGTGTACAACAAGCATTGTAGATATTCTGCCCATCAAGAGACTAGAGAAAGAAGTCACAGAGAAAGAGCAATAAGCAGACCAAGTCCTATCATAAGGTCAAACCATTTCAAAGGAAGAGGGAAGAAGGCACTACTAAACAATGGATACACTCACCAACTTAGCATGCTGGGCACTCACAGGGTCAGAATATTGTAACAGAGCCTGGAACTGGTTGTTCTTGGTGAAGGTTATTATTTTCAGTACTGTGCCAAACTTGGAGAAAATCTGTAAAGAAAGTTATCCCAACAGCTCAAATGCTACATCTGCTATAGAATATCTAGATATGACCAATTATGACTTGCATTCAAACTTGAAAACCCTAACCTAATCTTAAATTCTTTAAAGAAAGCAAGTTGGTTTAAAATAGCAGAAGAAATGTTCCGAAATATCAATAAAAGCCCTGTGCAAAAATCTGCAAACTTTCACTACACTACACAGTTTCTTTAAATAATCATCTCTAGTGGTTCTTAATTGAGGTGAGAATTTTTTTAAATGTTTGCTAACTATATTTCCTTCATAATCACATAATATTTCAGTCATTTATGAATATTCTTAGAAGGGCTCCATAAGCTGTAGCATACTGCCAAATATGTCAATGATGCCCCTCCCCCGCAAAAACTTCACTTTATGAAGGATTATGAAGCCAGGATCAGCACCAGTCTTTATTCTAGGAGCATTAAACAGGTAAAACATACCTGAAGCAGTGCCCCAAGGGCAACCCTGGAATTCTAAGTAGAACACAAACAAAACCTATGGTAGTCTTTATCTCCAATATACTATTACCCATAGTTCAATCTCACCTGGTGAAGCACATCTAAAGTGACTGGGTAGAAGAGATTTTCTACGATGATCCTCAAAACTGGACTCTGGCCAGCCACTGCCATTCCTGCATCGGCTGCTGCAGCAGAGGCAGAGAGGGCCAAATTTCCTGACTGAACAGAGTTTACAGCTTGAAGTGCTGCCTGGGCACGCTGTGGAAGACATTCCCATCTGGTTAGTACTTTCCTTGTACTATGTCCAAAACCTACAGGGTATTCATACTATTTCATCATGTGTAGCCAATTCTTCATTTGCATACTGCTACTACAACCACTACCAAGCTGAACAACACAGCTCCTGCTTCTTATTTGACAGGCAGTCCTCAGGGACAGACAGCAACACTTTCTAATGCTGTAATTTCAAGGCTATACCGGCAAAGTTATTTTAAAGGTCAATATGCCAAACGTAAGATAGATAATACACCAAAAACTTTTCCATAATCACTTTTCATTTTCAGTGTTTTCCTTGGGTTCATCCAAGGCTATAAGTATAAGAGAGCTTTAGCAAGGTAGACCCACAGGACAGTCATTGTTATCATACAGAGGCTCCACACTGTCTCTTCATTGTTCCTGTCAAAGGCACAGGGAGATACAAGGAGAAAACTGCAGAATTTCCATTACAATTTTATTCACTAGCATGAAGTCTAACAGACAGATAAATGTAAATTCAAAGCAAAAATTAAGTATCTGATAGTCAAACATTACATGATATAATTGTGGTGGGAAGACTAAATCAAATATAGCATTTCCCCGATCTTTCAGAAAAGTATTTCTAATAAAATATCTTTCCTTCCCCAATCAATACCAATCTTGGAATTTTAAGCAGCAAGCCAGAGAATGTATTGGAACCTGAAAGAAACAAGCATCCACCCTCCTCTTTGCTCAATTTATATTGCTCATTGAAATAATTTCAGACCTTTTGTTGCCTCCAAATCTTATTGCAAACTATTCCTTAATAGTTTGGGTAACACTCAAACACTCCAAACTCAACAAGACCAAAATCTTCCTTATTCCCAAACTATCTAGATTTGCTCCTTCCCCTGCTATCTCACCACCACTTACCTATATCAAGGCCTCAGGATAATCTCCCAGTCCTCTCTATTATTCTACAATCCAAAGTACTTCCAACAGAAATTTCCAAAAGGAAATCCCCCAACTACATAATTTCTCTAAACTCTTCTGTATGGTTTTCAAGGTCTTCCATAATCTGATCCTATCCAACCTATTCAACCCTCCTTGCTAAGTGCAAAGATCTCTTTCTCAGAGTTTAAGTCTTCTTCCTATCTCTTTTTTTTTTATTGCCCTGCTCCTGGTTTTTGAGTTCATGAGATTACCTTTGATCACTCACTCATACTTGCTTTCACCATCTGAATGCTACCTACCCTATCCTTCCAAGGTACAACTCAAATCCACTTTAAGAAGCTAGAGCTCAAAAGCTCTCTCAGAAACCTTACACTGGTAAAACTTTCATCAACTGCCTTGATTTGCTTTGTGTCTATTCATTTGTGTTTTGGGGAGGGAAAGAACACTGATCCTTCTCTTTGTGTGTGGAACACATATTCCCACGAATACCTAGTAAGAGACCTAGACATGTGAATGGGGTGGGAGAGAAATGATCGAGACTCAACAGTAATGAGAATTAATACTCACTGCTTGGTTTGGAGAGTTGTCTGTTTTCAGCTCCTTGTGGTTTGAGAACTGAATGTAGATAGGCTGGCTTCGGAGGACAGGAGTCACTGTGGTATAGTAACTTACCATAGTGTTTGATGCCTCTTCTGTGTTCATTTCAAGGAAAGCCTAAAAGTTAAGGATCCTTCAGTGAGTTGGTAATGCTCAAGGCTGTATTAGGGAATTATTCTTGAAGAGTCAGGGTTATATATCATAAACTAATCAATCAAGTGCACTGGGAAAAGGAGGGAGGAGGAAATGTTTTCTTGAGATGGCCTTATCAACTCCTGGGGCCCAGAAGTGATCAGATTTGCTCAAGGTGATAAAGTGTTTTAATAGCAGGACTATGAGTAAGAACTCAATTCTCAGATCTCAAAGCCAAGAGAATAAGATTATTTAACACTGGAAAAAAACAAAATCATAAAAATTCTTAACATCTATGACATTTATTTTTACTGACTACTAAGTAAATCTTCACAAAACTCATGGACACTCATTTTACTAATGGATTCATGACCCCACCACGTAGGTAACCTGGTGGTCCCAAATAAGAAAAAAGTCAGAAGGGCCTAGACTGAAAAAGCCTATACTAGTCTAGAGAGGGTCACAAGTGGTTTATCTTCCTTAGTATAGCCAAGATTACTTCCACACCAGGATAGAACATGGTGGCAGGACTTAAGAAAACTTTCCCACTTGCTAAACTTTAAAGAAAATAGAATGGAAGTGCAAAAAAAAAAAAAAAAAAATTTAAAAAACTGAGTGGCCCACAGTTCGAAATGCTACCTGGTAGAGGATAAAATAGTAATCTAAGGTTCACTATCAAAATCTACTCAGTAAAACTGGTATTGTTCATGTCCCTTCAAATCAAGGCTGGAAAGTAGTAATTTTCCTGGGATTATATCTATTTCCCATATTTGAGATGACTATCTCAACTCCACAATTACTACCACCAAGCAGAGCTGCACACTTAGAAAGAAAAACATGTGCTATCTGAACATCAAAAGTAGGGAAGATTTAAGCTAGAATACTGAATTTGGAGCCAAGAGGACTTAAGTTAGAACCTACTACTTACTAACTGACCCTGGTTTTTTTTGGTATACTTTTTTATCTAGTTCCGTTTCTTCATCCATTGGGGGAGGAGGGGACGACAGGAGAAGGTTTAACAGTTATTGAGATTCCATGCCTTTCTCAACAATGAAAGACACATAAAAGGTCAAAAATGGAAGAGAAAAGTAGTTTAATAGTATGCATCAGTTGTTAAAAGTGATATTTTCACCATGTTCACATTATCTCATTTGATTTTAACTTTAAATGTTACAGGTACCATATTTAAGATAAACCTGAAGCCCAGAAAAATTTACATGAGGATATACATTTGAAAGTCAGGAGCAGAGCCAAGAACAGAAGAGCTATGCTCTAAGAAGTTTCTCCCCAGGACTAAAGAAAAATTGAAAAGGCTTGTTTGAGGAAAAGAATTATCATCTGCCCTCACACATGCCCACATCCAGGTTAAAGGGAGCATCTGAAGTGCTATTAGGCCCACTAAATACTGTAATAAGTTGACTGCAGCCAGAATTACAGCTTTTGCTGAAATTTTAAATTGATCTGGTGAATGTTCTAAGTCTTAAATCTAAGGTTAATCAGCATAATTATATTCCAAATACACTGAACATTAGCATCAATACCTGGTTTTTGCCTTTCAGCATTAGAAGATTGGTGACCTTGCCAAATGGTAATCCCAGGGAAATAACCTCAGCTTCTGTGACGTCACCTGGGAGTTTTCTCACATGGATTACTCGGGAAGGGACTCCTGTGCTTCTGTTATCACCTTTGAATTTCTTGCTGTCATTTCCATTAGCTGAAAAGAAATGTTTTTGTAGCCCTGAATATTAAGTGAGCTACACTACAATTAAGACCAACTCTTAGTTCACATGAAGTTTTATTTAAAAAAAAAAAAAAGCTGGTTTTTTTCCTGTTAGCAGTCCATTCTAGACTAGGACTCAAATTCCAGGGGCTTTCAGTACAATGTGAATTTAATACCATGAACTAAATAGAACATTCTGTTTCTTGTTCCTCATACATCCTTCAGAATACTTCTTCATACCTGAAATGCTCATATAAATCATTCCTCACAAAAGCCCTTTCCATTTGTGACTAGAATAAATCCTGAGGCAGGAGACCCATTCTCAAATAATGGGTTAGTCTAAACCATTATTTGATTAGACTTAGTGTCTAACCACACCATCCCCCAATCTGCCTTGTGGATATCCCAGAAAGTACCCCATTTAGATGAAAACTTCCTGGTGTCCAGAATTAATAAGAATCAATGCAACATACTAGTTTTCCTCTCCCTCCTTTGTTTTCTTTAAAAACTGAAAAATTCTGGATCCAATAGTCAAACCAAATTCCAAACTGTTTTAGATACCTATTTAGAAAACCCAAAGATGATAGAATATGTAAAGTTATCCTTTACTCACATGTAAAAAAAAGAAATTTAGTACAAGAACTTTTCTTAAAAATTTCCTAAAGTACAAGAATCAAGAAACATCTTAAGATTCAGTATCCCATAAAAACCAAAGCCTTCCCCTTTAAGCTTCACCCTTCAAGGTTCAAGGTTCAGAAGTCAAACTACACAAAACTAGCAGTACAATTCAAAGCACAATTCCTAAATCAGCTAAGACCACAAAGGACCAGCTAAAACTGACTACAGATTACACCATCTAGTTTAGTGAAATAAGTCCAAACCATGAATTTCAAGTAAAGAAAAAAAAAGAAAAAAGCAAGTGATTTATCAAGGACAAAATATTCATTAATTTCCATGCTCATAATTATATGCTTCTACAGAGTAATTCCTTTAGCTTTCCTAAGTTTCTTAGATCAACTGTGGGCTCTCAGCAAACTGATATCTGAATGCTCCAAATTCAGTTCCTAAGGTAAGAGTCTGAGCTAAGAACAAATGAGAGTAGCCATATAAAGGCAGCTCTTATTTACTAGAAAGAGATTCTCAGCAAACCAACTGGAATGATGAATGAATGAAAAGAGTAAACAGGCTATTGAAATCTTCTCCATATTAATATCTGGTCATAGGTTTCCAAATACTTTGGCTAGCAATTTTACCTGCAGAAGCAGAGTTGCTGCTCATGATAAAGGGTCCGTTAGTAACACAAGTAGAGAAAAGCTCGTCAGATCCCCGCTGGAAGAAAAAAGGAAAAGGGTGAGTTGTATTTACTAAATTATGTTTAAAGTACTTGGAGAACAGAACAATTCTGAAATCAGATGTACAGGACCAAGAGATAGATACAGCATTTATTGCAGTACTAGTTTAAACCCTGAAATAGACTTCAATGGATTCCAAAACCTTTGTTCAACATGTTATCTGAAGTGTCAACTAGCCACAAGGATTAGCAGGATGCAGGTTCCCTGAGAGGAAATGATTAGCCAGAAAGACTGACACTTCCAAAAGAAATATTTTAAAAACATTTTCCCCAAAGTCCCAATATATGATAGACTTTCTTTGGAGGCTAAAGTAAGCATGACAATGAAAGTGGGTAACATTGTACTATTTAAAAAATGATGTGATTAGCTAGCACTTACTGGAGAATCAACAGGTATTCCTGTATGTGACCAGAGGATGACCTGGGAGGAAAAGTAGCTAAAATTCGCTTGAAGCACCCAGGTCAGTTTTGGAAGTCAACTATATTTGTGGTCCACAACAGAAGTTCCTAATAATCCTAACTCTGACCCACTGGAATTTCTTTAAAATTCCGCCCTATGGTATATAAATTAGTGTACAATGAGGTTCCAAGCCACGATGCAAAAAACACTTGTCCACTTATAACCAATGCTCTGTTAAAAATGCAAAGATTTTAGCTGTCTTGAATTATCACATAAAAAGCTAAACTGCAGAGATCCAATGGGGGACAAAGAACTCCTTGTGAATAGGAAGCTGGCTACCTTCATTTCCATAGCCTGCAATGCAGCCAACAGGAAGATGCCCTATTTTCCAGCAGCTCCAATGAAACCATACCCTCTGCTTTGTCACACTTTCAGAGATTACTCGAAACACTATCTCTTTTATCAAGTACTATCCAGTGACAAGTGGGGTAACTGTATCACTTCAAAATACAAGTACTATTTATTCAATAGTCATTCCAGTGTCTAGGATACAAACTAGGTCAAAAAGAAAAAAAGCAAGTTCATGCTTGTCTACCGAGAAACTAAGTTTCTACCTTCAAATGTGTGGAAAAGATAATACATCTTACTTCTTTTTCACTAATTCAATTTTAACCCAAATAAGCTGTTTGGGATTGAGAAAATGATAAAGAGAAGAAAATATCTACTAATAGAATAGTACAGAAACTAAGCAAAAGCAAAGAAAGTCTCCACCCTTCTCCCTAAATCTGAGAGAATACTAAAATGATTATCATTTCACAAATCAAACTGGAATGAAATAAAGTACCTGTTTACTTTGAAGGCTATTCAAAGACTTTACTGGGAGAAAGTTAAATTCTAATTTATTACCTTTTGGATTAAGTTATAACACATTTCCTACAAAGCTTCTTTAAATTGTTGTAGAAAAGACACACACTTGCACTCCAAGTTACTTCTTTTTCCATAAATGCACTATTTTAAAGTTACTGCTAACTATTTAGAAAAAGCAAGATCATTTAAGCCTACCAGATAATTGATAAAATTTTGCAAAAAGCACCCAATCCACTCCAACTATTAGTATTACCTTGGTGGACACATGACACACTTGGCAGCAATTACAAATTATACAAGATGTCTTCAGTGTGACAGAAAATCAAATGGAATAAAAAAAGAGAGTAAGATAAGCACATGTGAGTATCTAATGTAGTTAAGAATAATTTAACTTAAATTCCCTTAAAAGACCTTCAAAAGTTACTGCCATAGTTTAAAAGTTGTCCATAGTTTTATGAAACAAAGCAGATGAGGTCATAAATCTACAAAACAGCTACCCCTGTGCACTGAGAATAAAGGGTACCCATCAACTTATTAACACAATAACTAAACTAAAAGCAGGGTCAACAATTTAGAAGTCAAGGACTGCCTAGTGTGCTTGCTTTTCTCAGTCAATAGCAGAATGGAACATAACATAAATAAGCACAGTCCATGGGGCAACTTCACACCTCCCTTCAATATCCTTCCTCATTCAATTTTATTGTCATTTTACTTACTTGTACTCAGAATTATCTGAGGTCTGTACCTACTACTACACCAAGACCCAAAAACCCAAAAGCCTTACTTTTTACCAGGGTCATAATTTATCAAATTCATAAACTTTTTATAAGTGAAATTTTATTTCAAGGGAAACAAAGGAAGCTTCCTTTTTAAAAAAAGCTTTCAAAAGTGAAAATAGGATGAATATCAACCAACTTTTTAACCAAGATGACTAGATGAAAATATTTAAGTAATTATTAAATATCTTACATACAGTTAAATCTTTAGCAATTTTTACTGTTAACACAGCTGTTAACTAGCTTTAGTTGGAACTGAGCCCCTTAGAAGCAGAGAGCTTTTCCATGTTTTAGGCAGGCATCCTTAGACAAGGACCAATAAATTCAACCATAGCAACAAGCCAAACAGGTCCTTCAAAGCCTTGAGGTTTTCCTCAATGCGAAATGTTACCACTTTCTCAGAAAAATCCTGGTCTTTACCAACTATGTGGATCCAGACTTTCAAGGTTAGGATGAGATCCAGGAATTAAAAATGAAAAAGACTAAAGAAATCTAGTCCAATGCCCTCACTTTACATTTGTATTTGAGGAAACTGATGGTACTAGCAGAGATCCCTGGACTCCAAATCTACCTTTTTCCACCATATCCATTATCTCCATAGAAGGGCAGCTTTTTTTTTTCTTTTAAAATGGGCCATCTAAGGTACGTTTCAGGAGAAATGTATTCAATCCTTTACATGATCAGATTTCCAAGTGACCTTTAACGTTACCTACTACAATCCCCTTATTTCACAGATAAAGAAAATGAAGCTAGGGATGATTAGGGGTTTTAAGGTCTCACTTAGGAGGAAATAATCAGCAATTTCAATTTCTATGCCTCCAAATCTAGTACTTTCCACACCACACCAAACCACTGTGCAACTAAAAAAGATGACACTGGCATGGACGTATGCATAATTTCTGTTAAAATCAGATCTTACACCTTTACATATGTCTATAACATGTCAAATCTGCCAACGTCCTCGGCAGAATTCCCCTTAACCTTTCCCTACCTCCAACTAAGAATCTGTTTTTGAAGAGGGAAGAAAGCTGTGATCTGCAGAGAGTTATATTAGATGTTGCTTCAATAAAATTACTTCATTCCTAAATCACCAAATGCTATCAAAAGGGAAAGAGGAACTAAAAAGTCTTAGTTGTTCCATATTATGGACCTCATTCTAGTAGGGATATTAAAAGCACAGGAAACATTAGCTTTCATTTATGGTAAAAATAAATCCCAGCAACCTGCCCTTACATTTATACTGACAGTGACAAACACTATATACCAGCAAAATTGAATTCTGATACATCATCCAGTTCAGAATACTACAGAATGGAAGAAATCTGCTGTTTTGAAGGGCACTTTTTCTATCCTAGGAATTTCAGGGTTCCTCTCACAGAATTTATCAAGTTAATGTTCAATTAGCTAAGCAATCCTTCTAATTTGTTCCTTCATGCATCTGTTGGTGCTAAAGAAATAATTAAATAATCTACATGTCCCACTAGTACTGGGATTCCTGGGAGGGTAGGAATACATGAAGCAGGAATTCAAAGAACTACTGAATGAAATGAAACATCAACATTCTGACCTAAAATTAATTCATAAGTGCAGGCAGTGAGCCAAGGACGTAAGAACTTCATAGCCAAATTAGAAAACTGACATCTGATACTTTTAAATCTCAGCATTAAAAAACTATCTTATTCCCTCCTATTTAAGTCCACCTAAGGCCACTCCTGATCCAAAAAATGTCAGAATTAAGTGCTGATGTACAATGGAAAAGAGGATTTGGATTTGAATCTAACCTCTGAAGATTCTTCTGTATAGTCCTTCATCTCTCTGTACCTCAGTTTCCTCATTTACTGGAAAAAAAAAGTATTTAGGAAGTGACAGCTTAGCTTTTCCCAAAGCTAAGGTTTAGGATTCTACAATTGATGCTAATGTGCAATACATCAAGTGGAAATTGCTAAATCTGTCTACAAGTCAAAAAACTTACGTATACTAACCCCACCATAACCAGAGAATCAAATCTAAGATCAAATGCTCATACAGTATTCTAAAATCAATGGCCATATTTTTTCTGGGAGGGAACAGATACTATTTTATAACTCCTGCAGATATCTAAGAAGTATAAAGTAAACTAGGATGTGGCCTATCTGTAGAAAAACAAAACATTTATGCAGCATTTTCCCCACAAGGAGATGTAGTGTCTATATACCCTCAATACAACACATCTATTTGCTGCCCATGGCCATGTGTCTCCTAAGTACAGAACTCAAAATTCAAATCCTTATCTCTCCCAATTCAAATCTTGCACACCTTTTCCATCTAGTATGCCAGAAGCATAAGGTTCCTAAGAGAATTCTCATTAAAAAGGCAAACAAAGATTACACTTGTACTCCCAAAGAGTTGTATGATAAAAACAAAGGTACTATATTTGGTCAATGATATATCATTGGTCTTTTATTTCTCCCTCCTCTAAGGGAAGGAGTAGTAAAAGCAGCTATGACTAAGTAAGCCTTGTGTTAAGAGCTTTAGAAATAATATCTCATTTGATCCTTACAACTCTAGGAGGTAATACTATTATCCTTGTTTTACAGATGAGAAAACTGAAAACAGATAAAAATTAAATGACTTGCCCAGAATCACACATCTATTAAGTGTTTAAGACCACAATGGAACTCAGGTCTTCCTAACTCCTGGATCAAAGACTCTTATCCACTGGGTCAACCTAGCTGATTTACAGGGCCTTTTATGGTTACACACCAAATCCATTAATAGGTCAACTTACAAAGAATTGTCAGATGTAGAAATTTGTTACTGGAAAAGAAGCATGGTGCAGGGGAGGAGAAAAGTGATCAAATACATAGTATATAGCACAAGAAGGATGAGGAACATACAGGAAATTACAAGAAAGAGTAAAATGTATTTTCCTTTTTGGTTTTTCCCTTCAACTTTGGCTTAGAAACTTGTGAAGATTTGGCAATCAATACTTTAATCTTCACTATAGAATGAGACCTTGAAATCAATTTTGCCTTTCCAGGAAAAAAGATCAGTCATGGGTTCTATCGATTCGAGTGTTCCCTTGTCACAAAATAAAACTCCTTCCTTCCAGGTAAATTGAAAAGAGTGGCTTTTTCAGCACTTGAACCTCATACCAACCTAGAAAGAGTAGGGGTCCAAATCTGACTTAAATCTGCTCCTCATCCCCTTACTAATTCTAAAACTGAACTGACTGTAATAGAAAGTCTTCAATTTAGGAAAAAAAAATCATCTTTGCATGTTTCAGTATTTAGTTGCTAGTTCTCCAATATAAGAGTATAACAAGCCCAATCTAAGCAACTATGGAAACACCTTATGAAATAAACCAGCCGTTAAGAACAAATGTAAGGTGTGGTGGCCCTTCAACTGCCAGAAAAATTCTGGAGCCTAAAAGTGAAGTAATGTAGTTCTTCTGCTCTGTCCACACACCCAAGCCTACAGTCAGGAGCACTGAGAATCAAGTGCCATTTTAACCTCTACAGGATTAATGATTTAACTGGTTTGATGTAAACTCTCACCCTTCACTCTTCCTTAAGCACAACAGGATACAAAAAATTCCTTTCAATTTAAACTTCCTTTATAAAGCAGAGTTTGTCCATCCTGTCCTGAAAAGAACATACATACATACATACATACACATACATACACACACACACATCATAAAAGAAAACAGGTTTCCTTTCACAAGACAAACACTGGCAAACAAAATGTAAAACTGTAACATTCTTTCCAGTTCAAAAAGGAGTATGAAATTTCAAAAAGCCAGCTGTGGTGAAGATAATTCTGAAAGCCAAGTTATAACTGACCAAGGTGCACCATGAAGGAGAAAGGTATACTAGGAAACCTGGGATTCATTGGTTTGGGCCGGTTGTTTCTCTGTCTGGACCTTAATTTTCTTCACCTGTTAAAAACTGTTGAGGAATATAGAGGAAGAGTTAAAACTAGATGTCTAGTAACATTTTCTGATCAAAAAATTTCATAAACTAGGAATCCTCTACCCCAAGTTTGTAATGAACTGATTTATAAACTCTATTTAACAGAATGAAATGAACATGCACATGTCAAAGAAAAAGCAGACTTCAAGCCACTGAAGTCACTTTCAGAGGTTTCAACATCTCCCCTTTCTACCCAGAACAGGTTACTGCTTGTAAATTAAGTAATTAGCAAGTATCTGGAGAAGGGAGAGAGCTATATTAAACATGTGGCATACATGTGTGATCAGGCAAGCAGCAGCAAGCTTTAAAAAAAAAAAAGTTTCAGTCTTTGAACTACAGCAATAAGGGGGAGATTGGGGAGGTGGGGGGAGAAGAAGGGTTGGAATTTCCTCACAGCATTCTTGGCCAAGTGCCTTAAACCATAATTGCTGTTCCCATGGCAAAGATCCTGGCTCAATCACAAAAACATTTCTATGCAACTAGGCTACATCACACTCAGATGAAGTGCCTTGGTTGTTTTGGTGTTTTTAAAGGGCCATTTTCTGAAGTCCTAACAATCAAATTTAGTACATGGTACAGTAATATCACATTTTAATAGCATGTGATGACTATCATGTAAAAGGAGTCCCTTAATTTGACAACTTTCATGCCAGTTTAACAAAATTCAAATATATAATTTGTGGCTAGATGCCTTCGACAAAGTTAAGCTTCTATCTTTCAACTATTATAAAAAATTATTACATTAATACATTGAAATGTTAGCAACAAGACTTACTACCATGAACTAATTTTCAGATACATGTTTAAATAAAAGGGAGAACAAGAGTATAGGATTGTGTTTCTCCATCCAAGTCACATTAGTGCAATTCTGTCTGACTGGCTTGATGAGAAGTCTTTGCTAGAAACCCCAGGTCTCATGCCTACACCAGAAGTGCAAGCTGCACTCAGTGCTTTGTTGTCTCAGACCTCCACCCCACTTAGACAGCCTGGCAACATCCTGCTGCTGGAGGGGGAAGGGGAGGAAAGTTTACTCTCTTGGTACCAGAAAGACCCAATTAGCTTAGGCCACCAACTCCCAGGAACTCCTGAGCTCAAGCTATCAGCCACCGTCAGCCTCTCTGGAAGCAGAGATTTTATCAACAATGTATATTTTGAAAATAAGAAATTATCCTAAAACTGTTGCCCTCTAAGCATATTTTAAAAATACTGCCCCCTATTGTTTATTCAAGAAACTTCGATTCCTTCCAAAGGACAAAAGAACAAGACCAATTAAGGATAACAAAAGTCAAGTAATTTAGTTAAAACCTCCCCTCTACTAGACTAGAACCTCCAGGAAGGCACAATGCCTACATACAGTTATCTTTGTAGCTTCCATTGTTCTTTGCATAGGAGTCAACTGATTAAAAGAGTAGACAGGCTCTGACACTCCCAACCAGCTAGCTAATTGTAATACACATAAGTAGTGCTTAATGTATGACTCACTGAGAAGATAGCTCAGATGGTGCATCTGCAGAAATCTCTTCTTGGGAACCCTAGTGGCAATTTAACCTCCAATTTGAAAATGTACTCATAGCCTATACCTTGCTTCCTGCAACTATATATAACTCAATATTCTAGCTCTCTGAGGGTCAATCAAAAACAAATGTACAGGAATAATTTTTCCACATGACAGTACTTCAACTAATGTTTTCTCTTCCTAAGTATTTACAGTTCCTTAGTCTTATCCCTTATGTCACCGTCCAAACTGAAGATATTTGTAAAACATGGCAGAAATTAACTAACAATTGAGCAATATTACAATCTGCTTCTATGCATCAATTAAGGTAGACTAAAACTCAAATGAGCTTTATCTACCTGACATGTCACACTGCTGACTCATAATAAATCCTGTACTTTTTTTTTTCAAGAAATCTTGATCACACCTCCTCCAGGCCCCTCCCCCCTTCAACCTCTGTATTTGATATAAATGATTCTTAAAACCAAATGAAGCACTTTACATTGGTCCCAATGACATTTCATCTCATGAAATTCAAGCGTTCTATCTGTTGAGCTCTTTCTGGATGCAAAGTCATCATACTCAGATTCACATCATCTGCAAATTGATAAGCATGCTTTTGCTGAAGTTCAAATTACACTTTTGAATAGAACCAGACCACAGACAGTTCATGCTGCCTTCTCCTAGACAAGCTCTTCCAGATTGAAACTGATCCTTTCTGGAACTGTTCAATCAGGTTATACAACCCACATTTTGCCCACAAGAATATCATGAAACTGTCAAATAGGCTGCCAAAATACAAGCATATTATAGTTAAGACCTTTCTCTAGTAACCTTGTCAAAATGGTAAAAAGCTAAGTAAGTCTGGCAATTCATTATTGTCATGCTGGCATATGTTATGTACTCACAGGTTCCCATTTTAAGAGTTAAAAAAAAAAATCATACATTATTTAGCCTATTGCCAGAAATAAGCCAAGCAATGTAGGCTATACTGCCCTTCTTTAAGTTCTGTGGGACCTCCCCTAGTCTTCCCAATTTTTCAAATAGCTCAAAATTCAATGTAACCTCAGTAGTTATGAACAGTTCCACCAAGGTCCAGTGACTCATTCACAATTATGTGCTCTTAGGAAACCACCTTAGTTTGGTGGTTTTTGTATTTAAAATATTTCCAAAGTCTTCATGTTTAATTTCCAAAATAGCAGAAACCTCTTATAAGCAGAAGCAAGTAATGAACTAAAGATCATAAAGCTATAATACATTACTACATTAATATATTAAAATGTATTAACAGCAACATCCTAACACCATTTCAAAATCCAGGTATTTATGTCTAAAATTGTCTGAGGTATTTCCCAGATTTACTACTCCAGAAAAACAGACATACATAAACCCATTCCACCTCCCTGGATGCACTTAGGACTAGAATCCAAGTGTCCTAGCGTCCAGTCATTTTTTCTTCTTTTCACTATACCAAGTGTCTATGATTATGCCTTAGGCCTTCTAGGGCAACCTACACATAGTCAGACCTTCTGTGGTTAATTGCTGATCCCCTTTTAAATAATGTTCTAGGCTTGTCCACCTAAATACAATCTCTAAAATTTGTTCCACCTCATATACCTCAAGTGCAACCAGAGAATTTTACCATGGCTTTTAATAACATACTTTTTATGGGATCCACAGTATTTTTTACTGTGGTACTATGGCCAGCATTTATATCCTGGCCAAATTACATGAAATAAGGTTTAACACGTTTTTTGCTACAATATAACTCACTTAAATTTCCTTATTTACAAAAAAAAATTTTCACCCCCTCAAACCAATAAGATAACACAACTTTCCACAATATTACATTTAACAAATTAGCTCAATTTATATATGACTTGCCAACTGTTATTCTACTAGTCAGCAGAATTGAGACTTGGCCCTTTACAAAAACAATAAAGGCCAGGTCACTGTATCTAGAGTTCAATTAAGGACAAAGAAGTAGCTGAATCCAAGTCCAAACAGCAGACTAAGACTACTCCAGGACAAGTGTTTCAGTGGACATAATTTACTTCTCCCATACTCAAAGGGAAGTTTGCATCTGCAAATACGCAGCAAGATGAATGTGCAACATGTAAACACTAGTATTCTTTTTCAAAACCAAAGTTAGACTGCATCAATATTTAACAAAAAAATACAGTGTTGGACACTTGTAGAATGCTTTATTTGACCTCTCTGTAGCAGGTCCTAGATATATCCTTCCAACTAAAGGCCTAGAATAAGCTGTGTTAGGATACCAGTAAAAGTGGATCAATCACAAATGGATCAAAACAGCTGATTAACTGCCAAATCATTTCCCCTACAACATACCTTAATACCCCTAAGTTCCCCTATCAAATGGAAATGAAAAATTTTCCAACCATTCCCTTCTCTTTGAGGCTCACCTGAGGAGTTGAATTCAATAAACACTAAGGTCCTACTAGGTGTTAATGAGTACCAGGGAAATGAAACCAAAAATATTCTCTGGAAGCTTATAGTCTACGAGGATTATGAGGCTGGAAGAGTTTCTAAAGTCATTTCTAAATTATTTTTGATTGGACAAAATTTAGGACATTAAGCTTTACTTCCATTCCCCCTTGTTACTTCTTAAGAACACCTTTAAGTAGATTATGTCTTTTCCCTGAAGTTATAGAGTAAGAAGCAGAAATCCTAAAGATGAAGGGAGGAGCAGAAAACAACACCCCAATTCCATTTGGAAGTGGGCTCTAATCGTATTCCAGGCTGAACAAAAGTGAAAATAACTAGTGATCCTTCATTCCAGTAAAATCATTAGAATATCCACAATTAAGGAGTTCCCTTGCCTTTAGCTTCTTTCATTCAATCACAAGGAAAAGTTGGGAAGGGGCAGCAGTATTTCTTTTACTATCTCAAACAGGCCTTTCTTTCACTTCCACAAGTTGCCAACCAGTGAAAGAATGCCCCTTCCCTAATTCCTAATTCCTTATTCTTCAAGGAGATGGAACTGTTGGGTAAGAAACTAGTAAAATATCCCCATGGTGCTGAAGTGAAAAGTTGTTATTTGGCTAATTCAGAATTAGCACTTCTTTGGAAAATCCCTTGGGTCAGGATCATCAAAATGTTCATGAATGTCAGGTTTATGAAAATATGGCAAAGTTGCTCCCCCTTATTTTTAAATGTCTTTTCTTCCAGATATCCCAATTCCTAATTTCTTCCCCTCCCCACAAAAAAAAAAAAAAACTTAAAAATCTGTGCTTCAGAGTAATCTAGTGTACAAAGTTATTTTCCTGGAAAACTGAGATCTAGAACTTATGACACCACAAAAATCACGCAACTAAGTGACAGACTGAATTATAAAAACCTGTGCTCTTTTCACTACATCACAATAATACTAATGCCAGCATTTTTCAGATAAAAATCAAGAATGAACCATAACAGGGTAAAGAGCTATTCATTTTTAAAGGGATTGCAAGATAGAACACTCATCCTTCATAGTTAAAAAAAAAAATAATTAAGCATGTATAGTGCTTACAGATAAAGGCATTTCCTGTCAGCACTTTGAATTTTAGGAAATGTTCTCCAGATATTGGATAAGGCTAAAGGTTGCATTTACAATTAAAAAGAAAAGGTAAGAATTAACAGGTATTGTAGGAGTAAAGGTACAACATACAGTCAAGAATTAAATGACATGTAGTTCAGCCAAACAGAATAACACTCCAATATATATGATGCTGATTCAGTGCTCAGGTGACATTTTCTGAAATTAAAAGATTCTGACTTGAAAATTCCTTATTTCCCAGATTCAAATTGCTGAAGAGCAGGAACATTCCTTTAGGATTAGAAAATAAAACAAGAGGTCTACCTAAATAATGGAGAGGTAGATAAAGAGTTCTCAGTCTTTTCAATTGAAGGCTAATACTAAACTAGATCAGATGCTCAGCAAGTGTAACAGAGAGAAAAGTGAGAAAAGTGCCTACCTTTGTACCAACTGTTATATCTGGGACAATGCTGTAGGAAAAAAAGAAAGAAAAGGATAAAAAAGTTAGATAGGTTTGCCACAATCATCAGCATAGTCACAGCAGTAAGGAAAAAAGCTAGTCAAAGTGAACAGTTGTCTCCACAAGGAGCAAAGAAGAACTTACACAAGAGCATAAAATGTAACACAGATGTTTAGGTGATGGGAAGGGGAGACCCAAGATCAAAAACTAAAAGGAAATCCTGAATACCCCACCTAGCGCAGAACTTGCATTTTTCTTTTTCTTAAGGGACAAAGTGAGGAAAAAGTACCCAAGTCCACTAGAGAAATATAACCAGAACCTTGCTGAAAGGAAGGGCAAGTAAAGTTCATAGTTATGATAATTCTATCAACCACCATTTGATCTACTAAAAGTAGTACAGATTTTATCCAAATTAAAATTGACTCAACAATTCAACCATGATGCTATCTAACATCATATCCAAGACTCCTCCATGCCCTTCTCCATAAATTCTGTGAAGTCTGTATCATAAATGATCCTATAACATAAGATTTTAGTAAAAACCTTTTTTTAAAATAAGAGGAACCAAGGCATAAAGGTTAAATAACTTTCCAAAAAGTCACAAAGGTGGTTGGTTTAGGGATTTCAACCAGGTGCCTTTAGCACTACCCTCACTAGCATATTGAGGCTCCAGGGAATATAGACCAGCCACTTTATCACTTCCCTTCAGTGACAAACTGGAGAGCGGGAGAAGGGAGATATCTGGTCCAATCACACAAACACATTCAACTTCTTTGTACAGAAAAAGAAACTGAGGTCTGAATTGGATCAACTACTTCCTTTCTCTTGGCAGGTAATGTTGGGTTTGATTAACTCGATCAACATGCATTTATTATTCCTGTTAGGAAATAACTGGCATATTATGTTTTTGAGAAGAATAAACATTAAATTGTCTAAACACAGGCACCCACAACCAGTTGATGGCAAAGCTAGAAATAGAAACTTATCTCAACAGAGAAATCTTTTGTTATACATAATAGCCATATCTCAAGACCGCCTGACCTTGTAGAACATCCTAACCCAACAACTTCTTTATTTTATTAATAATTTCTTTCCAATTTAAAAAACGTTCATTAAAAATTTATAAAAGTTCATTGAAATTACATCTTCAAATTAAACCTTATGGGGTTCATTCACCTGAGAAACTACTAACAGGTTTTGTGCCACAGATGTGTGTACAAGAAGAAACTGATTTGTAGCACTGTGTTTCCTACATTAAACTAGGGACACTTAGCACATTCTTCTCCAATAGGAAGGTTCGGCCATAGATGGCTCATTTTGTTTTCAAAAGAACTATTAACAGGGAGGTAGCCTTGGAAAAAACCAAAGAAGTTTCCTGAGTACTGGAAGTTATCAGGGCCATTTCTTTCAGCTTCCTGTTCCTCAGGAGGGCCTCAGACACAGGAAATGTTTTATATAAAATAGCCTTTATAGAAAATATTCCAATTGTTTCAACAGGAAGAGATTTCAAATTTATCCCCCACCCCAAGTGCTGCTTGGACTCATCTGTTAACAAACCACAGAATACAGTACATTATGTCAAAAGATAAACTCAAACGTTGATGCTTCATGTAATATCAGAATTACATTAAGTCACATTCACTTTCCTATAACATTTAGGCACTTAAAAAAAATTTTAGGACCCTCCAAAAATGTCCAGTTTTCATTTTCACAAAGCCTTTTTTAAAAAGTCTACCTATTCCAGACTCCAGTCAAAACAATATAGTGAAATTTCTCATTCTAGAGACTTATTGCACTTTTTCAGCCCTGGAATATTCTCAAAGGAGAGCTCACTATATTAAATTTCCCAAAATAGAACACTTTCTGCACATACACGAAAAGCAACAGTAGCTTTAAAATGAGTTTAAAAACTGAGTGGGGGAAGAAAAAGTCTTGGATGAAAAAGATCAAAAATAAAAAAGAACGTCCAAAACTGGATATCCAAAATTGTCCATGAATGAGGTGTGACTTTCTCCAAGGATGCTTAATTCAAATTAGCATACAAAATACAAGACCAAAAAGTCAATTACAATGGTCTTTCTTCCAAAAGATATATAAAAGATTCACTTAAATGAATTTGACTTAAGTCAAATCTCTCAAAGTCCAAGTTAACTTTAAGTTACTTGTCAGATTATTAGTCTGTCTAAAGTGTAGCAAAAACTTGAAGCAACTCAAACTGGCTGAACTCCAGACCCACACAAGCTATCCTGTACAATAGCAGAAGGGCCAAAATACTTTCAGATTGCAAAGATAAGCAGAGAAGCTTTTTCAAAACTTACCTACCCAAAATGTCTTTCCTCTGGTCAATGTATCTTTTTTTCCTTTTTTACTGACAAAAGTTTACTTTTTAACTTTTAACAAGAATACAACACTTCTTTTTTAGTTTTCCCACCACATAACTGTCATAAATAAAAGTTTAACCTTGGAACAACGCTGAACCCGATTCACTTATGAGTGAATTTAAAATACCACTCTCTCCCACAACACAACGGTGTTTGCTTTATCATCATTTGTTTAAGTTAGGCTTATTCAAGTCTCTGGAAATGCTACATTGGCTACATAAACATCAGGATTCTTTACCCAGTACGGTTACAGCTCAGGAGTAAAAAGGGAGTATTTTTTCTTTCAGAAAGTACAGCGAACAGTTTCTTAAAGACCTTGCAACGTTTCGAGTTCATAGTGACATAGTGATAGTACTTATACTATGGCAGCCTCTTTCCCTTCCCCCTATAAAAAAAAAAAACTGTAAAAGGACCCACGGATATCAAAAAAGCACCTCGGGACCACGTGGTGTGTAAAGAACCCTAGATTTAAGGTGGTAGTCTAATGCAAATTTTGTCACTAGGTAAGTCACTACCCGAGTGACCTTAAGGAAGTCACCTTAACCTCTCAGGGCTTCAGATTTCCTACCATGAAAGAAAGTATGGGACCAGTTCAAGAACTTCAACTCAACGCCTAGGCAAAGGCTTTTTCGGCTGTACCAGCTGACTTGCCCAATCTCTGGGCAAGTTGCATTAGAAAATAGGTTTACAGCTCAGAAATCAAATTCTAGTTCCACCCCCCTCGAGTGATAGGTGAAGAAACTGAAGACTTCGAGATCAGACCGCTTGCCCAACATTTCATTAGTGGCAGAATTGTGTGTCAAATCTCTTCCTAAATCTACAAAAAGAAGAAAGTACAGTTCTTCGTACTCCAGAAACTAAATGAAAATGTTATTAAGTTATAGTGGGTCACAAAGTGCCCCACACAAAATGAACTGACACGACTGAAGGCATTCCAACTAAAGCTATCCCACCTATCCAGAGGGATTGAATTTTACTAAGTTTGAAAACCTGATTGTCCGGGTCAAAGGTAATGAAATGGATATGAAGGGCTTCCATCTTGGAAAAATTAAAAGCCTCTCCCAAGCCTGGAGCCCGACAGGCTCCATAGGGGGCGTGGGGGGGCCTGAATGCACAAAGACTCGGGGCCTCCCGGCTGCTCTCGGCCACTCGCAACTCCGAGCCTCAGTTTCCTTCTCTGGGAAAACGGCGAGATTAAGAATGGAGGGGGAAGGAAGGCAGCCCCACCCCGGAGCTGCCGCGGCGGGCGGGCCAAGTACCGGCCTCGAGGCCCAGCTTAAGCGGCGACCCGCCCCGCCCCGGTCCCGTCTCCTTCCGGGCAGGGCGGGTCGCCCCCAACCCCACCCGCCCCAGGGAGGGGGGGGTTGGTGGGGGGAGAGCCGGGGCCTCCACCCCGGAAAGGCGCACGCCGGCGGGTGGGGGCGGGGAGGGACAGAGTCCAGGGGCGGGAAGGCGGGAGGGGCCCCGAGCGCGGGAGCGGAGCGGGAAAGGCCGCGGCGAGGCACGAGGAGGCAGCCACCGCGTGGGTTCGCGAAAAGGGGCGCCAAGAGCACGCAACCGGAAGAGGGGGGCAGGGAGGCGAGCGGGGGGCTGTGAGGAATAGAAAAACCTCTAACGAGACCCAAGGAATGAGGGGTAAAGAAGGGCGCCTGCAGCTAAGCTCTGGCTCGCGCTGGCCTCCACACCACGCACGCGCGCTCCGACTCCCGAGGGGGGAGGGGAGCCGTTTGTTCCCCCAACTCCGAATTGCGCGAGGTGACCCGCGCCCCTTCACACGCAGATCCCCGCCTTCCCACGGTCACAGCACCCGTCCCAAACTCCGGCGGCACCCGGTCCGCCTCGGGAGCGTGACTAGGGGCGGCCATGAGGAGGGAGCGGAGGCGGCCCCCGCGGCGCTGCCCGCGGCTCGGGCGGCTGAGGGAAGGGAGCGCCCGGCAAAAGCCAAGAACACGGCAGCGGCGGACAGAAGTATTCCAGGGGGTGAAAATAAGGCTTACCCGTCCATGGCACACGAGGAGACCCGAAGGGAACGGAGTGGAGGCGCCGGAATAGCAGGAACCGACTCAACGGCTCCGTGTTATAGACTCACAAAATGGCGGAGACGCCCCGACCACGTCCCCCGCGCGCCCTGCCCATTGGCTCTGACTGGGGGGAGGGGGCGGGGCGAGACTCGCAGACACCCGCCAGGATTGCCGATTCGTTGATGTGTCTCCTGGAGGGTGGGACCAAGAGCAAATAGAGAGAACTATTAGACCAGACGGCTGCCTCTCAATCTCTGAGGCGGAAACAGCCTGTAGGAACGAAAAAAAGGTCGACCCACGTGATCGCTCATGAGCCACTGAGCGGCCATCTTGAGTGTGGTTTTGTGGGTTAACGGTAGCCATCTTGAGAGTGGGTACGTGGCGGCTCAGAGAGCGGGAAGCGTGGTGCCCGTTAGGGCGGCCATCTTGTCTAGGGGCAGGAAGCTCAACGTTCCCCATCTTGGGTGCTAAGAAAGCAAGGTCTCGTCTCTAATCCGTGCAGTGGCCATTTTATGTATGGGCAAGAGACTACCCTGTGGCCATCATCCTTGTGGGAAAGCAGACTAAAAAGAAGTCTTTAGACTCCATCAACCCCTTCCCTATTTTAAAACGCGTCAAAGAAAGACCTGACCCGGGCACACAGTCTGGAGGCCGTTGGTTTGTGAGACATAAGTGCAAAGTTGGCTTGTGAAAAGGTTTTAAGCCAAGCCAGGACACCGATGGGCAGTGGTGTAAAGTCCAGGGGCAGGAGAACTCAGGGAGGCCCCTAGAACCCAGGGTGTCAGAGCTGGAAGGGCCCCTAGAACACAGGGTGTCAGAGCTGGGAGGGCCCTTAGAACCCAGGAGGTCAGAGCTGGGAGAGCCCTTAGAACCCAGGATGTCAGAGCTGGGAGGGCCCTTAGAACCCCGGAGGTCAGAGCTGGGAGGGCCCCTAGAACACAGGGTGTCAGAGCTGGGAGGGCCCTTAGAACCCAGGAGGTCAGAGCTGGGAGGGCCCCGAGAACCCAGGAGGTCAGAGGTGGGAGGACCCTTAGAACCCAGGAGGTCAGAGCTGGGAGGGCCCTGAGAACCCAGGAGGTCAGAGGTGGGAGGACCCTTAGAACCCAGGGTGTCAGAGCTGGGAGGGCCCTTAGAACCCAGGAGGTCAGGGCTGGGAGGGCCCCTAGAACCCAGGAGGTCAAAGCTGGGAGGGCCCTTAGAACACAGGAGGTCAGAGTTGGGAGGGCCCTTAGAACACAGGATGTCAGAGCTGGGAGGGCCCTTAGAACACAGGAGGTCAGAGTTGGGAGGGCCCTTAGAACACAGGATGTCAGAGCTGGGAGGGCCCTTAGAACACAGGAAGTCAGAGCTGGGAGGGCCCTTAGAACCCAGGAGGTCAGAGCTGGGAGGGCCCTTAGAACCCAGGAGGTCAGGGCTGGGAGGGCCCTTAGAACCCAGGAGGTCAGGGCTGGGAGGGCCCCTAGAACCCAGGAGGTCAGGGCTGGGAGGGCCCTTAGAACCCAGGAGGTCAGGGCTGGGAGGGCCCCTAGAACCCAGGAGGTCAGGGCTGGGAGGGCCCCTAGAACCCAGGAGGTCAGGGCTGGGAGGGCCCTTAGAACCCAGGAGGTCAGAGGTGGGAGGGCCCTTAGAACCCAGGAGGTCAGGGCTGGGAGGGCCCCTAGAACCCAGGAGGTCAGAGCTGGGAGGGCCCTTAGAACCCAGGGTGTCAGGGCTGGGAGGGCCTTAATAATAACATACTTACATAATGCTTTAACATTGTATAGCCCTTGGTATTCACAGTACTTCCATGTGACCCTCGCAAGCTCACCCCTCTTTTCCAAGTTGTGGCCAAGGCCTACAGATTTCACCTTTGCCACATCTCTTAAGGACTCCCCTTTCTCTCTTCTGACGGGGCCATCCCTCCAGTGAAGGGCTTTACTTCCCACCTGGACTATGGCAATGGCCTGCTGCTGGGTCTGCCTACCTCGTCTCCCTCTAACCCATCCTCCATTCAGCAACTAAAGAGATCTTCCTAACCATGGTCTGACCAAGACACAGAACCCCCAACTCAAAAAACTCCCTCATCACCTCCAGGATCAAATACAAAATGCTCTGTTTAGCATTCAAAGCCCTTCATGATCTAGCTTCCTCTTCCCTTTCCAGTCTTCTTATACCTTATATCTTATATCCTCCCAATCCAGTGACCTTGATTTCCTAGATGTTTCCCAAACAGGACTCTCTTGACTCTGGGCATTTTCACAGGCTGTCACTCATGCCTGGAGCACACTCCCTCTTCATCTCAAACTCCTGATTGGCCTGGCTTCCTAAAAGTTCCAGCTAAAATCCCACCTTCTATAGCAGTGGTATCAAACTCTAATTAGAAATGAGAGCCACTAATCCATACACAAGGATCCCTGAGGAACCTATATTGACAGTTTTTAAAATGTATTATTACATATTTTTTACTTATTTTGTTAAATATTTCCCAATTATATTTTAATCTGGTTCAAGCCCCAATCAAAAGTGTCACTGGCTATATGAGGCCTGAGTGTTTGACAACTCTGTTCTACGGAAACCTTTCCAGTTCCTTAATTCCAGGACCTTCCCTCTTTTGCTTATTTCCAATTTATTTTGTATATATCTTGTTTGTACCCTGTGAGGTGTATATAGCAAATGGGAGGCCCTCCATTAGAATGTGAGCTCCTTGAGAGTATAGTCTATCTATCTCTAGTGCTTACCACAGTGCCCTGGCTCATAGCAGGCATTTAATAAATGTTTATTGACTGACAGGTAAAAATACTATTACTATCTCCATTTTACAGATAAGGAAAGTAAGTCTCAGAGAGATTAAATAATTTGCCCCATGGTTCCACAACTAGTGTCCAAAAAAGGGTTTAAACCCAGGGCTTGACCACAGGTCTGGTGTTCTTCCCACCAGGCCAGTCATGCTTCCTCTCTAACAGAACATAGAAAGTCAGAACTGGAATAAATCTTAGACACCTTCTAATCCAACTTCATTTCTTCATTTCATAGAAGAAGAAGTTGAGAACCAGGAGAGGACTGGCCCAAATCCTATAAAAAAATCAGCAGTAGCCTAATACTCTCACCTCTTCTGAGGTCTGCTTATGTTGGGCTTTCCTAAGCAGCTCAACAGCTGAGCACCTAAAAGTGAGAACCCTCACCCTGAAGGATTGTGCTTGTGGGGTACCAAAATTCCCAAAGCTCCTCCATGGTATACTCCAACGGGGCACTTTGCTCCATCATCATTACTGGTGGTGTCCTGAGAGAAGAGTTTTAACTTGGCCTCAACTTTGTAGTTGAGGCAGGAGACAATACTTAACCAGCAGACAAAGAGACCCAAGTTTTTTGTTCTGCCACTAACTTGCCTTGGCATTTAGCAGAGTCTTTCCATCTCTGAGTATCAATGTATTCACCTATAAAACGAGGGACCTCCAGTAGGTGAGTTTATTCCTTCATTTTAAATATAAACTGAAATTCAATTTCCACTCTGACTCTTACAGATATTGGGCTTCCCCAGACAGGGGATTTGAAACAGGTTACCTGAGTCTCTAGCTCTTTCCAGTGGAGATAAAGGTGTCGAATTCCCTTCTATAAACTATTTATGCTCAATGATATCTCTGTCGCCCCAGGGGTCTTTTAGTCCAGATGTTAACTGTATATTAGGGGGAAAAAATGGCACACCCTATTTCAAGGATAGCCAAGCTCCAGTTTCTTTCCCCACCCTATTTGGGTCCTGTCCTTTAGTGATTTTTCTGTTTCCCCTGAAATTCTACATCTCCCTCCCTCCTGCCCTCTCGCTCCAGAATGGCCAAGGTAGCTCTTAATTCAAGGATGTCATTTACATCTCTGCTCACAGTTTGTCTTGGTATCAAAATATCTCCCTTTTCATAAATGTTGCAAAATGGCGCAAAGGTATTTCAGGAAAAAACTAAGGTAGTATGTAGGTTATCTATCACATACCCTAGCAACAGACCTCTCTTGGGGAGATAGGAAGGGAGAAAACTCCCAGGGTCAATATTCATGTGTATACCCAACAAAGGTCTCTTATCTTTTCTACAAAGAGCTCACTCTGGGAGGTCTGTCTGCCAGCTCTTCCTCTCAGAGGAGCTTTCTCCTTGTTCCCTGCATCCACTACCAACCCCACATCTCAAATGCCAGAGTAAAAGTAGTAACAGTATTATTTTGGTACTTTGGCTATTTGGATGCAGAAAACAAGAGAACTTCATCAGAGATGGGAGCACTGATAAGAAACCCCATTAAAGTACTAAGAATGCTTTCCTGGCCATCCTGTCACTCTGGGAGACCTTGAGTCTAGACCTAACAAGAATTGTCCCCAGTTGAAATCAGTGAAAAAATTGGGGAAAGAAGGAGAACTAGCTCTGGAGCATGTAACCATGGAGGCCACCTCTGCCTTGAAGTATTTCTTGATAACTCCCCTTGACTCTGATTGGAATCAGAAATTATTTTTCCTTCCTCCGACTCGGGGCAGTATGTTGTTGTTATTCATTTGTCCTTTCTATATTGGATTTTAATTATTTGTGCCCATATTATGGGGAATTCAGGTCATACCAAACTGGGAAAAACTTTGAGGGCAGTACAAGGTAACAAGCTTAGTTAGTGACTATTGTCAGGAGACAGTGTGGTATATTGGAGAGACCAATGAAATCAGAGACCTGAGTTCTAATCTTCTCTAGGATATTGTCTAGCTGTATTATTGGATAAGCTCCATAACTTCTCTGATTCTTAGTGTCCTTATTTACAAAAATAATAGTACAAACCTCCCAGGGTTGTTGTGGTGATCATATGACATGTAAAGTTATAGGTAGACATAAACACATACATGTATGTGTACATGTGTGAATGCATTTATGTACATAGTGGGTGTTTTGTGTGCTATGTATTACATAGGTGTGTGTCTATATAATTTTTAAAATCAGACCTGTGATTTCATAGCACAAAGAGCTCCAGGTAAGGAAATTCTCCCTAAGCAATGCAGAATGAGACACCTCTGCCACTGAAAGTTTTAGAAAGTTGCCTTGAGCAGGGATGTTGCGCTCAAACAGAAATGGGGGCTACTAAACCATGTATAAGGAATTCTGAGGGCCGTACAACTTAGAGAATCACACATGCTCATACATTTCTTTTATTATTACCACACCAACACTTTAAAATCAGATAGGAATTACATTCTAATGTGGTTCAGGCAGCACTCAGGAGGGTTGGAGGCTACATGTGTGGCACCTATGGTCCTGAACATTTACAGTTGAAGCAGTTTGCCCCAGGATCACACAGCCAAGATGTGTCAGACCCCCAGTTCAGCTTCCATGACAAGTCGCCTCGATGTAACTGAGAGTTATTATTGTCGGAGGACCAGCCTAAGTCAAAAGACTCTTCTCTAGCAGGTTAATCACCAGGTGATGATTGTTTTTTTTAGTTACACAGGCTCAAGAAACCGCTGTCTATTAAAGCAATGAGAGGCTGTAAAGGAAGAATCCACAGTCATTGAAATTGCAAACAGTCATTATTAACATGTATATAGGCTTTAAAAGATAGCTTCCTAACTATACAATGGACCTCTTCACTGAGGTGACTGAAAAGAATGCTTAGGAAGGAGTAGTCTGGTCAACTCATTTCCAGAAACATTCAGATGATTGACACACGTTTCTTTAAGGGAGAAAGGGAAATTTCTAGGATTTTTGATCCATTGACTCCTCTTTGAGGATGTTTCAATGCAACAAACATTTATTAAGCTTCTCTTAAGCATTTATGAAGCCCTGCTATATGCCAGGCACAGTGTTAAATGGTGAAAATTCAAAGACAAAAAGGAAATAGGCCCTGTCCTCTAGTAGCCCATTTTCACCTGGAAAATATCTCCTTCAGGGCAGGAACAGTTTCCTTTTTTGTCTTCCTATCCCCAGCACTTAGTATGGTGTCTGGTACAAAGCAGGGCTTGCTAAATGTTTGTTGATTGATTAATTGACTGGAGAATGTAACAAGTTCACAACTAAAGAAAACGTAAATTTCAAGAGGGAGACGTGTGTTGGGAGCTGTTTAAGGAATGGGTCGGGAAAGGTCCATTGTAAGAGGTGACCCCTGAGCCCTGGCTTTGAGGAAACCTTGGCAATCAACGAGGCAGAGGGGAAGAAGAAGAGGAAACATTATCAGGAAATAAAATCTGGTACACAAGGAACAGTTTGACAGATGGAGACAGTGGAGAAATATGAAATGAGACTGGAAAGGTAGGTGAGAGGCTCTAGATGCCTACCTGAGGATCTGGGAGCAAGACATCAAGGTTCACCAGCTAGAGAGAGCCCTGTCTCAGGACTCAGAATACCCAGGTTTGAATCCTTGCTCGATCATTTACTATTTGTGTGACTTTGGGCAAGTTATTTATTTAATCTCTCTGGGTATCAGTTTCCTCATCTGTAAAATGGGGGAGGGAGGAAGAAATGACCTCTAAGGTCCCTTCCAGCTCTAAATCTGGGAAACTCTGACCCCAGAGATAAAGGTGACAGGACTTCAGTGGCAGTCTTGGAGAAGACAGTTGAGTTCATTTTTAAAGAAATCTTTATTAGGAGAGATTTTGTGGACATAGACTCAATCAGACTTCACAACTTGATTAGAAGTTGGAGATGAAGGAAAGAGAAGACTATAGCATGATTCTGAAATTGCAGACCTTAAAAACTGAGAAGACAATGGAACTAATGGGCAAGTTTGGAAGAGAGAGTCAGAAAAAGCTTAAATGAAACTAAAGAATATGTTCCATTGACAGCTAGGAAGAACTATCAATTGCTCCAGTATCACCCTTCTAGGGTTACCTCAACTCTATACTTCTTTTTTTCATCTTGAAGATGTTTGTTTTATTTTATTAATTTAGTTTTAGTTTTTATCATTCATTTCCATAAGATTTTGAGTTCTAAATTGTATCCCTTCTGTCCCCTACCCCCTCCTCAAGAAGGCATGCAATCGGATATAGGCTCTATACCTTCATTTTAAACATATTTTCACATTAGTCATGTTGTAAAGAAGTATTAGAACCAATGGCAGAAACCATGAGAAAGAAGAAACAAAAGGAAAAAAAAGAGAGAGGAAGCAAATAGTCTGCTTCCCTCTGCACACAGACTCCATGGTTCTTTCTCTGGATGTGGATAGCATTTTCCATTGTCAGTCTTTTGGAGCTGTCTTAAATCCTTACATTCTTGAGAAGAACCAAATCTATCAAAGTTCTTCAGTGCACAACGTGACTATTACTGTGTGCAATCTTCTCCTGTTCTGCTCACTTCACTCAGCATCAGTTCATGTAAGTCTTTGTAGGTTTTTCTGAAGTCTGCCTACTCATCATTTCTTATGGAACAATAGTCTTCCATTACATTCATATACCTCAACTCTATCTCCCCCTTTTGGAATGAAAACTCCTTGATGGTAGGGGTTATCTTTTTTTTTTTTTAAGATTTTTATTAATTAGCAAGCATTTACTTAAGCATCTGCTGGGAAGAAAGAGGAAGAGCAGTCCTTGTTCTCCAGGAGCTCCCAGTCTATTGTTTTTCACATTACCCAGATATTCTCCTGTATCCTTCTCCCCATCATCCTCTGAGAGCCATCCATTATAACAAATAATTTTTTTAAGAAAAAGAGGGAAAATAGAAAAAAAATTCAGTAAAACCTATCAATGCACTGAAAAAAATTTTATACAGCGTTATAAACAATGTTTTATTCCCACAGATCTGGACTTTTGCAAAAGATTAGAAGTGTAGGGGGTGGCTAAGGTTGGGGACTGAGGGGAAAGGGGAGAATCTTCTATCTCTTCAATGAACCCAAGCTTGTTCTTTTTAAAATTTATCTGGTTTTTGTATCCTCAGCACTTAGTACAGCACCTGACAAATAGTAATTGATTAATAAATGATTTTTGATTCATTCACATTAAGTTTGAGACTTTGCCCCACAGAGCAAATCAGATGACAAGTCCCGTCCTTTCTACCTTTGAGGAATCTCCCATTTAAGGCCCCCTCCTCTCCTCTGATACTGCCACCCCTCTAGTTCGGGCCCTTACCACCTCACAGCTGACAACAGCCTGATGGTGAGTCTGCCTGCTTCACATCTCCTCCCATTCCTACTCAATAAATTCTGGTGACTCCCCATCACCTCCAGGATCAAATATAAAATCTTTTTTTAAGCCTTTCATAACCTAGTGCCCTCTTCCCTTTCCAGTCTCCTTACACTTTACAACACTCCACGCATTACAATAGTCTAAAATCCAGCTACACTAGCCCTCTTACATTTCCTTGAACTCAACTAACTGTGGAACTCTGTCTTCTTCCCCTAGGTGGTTTCCCAAGCCTGGAATGTTCTCCTTCCTAGTTTTTGACTCCAGGCTTTCCCAACTTCCTTCTGGACTCAGTTCCTATCCCACCTTCTGCTGGAAGCTTTTCTCAGAGCCTTCTCTTGTAGATTACCTTCTATTTACATGGAATATGAACCTTGTATATGTATAGGGGTCTCCCCACCCCCCAAGACTGTGAACTCTAAGAAGGGGGAAGGGACCGAGTTTTGCCTTTCTTTTTGTCCACATCCCTAAGCACTGTGCCTGGCTCATAGTAAGCTAGTAATCAAGGTCTTTTCTTCTAGGTTCTGACACTTTCTTCAGTCCTTTCCTCCCTCTCTACCTTCAGGACTTACAGCATGCTTACCCTCCATTCCAAATTCAAAAGGCATGAACAAATATATCCTTAGAGTCAGTGTCTCAGAGATCCACATCTCTTCCATCCCTAAGAAAAAAAATGAGTTGCTGAGTCTCACTGGCAAAACTGAACTCTGCCTTCTCCAGCACAGGAAATGAGTCAGCAGGGAGAAGCAGTGGAGACAGAAACATGCTGAAGTCATGGGCGGAGATAGTACTCCCCAGGCTATCGGGCAATAGGAGGACTAAACTAACCTTTCCTGGGCCTCTTCTGTAATCCGGCCACGTTGGGAGACCCCACTTTGGAATACATGTATCAGTGGACAGGACAAACGCTGTGTAAGAAGGAAGCTTGATAATGTGTAACGGTAACCCCAGATGCTAGGCTAACCATTAAACTGTGTTCCCATGAAGTCTCTTGTGCTTTTTGCCTCCTTCCAGGCCCAATTCAACTCCCATCTTCCCCAGGAAGCCTGGAAGGCCCAGCCTACTGAAATGAAAACAGCCCCCAACCTGGCCCCAGGACCCCTGGATCCTCGAAGAGGCATCTTTGTATAGTGGCTTCAATTTCTGTCTCTGTACATGAAAAAGGTTGGGTCCTCCCAGCTATGAAATCCTAAAATTCTCTGACCACTCTAGCACACAAGAAGCATTCCCACTAAACTATTTTTGGGCTTACTATTTGCACCATGAGCCAACACATAGTGGACAATTGTCTTATTTCTTAGTTATTTTTACTTCCATGTATGTCTGGCTTGTTGACTTATAAGAACCCAGTGGCAAAGGGTGGGGGTGTTTTACTGCTTCCTATCCCCCTACATTGCCTAGCACAGGCAAACAGTCTGCCATTGAGTTATAGGATGTCGGAGGGGGTAGGGAACACAGAGATGATCTGCTCCAACTCCCTCATTTTACAGAGAATGAACCAGAAAAGGGAGACAAGCTGCTCAAGGTTACACAGAGAAAGTCAGTGGTAGGGCTAAGATTAGCCCTCAGGTCTCCCAACTCTCTACCCTGCTGCTATTTTTTCCCACCCTTGTACCATTGTTGGTCATTTTTTTCCTATCTCTTATCTCACCAGTGCTAAAGGCTCTTACTCTCTAAAGTTAAAAGAAACACCCACCATTCTGGAAAATTATTTGGAATTACATTCAAAAAATCACTAACCTGGGGCAGCTAGGTGGTACAGTGAGTAGAGTACCAGCTCTGGAGTCAGGATGACCTGAGTTCAAATCTGATCTCAGATACTTGCCACTTACCAGCTGTGTGACCTTGGATAAGTCTCTTAACTCCAATTGCCTTGCCTTTCCCCTTCAAAAATAAATCACTGAACTGTCCATATCCTTTGCCTCAGAGATACCACAGCTGAGCATAGATAGCCCAGGAGGTCAAGGCCTGAGACAAGGAGCTTTAATTTCTGACAGCAATTTTCTGTGGTAGCAAAAAACCTGGAAACAAAGTGGTTGCCCGTCAGTTGGGAAATAGCAAAATACAGTGTAGCATACAAATGTAATGGAATATAATTTTGCTGTAAGAAATGATAAGCCTAAGAAAACATTCCTACCTCCCTTTCATTTTTATAGAATGAATGAAATACTATTCACAAAAGTTTTCTCACGGGGCCAAGTACTGTGTGGAGCAGTGTGGATACAAAGACACAGGGTGAAACTCTTGCGGAATATTGAAGATCCTGATATTTTGATGAACTGCTTTTTCTTTTTTTTTTTTTACTTCCCAATCTTTCTTTTTTCCTTTATTACAACAGTAGTTAAGCCTTTCTGATGAGGTTTTAGCATGGCAGCCCTCTCCCCCAACATCCCTAATATGAGGAATTAGGGGAAACCAGTGGACTTCTCAAGATTTACTGAGTCATCCCAAAGTACCAAGACCATTAACAGAGAGCACATGTTATTGGAAGTGGCCCAGACCCAGGTCTGTTCCTATGTCCCAGTATACAGTCTTGTTTATACAAGAGATGTGTATCTGGGGAAGGGGGGTTGGGGAGAAAATGGTGGTGATATAAAAACAGAAGGTATGAATAATTTTTAAAAATAAATTTTATTCCTATCTATTCCTACCCCTCCCAGAGAGTCATTTCTCATTGGTTGGTTGTTGTCCTTCATTCTTGAAGAGGACCAAAATGACCTCACTATGTTAAAGTCAAGTTACAATGTCTGACTATGGTTGATCAGACCAATACGAACTGGGAATGTCCTATCACCGGTCAGGCACAAATAGTCCATATTATGCATCTAGAGTTTTTTTTGAGCTACTTCAATTCTGTTTTGCTCATAGCACCTTCTCGGATGAGGGTATGCCATATTGGGCAAGTCCTGTGCCAGCATCTCCCAAATGAAGAAAACAATTCTAAAGTTCTTCAGAGAGACCCTGAGAATGTCCTTGTATCACTTCTTCTGACCACCATGTGAGCATTTGCTATCCCTTATACAGAAAATAAGAAGGAAAAAAATTTCCAGCACAATTAACCAACAGATCTGAAAAAGTGTCACATATGCAGTGTCCCATACCCGCAGTCCCCTGCTCTGGCAAGGAAGAGGAAGGAGGTACCTATCCACATCTCTTCTTCAGGGTCAAACTTGGTCATTGTAATTTCTAATCTTTCAGTTTGCATTGTTAATTATTTCAACAGTTATTGTACTTTCTATTTATACTGGCACAATGTGAAATGTATATTGTTTTCCTAATAAGAAAATCTAACATTTACATAGGTATTCAAGTTACCCAAAGTGCCAAACAGATGTTAACTCAATTGATCCTCACAAGGAGATGGGTGATATTATTGTCTTCATTTTACATTTTGGAATAAGGCAAATGAGGCTGAGAATACCATACAGCTAAATATCTAAGTTACAGTTTGAATCCAGGTCTTTCAAACTCCCATCTACAGCATCACTTAGTTGACCTTTACTCTCTATAGAGAATCGGCTTAGCACCATTTCTACATAGCATTCGTCTCACCTAGTCCACACCCAAATGCCTGTCAAAAGAGTCCTTTCAACTATCACTGACTGCGTCCTAGCTCCATGCCAAAACCAGGAAGGGTTTCCACTGCCCTACTGGCCTCCCAGACTCCCTGAAGTTCAGTCTCCTGACCTTTGAAAACTCGAAAGATTGGAACCTCCAGATTAATCTCCTTTACCTACAATGGAAAAAACAAAAGCTGAGCCAGACAGATAACCAAGGCCTGTATTCACATGGCCACAGATCTGTCCTTTGGAGAGAGGACCAACCTTCAGGGTTCTGCTGAAACCAGTTTGAATTGTCAGGGTGAGTATTTAAACCTCTGAAATCAGCAAACACTACAAATCAGGGCTTGGTTTATATTGTTTTATTTTGTTTTTCAATTACTTATTAGTAATGCAGATTCAACTTAAAAGTGTATCCTAGATAAATTTTTTTCAGACTCTATTAAACATATATGACACACCTTTGCCCCAAGACCTCTCCCCTTAAAGCATGCTCCTCATTCTGCTTACTTAAAAAGTTTATAAATTATCTCATGTTTCTTCATATTCGTTGTTTCTTACAACACAACAATATTCCATTACATTTACAAACCGCAACTTGTATATCATTCCCCAGTTGATGGGTATCTATTCTGTTTCCAAATGTTTGAAAACACGAAAAGTCCTATTATAAATATTTTGGTGTGTATGGGGCCATTCTTTTGATGATTACTGTCCTTGGGCAACTAGGTGGTGTAGTGGTTAGAGCACCTGACCTGGTATCAGGAAGACCTAGTTCAAATCCATCCTTGACTATCTACTAGCTCTGTGACCCTGGGCAAGTCACCCCTTCTCTCTGCTCACATTGCCACTACCTTAGCTCAGGTTCTATTCCCTGGACCACGATCCTAATAATTTTGTTGTTGTTCAGTCATGTCCAATTCTTTGTGATCCCATTTGGAATTCTCTTGGCAAAGATTCTGGAGTTGTTTGACATTTCCTTCTCCGGTTCATTTTATAGATGAGGACACTGAGGCAAACAGGATTAAATGACTTGCCCAGGGTCACACAGCTAGTATCTGAGGCCAATTTTGAACTCAGGAAGAAAGAGTCTTCCTGATTTCAGGCCCAGTGCGCTATCTACTGCACCACCTAGCTGATGCTAATAAGTGCTGCCTACATAATATGTTAAAGTTTGCAAAGTAGTATACCTGCTCACAGCAACCCTGGGAGAAAGGTGTTATTATTGACCCCATTTTACAAATGAAGAAACTAAGACTAAGAGAAATCAAGTGACTTATCCTAGATCACTCGCCTAGTAAGTTTTGGAGGCACTATCTGAATTTATCTAATTCCAAGTCATACAATATATTATACCAGCTTCCTAGTCAGAGTGCTGGATTCTCATCTTTCCCCTTTCCTAAGACACAGGGCTTCCATGTTTTTCCCCCTTCATGGCTTCCTACAAGATAAAATTAGAACTCCTCCGTCAGTTACAACCCTTCTGAAACAAGCCTCCTTTCCCTAGGCCTGTTTGTGTCCTTCACTGTCTCTCATTCCAGTCAGACTGGTCTATTTCCTGTTCCCTGAACAGGACACACCATCCTCTGTTCCACTACCCTGACACAATTTCTCTCCTGTAGGTACTTCTTTTCCTTATCTTAGAATTCTTAGCTTCTTTCAAGGCTGAATCTATATGCCATCTCCAAGGACAAGTCTTTCCTCTTTGCTTTCTGCATTCTCAAATTATCACACATATACTCACTTGTTTAGACACTACATTCCCCTCAATAGAATATAAGCTCCTTGAAGGCAGAAACACATTTTTATATTGTATACTCAGGCCCTAGTACACTGCCCTGCACGTACTGTAAGCATTCGGTAAATCCTTGTTCTATCGCATCAGACATTCTATGTTGTTTTTCTAAGTATTCTGGACTTCTTCAGGTGACTTGTGTTAAATGCATCCCAAAGGAATTCAATTATCAAAATATTGAAAAATACAACTAATTCCTAGGACCTCCGTGAAGAACCCCTGATCTTGGTTAAAGGTCCTATTCCCTCACTATACTTTTTTGTTTGTTTGTTTTTAATACAATTGCCATTAAATAACTTGCCCAGGGCCACATATCTAGTAAGTGTCTGAGGCCAAATTTGAACTCAGGTGTGGGAAACAAGAAAGTTCCATTTTCCACAGTCTTAGGTGATAAGGGTTGTGACTTAGCATGAACAGGGTTAGAGGTCAGAAAGTAATGAGAAGGCTCTAGGAGCTGTGTGAGGAAAAACCTATCAGAGAGGAGAATATGTAATCACATGGCCAGGGAACAGTATCGCAGGAGATCCAAAGTTTGGAAAACAGTATAAGCCCCATCTTTCTGAACATGTGGTAGTGGTCCTGTAACCTTCTTGGGGGGGGCTACCAGGTCATTGTAAAGATTAATAAAAGCTTTTCTGATTTCACAACATGTAGTGTTGTTTGTTTAAGGTAAGCATGTTTCTCACTATTGGGGGCTTGTTGGGTCACTTCTAACATCAGGTCACCCTGATTCCAAGCCTCATACTCTATCCACTGTAACCACCCAGCTGCCCCATGTTATACTTTTTCCTTTGGAAATCTCATTCAGTTTCTACACCTTCAACTTGGTTCATTAGATCCTACCTCCAAAGCAGGAAGGGATCTGAATCTATCTTCTCAGAGTTTAGATTCTGAGGCACCTTCCCCTTTCAGTTTCCAGCCCTGATTTCATGTGTTCAAGAGTCCATTTGAACTGGGAGCAGCTAAGTGGTACGGTGGATAGAGCACTGGGCCAGGAGACTGGAGGCTCTGAGTTCAAATACAGCCTCAGGCATTTACTGGCTTTGTGACCTTGAGCAAGTCACTTGCCTCACTTTCCTCAACTGCAAAATGGAGATATTAATTGCACCTACCTCCCAGGGTGGTTGATAAGATCAATTAAGAAAACAGATAGTGCCTGATCCTATACTAGGTGCTTAGCCAACTTCCAAGGTTTTAGCTACCAGGACCCAGATCCTCTGGATCCTTCTTTTGAATTACTGTTTTCAGCAAGGCATGAACCTTGAAGTCCACCTTTACCTGTTTCCGCTTATTCCTGAAGAGGTAGTATATATTGGCCACTGCATTCCCATAGTAGGCAGGGATCAATGAGTAATAAATGTTTGTTAGCTGATCACAGTCCCATGACTGTTGCCCAGAGGGGAACAATTCCAGAGGAAGGGAGGAGAAAAGACAAGCTCTAGGTCTTCCCTTACTTTCATGAACTTGCAAATCTGCATACAGGCCAAAGGAAAAATTGGACAAATACACCCCCAAACTGCTTCCAGCTCCTGGGGTTGCCCAGCTTCTAAGGGTCCCCAAGTCTGTTTCGTCCTTTTACACACAATGGACAAAAACAGGAAAAGGCTTCCTGGAATCTATGGGGGTGGGGGAGCAAAGGAAGGGGAGAATGGTGGCTAAGTCACCCCTCCTAGGAGGCAATATGATTGATAAGGCAATGAGGAAGCTGTGCTGAGCTATTAACTCTTCTTTGCCCATAAATCAATCAGAGAAAACAAAATTTATGAGGTCATCCAGCCCTGATTCAAAAATCTATTTCTTAAGGGAAGGCTGGTAAATAAGATTCAGCTGAATCCCATTTACATGAATATTCCATCGTAGAACGGCAGAAGTCTATACCCCCTCAAATAAACAGTGGGTCCCTAGATCCTCCAAATATCTTCATCCCAAATTCTCCGATAACGTTCCCCTTAATAACACGTTTAATGGTCGGTTTCCTTTTCTTTCTTAGGCTGCTGTCTTTGGAGAAGAGATGTCTCTGTTAGGACTTGCAGAGGGGAATATAGACATCCCGGAGGTCACTGCCCCGGGGACACTGCTTCTCTGAAAGCTCTCAGGGAGGGGGAAGGGCCTCCCATGCCGTCCCCCCAGTCCCAGCCCCCTTGGAGCCCTCCAGGGAGTCTGCCGGAGGTTTCCCAGTCCTGCGGTTTCGGAGTCCTCGCAGCTCAAGGTCCTTTTGGCATTCAGGGCTATGCAGAGCTTTGTAAATAAACCTTCGCTTGAAGCTGGAAACAAAGCCGGTGCCCGAGGATTGGAGAATGGCTGAGCAAACTGTGGGAGACGAATGTAAGGGGATATTATTGGGCTGAAAGAAGCAACAAAAAGGGGGAGTGCAGAGGAACATGGGAAAGCATGTGGGAATTGGTGCCGAGTAAACTGCAGAACAAAGTAGCCGGTCAGGGTCAGCGGTGTGACCAGGACTCCGAAAGGCGGCTGCCTCCCAGACTTGACTCTGATTAAGCTTGTAATGGGAGTTCCCCAAACAACCTACGGGGAGGTGAGCTCTTTGTCAGCACTTGAAGTATTTATCGTTTGGGAGTCTACCAGCCACCTAACTTGGGGGAAAGAGGATGTGCTCTTGGGAAGCTTGTGAAGGAGACTAAGTATCTCTGGGTTAGGATTCAGGGACTGGCGCAGCTCCCAAAATGAACTGCTTGACTAGCCTTTATTTTTTTTGCAATACCAAAAAACAAAAATTTAAATGAGATAAAATATGTATTGCCCTGCAACCTCTAAAGCGCTCTAGGGTGGGGAGTGGTAGGGGAAAGGAGAGAAGAATTATTTTATTGACTATACAGTGCAGCTTGGGGAAAAACTCTACACCACTGAAACTCATTTGTACTTAGTTATGCATATTATTATAAATCAAAGAACAAATTCTGGGCTAAAAAATAGCACGGAGCAGACCATGTACCTCTCCCCACCCCCTACTCAATAAACTCTAGGGTGTCCTTTTTACCTCCAAGATCAAATATAAAATCTACTGCTCTTTCAAGTCCTTCCTACCTTCCAGTCTTCCTTTGATCTCTTTTCCTCCGTGATCCAGCTACACTGGCCTATTTGCTAATGCTCAAACATGCTTACTAATAATCCTCCAGGTCCCAAATTCATTACTTTGTACTGGCTGCCCTCCACGCCTGGAATGCTCTCTCCCTCCTCACCTCTGGCTTGCCAGCTTCCTACAAGGTTCAGTTCAAATTCCCACCTCCAGCAGGAGGCTTTTCCAGGTTGGACCCCTGCCCTCCCCCTCCCCCAGCACCTTCTGGAAGGGGATTATCTTTGGTATTGCTCCAGCGTGCCTCCTTATCTACACGTTGTCTCTCTCCTCTCCCCTCCCCCTCCATCCTTTCTACGTCTGCTCCTTGGAGGGAGGGGCTTTGTTTTGGCCTTTCTTTGTATTCCAGATGTGGAATTCTTGAAGTGGGAAGACTGGGGGCCTCTTGTCCTCGGGAGAATCCCTTTTCATTGACCTATCTTGGTTTCAGATCGGAAAAAGGGATCTCAGAAGTCATCTAGTCTAACCTGAATCTCAAGGATGTTAAGGAACTTACACAAGGAATTGAAACAAGAGGTAGGATTTGAACCCATTTCCTTTAGTGGTATAGTATATTGAATACTGGAGTCAGGGAGATCTGAATTCACATCTTGCCTGAGAAACTTACTAGATGGAAATCAGTTAATTGGTTTAATCATTTAACCTATTTGCCTCAATTTGCTTATCTGTGATGGGGATAATGTCAAATTCCTACTATGTGCTAAGTACTCAGAATGCAAAGAAACCCAAGAGCTCACAGTCTCAGTTGGGGAAATAACGATATACATACAAGAAATATTGTTTTTGTTGTTTTTCTTTGTTTTCTGTTTTCTTTCTTCTTTGAGGCACTTGGGGTCACACGCTAGTGTCTGAGACAAGATTTGAATTTGGGTCCTCCAGACCACGTGGCTGGGTACTCTATCCACTTCACCACCTAGCTACCTCTTGTCCTTTTTTTTCTAAGGGAACTCATGACATCATGGGTGATGTTTTTGATTTTAGAGTGAATTGAATTTAGTGAGGCAGAGTTGCACAAAGTCATCAGCCTCCTTCTCTCTCTTCCGGAGTCATCATAGTCAAGATGACTGGCTATGGCCTAGAATTTAATGGATGACTTTGGCATCTTTCATGTCTAACCAAACTCCAAGGTCCACAGCACCTTCTTGGAACATGGCCTTTGGAACAAATTCTTCTCATCTGACCATTCTACGGGGGAAAGTCTTCAAATGTTTGGGGTAGACATCCCCCTAACTTATCAGCAGGTTTGATGCCTGTCGGTTACCCTCTACCTGGTTTAGCCCATCTACCTAAATGGTTTTAGCAGGGTATGACCACTGAATATGCTACAGCTTCTTGGAGCCACAGGTGAGAGCTGGGTGAAGATGGACACCAAAGGTGGATGAACAGCCCTGGAGAGAGCTCAGCAAAGCCCTCCCGCTAGAGGTGCTGGTCCTCCTGAACAAGCCCCACACCTCACATGAAATATACAGGGAAAGTGGAAGGTAATCTCAGATAGAAAGTACTAGAAGTGTGGGAAGACTTTTAAAAGTTATTATTTTTTAAAAAAGTTATTATTTTTAAAAAAGTTATTAAAGTCCCTAATGAAGTTCTTCACAATTCTGGCCCTGTTACTTCCCTTACTTGAGAATCTTCAGCTTCTCTCTGTCACCTGTAGGTTAAAATAACCATTTCTTTGTTTGACATCTTTATAAAGCCTTCTCCATTCTGATTCCATCCCATTTTAACAGGTCAGGTTGCTCTTCGTCATGCATTCTATAACTCCTTCCTGTTCTTTTTATTCTGCATCCCATCTCCTCCCTCTGTACCTTTATAAAGGATGTCCTCCATGCTTGAAATAATAATAATCATAGAATTTATGTAGTGCTCTAAGATTTGCAAAATATTTTAAAATTATCTCATGTTATTCTCACAACAATGCTGAGAGGTTGGTGCTATCATTATCCCTATTTTACAGATGAGGAAACTGAGGCAGACAGAGGTTAAGTGACTTGCCCAGGGTCACACAGCTAGTATCTGAGATTGAATTTGAACTCAGGTCTCTTGGGCTCCAAATCCAGCACTTTACCTACTGTCCTTACCCCTACCTCCACCTCTACTTCTTGTCACATCCAACTCCCTTCAAGGATTAGCTCCTACAAAAGACAATTCCCCAATTCCCCCAATTGTTCATCTACTCCACCCACAACCTTAATGACTGATTTTATTTTGTACGTGTCTTGTATTTGTTTATCTGTGTGTATGAAGAACCTAAGTTCCTTAGAGGCTAGGCTAGAGTTGTTTCTTTTTTACTTTATATATTCAGCGCCCAGAACAGTGCCTGGTACTCAGCAGGCACTTAATAAATCCCAAATTGTATTTAAATGAATCAAATCATCAGCTTTGAGGTAGAAGTTACCTTCAAGGGTCATCTAATTCCACCTATTCATTTTACAGTTGAGGCAACTGAGGCCCTGAGACACAGACTGACTGTCTGAAATCATAAAAGCAGCGAGTTTCAAAGATGGAATTTGAACCTAATGTGGATCTTCCTACCACGGAGCCAGTGTTCTTTCAGCCATACCTCACTGTTTCCCATGCCTGGAAGGCTCTCCCTCCTCATCTCCACCTCCTCACTTCCTTGGCTTCCTTCAAGTCTCAACTAAAATCCTACCTTCTGTAAGAACCCTTCCCAGTCTTCCTTAATATTATCCCCCTCCCTCTTATGATCATCTCCAATTTATCCTGTCCATATTTTGTCTGCATGCAGTTGTTTACATGTTATCTTCCCCATTAGACTATAAGGTCCTTGAGTCCAGGACTGCTGTTTTGTTGGTGTTTTGTTTTTTTCTTTCTTTACATTCCAAGGATCATCCCAGTATCTGGCAGATGGTAGAGCTTAATAAATGTTTGTTGATTGAATTCATCAAGGATTCTGGAAGTTTACACCTTTTCCCCATGTTTTTTTCTTCTGGTGAGAGCAGCTGGTGGGGGATAGGGCTCACCCCCCACCCAGAAGAAATCAGTGGCTCTCCTTTGGCACACCTCCAGTCCTAAGAGCAGAGTTTTTTGCAGGCCTTCGATTTTCTTTTTCACTTTTTCTAAGTAAGTCAATCAATAAACATCAAAGTACCTATTATGCTCCAGGCACTGTGCTAAGTGCCAGGGATACAAAAAGAGGCAAAAGATAGTCCCTGCCTTCAAAGAGTTTACAATCTAAGGTGAGACAACATTCAAAGAAGAATATACAAAGCAAGCTACATATATGATAAACAGGGAATAATTAACAACAGGTCACCCATGTGGCCCCTGAGCAGGAAGAAAGTTAAGAGACAAAGGCATGAAGTAAAAGACCCAAACTTGGACTTGTTGTCTCCTATTACTATGAGTTCTTCAAGCAACAGGCAAGCATGCAACAAGCATTTATTAAATGCTTACTGTATACCGGGCACCGTGCTAACTTCTGGGGATAGAAATATAAGCAAAAAGATAATCCCTGCTCCCTAGGAGCATGCGTTTAATGGGGAAGGAAATAAGCATTTATTAAGTGCTTACTCTGTGCCAGAAGGAAAAAGTCAACCACTCCAGTATCTTTGCTAAGAAAACCCCAAATGGAGTCACAAAAACTGGAAAAAGACTGAATGACAACCATTGTTACCTAGAGAGTTGGTATGGGAGCTAAGAGGATGCCGCTATCTGCATTTGTGGAGACCTAGACATGAACAACACTGAGAAGTTTCCCAGAGTAAACTGACTGGAGGCATCATGAGCTAAAGTGTTTTTGGAGGGTCAGTTTCCAGGGGGTAGTTTACTCAGTGTAAACCCAGAGTTAGAGGGGCGTGGCCATAAATTATAACTCAAAATGACCAATCTCAAGCCTGAGAAATGGATTGATGAATAACAAATTTTTCCTCCTCTTGCTTAGAGAAGTGAGAGACTACAGGTGTGGAATGGTGCCTATGCTCCCAGATGCATTGTTGTGTTTGGTTGATTCTGTTAAACTTCAGGTTTAATTTTCTTTTGTTGTTATAGGAGAGGCGCCAATGGTGGGTATCTATCATAATATAAAAGACACAGGCAAGATTTTTAAAATCTTTACTTTCAAAATAAATTATCTTTTACTTTGTTCATATTTTATGATGTTTAACCTTTTCTTATCCAGAATTCAAGGTTGTCCAGAATCTGATGCCAACCTACCTTTACAGCTTTATTTCTTGCAGGATAATAGGAGAGGATGCTAGGGATGGTTTGATCTGATCCTCTTATCTTAGGATAAGGGGATGAAGAAGAAGATAGAACTTCATCCAGGTGAAGAAACTGAGTCTAAAAGAGTTAATGGGCTTCCCCATCATCACACAGGTAGCAATTAGTAGAGCTGGGAGTGACACCCCTCCCCATCTGACATTCAGATGCAAAGTTCATTTCATTGTAAAATGAGCTACTCTCTGACCCCTAAACTCACCCAATCTCCTCCTACCTTTGAGTCATTGCCCACATCATACCTAAAAATTAATCAATCAAACAGATATTAAGCACATGCTATTTGCCATCTCCAAAGTATCTGTGTATAAAGAAAATTTCCCTTTCTCTCCAGTGGCTCCCTATTATCTCTAGGACCAAATATAAAATCTTCTGTTTAACTTTTAAGACTTTACAACCTGGCCTTCTCCTACCTTTCCCATCTTATTATACAATATGATATGATACTCTATGCACTTTATTATTGAGCTGTTTACACACACACACACACACACACACACACACACACACATGCATACACACACAATACCATCTCTGGACTCCATGCATTTGCACTGGCTGTGTCCAATGCCTGGAATGTCCTGCCCCCTCTCCTCACCTCTCTTCCATGTCCTCAGTTTTCCTGATTCTTTTTAGATTTAGCTCATATCCCACCTTCTGTAGCAGAGATTTCCCAGTCCCCCGAGTCACTGGTCCCTCTTTTTTAACATTACCTTCCATTTAAACTATATGTATCTCGAATGCGCAATTATTTGCAGGTTGTTTCTGTCATTAGAATGTGAGTTCTCACTTGAAGTTAGGAGCCATGTTTTTGCTTGTCTTAATATTCCCATCTCTTAGTTCAATGCCTCACACCAAATAAAAGCTAAAGAAATATTTGTTAGTTGACTGGCTGGGGATTTTACCAAAGAAATTCAACATTTCATCAATCCAGGAACAAAATAATCCATTGGTAGAAGACTCCAGGATCAAGAGAACTTTGAAGAGTCAGAGTCTTGTACCTATATCAAAGAGCAGTAAGGGATGGATAGTGATGAAAGAGTATGACCCACCTCCACACACCACTGACCAGGTCCTCCAGAGACTGGACCAGTAGGAGAAAAAGTATCCAACTCAGAGCAAAGTGATACACAGCCAGGACAAATAAGGACACATACAGTTACAGTCGTTACGTTTATCTTTTGACCACATGTGGTCATTATAGTTAGAGCTCACTCTCTCATGGACCTGTGTGTCCATGTGGGAAAGTGTGCCCTAAATATTTGTAGGATTAGGGAAATATTTTGTACCAAGTGTTCTTATTATACTTTTTTTTTTTTTTAGCAAGTGATCTTTTCTAAAAAGTTAAATAGTGTCTGTTGATTGAGTCAAGGCTAATGGGCAACGTGACTAAAACCATGAAGGGAGTAGCAGTTGCCCTTCTGGGGACCCAAAATGTAAGTGCAGTCTGAGGGAGGGGCCCCAGAAGGGTGTGAACATTTTTTATCTCCTTGCTATACTATACTGTAAGTTTATTGAAAACATTTAGTCAACAAGCATTTATAAAATACCTACAATGCTCCAGGCACAGTGCATATCATTAGGCATTAGAACATACCAAGACCAAAATGAAACAGTCCTTATCCTCAAGGGGAAGACAACAAGTACATATTATAAGTATGTGCCAAATAAATGTAAGCCTTTAGGGAGGGAGGGTACTAACTGTGGTGGTGGCTGGAGGTGGGAAAATCAGAAGAGACTGTCTGTAGAAGGTGAATAGAAGTGAGTGATTCTATGCATAAACGGTCCTTTCAAGTATAGGGACTGGCCAGTACAAAGACCCAAGGAGGTAAATGGATTGAAGGAACCATTTTACCCAACTTTTGTTGCATCCCTGACCTAGGACTGTGCCTTCCCCTTGCAAGCACTTAAATGTCTGTGGAATTCTATTAGATTGAATTTGCCCTTAAATTTTAAAAATTTGGATCTTTTTTTTTAAATGATCAGTATACCAATAGTTTGGTGTCAATGTGGAGCAGTTCAGAGAACCTTGGACTGGAACTTGAGACACCTGAGTTGCAATCCTGGACCTACCCCTTTCTTTGGGATGGTATTCCTGCCAACATTATAGGTTACAATTCCTCTACCACTTTAGGAAAAGAGTTTTTTTCCCCATGTTATGGCCAAAAAAATTTCATCACTGGGTGTCCAATGATCTGGAATTCAGCCTCACCCAAATTAGGGAGTCAGGGCCTTTAGGCAATAGACACTCAATCCTTGTGCCTTTTCAATTTGGTAGGAGCCATCAGAGCTTAAATCCTGCTGAAGCCCTTGGACTTTTCATCACACCACAATGAGACACTGGAGAAGGAACCTACAATTAATAAAATGGGGATCATTATACATGTAGCACCTCCTTCACAGGATTGTTGGGAACAAAATGCTTTGTAGAGTGGTCAGTCAACAAACACTTATGAAGCACCTTCTCTGTGCTAAGCCTTGGGCTAAGTGCTTGGGATCCTCAAAGAGTTCATGGTCTAACGGGGGAAACAACATACAAACAACTGTACAAATAAGATAGAACCAGGACATATTGGAGATAATCCACAGAGGGAAGGAACTTACATTAAGGAGGACTGGGAAAGGATTCTTGCAAAATATGGGATTTTAACTGAGATTTGAAGGAAAGCAGGGAAGCCTGGAGGTAGAAATATGGAGGGATAAATAGGAGTCATGAAAATATTCTCCTTAAATCATTGTGGAAATCTTCAGAAAAATCAGGGAGGATTTTGTATTGGGTCTCCAGAAGGAATTATGTGGGTAGGTGAGTTGGGGAAAGGAAGGAATTTTGAGAAAGTTCTAGGTGTCCCAAAACAAAGCAATGTCCTAAAGTGCCCCAGCACAGTCCCAAGCAGATCTTTAGAATTTGGTGCAGGAATTTGGGGAATTTGAATTTGGGGAAGGAGAGATGGGGGAGAGGATGGTAAATATAAGGCCTGGATTTTCTTTTATTGTCTTGGCAGTTCCAAGTGTGAATACTAGTGTAACCTATGGCCATCCCCCATCTTTGAGGTCACTCACATGAACCAGGTATGATCTTGGTGCTAACCTCAAAAGGTTGCTAAGGCCCCTTTTCCCCTCCACCCAAAGTTTACTCAGGGAAACTTCCAAATATAGCTTGCATGTAAATTTGAGTTTCCACAAATGTTGGTCCCTAGAAACTATACAGGTGTTCAAGTTAACATGAATATTCAACATTTCATCCTATGGAACATGCTGCTAGGTGGTACAGTGGATAGAGCACCAGAGTGCATTTGAAGTCAGGAGAACCTGAGTTCAAATCTAGCCTCAGACAATTATTAGTTGTGTGACCCTGGGCAAGTTACTTAGCCCTGTTTGACCCAGTTTCCTCATCTGTAAAAAAAATAAACTCAGAATAAATCACTCCAGTATCTTTGCCAAGAAAACCCCAAAAAGGGGTTATGAAAAGTCTGAGACAACTGAAAGTGGCTAAACAACAACAAAAAGAAAATGCAGATGACCAAAGGATTCATCCACAGACACAGAAACATATAAAGGACTTAAGAATAGCTAGCAAGGTTTGCACGGTGCTTTACAAATATGATCTTCTTTGTTCCTTTACTGGGATCACCATTTTACAGCTGAGGAAAAACAGGTTAAATGACTTGCCCAAGGTCACAGGTAGTATGTATCTGAGGCTAGATTTGAACTCAGGTTCTGACTCAGGTGCTATCCTCTATCCACTGGGTTTTCTACCTGTCTCATTAATCTATAATCCTTCATTACAATTCTTCTTCCTCTTTTGCTGTATTCTCAGCATCCCTCCAGAAGAAACATGGAAAGCAGGAGAGGGGGGCAACCAGGGAGAAAAAAGGGAAAGGAAGAAAATAAGCATTTATCTAGCACCGACTGTATATACCAGGCACTGACCAAGCACTATTTTTGGTTGTTCGTTTTTTTGTTTTGTTTTGTTTTTTTTGGTTGAGGCAAGCAGGGTTAAATGACTTGCCCAGGTTCACATAGCTATAGTAAATATCTGAGACTGGATTTGTACACAGGTAGTGCACTATCCACTGAGCCACTAGACTGTCAAAAGCAGTCTGTTGGCTCCTTTTCTAGAACACAAAGGTGGGCCTCCTCTCAAAAAGTACATCTTTCACATGGAGTTAAGCAATCAATTCATCTTGGGTACAGGCCTCTCAAAGAAACCTGTCCTCCAACAGGTACCAAGGGAGTATGGCCACACCTTCCCTGGGAAAGTGAATCAGGAGTGCCACATAAAGGCTTTCCTCTAAGTTGGTATTCAGTCATTTTTTCAGTCATCTAATTCTCTGTGACCCCATTTGGGGTTTTCTTGACAGAGATACTAGAGTGGTTTGCATTTCCTTCTCCAGCTCATTTTATAGAAGAGGCAACTGAGACAAACAGGCTAAAATGACTTGCCCAGGGTCACACAGCAAGGAAGTATCTGAGATCAGATTTGTACTCAAGTCTTCCCTACTTCAGGCCTGGTGCTCTATCCACTTCACTACCTAGCTACGTTTCCTCTTGGGCAAATTCATCACATTGATCAGGGAACTCATGCTAGTCATTATGCCCGTAGTAATGATAAAGATTATTCCTTTTCTAAGCCAGCACTTTTTAATATTTTGCTAGGATCACAGATTTAGAGTTGAAAGAGAATTTAGAAGCTACCTAGTCAAACTCCTTAATTTTATAAATGAGGCACAGCAAGGTTAAGTAATTAGCCCAAGGTCCATAGTAAGGTGTAGAGCCAAGACTTGAACCTAGGTTTTCTGGTTTCCAATCCAGCATTCTTTCCATTGTGCCATGATGCCTCATTGTTCTTTGATAGTGTCAAAGTGCTGTAAATGGCAGAGTGGTCCCCACTAGGCTTGTTGATATCACATGTGTTAGCCCCATCCCTGTGTGAATTAGGTCTAATACACAATCTCTAGCTTCCCTGCTGGTTCTGGGAAGAAATCCTCCCCTCCTTTCTTTTCTTTTTTTACCATCTGACTCTTAGGTTCATCTTCTACCTGATCTCAGGAAGCAATCTCAGCTTCTGCTCACTGGATCTAATAGCCAGCCTCATTCCTTACCATCTCCTCCTGGAACATCATCTGTCTTTTCCCAAAATACAACCCAGGGAATTCCAGTCAAATCTAGTCAACTCCGTGGGCACTTGGAGCCTTGTAACTGGTTTCTTGATCCTTCAAAAAACAGGGAGTAGATTCTCTTGATTTCTACTACAATTCCTAATTCGTAATTGTGTCTACAGAGTTCCGGGATGGTCCTATAGACAGTGTTTTGGAGAAAACAAATGAATCCAGCACAGTCCCTACCCTCAGTGAGTTTAGGATCTACTAGGGGAGAGAAGTATATATATATATATATAAACCATAATAGGAAGCAAGGACCTGAATTGCAGATAAATTGATAAATCAATCAACAAGCATTTGTCAAATGTTTCTAGATGCCAGGCACTGAGTTATGTCCTAGACAAACAAAGATAAAAGGAAACTATTTCTGATTGCAAGGGCTGAGATTTTATTGAGACAATGGGTGTATACCTATATCTATGGTCTATACATCTTTGTATTTAAAAAAAAAAAACCCAACTCCACAAGGTAATTTTGAGAGAAAAAGGCACTAACAGGGATCAGGAAAGGCTTCATGAAAAGGGGGGGCCAAGTTTTGAAGAAAAGGCACTCTAAGAGGTCTGGATAAGAAGGTAGTGAATTCCAAGAATGAGGAGCAGTAAATATGTGATCTGACTTTGGCAAATGCTCAGATCATCTAAAGTGGAAGTTCCCAGGTGGCATACAGCACTGGGAAAAGATAATCTGCGATTTCCTGCTATATGGGTAGGAAAGGGAAGAAGCATTTATAAAGGGCCTACTATGTGCCAGGCCCTGTACCACTCTGTTTACAAATAGTATACTGTTGAGGAAACTGAGGGAAATAGAGGGTTAAGTGATTACACAGCTATTAAGTGTCTGAGGTCACACTTGAACTCAGACCTTCCTGATTCCAGGGCCAGAACTCTATCCATTGTACCATCCAGCTCATCTGATAGAGAATAGCCTCTTTCCATGAGCTGTAGCCAGAATGGCTGAGTCTGGTAGAGGCTTGTTCTCTCTTTCTGGTAGTATCCACGGTTGAAGATCTTGTTCATCTGCAACCTTGGCCATTGAGTCCTAAACTTGGTGGGGGAAGGTACACCTTTCCTCTTCCCTTAGGCCTGCTCCAAGAAATGGATTGGAGGTTTTGGTCTCCTTCAGTTAGCCTTTTCAGTTCTAAGCCATGACCACCTTGGAGCCAGAATTCTGGGCTGGATGTTGCTGCAGGCACAGCAGGGGAGCCCTAAGAAGACCAGGGCTAAGACAAAAACTGGGGGGGAGGGGGCTTTAGACATGGAACTGGGTGGGGCTGTGCTATGTAGGCACTGAGTTAAACCGTCAACTTAATCCTCCTCTCCCCAGAATCCAAGGAAGTGGGGGTGGGGAGGAAATGTTTGTGTGTTTATTCTTGTGTCTGAAGTAAATGTTCCTTTGCAAAAACCAATCTGACTGTTAAGTGATTAAATGGAACTGAAGTACTTGGATCACTGAAACTGGGGTACCATAATAAGTAGGGGCTTAAGCCAAGGTCAGAGACAAGATGCTCCCCCAGTCTCTTAAGGGTAGCCAAAAATCCTGGGGGAGGGGTGAAGTGTAATAAACCTGGGCTACAGGTAGTAGGGGTCACTGTAATCCCTGTTACATCTGCAAAGTCTCCAAAGACTGAGTGTCCCCCTGTGAGGAACAGTAAGAAAGTCTGTTTGGCTGGAAATGTAGATTAGGGCCAGGTTATGAAGGGCTTTAAGAGTCAGAGGAATTTATATTTCATTCCAGAAACAACAGAGAGCCATTAAAGTTTTTTACATGGGGCAAGAGAAGGAGTGGGGAGTGGTAACATGGTCAAACCCACGGTTTAGCAAAATTGCTTTAGCCGACATATAGAGGAAAAATTGAAGAGGAGAGAGGGAGAGACTTGAGAAAGGCATACAAATTAATAGGCTATTGCAGTATATGATAAAGCAAAATTATTTGGTACCAGTTAAAAATTTAAAAGTAGATTGAAACAGACCAGAACAAGGAAGAAACAGAAATAGTTGAACTCAATAATCCTATATTCAGTAAGCCCCAAAATATGAATCACCTTGGGAAAAAATATCTTATTTGATAAGAAAGCCTGGGAAAACTGGATAAGGAATATGGTTGAAATTGGGTTCAGACCAACATTATAAACCGTATGACCCAATAAGTCAAAAATAGATATGTGACCTAAATAATCAACAAGATTATATACCATTAAAAATTTAGAAAAGCACATCATATCTTTCCCAGCTATGGCTAAGAGGTAAATTCTTAGCCAATCCAGGAATAGAGTTAGCTATAAAAGGTAAAATATATCATCTTTGTTACATTAAATGGAAAAATTTTGTGTGAAGAAAATTATTGAAGAGATTGGGAAGAAAAGGAATGTGGTCAACCAGCAAAAAAAATATTTATTCTATATATCTCTGATAAAAGTCTGATAATCAAGATATACAGACAACTAGCAAATGTATAGGAACCAAATATAAACATATAAGTAGTCAAAAGAGAAGAATGAACAGTTCTTAAAAGGATTGTAAACCATTAACAACTCTATGCATGCATGCATGCTCCAAATCAGTAATTAAAGAAATGAAAATCGAAACAACTCTTAAGATTTCGGGCCACACCCAGCAAGTTGACAAAACAGCTAAAATTGGAAATAGTCAGCATTGCTGGGGTTTGAAAAAGATTGGCATGTCAATACACTATCGGTGGAGCTGTGGATTGGCCCAACCATTCTGAAAAAACAACTTCATAATTAAGTGAAGAAAGTGACTAACATGGCCATACGCCTTTAGCTCAAGGATTCCACTGGAAGGCGTGTGCTCCAAGAAGGTCAAGGCCAAAAAAAAAAAATAGAAATCCCAGTAAACATCGAAATATTTATAGCAGCATTTTTGTAATAGCAAAGAACTGGAAACGAGATCTCCATTGATTGGGGGAACGGCTAAACAAATTGTGACTAATGGATATAATGGAATTTTACTGTGCTTTAGGTTAAAGAGATGATAAATATAGAGAAACATGAGAAGACATGAATTGTTCCAAAGGGAAGTAGCCAAAATAAGAGAATAACATACATATTGACCCATCGAGGGTCACACAGTTGAGTGTCTAAGGCATGATTTGAACTCAGGTCCTCCTGACTCCAGGGCAGGTAGCCTATCCACTTCACCACCTAGCTGCTCCGCTCCTATACAGTCTTTGTATAGAAGCTGAGGATCATAAAGGTGGAACACCAAATGTAATTTTTAATTAAAATTTTTTTTCTTATAACTTTAGACTTTTTCTATGTTGGTTAATTTTGCTGAACTGTTTTTCCCCTTCCATCTTCCACTTTTTTGGCTTTGTCTTCCTGGAAGTGGGAGTGGGAAGTACAGGGATGCATTGAAAAATGGAAATTATATAAAAATAAAAGCTAGTCATAAATTCAAAAAAATAAAAGGATACCATTACACTATTGTCAGGTAGATGTGATGGGGACTTGAACAGGGTGTTGGCAAAATGCTATGAGATCAGAGACAGGAGAAATCGTTTCTGGGTGGGGTTATCAGTGAAAGTTTCTTAGAGGAGGGGCCAGTCAAGTTGGGGCTTGAAGAATGGGAAATATGGAACAGTCTCATCAGTCAGAATGACTAGAAAGTACAAATTATGTCCAGGGAACAGAGAACAACCCATGCTAGCTGGTGCACGGGTCACAGATTTTCAAGCTCTGGTCAGCCCAAATTTCTTTAAGGAATTTGTGTCTGTTTTCAAAATATCCCTAATCATGGTTTTTCAAGTGTTTTGAAAATGTGATTATTATTATTTTCTAGTTCTTAAAGCATAGTCTTTAGAGTCAAAAGGAACTTTAGGGATCATCTAGGTTTCTTTCAGATGTCACCTCTTGCTAGATATCTCTTTCAGCATCTACAATGTACCAGGCCCTATGTTAGTTCCTGGGGATACAAAAGCAAAGAAGAAATCCTCTGTCTTTGCAACATACTTCCTTGGATCTAGACCTTTAGCCTATTGAAATTCAATCCATCAATTTCACATGCTTTCATTAATTATTTAGGTATCCTTGCCTCTCCTATTTTGCTTATCTTCCTTTGCATCTCTGTTTATGCTGGAAAAACTTCAAACAGAGACCCGGCAATGGTTCTCTGTATCTGTTCCAATCCTGCCTCTAACACTTAATACTTGCGTGGTCTTGGGCAAATCACTTCACATGTCCAGATCTCCGTTTCCTCCTCTGTAAAAAGGAGTTGACCAAGTTGACTTCTGATGTCCCTTCCAGCTTCAATAACAGTAATAGCTGACATTTATCCAATGTCCATTATTTACTGTGCTACGCCCTTATTATCTCATATAGTAGGTACTGTCATTGTCCCCACTTTACAGGTGAGGAAACTGAGGCAGATAAAGTTAAGAAACTTGCCCAGGCTCATGCAGCTGGTAAACATGGCGTCTGAGGCTGGATTTGAATTCAGGTTTTCCTCACTCCAGGCCTGGGGCTCTCTCCACCTACCTGCCTCCATTATACTGCTCTGTGTTCAAAATTTCCTTTGGGAAGCAGAAAGGGAAGAGGTTGCCAGGTAGTAAAATTGATAAACAACTGATTTCCAGCTCCAAGTCTCCCTTAATTGGGCTTCTTTGGCTTGTCTAACAACCAGATCCTCTGGACACTTTTCTTTGCCTAAATGCAGTTTGACTACTCATGGGTACTCAGTTTGGCTTGACCTGCTGTTCTGTGAACGCTCCTCTCCAACTCCGTGCTCTTAACTGTCCACTGCCTTGTAGGTTGACCACCACTTTGCTACCCTTATCCTTGGTTGTCCAAGGAGCATGGGCCTCCACCTGTGCAGCCAACACATATGTACAGCTCCTGCTTGCCAGAGGCCTGTCCATCAGACCTGGTGTGACTGACTGCTGGCTATCTGAACATGGCATGTACTATACATGTTCTACAAATTGCTGTTTTCCAAACAGGGGCAACTACGTGGAGCAGTGGTGGAGAAGACTCATCATCTTCCTGAGTTCAAATCTGACCTCAGACATTTACTAGCCGTGTGACCCTGGGCAAGTCACTTTACCCTGTTTGCCTCAATTTCCTCATCTGTAAATGAGCTGAAGAAGGAAATGGCAAACCATTCCAGTATCTTTGCCAAGAAAACCCCAAAAGAGTCAGACACTATGAAAAACAACTAAACAACAACAAATTCTCCAAATGGAGAAAAGATGACATTGGCTATAATGTGGCTAAGTCAAAAGGAAAAAAAAAATTTAACCTGAGATGAATTTTAACACTCAGTCTGGTTAGGGCACTGCAATATTTTCAGTCTGTGAATGTATGGACCAAAAAAAGACTCATGTTCCACGGTGGCCAGCCCAGGGATTATGAAATTTTTATTATTTATTAAATTATTATTATCTGAGGAACACTGTGAAACACAGCAGGAAAAAGACGGTCATTGAAGTTAGGAGACCCAGGTTCAAGGGCAGCTCTGCCGCCTCTCCAGCTTGTGACCATAACTCAATCCTTCCACTTCTTTGAGACTCAGTTTCTCCATCTGTAAAATGGACATCATAATTGCACTGCGTCTCATAGGGGTATTGTGCAGATTCAAACTGAATGAGAAAACAGATTTAAATGCCATCAAGGGTCAGCTGATAGATCTACCTCCAAGCTGGTATTGATGGCCTCAGTATGGTGCAAAATTCTCTGGATTTGGAGTCAGAGGAGCTGAGTTCAAATCCCAGCTCTGCTGATTCCTGGCTGTATGTCCTTGGGCAAGTTATGCTTTCTTTCTGGGTCTCAGTTTCCTTATCTGTAAAACTAGGGGTTTGCGCTAGATGGTCCTTGAGATCTCTTCCAGCTCTTAACCTATGACTCTCTCAGTAAGACTTCCACTGCCACACACCGCCCTGTTCCAAGTTTCCTGGCAGCCTAAAAACTCAAATGCTCTAATTCTTCCATTCCAATGAAATAATACATGTAAAGCATTTTGCAAACCATAAATGTTCCATCTAAGCATTAATCAACCAACAAGCATTTATTGAGCACTTACTATTTGCAAGGCCCTGTACGAGGAACTGGAAATACAAAAACAAAACAAGGAAATAATTCGTCTTCACCAGGAGTCTACATATTATTATTTTCACCATCACTGTTATCACTATCATCATCCTCATTGTGATCACAACAATGTAAGCATGTTTTGGTGCAAGGTGGGTGTCACAAAATGAAGTGACCAGCTACAAGGTAAATCCCCAATGCCAATTTCAGAGCACCTCTAACTGTAGCATCTTGCATTTGAACTGGGCATCAGAGGGCTCAGAGTTGGACTCCGAATCATCCTGAAACAGATCCTGTAGAATACAGTACTACCATCTCCCCCAAACTCCTGGAAATGGAATTTAATCAATTTTTATCTTCTTTAGCTTTACCATCTGTATATGGATGTGCTGTTTATAGCTCCAGAAAGGCATAGGATTCTATTTCCCTGGCTTGTCATCACTGTTTCTAATGCGATTAAGGAGTTCGACAAAGGATAGGAATCCTGCCTCTTTTCAGTCCAAATGTGCCACATGCTGGGTGGATTATCACTGAATTATTCATCCTCTCCAATGACTTATTCATGAACAGAAGTGAGATGGTGTCCAGGAAGACTTTCCATTGACTCAAATAGAATGAACAGTTCCCATTATGAGCAGGGAACGTAGGGAGAGCATGTGGGGACTGGGTGTATGCACAGATGGGCTCTGTTCTGGACTTGGCCACCCACCCACAGTGCGGTCCAAGGCAAGCAATGGGAGTTAGGAAATAGCTTTCCCTTCAACACATAGCCAGGCCATGATGAGGAAAGGAAGTAGGTTGGTGGGCCCATCCTTTCAGTCAGAGGAAGAAGGAAAGGGCCCAGTTTGCATGTGAGCAGGTCTATTTCAATGGCATCTCCCAGTTCTTCTCATTTTAGGCACATGATAAGGCTCATGGATGACTACTAGGGGAAACATTACCAAAAGGATGAGGGAAGTACAGAGGGAAGAGAAATGCAAAGAGATCCTGCAGACATGAGACCTATTAAGTCTGCCCCAAGGTCCCTGCCACCTGACTCTTGAAGAAAAAGGCTGAAGTTCCAAATTTAGAACCATAGAATTCAGAACTCAGAGGGTCCTTAGAACAAGGAATGCCAGCTGAGGAAGGCCTTAGAACCCAGAGTGTCAGAGCTGGGAGGGTCCTTAGAACCCAGGATGTCAGAGCTGGGAGGGCCCCTAGAACACAGGATGTCAGAGCAGGGAAGGGTCCTTAGGACACAGAATGTCAGAACAGGGAGGGTCCTTAGAGCACAGAATGTCAGAGCTGGCAGGAGCCTTAGGACACAGGATATCAGAGCTGGGAGGGTCCTTAGAACACTGGATGTCAGAGTTGGGAGGAGTCTTAGAACACAGGATGTCAGAGCTGGGAGGGCCCTTAGAACACAGGATGTCAGAGTTGGGAGGGTCTTAGAACACTGGATGTCAGAGCTGGCAGGAGCCTTAGAACACAGCCTCAAAAATCTTCCAATTTTACCTCCTGTCATTTTAGAGAGAGAGGGAAGGGCATTGCCTCAGGTGTCATTTAGTCAATAGAAACTGGTTGTCCTGTCTCGCAGTGAAGTGCTTTTTCTGTCGTATCATTCTGCTTTCTAAGTTTTCTGATTGATCTCATGCCACTAGTGGTTTCCTTATAGTAATAAAGTGTCTAGAAAAGGGATATGAAAGAAGAAAGGAAGAAAACAAAATCAGATGCCAATTATATTTCACAATCGGGATTTGTTTGTCTTCTCCTGTTGTTTATATGTTTATTTTGCTTCTTGCCTAAATTTATTGCAGGACCATTGCAGGCTCTTAACCTCGTCTGGGTCCCGGACCCCCATGAAGCCTGTAGATACACTCCTCAGAATCATTTTGTTAAATGTATAAAATGATGTCCACATAGTTACAAAGGAAATAAATTCTATTAAAATATGAAGTATATACATTTAGAATGCAAATATATACATAACAGACATATGGGTTCGTCCCTATATGTATATTTATATATGAATATATTATATAGATACAGGTATGTGTCTAAACATCTAGGTATACATCTGTAGATGCTTATATATTCATGTATAAACAGTCATTCACGTACTGCATGCATGTAAATGTACAGTGTATATGTGCACATGTGTATATGAACACATGTATATACGCATCATCCACACACATGTAGATATTGTACATAATAAACACATGCATATATACATTTATACACATATGCATATACTCAAAGTCACAGACACCAGATTAAGAACCACTGGGTTAACCAATTAAGGGAGTCTTGCTCAATATCTCATATGCAAAAATGCCTGAGATGTTACAGGCTCTCAATAGGGACTGCTAATATTTGTTAAAATGACAGCGAGCCCTAGCTACCTCCCAGGCTCTGACCAATTCTCCCTGGCCACCTGGCATTCCTTCCCAGGGCTGCCTCTTCTGCACTGTGACCTGGTCATGCTCTCTGACCAGATGCAACAGAAACAAGCAGTCAGTCCACCTGAAGGATCTCCTTATGTCAGTTGCTTCTGTAACTTCCTGTCTGCTGAAAGGGCATCCCAACTAGAACAACCACTTGTCAGTGGAAAAACACAGTCATGACCTAAGCCCTGGAGTCAGAGGTATGAGGATGTTAATTAACCTTTTTTTTTTTTTTTTTGGTGAAAATTTCCCCTTAAAACAAAGAGTGTCAGAGCTAGAAGGGACCTTAGAGAATACAATGTCAGGGCTGGGGGAGCCTTGAGAACACAGGATATCAGAGAATGTCAGAGGTGGAAGGGCCCTTAGAACCCAGAATGTCAGAGCAGGGAGGGAGGGCCCTTAGGAACAGAAGATATCAGAGCTGGGAGGGAGATTAGAACACAGAATATGAGACCTAGGAGGGTCCTTCGAACCCAGAATGTCAGAGCTGGAAGGGACCATAGAAATCATCAAATCCAGTCATTTAGAGATGAAGGACAGAAGGGAAATGACTTGACTAAAGTCACACAGCCAACTCATGTTATACATAGCGCACAAACCTAGGTCTCCTTCCCATTCCAGTGTTCTATCCATTATACAGCCTACTCTAATGATACCCTGTTAAAGCCTCAGGAAGTGACTGAATTATTCAGACTTGTCAATGTGAAACTATGTCTAGTTAAAAAAAAAGTCTGGGAATACAGAAGGGGAATGGTCAGGAAAAAGTGCTTCTGCTTTCTGTGACCTAGTGGAGACAGACATGAAATGGGTGGTCGTTTATATAAATAAATGTTCCTTCTTGGGTGTGGAATGCAAACTATGCATAAGAGCTGGAAACAGACTGCAGTTAAGAGTAAAGATGAGAAGGAGGGCCCCAGCAGGAAGAACCTCTGGCTTTTGGGTCCCTCCCTCTGAGAGGTTCTCATGCATTTTTAACATTTTCACTTCTACTCCCATGACTCCCACTCCCCCAAAAAAGTCAAAATTCAAGACCTGCATTATGGTGTGAAAAGTAAAAGGTCAGATGAGTCAGCTCCAGGGGCCAGGTACATGAGCGATGATCGATTCACGTGAGAAAGATGGCCAGGATCCAGCTTGTCTTTCTGACCTCACTGGAAAATGCAGCCTGCCATCATGAAGAGATATGGCTACAGATAGTGCCCTTCCAACTCAACCAGTTCTGATCAGTTTCCAACCACTTTTTGTGCCTCATTTTCCCTATCTGTAAATAAGGGGTTGAATTAGATGTTCCAAGGGCCCTTTCAACTGCCCTGTTCCACAATTCAAGGTCTCTTCAAATTGTAAAATTCTTTTTTTATGTTCTCAGGCACTTTCCAGCAATGACACAAGTAACGAAGACACAGGAGAAGCAGAGAAAGAGAGAAGTTAGGAACAAGGGAAGGGGGCAGGGTGGCAGTGAAGAGGATCACTGAACCATGCCCGGAGGGGATCAGCTAGCATTTCATTGAGAGCCAGGGATCTAAGCAGCGTAATAGGTGAGGGACAGGTACCTGCCCCTAGGGATAACACATGAGTGCAGGCCCGAGTTACAGTGACCCTGCTTCTCAGCTTTGTCTACCTGGCAAGTGTTTATGATGAGAAGGCCCCCCAGAACCCAGGAAGGCAAAGGTGAGAACAAGCTACAAAGATGGAATCATGAAAGGATCTTTCCAAGCCAACACGTCCCTGACCTGATGCACGAATCCTTTCCAGAGCATCTCTGACAAGGGACCATACTATCTTTGTCCCTGCCACTCTAGTTATAGAAAGCTGCTGAGACAGCCTACTCCTTGGCAGAAGAGGACTGCCCATTTGCTATACGGTTGGCATTTATCAGGGGCCTCCTATGTGCCAGGCACTGTGCTAGGTACTGAGAATACCAAAGTAAAAAATGAAGCAGTACCTGCCTGTTCCTCAAGGAACTGACATTGTATGGGGAAAACAACATGTACACACAGCAATGAATCAACAAGTATTCATGTACAAAGCACTTGCTTAAAGAAAGATAAAATCAGGCCTGATGGAGGAGAAGACATTGCAAACCACTATGCATACACAAGAAACATACTGTGAAAATGGAGAGTAAATTCAGAACTCTGGCGGGGTGGGGAGGGGAAGGGGAAGGACCCAGGAAAAGTCTCTTGCAGAAGGTGGGTTTGACCTGAATCTTGAAGGAAACCAGGAAAGCTAAGAAGCAGGAGTTAGGAAGCAGAACATTCCAGCTACTCGAGATAACCAGCCTTTATTGACCACAGAGTCAGATCTAGGCTTAAGGGATATTACTTACTAAATAGTAACTATTTCTCTTTTATCCAGGAATCCCCAAAAGTCTTCTCCTCCCAGTTTGATTTTTTGGTTATTTTTGTTTGTTTGTGTTATTAAAAGGGGCCATCTCTTGAATAACTACTTAAAGAGGCCTATTCATTGAATGGGTGTATTTCACTCAAAGTGGGAGTCTAATAAGACCTCAGCCTGAAAGGGCCAGGGTCTCACGTTGCATCCTGGGCCATCTCATAGGCATCCTGGGCATCCATAGGAGATGGATATCAAGCTACTGGACCCAGATGACTCTGGAGGAGAAAGTGACGTTGCACAGCCCTCCCTCACTCAAATCAAAGTCAACTGCAAGTCATGTCATCATCTTGATGTCATGGTTATGGTCCTCCTTGAGAACTAAGGACAAACACACAAAGACAATCACTTTGGAAACTAAGGGGAAAGATAGAATCGAGTGGGAAGGGATCTATATGTCGATAGTCAATAAACATTTATTAAGCACTCACTACATACTAGGCATAGATTAATAGATATACATATAAATATACTTATGCAAATCTATAAATTGAATGCCCTTTCCAGATAATACTTTGCATTATAACTTCCTGGGTTATGTCTTCTACACGTATGAGATATGAACTACAAGTTTCCTGAGGGCAGAGGCTATGTCTTAATTAAAATTCTCATCTCCCCTACTGCCCGGCACAGTACGCTAGGTAAAAATTAATATTTGTTGAATGAATGACTGGATTGTGGGACAACTTGGTTTGTTAGGAAATTTTTCCTTACGTTAAGCTGAAATCTGCCACCCTGTAACTTAGCTCTGACCTCTCAGGCAAAGCAGAATAAACCTCCACTGAGAGACTGCCCTGATCATACAAAGAGGTCAGCATTTAACCCTTAAAGCAGAGCCCATTGGAAACCAGGATTTGTTACAGGGCCATAAAAGACACTTATAAATGACTTTCAACCATGCAGCTCTAGGTAGCTGGCCTCCAGCCTTGCCTACTGACACTGACAAACAACCCAGCAGGTAGCCTGGATCCTGTCAGAGAGAGTCAAGAATTCAAGGCAACTGGACAAATTTTTTTTTCAAATATCTGCCTTTCTTTGCAATTTGTATTGATCTCTTCTGTTTCTACTTTACCTTCATTTATAAATCTATAATTTATACTTTCCCTCATCAGAGTCAACCCTTGTAAGAGAGAGAGAGAGAGAGTCAGCCAAAGTAATCAACACATCAGTGAAATATACAATATTCAATTTCATTTTTAATTCTGTCCATTTACATTGCTATAGCTATTGAATACGTTGTTTCCCTAGTTCTGTTTACTTCATTCTGGATCAGTTCATATAAATATTCCTATGCTTCTCTTCCTACAGATTAATAATATGCAGCTATAAGAAAAATTAGTGCTTAGCAATATTCTGTTATGTTCATGGGTCACGATTTATTTAACTATTCCTCTGAGATGGCTCTGGAGGAGGAAATGAAGCTAGTCACTTTGCACAGCTCTCCCTCACTTACATCCAATTCTATGACTAGCAGTGGATTCTCTAGGTTTAAGGGTCCATGAACATTTTAAACACTTTTTTTTTTTAGTATCCTTCCAAAGTGTTTTCTAGAATGGTTAGACCAATTTGCAGCTCCACCAATAGCCTATCAGTATCTTTCTACAATCCCTCCAGCATTGACCATTCCTTTCTTTTGTCATCTGTGAAAATTTACTGGGTTGGAGCCAATATAATAAAAATAACAATTCTCCTAAATTAATCTGCTTATTCACTGCTATACCAACCAAACTACCCAAAGTTATTTTTAGAACTAGGAAAAATAATAACAAAATACATCTGGAAGAACAAAAGATAAAGAACCTCAAGATAATCAATGAAAGAAAAATGAGAAGGAAGGTGGCCTAGCTATACCAGATCTCAAACTGTGTCTTAAAGTAGTAATTATCAAAACAATCTGGTAAAAAAAAATCTAGCACTAGAGAAGAAATAAGTGTTGGATCAGTGGAAAAGATTAGGTATACAATACATTCTAGCAAATGACCGTAGTACATTAGTAGATTGTTGACCCCTCACAAGTTGCTTTCCTTTTAGAAAAGCAGATCTAAGAACCTGTAAAGCAGGCCCTCCTGTGTATGCTGGGGTCCTTGCTGGAATGAGAGAGTATTACAAGATATAAAATGGTAGTAGATTATATAAAATTAAAATGGTTTTGCAAGAGCAAAACCAATGCAACCAAAATTAGAAAAACCAAGTACAAAATGGGGATGGGGGAATTTTATAGCAGGTATCTCTGGTTAAGGCCTCATTTCCCAAATATATAGAGAACTGGGTCAAATTTATAAAAAAAAAAAAGTAGTACCCCAATTGATAAATGGTCAAAGGATATGAACAGGCAGTTTTCAGATGAAGAAATCAAAGGTGTCTATGGTCACATGAAAAGATGCTCTCAATCACTATTGATTGGAGAAATGCAAATTAAAACAACCCTGAGGTGCCACTTCACACCCATCAGATTGGTTGATATAACAGAAAAGGAAAATGATAAATGTTGGAAGGGATATGGGAAAACTGAGATACTAATGCGCTGTTGGTGGAGTTGTGAACTGATCCAACCATTCTGGACAGCAATTCGGAACTATACGCAAAGAGCAATCAAACTGTGCATACCCTTTGATACTGCAATAGCACTGCTAGGTCTATATTCCAAAGAGATTAAAAAAAAAAAAGCAGGGCAGGAAGAACCTAATTGTACCAAAATATTTATAGCAACTCTTTTTGTGGTAACTAAGAAATGGAAATTTGGGGGAATGTCCATCACCTAGTGAATGGCTGAAAAAGTTGTATTTTATGATTGTAATGGAATATTATTGCTCTATAAGAAATGACAAGCAGGATGCTTTCAGAGAAACCTGGAAAGACTTATATGAACTGATGTAAAGTGAAGTAAGCAGAACTAGGAGAACATTGTATACAGTAACAGTGATATTACATGATAAATAATTGTGAATGACTTAGCGATTTTCAGCAATATAATGATCCAAGACAATCCCAGAGAACTCATGATGAAAAATGCTATCTGCCCCCAGAGAAAGAACTGATGTCATCTGAATACAGACCCAAACACACTATTTTTCACTTTTTCCTTTTTTTCTTTGAGTTTTCTTTCACAAAATGACTAATATGGAAATGTTTTACATGATCGCACATTCATAACCTCTATCAGATAGCTTATTGTCTCAGGGAAGAGGGAATAGAATTTGGAACTCAAAACTTAAAAAAAAACTGAATGTTTAAAAAAATGGTAGTAGTAGTAATAAAAATAAAATAATAAATTAAAAATAATGATGATTAAAAAAGAGAAAATTTACAGGGTTGGAGATAAAATTATTTTACTTTGCATTTCTCCTACTAATTATGAAATTAGTTAAATTAAAAAGAAAGATTGCTACATATCACCACTGGTAATCATCATCACAATTAACATTTATGCAGTACCAACTATGCTCCAGGCACTGTGCTAAGAGCTTTATAGTTTTTATTTCGCTTGATCCTTATAGCAACCCAGTGAGGAAGGTGTTATTATTAGTCCCATTTTACAGATGAGGAAACCAAGGCAGAGATTAATCAAGTTGCCCATGGTCACACAACTAGCAAATGTCTGAGGCTGGATTTGAATTCTGGTCTTTGTGACTTGAGGCCTGATGCTCTATCTACTGTGCCACCTGATGAATTATTAAAATTTATAATTTAACAAAATTTATATCAATATTTTCATAGTGTTATATCAATTATAATGCATTAAATAATTGAAATATGATTATAATGTATAATAAAGCAATTGTCAAGTACTATAATTTATGTTAAATTGATTATAATTCATGGTTACTGTTATTATTAATATATGACATAATAATATTATTACATATAATTATGACAATATAATAATCACAATTCCATTCCTAAGTTTTTGGTTATTAATAGTTATTTGGAGCTATATTTGTCTTTTGTTTTTTTCTCTTGATTTGTGAACCAGACCTGTGATTTTGTCAGGGCAGTATCAATCAACTATTGTCTGCTATTTATGATTTTAGAAACTAACAAATGTTAACGTGAGCACTGAGAATAACAAAAAGGGGAAAATAAGCAGGCCCTGTCCTCAGGGAGCTTGTTTCACTGAGTGGCATTAGGAGGTTCCTCACTGGACATCCAGAAATTATTATGCTAATGGTTTGTGATGGCACATTTTTCTTTTGAAATCATTCCAGGTGGATTCCAGGTACTGATGGGGTGCTTGGGTGCATGTATTTGGTCCCCAATTCTAAAATCACAGTTCTCTAAAAAAATCACATTTCTCCCTAGCGTCAAAATGCTATCTCAGGCAGTTTCCTCCTCAAGGACAGAGCCTGCCCTAGCAACAACCTTTATCTCCCTTCCTGCTATAGTAGCCAGCTATGCCTATAGAACTCATTAGGCTTAGCCAGCTGCATACTGGCTTAATGGGCTGTGCCCTGGGTCATAACGACATTTACTGCTCACTGACCAATCATATGTATCCTAGACTTGGACATACCTATACTCCCTTACATTAATCTTGTCTAACAAGACATTGACGAGAGAAGCCTGGTTTTCCCTGGTCATCCCTGACCATTGGCTGACTTAGTGATGTTTCAGGCCTAAAACCACACCTCCAGGTAGCTCCCTTTTGGGCTATTTCCCAGTGAATTTCGGGTAAAATACCTGCACAGTAGATACCAAAAGTGCATGTTCCTTTAAGAACTGACCACTCCTTTACCCCTCCCTAATCCTGTCCCAAAACATCTAGTTAGCATATTTGGTACAAGCAATCCTATATAAACTTTCCCTGTACCCCTTTTAGGTTGCAGGTTCCCCAAGAACTCTTGCCTGCTTAAAAGTGTAATAAATCTTTACCTTGACTTCAACAATACTTGAGTTCGTGAATTCTTTTCAAGATGACCTGCCCATGGTACCCCGGTCTTTGTGGGGGTCTCACATCCCCTTTCCAGCCCTCATCAATGCCATACAATACCCAGGGGAAGAACCAGAGAGGCAGCCTCAAAAAGGTGATCTTAGAGTTCTACCTTCGAGACAGTCCCCACCTGGCTGGCCACAGGCCTGACTCTTGTCCGCCTGGTATAGTAAGACGTCATAGAATCATCTGTCTAGAGCTGAAAAGGACCACAGAATTCAGACTGAGTCCATCTCTCTTATTTTTCAGATGATAAAGCCTGGGGAAATTAAGTAACTTACAGAAAAGGACAGATGTTTAATCCATCACATTAATCAACTATCTTTTAAGTGCCCCCTATGTGCCAGGCACTGTGCTTATTAGTATTGGTGAATAAGTGCCTTGAATCCAGATCCTATGATTCCAGGGCAGCCAGGTGGTACAGTGGATAAGGTGCCAGGCCTGAAGTCAGGAAGAATCACCTTCCTGAGCTCAAATCTGACTTCAAACACTTACTAGCTATGTGACTCTGGGCAAGTCACTTCACCCTGTTTGCATCCATTTCCACATCTGAAAAACAAACTGGTGAAGGAACTGGCAAACCACTCTAGTACCTTTGCCAAGAAAACCCCAAATGGGGTCACAAAGAGTTGGTCACAATGACTAAATGACAACAACCTCTCACTCTAGAGACAGAGTGCCCTTTCCCCAAGAGCACAAGGCTCCCCATGTTTACATGAATGGACAATTCTGTAACCAAACTTTACGTAGAATTAAAACTATTAAAAAAAAAAAAACTAGGTCAGTCCAGGAAAACTGTCTGGTAATTGCCACACCAAAAACTTGGGCAGAGCACAAGCTCTAGTGGGTTCCCACAAGTGTCCCACTGCCCAGTGAGATTAGGATGATGCATGAAGCATCTAACCAGCTAGCTGGCCGCCCAGGCTATTTTGTGCCGCTAACTTGTGTGCAAGAGGAGAAACAAGTGGGACAAAGTAACCGACTGAAACAGAGATAAAGCTGCAACGTAACTGTGCATCATGAGAAAGACCAGAGTGACAGATACTAAGGTATCCTGAGATTTGAAAAATACACACCTGAGGAAGAGCAGGGGCAATGTTTCTTTCTTTTTTCTTTCTTTTTCTTTCTTTCTTTCTTTTTTCTTTCTCTTCCTTTCCTTCCTTCCTTCCTTCCTTCCTTCCTTCCTTCCTTCCTTTCTCTCTTTTCTGTCTCTCCTTTCTTTCCCTCCCTTCCTTTCTTCTTCTCCTTCTCCTTCCCCTCTTTCTCTCTCTCTTACCCTCTTTCTTGATACAGGAGTCTTGTTTGGGGAAGGGCAGTTTTATGTCCCAATTTAGAAGTGAAAGGGACTTCAAAGGCCATTTAATCTAATATCTTCATTTTACTGATGAGGAACTGAGACTCAGAGGGTTTAAGTGACTTGCCCATAATCACATCATCTCTTATTTTTAAAAAATTATCCATTTAAAACTTTCTTTAGTTCCATTTATAAGAAAATAATAATTAAAAAAGAAACATCAGTAAGGTCTATTTTAATAGCAAATCTATCCCTTTCAAGAATTTTTTAAAGAAACAATTATTTTAATGTTTGAAAACCAAGTTTTATTTGGAAAAGTGTGTTGCATCTCATTACATCAGAAAACGTATACGAATTACACATTTATTACCTATATCTGGTTGCTTACCATCTCAGGGAGGAGGGAAGGAGAGGGAGGGATAGAATTTGGAACTCAAAACTCTTTTTTAAAAATATTAAAATAATTGTTTTAATGTGAAATTTGGGGGGGAATAAAATGTATATAAATTTTTTAAAAAGAAGAAATAAAATGTACATGAAAACATTTTGGAAATAGTAAAATCCTATATATCAATGGAAAGCAGAATATATATTCTTGACTTGGGAACTTCATTTAACAGAGCTTCTAGCAGAGAGGTCAGCCTTAATTGATAGCTGATTTTGAAAGCTGATCAAATTAATTGTGAACAAGGGACCATGCTTGTACAGTGTCAAGTCAGCTATTTTCCTACCCTTCTCTTAAGGAAGAAGAATATAGAAATTAGCTCTTCTGAAAAATGACTTGGATGCTTATCCTTAGGTTTATTCCAAGAATCTATGGCTTCATTGGGCATGAGGTTGGGGGTGCATTCAATCCCTAAACAGATGGAGATGTAATCCTTCTTTCCATACCTTAGAGAGGCTGAAAAATTCATCACGCCCAGGCCAATTTTCTGCAAGTAAGTTTCTCTGAGCTTAGGTAGGCCAGTCTTAGGACAAAGGAATGGGCCTATTCATAATTCAAAACCTTTCCAACTTGCTAGGAATTTGCTGGTATTTACATTGGCACCTCCATAGCTTGTGGAAGCATCTGAGGAAGGCCTTTGTGGAAGAGAAAACTGGTTGTTTTTACTAGAAAACATCAGCTCAAAGGTAGCCACCAATGGAACAGCTAGGAAACAAAAGCCTGCCTTGCCTTGCTCCCTCTGTCTGTGAGACTGCCCAGATTCTGAGCTCACTTTCCCTTTGATCCCTTCAGGAGGCCAAACAGTGTTGAAGGGGCTGGGGCCAGGCGGTTTCTGTTTCACAGAGGTCGCTTCTGTTTTCATTTCTGGTAAAGCAGATGTTGAAACATCCATTAGACTTCTGTTTCTCTACATAAAATTGGGGCTCTTAATTTTGTTTGTATCCTGAACCCTTGTGGGAGTCTAAGGAAGTCCTCAGAATCATGTCGTCAAATGTACAAAGTAAAATGCAAGAGGTTACAAAAAAACCAATTCTATTGAACTACAAATGTGTTTTTTTTCTCATCTAAGTTCATGGACCACTTGAACCGCTGGCTTAAAGGAGTGATGTTGTTGGTTGTTTTTTCTTTTCCCCTCTTCATCTTGAAGATGAGTTCAGAGACCCCATACAACCTCTACTTCCAAAGTCCCTTCTTTTTCTCAGACTTCTCTCCTTTAATTTCTAAGGCTTGAAAGACTTTGGATGTCTTTTGCTTACATTGCTTAATCAGAAACTCTCATTCCTCCTTCCCACCCCCCAAAAACATTCAAAAGGATCCTGGGAGATGTATCATTATTGCTAAGATGCCATGATTCTTTAGGGGAACATCCTCAATGGGTGACACCTTGGATAGAGAAAAGTCTATAGACTATAGTCTACAGATAGAGCCTGAAGTCAGGAAGACTCATTTTTTTGAGTTCAAATCCAGCCTTAGACACTTACTAGCTGTGTGACCCTAGGCAAGTCACTTAACCTTGCTTGCCTCAGTGTCCTTATTTGTGAATTGAAATGGAGAAGGAAATGGCAAACCACTCCAGTATCTTTACCAAGAAAACCCCAAATGGGGTCACAAAGCATCAGACATGACTGAAAACAAATAGGCAACAATAACAAAAATATGAAGATCAAGTTTGATCTTTGAGAAGAGTTGAGAAAAAAATACCTCTCTTCTTTGCAGAAGTGGGAGATCATGGATGTAGAATATTATTTATACAGTCATATGGATAAAAACACTGGTTGGTTTTGTTCAATTGTTTTTTTCTTTCCTTCTATTTAAAATCTTTGTCACAAGGGATGGCTCCCTGGAGAGGGTAGAAGAGAGGGAACCATTTGGAAAAAAAGGTGATGTAACAAAGAAAAATATTGTAACAAGGACAAATTCTTTTTATTAATTAATTTATTTGTTTTCAGTTTTCTACAATCACTTTTCCTAAATCATAGATTTTCTCCCCACCCCCACCCCCTCCTTACCCCCTCCCTCCCTGAGACAGCGTGCAATCTTATATGGTTCTACACATACATTCTTATTAAATACATTTTCACCTTAGTCGTTGTTACATGGAAGAATTAAAATGAATGGGAGAAACTATGAGAAAAACCAAAACTAAACAATCCTATTCCATAGTTTTTTGGATGTGGATGGCATTTTGTCTCAAGAGTCTATTGGGAATTTTTTAGGTCCAACAAGGACAAATTTTTGAAGAGATGCTATGATTCTAACAGTTTAGACTGTGTGATGATGAAAGTCTTGTGATCTGTGCTTTCAGAATTTATTTTATGTCACACACATAATTTTATGTCACACAACTTTCCAATTGATTTGCCACCAGAGTGAAATATTTCCTGAGCTCCATTTTGGAAGAAATGGAATCAGGAAATTGACAATAACACAGAGTTAGGAGGAAAACACATTTCAGGATCTGCAACAATTAGAATTGGGGCCATCAGGCTGGATAAGAAAGAACGTGAGAGAGAAAAGAACCCTACCCTCCAAAAAACAGGAATTTGTGGGTTCACAATGGCCCCACTTGGATTCTCTAGAGTAGGGCCTCTTAATGTGGCCTCCACTGATGCCCAAGTGATCAAGTGACAGATTTCGGGAGTCCATGAACTTGGATGAGAAATCCAAGCTTTATTTTAACTAATCTCTCACTGAAATTTGGTATTTCCTTCTATTGTTAATTTCTCTAAGAAACATGTTTCTGAGAAAGAGTCCAAAGGCTTCAAGAGACTGCCAGAGAGGTACATGACTCAAAAATAACTAAGAACTCCTGGTCTATATGTCTCCCCGGGATTTTACTTTTGAAGATGGATGTTTGATGGTTTGGTGGTAATGCTAAAAAAAATGTATCTGGCCTTTCAGTACAGAATATCAGAGTCCACCAGGGGCCTTAGAACATAGGGGACAGAATGGCAGAGCCAAGAAGGCCCTTAGAACACAAATTGTCAGAAGTAAGAGGGGACTTTAGAACTTAGAATGTCAGGGCTGGAAAGGTACTCAGAACATAGAATGTCAGGGCTGGGAGGGCCCATAGAACACAGAACTTCAGCATGTAGAAGAAGTTGTAGATACCCTCTAATCCAAACCCCTTGTTCCATGTTCCATAAACTAAGCATTGCCAGACCACCCCAGGTTACATATAAATGAGTAAACTGAGACTCAGAGAGGGGAAGAAGCTTGCCTAAAGTCACCTGATTACACGAATGTACACACCCATATTTGTCTTTGTATCTCTAGTGCTTAGCTTAGTACTTGGTACATAGTAATCTCTTAATATATATGTGTTGACTGACTGAAAGACTGGCAAAAGTAGTTTGAGAAAAATGTTTTGTGCATTAATCTTTAAAGGCTTCTAGTTTTTGGGACTCCCTCAGGAAGCCAAAAATGTTTTCACATTTAATTTAAAGGGCTTCTTTTATTTAAAAGAATTATTAGCTTTTATTTAAAAGCTAATGCTACAGGTCCAATCCACATGGACATCATTGGAGCATCCCTCTGTTTTGTCTTTACCCTGACCATTTTATTTGAAAAAAACTTTCCACTAAAATTTTTTTTCAAATACATGATTGGCTCAGTTGTTACATAATTCAGAATTTTTTTTTGACTGGGTTCAGTGAGGAAAAAGTATCTCAGTCACATCAAGTGTAAGTGACTTACAGACTTTACTGGTGAGAAGAAAGACTTCAAACCAACTCCTTCTGACTTGTCATCTATCCACTAATCTCTAGTAACTTAAACGTTCAGATCAAATGAGGGAAAACATGCAGAGAACTTAATGAACATTATAGAAATATAAGGGTTTTTTTGAGGGGGAGTTTCTAGATTTATGGTTTCATCAGGATAGGGAACCCCCAAGGAGGAGATTTACTTCTCCCAGTATAGGTCCGATGATTGCCCCAGGCACTGACTTATTAAGCTAATTGCCCTGGGTCCCACAACCAGTAGGCAGGATTTGAACCTTTCCTTTCCTCCATGCAGCCTCTCTAGTTACTATTAATACATTTGAGTTTCTCCCTAGAAGAGGGAAGTAGAGTGTTGTACTGAAAAACATCCTAGTTTTGGAATCAGAAAACAATCGTTCGAGTTGTGGATTGTCCCAGGGCAAGGTGCAATTTTGGTAAACCATGTTCCCTTTCTAGGTCTCTGGTTCTTTATCTTTAAAAAGGCAATGATAATACCCAACCAATCTCTTTTACTGGGATAGTCTGAACATCAGTGGAGATCAAGTGGATAAGAGGCTTATTAAGCTTTAGAGTACTTTGGAAAAGTGAATTATGAATAGCAGCAGAGGAAATTTTACAATGTTCATCATGAGCGAAAGGGAAGTAGCCCTAATGCACACACCATGGGAAGCAAAGGTTCCCTCACTGTCATAGCCAACTGGGATTTCACTCCATTAGCCTCCCTGTAGGGGTCTCTGATTCTCAAAGTCTAAAAGGCCCAGGTCCTGGCAGGGAACAGACTCCTCAGCCACAGATGCTAGTCATCAGTGGATTTATCAGCTCCATAATTAGGCAGTGGTTCTTTCCAGCATGTCAACCCACATGATCCAAAAGGAGATTAAATGGGAGACAGCCAGGACTCCTCTGCTCTACTGGACAGTAGATTTAAAGGTGCCCCAAGGCTTAGAAATTTGCAAGGTGGAAGTCACACTCTTAGATAGGAGATTACAAACTTAGAGTCAGGAAATCCCTCAGAAAAATAGCATGTCAGCATGGGGTGAGTGCTTAAAACACAGAATGTCAGAGCTAGGAGGACTGAGGACATAGAATATCAGAGCTGGGGGGATGGGGAGGGGTGGGAGTTAGATAGAACAGAGAATGTCAGAGATTGGAGAGCCCTTAGAACCCAGAATATTAGGGCTGGGAGGGACCTTAAAACATAGAATGGTAGAGGGGGATGGGATAGGCCTTGAGATAAAATAGAGAATGTCAGAGATGAGAGAGCCCTTAGAATTCAGAATGTTAGGACTGGGAGGACCCTAGAATGTCAGAATGGGGTGGTGAGGCCCTTAGGTAAAACAGAGCTAGGAGAGCCCTAAGAACCCAGAATGTCAGGGCTGGGAAGACCCTAGAACGTCAGAGCTAGAAGGGCCTTTAGAACACGTAATTTCCGAAGGATAGCTCTAAGAACTCTGGCAAGAACTATCTACTCTTTTTCTCTTCTTGACCTCCTCTGGTCAATTCCTCTACCCTGGATATTGAGAGAAGCAGCCCTGGATAATTGCAATAACCCACCTCAGAAGGACTTTAGACATGAAGGTACTATTTGAGCTTGGAGGATTATTAAAGGCATGTGCTGACCCACTAGACCCCACAGGAAGTGCTAGTGTGGGCAGGAGACATAACACCAAGCTGTCAGGCAGAATAGAGAGGCAGTACTATGGAATCAGCCTGCCTCAGCCTGGGATTACTGGATTAAACATGAGAAGGGCAGTGTGTCCCTGACCACTGGCCATACTACCAACCACCTATTGGCCATCTCCAACTGGGAGTCCTGTAGACATCTTTAAACTGAACATGCCCCAGATTAAACTCATACTCTTTCCCTAAAAATAAATCATGGCACAGGCATGAGGAATCCAGAGAAGCATGAGATAGCTTATACAAATTGAGGAAACAAATTTAGAAGTAACCAGAGAAAAACGATATAGGCAAAGACAAAAACCTAAGTGGAAAAAGAAAATAAAAGATAGCTCCACACCTTGAAATGGCCACACTCAGGCCCCAGAAAAGTAAATCAGCTTGGACTAGTGGCATATCAAGGGGGCAGGAAACCACTGAGGGCACCATTCTCTTCCCAGTCCTTCAGGCTCACAATCTAGGCATCATCCTCAAATTGTCACTCTCTCCCCACCACCACCCCCATATCTAGTCTGTTGGCAAGTCCTGTTCTTTCTACCTTTGAAAAGTCTCTTGTATATCCTCCCCCTCTCTCCTCTGACACTGCCACCACCTTGGTCCAAGCCCTTATCACCTCACACCTGTTCTATTGCAATAGCCTGTTGGTGGGTCTGCCTGCCTCTCTCCCCAACCCAATCCATTTTCTTCCTAGCTATCAAAGCTTTCAAAGTGATGGTTCTAAAGCACAGGTCTTGGAGGGAACATGGAAAAAATAAGATATTAGTGCACTTTTGGTGAAGTTATGAACTGATTCAACCATTCTGTACAACAATTTGGAACTATGCCCAAAACCATGCATATTCTTTGACTTAGCAATACCACTAATAGGTCTATATCCCAAAAGAGATTTTAAAAATAAAGGAAAAGGACCTATGTGTACAAAAATATTTATAGTAGCTCATTTCTGGGGGCAAAGAATTGGAAATTGAGAGGATGCCCATCAATTGGGGAATGACTGAACAAGCTGTGGTATGTAAGTATGATGGAATACTATTGTATTATAAAAAATGATGAGCAGGATGGTCTCAGAAAAACCTGGAAAGACTTGTATGGGCTGATGCAAAGTGAAATGCACTGTGTACAAAGTAACAACAATATTGTAGGACGATCAGCTGTGAATGACTTAGCTATTCTCAGCAATAAATGATCCAAGACAACTCTGAAGGACTTATAAAAAACACAATCCATCCGTAGAGCAAGAACTGACGGTGTCTGAATCCAGATTGAAGCACACTGTTTTACTTTATTTTTCTTGCGGTTTTTTTTTTTTGGTCTATGTTTTCTTTCACAAAACTATTATGGATATGTTTTGCATGACTACACATGTGTAACATATCTAACTGCTTGCTTCCTCAATGAGGTGCAGTGGGAAGGGAGCAATTTGGAACTCAAAGTTTTATAAACCAATGTTAAAAATTGTTTTTATATAGAACTGGGGTAAAATAAATAAATAATTTTTAAAAAAGAAATCTAAAAAAAATAACGTACTTCTGACCATGTCACCCTCCCTTCCACTGCTCCCTCCCCCTCTCTCCAATCTCCAGAGGTTCCCTATTACCTCCAGTATCAAATATAAAATCCTCTTTTTGTTTTTAAAGTCATATTCCGGTATGCTCCTACCTTTCCAGACATCTTATGCCTTACTCACTTCCCATGTCCTCTGTGATCCTATGACAGCGACCTTCTTTTTACTTTTCCTTGTACAAGACCCTCCCTCCATCTACTAACTCCAGATATTTTCACTTCCTAGTCTTCATTCCCAACATTCTCTTGCTCCTCATCTCTAGTTTCCCTAACTTCCTTCCAGTTTCAGCTAAAATCTCACCTTCTGCAAGAATCTTTTCCTGATCTGCCTTTGTCACTAAGGCCTTTCTTCAATATTACTTCCAATTTAATGGTTCGATAGTTTGCTTGAACAGAGATATTTGCATGTTGTCTCTCCCACTGAACTGTGAATTCTTTGCAGGCAGGGACCATCTTGCCTTTCTTTTTCTCTCCAGTGTCTAGCACAGTGCCTGGCTTCATAAATATCTGTTGACCGATTATGAATTAGACAATGAGAGGGGTATGGTTCACTGGCCTTGCTACCATGAGGGCAAAGGTAATAATAATAAAAATAGCTAGCACTGATATAGTCCTTTAAGGTTTACAAAGCACTTTTACATGTATCATCTCATTTTATCCTTATAACAACCTTAGGAGGTAAGCCTGTGAGTATGTGTCATACCTCAGTTTATCCAGAACACCATCAAGATGAGAGGTCCAAGTTTTCTCAAACAAGATTTGCTTTTACAAACAAACTTGAAGCATTTCTGAAATGTTATTAAATACTGTAGATTATGCAACAAGTATCTTATCCTCTGAGTATTCTGAGACTAGGTGCATTTCCATGGAGAGCAAACCTGTACTAAGTGGGATGTATCTCAACCTACAAATGTCTTGCTCTCTCAGTGTTATATGGTTGAACTGGCTTTTTTTCCCTTCGTCTTCCTGGAAGTGAAAGATACCCAGGTGCTACTCATTGCACATGTTTTCCAAATGCATCAATCAATTAGTGGACTTTTTTCTGTCCTTTATCTCGCCCCCCACCCCCACCCCCCAGGATCTTCTGGGATTGGTCTGGGGAGGGGAGGGGAGTGAAGGAGATTAGCAGTGCAGGGTGGGTGAGGGAATTAAAGGAAGGGAGGGGGTGAGGTGCAGGCAGACCTTGCTTGACTCTGGGGAATGGGAAACTCAATCTGCCTCCTGAGGTAGCCATTATTAACCCCTTTTCCATAAGGAAACTGAGACTTGGAATAGTCAAGTGACTTGCCCAGGGTCATACAGCTAATAAATATAATTTGAACTCAGGTCTTCCTGGTTCTAGATCTAGTACTCCATCCATTGTGCCCTAAGAGATAGCAGAACTATATAGCACAAGTGAGATATTCAGAATGGGATGACTGCACCGGAGCTTAATGCAAGGAGGACAAAAATCACCCAAGAGAGTCCTGAGCATTCTCTCCCTCCCTCCCACAAATATACATACACATTAGCCACGAGACAGGCCTTTCTCTGAGGAATTTCACTTCTGGGACTTCCCAGCTGAGCCCTGAAGCCAAGGATGCCAGGAGCTATCTGTGGAGAGCAGTAAGCAGGACAGTGCCCATCTAGAACAATGCCCAGGACGCTGAAGGAACCAATGTAGGAAGAGCTGACAATGAACAACCTTGGGGTGCCACCTGTTGGTCCCCCAAAAAGCCTCAAGAAGAGCCACTCTGAGGGGTCACGCTAGAGGAAACACCTGCTAGAAATCTGACCTATAAATGGCTGCAATCATATTGACCTCTGTGAATCTACTGTAATATTCCATTACCTTCATGTGTGGCAGTTCATTTAGCTGTTCCCCAGTTGGTGGGCACTGACTGTGGCTTCTTAGCTAATCTCAAAAATACTGATATGAATATTTTGGGGGGATATAGGACTTTTACTTCTGTCTTTGACCTCTTTAGTGTAAGTGCTTAACCATGGGTACTTCATTTACAAAAACAAAACAAAACAAAAAACTATTTCACGGCCATTTTCATGTCACTCACTAAATAAAGCCAGGATCCAAACTTGCAGAAATTCTAAGAGTGGACAGAGTATGAACTCACCATTACCATCCAGATACTTGTGTGGCAACTAGGCGGTACAGTGGGGAAAATGTGAGATGATGGCAGGAAGACCAGAATCTGAAATGTATCTTAGATGCTTACTAGCTGTTCAACCCTGGGCAAGTCACACTGAATCTTTCCCAGCCTCACTTCCCTCCCCTTTAAAACAAGGATAATAAACAATACCTCTCCTATAGGGTTATTGGGAAGATCAAATGAAATAATATATGTAAAGAGCTTTGTGAACTTTAATGCTCTATATACAATCTAGCTGTTATTCACAGCAAAGTCTGGAATGCTTAGAGTGACTGGAGACAATGAGTTTTATTTGTTATGGGCAAGGTCAACCTCTGTGGGAATTGGAATATTTTCTACCCTTAGATTCTACCTCTCCTGCTATATAGATTGAATACCATGGTCTACAAGTGTTATCAAATATTACCAACACATAGGAGTTTTTGTTTCCCAAGAACTCTGTTGTGACCCATTGGTTTTCCCTGACCTGTAAATAAACCTGTTCATTCATTGCTTGAGCTTTGTCAACCATGATTTTGCAAGAAAAGTTGATGGAAGTAGAGTGGGCAATGTCAGATGATGATGCTTCTGAATGTGTCTGGGTAGGGGAATGAGCCAAAGAAGTGAGAAATCTCCTGAAATGTACCTGGGACCTTCATATTATGCAAGAACAGAAGGATACAGGAGCCAGCTTGAACTATTCTCTAGACCCAATGGTTAAATTTTATTTTATTTTTTTTACTTTTAAAAAAGTGAATTTTAAAAATTGATTAATTTATTTTTAATTTTCAACCTTCACTTCCATAGGCTTTTAAGTTTTCAATTTTCTCCCCTTTCCCCAAGACTTGAAAGCTGATATAGGTTCTACTTTTACATTCATACTAAACATATGGGAGGAACCACAAGAAAGAAGAAACAAAATAACAGCAAAAAAGAGAGTGAAAAGTTTACTTCACTCTGCATTCAGACTCCACAATTCTTTCTCTGGATGTGGATGGCATTTTCCATCATGAGTCTTTTGGAGTTGTCTTAGATCCTTGCCTTGCTGTGGAGGACTAAGTCTATCAAAGTCATGGCACCATGTTGCTGTTACTGGGTACAATGTTCTCCTGGTTCTGCTACTTCACTCAACATCAGTTCATATAAGTCTTTTCAGGTTTTTCTGAAGTCTGTCTATTCATCATATCTTATGGCACAATAGTATTCCATTACATTCACATACCACAACTTGTTCTGCCATTCCCCAGTTGATGGGCATCCCTTCAATTTCCAATTCTTTACCACCACAAAAAGAGCTACGATAAATATTTTTGTATATGTGGGTCCTTTCCCCATTTTTATAATCTCTTTGGGATACAGATCTAGAAGTGGTATTACTGGGTCAAAGGGTATACACAGTTTTATAGCCCTTTGAGCATAGTTCCAAATTGCTCTCCAGAATGGTTGGATTAGTTCACAACTCTACCATCAGTGTTCAAATTTTCCCACATCTTCTCCAACATTTATCATTTTCCTGTTTTGTCATGTTAGCCAATCTGATAGGTGTGATGTGATACCTCCAAGTTGTTTTGATTTGCATTTCTCTAATCAATAGTGATTTAGAGCATTTTTTCATATGACTGTAGATAGCTTTCATTTCTTCCTCTAAAAACTGCCTGTTTATATCCTTTGACCATTTGTCAATTGAGGAAGCATTATTAAATTTTCAAGTTGAGCATTGACACCTTGGAAATCAGCAAATCAGCATTTATTGATTTATAAATAATCAGTAAAGGAAATAACTGAGAAAATGTTAATAACACAGATTAAAGTGCACCATCTGAACTTTTTTTTTCAGAGAGCTATTGTCTAACTTTTATTATCACAACTTGTGTGAGAGCTTCTATCACACAGAAGTTATAGTCCAAAGAATGTCAGAGATGGAAGAAGCTTTAGAAATCATCTACCCCAGTCCTTAATTTTATAGATGAGGAAATCTTCATTCTCAAAAGGAGAAGAGTCTTGACTTGTCTCTCTAACTCTTAACTTCTAGGAATTCAAATAGCTTTAATTTCAGTTTTTGATTATAAATTTGATTATATGCCTATGTCTCAAACTGTAGTCTGTTTTTAACATATTTTAGGAAGAGTTTGAAAGATATTGAGATTTCCCCACAAACCTGTGACAAATATTTAAAATTTGGGCCATTTAGCAAAAATTACAGATCTGGCATGTCAGTGCCTTGACTACTCTGTGGCTCAGCTTTCCATAACAGGGGTTTTCAGATCAAAGGATTTGTAATGTTCTATCCATCTCTGATGTCCTGTTCCCTAAGCCCTCTTCTAGTGCTCTTATATTTCTATAAATTCCAATCCAACCCTGTTGGGCCTGGAGGAGTAGGGAGAAGCCACAAAGGTTTCAGAAATAGTCCTTGGATAAGGAATGTCCCATGATGGGTGTTGGGCTTTCATTAACTCTGGCCCCAATTCTTGGAAGTTCCTGGAATTTTTGGAAACAGTTGCACACTGCAGGGGTGTATTCTCCCAATAAGAATCAAAGGACAGAAAGCAGAAACTAACCTTGCCTGTAACAAACCAAGTTCATTGTCTTCCTACTAGACCAGGCCTCCTAGAGGCTTTGCAAGATTTGCTATGAAATAACAAGACAATAATGGGTGAGTTTCATGGCCAGACCTTAGTATTTCTTTACATTTATCAATTGATTTTGGTTAGTTGTTTGAAAAAGGGATAGAATGAGATTTTTTTTTTTAATGAAGAATTTCCCACTGTGAAACTGATATACCAAAGAAATCAAAGCTGGACCTTGAGTCAGGAAAATTTGAATTCAAATGTGGCCTTAGACAATTAAGAGTCAGAAAGATCTGATTCAGCAAGTCACTTAACCTCTGTCTGACTCAGTTTCCTTATCTGTAAAATGAAGAGAATAGTGGCATCTACCTTCTGGGATTGCTGTGAGGATCAAGTGAAATAATCATTGCAAAGTGCCTAGTACAGTGTAGTCAGTACTATATAAATGTTAGCTATTATTTTTTTTATTATAATGGTAATTTTCTTCTGATTCAATGCATTTTCACTGACTGGGATTCTCAAGCTATTCATCTCTCTCTGTTGGCTTTCCTGTGTTCCTTTAATTCTTACTTAAAATCTTCTGCTAGAAGCCTTTGGATATTTGCCTTGATCTCCTTGCCCTTTCCCTTGGAAATTATCTCTGATTTATCTGTTCTATATCTTGTTTCCATATATTTGTTCACATGTTGTCTCACCCATTAGATCATAAGTTCCTTGAGGGTAGCAAGCTGTTTTTTACATTTCTTTGTATTCCCTCCCTGCCAAAAAATAGTTAATTTTTATTGCCTTGCCCTGTCTTGATACCCAAAGATAGATCAAAGGACCTGAGAGGAGGAAATAATAACTGTCTTCAAGTATTTCAAGGACAATAATACAGAAAGAAAGATTTGATGTATTACACTAGGAACCAGACATAGGAGCAGTGAGACAAACAGATTTGGCATTAATATAAGGAAGACATTTCTAATGCTATGTGTTGTCCCACAATAAAATGTTCTCAGGTAGATAGGGAGATCCCCATCCCTGGAGGTATGTGAGAAGGAAGTGGATGAATTCTGATCAACTTGACTGATGCCAGAAGGCTACAGTGGGAAGAAGATGACTCCAGATCTGAAATTCTACAGTTCTACTTTTTGTACTGAAGCTGCCAAAAATTGGGCGAAGAAGAGTCTTTGTCCTTATCCAAATAGTGTTGCTAGGAACTTTTCTCCAAAATGGCCCTGTTCACTGTTCATCTGTTCATCTGTTCACTGCTTCCAGTGAAGGTTATAGAGTGCTACTTGTTTGCATGAAAGGTGGGCATTGGAAGCATCTTTGTATTAATATTGTGCTGGAAATATTAGCTACAGCAATAAAAGAAGAAAAAGAAATGGAAGGAATTAGAATAGACAATAAGGAAACAGAACTATTGCTATTTATAGATATGATGGTATATTTACGAAATCCTCAAGAATCAAGTAAAAAACGAGTTGAAATAATTAACAATGTTAACAAAGTTGCAGGATATAAAATAAACCCACATAAATCATCAGCATTTCTATATATTAACAACAAAGTCCAGCAGCAAGAGGTAGAAAGAAAAGTGTCATTTAAAACAACCGTAGACAATATAAAATACTTTGGGGTCTACAAACCCAGGAACTGTACAGGTCCAGCTGCACAAATTCACACAAAGAAACTCAGATAAAAACAATAGGCAAAATGTCAATTGCCAAGCCAACATAAGAAAAATGACAATTGTACCTTATTTAATTTACTTGTTCAGTGCCATAACAATCAAATTAACCAAAAATTTGGTTATAGAGCTAGGAAGCATCTTTGTGATTGGTTCTAGCCTAGAGTTTATTAGCATTTGAGCGCCCTCTGGTGGCACCAGTTGAGTCAGGTTTTTCACCTATTTGAAGTCACATTAGCAAGTAATCACAAAATCTCACAGCTAGAAGGCCCAAGAGATTGATTATTCATTTCAACCTGAACAGAAATCACATCTATAAAATTCCGCACAGGAGATCACAGTGCCTCTGCTTAAAGATCCTCAAAGAGAAAAGATGCAGTCTTTTCCACTTTTAGACAGCTTTCGTTGTTGTTTTTTTTTCTTTTAAGTTGAAATTTACCTGAGATTCTTCCCCACATTGTTGCCCTCTGGAGGCCTAGGAGAGCAAGCTAAATCCTTTCTCCATGGAATCACAGATTCCTAGAATGAGAAGGAATCTCCAAAATCACGTACATAAATCTGAGGCTGAAGCGGAATCCCCATATCTTTAGGGCAGTGGGAATAGTGACCAACTTGGAGTCAGTGGACCACAGTTCCAACCCCAACTCTGCAGCTTCCTTCCTTTGTGACTTCAGCAAGTCTCTCTGCCTCAGTTTTCTCTCTCTCTGCCTCAGTTTCCTCAGTTGTAAAATGGGAGTTGTTGGACCAAATGCCATCTATAGTTCTTTCTAGCTCTACCAGTGGTAAAGAGGCAGCAGACATGGAGTCAGGAAGTTCTGGGTTCAAATATCATTTCTGCTACAATCAATCCTCAACATTCCGATGTTTAACTTCGAGACTTCAAGCATTTTCGTGATTTTATTAGCAAACTCATTTTCACTTTGCAACTGGCAGCAGACACATTCATAGCTCTGCTCAGTAGAGGAAAAAAACGAGAGGTGTGCTTGTGTGCAAGTTTGGGGAGTGACCGGTATCATATGAGGATATCGTACTGGTCTTGTTCTCCTGACTGTTGAAGAATGAAGAGCTCTTCATGTATTCAAGGAATATTTTTATTGTTTGTCTTCAAAACTCAAGTTCTGTGTTGCAATTATGCTCCAAAAGTATTAGCAAGTCTTTTGGGCTCTAAGCCCAAGCGTGCAAAGTGATGTGGCTTAGTGAGAAAATATAGACATTAGATGAATGTGTGCAGCTACTCTTCAACTAATCGACTAGCTGCTAGAGTTACTGATCACACAGTCTCAAGGTTAAGCCTCTGCTGTGTTTCTATACCCCCCCAAGATCATTAAGGAACTGAAATGATCCATCAATGTTACTGAAGGATTATTCCAAACAGGTGTGTTCTTTGAGATTTCCAATGCCATCCACCAGCCATAAAGGACAGTGTTGGAGGTGATGCTGAGACCTCAATAGTCTTGTCTTATAACAACAGTAACTAAAGTCCTAGCAACCTCTCCCTTGGTTTTCAGAAGGCAGCCAAGGTAAAGAGGTTTACAACAGTATAGTATACAGCACAATACCCTAATACTGCCATCTGACACAATGGAAGGTAAGATTCGGGTTTTTAAAATGTTTTAGTTTTAAGAATTTTATTTGCTGTACAGTGTTTATAATACTGTAGATTTCACATGTTATGAAAAATGGATATTGTCTGAAATTTTTTTTTAATCATGATGTAAACACAAAAGTTCATAGAATTCTAGGGAATTACTAGTGAGAAAAATGTTTGCATCTTACCAGTTTTATGTTGTGTACTTCATCTTATGGGTTACTTCATGGTTATTGTGTTAGGAAAAGTACATATTATCAGAATTAATTTTTGTAACATAAAGAATTGCATGCAGAAAAGTGTATTTTCAGCAATCTCTAGTGGAAGATTACAGTCTCTCATGGTCATGGGAACGTTACCCACTACTTCCCATGGGTTTGATGTGTCAACATTTGCTTGACTTTTGAGCTGTTTTCTAAGAATGTTACCCCTGGAAAAGTTAAGGATTAACCGTTTCTGTTAGTCAGTGTACTATTTAATCTTTCTGAGCTTCAGAATCCTCATCTGTAAAATGATAATAACACTTTCACAGGCAACCATGACTTGGTCTCTAGATAGCAAGCTAGACTCTAAATTAATTAATCAATTTATTAGATGTTTATTATGTGCCAAGTACTTTGTGCTAAGAACTAGTTATATGAAGAAAGACAAAAATAGACAGCTTTCAAGGAGTTCAAATTCTTTTTTTTTTTTTAGGGAGCACTATGGATATATTTTGTTTTTAGATCACCTACATTTATTTCTATACCTTTCTCCCTTCTAGAGAGCCATTCTCTCTTTAATTTTATATATAATATATATATGCATATATATATTCTAGATGGAGAAAAAATTTCTGCAAAATTAATCAACATATATATATTTTCCCATATCTCTTCTTTGGAACTAAGCTTGTTTGGTGGTGGTGATGGTGGTGGCGGTGTTCCTTCTTTCTCGAAGGGGACCAAGGACGTAATGAGGGTAGTGGTGCACAAAGTCATCAGCCTCATTCTCTCCTCCAGAGTCCTTGAAGTCCAGGCAAGACAAAGGTCAAGATAGCCCAGGATGCAGTGGGTGATTTTGGCCTTCCTAAAGTAAGGTCTTTCCTAGGTCTCAGTTTGAGGCCACACCCATTCCAGATGTAGGGCTGGGTAAGGGTTGATACAAAAAATGGCTCAATTTACCCTCACAAAGATAACCAGTCTGGGAGAGCAGACTCTCTGAGTTTCTGGCCAGTACAGAAAACAATTGCTATTTACACTCATTCTAAACCATCAACAAGTAAACAAAAAGGCTCGAAAGCTGGAGCTGGGCTAATAATGGTTATTCAGTGAAAGTCAAAGTGATTTGGGTTTTAAGGTGGCTCCATTTAAAATACAATGAGCTTTTAAAAGCCTGTCTTTTGAGAGCTATATTTCAAAAAATCAAAAATGAAAACCAGCAGAACAAAAAGTAAATTGTCCTAGCTTTTTTTTAAAATAAGTAATAAAATGAAGAAGGAGGAGGAAGAGGAAGAGAAAAAGGGGAAAGGGAAGAAGATATAATAGCATTCCCATTATATGTCATCATGATTCTCCCATCAGCAGGCTCCCCAGACTTCTATGTGGGAAGTAACATCGGACATCACTCCTCTGTTTTATAAGCAACATTTCAAAAAAGATTCCCATCACGTGCAGTACATCACAACTGGCGGTCCCATGTGCAAAGAGTCTGGGAGAGGAGTCATCTTGCATCTCTTTTTGACTGGGGTCGAGGTCGACCATTAAAATTTCATGGCATTTAGCTTTGGTCATTTTTTGTGGTTCTTTTAACTTCCACACAGCTGTGTATATTCTTTGCTTTGCTGGCTTTGCTTCTCATATTCATCCTCTTTGTCTTTTCCTACAGGTCAGTAACATATCATTACTTTCATGTACCATAATTTGAGCTGTTTCTCAATTAACGTGCATCTATTTGCACGGTGCCTAGTACATTTAATAATGTTGGTTGATATTGACTCCACTGTCATGCCCCTATGTCCTGTACCTTTCTTTTTAGCTTCCTTGTGTATTATCTTCTCCATTGGATTGTAAGCACCTTGAAGGTAGGAACTTTTTTCCTCATTTCAATCTCCAGGGCTTGGTGCAATGGCTAGAAAATGGTAGGCACCAGATAAATGATGGTAGGCGCCAAATAAATGTTAATTCCATTATATTATTTTGTTCTAATTCTTTGCTCTAAAGAAAAGTGTTACTATAAATATTTTGGTGCATATTTTGTCAATGGCCACCAGTGACTAGAAGTAGAATCTCTGGATTAAAGGGTATAGACATTGTAGTCACTTTATTTGCATAATTCAAAATTGTGAATGTTAACAATTCATACAATTTGGGCTGCTAGGTGGCACAACGGATAGAGTGCCAGGTCTGGAGTTAGGAAGACTCATCTTCCCAAGACCAAATCTGACCTCAGACAACTACTAGCTGTGTGACGCTGAGTAAATCACTTAACACTGTTTACCTCAGTTTCCTCATCTGTAAAATGAACTGGAAAAGGAAATGGCAAATCACTCCAGTATCTCTGCCAAGAAAGTTCCAAATGGGGTCATGAAGAGTTGGAAACAACTGAAAAATAATTGAACAAGACAATTCATACCTACACCAACCGTGTGTGTTCATGTCTTAAGGAGTTTCCATTCATTAGAATAAAGGCTGCTTGTTTGCTCTTAGTCCTTCATTCTCAGAAGACCATATCACCAGGAAGGTGATGCCATGACATCCAAATGAGGCAGGGCTGTGCAAAGGCACTAGCATCACTTTCACTTCCGGAGCCATCTGGGTCCAGTGGCCAGATATAAATCAGGACTACTAGGGATGGCCCAGGCTGTAGTGGGGAACCTTGGACTTTTCAAACTAACCTCTTTAACAATCTCAGTTTGACTGAGGTCTATTCCTTGATTAAGGTTTAATAAGAAATGAGGTAAAAAATGACCTCTTTAAAAAAAGTAAAAGGTCTGGGAGGGGAGTATCCTTAGGGTTTCTGGACAAAACAGAAACATTTCCTATTTGCATTCATTCTGAGCCAATCAGGGCCCAAACCAAGTGGGCCTTGTCCTGAAACCTATTGTTGGCCAATCAGTGAGAGCTAGAGTGATTTGGGGTTAAACCTGATCTTTAAGAGAAATGGAAAAAAAAGTTTCAGGGAATAAAAATTTACATTCCCTTTGGGGTGTGATGCTCTATGTGGACCTAGGGAGGGAGGGAGAGAGAGAGAGACAGAGAGAGAGAGAGAGAGAGAGAGAGAGAGAGAGAGAGAGAGAGAGAGGGAGGGAGGGAGGAAGGGAGGGAGAGAGAGAGGATGCAGAATACATAATATATGGAAAAAGAGACACTTGAAATAAAGAGTCTCTATTTTAAATATATAAAATATTAAAAATCTCTAGCTTTCAAAGTTATCCTGTTTTCCTGTGATACTTTCTGATTTTCCCTCTATTGTCTTCTGGGTATTTTTAATAAAAATGTTTCATTGTCCCTCTTCTCTTCTTTCTTTCATCTTAGCCCAGCTTCTTTCTTCTCCCCACAAGACCTCCAAAATGGGGGAAACACACACACAGACACACACACACACAGACATACACACACACAGACATACACACACACAGACATACACACGCACATACACACACAGACATACACACACAGACATACACACACATACACAGACACACACACAGACATACACACACAGACATACACACGCACATACACACACAGACATACACAGACATACACACACATACACAGACATACACACACACAGACATACACACACACAGACATACACACACGAGTCCTTGTAAAAAAACATTCTGTCAAGTAAAACAAATCCTCCGTGGGTCATGTGTGAAAATGTATGTCTTATGCTGCCTCTTTGTCAGGAGGTAGGTAGCATGCTTCATTATCAGCCCTCTGGAATCATGGTTGGTCTTTGCATTGGTGAAAATCCTTAAGTCTTTTAAAAGTTATTACGTGATAATTGAGGGCAGCTAGGTGGTGCAGTGGATAGAGCACTGGGCTTGGAATCAAGAACACTCATCTTGATGAGTTCAAATCCAGCCTCACTAGCTACGTGACCCTGTAAAAGTCACTTAACCCTCTTTGCCTCAGTTTCCTCATCTGTCAAATGAACTGGAGAAGGAATTGGCAAACCCTTCCAGTATCTTTGCCAAGAAAACCCATTCCTGAAGGGTCAGACACTACTGAAAAGTGAGTGAACAACAACCCAGTACCTTGGGGAGATGGATAAGAAGCTGGTCCTGGAATCAGAAAAATATGGATAGGAGTCCAATCTCTGATACAAGCCAACCGTGTGCCCCTGGACAAATCACTTTACTTTTCAGTGCCCTGAGGCAAGTCTTCTAGAGTTCAGGTTACAGAGCAGAAGCCTAGCTGCAGTGGTAGAGGATATTTGCTCACCTGGAAGTTCCCTATCCCAGTGAAAGTGATGGGGTACAGGCTCTGGGAACCCCCTTGAACTCTTCTTGAATTTTCCCACTTGATCTGGGGTTCTCCTGAGGCTATAAACTTTTCATTATTGCTATGCCCATTTATCTGTTACCCTTAACCCAGCCTAACCCTCCATCTCTGTTATCTATCTAGAGGTAGCTTTTTGCTACCTCCCACCCTTGATCCTATCAAAAACCCATTCCGAGTTCCTGAGCTCTAGTCACCCCAGGATATGGGTCACTCTCATCAAGACCCTCCCTAAACCCTTCCTCTAGTCACCCCAGACCACTTGGCCACCCCTAGATCTCTCCTTCAGTCTTTCTGTATATAAGATGTATCTTATTTCCATGAAGGCACTTAGATTCAATCTAATCCACTTGCAATACAAATGCTCAGATTTCTTTGTGTGTGTGTGTGTGTGTGTGTGTGTGTGTTAGCATAGCTAAAGTTTATTTTTATGAAAGATTCACATGACAAAATTCACATCATTTAACTCTTTTTCTATTTATATCAAGACCAGGACCTTCCTGCCCTGCCACCCCATCCCCCAAAGTTGGGCTGAATTTGAAGGAATGTGAAATGCGTGGATAAATAGTGTTACTCTAGAAATTATTTAATTATTGTTCTCTGAACCATAAGTGCTGAAATTATAATTTAAATTTTTTTTCTGGTATTTCCAGGTTAATTGGAAATAACATGTAAGATACTAAAGTAATTGGAGCCATATTATTCTTTAAAGTTCAGCTCCATTGCACAATTGAAAATGTCCAATTTAATGTTTGAATCATAATTTGTAACTTGGGGGCACTAAATTCAAGCAAATATATCCATTGTTAGTTTTTTTTTTCATTTTTCAGTTGTGTTTTGAGACTTTTCTCACCTTCCCTTCCTTTTTTATCTTATTAACCTGCAAACGTGAGAAAGGAAAGAATCCTAATTAAGTTTTATTGGGATGCCAATCTAGACTAAATGTAAATCAGATTCCATCTATCATATGATGTTTTAGATAAGAGGCCAAGTTGATTTATATGATCCCTGGGTCAGGTTTGTCTGGACCCCAAAAAGGGACATTCTTCCACTGTTACTTGTAGTCTTCATTTCTTCACCCAATCTTAAATTCTCTACCTATTGTTTTTAATTGTTGAAATCTCATTCAGGATAGACCAGAAAACTAACCTGAATTTTATGAAAATCAGAAAATCAGTGGTTAAATCACACATAGCATAAGGAGCAAGAAACAATCCCAAAATACAAAAGGAAAAACAGCCAAATTATTTCTGTAAGCAACCCTGACAAGAACAGCGTTCCCGAAGTAGTTTAAGAAATCATGAATATTCTAGGCTAGAATATCTGATTCTATATAGTTTATCTAATATACATTATCAGAATTTGAAAAATAAAACATACAGAAATTTCTCATTAGTTCATAAAAATAACAGTAGCTTATGTTTGTACAGCACTTTGACATTTGCAAAGCTCGTTATATCCATAAATGCTCAGATTTCTTAAGAGTCTGGCCAATGCTGAGATTTCTTAAGAGTCTGACTAATATGGTAGATTCTTAATAAACGCTGGTTTTTTCCTTTGGTTGAAAGAAGGCTTGGGTCGAATTCATTTGGGCAGGAACTGGTGTGTCATTATTTTGGGTCCCAGCACACCTAAACCTCAACAAAACCACAAGTCCCCAAACTAACACTAAATACGCAGTAGTAGTTCAAAGTCCATAGCAGTTGTTTCTTTTAAGTACCTAGAACCCAAAAATCTGGCTTAGACCTCTTTTTACTTGAACTCTATGCAACTTTTGGCATTGTTAATCATCCCGTCCCAGTGGACAGGTTCTTCTCTTGACCCTCCATTGCACTGCTCTCTCGGCTCTCCTCCTACCTCTTTGACCACTTCCTAGTTGCCTTCGCTAGAGACTCCTTTGCTCATCTTTCCATCTACCAAATATGAGTATCACTCAAGACTCCATCTTGGACCCTTTTCTCTCCACCCTATACTCTCTTGGTGGTCACATCTGTCCCCAGGGTTCACTTATTCTCCCTATGCAGATAACTTCCAAATCTATCTATCTGACCCTAATTTCACTTCTGGACTCTGATCCCACGTCATCAACTGCCTTCTAGATCTCTCCACTTGTAGGTCCTGTTGATACTAAACTCAGCTTGTTAAAAATAAAGCTTCTTCCCTTGACCCATTTAAACTTTCCTTTTTCTGTCAAGGGCACTGCTATCCTATTACACCAGGGATTCTTAACCTGAGGTCCAAGGACTTGCTTTTAAGAATATTTTAATAACTGTATTTCAATCTAATTGGTTTCTTCTGTAATTCTATGTATTTTCCTTTATGCATTTAAAAACATTATTTTAAGAAAGGATCCCTAGGCCTCACTAGACTGCCAAAATGATGCACAAAAAGGTTAATTCCAGTTCCAGACAATTAGATTTGCAGCCTTGCAATCATTCTCAGTCCCTTACTTTCTGTTACTCCTCATAGCTCATCAGCCTCCAAATCTTGTCAATTCTCCCTCCACAGAATTACTAGCATCCTTCACTTACAAATCATCCTACTTCGTCATCATCACTCATCTGGGTTATTTCAGCAGCCTTATTTTTTGTTTTTTTTGGAGGCAGTCAGGGTTATATGATTTGCCCAGGCTTACACAGCTAGCTAGTAAGTGTCTCAAGGTAGATTTGAACTCAGATCTTTCTCACTCCAAGGCCAGTGCTCTATCCACTACACCACCTAGCTGCCTCGTATTTCAGTAGCCTTTTAATTGGTCTCCGTACTTCTAGTCTCTCCGTTTCCAATCCATTCTCCATATATCACCAACTTAATATTCCTAAAATGCAGGTCTGACTGTTATTCTCCTGATGAAAAACTATTGGTGGCTCCCTATTATCCCTGGATAAACTGAACCACAGTCGGTATTTGAGGTCTTATCACAATCTGGCTCCAACCTAACTTCCCAGATTTGTTGCATACTATTCACCTTCATCCTCTCTCTGTTTCAGCCAAACTAACTTACTAGCTGTTCCAGGAATTTGACATTCTGTCTCCTGTTTCCAGGCCTTTGCCCAGGCATGACTGGAATGCACTAATTTCCTCATCTCTGCCCTTAAGATCACTAGTTTCTTTCCAGGTTCAGTTCAAGTATTGCTTTCTAAATAAAGCTTTTCCTGAAGACTCTGGCTGTTACTGGTTTCCTCTCCTCAAACCATATTGTATCTGCTTCTATGTATACACACTTCTTATAATGTATGCTCCTTCAAGGCAGGGGCTGTTCTGTGCTTGTCTTTCTATCCTCAGCAGTGAGCCGTGAACTTGCACAAAGTAGTCATTTACTTTTTCATTTTTAAATATGTTTTGTTAAATATTTCCCAGTTACAGGTAAAAAAAAAATTTTACACTGATTTTTAAAATTTTGATTTCCAAATTCTTCCCTTCCCTCTCACTCCTCCCCCATCCAACTGAAAAGGCAAACAATATGGCATTGATTATACATGGAAAGTCATGCAATACATATTTCCGTACTAGCTATGTTGCAAAAGAAAACATATGCACAAATAAGAAAAATAAAGAAGAGATATAAAAAAAAAATTAAAGAAAGAAAAAAGTATACTTCAATCTGCCCTTAGAGTTCATTAGGAATTTACTCTGAATTAGGTTGAAAAACTAATGGTCTCTCGACATGCCTTAGGAATAATTTATTCCTTCCAAATGTGTAGAAAATGGAAAGGAGGCTGTTGCTCTCGACTTGATTCTCATAGATAAGGAAGAACTGGTTTCTGGGGTGGTAATTGTAAGAACCTTGGGAGACAGAATATACCACCTCAAGATTTGTATCAGAGGAGAGGAAAGCAAAACAAGATCTGAAATACACTCTAGGTTTGAGAAGGACAGATCATAGATCTAGAATAAGGAGGGAACTTAGGGAACCCTAAGGTTCTAGCATCCTCCTTTTACAAATGAGGAAACTGAGTGATTAAATGACTTCAAGTATAGTACCTAAGGAATAGAAAGCCTTAAAGAGTAGAATTCTGAAGACTCAAAGTAACAGAATTAGGGTTAGAATATCACTGTGATAATTTTCCAGCCAGGGGTTTTAGTTAGCTGAATTGCTTACCCTATGATGCTTTTACCTGAATCACCAATCCCACATTCCTCAGATGCTGTATATCCTGAATCATGAAGGTAAATACCTTTGGTGAGCATACACTTACCTGTCCTATGCCTTTCCTAATGTTTTTTTTTTATCAGAAATTCATCAAACAAAGCCTCCCTCCCCCCACACCTGCCCCGTGTGGCCTAAATAATCTTGGAGAATAAATTAACTCAAAAAATAATCTTGGAGACCCCAATCACTGAAATACAGTTACCTTAAGTTTAGCAGAAAACATTGTTTCTGGGTCTCCAGGAAGGAAGAAGACAAGCCAGACTCAGTCCCTTAGAGGATTTCTTTCTCTTAGTTGACTGGAAACCCCCAAAGCTGCAAGCAGGTGACTCCTTCTGTCTTTCTACAAGCACCCTCAGATCTTGCCCACGTACCCCAGGGTTCCCCTCTAAACCACCCTAGAAGCAAGAAAGAAGATTTTCAAATTCTTACATTTAAGGAAGAAAGCAGTGAATGAATGCAAATTTATGAGCCCGGGTTTATTAAATTACAAGTGTGTTAGAAGTCCAAGGTTGTTCATTTCCTCTTGGAAGTGGGAACCAGGAAGCCTGGATTGTATGTAGTCCTGACTCTGCAGGGTGACTGACTCACTGGGTGAGTTAATCTTGGATGACTCCTTTCCCCTATTTGGGTCTCAGGTCACCATGGAGCCCTGTGGGTGAGCTCTGCGCATTCAAGCAAGAATAAGGACCTTGTGCAGATAGTCAATTCTCAGTCCTCATCTGCTATGCAAACCATTCAACGCCAGAGGGTGCTTTTGGGTAACTCTCCAATTCTCAGAGTTGGCGGCCTCTTTCCCCTTAGCTCCTCCCCTTGAGTGGGTGGTACCACTTGTCTCTAAGGGTTTGGTGTAAATTTATTTAATCAGATCACGGTTTGCTAGGCAGGCACCCATCCTACTGGTCCTTTCTATTTGTTGCACTGCAGACTGAATTTCCATTAATTGACTCATGCATATATATTAAGCAGACAGGTAGCAAGCTTATCCACTAAGCATACATTAAAACTTTGATTACATTAGGCTTTGATCAGCATTTATGGGGTGTCTAAAATAAATCTCATCTCTGTGAAATTGGAGGGGTCCTGGAATCTTCCACTGGGGAATTAAGTAATGACATATTGGAAGTATGACTGCCCAAACACATACTTGGGGCAGGGACAAATCCATGCAAGAGGTCAGATGACTAGTCACATAACTTGAACCTTTCCCTTTTCCCTTTTTCTGGTTTTTATTGTTTTGTTTTGAGAGGGAGACTAGCAGCTTGCCATTCCATTCCATTCGGTGATGCCAGGAGCAAAGAATGAGAGAGGGAGTTGCTGGTGATCCAAGATGCCTCTGTTGGCTTCTACTGCACCACTGAAGTCTGAGCTCTGGGAGATGAAGGACCAGTTGGATCAGATCCTGTAAAGGCAGAGCTAAGGCCAAGGTGCTGTGGGGGTGAGACTTATGTTCATCCTTCATTGCCAAAGAAGACCATGCCATCAGGGAAATGATGACATGACTTGCACTTGACTTTGTTTTGAGTAAGGGAGGGCTGTGCAGGGCACCAGCTTCACTTCTCCTCCAGAGCCATCTGAATCCAGTGACCTGATAATCCTCAGGATGACTGGAGGTGACCCAGGATGCAGTGGGAGGCCTGGGGACCTTTAGGCCAAGGTCTTTGCAAGTACTCACTTAGGGTGAGGCAACGCCTATTCATTGAATAGACCTGTTGAAGAAGTAGCCAGGGCATGGCCCCTTTAAAGAGGTCAAGAAAAAGAAAGACATCAGGTGGGGTAGGAACCAGCAACAGTTACTGTTAATAATCACTCTAAAGGGGTCAAGACAGAGCAATGAGTAAGAGTGGGCAGGAAGCTCTAAAGAGCTAGAAGCTACTTGAGGGAAGAGACTGGGTTTTTTGTTTTTGTATCCTCAGAATTTTGTATCCTCAGCACAGCTGCTGTTCAGTCCTTTCAGTCATGTCCAATCTTTGTAAGCAACTCTTTGTGATCCCATTTGGGGTTTTCTTGGCAAAGATACTGCAGTAGCTCGCCATTTCCTTCTCCAGATAATTTTACAGATGAGGAAACTGAGGCAAGCAGGGTAAAGTGATTTGGTAGTAAGTGTCTGAGGTCAAATTTGAACTCAGAAAGATGAGCTTTCCTGACTCCAGGTGTAGCGCTTTGTGCACTAGGGCACCACCTAGCTTCCCCTGCCTGACTCAAAACAGGTACTTAATAAAAGTTTATTGAATTGAATTGAATGAAATCTCAGTAGCTGGCGAGATCAACTGGGAAACAATTGCGAACCCCCTACACTTTCTTCCTATTTCTCTATCATTTAAAGAGCCAATCCCTGTGGTTCCAAACATGAAATTCATTCCTTGGTCTTTCTCAAGACCTGAAACTATGGGAGGAGGTTTGAATGGGGGAGGGAGGGGAACACAAATCAGCAAAGTGTCCCCAAAAAGAGGAGTGCTTGACAAAGTGTTTTGAATTTTTACTTTAAAATTGCCTATAAGTGTGTGGGGTCGGGTAGGGGTGCCATTGAGGGTCCAATCCTCACAATATGCCTAATATCCATTTAGAGGCTTGATGAGCCGCCTTCTAGAAATGTATAATGGAGGAGGTCTTATCCCTCCCTACTTCAGAATGTGTGAAAGTATTCTGTTAATTGTTTCCCATTGGCTTACTGTGTGATTACAAAAAGCCTTTCATGGACTGCTGAGCCAGAACTGAATGTGGCAAACGAGTCTCAAACATAAAAACTCTTTTGCCTGGATGTGAGCAAGACAAGAACTGCTGTTAGCTGCTAGATGCAGGAGCCCCCTCCCCTCGCCTGGCTGCCATGTGTCCATGAACACATGGTGCCTCCATGTCTTCTACTTATGATAATGCTTGCTTGATCTTGGGGGAATCAGTATTGGAGAGGAAATGGACCAGGCTATGTATGATCTTGTGAGTTTCGAAAGTTTGAAAGAGTTAAATAGTACCCTCAAGTAAACAAAACCAGAAGCAGAAATATCCCTGAGTAACAAACTGGCCAGTTAACACTGGCCAGTTGTGAATCAACCCAGCTAAGATACCACGTCCTGCAAGCAAGAGAGTGACCATCCACTGGCCATGCCACACCCAGAAGTGAACTTGGTGGGGACTTCTCAGAGAGAGAAAAGGACTCTCCAGGGCAGGAAATTTTTCTTAGCGAGCCGTTTATGTTTGAGTGCACTCTCCCAGGGACTGACTGGGGTAGTCATCTTCCAGTTTGAGAGGTTGTAATACCTGGGTCCTGGCTGTGCTTTCTTAGTAAACATCCCTTTGTAAAATCCACGTGATGCTAATTAATTGATATTGGGGAGATGTTAGTTGGCCAGATAATATTGAGGGAACACCCTGGATGGGGTCCCATGAACAACAGTACCAGAGAATGCCAAGCCCCTCAGTTACCCCCTGGATCTCTGAGGGGAGTAGTAGCCACATGAGAAAATTCTAGAATGCTTAATAAATGCTTATTGATTCCTTGTAAAGCACTCTGCAAACCTTAAAACACTATGGTATTCAAATCCAGCCTCAGATACTTGACACTAGCTATGTGACCCTGGGCAAGTACTTAACACGATAGCCTCACCAAAAAAAACCCCCAAAACCAAAAAACCCCAGTATGGTAAGAGAATTTCGGCAGCAACCATCACTAGCTAGAACCTGGAGAATTTAACTGATATTTCAAACTTTAGCTTTGGTAATTAACTGGATAGTGACAAGAGAATTTCTAGCTCAGAGCTATTACCTCTATTTTCTTAAGATGAACATCACATGACTAGCTATAGCTCTGGTGTTAATGGTTATTTTGCAAGCTCCAGCTTTATCCCTAGTGTTTACTGCCAAGTTTATTATTTTACCTTTCTTGCCCTTCTTCTCTCTGCTCTTTGCTGCATAAATCTCCACCTTCCCCTCTGCCTTCTGTAAAATTCCATTGTGTCTATCCTGCCTATGTAACTAAGACCAAGTCTGCTGAAAGTTCAGGGCCCAATGCTATACAAAAGTATACCATGGGTCCTATGCTCTGAGTGTATGATAAACCAGTTTTTACATGTTTCTGTATATTGATGATTATGACTGCCAGAAGTATGTATCAATGAATCCTTTGACAATGCTATATAGATGCTGACTATTATTATTATGTTAGCTATTTTTATTCTGGGAGCCCAACTTGTTAGTATAACCTTAATAAGGGAATGAGCTCAGAGCCTCTGTCCTACAATTTTTAAAATAAATCGTGTGGCCCCTAAAAAGTAAGTTGCCTGAAATCTCATGAATGAGGCTTTTTAACTGAGAGCAGATTTCCCAAAAGTGGGGAATGAGGGTTCCAAAGCCATATTGCTTGTCTAATTTTTTAAAAAGTATTTGAAATTATCACAAACAATAAACATAATGGTTGACAACACATAGTAATTTCCATACTCCTAGATCATTGTAAAATTTCAGAACAGAAAGACCTTAGTTCAAATCCAACCTCAGATACTTACTAGCTGTGTGACCCTTGGGGCAAATCATTTGACCCTCGTTTGCCTCGGTTTCCTCCGTTGTAAAGGGGGAAAATAACAGCACCTCCCACAGAGGGTTAGTGTAAAGACCAAATGAAATATTTGTAATGCACTTAGAGCAATGCCTGTTCATAATAGGCCCTATATAAATGCTTATTCCCTTTCTCCTTCCCTTTACACAGAAGGAAACTGAGGCCCAGTGTGGAAAAAGGAAATTTTTCAAGTTCATATGAATCAGTGGCACAGTTCAGACAACATCCTACAAAGAGCCTTCCAGCCCAGTTCTTTCTCCATTTCCAAGTTTGAACATGGGACCAAATTTGCCCTACTTCTGGATTTTGGTGAGAGAATGCAATGGAGTGTATTAGGAAACATTTATAAAGTGCCTACTATGTGCCAGACAGACATACTGAGCACCTTACAAATATTATCTCCTTTGAGCCTCATAGTGACTATGGGAGGTAGGTACTACTATTATTGCTTCCATTTTACAATTGAAGAAACTGAGGCAAACAGAGATGTGATTTGCCCAAAGTCACATGGCTAATAAGTATCTAAGATCACATTTGAACTCAGGTCTTCTTGACTCCAAAACTAGCTATTTGTCCACTGAGCCACTGAGTTGCCTCATATTAGGAGTTCCTGAGTGATCAAGTCCCCCTCTCAATTCACTTGAAATTATAGTATGTAAGGGGCAAGTGACAGAGACAGTGGGGTATAAAATTTTACCCCTTTGGGACTTTAAACAACTACATTTGTATGATTTCAGGGACAGGTAACAGATAATGAGATATAAGGGTATCCTCCCTGATTGTCTCATTTACATCTTATAAAGAATGTGTTCCTTTCAGATATGGAATACTCCATTTGATTTGAAAAGACTAGACAACTTGACCAGAGATTTGCAGAGATAACAGACTTGCCCCTTGATTGGTGGGAGCTTCAAAGAGTATTTAAAAGCAGCTGGCAGAGTCGGTCAGGCAGGTATGGAGAAAGAACCCATCTCCAGGGGACTCACAAACATCTTTTGGAGAGTGCAGCAGAGAAAGGGAAGAAACGTCTCTCTCTTAGAGAATGTCACCTTCCAGTGCTTGAGGAAAAAGCACTTTGGTAAGACAAGGAAGGGAGTTAGGCTGGGAGAAAAAGGGACTGAAAAATGCTAATGAGCTGAGAAGGTGCTAATGAGGTGAGAAGGTATTAAAGTGGTGAGAAGGAAAGTGACAACTTTAGCAGGTCAATATTCCCCAGCAATTTGCCCCTAGAATTCTTCCGGGGAGCTACTAACAAGAATGACAAAAGACTGAGCTTCTCATTTCCAGCAAGTATGGAGAGCAAGGGAATTTTGCAATGACGTTAGATTACTCAATGTTTATGTTTTTCCAAAGCTAAATAAATGACTTGTCATCTGAAAGACTCATGGGGTAGGTGACAAAGTGTCAGACTTGCAGTCAGGAAAACCTCTGATATTTATTATCACTAGGATCATGGCAAGTGATTTAAGATCTATGAACCTTCATAATTTCATCCACATATCCAGGAAGGATGTCTGATGTGTCAGGGGATTCCAGATGTGGAAACTTTCTCCACCCAAACAGAGAAAATCTACAACCCCTCTTAAGAATTTAATAGATAAGTTCTGGGGTGTTGTCCAAAGGTACACATAGATTGTGACTTGTTAATCCAGTTTTAAGCATTTGCTTTTCTTGTGGAAAAAAGTGAGAGATATGGGTTACATTACATTACTTAGACTGCTTAAATTGCCAGTCTCAAAGAGTTGTCTTTAATGGACTCGTGTAAGCTTGAAGAGAGATCCCTAAAAAAAAGGAAAATGATAAATGTTGAGAGAATGTAGGAAAATTGGGACACTAATGCACTGTTGGTAGAGTTGTGAACTGATCCAACCATTCTGGAGAGGAACTCTTCCTAAAAGTACAACTAAACTGCATATCCTTCAATTCAACAATACCACTACTAGGTTTGTGTCCCAAAGAGATCATAAAAAAGAGAAAAGGACCTATATGTGTAAAAATAGCAGCTATTTTTGTCATGGCAAAAAAAATTGGAAATTGAAGAGAAACTCGTTAGTTGGGGAATGGCCAAACAAGTTTGGGTACATAAAGGTAATGGAATACCACTGTGTAAATAAGAAATGACGAGCAGGAAGCTCTCAGAAAAACGTAGAAAGACTTGCATGAACTGATGCAAAATGACGTGAATGGAACCAGTAAAACATTGTACATGATATGATGATCAACTATGAATGACTTAGCTCTTCTCAGCAATACGATGATCCAAGACAATTCCAAAGGACTCATAATGGAAAATGCTATCCACATCCAGAAAAAGAACTGATGGAGTCTGAATGCAGATTGAAGCTTACTATTTTCACTTTATTTTTTTCATGGTTCTTTCCTTTTGGTCTGCACCTTCTTTTACAACTGTGACTAATACTGAAATATGTTTTACATGATTGCACATACATAACCTATATCAAATGACTCACTATTTTAGGAAGAGGGGAGGGGAAAGAGGGAGGGAGAAAATCTTGGATCTCAAAATCTTGTAAAAATGAATGTTAAAAATTGTCTTTACATATAATTGAAAAAAGTACTATTAAAAAATAAAAAGAAAAGAGGTCTTTAGAGGAGTGCCCCAGGTCTCTGTGCTTGGCTCTGTGCAACTTAATATTTTTAAAAATGTTAACAGTCAGATGACTAGAGTGAGTGCATAAGCCAAGTTGACAAAATTTACAGATGACACAAAATTGAGAGGAATATTGCTAACTCCTTGAATGACCAAGTCAGGGTTCACAAAGATCTTGCTAGGCTAAACATTGGATCAAACCTAATAAGGATAAATGCAAAGTCTACACTTGGGCAGCTAGGTAACATAGTGGATAGAGTGCTGGGCCTGGAGTCAGAAAGACCTGAATTCAAATTTGGTCTTAAGACACTTACTAGCTATGTGACCCTGGGTAAGTCATTTTTCACATCAGCCTGTTTGCCTGTTTCCTCATCCGTAAAATGAGCTGGAGAAGGAAATGGCAAACCACTCTAGTAGCTTTGCCAAGAAAACCCCAAATGGGATCACGAGGAGTCAGATATGATTGAACAACACCAACACTTGGGCTCAAAAAAGTGACCTCATGAATAGAAGACAAGAAGAGCTATTGCTAGATAAGAGTTTATCTGAAGAAGATCTAGGGGTTTTAGTAAGCCACAAGCTCAGTATAACATAAGTCAATGGAGTGATATGGATACCATTCAAAAGATAATGTAATCTTAAGGTATATTAAGACAAGCATGGTGTCCAAGACTAGGGAGGTTCTAGTCTTGTACTCTGTCCTGGTTGAGTCATATCTGTAGTACTGTGTTCATTTCGGGGCAGCCTGCTTTGGGAAGGTCTTTAATAAGGAAGGCAAGAAGGCGGGCACAGGCATTGTACTAAGTGTTTTACAATTATTGTCTCGTTTGATCCTCACAACAACCCTGGACGGGAGGTACTATTATGATCTCCATTTTACAGCTGAAGAAACTGAGGTCAGAGGTTAAGTGTCGAGCCCAGGGTACACAGCTAGTAAATATCTGAGGCTGGATTTGAACTGAATTCTGACCCAGAAGCACTCTGTCCACCTCAGCTTCCTACTAAGTTAGAGAACAGCTGGGAACTGGAAACCAAGATGGTGGGGAGTCTTGGGATCATATTCTATACAAAATAATGCAGGGAATTTGAACTATTTATCCTGGAGAAGACTTAGAAAGCACATGATGTCTGTCTTCAATATATAAAGAACTGTCATTTACAAAAGCAATTAGACTTGTTCTCCTTGGTTACAAGAGGTGAGAAGGAGAAGCAATCAGTAGTAGTAGTACAGAAGCAAAGTTAGGCTTGATGGAGGGAAAACATTTCAGAAGGATTAGATCCAGGCACCATTATTCAGCAACCTGTCTCCCTTTGAGGTTCATATTATCCAAATTTATTACCAACTCAGCAGTTATCTATACACTTTCCTTTCTTCCTCTCTCCTTTCCCCTTTCCTTCCTTCTTCCTTTCTCTTCCTTCCTTCCCTCCTTCCTTCTTTTCTCCTTTCCTGCCCATCCTCCCTCCTTTTCCTCTTCTTTTTCTTCTTCCCTCCCTCCTTTCATCTCTTTCTTCCTCTCTCCTTTCCTTTTCCTCCCTTCCCTCTTTCTTTCTTCTCTCTCTTCCTCTTTCTCTTCCTCCATCTTTTTTCCTTCCTCAGTGAGTACCTGACTCAGTCTTTCCCTCTACCTCAATCCCTGCCCTTGAACAATCATATTGATGCTCCCTCAAAGACTCTACTTTCCCAGGTCCTCAATCTACTCCGCTCCCATGATTGACTCCTCTCCTCCACCTCAAACATATACTATATATTTTTCCCAAAGGGTGAAATTAAGTTCTTTATTTCAAAATCTAAGTTGAGGTTAATCCCTTTACCAAGTGCCAGTGGTCACTTGCCACATCCATACCAAGTTATCTGTACATCCAGTTAATAGAGTCTGGTCACCAGATGGTCATACTTGTCATCACAATGCACCACTTCCATGGATGAACTAATTCTGAAATTCCCTAATCTTACCACGATATTTTTGTCATTCTGTCTTTCCTTGTGTTATAACTTGTAGTCTATCCTCACCATGACCTTCACCCCTCAATTCTTTCCTAGGCTATCACCCTTATACTGGTTATTCTCTCCTCCTTTTTCTATCTTGAACCCTTTTTGACCTCCTGCCAACCTTAGCCACTATTGATAACAACATCAACAACAATAGTAACAGCTAATATTTATATGGTACCTACTATGTGCCATGCACTATACTAAGTGCTTTACATATATTTTCTCATTTTACCATTGTCTACCGTCTTTTCCTCTTGTATATCCTCTTCTTTGTGTTTTTGTGATGTTTCTCTCTCCTAATTCTCCTCTTACCTTTCTGATGGTTCCTTCTCAGTCCCCTTTGCTACTTTCCTCCAGGTTACATCCACTAGCTGTGGGCCCTAAGGCTCTGTCTTGAGATCTCTTCTCTTTTCATTTTATACCATCTCACTTGATCTCACCAGCTCCCATGGGTTCAGTGATCATCTCTCTGTAAATGCATCCCTGATCTATAAGTAACAGGATAATTGGGAAGCCCCTGATCAGTTTGACAATTTGCCTAATCAACATGATGAGATTACGGGGCATGGTCTTTGTTTGGAAAGCCAGCTCTCAAGAGGGGAGCCTTGCATCTTCGTATCTCGCTGATAAGACACAGGGAACTCTTCTGAGTTCCTATGCTAAGGTTACCTTCTGGTGATTTGTTGGCAGAGGCTCAAGGAGATATATTCTTTTGTCTGCCATCTATAAGAGAGAATTCTAAAAGTTTGATACTTTTCCTTCCCCCCTCTCCCCCAACAGAAAATGGTAACTGGCAAGAGAGGCATATGGCAACTGGAGAATGGTCTGTGTTTGTGAGAATCTGAGAGGTGGGGTTGTGGACCACAGGTTCTTGGAACCCTTCTTCTGCCTATGTTACTTCTTTCGAGTGGGGCAGCTAGGTGGTGCAGTAGATAGAGCACCAGTGCAGGAGTCAGGAGGACCTGAGTTCAAATCTCACCTCAGACACTTGACACTCACTAGCTGTGTAACTTTGGGCAAGTCACTTAACCCCAATTGCCTCATCCTGGGTCATCTCCACTTATCCTGATGAATATCGGTCAGTGGATTTAGATGGCTCTGGAGGAGAAGTGAGGCTGATGACCTGTATAACCCTCCGTCACTCAAAACAAGGTCAAGTGCAAGTCATGTCATCATTTCTCTGATGGCATGGTGTTCTTTCGCAATGAAGGACGAACACACACACACTTCTTCTAAGTATAATGGGGGTCTTGGGGATGTGTCCAGACTGCCTAGGATGTTGCGTTGGGGAGAATTGTGATGATGGTTATGAGACTAGAGTGACATTGGAGAAACTAGAACACATGTGAATCGGGGCTGGTTTAGGTCAGCTAAGTGTATAGAGAAGGGGAGATTCTCTAATTGGTTTTGGAGGCATTCAGAAAGGCCCTTTAATTTTGGCTATTTCTCCTTTGCCACCTTTGCCACTCAAGTCTCTGTCTTGGGCTGTGGTCTGATGATATGATGGCATCGCACAAGAGATTATACTGTAAAGACAACAAGACTTTCTCCTCTACTGAGGAATAAGGGCCTCCTTGGCATGTTTCATTCATTCTTCTCCAATATAGAATATTTGACTGTGGGGGGTTTCAAAGGCCAAGAGAACAAATCACTCCAATCTGTCTATCAGAATCTAGTCCATATTTGTAGCCAATGCTGCATTAATGCCCCAAAAAACAGGCTTTGGAAGTGACCTTTGGAACCCCACATTAGCAGAAGGACTCATTCAGCAGTGATGCCAACTTTGGCCATGAACTTGGCAGAACCAATGGTATGTAGAAACTGAGCTAACTTTGAAGCTTAATTTTCTTTCTTGCACCACCCTCTGATTGACCAAGATGGTATGGTTGAGATTATGTCTCTGAGGTACTGGATGGAATGTTTGCATATTTGTTCTTTCTATGTCTTTGAAGTAAATATCATTTTGTAAAAGTTACTTGATGTTAAGTGGTTGAAGGGAATGGAGTGTTAGTCACTGGTCCTCTTAAAATCAGGTGAACATAGTTGGCATGGGCTTGAATTAATATCAATAGAGAAGAGACACCCACAAATCCCTCCATGTATTCTGAAAACCTGAGGGGAAATAAAATCCTGAGAGAGTAGAACTGTAGTGTCCATGTTACATGAGTATAGGTCAGAGGCTAGTAATCTTGAAAATGAAAATGGGGAGGGGGAGGCATAACCTGATGGATAACCCTAAATTCAAAAGTTTCTAATTTTTAGAGTTCTTGAATTTAAGAATCTGACACTGGCATCTCAGAGAGAGAGAGAGAAAGAGAGAGAGAGAGAGAAATCTTCAATGATGTGTAATATCAGAAGGAAGAGAACTGTCCCACAGATGAAAGGGGTCAACCTCTAGGATCCAACCTAGAGGTATTTGGGACCTTGGCCATGGGAGATATGTGCTTGCATGTATAATATGCATTCATATGTATGTACACACATATACATATATATACATACATATATACATACAGGGACATTGATAGATGGGAAAAGAGAAGGCAAGGAAGGGAATAGACATTTATTTATTTATTTTATTAATTTATTTAACTTTTAACATTCATTTTCACAAAATTTTGGGTTCCACATTTTCTCCCCTTTTGTCCCCTCCCCCCACCCCAAAACACCGAGCATTCTAATTGCCCCTGTCTGCCAATCTGCCCTCCCTCCCTCCCCACCCCTTCCCTTTGGAAGGCAAGCAATTCAATATAGGCCAGATCTGTGTAGTTTTGCAAATGACTTCCACAATAGTAGTGTTGTGTAAGAACTAATTATATTTCCCTCCATCCTATCCTGTCCCCCATTGCTTCTGTTCTCTCTTTTGATCCTGACCCTCCCCATCAGTGTTGACCTCAAATTTCTCCCTCCTCCCCGTGCCCTCCCTTCCATCATCCCCCCCACCCTGCTTATCCCCTTATCCCCCATTTTCCTGTATTGTAAGATAGGTTTTCATACCAAAATGACTGTGCATTTTATTCCTTCCTTTAGTGGAATGTGATGAGAGTAAACTTCATGTTTTTCTCTCACCTCCTCTCTTTTTCCCTTCACTAAAAGGTCTTTTGCTTGCCTCTTTTATGAACAATAATTTTCCCCATTCGATTTCTCCCTTTCTCCTCCCAATATATTTCTCTCTCACTACTTGATTTCATTTTTTTTTAAGATATGATCCCCTCCTCTTCAGTTCACTCTGTGCACTCTGTCTCTATGTGTGTGTGCGTGTGCTTGTGCATGTGTGTGTGTGTGTTATCCCACCCTGTACCCAGATGCTGAATAGTTTCAAGAGTTACAAATATTGTCTTTCCATGTAGGAATGTAAACAGTTCAACTTTTTGTAAAGTCCCTTATGACTTCTCTTTGCTATTTACTTTTTCATGCTTCTCTTCATTCTTGTGTTTGAAAGTCAAATTTTCTTTTCAGCTCTGGTCTTTTCATCAAGAATGCTTGAAAGTCCTCTATTTCATTGAAAGACCAATTTTTCCCCTGAAGTATTATATTCAGTTTTGCTGGGTAGGTGATTCTTGGTTTTAGTCCTAGTTCCTTTGACTTCTGGAATATCCTGTTCCATGCCCTTCGATCCCTTAATGTGGAAGCTGCTAGATCTTGTGTTATCCTGATTGTATTTCCACAATACTTGAATTGTTTCTTTCTAGCTGCTTGCAATATTTTCTCCTTGATCTGGGAACTCTGGAATTTGGCCACAATGTTCCTAGGAGTTTCTCTTTTTGGACCTCTTACAGGCGGTGATCTGTGGATTCCTTGAATACTTATTTTGCCCTCTGGTTCTAGAATCTCAGGGCAGTTTTCCTTGATCATTTCATGAAAGATGATGTCTAGGTTCTTTTTTTGATCCTGGCTTTCAGGTAGGCCCATAATTTTTAAATTGTCTCTCCTGGATCTATTCTCCAGGTCAGTTGTTTTTCCAATGAGATATTTCACATTATCTTCCATTTTTTCATTCTTTTGGTTTTGTTTTGTGATTTCTTGGCTTCTCATAAAGTCATTAGCCTCCATCTGTTCCATTCTAATTTTGAAAGAATTATTTTCTTCAGTGAGCTTTTGAATCTCCTTTTCTATTTGGCTAATTCTGCTTTTGAAAGCATTCTTCTCCTCCTTGGCTTCTTGAACCTCCTTTGCCAATCGAGTTAGCCTATTTTTCAGGGTGTTATTTTCTTCCGCATTTTTTTGAGTCTCCTTTAGCAGGGTGCTGATTTGTTGTTCATACTTTGCTTGCAAGTCGTTTATTACTCTTCCCAGTTTTTCCTCCACCTCTCTATCATGACTTTGAAAATTGTTTGGGCTCTTTAAGACCTTTTCCCAGAACAGATCCCATTGAGTGGGATGGGATTTAGAAGCACTGACTTCCGTGTCTTCCCCTGATGGTGAGCACCGCTCTTCCTCATCAGAAGGGAGGGGAGGAGAAACCTGCTCACCAAGAAAGTAACCCTCAATAGTCTTGGTTTTTTTCCCTTTTCTGGGCATTTTCCCAGCCAGTGACTTGAGCTCTGAATATTCTCCTCACACCCACCTTGCCTCCGGATCCTCCCAGCCTGCGCTTGGGGTCTGAGAATCAAATGTTGCTTCCCAGCCTCAGTGCTTTGGGCAGGGGCAGGGCTGTTATTCAGTGTGAGATTAAGTTCAGGTGCTCAGGTTGGGGCAGTGCCGCCTGACGGGCTCAGTTCCCTCAGGGGGTTTATGCAGAGACCTTCAACAATGGATCTGGGCTCCTGCCTGCTTGGGGAGCCCCTGTCTGCTCCCACCTCCACTGTTGCCTCCCGAGGGGGCCTGAGTTATGGGGGCACCCCACTCCCCTCTCGACCTGCCAAAGAGACCCTCTCACCGACCCCTGTCACCTGTGGGTGGAGGGACCCACGTGGCCACTGGAGATTCCATCCCTGAAGCCCGCTCTGATCTTTTCCTCTCGGTGCTGCAGCTGCGGCAGGGCTGTACTCAGCTCCCAGTCCCAGTGCCCAGTCCGCGGCACGAAGGACCTTTTGCGAGAGGTTTGCAGGTCTCTCCGGAACAGAAATCTCCCTCACTCCAATGTTCTGTGGCCTCTGGGTGCAGAATTCGCCGTGAGTTACTTCTTTGTAGATGTTCTATGGGTTGTGGGTTGGAGCTATGTGTATGTGCATCTTTCTACTCTGCCATCTTGGCTCCGCCCCCCGGAATAGACATTTATAAAATGCCAACTATGTATCTGGTGCTGTGCTAAATGCTTTCAACAAATACTATCTCATTACATAGGTAGATGGATAGATGGATGGATGAATAGATGGATGGATGGGTGCATAGACAGATAGGTATTGAAATAGAGAAGCCTATTCTCTTCCCTGAACTCTAGTCCCACATTTTCAACTACCTATGGGACATCTACTCTTTATTCCATAAGTATGTCAAATATGATAAGGACAGAGCTCAATATTCCCCCCTGCACCCTCCAAACTTCCTTATTTTTATTGAGAATACCCCCATTTTGTCAGGCATCCCAATTCACAATCACGGAGTCATCCTTGACTCTTTCATCAACCCTCATCCCCCATATCTAACTGTTTTCCAAGTCTTATCCTTTTTATTTCTAAAACATCTGTCTTTGTCTTGACTTTCCTTTGATATGGCCTCTTCCTTAGCTTAAGCCATCACCACTTCCTGTGTGGACAATTGCCTCCTAAATGGTCTTTCCACTGCATTCTTCAAATAGCTCCCAAAGACCTGACCAAAAATTTCAACTGGCTTCCTTTTGCTTCTAAAATAAAATGCAAAATCCTCAATTCCAATCACTTATACTCCCATTTCCCTTTCCAGAAATTTCATATTGCTCTCCTCTTCCTGAGCTCTTCATTCCAGTAAACCTGGCTTGCGTACACGACATTCCACCTCCATCTCTGTGCCTTAACATAGCTGGATTCCATATCTAGAATGTACTCCTCTGCCTTTGTTCAATAGAATTCCTGCTGTTTAGTCTTTTTAGTCATGTCCAATTCTCTGTGGCCCCTTTGGGATTTTCTCAGCAAAGATACTGGAGTGGTTTGCCCATCTCCTTTTCCAGCTCATTTAACAGATGAGGAGACTGAGGCGCATGGGGTTAAGTGATTTGCCCAGGGTCACACAGATAGTAAGTGTCTGAGGTCAAATTTGAACTCAGGTCTTCCTGACTCCAGGCTAAGTGCTCTATACACTGCACCACTTAGGACTTCCTAGCTTCTTCCAAAACACAGCTAAGGAAGAGAAAGCATGGCCTTATGGATATGATGCTGGACTTAGGAATAGTGGATTCAAATGCCATTTCTGATATTTACTAGTTTTGTGACCCTTAATCTGTGTTTCAGTTTCCTCGTTGGCAAAATGACAGGCCTGGATTCAGTGGCCTCTGAGGTCTCTTCCAGGTCTAATCCCTGAGCCTCAGACATATCATCTCCAACAAAAGGATTTTCCTGACTCCTGCTCCTGGTTCACCTTTCACCTCCCATTTGTGAGCCTTTACTCATTCTTGAAATTGCTTTATATATTATAGCTACATATATGCTGCTACACCTATTTGTGCACATATATTCTGTTAACCCAGGGGAACAGAAATTCCCTGAGGGCAAGGACTGTTTTTTTTTCTTCTTTGTATCCCCAGTGCCTAGCCCCAAGCCTCACACACAGCAGCCATGTAGCAAATGTTTAGTGAATTGAAGTGAATTGAAAGGACCCAGAGCCAAGGACTGCCGTTGGCACAACCCTCAGTGGGAGCTGATGTGCTTTTGGTACCCAGCCTCCCCCTCAGCGGGACCCCCACAACAGGGCCCACTTCTTTGCACTTGTTTCTAAGGAGGGCCACTCCCATCTCCTCCTGTCTCCTCCAGCCCAGCCTTCGGAGGTCTATTTTGGATCTTATCACATGGGGTCTCCTTGTATTCTGTCAAAATTCTTTAAATAGCTCAAAGCAAGGCCCTGACTGCCAGGAGAGAGAGATGAGACTCTTCGGAGGCATTCGCCAGGGCCAGAAGGAGGCATTTTGCAAGCTGCTTCTGAAGCAGCTCTGATCATTATAAGGGTTTAATTAATGCCAGCTCTGAGATAGGGCTGCCCGCCCATCTGGGGAGGGGCGCCCACACGATGTGCTGGCATCCCAGCCCCCATTCAGAAGCATGCTTCAGGAGCAGCTTCAGAGACCCATCGGAGGGATAGGAAGAAGACAGTTGCACAGACAGGACAGAAAAAAGAATGTTGGGCTGGTGGAGTCAAGACACCTGGGTTCAAGTCCCCATACTCACCAGCTGGGTGACTTCCCAAGGCACTGATCGAGGATTTTCTGTTTCCTAATCTGTAAAGTAGGGAGAATAAACTGAGGCCTCACAGCCTCCCTCCCAGGGTTGTGCAGATTAGAGGAGCAGGATGAGTAACCTAGATAGAAATGAATCCACCAACCAGAAAGTATTTATTAAGCTCCTACTGTGTCTTAACACAAAGACTGAAACAGCCCAGAAAGGTTATTGCCCTGACAAGTGAGCACCAGCAGGGAATGGGTACTTGATAAATATTTAAAGCATTTTATTTCACAAGTGTTGTGTGACCCTGGGTGTTCAATAAACCTGTCAGTGCATCAGGCAGCTAAGTCTAGAGACAGGATTCAGAAAAGGCTCACAGAATCGCAAGTCTAGTGCAGGAAGGGGTACCAGAGGCCACTAGACCAACTCTCTGAATTTATTGATGAGAACACTTGGATCCAATTAGTAGAAAGAGCCTTGGTGGTAGAATCAGAAGATCTGAGTTCAAATCTTACCTATGACACTCACTGCCTGAGTGACCTAGGGCAAGTCACTAGGTCTCGATTTTCTTGTTTGTAAAATAAGGGGATTGGACCCCCTTGGAGCATTGGAGTGATGATCCCAGCTCTCTCTCCCATGGATGGTAGGTCTCTGGGGCATCGTACCTAGTAAATTCCTTGGGAGCAAGAATTGTTTCTCATTTCTGCCTTTGCATTCAGTCCCTTTTAGAGCGGACACTTGGTTGTTTGTGCAATTGAATTGAAATGGCCACAAAATGGCAGCACAGGAAGCTGTTCTGGTTTTGAACACTAGCCCTGAGATCTTAAGGGGAGGCAATCAGCAATCAGGAGTCAGTTTCAAAGTCCATATCATCCTCTGATGATCCTGCTTGCTTGGATAGAAAGAACTGAGCAATAGAGCACAAGTGAAAGCCAACTTTTTAAAAATTTTTACTTTTTTATTTTTGGAGACAATCAGGGTTAAGTGACTTGCCCAGAGTCACATAACTAGTAAGAGTCTGAGACTGGATTTGAACTCAGCTCTTCCTGACTCCAGGGCTGGTGCACCATCTAGTTGCCCCCATCTTTTAAGTACCGACTTTGAAAACCAGAATGTGAGCACTTAGCCTCCCTTGGGTAAAAATCTTATTCAAAGTTCATCTCCTTCAGGCAACCTCCTGGAATTGTACTCATGGGTCTTTGCAGAGTTCCCACAGCTAGATGTGGCCTTCTGGATAGGGGAAGGCCATGTCTTCCCTCCCCAGCTCCAGGAAGGGGCTTGAGCCCAGGGTATCTCCAAGGAACATGTCTCCTTCCTCTTCCCACCCAGCCCACACCCTGGACATTGCAGGAATGATTGGCAGACCCATGGTAGATATATATAACAAAACATCTCCAATGGAAGGGGTGATCATTTTATTTTCTTTTTTTTTTTCCTTTTAAAAAGGACAGTATTTGGCCTGAAGCAGGAGGGAATTTGTGTTAGGATGAGAGACCCCTGCGTGCTGCCCAAGGTAGCATTTGTTCTAACCTAAATAAATTCTAGGCTTAGAACCCTCTCCTGCCTTTCCCACCATGGAGGGTTATTAGAATCACAACATGTCAGAGCTGGGAGGGCCCTTAGAACACAGAATATCAGAGCAGGGAAGGTCCTTAGAACACAAGATGTTAGAGCAGGGAGGGTCCTTAGAACACAGGATATCAAAACTAGGCAGGATCTCAGAACAAAGAATGTCAGAAGGACTTCAGAAATCATCTAATGCAACCCCCTTATAGATGGGGAAACTGAGGACCAGGCAGTAGAAGGGACTTCAACAGCTCAACAAATATTTGAGCTCACACAGGAAATCAGTGACAGAAGCAGTACAAGAACTCCTGTCTCCTGACTTCAAGTTATTTTCATTGCGCCGTGTGCCTCCTTAGCCCAGGGAAGAGATCTTTTCCAACCATTATCCGTTCCAGGCAGTTTCCTGCTGAGAGACAAAGAGGCAGCCCCTATTTCCACTACTGTTGGAAAATCCTGAACAATGATGGTCTGTTTTCCCCAGGAACAAAGCCGGTGCCCTGTTCCAGTCCCTTGCCTTTGATCTCTCTCACTCTAAAGGCACCAGGCCCCAGCTAAGCCTACGGTTTGTGTCCTGGCCTGGCCTCTGTCCTGTCTGTGTCAGTCGGAGAGCTCCAAAGGATGATTTGTAACTGTGCCTCCTCCCAAGACAGGCAGACACAAGGTAGGGGCTATGTTTCCATCCTTGAACCAAATCAAATCTGCAAAAATCTTTGCAGATAAAATATAGACACCTCCTCCTGGCATTTAAAGCACACCATAATGTGGCTCCTACCTACTCACTTTACTCTTCTATAAAATGAAGGTGCTGGACTAGCTGGCTTCTGAGGTCCCTTTCAGTCCTAGATCTATGATTTCTCTCACTCCAAGGTAACTTGCCACATTTATTTCATATTACTCTTCTTCTTGGACTTTCTCCTTCAGTCAAAATGGTCTGCTGGCTGTTCTGATTCCTTATATCCCATCTGTGTACCATTACGCTGGTTTCTCCCTAACCCCATCCCCCCACAACGTCTGGAACATACCACTTCCTCACCTCGCCCTGGTAGAAACCCTTATTAAGTCTTTTTCCAGACATATCTGACTCTCCATGACCCCACTTGGAATTTTCTTGGCAGAGGTACTGGAGTGGTTTGCCATTTCCTTCTCCAGTTCATTTTAGAGTTGAGGAAATGAGGTAAACAGGGTTAAGTGACTTGCCCAGGGTCACATAGCTACTAAGTGTCTGAGGCTGGATTTAAACTTAGATCTTTCTGATTCCAGACCCAGTTCTCTATCCACCACATCACTGAGCTTCATTAAATGCACAACAGAGAGTCTTCCATGGTTGCCCCAGTCTTTCTTCCCTTGAAATTACCTTGGATAGACTTTGTATATACAATAGCATAGTAGTGGAGAGACAGTCAGCTTTAAAATCAAGAGGACCAGAGTTCAAATTCTTTCAGTCTCTGCTATGTACTGAGTTGTATCCCTAGGCAAGACACTGTAGTAGAAAAAATGCTGGATTTGGAGTCAGAGAAACTGAGTTCCAATCCAACTTCTGCTATTTACTACCTGTGTGATCTTGGAGAAGGCATTCAACCTCTCTGGTCTCAGTTTCCTCAACCATCAAAAGTATGGGGTTTTTTTAGATGGCCTCGAAACTCTAAGTGAGTCTATGATATCTTATAAAGCAAGCACTTTCTAAATACTTGTTGAATTCGAATGTTCTCCATATTTGGTCCATTTCCAATCAAGGAGAGGTTACTGGAAGGATTCTGGAGAGCAGAAGATAAAAGAGCTCCTCAAGATGAACTAATTCAATCCATCAACAATCATCTCTAAGTACCTACTATGTGCCAGGAACTGCAGAGGAAATACACAAAAAATAAAGTGGTCTCTGCCTCAAGAAGCTTGAGTGATGTTCGAACCAATAGAGTCCCAACTGCCCTCTTCCCTGATTAGACTATAGTTAGGATTGTTCTCTCTCTCTACGTACATATGTGTGTGTGTGTGTGTGTGTGTGTGTATGTAGGTATATTGTGCAGGATACACAAATATCCACCCCACATGTTGGGCACATTGAAACTTGATTCTGGCATAGTGATGTCATTGTGGTCCTCTTCAAGAACAAACAACCATATATAGTATTGTGCTCAATTGTGGCTGCCATATTTGGGAAGGATATTGACCGATGCACACAGAAGAGTGACTGGGACAGTTCAAGTGACTGGAGGCCATAGGCTTTATAGAAAGAGTGGTTGGAGGACATGGGAACGGGAGGCTTAGAGGAGACTGGGTTGTGGGGATGGACATGAGAGTTGTTTTTCAATATCCAAAGGGCGACGAAGTAGAAGTGAGCCCAGTTTTGTTCTGCTTGGCTCCTGAGGATAGCACCAGGAGCACTAGAGAGAAGGGGCAGAGAAGCCAATTAAGGTTTACTGTAAGAAAGAACTTTCTAACAAGCAGAGCTCTCCTGAGAAGGAATGAGCTGTAGCAGGGTCTCCTTCCTTGGAGGAATTCCCTGAGTGGAATTTGGATAACTACTTTTCTTGGACATTGGAGAGAGGATTCCTTTCTCAGTATGGGGTGGGTCAGAGGGCATCGAACACTCAAATTCTAGGATTTTATGAGTAATCCTGACATACCCTATTGGTCTCTACTCTGCCTCACCTAAAACCAATTTGCACACAAGTCAAGACATCACTTCATGATGTTACTGGTCCTCTTTGAAAATGATGAACAACATCTTGTCCTATTAGCTCTAGGACATGTAAGGAAATCGGGGCCACAGAGAGATGTATGAAGGCACTGGTAGATGGCATGCAGCAGAGTTGGGAGGGCTCTTAGAACATGGAATTTCAGAACTCAGAGGACCCTTAGAACATGGAATGCCAGGGTCAGGAGGGATCTTGGAACACAGAATGTCAGAGCTGGGAGGGCCCTTGGAACAAAATACGAGAGCCTGAAGGAACTTTAGAACATGGAATTTCAGCATTGAGAGGAACTATAGGGAGTATTCAGCACAATATTTACATTTTATAGATGAGAAAACCAAAGACCAGAGAGCAAAAGAGATTTGCTCAAGGTTCTGTGCAAGTCAGTGGCAGAGCCTGAACTAGAACCCAGTGGTTCTAGGCAATCCTTTGTGCAAAGAGGAAATCAATAGGAATTTTGTTCCTTTAACTTAAAAAAAAAATGGGAAAAAAATAACTGCAAGAAAAAAATTACATGTACACACACATACACATATATATATACACACATATGCATATCTGTCCCTTCTGATTTCAGCACCTCATTTTTTAAAAATTACATATTTTTCCAATTACATGTAATAACAATTTTTAACATTCTTTATTTAAAAAATTTTTAACATTCATTTTTAAAGAATTTTTATTTTTTCTCAATTCCATGTAAAAACAATTTTTAACATTCACTTTTTATAATGTTTAAGCTCCAGATTCCCTCCCCTCCCCCCTCCTTGAGAAGGCAAGTATTTTGATACAGATTACACATGTACAGTTAGTTAACAATCATTTTTTTAAAATTCTGAGTTCCCCGCCTCTCCCCCCATGAGAAGGCAGGCAATTTGATATAGATTATACATGTGCAGTCATGCAAAATACATTTCCATATGATCAGCACCTGATTTTAGCTTCTTTGATTATATAAAAACAAGTCTCTGAAGAGGAAAATCTTTACATGCCTTCTTCTTCTCCGATCATCAGTCACCTACTGATGACAGGGCCTTGTTTTAGGACAGAGAGGGATAGTCAGGTGAGGAGAGAAGGCCTTAGCTCCATTCTTCCCCCTCCCTCGTTCTATACTATTACTTGGCATGTGCCTGGCCTAGATTTGGGGGTTTAGTCTTCATCCTCACTGGCATATATCCTGGCTTCCCAGAGAGCCGCCTTTGTGTTCTTATGTCGAGTCACCTTTGTGGCTTCCACAATCTACAAGAGAGGAAAGCAGAGTCAGTGAGAAGGGGAAGGTTAGCATTTGGACTAGGGGAGGGGGGGAAGAAGGAAATCCCCTGCCTAGCACAGAGCCTGGCACAGAATAGGCACTTAATGAATGTTTGTTGAAGGAATGATGGCCTGGATTCCCATTTCAGTGACTGTGTAATATCTCAGAAAAAGTACTGAATTTTGAGTCAGAAGACCTGTATTCAAATCCTGGTTCACCACTTAATACTGTGTGTGTGTGTGTGTGTGTGTGTGTGTGTGTGTGTGTGTGTGTGTTCGTCCTTCATTGCTGAAGAAGACTATGCCATCAGAGAAATAATGACATGACTTACACTTGACTTTTGTTTGCAGATCACCAGCCTCACTTCTCCTCCAGAGCCATCTGAATCTAGTGACCAGATATTCATCAGGATGACTGGAGATGACCCAGGAGGAGGCAATTGGGGTTAAGTGACTTGCCCAAGGTCACACAGCTAGTAAGTGTCAAGTGTCAAGTGGTTTGAACTCAGGTCCTCCTGACTCCTGCACTGATGCTCTATCCACTATACCACCTAGCTGCCCTTAATACTTTGTACAGCATGAGACAATTTATTTCTTCCCTCTAAGCCTCAATAAAATATATATTTAAGAACTCATAAAATCAGGTTTAGAGCTGGATGGGACCCCAAGGCAAATAGAGTCGAATCCCCTCATTTGACATATGAGGAAAGTGAGGGACAGAGAAGACTTACCCAGGGTCACATAAGATGGCAAGTATCTGAAGTCAGAATTGAACCTGGGTCTCCCTGACTCCAAAGACATGTTAGCTCAAATCTTCCAATTTTCTTTATATCTAGAAGTTTTCAGTTCATTAACAACACTAACTCCCATTTCTAGATTTCATTCAGATAGGTAATTATCCTTCCTATTTTACAAATGAATGAACTGAGTCCTAGGAATAGGAGAAGGATCAAGGAAAAGGAACAAGTATTCATAGAGCACTTACTTATGCACCAGGCACTATATACATGCTTTAAAAATATTATCTCATTTGAGCCTTACAACAACTCCGTGAAGTAGACGCTGTTATTTTTTCCATTTTACAGTTGAGGAAACTGAGACAAACTGAGGTCAAGTGACTTGCCCAGGGGTCACACAGCTAGTGAATGTATGAGTTCTGATCTGAACCCAGGTCTTCCTGACCCCATGCCCAGCCCTCTATCCAATGCAACACCTAACTGGCTCATGACAGCAAGTGACCTGCCCCCAGGTCACACAGTCAGTTAGTATTAGTAACCCAGATCTCTTGATTCGGAGATCTGCATTCTTTCTACAATATCCTATACTACCTTAGCGAACATTTATTAGGTGCCTGTTGAATGCAAGGACTGTATTACCTCAAGATCTCAGGCTAAAGAAATAATAAGAGCAAAAAATATAAAGTTCTCCACAAGTCAGGGAAGGGAAGAGACTGGACAGAAGGAGCCAAGATTTCTGAGTCAGGGGTTTCTGTGTCTATCTGCAATCCTGGATTGATTCTGTTCCACATATCAAAGAGGACCAGAAATGTATTGATTATTGCACAGTGACTTAGGAGCTGATATTTAAATGCTAGTGTCCTGGTTCCCAGCTCAGGGCTCCTTCCTTCATTCCAGGCTATCTGCTTCAGTCTGTGGCCTGATCAGTCCTCAGACAGGGAGAACTGGACCTCTTACTGCTTCTACAATGTTGATGTAGTAGGGAAAGTACTAGATTTAGAGCTGAGAAGATCTAATCCTGGTTCCACTACTTACTAGCTAGGTGACTTTGAGCAAGGTGCTTTCTCTCTCCATGGGTCTCTCTCTTTTTTGTAAATTGGATTTAATCATTTTTAATCCCTTCTGTTTCTAAATATGGTGATTGTCTGTAACTCTAGCCCCCCGATAGCTGAGAGAGAGATTGATTGGAGGAATGGAAGGGGCAAAGGCCCATCCCTAGAGGAGCTGTCCTTAAAGTCAAAGGGAAGATGGAAGACGAATCTTGGTACTCCAACCCAAGGTAGCACCCTGGTCTCTGTTCCCTTCTGGTATAGCCTAGGTACTGCACCAGTGAAGAGGGAGACTTACCTCTGTGTTGACAGCATCAGAGGTGTCAAGGCCTGCATACTGTAGGGAAGACAAACAGAGATTTCAGGCCCAGTGAGATGTCCCTCACCCCCCAGGGGGCTCTTGGTTTCCTCTTCTCTCCCTAGAGTCATTCCCAGATGGATGGCCACGTAGCAGGTCAGCAAGAAATACTAGTTCTGAGCTTTATCCTCCCAAATCCTTTCCCCACAGATGCTGACAATCTGAGAAAGAAGCTGTGTGGTCACACCCCAGAGGCAATTCTCAGGCTAGATAAGTAAAGCAGGAAAAAGCCTCTCCTTGCTTACAACTTACCCCTACATCCTTCCTCCTCTTCCAGGGCACATCTTCTCGTCTGGGTGTCTGATCTGTCACCTTCCACACCAAGCCTGAGTGGAAGCGGACAGGGGAGAAGGTGGGTGTTTCAGACACAGAATAGCTTCCTGTGATACCTGCAGCAGACACGAAAGAGAAATTGATATTAGCCAAGATCTCAAAGTACTGTAAGCAGATTTCTACCTTTCCCCCTACACCTCTCTCAAATTGCTCTCCTGGGAATAAGGCCAAAATAATAACACTAATTCCCCTTTCTGTAGTATCTTAAGGTTTACTAAACTTCTCTTTTCTAACAACTCAGTGGTGTATTATCTCCATCTGACAGACGAGGAAACTGAGACAAGGAGAAGGGAAGTGATTTGCCTAGAGTCTCACATTTAGCAAGTAGACTCTGAGAAGCAAGGGCAGCTTCCTGCCTTTGAGACTATTCCAAGAAAAGAAGGAAGGAAGGAGGGAAGAAGGGAGAGAGGAAAGAAGAAAGTATTTATTAAGTTACTGTTAGGCACTGTGTTAAACAATCTACAGATATTATCTCCTTTAATCCTCATAACAACTCTTTGAGGCAGGTGCTAGTATTATCCCCATATTACAGTTGGGGAAACTGAGGCAGACAAAAATTAAGTGACTTACCCAGGGCCACAAAGTTGGTAAGGTCCCATCCGAACTTAGATCTTCCTGACTCTAGGTCCAGTGCTTTATCTACTGTGCAATCTAACTGCATCCTGACCCACGTTACTTGTTGTTCAGTCCTGTCTGACTCTTCCTGACCACCATTTGGGGTTTTCTTGACAAAGATACTGCAGTGGCTTGCCATTTCCTTCTCCAGTTCATTTTACAGATGAGTAAACTGAGAAAAATAGGCTTAAGTGAGCCCTGGGTCACACAGGTAATTAGTGTCTGAGGTTGGATTTGAACTCAGGAAGATTCATCTTCCTGACTTCCAGCCTGGTACTCTATCCACTGTGCCACCTAGCTTCCCAAAGACCAACCCAAAGTGGGTCTTACCGCTTTACTCCCACACAGTCTTAAGAGAAACTGGTTTTACAGAGGGGAGGGAAGAAAGGAGCAGAGAAGCAGCTGCCTATCTGGGCTCAGACAAGCTCACCAACAGTCCTAGGAAAGGCTAATTTTTCTGAAGGGATGTAGAGTAGAGAGAGAAGCAGGACCTTACCTGTAGCGTATACATGAGAGGGCCTCTAACAGAAGCCAGGGATGCTGCTTCCTCCCACACTGGTTTCTATGGGCACACACATGCACACTAAGCCCATACATCTCCCTTTCCAAGTCTAAGAACAAGGATGTTACAAGACTAAAGTGGCCTAGCTCAGGGAGCTCTATGTGTTTGGAGTTGAGAGAAAACAATGAAAAGTGAGCTGGAAACTCACAGAACTCAGGAAAACAGAGAATGTGAAAGAAACAGGAAACTGGGGGAAGCTTGAAATGCAGTGGAAAGGCAGACACCAGTGTGAAAAATTAGAGGGAAAAGGGAGTTCCTGATAAGGAGCAAGGCAGGGAGGAAAGAGGAAGACTCAGGCCTGGGAGATAAGGCCCAAGGTTTCACTGGGAACAAGTCCTGCTTCTCACCTGAAGCCATAGATGAGTGCCTGGAGTCTGGACCTTCCCATTCAAAGTGCTGGTCCAGCTCGGTAGCAGGGGAGAAGACTTCTGGGAACAAGGCATTCCTCCTCTCTTCCTCCAGTTCCCTTTCCCTTTGCAGGACACTCTGGATCTCCACCTCCAGCAGGTTAGAGGACTGGGACCTTAGGGGCTTGGTGGGGATGGCCACCTCTTCAATATGGCCCTTGGGCTCCCAGACACGTTGCTGCTGTGGAGCACTTGCCTCCTCTGATGCAGGGGAGGTGATCTTGACCTTCATGGGCTGTAGATGGAAGTAGTTCCGAGGAACTATTCCCTGGCTAGCATTGCCAACACCCTGCTCCTGAACATCCCAGGTCTTTTGAGTGGACTCTTGCCGTGGTGACCTCCATGGCTCCTGCCTTTGAATGGTGGAGGCTTGTGACTTATGTGGCTGTTCTCTGATCTGTTCTCTTACCCAAGATGTCTTTTGTGAGGAGAGTGGAGGTGTGACCACACTTTCCTCCCTCCTGGAGCCCATAGTGTGGCCACCAGAGCCCAGTGAGGAAGATGGTTTGTAGGAAGAGTAAGATGAGAATTCCTTCTTAGTGCTATCTGGGGTCAAGTAAGGCTGATAGGCCTCCAATGGAATGCGACTAATCTTCCTTCCTTCCAGGGTAGCCTTCACTGGGTGGGTGTCAGAAGTCAGACTTAAAATGGAGTCAGAGCTCTGTACTCGTCTTATCTTGAGGGCTTCTTTGGGGACCTCTGAGTCTTTGGCCAGCTGACTTGGGGTGGAGATTCTACTGGCATGATTGGTGGGCTTGGAGAGTTCAGCTTGCCGGCGGTAGTCTTCCTCACGCTTTGTGTCCAGGGCTATCTCTCTCCGAATGTATAAGGATGATGGCCTCCCTGTCTCTTTCCCTTTCTTGGGTGTGGGAGTGATGGCCAGGTTTACCTTGGACAACAGAGGCCTGGCTGGGACCTCCACCAGCTCATCCCTGCTGCCTGATTGCTGCAGGCCCCGCTGCTGCCGAAGATCGTCCTCCCGCTCCTGAGCCCGCCTGATCTCTCTCTCAATGGGTGTCTCTTTTGATCTCTCATGAGGGAGAACTAATTCTGGTGACACCTCCTCAGAGCCCAGAGCCAAAGCACCTGGGCCAGGCCTAGCTCCCTCAGCACTGTCCTTTCCCTGAGCCTTGATGGGAACAGTATAACCATTGGTCAGGTCAACCCTACCAGACCAATAAGATTTGGCATTTTGGTCAACATTGGCCTTGCCTGCTTCAGGTGATGCCCCCATCCTCTGTATGGTTCTTCCCATGGGCTTCTGAGGGGGTTGGGAGTTTGAGGTCAACTTCTCCAAATTCATGAACTGCTTCCGAGCAGCCAAGAAGTTAATCTGCTCCGTATCTATGACATTCTCAGAGTGAGAGGCTGAGGTGGGGAAGAGCTCCTGGCCAGAGTAGATTTTGTCCAGCTCTTCTTGGGAGCTCCAACGAGTGGCCAGTGCAGTGCTCCTCTTTACCACCTGGTCCCGGATGACTGCCTCTCGCTCCCGTTCGAAATCCTTCCTCCTCTTTGGAAAGACATTTTCACCAGGACCCAGGCGGTACATTTGCTGTTCCTCCTCCTCTTCCTCCCCAGAGTACAACTTCCCAGGGTGCCGCTCCTCTGGGTAAGTTCGAAAGGTGTAGGTGGGTCCTGTCTTCATCACCTCTAACTGGGACTTTGAGTCCCAAGCAGGGGTCCACTGGTTGGCATTGTAGTTCTCTGTCAGGACATGATATGTCTCCTTGACCAGGTGGGGCATGGGGACAGTTTCCCGAGTGACAGTCACCATTCGCAGGCCCGAGGTCTCCTCTGGGCTAAACCTGAAGCTTTGGCCACCTGAATCCATTTCATTGATGTTCTTGTCCCAGCTTGGAGACACTGACTCCACGTGAACAATGTCATAGGTATAATGACTTTCCAGGTCAGTTGGCAGGTCACTGACCTTGGATGAGTGGGGAATGCTTAAGATGGGGTACCTGGTCACTCGGTCCATCTTGTTGGGAGTTTCTGTGTCTATCAGCTCCTCCCAAGGCCCTGGACCCTTTGCAAGGCTTGATTCTAGGGCAGTCCACGGACTCTCTCCGTCTAGAAGGGAGGGGCAGCTCTGAGCGCTCTGTGGGACCAGAGGAAAAGGAGAGATTTGTAGGAACATAACATAAGGGGTCATTTGTGCCTTCTTAAGACATCCACCCTATTCACAGAACTACAAAATGCTAGAGTTGCAAGGGCAACTCTGTATGCAGAATACAGATGAGTTTATATTTTATATTAGACTTGAAAATATCTTAGGACCTAGAATGTCAGAGTTGGGAGGGACCTTAGAATGGAAAAAGTCAAAGTTAAGTGGGTCTTTAGAACACAGGAGGTCAGAGCTGGGAGGGCCCTTAGGACATAAAATGTCAGAGCTGGGAGGGCCCTTAGAACACAGAGTGTCAGAGCTGGGAGGGCTCTTAGGACACAGAGTGTCAGAGCTGGGAGGGCCCTTAGAACACTGGATGTCAGAGTTGCCAGACCCTTAGCACACTAATCCAGTCATCTGATCTCAATGCCAAGGTTTAAAGGTCCTGTCCTTACCACCATAGCAGGAATTCTCATCCTTTTTTTGAATGAGCCCTTCATCTCCTCATTCTGACTCTAACCTGGCTCACTCATTATCTATACCATTTTGGTATGTTCTTTGGAACCCCTGCACTATTCCTCAGACATACTTCTCCATCTTCTATCTAAACTACATTCCTTCTCTCCTTGCTTTTCACTCAAACTTCCGTGATTTCATTCTGAGGACACATCCCCCAATGGTAGCCACACCTATGCCTGACTCAGAACACTAGGAGGCTGGGCAGACTCACCCCTCCTTTGACCCTGCTGCCTCCAGAAGTTCTCTCTACCATCATTCCTCAGGCACCTTCCCACTTTTTAGATCCATTCAATCCATTGTGATCAAACCTCCTCATTTATTTTCATTGCCTCCAGAACATCTACTGGTTCTCCTTTGTTCACTGTGACCAGATAACAAATGCCAGCCTCTGTCTGACTTTGAAAGCCCTTCACTATCTGACTGTGGGCCACCTTTCCAGGCTTATCACTCACATGATTCCCCCACATCTAGGGAGGCTCCAGCCAAGTCGCATCAACAAGCATTTCTCTCTCTCTCTCTCTTTCTCTCTCTCTCTCTCTCTCTCTCTCTCTCTCTCTCTCTCTATATATATATATATATATATACACACACACACACATATATATATATACGTATACATATGCACACACACATATACATACACATACACACCCACACACACATGTCCAGGCCCATTGCTAAGCCCTGGGGATACAAAATAAAAAAAAAAAGGCAAAAGACAGTCCCTGTCCTCAAGTTTGCAGTGCTTTACTCCCTGGCCATCTTCTCATCTTTCTGCCAATTGTCTGGTCAATGCTCCTCCCCCTCACCTTTCTATTTCTGGAGTCATAATTAAATCAGTCTCACCATTGCTGTACAGAAGAGTGTGTTAATGTACTATGGTTCCTCTCACCATGCAGTAACTCTCCCAAACAAAAAGTCACTCCCTGGTCCTCTAGGTGAGGGGTTCTTCTCTCAATAGAAATGTAAGCTCCCTGAGGTCAAGAACTGTCATCCCTTTAGTACTAGCATCTCCAGCACTTAGCACAATGCACTTAACAAAGCTTTTTCTTTCATTTATTCATATTCATACCTTTCCTCAGTAGCTGTAAGGTTCATCCAAATGTTGTTCATCATATATCACATTCCCTCTCCCAGCTTCCACCTCAACGCCTTTTCCCAGGTTTCCTCCATGCCTGGAATGCTCTCCCTCCACCTCATAGAATCTCCTCACTCCCTTCAAGGTGAGCTCCTGTCCTTTCCTACAAGAAGTATAGCTGGATCCCTCCATAGCTAGTGTCCTTCTCTCTCTCTCTTAGACACTACTTTGAATACGTTTTGGTTATATGTAACTGTGTCCATCTGGTTTTTCCTCATTAGAATAAGAGGGCAAGGATGGTTTTGGTTTTGCATTTGTATACCAGTGACTAGCACAGTGCACATATTAATGAATGCTTTGAATAAAGGAAGCTTTGTTGCAGCCACAGAAGGAGCTCTTCTAGTTCCTTCCCCCAACATCTTCAATGAGTCCAACATCTTCTAATTCGTGATCTCTACCCCATTCCAAGACTCCTCTCCCCAGGGATTTCAATATTCATATTATTGACCCCTCTGACCCCTCCACTTCTCAATGACTCAACCTCTTGGACTCCAGTGACCTTTCTCCACCCCCACTTCCACCCATCACCACCCTGTGAATCCTCATACCTCGGTAACCCACAATCCACTTTCTCTGCTCCTACTTCAAAACTGTTGGAGAAAACACAAAATGACTTTGAACTGACCTACTCCAGATTCATGACTGGATCCCGACTTCTGCTTATCAATTCTTCTGTTTCGTATTTATCACATCCTTATCACACTTCCAGGCAACAATAATAACTGCCAGTATTTCTGTAGCCCTGGAATGTTTACAAGCATTTTATAAACAGGATCTCATCTAATCCTTATAACAAGTCTGAGAGGTAGATGGTATTAGCAGTCCCATTTACATATGAGGAAATTGAGGCTGGGAGGTTAATTGACTTGCCCAGGGTGACACAGCTAGTAAATGTCTGAGGTAGGATTTGAACTCATATCTTCCTGAGTCCCAGTCCAGTGCTCTACCACTAAGCTACCCTTTGCCCCAACAAGCATTTATCAATCAGTTTGAAAGAAATGATTATTTCTCTCTTATCAATAACCAATTATTAATTGAGATTAAGATTTTTCCTTTTTTATTTTCTCATTCAGAAACTGACCCTTCCGTAGGTTATTCAACCAGCATCTGAAGAACAAGGCTGATGGCGAGATTGGATTTAACATTCTCCTATATCTTGTTGGAGACTTCACCCAACTAGGGAAGCCAGGTAGAAAGAGCTAAAAGAATCCAGTCTAGGTAAATTCTGTCCCATTGTGTTCTATTGAGGCAAGCTGGGGCTGTGAGGGCTGTGGTGGGGTTAGATCCCTTTGTCTAGATTGCCTTAGATTGTCTAGATGGGGGGCGGTCTGGGAGCAAGAGACACATGGTCTGAGTCATCAGAACAGGCCCACCTCTCATTGTAATATTCATTCTCTCATTAAGTGTTAACCAATCAGAGTGATTGCTGCCTGTCAGGAACACCAACCCTTCCAAGGGCGTTATAGGCAAGGAGAAACCTCTATGATTCATTTCTGGTTTACAAGAGAAAGCCATCTTTTTATTTAAGCCACTACATATTTTTATTAATTATTTGCTAGTCATAATTAATAAAATGATGAATTGCCCTCTCAAACTTTTTTATAGGTCATGAATTAATCAATAAGTAAACATTTGTTAATCAAGCCCCGTGCTAAGTGCTGAGGATATAAAAAGAAGTAAAAGACCATCCCTGCCCTCTCCCTCATTACAACCTAATAGGGGAGACAACAGGTAAACCCAGTATATACAAAGCAAGGTGATCTATACCCAGGATAAATAGGAAATAATTAACACAGGAGATCTACTGGAATTAAGAGGGGCTGGGGAAGGCTTTCTGTAGAAGGTGGGATTTTGGTTAGGACTTAAAGGAAGCCAGGGAGGTCAGCAGCTGGATTGGAGGAGGGAGAGCACTCCAGGCATGGAGGACAGCAGAGAGAATGCCCAGAGTGGAGAGATCATGGAACAACTAAGAAACCAGGGTCAGTGGATCTAAGATACGTGTTGGGGAGTCAGGTGTAGGAAGACTGGAAAGGTAGGAAGGGGCTCGTACACCCTAGCATGAAGGGCTTTGAATGCCAAGTAGAACATTTTGTATTTGCTCCTGGAGGCAACAGGGAGTCACTGGAGTTTACTGAGTAGGGTGATGATATGATCAAAACTGTACTTTAGAAAAATCACTTTACTGGTTGAATGGAGGATGGATGGAGGATGAAGAAACTGAGGCAAACAGGATTAAGTGACTTGTCCAAAGTCATATGGTTAGGAATGAAGAGACTTGAGGCAGGTAGGACGCCCGCTCCCCAACATGGAAGCTGTTGCAATAATCCAGGAGTGAAATATGAGGGTCTATACTAGAGCAGTGGCAGTGTTAGAGGAGAGAAGGGGACATATTTGAGAGATGCTGCAAAGGCAAACTCAACAGGTCTTGTTAACAGCTTGAATGTGAGGGATGAGAGATAGTGAGGAGTCCAGGATGACTCATACATTATGAGTCTGAGGGACCGAAGATGGTGTTATTCTCTACAGTAATATGGAAGACTGCTGGGAGGCAGGGGGGCCTTGTGGTATAGATGGCCGGGGAGGGCTTAGAGGGAAAGGTGATGAGTTCTGTTTTGGACCTGCTGAGTTTGAGAGGCCTACTGAACATCCAGTTCCAGATGCCTGAAAGGCAGGTAAGGATTTGAAATTGGACATAAGCAGGGATTGGGGCAGGAAAGGTGGATTTGAGACTCACCAGCTTAGTGATGGTAATTAAATCCATGGGAGCTGATGAGATCACCACCTTAAGTGTTGTGTAAGAAGGAGAGGAGAGTCTGGGACAGAAGCCTGAAGGATACCTCTAGTTAAAGGTTATGGTCTTGAGGAGGATTCAGCACAGAAAACTGAGAAGGAGCAATCTGAGAGGTGGGAGGAGAGAGGTGTGACCTGAAAACTTAGAAAGAAAAGAAAATCATAGAGAGGAGAGTGATCCACAGGGTCACAGGCTACAGAGGTCAAGGAGAATGAGGGCTGGGAAAAGACCACGGGATTTGGCAACTAAGAGCATTAGTAACTTTGGAGGGAGCGCTTTCAGTGGTGATGAGGTTGGAAGTTAAAAGAAGGACAGTGAGAAGGAGGGAAAGTAGGAGGCTCCTACGTAGACAAACTTTCTGAAGTGTTTCGCCACAAGGGGCAGAAGAGATATAGTATGATAGCAAGGATAAAAGAATCAAGCGAGGGTAGACATGTTTTTGCTGTTGGCGTTTAGTCATTTAGGTCACGTCCAACTCCATTTGGGGTTTTCTTGGCAAAGATACTGAATAATTTGCCATTTCCTTCTCCAGCTCATTTTACAGATGAGGAAACTGCGGCAAACAGGGTAAAGTGACTTGCTCAGGGTCACACAGTAAGTGTTTGAGGTCACATTTGAACTCGGGTCTTCCTAAGTCCAGGCACAGCATTCTATCTATTACATCAGATCAGAAAAGAGAGGCATATACTAGTGATCTTGAGAAAGTAAAATGGATGACTTAACAACAAACAGATAAGACATGAAGAGTGAGAAAAATGAGAAGTGAAGGAGGAAACTTAGGGTGTGAGATTGGGGGACTGGGAGGATGGCGGTTAAGAAGTTAAGAAAAGGAGAAGACTTGGAGAGAAAGAAAATGAATTCCGTTTTGGACATGTTGAGTTTAAACTGGCTATAGTACATTCACTTCAAGATGTAGAGAGATAGTTGGAGATGCTAGATTTCAGGTCAGAAGAGAAGCTGTTCAGTCGTTTTCAGCTGTGTCCAATTCTTCGTGACCCCATTTGGGGTTTGCTTGGCAAAGATCCTGGCGTGGTTTGCCATTTCCTTCTCCAGCTTGTTTTAAAGATGAAGAAACTGAAGCAAACAGGATTAAGTGACTTGCCCAAGGTCACACAGTTAGGAAGTGTTTGAGTTTGAATTTGAAGTCAGTTCTTTCTGACTCCACACACCTAGCTGCCCTGAGAATGGAGGGTAGAGCTGGTGAAACAGATCAGAGAATCATCCACATAAGGAAGATAATTGAATCCATGAGAACTGATGAGAGCATCACGCAAAATAGTTATAGAGGGAGAAGGGAAGAGGGCGCAAAATAGAGCCTTGGAAGTAGCCACAGTTAGTGAGAATGAGCCGGATGAAAATCCAGCAAAAAAGACTAAGAAGGAGCAGGCATACAGATAGAGGAGAAAGCAGGGATAGGAAAACCAGGAGGGAAGAGAATAGTAAGTCAAAGAGGATGATGGACAGTATCCAAGGCTGCAGAGAGGTCAGGAAGGGTGAGAACTGAGAAAAGGCCATTGGACTTGGTGACTAAGAGAACATTCACAACCTTAGAGAGACCAACTGATGATGGGTTCAGTCAAATGACGAATTCAGAAGTCAGACTATATAGAGCTAAGAGAGTGAGAGGAAAGGAGCTACTGTAGAGCTTTTCAAGGAGTTTAGACACAAAAGTGGGGAGAAATACCAGACAACTACTGGGATATCTAGAACAAGGGAGGGTTCTTTATAGACTGGGGAGACATGGACATGTTTGGAGGGTGAAAGGGAGAAGCATTTATATAGTACTGACTGTGTGCCAGACACTGTTGCCTCATTTGGACCTCTCAGCACCCTAGTGGACAGGTGCTGTTATTATTCCCATTTACAAAGGAGAACGCAAGGGTTAAGTGACTTACCCAAAGTCACAGAGCTAGTATCTGAGGCCACCCTTGAACTCGAGTTTCCCTAACTCCAGGCTCCAGGTTATTTTAAGGGGTAATCTGCTGGAGAAAATCGGATGAAGTGAGGTCACTTACGCATTGAAACTAGTTTGCCTGGGCTGACTTTCCTGGAGAGTCAGGGCTGAAGGAGAACGGGGTGGGGGGGAAGGCACCTGAGTGACCTGAGCTGATTAAGAGGGGAGAGAAGGGACCTCTCAGCAAATGCCCTCAGTGAAATATGAGGCAAGGTTTTCAGCAGAGAGGGGAGGGAAAGGGAGCTACCCTGGGAGCTTTAAGAAGAAATGAAAGGATCTGGAAACGATTCAGTGTGTGGTGAGTGGGATAGTGAATCCATTAGGGAGTTAGAAAAAGATTTCCTTGTTGTGGTGAAGGCCCCATTGAGATTTTGCAACATAAAGAGAGAAACTGAAGATTATTAGTGGGAGAGCTGGGACAACGGAAGGGCAATCCACTGGAGGAGACAGGACGACCACTGAGTCTCTTCCTTTTCAATCTACCCTTAGGTCTATGACTCTGAAATAGAAGTCACTCGTCCTAACCTCATTTCCAAGCCTGAGGCCCTGCTGTTCCAGATCCCCAAGAGTCATTTCCACTTGGGTGTACTGGAGGCACCTCTAAGTCAATACGTCTAGAACAGAACTCATCATCTCTTCCCCCTTCTGACTTTGCCCTGACGGTGGTATTCAGTCAGCCTCCCATATTCATAACCTTGGGGTTCATCTCTCTCCTTCCCCTCTCCCATCCTCACCCACCCACCCACCTCAGACTGTCAGCTCCCCAAGGGCAGGGCTTCTCTTTTGCCATTCTAGGTATCTTCAGGGCTTCTTACTGAGCCTGGCACAAGATAGCAGCTTAAAAAATATTTACTGACTGACTGACAGCGACCAGGTCTTACTGACTTCATCGTCATAATATCTCCCATCCGTCCTTTCCTTTCTATGGACACCATAACCACTCTAGCTCAGGTCCTTATTACCTCCAACCTGGGTGTTGGGTGTGTCCCGCACTCCAATTTAACCTTCATAATGGTGCCACAACCTTTTTTATGCATAGATCTAGTTCTCCCAGGCTTACTGCTTTGCTCCGAAACCCTCAGCAGCTCCCTATTATCTCCTGGGTACAATTTGAGGAGAGAAAAGGCATTACTAAGGTTACTCTTACACAGGAGTATAGGATGACAGGTTTTTTTTTAAGCATCTCTAATTTGGGGGGGGACACCTCTCTGAGAGTCATAAGGCTCACTAGTGGTAGGCTACCACTACCTGTGCCCCTGACCCTAGACATATCCCCTCTTCCAACCCCACCATGTTCACATTGGAGATCCAACATCCCTTCCTGTTTAGCCAGGGCATCACTGGATATTCCCCAGGGACTTCAGAAATGGATTAACAGTATCATGGGACCTTCAAGAGCCTTGGGTGGGTGCCACCCTCCTTAATGGTTTGTTTTTTTTTTTTTTTACAATTCTAAATTTTTTAGTAGTGTAAAAAATCAAGGCAAAACTATATTTTGGATATAAACTCACAAACAACAACACACTTTGCACTGCTTTAAAAAGATCTCTAATATCTGGTAACATTCAAAGGCATGGAAACATCTTTTCCCCCTTTAGATCAATGAAATATTTTGACCATCACTGGAGTTTCAATCCATATATTTCATAGAAATTCACATATAGGTTACAACTTCAAACACAATGTAGTAGAACTCTATTGTCCACTATAGTTGGGGAAATGACAAGATTTTTTGAAGTCACAGAATTTTACATAAACCCAAATGTCAAAGCTTGATCTAATTGAATAAATCCTCCCCTTTTTTAATAAATGAAAGATCACAGGGGGTTCCAGGGAAGTTAAATGAATTGTTCAAAATCAAAGAAATAGTAAGAAGCAGAAAGGAGATTTGAAGTCAGGTCCTCTGAATCCCAGGACAGGGCCCTTTTTACTATCCCATGATGCCTCCCCATTGGGAAGGGGCAATCAGACACAACTACCCAAGCAGGGAAGTGACTAAGGATGCTGACATTCTTCACATCAAAAAGGAAGTGTGATAAGGTTAGAATACCAGCTAGCATTTACAGAGCTGCAAAGTGCTTTATAGGTCTTATCTCCTTTAGATGTTGACCAAATTCAAGGTCAGGCAGTCTCTTGGACAGTCATCACTGATCTCTCCTACTCTTTCACGAGGTTCTAGTAATCATCCATGGTGGTATCTATCCTTCATTGTCCCTGCTCCCATCCCTGGATGGCTCAGGTTAAATCTTAAGCTTTCCCTAGTTAAAGGTATAACATATCTAATGCTTGTCTGAATCTTGATTTACAAAACAAGAAAGAAAACCTAAACCCCCAAACTCCAGAAGTAACTTGAGATAGGTTTAGAGAAGAGAAATTATTTACCCAGGGCATACAGAGAATACTAGAACCCAGTTCTCTTCATTTCCACTTTTGTTCCTTTCCACCTTGAATGGTGGAATCTGTGAATCTTATCTTGCCTTGGCCCTATCCCAGAGCCTCTCAAGGACATTATCCTATTTGAGTCAGGGAAGTGGGATGATGTTAAAACCCTACTTTATTTACACCCTGCCACCTCATCCCTAGTTTTGACCAGAGCCTAATTATGACTTTCCAACTACAGTCTTTCTCCAAGGCCTACCAATCTGTGCCAACAAAGGGTACAAGTGGAAATCTGTCCTCCCTTCCCTCCTCTCCCTGTTTTATTGATGGAGATGGAAGCCTCAAGCAGGAAAGTAGAGATAAGAATGACTAAAACTGACATCTATACAGCTGGTTGAGTTTTTAAAGTCTCCTCCCTCTCTCAAACCTTCCTTCCCTCCTTGTGTCCATCAGTCTGTCTCTCTCATTTAATTCTCATATTACCCTTGGGAGAGAGGGAATAAGAACTGAGGTGGTGGAACTGGGAAGGGAAACTCTTCCCTGGGTCTCATTTTACCTCCCAAGGATGAATGACTACCTTCGGAGATCCCTGGCATCCCCACACAATTGTCACTGCCTTCCTTCTCTGTTCATCTTTCCCAAACAGGAGCAGGAGACTTGAAGATCCTGAGAGACAGACCAGAAGCCAAAAGGCCTAGATTCTATTTCAGCTTTGCCCAACTCATCATGTAACCTTAGCCTCGATTTCTCCATCTGTCCAATGGAGCTAGGGTTAGAAATCCGCCTCTTTCATTTTCAGCTTACCCAAAGCCACAGGTGATTTTTTTCAGTCCAATGGTAAGATTTCATATTTATTCCTATTAAAGTCCATTGTATTAGATTTGGCCCATCGTCCTAAGTTGTTGAGACTTTTTTGGATTCTGACTGAGTCTTCCAATTGTATTAGCCATCCCTCTGGTCTCTGCAAATTTGATAAGTATGCCATTTTTACCTTTATATAATTAATTGACAAAAAATGTTGACTAGTACATGGCTGAAGCCAGAGCCTTAGGGCATTCCACTAGAGACATACCATGAGGCTGATACTGATCCATTAATAATTTGGGCCTAACCAGCTCCATAGTTCTAAATCCACCAAGCCATCATCTAAGTCAATTTCTAGTACACATCTCTCCACTTTTACTCATGGGAGTTCATCAAATACCTCAATTATATCTATCAGATTAGTGACCAGATTAGAATTATTACTATAAAGCACTATAGTTCATGGCACACAGCAGGCCTTTAATAAATGCTTATATCCTTCCCCTTCTTTGGAAAAGGAAACAAGGTTTGCTTACTGTGTTGTTGTTCAGTCTTGTCTGACTCTTCATGATCCCATTTGGAGCTTTCTTGGCAAAGATACTAAAGTGATTCGCTATTTCCTTCTCTAGCTCATTTTACAGATGAGGAACCGAGGCAAACAGGGTTAAGTGACTTGCCCAGGGTCACATAGCTAGGAAGTTTTGAGGCCAAATTTGAAGTCACTAAGGTGAGTTCAGTGCTCTGTGCACCATGGCACCACCTCGCTGCCCTTTGCTTACTATGACTTGTTTTTAATGAATCTGTGTAGGGTCCTGATGACTGCCACTTAAAAAAACAATAAAGACTTTTTCAAATTCCATCATAGACTCTGGCTCTGAGTAAGCTCTTCTAAAACCGCACCCAGTTTCCCATCACCCAGGGTCAAGTTAAGGGTTGAAGCACCTACAGAAGCCAAGGAAGTCCGCAATAGAGCAGATAGAGTCCAAGGAGTGAGTAATAAGGAAAAAAGTCCTGGAAAGAATTGCCACATGAGTCAGACTATTTCTGAGACTAAGACTGAGAAAGAAACTGATAGTGAGGAAACCCTGAATGAAGACAACACCTCCTATCTCTGCCTTTGGTGGGCTGTCCCCAGGGCTCTTCCTCCTCTCCTCCTCCTCTTGGCATCTCTGACTTTACTTCAAGACCTGGTTCAAGCTCCCACCCTCAACGTGAAACCTTTTCCTAGTCTATAGGAAAGAAAGGAGGGAGAAGGAAGGAAGGAAGAAGGAAGGAAGAGAAAGGAAGGGAATAAGCTTTATTAAGAGTCTATTATATGCCAGGTACTATGCTAAGCCCTCTACAAAAATTATCTCATTTGATCTCCACAACAAGCCTTGGAAACTGAGGAAAATAAGTTTAAATGACCTGTCCATAGTCACACAGTTAATAATAAGTAGCTGGGGTTGGATTTGAATTCAGGTTTTCCTCACTCCAGGCCCAGTGCTCTATCCACTGTACCCATCCAGTTACCAATGGTGCCATCCAACCCCTGAAATGTCTTTGCATTCATTTTATATATGTGGGTGTGTGTTATATATTATATATGTGTTACATATTTTATGCTGTATATACTTATATACAATACTGTATACATGTTATCTCCCTCCATTACAAGTAAGCTCCTTGAAGGCAGGGACTCTTTCATGTTTGCCTTTGCATCCTGGCACTTTAGCAGAGTGAGGGGCATATAGTAGTCCCTTAATAAATGCTTGTCAATTGCATGTTGATAGACTAATGCCTGCTCTGTACTTGGCCCCTGCCTAGGCTAGTTTACACTGAGCAGGAGACAAATGTATCAGACTTGGCCCTTATCCTCAGGGATCTGAGTGGAACATTGACCTTCCTAGTGGGAAGGAATATTCAGCAAGTTACAGAATTCCAGAATTGGAAAGGGTCCCTAGCAGTCTTTAGTCCAATCCTAAATGCCAAAAGAAACCCTCAAAGAACCACCCAACAAATAGTTTCACAACTTGTCTGAAGACCTTCAAGGAAGGAGAACCCACCTGTCAAGGCAGGTCATCCCCTTTCTGGAAAGATCTAATTTTTAGATAGTGAGGTCAAGGCCTAGTTACCCTAACTCCTCTCTTACTGAAACTAGGTCTGACAAGTATTTATGGCCCAAGGGCCATATTTCAAACTTGTTATCTCTTTCTTGAAACTGGCCACCATCCAGGAAGGGTCAAAGATCTCTTGGGAAGCCAGACCTGGATGCCAACAAGTGCCACCACCCACAGAAACTTCATATAGCCATGGCCTCTCCCTTCCACCTCTCCCCCTGGCTCCCAAGACAGAACCTTGGAACCAAGGAAAACAAACATGCCGGAGATCCACCCAAAGGCTCATCTTGGAAACTCACTGACTTTGGATCTCATATCTGCCCCATTGGAAGTCATCCTCTATTGTTTTCCTGGTCAGTCCTGGACCTCTTTTCCTCCCAAAGCCAGTTTAAGTTTTACATCTTCCAGGAAGCTATAGATTGAGAGCTGAAAGGGAACTTGGAGGAAGGCTTATCAAGGTAAAGAATGAGGCCCAGAGAGGTTAATTTGTCTGCGATTGCACAGTTAGTCAGTGACAAAGCTGAGATTTGAACTGAGGTCATCTGATGTAGATAGAGTACCACCCCTGGAGTCAGGAGGACCTTAGTTCAAATCTGACCTTAGACACATACTAGTCACTTAACCCTGATTGCCTCTCACCTCCAGTACCAGTACTTCCTTCTACTGACTCCTGCTGAGGTGTCTTTGAAAGAACAGCAAACAACAAAATATATGTTGCTGTATTTGTAAGAATTAGAAGAAGACTGCGGGGGAAGGGGACAGAGAAGAGAGAAAAGGAAAAAAATGGATTTGAAGTCAGAAGACCTAATTTGAATTCTCACTCTAAATCTACTTGTATGACCTTGGACAAGTCCCTGTACCTCAATGTATCTCAGTTTTCTTCTCTCTGAAATGAGGGGATTGTTTTTTGTTTGTTTGAGGTAATCAGGGTTGTGACTTGCCCAGAGTCACACAGCTAAGAAGTGGATAAGGCCAAATTTGAACTCAGATCCTCCGGATTCTAAGGCCAGTGCTCTATCTACTGCACCACCTAGGTGCCCCTATGTCCACTTAAAAAAAATTAATTTTTTTTAGGGAACAAGCATTTGCTTTTCTTCTCATTCCCCTCCCCCATATCTATACATAAAGTCTGTACATTTCTTTTTAGCTCCAAAACCAATGATTAACCACATTAACCCCTGACCTCAGTCCCAACCACAGACCACAACTCTTAGCGCTGACCCTGATTCTGTCTTGCCTCTAAGCCCCTCAGAATCTCTCTCTCTCCCTCCCTCCTTCTCTTTCTCCTTTTCTCTCTCTCCTCTCTCTCTTAGCCACAAGACTTTGGATCCCTCACTGTGGCCTTTAACTTTTGCTAAAGCCTACAACAGCTTGGCAACCCCAACCTGGTTTCCCAAGGACAAGGCCTTGCATTTAAGGAGACATCATTCAGCCACCAGAGTGAGCACCAGGTCACAAATCTGACCAAAATTTCACAGACCATCTAACCCTGCCTTGCCTCGCCTCAGCTCACTAGGTCCAAGGAGGAATCCTACCTACAGGCTTGTATGTTTACTAGTGAAGACTGAGGCCAGGAGAGGGTATGAAGGCTATGCTGGGGATGTGTATGGATTTAGGAGCAGCTGGGCCATGCTGATAAGCCACTGCCCAGAAGACAAAGAGGAATTCCAAGAACCCCCTGCCCCTTCTGGTCCCCAGTGAAAGGGGAAGCCTCGGTTTCTTTACCTTAAAATAGGCAAATCCTACTAGATGACTTCTAAGGTCTCTTTCAGCTTTGACATTCTGTGTTTCTAGTTTTAAGGTTTTTCCAGTTCTAACATTCAACATGTTTAGATACTTTTTTTTAAAAGTTGTGATATTTGGTCTTGTTTGTCTAGGGTCCTTTCTGGCTCATTCAACAGTTTTTTATTTTTTTGTTCTGACTGAGTGTTCTGACATTCCGTGTTCTGTGTCCTGAGAGATACTCCCAGCTCTGCTATTCAGTATTCTAAGGTCATAGTCTCAGCACTGATATTTTATGTTCTAAACATCCTTTCCAGACTAGACATTCAGTATCCTAGCAGAGCAAATCCTACCATCTAAAGAGGCCTCCTGGGCCAAGCTGTATCTGAATGAGGTTTTTTTCCCTCTAGAAAGTAGCCACTAAACAAGGGTCTGCCTGAAGGCCACCAGTGAGGAGGCCCCCATTTCTTGAAGCACCATGCTCCACTTTTGAAATATTTCTCCCCGTTGGGAAGTTTCTCCTCATGTAGAGTGGATAGGGAGTTTCTGGCCTCAGAGCTAAGACAGGACAGCCTGAAGGGGAAGAGGAAGAGGAGAGACATGGAAATCCTGCCCTGATCCCTAGAGACACTCAGCCAGGACAGTATGGTACAGTGGATAGAGCCCTAAATTTGGCAACAGATGACCTGGGTCCTAGTCTCGAATCTAGTGCGTACTACCTCTGTGGATAAGCCCCTTTCCCGTGCTGGGACTTTTTCTTCAACTGTAAGATTAAAAAGGTTGGACTAGACCATCCCTACTGTCCTTTTCAGCTTAAAACTATATTTTAAGTACTCCCACTTACACGTAGAAGGATGATCCCATGCAAACTCTCCTGTTTACACAATGTCCCGTCTCCTTCTACACCCTTCCCATACAATCTCATACTCAGACATACGTTTACGCAGATACACTCTCCAAATACACCTTCCCCCACACAAACACATTTATACTCACAGTCAGAAACACTGTTCAGACTTAAACACAAACATATTCATAGACCCATGCACAGAATTAGGAAATTTAGAACTGGAAAGGGCATTTAGCAATCATGAACTCCAACCCTTTAGGTACACAGAGATGTACACATACACATACCCTCACAGAAACACATAAGGACTACTACCGATCATATAATCTCACCCTCACTGGCACACACAGAAACAATCATTACCCCACCCCCTCCATCTCTCCATAGCCCCAATATGCCAGGGGTCCTCTCCTCCCTTTCAGAAACTCACTTACCAACCCTGAGCTGGGTCCCTCTGCTCCTCAGGTACCGCTGGCTCAATGTCCCTGGCCAGAAATGACCAAATGACCACTCCCAGCTTGGCCTAGCCCCAATCACCCTCCCTGGGCCCCACCCCAGCTACTCAGGTTGCCAGGGAGGGGAGCAGGTGTGGCCTGAGAGCCTAGCTCCCCTGTTCCCCTGCCCCGCCCCTCTCAGGGGCTCCTGAAACAAAGTCCAGGTCCCGCTGGGCAGGAGGGGCTAGAAAGATGATATCTCCCCCCCGACTTCAGGTGGGCAGAATTCAAGCGCTGGGGTGGGCACAATGCCCAATGCCAAGGCTTTTCAGCAGCTGGGGCCCTGTGGGGTCAGCCCTTGGCCCCCATAGGCCCCAGGTGATCTTATCCTCGCTCTTGCCTCCAGGCTTGCAGAACAGGCTTTATTCAGAGCTTGTCAGGGGCTGAATAGTACATGGAAATTGTTGGGATCACAGATTCTGAGCTGGAAAGAACCTCAGAAATCGCATAGTCCAACGTCCTGATTTTATAGATGAGGAAGTGGAGGGCCTAAAAAGAAGGGATTTTTCCAAAGGCACTCTGACCTGAAAGCTCTCAAAAATCCAGGGGCTTCTGAGTCCCAGAATCACACACCAGGAGGACCCTCAACCATGGAATCCAACCTAGATCCCTGCGCCAGACTTCCATGAAAATCCCTGACAAATGGCCTTGCAACCTCTATTTGAAGACCCCTGGTGATGTCGAACTCACTACCACCTGAGGTAGTCTGTTCTACTTTGGGATATCTCTAATTCTTTGTAAGCCCTGTCTTATAGAGAGCCACCTTACCCATCCAGGGGACATGCTTCCACTTCTCTGGACCTGATTCCCTCCCTTCCCATTCAAAGCCACCTTCTCCCTAACCCTCTGTCTGTGGATTCTGTGTCATCTGGATTCTTGTAGGTCTCTCCTGGACCAGCAGAGAGAAGGACAGGTACAGCTGATAGTGGCTTTGGAGACACCTGGAAGACAACATTGGGGTGGGGCAAAGAAGATGTGGAGATAGATAGGGTTTACTCCTGGCTCAGCCTCCCCCTCATGCTGGGATTCTTTTAAGTGTTTCTCTCCTAGCCTCAGCTTCCCCACCTTTAAAATACAGAAGCTGAATTTCATAAGGCTCTGAAGGCCCTCCTAGCTCTGACACTCTTTGTTCTAAAGGCCCTTCTGGCTCTGACACTGTGTTCTAAGGGCCCTCCCAGCTCTGACATTGTGTTCTAAAGGCCCTTCCAGCTCTGACACTCTGTGTTCTAAGCACCCTTCTGACTCTGACACTGTGCTCTAAGGGCCCTCCCTGCTCTAACACTCTGTGTTCTAAGAGCCCTTCTGACTCTGACACCCTGTGTTCCAAGGGCCTTTCCAGGTCTGACATTTTATGTCCTAGGGGCCCTCCCAGCTCTGACATTATGTACTCTAAGGGAACCAAAGGTTGGTCTGCCTTCCAGAAACCAAACAGACCCATCTCTGTCTGGCTGCTTCCACTTTCCATAGTTCTTTGCCATCCAGCTTAACTTTCACAACCACTCTGTACAGGAGGCATGGGAGGTATAATTATTCTTGCCTTATAGAGGGGGTCCAAAGAGAAGAAGGGACTACAGTCGCTCAGTAACTAGTCAGCAGAGGCAGGCTATGCCACTTCTAAAGTCAAGGTCTGGACTTGGAGAGTGTAGGGCTCAAGGAATCCAGGCAGCAGAAATGATAGTGATTTGGTGGCTGGTGGAGAGGAGGGTGTTGTTGGGGAAGGCGGGGGAACAGTGGGGCTCCTACCTGAATCTTGGTTGTGGTGCTGAGCACCTGCCACGGATGGGGGTAGCTCAACATTGAGGGGAAACGGCTTGGGCTTGGTCTAGATCAGGTCAGGGCCAGTGGGCACCCGGGGCCCAGAGATCAGTCTGGAGGAAGGGGACAAAGAAAAATCCAGGGTCTATTTTACATACCTTCTTTCATTGTCTTTTCACCACATCCCCAGGAGGGAAGGAGATGAGGTACACAAGCAGTACTTCCCTCCCCTTAGGCACTCTTCAGGACCAGCCCTCCAGGAACCCTCCCCTTCCCCATTCTGGTTCTTCATAAATGAATGTTTCCATTGCTTTCTGATTTGGGGGCAGGTACAGTTACCCTCATTCCACAGATAAGGAAAACTTAGGTGTTGAGAAGTGACTTGGCCAAGGTCACTCTGCAAGTTGTAAGACAAGTGTGACACACTAACATAATATTATATATATAATATATATTAATATCTGTACATTAATATATATATAGTTAGGATACAATAGCTAACATTTACATAGCACTTACAGTATGCCATGCATTGTGCTAAGCACTACACAATTATTTTTATTGCACCAGGACTCCTGACTTCCCCTACCAAGGGGCTCTTTCCTACATCCAGTTTTACCTCCTCAAACACCTTCCCATCACCCCCAATCCTATAAAACCATGACTCCTTGATCCTTATCTCACGCAGAGTATCCCAATGACCTAGGATTGGAAGAATAGCCAGTCTGGGGAGACCCAGAATAAAGGAACCAGTTCCCAAATGGATGCCATGATTCCCAAAACAAGAAGGAACCAAATAGACCAATTTGTCCAGTCCTTCTGCAAACAGGTATTCATCCACCTCACCACTCTTGGCCTGCTTCCTCATATGTTAAACCAAGGGTATAGGCTAGCTGACCTCCAAGGTCCCATCTTGGGACCTCTAAATCGAAGGCCCTTTGAGTCTAAATCTCTGTACAATTCCCTTTCCCCTTCCACTAGATCAAGTCTAATTAAGACCTCAGCTGTCTTTTCTCACATCATGGCCAGGACACCTTCTTTAAAAGCTGCTGCTTAGAAGGGGATCCTCAGAAATGTTTTCTCCCAGATCTCCACCAGCCTGGCCCTCACCCACTTTCTTCCCTATGTAACTCTACTGGCCCATTTCCTCTTCAAAACAGGAACTGAAGTGTTCGTCTCCCCACAGCAACCAGGTGAGAGTGTATCCTGGGCAGATCATCTATAAGGAAGGAGCTGGGGGAAAGAGATGAGGATAGGACCCCATCTGGAAACCAGATCATATCCATGGATGGACCAGGAAAGTCGCAGGGAGACACGTTCCCCATCTGGAATCTCCAGATAACATTGATGAATAGTTTAGTTAATGAAAAATCAGGGAAGACCCTATTCCTCTCCTGCCCCCTAGTCCCCACCCCCCAAAGCCCTCAAGTCTTAACCTCGACACCATTCTCAACCTTTCTAAAAGTGAAAGTTTTGCTTTGGACAGGGGAGAAAAGGGGTTGGAATTCATGGCTCAGGTCTAAACTCACCTGTCTTGTGGGTGAGTCTTCCTAGACTGGGAATAAACTGGGGTCCTTCTATGAGCCCCACATTTGTACCCAGCTCCCACTCGAAAAACTGAGACCCTGAAGTGGCCTGGAGCAAGCCTCCAGGAAGATGTTAAGTGTGGCCCAAAGAGCCACATGGATCTTGCGTCAGCAGCTATAGCCATCAGCCACCTCATTTTATGACTTTATCACCAGGGCTCCGGTCAGGACACACCCACCAGCATGGGGCCCCAGGAGCCAGCTGCCTGGGGTGCTGCCTCCTTCAGGAAGCTCTTCCAGATTTGAACCCTCCCCAAGAAAGAAATCAGGGAAGCTGGTAGGGGCAGGCTGTTCACACTGTTTATTTGCATCTCCAAAGGGGGAGGAAGGAAAAGAGTTTTGTGGGGTAGTTTTGTCATTACAAACAGTGAGTGGAACTCATCAGAGCCTTTTCACTGAAAGAGGGCAGAAAGGAAGGACACTTACGGAGGCACAGAGTTGGGGCAGACCTTGGGTAGGGGGAGACACAACAAACAAAGAGGGAGGCGGCAAAGTGCACACACTTTCCCTCCCTGCTCGGGTCTCTAGGCCAAGATGAACTAGTGGAAAGGCATCATGGGGGTGCTGTACCCCTCCCATACCAGGGGCGAGGGCAGGGACCTGCCTGGCCAGGCTGGCCTGGAGAGAGCCCACCCCCACTGGGCCCCAGGGGTCTGTTTGAAGACATGGTCCTCGGGGTCTGGCTCATGGTACTGAGCTGGGGGTGGGGAGTGGTCTTGGGAATTCAAAGCCAACATAGATTGGGAGACAGGAAAGTGTGTGCACGCGTGCATGTATGTGTATACATTGTATGTGTGTGAAGAGCGCACCCAAAATCATTACCACAGATAACTTTGGGTTAAAGAGATGGCTCTAAGCAGTTCGGGTGGCGGGGGGGGGGGGGGGGGGGGGGGGGGGTATTTCTAGCACATATATATCCAGAATCAGGGGGAGGGGTGGCAGCAGTCAGGGAAATGCCAGATCAAAATAAAAGGAAATCATGTCTATTTTCATACTGAAAAACTGCCACACAAGTATTCTGGGTACATACATAATTTCATATTTAATATTTTGGAGGGAAAAAGATCACTAGCATTGAAATCCTTGTGTTACCTCTATTCACACCACATGGGACACCAGTCAGGACTGCCAGAACTAGTGTGGTTAAGGATGGTCTCTAACCTTCCATGACCTACCAGTCCAATAACTGTCAAGAGGGAAAGGAGAGGCTGGCAGGACTTCATCGTAGTAGACTCATGCTGACTTCTAGCGATCACCATTTACTTGGCGTTCTAAATAATTCCAAACTCCCTAGAATACAATTTTCCTGGGCACTGACATCTAGCTCATTAGTCTGTAACTTTTAGAATTCACAAAATTGGGGACTACTGGACCATGGGGTCATGGGTGTGAAAGGAGTGCTCTTCCTGGTAGTGGTAACTTGAGCATTTGCAGGGGTGGGGAGTTTTTGTCCCAAAACTCCTTGGTGGTCCACTAAAGGAATGACCACAAGCCAGCCAGCCTCAGTTCAGCAAGGAGAGGGGAAGTGGGGCAGGCTACTCCAGAGGGAGGGGCTCATAAAGAGCCCAGCTCCCGCACCTGGGCCTGGGCCTTGTACACAGTCCTTGTCCCTTGAAGGGTCCAGCTCCAAGACTTTGGGTCTTTCCAGACCATCCTGGGCTAGGGCAAGGGTGCATCCTTTTGTTCCCCATCAAAGCCAAACTGGCCAGCAAAGCAGACAGGAGAAGATAGTATAGGAAAGGAAAAGGGGAGTCTCTTGGCAGCTCCAAATCAAGTCCCCTCCTACCCCGGGCCTGGCTCAGCCAAAGAGAGAAGCACCAGATGGAGAAGGCCCAGGGGATCAAGGGGGAAAGGGAGCATGATCAGCTAGGAAGCATGCTAGGGGTACCCACATCCACAGACAGCCTTGGGTTTACACTGGGTGAGGTTGAGTATCTCTGGTGTGGAAGTCACCCAACCTTTCTGTAACTGTACTCCCCCTCTGTAGAGGAAGGGATTCCAAGGGTCATTGCTGTGGTTCTGTAGGGGCACCTGCTCCCTATAGGTGGGAAGAGGGCCCTGCCCCTTGCCACCCCATGTCCCAACTGCATCTGGCTCACCCTAATCTGGTCCCGGGGGAGGCTAGCATCTGAGGGTAAGTTTGCTCCAGACTGACCATCTCAACCGCCTAGTCCTGGGAGGTCCCCCCTTTGGAGAGTGGAACTCTCACGTGGAGGTCTAGACTCACCAGTAGGTTCTAGATCTGGCCTCTGTACCTGAAGGGGGCCTGAGAGTTCAGAGCAGCATCTCCAACAACGTCCCTACATTCTAGAGCAAAAGTTTACCAAGCAAAACTCAAGAGCAAGGGTTCTGGGAGTCTTTCCGTCAAAGGCAAGGAGGCCCAGATTTCACTGAACAAAACCCCATCCCAGGAGCATTTCTGGGGAAGAACCCTCTCCCCCACCAATCCTACCCCAGGGCTGAAGCCTTATCCACACAGTCTCATAGATCCAGTCCTGGTTCTCCATTGCTACCTCCCTTTCCACAGGTGGTTCCAGGTTCACAAGCGCCAGAAAGAAGGAAAGTCCTGGTTTCTGAGTCACCACAAGCAAGCAGGACCAAGCAAAACTAGCTTCTAGGGAGAGCTGGGGGGAGACCCTAGGAGAAAACACCTACACTAGGAAGTTCTGAATCCATTCACAGGCACAGAGCCAGGGAGGTGCAGAATCTCACCAGGGGCTGCCTCCCACCGCTCAGATCCAGCTCAGTGTTTCAAGGACATCCCTCACCTCCCTCCAAGAGACAAGTGGGAGAACAGGGCCAGAAACTCAGCCCATTCATCCTCTTCAAAGGATAGGACCAAAGATCTAGAGCTGAGAGCGACCTTCAAGGCCAACTTATCCAACGCCCTCATTTTACAGATGAGGAAACTGAGGCCGAGAGAAGTGACCTGCCCATGGTCACATGGAGACTAAGTAGCAGAGCTGGGCCTTGCACCCAGGCCCTCTGCCTCTGAATCCAGCGCTCATTCCACTGGACCACACTTCAGGATAGAAAAGGAGACTGCATCGACTCCTGCAGGCTCATGTTCCCCACCCACCCACCCTGCCCATGTGGAAAGCAGGCACAGTCCGAAGGCAAGGACTTGGGAGGGCCAACGCTGCTCCATCCGCAAGGTGGGGTTGTGAACCCTTTACAAACCGCACAGTCCTCGTCCTTGGTTAAGAAGTGGGGGAAGGAAGGAGGGAAGAGTACATCTGTGTGTTTGTAAATGAGTACGGGGGGAACTGCGGCTAGGCTGAGTATGGGTCGCTTGAACGATGTCTCTGTCTATCTGAATGTCCGTGTGTCCGTATGGTTGCACTTGTCTGATTGTGCATCTGGAGTGCTTCCGTGTGTGTGTATGTGTGTGTGTGTGTATGTGTGTGTATGTGTGTGTGTGTGTGTGTGTGTGTATGTATGTGTGTGTATGTGTGTGATTCTTGAGTTGGAGGTCTGTGATCTGGTCCTGGGTCCCTGCATAAAATATTTCTCAGTGTGACCAATATGTGTGTTTCTGAAAGAGTGTACATCATTCTCTGAGTGTGTCTGGGCATCAATCTGCATGTGTCGCAGTGTTTGGTATGTGCACAGGAATGCAAGAGTGTTGATTCTGAATACAGGTTGTTGTTAATAGTTAAGGATTGCAGGAGAAACAAGTGGTTTGTTTCTGTTTCATAAAGATATTTTCATGTCAAAAAAATCGTGTGTGTGTGTGTGTGTGTGTGTGTGTGTGTGTGTGTGTGTGTGTGAAGACGCTGGGCCTTGGCAGTATGGCCAGCATGGGCACGGCACAGAGTGGCTCAAAGGCGGTGTCAGGGCCAGGGGACAACAGGCCCTGGGGGCCTCACATTACAGAACAACATCGACAACGCTGTTTCTTCATATCCAGGTCTTTGTCTGCGCTGGCTGTGACATCTCCCGGAGAGCTTTGAAGGCCTGGCTTCTCCCCAGCCTGATTCTCATCCTTGTTGTCTGCGGCAGTGGTGACTGCAGTGGCTGAGGGTTCCTGGGCGCTCCCATTGGGTGGGGCTGGGTCCTCAATTACCACAAGCTCAGCCTTGATAGTATCTTGTAAACCCAGGACTTTCTTCGTCTCTGCCTCATCCTCCACATTCTGGTAGCCCATGAAGATCATGGTAACTGGTTGCTCCTGGCTTGCCTCAGTGCCTGAGGCCTCTCCTGGCTGTGCCTGTACTCCGGTGATCTCCCTTCGGGGGGTGGATCTCGCCACCTCAGGGGTCCCCCGGGCTTCAGGGGCTGCTGTCACTGTCACCTCACTCAGTGTCACCTCATCAGCTTTGTGGATTAGGTCATCTACCTCAGAGGAACTCAGCTGGTGAATGCCATTCTCGGTGGTGCCATCCACTGCATGAACCACTGTATGAGGCGAGAAGGAAGGGGAGAGACAAGGGATAAGACTGTAAGACCAAGGGATCTTGGGAAGGAGGTCTGAACAGAGCTGCAGCCAGGGTTTGGCCTTGGAGCTGGGAATACTGATTCTGTGCTGTGGTAACAGGTAAAGGTGACCCTAGGGGCTCCAGAGGCCTGAACTTGGATCTAGGAGAATTGTATCCCTCCCTCCTAATGTAATCAGTAAGAGTCACTCTCTGGAGGTCAAGAGCTTTGACCTTGCACCAGAGAGAACTGATTCCCTCCCTCCTTTGATAACAAACTCAAGAGGTTTGAATACAGATTTGGGAGAAATGATTCTTTCTGCGGTAGCCAGTGAGAGTGACTGGGGAACAGCAATACCTGAAGGGTTTGACTAAACATCTGGTGGACAAAAGCCCTAATTTGGACAGTCCTGCTCTTCCTGCCCTCCTCTATGCCTGTTTCCACAACTGTAAAATGAGTTGAACCCAAAGGTCTTTGCAGCTCTCACATGCTTTGAACAAGATCCCCCAAAAGACAGTGCCTTTGAAACTAAGGATTCTTTTGAAGAACTTTGACCTCAGAACTTAAAATCTCTTGCACCCTAACTCTCTGGCCATGACCCCGAGGATGAGGGGTAAAAGACAGTAAAACATCCTCTTTTTATGGATAGGGAAAGTACAGAGAAGGCAGGTGACCTCCCCAAAGTCACACAGCCAGTTCTGCAGGGCAGCCAAGGTTGGAATTCCAGCCTCCCTGGCATCCAGCCTCAGGTTCTTTCCCAGCACAGGGACAAAGAGTGTTGAGTTCCTGCAGCATCAGCAGCCTGGGAGTGAAACCCTGATGGAGGCCCCCAGTCTGAGCCTCCTCTCAATAAAACCAGGCAGGGCCAAGCTAAGGGGAGGGGTAACTGCTGTTCTGACCACTGGGTGGCACCATTGCTCCACCCAATCTGGGCGCTGGACTGGCATGGAGGGTGACGCCAGGGCACCAGGAGGGAGTAGTGAGGGGTGGGAGGGAGAAGAGACACTCAGGCTGTCAAAAGACTGCAGTAGGGTCAGGAATCCTGCCAGCCCACGGCTGCTATGGAGATGGATCACCTTTCTGTCACTAAGCAACCTGGGTCCAGTTTGGCTGGCTCTGAATCCCCCAGGAATAGTGTCCAGGTTATCAGTGGAAGTAGGGGGGAGGGAGGAATCCAGGAGAAGCCTCCCTCAAGAGAAGCCTCTGATGGAAACTCATGGGCCAAGCTGGCTTCACTGTCTGGGCCTCAGATGCCCCCCAAATGTAAAAGATTAATGGACTGTAAGTTTCAAGGTGCCACCTAGTTCTAACATTCTTTGGACACTAACTCTCCCAGGGCACCGGTGCCCTTCACCGGGGCATCCTGGACTATGCAGACTTTGTCCCCAGGCTGTATAGACTGAACCAGACAGGTTGTGAGGGGCTGCTGTGAGAAAAACAACCCTTGGGTGAAGGGGATCCTCAGTCCCAGGAGAGGAGGTCCTGGAACCTGGGTCCTCGCTCCTCCAGGCAGCTTCAGGGCCTCACAGCGAGGGAGGCTGGCGGCCTACCTTTCATCTCGTCCTCATACACCTTCACCCCCTGCAGAAAGGGCTCCTGAGGGGGCAGGGTGGTGCTGGACAGAACTTTGGTCTCTCCAGTCACCCTATCCTTCTCCACGGTTATCTCCACAGAGTACATGGCTGAGACATAAAGGGGGACAGGAATTACCACAAGAGCACCCCAGGCCCCAGCCCCGACCTTGGGCCAAGCAGGAGCGAGCAAAGGAGCGAGGCGGGTGGGAGAGCAGAAGAGGGGAGGCCAAGCAGAGGCAAGAGTGGGGTGGCCACACAAGGAGCAGCACTCTGCTGCAGAGGAAGGCGCTAGGAGTCCTGGTTCAGCTGGGTGACCGCAGGCATATCCCTCCCCTCTCTGAGCCTCAGTTTCCCCCAACAAGGCATTAGGCCTTCAAATTTCCTTCCAGTTACTGCCCCTGCTTCCTCAACACAGGTCATGCTGTGTACTGGATTTGGAGTCAGAAGACCTGGGTTCAAATCCTAATGGTCCAACTTGTGGGACCTTGGGTCCCTTCCCATTACTGAACCCGAGTTTCTCTATCTGCAAAATGAGGGAGGTTACCCTAGATGGTCTTTCCATCTCATTCCAACTTTAAATACTTCAGGGTATATAACATATGTGAGTGATATGAGCCTGGCTTCAGAGTAAGGAAGACCTGTATCCATGTCTGACCTTCATACCTGCTTCTAGTTCTGGCCTCAGGCCCAAGCAGAACAACTCCCAAGAACTTTCCCAGATGAGGGCCCCTCAAAGCCTCCAAGACAGCTATCCTCCCTCTCCATTACCCACTCACCCTGTCTTCTTTTCAAGCTAATAACCCCAATTCCTTCACCTAATTCTCTTCCTGAGTGTTCCCTTGTCCCTACATCACCCCGATCACCCTCAATGTTCTTCCTAAAATGATCAATTAACTGAACAACATTTATTAAGCACTTATGAAGTGCCATTACATACTAAGAAGTAAAAGACCACGTCTGCCCACAAGGAACTTACAATCTAATGAGATGCTAAGACAAAACCCAGGAACTCTCTAGAAAAGTCAAGGCTCCACCAATCCTTTAGACAGTTATTTTTTTCCTTTAAACACAATTTTTGGATTTATTATTTATCCTTATTACATTCTGTCTTATTATATCTGGTCCACTTTTCTGGCTTACTAAGATCCTTTGGATCCTGACAACCATGCCTCAGTGGTTCATAATCAGTCTCCGTTCCTGAAGAGAACCATGGAGATACTCCCTCTGCAGTCTTGTCTTCTCCTCGGTCTACACTCCTAAGGTTAATGCCAGAGATATTCCCATGGGGTGTTATCTTCCCCCACTCTTTCCCCAGTCTCCACTCCTGAGGCTATAACAATGGAGACACTGTGTTCCTGTTTTCTCCCCTCTTTCCCAAGGTGATTCTTCTGCTCTGGCCAAGTGAGTTTCCTACACGAAAGGCTCACAGTATAGTCTGGCTCCAAACTCTTACACTCTTTCCAACTGAGTCCCAGTTCTCCCTTCCTCAGAACCCACACAGCCTTAGGATGCACTGCATGCTGTGTTAACAGGAACTCCCCAGTTTGCCCACAAGTGTATGCTGTCACCCCAGGGCCTGGGGCTTAGAAAACTCACTCATCCTGAACCCAGCCGTCTTCAATGTTGCCTCTACTAGAAGAATGAGCTGGTTCCCCTGAGATTGGGCCAGGCAGGGCTGGGGCCTGTAGGGGTGACAGTGTCTCAGGAAGGAGGGGAAGGATCCAGACAGTTGTAGGCACCCAGGACTTGGAAGCAGCAAGGCGGCGCTGAGTTAGGGCTACCATGCGAGTAAGCCCACTCCTCCAAGGAAGGGAGGGTGGTGTTTGAGGGCAGCCAAAGCAGATGGGCCAACCCATGAGGGAGGCAGACAGAGTGTCTCATGTGGAGAAATCCAGGGCCCTGAGCAGAGGGACCTGGGAAGGCCTTGGTGCGGACATTCTGCTGCAATAGCATGACCTAGAGTCCTCTGAGAACTCTGGACCAGGTTTTCTGAGTAAAGTCCTTCCCACCCAGTACTTATTTCCAGCCCACATTTGGGCTAGGCCCACAGCCAACTCTCAGCAGCTCCCAGCCCCACTAATTCCAGGTGATGAAAAGTCACCAATAATCTAAAACTCTACCCCCTAGATCAGTATTACTGCCACAGTGAGATGGTTTCACTAGGGCCATCACAGGCCAGATAGCATGTCGTCTTCCATGTAAATAATCCATACTCCCAGATAGCTGAAAGTTGGCTGAATGTCATGGACAGCGATGGAGCATGAGCTCTAGAAGACAATGGACCCTGCCCTGGCAGCAGGGGCTGGCCCAAAGCCCTCCTAGGGGTGTAGAAGCGGGAAAGAGGTTCACCACCCACCTGCCTTCATCATCTCAGTGCCTTCCACCACCTTCATGGGGCTGCTGGTGACTTTCTTCTCTGCTCAGGAAGAGAAAGAATCAGGGGACACGATTAAGAGACAGAACCTAGCCCTGTCCCAAGAATACATTCCCCAGAGGAAAAATCCCACATCACAGACAGAAACTGAGCCTCAGACACAAGGAACTTGCTCAGAAAAATAGGGTTGAGGAATCATTCTCAATTTCCAGATGGGGCCCAAAGAAGGGAAGGCATTTCCCCAAATTCATACAGATATCATACTTGGATCAGATCTCCATCCCCACACCCAGGGCTCTTTCCACACCCTAGGCTGACTCTTTTAGAGAAAGAAGCAATGGGGTGTGGGGAGACTGGGGGAGCCAAGACACCCTGAGTTGTAATGCATTTAGGGAGTCAAGAGGCCTAGGTTCTAGTACCAGCTCTAACTTTCTTTCCCAAGGTTATTACATCTAAAAAAATGCAGGGTTTAAGGAGGATCTCTGAGCATCCTCTTAGGTTTCACATTTGCTACTCTGAGCTTCTCCAAAGGAAGCAAGCTAGAGCAGCCCAAAGAGACCCCCTCCAGCAGTTTCTCCTGCATCTCCCCCATCTGACCACCAGAGGGCACCCACTACCATCCCCATCTGAATATTCTCACTGTAACCCTCCCAGATCCAGGGATCCTGGACACTTACCTCTGGGGGAGGCCACTGGGGTCTGCAAAGTGAAAAAAGGGGAATGGTCACCCTGAGTTCCCATGGCCTGGCCCCCCAGCCACCCACAGACCTAACCTGGGGCAGGCTGGGTCTTGGTACCCTTCCCCATGACCCAGAACCTCACTTTTCCAGCTGCCCAGGACCCCTGCAGTTACTCGGAAAAAGCAAGAAGCGGAGAGGGAGCCCGGGGCATGCTAAAAACCTGGTCATTAGGTTTCCCATGTGAGCGCATACATCTCAGAAATCGGCAAATGCTAGATTATTGTTTTACTGATGGCTGAGAGAGACTTTAAGTCAAGGAAAAAAGGTTTAAAACGCAGACAAAACGCAAAAGTGTGTTCTATGGACATTGTTTGAACTCTTGGAGAGCTAGCTGTTAAACATTTACAGCACACTCCTATTGGGGGAGGGGGAAGGCTGGGGGCAGCAATTCAGCATAGCTCAGGAGAAGCCCCTGTTCCTAACAGAGCTTCTTTTTCCCCTCTAAAATGGGGCCGAACTAGACAATCTCCAAAGCCCCTTTGGGCCCCCATGTTCTGGATCCCACTGGATCAGGCGGAGGAGGGCCCACAAAAAGTGGGCTTAATCAGGGAGGGTGTTGAGGTAGGGCCAGGCTCCTGGGGATGGGATCCCAAGGGAAAGGAGGGAGGAGCAGAGGATCCAGGAGACTTTAGCTTTTGCCCCAGGAAGGCCAGATGTGTCCGGGTCTGGCTGACGGGTCAATAGAGCCATCTTAGGGAGGAAACTGTCAGGTGTGGACAGCATCCGGCTGCCATTGGGAGGGAGGAGGAAAGGGATACAGGGATGCTAAAGCTTGGCTTTATTCACTCCCTCCAGGAAGCCCTCTCAAAAGGATGCTCCCCTCTTCTTCAATCCCTCCAGATCTTAAAGATTCAAGATTCCCTCTGGGATTGGGGCTTCCCTGAGCGGGGCAGTGTCTCTTAACTCCCCCGAGAGCCACCTTGCTGCAGGGACCTCACCTTTTGGGAATTAAGGATCTTCTCTTCCTTGCTCTCCTCCTTCACAGGGCTTGGGGCTGGGGCCTGAGCTGGGACCACCACATTCTCCCTGGTAGCTGGGATAGAGTCACCTGTCTCCAGGATCTCTAGCTCTGTCTCCAACCTAGGGGAGGACAGAATCTTTGCTGAGGCTCAGGTTATCAGGGATGACCAATGAACAGATCCTGGAGCTGAAAAGTCAGAAGACTTGGCCACTGATTCATTGGGTACCTTTGGGCAAGTCTCTTCCCCAATCAAGGCCTGTTTCCCCATCTGTAAAATGGTTTGATGGTCTCTAAGCACTCCTCTAGTTCTGACAATCTGTGAGTAACAGAGTATATTAGCAAAATGAGGCTGTCTTTTACCTAATCAGCCACTGAAGATCTGGGAGGATGCTTAGAGATCATCTAGTCCTCATTTTACAGATAGGGAAACTAAGTTACAGACAGGAACTGGCATTTCCCCCAGGATCACAGAGCTGGAGTCTGGATTAGAACCCAGGTTTTTGTGATGCTCCAGATACAAGCTGCCTGGGGAGGGGGGGAGGTGGAGTAGGGTAGAGAGAAGAGGGGGAGAGAGAACATCAGGCAGACCCACAGAAAAGAGGTAAGTGCCAGAGACCTGCCAGTGACTACACCCTGTCTCCTAGAGTGACAGGGGAACCAGACCAGAGACACTTTCCAAGCACAATAAATCTCTGGAAAGAAAAATTCACAGGACCCAGGTTTTCCCACTGTCCAATACCCCTCCCTTTCCCCCACATCACTCCACCCCCCCCCCCAAGCCAAACACAGCTGGCTTGGGTGGGGTAGTGAGCCCAGGGTGTGTGGCTTCCTTCTGGGCTGAGCCAGAGGTCACTCAGGCCCCCCCAGGTGACCACACCCTTCCCACAGCCAGGCACAGAACTACAGAGGATCTCAAAGCACTCTAGCGGGCCAACCAACTTTAGATGTCACAGAGCTAGGTTAAGGAACAGGTGGGCACTGCCCCTTCTTGGACCCAGGAGAGACATCACCCCCTTAAGGGAGGACTCTTGTCTGTGAAAGACAAAAGGCAAAAAACCTTGGTGAAAGGGTGTGGAACTATAGGGGTCTTCTCCATATTCTCCCTATTTAGCTAGTTTACAGGAGTCACAGGGAGGTAACAAGCACTTAAAGATCCTGCCAGGTGCCAGGCATTGTGAGGAGGGTGCTATCTCTGTGAAAAGTCAGCATCTCCAAACTTCACATGGGGAAACCTGGGTTCAAGACGTGGTCCCACCCTGACTATCTCTTCCCTCCTCTACAAAATGAGAGATTTATATGGAATACTTCCTCAGCCTGGATTCTGGGGGAGGGGGAACCATGAGAAATTATCTCCTTATCTGCACAGACTGAAGGTCCCTTCCCAGCAGGATCTGAGGCCCTAGCCTGGATGTCCCCCTGGCTGGGTTGGATAGAGGTTTTGTCTTAGCCAGGACTGAAAGAGTCTTCTCTCTGCTCCCCTCCCCCTCCAAGGGCCTCGGTCTCTGGCTTCCATGGAGTGGAGAGGGAGTAAGTCTGCTGGCTAATGCTGGGCTGGGCCAGGAACCAGGGGATCCCCCGGGATAGCATTCCCAGCACCTCTCAAACTGATGGAGGCCAGCCCCAGAAGTCAAGGCAAATGCCTTATCTCCCCACTCAGATCAGGGGCAAAGGCAAGAGGTAGTGGTCCACTCAACCCAATTACCACACATTTATTTTACATACGTATGTGTATATATATATATGTATATATATATATATATATATATATATATATGTATCATCTCCCCTATTGAAGTATAAGCTCCCAGAGGTCAGGGACAGTTTCATTTTGCCTTTGTATTCTTAGTTGCTAGCACAGTACCTGGCACAGAGTACCAGGGGATTGCATGATAGCTCTTGGGTCAGACCAAGCCCCTCCACACCACCCACCACCACCACCACCATCACCATCACCACCGAGGCAAGACCAGACAGAAGCACCGCCTCCCCACCTGAGGATAGAATCCTCTAGCTGTTTGACCTTCTGCTCATCATCCTGCATCTGCTTCTTCATCATTTCATCTTCCTCAGTGGAGGGGGCCCCCTCCAGCAGCCATCGCTCCCGAAGGGCCTTGGACTATGGAGGGCAGAAAGGTGTGGGTAGTGATGTTTCCCACCATAAAAGCCAGGCTTAAACACTGAGCAGCTGACAGGATCATAGAGAGAGGGGCTGAATGCCTGAATGCATGGTGTAGGGAGTTCTCAGTGAGGTCCTGTTTCCCTTGTCAATGTAGGCTAGTACCTTCTCTGCAATTCATAAGCCTTAGAGCACAGATTGTTGGGTGACTTGATCAGGATCACACAGTATGTGTCAGAGGTGGGTAACAATTCAGATTTATAGGTGGAAGGAACCTTAAAAATCTAACCCAACTCCCTCATTTTACAGATGGGGAAATTGAAGCAGAGAGGTTAAGTGATTCAAGATCACACAGGTGGTAAAATGGCAGAGTTGAGGTTTGAACAAAGAGCTAAATTTAACAGCTTAAATTTAATCTCTGACTTCAGAGACCATCTTCCATTGATCATATCAAAGGAGACTGCTGCCCTTCTTCTGGATCCTAACCAAAGGAAAGGGAGGCTGGGGGGGGGGGGGGGGGGGGGGCGGGGAGGGATGCAGTCATCGGTAGGGACAGGTACCTTTAAATGCTGCAGCTGTCGCCGGTCATCCTCTAATTGCCGCCTTTTATTCTCAATTTCAGTTTGCCTCTTTCTCTTCTCCTAAGGGATGGGCGTGAAGGGAGAGTCAGTCTCAAAAAAGGGCTTCCAAACATCTTATTTTTTCTTACATGCCTTGGATCTTAAAAGTCATAATTGAGAGGGATGCTAGGCTAGGATAACAGCTAACAGAGCTGGGGTGCAATACCACAAACCACCAGCAGGTGTCATCATCTACCAATGGATCTTGAACCTGAACTTTCTAATCTTTAGGTTTAATCCCATGCATTATGCAGGGTTCATTCAGAATCTGAGTAAGTGCTTAGAGACCTTCTATTCCAACCCTCCTTTTTTTTTTAATTTAAATTTTAAATTTAATTTTTACTTGCAAAAAAAAAATCTATTTTCTCTCTCACTCCTACTCCCATTATAAAGAAAAAAGAAAAGGAAAAGAAAACTCTTATTACAAATGAGCAGTCAAACAAAACAAATCCCTACGTTGCCAGTATCTTTAAAATGTGTCTCAGGATGGCCACCGTCTCTCCCTAAGAAAGTGGGGAGTGTCCAATCCTCTCCTTTTATAAGTAGGACAAAGAGAAATCCCATTGCCAAAGTGAGGCGGAGGCTAAGATCGTCCCTCTGGCCTCCCAAGTCATAGGCAAGGCCTTGTCTTGTCACTATGTCACATGGCCTACTTGAAAATGGAGGGAGTCAGGAGACCAGGGCTCTAGGTGTCTTTTGTCTAGTACAACTACTTGACTGTGTGACCTTGAGTTAAGTTCCAGTCCCTCTCCGAGCCTCACTTTTAAATCAGAGATTTATCACTGAATTCACAACTGATATCACTTAATCCAACCCTATCATTTTAACATGAGATGAAAGTAAGTCCCAGAGGTGAGGTGATCTATCCAAGCTGCTAAGTGGCCCAGCCAGGATTCAAACCCAGGTCCTCTGATTCTCAATCCAATGCTCCCACATTATACTGTCCAAGTTGTACACTGGGGATGTCCTTCACTGCCTAGCTATTGAAAGGTTTTTTGGGGTTTGGTTTTTTTTTAACCACCATCAGTGATTGTATTCACATAGGGAATTTCCAAGTGAATGAGTTTCCTCTACTAATGCAGGTAGGCACATTCTCTGTAGCTGATAGTTTTGGGGAGCTGCCAAGAGCACTGAGGTTAAGGGATTGGCCCAGGGTCACACAGCCTGTATGTTCCAGACAGCTTCTGATCCCAAAGCTAACCATTAACTGACAACACTAGGGATGGGGAATCCGTGGCCTCGAGACAACATGTGGCCCTCTAGGTGCTCAAGTGAAGCCTTTTGATGGAACCCAGTTTGAATTCAAATGGCTGCACTTGAGGACGTAGAGGACCACACATGTGGCCCCAAGGTCACAGGTTCCCCACCCCTGGACTATGGCATACTGCATCTTGCTATCATCAGGAATAAATGGGGTCACAAATGGGAAAGTTTTCTAAAATGCAAAGAGGTACATAAGTACAATATTCATTATTATTAATTAACTTTAATCACAGACATACTATTAACAAATATTGAATTATCTTTATTATTGCAACGGGGAAGCTCTCTGCTAATGCATCACTGTGGTGTGGAGGTGACCCTGGGAGTTCCTGAAGCCTCTGCCAACAGAGTCTAAACTCTGGCAGGTTGTCCCAGACTGGAAAGGCTTTGAGGATGGGCCCAGTAACAACAGATAATATGAATCAGTTTAGAAGCTAAATGTGGAGAGAAACTCATCACCAGCCTGGGGCTTCGCCTCAAGAAAATCCAGCTTTTTACAGATGAGGAAACTGAGGCCCAGGGAGATCAAAGGATTATAGGATCATAAATGTAGAAGGACCTTAGGGGTGATCTATTCCAACCCTCTCCCTCCCTCTTACAGATGAGTAAACTGAGACCCAGAGAAATTAAATGACTTGACTAAGGTCACACAAGTAGATGCTTTTTGTTTCTGTTTCTCTCACATAGTTGGACAGGAAGGACTCCTGACCCCTATTCCCCACCCCCAGCTTAATCCAGCTTCACTAAAGCCCTTATTAAGATTAGGGGGAATGATGTCAGGGTACTCACTGCAATGGCCTGAAGCCTTTCCTGTTGGAAGGTGGTCTCTACAGAGACTCTGTTAAAAAAAAAAAAAAAGTAGCATGAAGTCATAGACAGGCTTGAATGGACCTCTTAAAATGTGACTGTACCCTTACCCCTTTCCCAAAGAGGTAGCTCCCTAAGGGCAGGGGTCCTCTCTCCTTCCTGCAGCTCAGGATGTCCCATGGCCCAGCAGAACAAGGCCAAGGTGTTCACAAGACTCCCCAAGACGACCTAACCTCTCTGCTGCTTCCTCAACATACTTCCCCTCTCCCTTCGAATGTTACCTCCTCCAGGAAGCTCTCCCAGATTGCTTTGGCAAGAGTTTGCAGTCTTTACCTCCTCCCCATTCTCCTTGCCTTTCTCTTGCCCCTAGGACTGGAGCTCAGAGCATCAGCTGTTTAAGCCAAGTTTTGTTGGGGGTGTAAGCTCAGTTCCATGTGGACAGTCTCGGGCAGGTAAAAGTGAGGACTTCTAAACCTTAGAGTTCTCATGAGGCCCCCCAGGGAACAGCTGGGAATTGAGGTGTGAGACCCAGGCTATCTCGTGCATCTCCGCCACTTCTCCGTGGGATATGTGCTGGGGAGAGCATCCCACCCTCGAAATTGGCCCGGGGTCTGAGCACACCTGTTGTTGACTAACAAAAGGCTGAGAGCACGCCCGGTATTCACGTGCAAACTATGTGGTGGCGGGAGAGCTTAAGTAGGGTCAGGAAAGCCTGAAGGTGCTCTTAGCGCTGAGGGGCCCTTAGAGGACAGAAGGCCCCTCTTCCCTCTCTCCTGTCTTTTTTCTCCCCTCTTCCACTCCCGCTTCCATTCTCTTACTGTAAGATCTTTGCCTCCTTGGGAGATTCCTCTCTCCTCAGGAAGAATTCACCCTGCACATGTAACCAAGACCCTGAATAAAGCCTAACCCTTGTTCGACTCTGGAAAGTCTCTTCTCTCATACGTTTATCCGGTTTGGCCAGCCGAAGACCTGCGATAGGTAAGGTAAGACTCGGGTAGCCCTTAGGCCTCTAGGCCTGACAAAGTTTGACATAATAAAATAGAACCAAGTCATCGCTGCTGGAGCATTCCTCTATCTGCAAAGTGCTTTGAGATCCTCAGTCACAAATCCCCAAAAAGCCCAGGACTGCTTAGTACAGCAACACACCCAGGAGTGACTTTCTGATGAGCAGAAAATGCTGAGTGGTTTAGCTGGGAGATTCTGGTTAGGAGCCAGGGACCCTAATCCTTCCCCTGTTGTGTCTAGTCCCTGACCATCCCAGGCAGACAGACTATCCTAGGGCCCAGATCAGCACAGAGAGCAGGATGACCGTAGCACCTCATTCCTGCCCCTCCTTTCCCCCAAATCCCATAGCAAAATGATCACCACCACCTCTCCCTGCCCTTAGAGCTGAAACTGCAGCTGGCCTTAGGTTATCAATTGCTTCTCTTCCAAAGAACAGATTTGTCCCTAAATTTGTACCTCTCCAGACTCAGGTGTGAGATAGAGGTGAGAAACTGAACCATTGGGGCAGTTCTTTGGTTAGAACAAGAGAACTCTAGATTCAGTGTGGTATAATAAAAAAAAAAAATGCTGCATTTAGGGTCAGAGGGTATAGGGTCAAAACCTGGGTGTCAGAAGGCCTAGGTTTCACGGGATCATCTACTTAGAGCTGGAAAAGAGCTCAGTTGTTATCTGACCCAACCTCCTCATTTTACAGTCTCTAGCTTGGCTCCAAATGTGATGGGATATGATGACCTTGGACAAGTCTCTTCTCCCCAGGTCACAGTTTCCTTCACTGTAAAATGAGTTGTTTGGACCCGATGCCCTGGATCCTGTGATCTGCCCTTCTTTCAGATTCAGGAGTAGGGATCCTAAATCTGGAGAGCCCCAGCCTAGGCTAGAAGCCCGAAGATCGAGTTTTCCTACTGCTGACAAAGTTTTCAGTTGGCAAGGGGCAGTCTCTTCAAAAACAACCAATCTTGTGGGGTGTGGACTAAATCAAGGATTATCATTCCCATTTGATAGATGAAGGAACTGAGACTCAGATCTTAAAAACCAAATAATGCAACCCCTCCTTTTAAAGACAGGGAAACAAAGGGGAAATAATTTGCCCAAAGTCATGCATCAAATTAGAAGCAAAGCTAGAACCCTCGAGGAGGTCAAAGGACCTTCTACGGTCCCATTCAGCTATAAATCTATGATCCTCAAATCTATGTACCTCAGATCTCCAATGACTTGCTCATCCACCAGAAATGGATAAATCCTGTCCTCTTCCAATCTCCTGTATTCTGATGGCTTTCAATTTCCAAGTAAAAGTTCCTATTTAAACACCAGAAACCTGTCCTGGTTGAACTAACTGAATATAGCTACGTCTGCCACATGCCCCCAACAAGACCAAGGCAGACATAATTAGAGGCTTGACAGTTGGCTGGCCCTGTTCAAGCATCCTCCAAATTCTCTGCCCATTACATGGAAAGGAAAACAGACCTAGCATCAGAGATTCTGCAGTTAGGAAGAGCTTGAAATATCTTTGAGGAGCAGCAATTATCTACCTCAGGCCTAGGTGGTCTGTGAGAAGGCTCCATGGAAGCGAGGGAAAATGTTCTAATAGTGAAGGGGAAAGAGAATAAGCATTTATACAGCATCTATTATGTGCTGCGCACTGTGCTAATCACCTTATATTTTTCATTTGATCCTCCCCACAACCCTGGGATGGAAGTGCTGTTATCATTCCCATTTTACAGTTGAGAAAACTGAGACCAAAGTAAAGTGACTTGCCCAGGGTCACACAGCTACTAAGTGTCTGAGGCTGGATTTGAACTCAAGTTCTCCCCTGACTCCAGACTCAACACTATTGTCTCACCTAGACACTTCAACAGTCAGTGCCCAAAGCTGGCTAGACCACAGGGACTCTTACTATCATCTTGACCCAATGGTACTTTCCAGCTAGCAGCCTCATGCCACCCTAATCTCAAATTTCCTTCAGTCAACTCTAAGACACCAACTGGCCGCCAGAGTCACCAAGAGTCACCAGCAAGGGAATGAGTTGGCATATCCCACCACACCTGAGCAAGACATCCTCCTGCCCCTCCCTGAGCCTCAGTCACTGAGACTGTCAGAGCCTGGATTCCAGTCTTGATTCTGCCCCTAACTTAATGTCTCACCTTGGGTGAGTCAATTCCTCTCCTGCATCATGATAGACTAGATGGTGTATGGTATCTAAGGCCTTCCCTGAGCTCTGACATTCTGGGATTCTAAGGGTCCTCCCAGATCTGAAGTTCTATTTCCTGAGGGCCCATGCAGCTGTCACATTCTGTGTCCTAAGATCCCTCCAAGCCCTGATACTCTATATCCTAAGGGCCTCCTAGCTCTGACCTTCTGTTCTAAGGGACCTCTGGGCTTAGAGTGTCTCTGCTCTGACATTCTCTGCTCCAAGGTCTCCCCACCTAGCTCTGATCTGTGTTCTGTGGGTCCCCCAGTTCTACTGTTCTGAGTCCAGGAGTGTAGTTATAAGGCCGGGGGAATGCTGTTTACATGAAGAGCTGCCCTGATGGGAGAAGCCACTGCCTCAGTCGGTCAGGCTTCACCAGACTTTCAAGTCACCACTCCTTTGGAAGGATGAGCTGTTTCTCTGGTTAGCTGCTCAGTGACGGGTCAAGTAGAAAAATAAAAGGATCAGGGAGAAGCTGAGAAAAACTGAAGGCGGAGCTCAAACTGGAACAAGGAAGGCCTTCAGAGCAGGTGAGACTCATTGGGCCTGTGAGATCCGTGGGGCCCATGGGCCAGGGAAAAGCCCCCAGGTAAAGGGCTCCTTCCTGTATGGCAGGGCTCCCAGCCCCAACTTTAGAGCTGGCCAGACCCCCCAAAGTCCAGGCCCCAGCTCCACAGTCAGCCAGGCACAGAGAGTCCATCCTGATTAGGTCAGCACCCAAGAGTCCAACCTTCAGCCTCAGAACCTGCCAGGCCCCCCAGCTCTCCACTCTGCCCATCCCCAGGGAAGCTGCTGATCAGTGATTTATCCGGGGGCCCCCTCTGGGAGGCGGGTGCCCTGGCAACACCACCATTGCCATGACAACGGCGATTACCCGGGCGCGGGGGAGAGGGAGCAGCCCACGGAGAAGATGGGGGGATGGGTTAGCCTCAGGACCCGCCCCACAGCTGCTCCCCCAGCCTCCACCCAGCCCCGCCCACGTCCCCTCCCCCCAGCAAAGAGAAAGCCAAAAAGCTAGAGAACGAGAACCTCTTCTCCTGGCAGGCTACGCTCCCCACTCAGGCCACTCCTGAGCAGCTCCCCGGCCTGACCCCATTACCCACCCTGGACTGGGAGGCTCCAGGTCTGGGCTCAAAGACCCTGCTGCTAGCTAAGCCTCAGTTTCTACAAAGTTCACCTTCTCCAAGAAGTCTCCCCAGAGCTTAGCAGGGGCGGGGTGGGCGCCCTGGAACGCTCCCCGTGGTCCTAGCCAGAGGGCGGAGCCTGATAAATGTTTATTGAATGAAGAATGAATGAACTTCAACCCATCCCACCAGCTGAAGACCCAGTTTAGTCTTTAGTGAAGAATATCCCCCTCCATAAAAAGAGGGGTTTGGAGCAGATCATCTCTAAGAACCCACTTGGTAGGTTATCTTCCCACCTTAGATTAGGAGCAGTTTTTGCCCTTCTTTATATCCCCAGCCTTTAGCACACAGTAGGTGATTAAGCACTTAGTAGGAGATAATGAACCTGGTTGACTTTGAAGGTCCCTCAGGGCTAAATTTCTCCAATTATTTTACCCAGTGAAAGTCCTGGGGAAGTAGGGAGGGCCAGAGCTGACAGATTCCAAATTGACACCCGCCCAGAAAGGTTGTGCAATGTGCCCAAGGTCACTCAGCTCGGTGGGTGGGGACTGGAAGGGGCTATTCTGGCCAGAGTTAGTCTGGCTCAGACCAGCCCCAAGTCCAGGAGTGAGCCCAGCTACCCTGCCCTGAGCCAGCCTCCCTGAATGAGGGAGGCTGCAAAGGGGGAGAAAGGACTGAGGGCACTAGGGGAGAATCTGGACACATTCCTATGTTAATTATTGAGAGGAAACAGCTGCCTCGACCTGGGATAGACCTGATTAAGGAGTCCGGGGAGGGGGGGCGGGGAATGTCTGCTACAGAGGGGAGCTCTCCACCAGGCTGAGGAGTCGAAGCTCTAAACAGAGGGCAGGAAACGTGCCACACAATTCTCTTTCCTGGCACGGAAAACCAGGAGTTCCAGTGCCCAAAGTCCTGCATGACATCGACCCCATTTCCACTCTTACAGAGAATGTCCCCCAAGAAGGATTTCCCTTTGGGGCACCTGATTCCAAGAGTTGGGAACTAATCTGCACTGGAAGATCTGGGAACTCACAAGTGGCTGATGGGACTCTAGGGAGTCCTCGGTCCAGAGGGTCTTAGCCTAGGCTCTGGGGACTGCTTTAAAATACTTTGATACTGTATTTCAATTTTACTAGTTTCCTTCATAATCTTGTGTATTTTATTTTATGCATTTAAAAACATGATTCTAAGAGGTCCGTAGGCTTCATCGGAATGATTGTCAAAGGGAACCCAGGACACAAAAAAGATTAAGGTATCTGGGCTAATACAACCTTCTCATTTTACAGATGGGAAAACTGGGGCCCAGAAAGGGACAACAATTTGCCCAGTACCTAAATAATAGAGAATTTAAATCCAGGTTCAGATGGCGATGTTCTTGACTTGGGATTGAGGTGGGTCTCCAGCTGGTGGGGTGGGGTCTGTATTTCATTCATTCATTCATTCATTCATTCATTCATTCATTCATTCATTCTGTACTAATTTATCAGGCTTCTACTTCTGGGAAGACCCAAGAGCCAGAGGGTGGACTGAGGTCCATCCTTGCCCCTTAGCCAGGAGAGCTCAGGATAAACTCTAGGAAGACTTCCTGGAGGAAGTAAGCCTTGAAGAAACTTTTTTAGGGCCTAGAAAAAGGTAGGGATTTGCACAACTTTACCAACAGCGAAGCCAGAATAATCCCTACCCTTCATTCCACTAAGCCTGCCGGCCCAAAGCCTGTAATTGGAAAATTCTTGTTGTTTAGTTGTTTTCAGACATGTCCAACTCTTCCTGACCCCTTTTGGGGTTTTCTTGGCAAAGATACTGGAGCGGTATGCCATTTCCTTCTCCAGCCCTTTCTACAGATGAAGAAACTGAGGCAGGCAGGGTTAAGTGACTTGTCCATAGTCAGCCCCCCATGAAGAAGACACTTCCTGACTCCTAGTCTAGCGTTCTGTGCACTATGGCGCCACCTAGACCCCCCCCCCCCCAACTGGATAATTACAGATGAGAAAATCACAGACTGGGAAGGGAAAGGCCCTGTCCAAGGTCACAGTGCTTGGTACAGCGAAAAGGGCCTTGCTTCTGAAATCAGAGGAACTAGGTTCAAATCCCACCTATGCTGCTTACTGACTGTTAACTTGTCTCAGTCACTTGCATAGGAATCCCCTAAGAAGGACCCAGTCTGTTGCTTCCAGAAATTTCTGGGGCTCCCAGTTGCCTCGGGAGGCCAATTTAAACTCCACTGCCTGCCATTCAAGGTCTTCTACAACCAACGGTTAGCTGAAAGACTACTGAAAGTCTTTGTGCTTCACTTTCTTTATCTGTAAATGCTCTTTGGTCCAGCAGGAAAAGTACACTAGCCCTTACCACCTATGTGACCTTAGATATGTCAACTTACTTTTCTGGACTTCAGTTTCTTCATCTGTAAAATAAGACAGTTGGTGGACTATTTGACTTGGTTCTAGACCTGTTGCTTTAAGAGTCCAAAGACATAATATGTGTGAAGTACTTTGCAAAACCACAAAGCTTTATCTCAATGTCAGCTGCTAAGATGAACACCCTACCTTTGACCCAGCAATATCACTCACTACTAGGTCTATTTCCGAAGATGACTAGGGAAAATGGAAAAGAACCTACCTGGCCTCAAATATTTTATAGCAGTTCTCTTTGTGGTGGCAAAGAATTGGAATTTGTGTGGATGTCCGTCAGTTGGGGAATGGCTAAAGGAGACATGGTATATGCTCATGATGGAATATTACTCTGCTATAAGAAATGATGAGCTCAATGATCTTAGAAAAGCATGGAGAGACCTCCACAAGAATTAACAAAGAGCAGAATAAGCAGAACCAAGAGAACATTGTATACAGTAACAACAGCATTGTTTTAAGAATAACTGAGCAACCAAGGCGTTCTATTATAAATGCTCAAATAAATCTCAAAGATTCTGTAAAGGAAGATGCTGTTTGAATCCAGAAAATGTTACTGTGGTGTAGGAAGTGATGATGAAAAATATGGAAAAGATAGACTTATGAAGGAACATGCTTCCACATCAAGACAAACAGATGACAGGACATAAGTATAATATGTTTTTACATATTTGTGTATGAGTGTATATGTATAGATATCTATATATATGTATGTTACATATGCATATATAACATACATACATATATTTATATGTATATAAATATATATCCTTCTTTGGGAGGGAAAAAAATAAAGTAGAAAAAGCACAGCAGAAAACAGGAAAACCAACAGGGAACTAAAGAAAAGTTGGGTAGCTCTGAAAACAATAAGTAATAGTTATTATACAGGTTTTCTTGAAATGGAAATTTATTACTTTATATTGAATCCTCTCTTATGGCCAACTACATATTTTTTTATTTCCATTGCATATTCAAGTGTAAAATTTTAAAAACTGACAAAAAAAAAATGATTAGCACCCTATATTTCCATGGGCAGCTAAGTGGTGCCATAATACATAGAGCGCAGGAACTAAAGTCTGAAGACTCATCTTCCTGAGTTCAAATCCGGCCTCAGACACTCACTAGCTGAGTGACCCTGGGCAAGTCACTTAACTCAAGATTGCCTCAGTTTCCTCATCTACAAAATGAGCTGGAGAAGGAAATGGCAAACCACTCCAGTACATTTGTGTCATGAAGAGTTGGACACAACCGAAATGACTAAAAATTTATTTCCAGCCTTATCTCATATTTTTCTCCATCACTCTTTTCATTGTGACAAAACAGAAGGCCCTCTCAGCCCCCACCAGTCCACTGTCTTTATTAAAACACTTTCCTGTGCTTGGAATGCCTTTCCCCTCTCTGATTACTAGCTGGTCTTTAAAATCTAGGGTTAATTGTCATCTCTACCAGGAAGCCTTCCATGACTGCTTCTTAGGCAATAATTTTCTCCTAGGACCTTGAATAACTTTGCCCTAGGATCTCACATAGCATTGTGAACTTCATTAATGCATTTATTATGTAATATTGTATATCACAATGAGGAGGGTTGGTAAAGAGAAGGGTCCTCAGGAATCTTAATGCTGATTGAACTACATGTAATCACAGAAAGTTAATGCTGGAGATCAGAGAGAGAAATTCAGTACAACCTTTAACACAAGGGCTAAGGTGTGGAGCAGAAAGGAACCTCAGAAGTCATCTTGTCCAAACCTCTTATGTGACAGGTGAGGCACCTCTGGGGCCCAGGAAAGGGGAATGACTGGCTCAGTGTCATACAACTAATACTAAAAGCTAACTAACATTTAGATAGCACTTACTGTGTGCCAGGCACTGTGCTAAACACTTCACAGGTATTATCTCAATTGATTTTCACAACAACTCTGGGAGGTAGGTGCTAATATTATCCCCATTTTTCAGATAAGAAAACTGAGGAAAATAAAGGTTTAAGTGAATTGCTCAGTCACAGGTCTAGTAAATATCTGAGGCAGGATTTAAATTCAGTTCTACATGAGTACAGGCCCATCTAGTAAGTGTGGAAGATAAAATTTATACCCAAGACTTCTTGTCTACCCCACCATGGTGCCCCTAAGGCTCCAGTAAGCTCCTTGAAGGCAAGAATTGTTTTACTTTTGGCTCTGTATGTACAGTGGCTGGTACATAGTAGGTGTTTATTTGACTCTGTATGCCCAGTGCCTGGCACACAGTAGGTACATAAGGGGCAGAAAGTGGTAGCCCCCTGCTGGTCACAGACTTATCTCTTCTCTGTCCCCTTCTCTGTCCTCAAAGGCTACCATCCTAGCTCAGGACTTCATAACTGGTCTATTGCTGTCGCCTCTGCAGCCTCCAGTCCTTCTCCAGCCACAGTTCCCTAAGCAACGCTCAGGAAGCACAGTTCTGACTGTGTCACCACCTGACCAAAAAGTTCTTGTACTCTCTACTGCCTCTTTGATGAAATGCAAACTCCCGTCTAGATTTCAAAGCCCACCATGCCCTGGCTCCCGCTGACCTCTCCAGACTGTTACCCATTAACTGGCCTTTTTGCTATTTTCGTACAGAAGGGAGAGCTCCAAGTCTCCTGTCTCCAAGCTCAAGCTGTACCTCAAGCTTGGAATATATACTCTCTCCTCACCCAGGACCCTTAGAATCCCAAGCTTCTTTCTTCCAAAACTTGGTTCAAGCACCTCAGCCTGCAGGAAGCCTGACCAACCCTGGATACCCTCAGACGGTGGAAACTCTTCCACCCCTCGAAAATGACCTTGTATTCCTTTTTTGTATAATCTGTCCTTTATTTATATGGGTGCATTCTTTCTCCAATATGGCACCTAATCAACTAACAAATGTTGATCATTTGAAGAGTAACTTGGACTGATTAGAACAGCCTCCCTGACAGGAGGTCACCAGCTTCTGTGACAAGGCACTCTCTTACACTCAAGGTAACCAACTCCTCCGTAGCCTATGTGCTTGCCTGCCTGCCTGTGGTAGCCCCCCGAAGCTATTAATATCTTTTATCTACTTAAAAAAACATGTATTAAGTATCTACTACTGATACTATGTCCCATAGGGTAGCTAGTGGTGCAGTGGATAAAGTACCAGGCCTGGAGCCAGAAAACTCATCTTCCTGAGTTCAAATCCAGCCTCAGACACTTAGTAGGTGTGTGACCCTAGGCATGTCACTTAAACCTGTTTGCCTCAGTTTCCTCATCTGTAAAATGAGCTGGAGAGGAAATGGCAAACCATTCCAGTATCTCTGTCAAGAAAGCCCCAAATGGGACCACGAGGAATCAGACACAATTTAAAAAATGACACAACATTGATAGTATACTTCAAATGAGCAGCTAGATGGCACAGTGGAAAGAGTATTGGACTTGAGATCAGGAAGACCTGAATTCTCATGCTTTCTCAGACTTACTAGTTGGGTCACCCAGGGCAAACTGTCTCAGTTTCCTCATCTGTAAAATGGAGGTAATAACGGTACCTCCCTCCCCAGGGTTGCAGTGAGGATCAAAAGAGATAATGCATATAAAGTGCTCTGAAAACCTATTTAAAGGCTAGCAATTCTGACTGGGCATGCACAAAGACAAAAACCAAAAAAGGTGCCTGCTTTCAAAAGGGCTTCCTGAAACCCAGAGACCATCCAGGGGTTTGGACAATTTGATGATTCTAAGGTCTCTTTTGGCTTTCATTTGCCTTGATACTATGAAGTTCAATAAATGTTAAGACTCAGAGTGAGATTACAGAGAAATAGTCCCTGACCTCCAGAAGCTCTGTAAAGTAAAGATAAGACAACACAGATAACTCTTAATACACAACATTGCAAGATAAGTGTGTAGAGCTCTTCCTTATTTCAAACTGAAATCCTGTCCCCTGGTAACTTCTTCCTACATTATTAATACACATAGACACACACAAGATAATATTCAAAAAGCTATATTATTCCTCTTTCACTTCAGGTAGGGGAAATTAACCAATCACTTTCCTCCCAACTCTTCTCTCTTCCACTCTACCAATCAAGGAGTATTTAAGCACCAATAGTTTGCCAGGCACTACAAGGAGCTGAGAACACAAAGACAAGAAAAAAATCCTACTAGCCCTCAAGGAACTTACATCCTTTTTGGAGGATGGAGTCACAGATAATGTAGGCAGATAGGAAAAAGATGAATTCACAGTGGCGTGTAGAGCAGCAGCCTTAGTAAATTGCAGAGTGTAGGAAAGGCTTCTTGTAGGAAGTGGCAGAAGTTGAGCCTTAAACAGAGCTGGGGTTCCAAGAGGCCAAGCAAGTAAACAAGCATTTATTTAGGGTCTCTCATGTACCAAGCACTAAGTACTAATGATCTAAAGAAAAGCAAAAATGGACTAGAGTTGAGAAGAGAATTCCATACAGGAAGGGGCAACAGGGAAAATTTGTACCTAAAGATTAAACATTCCTGTTATACAAGTGAGAAAATTTGAGACCCTAAAAGGTCAGGTGGTTTGCTCAGGTTTATAAAGCTGGTCAGGGACAGATTTTAAAATCCAAATTTCCCAATTCCCAATCCAAGAGGCATCATCTGGTCATCCCAGTCCTGGTTACCTAGTACCTATATGTCTAGGATTGTCTCCCCCTTTAGAATATAAACCCCTTGAGGGCAGGAACTGTGTCTAGTGCCTAACAGTGCATGGTACACAGCAAGAGTCTAGTAAATGCTTGCTGAATGATGCATAAAGCATCCAATTATAAAACGACTAATCTTTTTATAGAGCTTTAGGGATAGAAGGGTAACAATTGGCACAGGGAACTCCCAGAAGAGAAAACTCCCCTTGCCAATACAGGTTTAGCACCTTGTAGAACATAGTCTAGAGTACTTAGAGGTTTAGTGACTCACCCTGGGTCACAGAGCCAGTTAGTATACAGCAGGAGTAGAACTTGATTCCCCCATCTTCTTGGCCCTGGGACCATCTGAAATTCTACTCTGTCGCACTGACTTTGTATTTATTTATGAATGTATTTCCACATATTTCACTCTAAAGTTTATAAAATGCTTTCCACAGAATTATGGATATGATTGATAGTGATTAATTCCCCCAATAATAACTATTGATAGTGCCCTTGGCACTATGGAGCTAGCTTCTGCTCCCAGGCCTAGGGGGCCTTCTCATTTGGACTCCAGGATCCCATGATCCCCTTATCTTCCGTGGTCATGGGACACGCTCAAGCTGTGGTCTTTCATGAATGAAGGAAAAGACTCCAGCTCATCTCTCCTGCTGATCCAGTTTCTGAGTTTCTGTCTCCTACAATAGATGCCCAATATTCCTCCCACCTCTGCTGGTTGAAATCTCTAACTTTCTTTCCAGACCCAGCTCAAATGTTATGAACTACAAGAAGGCTTCCAGGATTGCTATCCCATGTTCCCTGCAACCCAGCCAGTAGTGATCCCTACTTTCGGAAATGGTCTCATCATCTCTGGACAGTGAGCTCCCTATGTGGAGGAATTGACTTTTAATAGATCTTTGCAGGTCCCTCTCTTATCCAAGTCTGTCCTTCACCTGATACCAAAATGCCCTTCCTAAAGCATGTCAGTACTAGCAAGGGTTCCCTAGTACCTCCCAAACGAAATCCAAACTGCTCAGCTGCGCAGGGAATACCTTTTAAACTCTCAATCCAATCTACCTGTCTGGCCTTTTTTTTTTCTCCATTTGGCTCATTCACATGCTAAGTTCTGGCCAAACTGGATAGCTCCCAGATTTCAATCTACCTTCAAGTCTCAGTTCAATCAGGTAGATCAACCCCCTTGCTTGGAAATGTCCTCCCCTTTTTCACCTGTTGAAACCTTTCTCTTTGCCCATCAGATGCCACCTGCCATCTCCTCCTTGAAGCCTTCTCTGATACCACCCTACCCTCCATCCTCTCCTCTTCATATTTCCCTGGAGTTCTTTGTCTGGGTTTCTTTTGTCTCTAATACAGTTTAACGTGTGCATTTGGAATCCCCTTTATTAGACTATAAGCTCCCAGAAGACAGGGCTGGGGCTGAATCTATGTCTCATCAGATGGAATGGAAATACAGACACTTGGTAAATGCCGAACCTAACTAAATGTGCATCCCAGTAAAGGGCTAGACGCTGAGGACTGGGCTAAAGTGGGGGTTCTATGCCATATTCTCTGTAGGTCTCAGCTCAGTCATACATTGGGACTCCTGGCTGACTTTTGCAGCAAGCCCTGAGGTAAACAAGGGAGGAAAAGATGAGACTGGGTTGGGCTGCTCTCTCCCTCCAGGGCCCCAAGGCTCAGGGCTGGGTTCCCTCCGGGATAGGGCTTTGTCTGCTTGTCAGGAGTTTCTAAAGCAAAAGGGGCCAAGTTTCAGGGAAAGCCAAGGGTGGGGCCTCCTCAGTCATGGGGTGAGAGGACTAGAGAAGGTTCCTAGAATCACCAACTCAAATATGGAAAGCAACTTAAGAGATAAAGCAGCTCATTTTATAGAGAGGGAAACTGAGGCCCTGATTGAAAAAGGATCACATGGAAATTCAGGGGCAGGGCAAGGCAGAACCCACATTTCTGGACTTCCCAGTTACAACACCACTCTCAGAGATTCAGGTTTGCTTGGATGGGACTACGGTTTAGCCAGAGATCCCAAAGTGCCTTTCTAAAAGCTGGGAGCTCAAGGTACCACACATCTCAGGTTGAAAGTTCCTCGAGAAATGCCCAGAGGCATTGGGCAGGAGAGTTCCGCCCAGCTCAAGAGCAAGCCCTTCTAAAAGGGCTTCCTAGGAAGCAGGGCCACCACCCAAACTGGAAAGGGGCTGGCCTGTCGTTCTCTAAGTAGAGACAAGAAAAGGGAATGAACCCATGGGGAGGAGGGTAGAGGGAGGAGAGCTAGCATCTCTATCGGCCTCAATTTCTTTCTCTGCAAAATAAATCTATAAACCTCTATTCAAATCTCACCTTCTCCAAGAGACTTCCCAGTTTTTCACTCTCTCCCCCACCCCAGTGCCTTCCTTTTGAGTTGACCTCCTACTCTGTATATATCTTGTATGGACATCCTTATGTTCATGCTGTCTTTCCCCATTAGGATGTGAGCTCCTTTGAGGGAAGAGCCCATGTTTTTGCCTCTCTTTGAATATCCAATGCTTAACACCGTGCCTGGCACATAGTAGGTCCTTAATATTGTTGACTGAGTGGGAAGGAATTAGCCCGTGACTCTACGTGAAAGCATGAGGGAGGGAAGGAGCCAATGATTCTCTCAGCAGTGATGAGGAGGTGGCCATCACTCTATGAGGACTGATGGGAGAGGCTGCCCATGAATTAACAAGCATTTACTCCTGAGAGGAATCCGGGCTGGGGGAGGGGTCATGGCATGTTGCCATTAAGGGGAGAGGGTGGTGTGTTAGCCTATGGTTCTTTGGGGAGGCAGGAAAAGGGGAGAAGGTTCCTGACTTTACAGTCAGAGCTTTCAGGAAGGGAGGTAGGTCTAGACTCTAGGAAGAAGGATGGGGAGGAGTAAGATCATAGATTAATGGGGAAGGGTGAGGATGGAGATGGAGATAAGGATGGGGTTGAGAAAAGAGTGGGGAGGGATCTTGGCTTGAAAGGCCTAAGACTGCAGAAGCTCCGGGCCTCCCCTTCCCCAAGAGCAACTAAGGCCGAGCCTGTGTAGTCTCCCTGAATTTCAGAACACCTGTGCCTGGTGGGAGATCAGGGAGAAGGGGGGACCCACGGACCCTGCCCTTGAGTATTAAAGAGGATGTGGCCCAGAGTAGGGTATAGCTCCCGCCATCACTTTCCCCACCTTTAAGCAGCGTCTTCCAGGAGCATCGGCGGGAAAACCGCCAGGCCCACCACCACCTGCGGGAAGTCCCTCATACCCCACCCTCAGGGGTGCAATGGGGGCAGCCGCCAAGGGGTGGGGCTAGTCACTGACAGCCTCAGCCACAAGAAGCAGACACGGGTTATTATACCAGGCCCTTTCGCCATGGAGGGAGAGTGAGGGGGCCCCCCATGCCCGGAGCCCCAGACTCCAGGTTTCCAAACCTTCAGTCTGCGAACCGACCCCTGTTTCCTGGACCCTCCGCCCCAAGGCGCCCGGTCTCCTGGTTCCCGACATTTAGTTACCGGATCCTCAGACCACCGCCACCCCCAGCCCTAAGACACCCCAGGCCCTGAACCCCCAAAGTCCAGATCCTCCAGCCTTTGGACCTCCAGATCCCCAACACCCCCAGACCCAGGCTACTCACTCCATGGTTCCCGCAGTCCGGGCGTCTGAGGCTGGCAAGAGGAGGAGAAGGAGGGGGGGGAAGAGGCAGCGGCGGTCAGGGAGGGGCTGGGGGAGGGTGGGGCGAGGGGGGAGCAGCCTCGGGGGCTGAGGGCTGGGCCCCCGGGGCGGGGGCGGCGGCCAGGCCCAGGTGGAGAGCGGCGGGGAGGAGCCAGAGCCGAGATCTAGCGCCCGAGATGCCCCCCGCGCCCGCTGCGCCCTCACTCCCCACCGGCTAGCGCAGGGGCGCGGGGCTGGTCCGGGATGCGGGGCGCGGGGGCGGGGGCAGGAGGAGGTTCCGAGGCATCGCAGCCGGGAGAGAAGGGGAGGGAGGGGAGGAAAAGGAGCGGTGTTATTGTCCGGGGCGGGCGGAGGCACGGAACGAGGGAGCAGGCGAGCGCGCGCGGGGGAGGGCTGAGCTGCGGTGGGCTGGGCTGGGTTGGGGCTGGGGCTGGGGCTGGGGCTGGGCCGGGGCTCGGGAGCGGTACGACGCCGCCTCCTGCAGGCCACCGGCCATCACTACAACCTGCCCACTCCCCACCCCAGTCCCTATCCCTCAAAGCGTCCCCCCCCATACACATCACCCCGTGGAAAGTCTTTCCTCCGGTATAGTCTGCAAATAACCCTTTGTATCCATGTTCTAGGGAGCTCTTCCCTGAGGATAGGCGCATCTCTCTGCAGGATTTTACAGAGGAGGGAAACTGAGGCCCAAAATGGGGAAAGGAACTTAGCCAAAGGGGAGCAAGGAATTATAAAATCCCTGAAACTCTTGAGACCTCAAAGGGTCCAATTTGTATCCTTACAGCAATCTCCTTAAATATCCCCTGGCACCAACTTGCTGTGTCATCTTTGCTGCCTCAGTTTCCTCAAATGAAGAGGTCGCCAGCCAAAGTGGGAATTTTTTCTTACTAGATTCCTCATATTTGTTGCAAAGGCTTTGTTTTTCTTGTTTTCTGTATGGGTGGAGTGGTAAGAGACAAGCACAGATGGGGATTAGGTAGCAAAATGAAAAGAAGGTAATTTAAGGTATCTTTTTTTTTTTTTAATGAAGAGAAAAGAACAGAAAGAAGCAAATCTTTGCTTTACAAATATTAACACATTTGATCCTGAAACAACCATAGGTGCTATTATCAGAGTCCCTGTTTTAAAGATAAGGAAGCTGAGGCAGACCGAGGTTAAATGACTTTCCCAGATAGTAAGTATCTTGAGTCAGATAGTAAGTATCTTAGGTCACAATTGGACTCAAATCTTCCTGACTGTAAGTCTGCCTAGACGGGAGGTCTCTACCACTGAACAACTGGCTATTTTATTTGGGGTTTATGTCCAGAATAAAAAGCAAGAATAATTTTAAAATTAACTGAAAGTTGATGGTGGATCTTTCAGGTACTTCTTTAGACATCTCTTTGATATACCCCCTTCTCTCTGACACTCTCACCATCCAGGTTGGGTAGCCTCATGCCTGGGCAATTACATCCTGCTGGCTGAATTCTCTGCCTCAAGTCTCTCTGCACATCCACCACATAATCACCAAACTGATTTCCCATCACAGTTTTGACCATGTCACCCCCTACTCATTTTTTTTTTTGCAAACTGTTTCTTCTTTCAATTACAGTTTGCAAAAGGAAAAAACCATGAATAAAAATAAAGAAAATGAAAATAATCTGCTTCGATCTGCATTCAGACTCCAATTCTTTCTCCAGATGTGGACAGCATCATGAGTCTTTTGGAATTGTCTTGGATCATTGCATTGCTGAGAAGAGCTAAGTCAGTCATAATTGATCATCTCACAATGTTGCTGGTTCTGCTCACTTTCCTTTGCATCAGTTTGTGTAAGTCCAGGTTTTTCTCAAATCTGCCTGCTTGTCATTTCTTATAGCATAATAGTATTCCATTACATTCATATACCACAAGTTATTCAGCCACTCCCCAATTGATGGGCATCCTCTCAATTTCCAATTCTCTGCCACCACAAAAAGAGCTACTATAAATATTTTTGTCCATGTGGGTCCATTCCGTTTTTTCATGATCTCTTTGGGATACAGTCCTAGTAGTGGTATTGCTAGATCAAAGAATATTCACAATTTGATTGCCCTTTGGGCATAGTTCCAAATTGCTCTTCTGAATCATAGGATCAGGTCACAACTTCGCCAACAATGCATTAGAGTTCCAGTTTTCCTACACAGGATCAAACGTTTCCGGTGACTGTCCCTCCCCAGCATGGCTGAAATTCTTTCCCTCATCTCTGCCTCCCAGATTCCCTGGCTTCCTTATCATCCCAGCTAAAATCCCACCTTCTGAAGAAGCTTTTCCCAGTCCCTCAGTGTCAGTGGATACCCTCAGTTGATTATCTCCAACTTAATATGCTTCTCTCTTGTTTGCATATAGTTGTTTGCATGCTGCTGCCCCCAACAGACTCTGCGCTATTTGAGGTCAAGGACTGTTTTTTGCCCTTCTTATATCCCCATGCTTACCCTGGCATACAGCAGGCTCTTAATAAATGCTTGTTGATCAACAGTTCTAAATCTAGCTTTGGTTTAAGTATCTCCACAGTCAACCCTTTCCATTCTTGGACAGCTCTGTTGTAAAGTTCCTCTTGATAGTCAGGCACAATGGGCCTCTCTGAAAGTGCCTCCCTCCCTCCTGTCCAACCCTGCCACTTCACCCCCACCTCCCCCATTGCTACTAGCTCTGACCCAGAGGGCCAGATAGAACAAGTGTAATCCTTTTTCCCTGTAACAGCCCTCCAAATACTTGGAGACAGCTATGATGCCCCACCTAAGTCTCTGAAAGAGAAAGCATGAAGATAATAATAATCTTAATAATACTAGTAATTAACAAGCTAGACATGACCTGGGGGCTAGAATTATTCATCAGGTCATCATCTTTCAGGGACTGACATGACAAATCCCATTATTAAACATACAGAACTCAAAATATCCCAGAGAACTCAATTAACAGACTGTACTGGAATCAGACCATTATCACACATGAAACTGTTCCCCATAATGGCTTCAATATAGCATTGATCCATAAGAACAAGAACATATTTTTTCCGAGATTATCACTACACCAAATCCTCCTCATCTCCAAGGTGTTATCGTTTTTCAGTCATTTCAGTTGTGTCCAACTCTTTGCGACCCCATTTGGGGTTTTCTTGGCAAAGATACCGAAGTGGTTTGCCGTTTCCTTCTCCAGCTCATTTTACAGATGAGGAAACTAAGGCAAAACAGGATTTGCCCAGGGTCACACAGCTAGTAAGTGACCAAGGTCAAATTTGAACTCAGGTCTACCTGACTTCAAGGCCCATGGAATGAAAAGCTTCACAACAAAGAATCCTACAGAGGCACTCACAATCCTGTGGGAATAGACTGGGGTTCGAGAATGAGGAAGCTACTTCATCATAGCCCACAGAGAGAGAACTTATATCCTAATTTTTTTATTCAACTACAAAAAGCAGTTTGCTTAGTGTATTAAATATGGGCAATAATTATGATTATTAGCTATCAGATATAAACATAAGAATATTAGAATTGATTTAAATTCTATCAAATTAATAGAATCAATATCAGAATTAGATATAAAATGATAATAACAAGATTGCAGCTTGTCTTACGATCATTTCTATCAAAATCAGTCATTCCATAAACATTTATTAATCCCATGCTATAATTCAGGCCTACTAAAAGGTGATGAAGTTGCATGCTGGGCTTGGAGTCAGGAGGCCTCCTCTGCAATGACAGGTCCAGTTTCTGTCCTTCTTATAAAACAATTTACAGACATTATCTCATTTGAACTTTATAACAACCTTATGAGGTAGCTGTTACAGATATAGTAATTCTTATTTTACAGACAATGAAACAGACTCAAAAGTTTAAGGAATTTGCCTGTGGGTATAAGGCTAATAATGATTAACTTTTTATATAGCACTTTCACTTGAAGGTCAACAGAACACTTTTTACATATGATCTCATTCGATCTGCATGGAAATCCTGGGAGACAAGTGCCATCATTATCCCCATTTTATAGATGAGGAAACTGAGACAGGCAGAGGCAAGTGATTTGCCCAGGATTTCACAGCTAATGGTATCAGAACAGATTGAACCCAGGGCTTCATGCCTCCAAGATCTGGCAGTCTCTCCACTGCACTACCTAGCTGCTATCATTATAAAATGAACTGACTGAACTAATTGATCTTGAAGGTCAATTTATAGCCTATAATGTCAACTGATGACCTATAAGGTCTCTTAAATCTATGATCTATGATTCTATGTAGTGGGACTACAGGACCATCATCTCCCTAGTTTTGGTCACTGTGGCTGTTATAATGCAGGATAAGACTGAATTGGGAATTTTGGTTGTTTTATCACATTGTTGGGTCATATTGAGTTTGCAGTTTATTAAAAACCCATTGGCCTTTTTCAAATTCAATTTAATTCAACAAAATTGTATTAAGTGCCTCCTATGTGAAGAACATTCTTTTTACTGGGAATGATACAAAAGTTTTGATAAGATTGCTGTCTGTAAAATCCTTAAAAATCTGAAGATCATGAAAGGTATGATTTCAGAGAAACCTGGGAAGAATCGTATGAACTGGTGTAGAGTGAAGTGAATAGAAATGGGAGAACGATTTATATGGGGACAACAGTACTGTAAAGACAACTTTAAAACACTTAGGAACTGGATCAATTTAATGATCAAACACTATTCCAGAGGAATATGCACACACATGCATACAAATATACCTATATATAATTTGAAATAATATATAGGAAAAAATACAGGAAAATATAGATATCTATATCTATGTGTATGTTGTTCAGTTGTTTTCAGGGATGTCTAACTCTTCTTGATCCCATTTGGAGTTTTCTTGGCAAAGATACTGGAATGTTTTGTCATTTCCTTCTTCAACTCATTTTATAGATAAGGAAACAGAGGCAAAGAGGGTTAAGTGACTTGCCCAGGGTCACACAGCTAGTAAATTTCTGAGGTCACTTTTGAACTGAGATCTTCCTGACTCCAGACTGAGTGCTCTATCCACTGAGCTATCAGTCTGCAGGCAAGTATATTCAAAAGAGATGCAGAGTAACACAAATTCATTTTAAAAGTGAAGGAGAGCTCACCCATAACTCAGAAGATCAGGAGAAGCCTCTCACAGGGAGGGATACTGGGATATGAAGAAATCAGATAGCTAAGATACAGCATGAAAGTTCTCCCAGGATGCCTCATTGTGGTATGGAGGTGACCTTGAGTTCTTGGAGGCCACGCTACCAGAGAATTGATTTTGGCAAGGTCTGGCCTGGAAAGGAGCCTATCCAGCAACAAGCATCTTGCTGAAGACCAAGTGAGCCAAAAGGAAAGAATCTCTTCATCTACCAGTAGACCAGAAATATGATGATGAATTCTTTGGCCATAGAGACTCATGAAATGAGTACAAATTCAAAGCTGCCCTTAGTTGTGTCAGGGCATTTCTGCAGTGAGGAGGACAGAGGATGCTGAGAATCACAGGATTATTAGACCATCTGTAAGCATTTACTAACTTGGTGTTGCAGTGGATAGAATACCAAGCCTAGAGTCAGAAAGACTCATCTTCCTGAGTTCAAATCCAGCTTTAGACTCTTACTAGCTGTATGATCCCGGGCAAGTCACTTAACTGTGTTTGCCTCAGTTTCCTCATCTGTAAAATGAACTGGAGAGGGAAATGGCAAACCACTCCAGTATCTTTGCCAAGAAAACCCCAAATGGGGTCATAAGGAGTCAGACACAACTGAAGAAATGACCAAACAACAAACATTTACTTAATCACTGGTGGTCTAAGTAAGGGATATTGGGAGTCAGGAAAACCTGACTTCATATCCTGCTTGAAACTAACTGTGTGAGCCTGGAAAATCACTCAACATTTGGTAGCTACAGTTATCTCATCTGTAAAATGGGGATAGCAGCATCCATCTCTCAGAATTATTGTGAGGATCAAGTGAGATATTATTTGCAAATGATAAAGTGTTATGTAAATGCTAGATATTATTGTCATTCGTATCATTATTCTATGCTGACAAGTGGATGCACTACTGGAGGAATACATTGTATCAATCTCAACACTTGTCAATCAATGAGTTCTTACCATGGGATCCAAGGATGGATTTCAGGGGAACCCAAAATTACATCTTTATTTCCATTAACTTGAAACTGAAATTTAACCTTTACTTCAATTTTTAAAAAACATTCTTCCCAGAAGGAGTCAATAGCCTTCATTGGACTGCCAAGGAAGTCCATGACAGAAAAAAGTTCAGAAGTTCTGTTATAAACAGACCCAGGAAACTAAATATGTCTCGCTGAAATGACAGATAAGGGTGCTCGGAAAGCTGGTTTGATCATGAGTTCAAAGGCATCATGTCATATCAGTTCCTGGGATACTTCATTAGCTTCTGTTGGGATGCTCATGGTAAATACTTGGAAAAAGACTCCCACGAGCTGACTAACTTCAGCTTACGTGCCAACATCTATTGGAACAGATGAAGAGGCAAAAAAATTATAGAAAGGACTTAATATTTTCCTCATAATTAAATTGACATCTTTCAAATTTGTTTGTGATCAATGCAATGACCATCCATGATTCTAAAGTCCTAGTGATGAAATATGTTATCCACATCCTGATTGAAAGATGATAGATATAGGGTACTATCACCTCTCAGTCAAACTGCAGATAACGTTTTATTCTTAGTCAACAATCACAAACACAAACAAAACAAATTTCTCCAATGATTATATATGTATGTGTACAATAAACATACATGTACACACATATTCATATATGTATATATACACATATATGTGTATTTTGTGTGCACAGCTCACATACAACCTACAACCATTGAGGAAACTTATTTTGTTTGATTATTCATATTTATTATAGCTAGTTGGTGTAGTGGATGGAGCTCTGGACCTAGAGTTAGGAAGACGTGTTCTTTGGCAGATAACTTACTGTTTGCCTCAGTTTTCTCAGCTGTCAAATCAGGATAATAATAGTACCTGTCTTCCAGGGCTGTTTTCAGGATCAAATGAGATAATATCTGTAAAACACTTAGCATAGTGCCTGGCATATGTTGCTGTGCAGTCAGGTTCAAGTCTTCATGACCCCATTTGGGGTTTTCTTGGCAAAAATATTGGAGTGGTTTGCCATTTTCCTCTCCAGCTCATTTTACAGATGAGGAAACTGAGGCAAACAGGGTGAAGTGACTTGCCCAGCATCACATAGCTCGTAAATGTCCAAGGCTGGATTTGAACTCAGGAAGATGAGTATTCCTGACTCCAGGCTAGCACTCTATCCACTGTGCCATTTAGCTATCCCTGGCATATAGTAGGCACTTAATAAATATATTATGAGATAATAAATATAGTATCAACAAAATAATAATCAATTAAATGTTTGTTCCTTTTTTTGCAGTGCGTAGCAGGCAGTAGAAAGCGAAAATAATTTTTGCTCACTTAATAAAGAAACACTTTTAAAAGGAGGCAGGGGTGGAGGGAAAGCTTGGTTACTGGTTTGGTGTGTTGCATGCACTTTCAGGTGCTATTACTAGTTTTGCTTAATTGTTTTACTTTGTTGCAAGAGAGCTCTCACAATCAGATGGAGGTAATCTGAAAATGTAAAGTTGTCAATAAAATTTTTAAACTTTTGAAAAATAGATCATTTAATCAACAGGTACTTAAATATTTACTGATTCAAAGATGGGCATTTTTGCAGAGTGGGCAGAAAATATTGGAAGATTACTGTTCAGGAGTGAGAAATGAAAGAGGCAAAAAGGCTTGTGTATGGCACAGAAGTCTTATGCCTGTGTATCATAAATCCCTGTCTATGCATATGTGGTTTCTCCTAAGCTTGAGAATAGGAATTATTTCTTTTTTTTTTTTAATTTTTGTATCCCCAGTGCCTAGTACTGTGCCTAGTGCATAGTAGGCACGCAATAATGCTTGTTGATTGATTTGTTCCAAGAAGACAGTCAGAGGCACTCACTGAGGCAAGCACTAACCATAACAAGAAATGAAACTGATTATAATTTAACAGGCAGGAAACAAGTATGATGTCATCATTTCCGAACTGGCTGCTTGTGGGCAAATAATTCCACTGGTGTTTTTAAAGTCAAGAATAAAATCAATAACAAGTTAGAAGAAAGAACAAAAAGGAGAAAACTATGGTAACGGAGAGAACTCGAATCTTACTTTTTTTCAAATACATTTTTATTTTTTATCTTTTGTTGTTATTATTGACCTTTTGTTTTTATGGAGTCTTAAATTCTGGGGCAGCTAAAGTGGCACTTGGCTAGAGTTCGGACTCTGGAGACAGGGAGTCTCATCTTCCTGAGTTCAAATCTGGCCTCAAACACTTCCTAGGTGTTTGACCCCGAACAAGTCACTTAACCCTTGGCTTAATTTGGCTCAGTTTCCTCATCTGTAAAAAGAGGTAGAGAAGGAAATGACAAAGTACTCCAGTATCTCTGCCAAGAAAACTCCAAAATGGGGTCATAGAGAGTCAGACATGACTGAAAAAAACGACTGAACAAGAGAAGAGTGGAAGTATATTAAAAAACCTTCCTTTCAGTTTCTCTAGCCTCTAGAAATACTAAGAAAGAAATATTTCTCTAGTCACAAATTCTTTTCCACATTGGAACTCTTAGAAAGGTGGGTAGGCTCAAGAACAAAAGTCCTTTCTTAAGGAAACTGGACTAAGGGTGGAAACCTAATTTAGGACAAAAGTAGTCTTGTCTCGTCTCCTTTATCAGCTTCCCATCCCCTGAAGCCATAAGCCTGTGATCCACTGCGGGGAAGTGCCCTCTTTTCAGTTTAGGGTGGAAGGAGGGAGATGTGCCCAGTGTCTTCCATTTAGAAAGGATTATGATATTGATCATAGGGAGGAGCCCTTTTTATCCTTGAGGGCAGGGTCAGAGGAAGAATGGGGTATTATTTTAATTTTTCTATTCAACATGACTATGATGAAATTGTATTTAATAGGAATGTATGTGTAGAACACCCTCTCTGGGAGGGAGGGAGAAAGGAGGACCGAGGGGAAAAACTAAGATATATGGAAGTGATTGTAGAACACTGAAAACTAATAAAATAATTATTTAAAAAATAAAAATTAAAAAATTAAAATAAAAGTGGCCAGCCAGAAAGGAAGAAAGAAAGAATGGGGTAGTTCTAGATCCAAATGAAATCACTATTATTATTTACTATTCTGGAATGTTCCCATTTTGTTGTTGAGTCTTGTCTGACTATGATTCCATTTGGGGTTTTCTTCACTAGGGTACTGGATTGGTTAACAACAATATTGTAAAGACAAACAACTCTGAAACACTTAGGAACTTGATCCATGTAATGACCACTCACTATTCGAGAGGACTGCACACACATATACCTATACATAATTTGAAATAATATATAGGAAAATATAGATATCTATGTATATGTTGTTCTGTTTTTTTCAGTCATGTCAGACTCTTTGTGATGCCATTTGGGGTTTTCTTGGCAAAGATACTGGAGTAGTTTACCATTACCTTTTCCAGTTTATTTGACAGATGAAGAAACTTAGACAAACAGGGTTAAGTGACTTGCCCAGGGTCACACAGGTAGTAAATATCTGAGGTTGGATTTGAACTCAGGAAGATGAGTCTTTCTGATTCTAGGCCCAGGGTTCTATCAACTATGTCACCTAGCTGCCCCAATGTTAACATAATTAAATATGTATATGTGTGTATATATATGTATATATATTTATATATGTGTGTATAGTAAGCATGACTAACATGGAACATTGCACATATATAACCTATATAAAACTGCTTACTGTCTTAGGGAGGATGGAGGGAAGAAAATATGGAACTCAAAATCTTACAAAAAATTAATGTTAAAAATTGTCTTTACATGTAATTGGGGAAAAAATTGTTTAAAAATATTGTGACTTCTAGTTTCCTAGAGGCAGCTAGGGGACACAGAGCACTGGGCCTAGAGTCAGGAAACCTGAGTTTAAATCCAACCTTAGACACTAGTTGTGTGACCCTTGGGCAAGTCACTTCACCTCTGTCAGCCTCAGTTTCCTCATCTGTAAAACAGGGATAATAACAGCTCCTATTTCTCAGGGTTTTGTAAGGATCAAAGAAGATAATATTTGTAGAGCTCCCAGGCACATAATAGGAGCTTAATAAATGCTTGTCCCCTTTTCCTCTTCCTCTTCTTGTTCAAAATAAGTGTAAATGTTAATTCATCAACCAGCATTTATTAAGTAAGCACCTACTATGTGTCAGAGACTGTGCTAAGCAATGAGACTTACAAGAGGAGCAAACACAGTTCCTGTCCTCCAGGAGCTCCAAAACCAAGGGGAAGGCAGCATGGGAATGAATGTTATCATATATGGTCTTGGGGGTAGAGAGATGTCCACAGGCACTGGGGACTATGCCAGTTTGAACATTTCTCTTTCAAAAGTGTTCAAAAGCATTGAGAAGAATGTTAGATGAACAAAAATTGTTTCTGGAAGACTTATGCCTAAAAATGCAGAGCCCAGTGACTGAGGAAGGCGTCTTGGAAAAGCAGACCTTGTGTATAACAATTATGGGAGCATATGCGTGATAGTTACACGAGATAGGAAGGCTGGGATGGGCTTTAATCTGGGCCATTAGAGGAAGGAGCTATGTTGAGGGGATCACAGATCCATCCATGTATCAATAACTTCACCTTGATCTCCTGTTCCTGAGGTCTCCTCACTCCATCTTCTATTGGGGCAGCTGTAAAGAATACAACTTTAGGTTGAAACCCATTCAATTTTTCTTTGTCAGTTTCAGCCCAGAGGGATTAAGGTGTCTGAATCACTTTGTGACTTTTACTTTGTGCTTTGCTGTAGATCTCTGAGTCCAGGAGGGTGTCAATCATTCAGTCAACAAACATTCATTAAGCACCTGCTATGTGCCAGTTACCCTGCTACGTTAGGAGTACAAAGAAAGGCAAAAACAAACAGACAAAAATGTCTGGTGGGTTCCTGACTCCCTTCCCTTTCCTCCAACTACTGCTTCCCTCTTTAGCATATGGCTGTTGTGAGGAAGAGGTGAGGTTGGGGGTGGGGAATCTAGACTTGTGATTTCATAGTTTAGAGAACTTCTGGTATGGAAATGCCCTCCACTGATGAGGATCAGCGATTCTAGTGTAACTCAGAATCTTAGTAAATTGCCCCGAGTACTTAGAGATTAAACAAATAGATTCCACTGCTAAAATGTTTCAGAAGCAGGGTAAATCCAGGTACTTTGGCCAAAGTCAGCCCTTTATAAATTAAAAAACAAAAAAGGCAATATTCTCCAGAGCCCTCCCTGCTCAGCTTCCTAGTCCCTGGGACCTCCCTTCCAGGAGTCGGAGGAGCTTGGGGATGAAGGGACCACCGAGAAGAAGCTATCAGGGAGGAAAGGCAAGATGCCTGGATCCTCTTTTCTGATATTACCAATGTGCTTCCTTATGCAAATTCCTTTCCCTCTCTGGTTGTTTTCCCATCCAGAAAATGGAAAAAATTTTCCAAGATTATTGTAAGGATTCAAAGGGAATTTTACCAATGATCTGTAGGTTGTGTCCCCCTAGGATAGGGTCTGAGGCATACTTTGTGGCAGAGGAAGTCTGTTAGAAAAATTATTTAATCTATAAAATTGTAACAAAATTAGTAAATAATAATATGCTATTATTGCTACTAATATAATTGATAATAATAAATACTAGCCCTTAATATTAGGGCAGCTAGGTGGCATAGTGGCTAGATTGCTGGATCTGGAGACAGGAAGACTCATTTTTCTGAGTTAGAATCTGGCCTCAGACATGTACTAGCTGTGTGACCCTGAGCAAGTCACTTAACCCTATTTGCCTCAGTTTCCTCATCTGTAAAATGAGCTGGAGAAGAAAATGGAAAACCACTCCAGTGTCTCTGCCAAGAAAACCCCAAATAGGGTCAGTTGGACAAGACTGAAAAACAACTGAACTGAGACATTATTATTACTTTGTAGGTGTATGGCTCTTCAGCAACCTCATAAACTAAGCCAGTTTCCTTCTATGTAAAATGGTCATAAAAAACACTCCCCTGCTCTAGAGGTTCCAGTGACTCCATATCACCTCCAGGACACAAGCTGCTCTATTTAGCATTCAAAGCCCTTTATCATTTGGCTCTGTACCGTCTTTTCACACTGATTTCATACTGAGTTCAAATGGGACCTTAGACACCTCCCTGTGTGATCCTGAGCAAGTCACTTTGCCTCTGCCTGCCTCAGTTTCCTTGACTGTAAAATGGGGATAATAATAGCACTTCCTTCCTAGGGTTGTTATAAGGATCAAATGAGATAATCTTTACAAGACTCCTGTCATGTAATAGCTACTACATGAAAGTTATCATCAATATTATTCATACACTCTCTATTCCAGGCCAACTGGCCTTCTTGCTAACTTGGTTTGGGATTGCTGGTCACCCTGAAATGTCAGGGTACAGGGCCATGTCCACAGGAAGTGAATTCTCACACTCAAACCTTTTGGCAAGCGAGGGCAAATTTTATTTTAGGGTCAATAGAAGAGGGTAGGGTTCCCAGCGAACCTACAATTTAATGGGGGTAGGGGGTGGTAGGGAAGCTGATGCTTATATACAAAAGGGATAGTGAAAGGATTGGATGGGATTAAGGAATGGTAAGTAGTCTGGGGTGGGCCAGGTGCAGCCGTGAAAGGGATATCAAGTAGGCTAATTAAATGATCCAGATGGGATTAAGTAGTCATCTGTACATACAAGTAGTCTGGGGTGGGCCAAGTAAGACAATGAAAGGAATGTCAAATAAGCTAATTAGGTGATCTAGGTGGGCTGAGATGGGCCCAGTGCCTTGGGTGGAGGTGCCAGTAACTTTTGCTGCTGAAGTATGGCAAAATTCAGGGACTGGGTTGCTTTTAAACACATGGTCTTTTCCTTTTAGGGGTCCAGGTGCCATCACCCCATCATTGCTTTTCTCTGTGGACAGATTCCACCTTCTGGGTCCATGTCTTTGTACAGACTGTTTGTCCCCCATGCCAAGCACCCTCCCCTTCTTCAGTTCTGTCTAGCGCCATTGAAAGCTTTCAGCTCAAGGGCTACCACCTGGGCCTCTTCTCATCCCATTGATTGTTGGTGCTCTCCATGCCCCTAGCCCTCCCCGCCCCATCAAAATTATTTTTGTTCAGTCATGTCTGACTCTTCAAGATCCCACTTGGGGTTTTCTTGGCAGTAACACTGGAGTAGTTTGCCATTTCCTTCTCCAGCTCATTTGACAGATGAGGAAACTGAGGCAAACAGGTTGAAGTGACTTGTCTAGAATCACACAGCTAGTCAGTATCTGAGGTCAAATTTGAATTCAGGTCCTTGATTCCAAGCTTGGCCTTCCATCCATGGCACCCCCTAGTTGCCCATCAAAATTACTTTCTGTTTATTTATTTGTTTACGTCAGAAGTGTCATACTCAGCCAGCAAAATTCAAAGTCAATATGTGACCCTTAGGGACCTGTTTCTACTTGAGTGTATCATTACTGGTCTATCTGTTGCTTCTCCCCACCCAACACCACCCCAACTCCCAATAGAAGCTTCTTGAGGGCACTGATTTCTCTTTTGTCTTTGTTATCTCTAGCACCTCAAACTGTGCCTGGAACTTAGTAAATGTTTAATCGATGCTTATTGAATGGGGAGGAATCTTAGAAACAGATCTTCTAGTGAAGACCAACCCTCATTTTACAATGAGGGAAGCTGAGGCCCAGAAAGGTCAGGTGATTTTCAAGTAGAAAGTAATCCGGGTAGGAATTTAACCCTGGTCTTCTGACTCTAATAACTATTATGCTATCTGTTGTGGTATTCTGAATCCCTGCCTTCCACCACTTCCTCCTCCAGGGAATGGAGCTTTAAAGGACCATAGAAATGCTTGCCTTGCCTGTTGTCATTATTTTAACAAAAGTTCCAGGTGTGGTTAGTCTCCCCTTCTAGTCCCAGATCTTTCCTTTTTTATCTTCTTCCATCTTTCAAGTTCCTGCCCAAGTCTTACTCCTGGAAGCCTTTCCTGACTGCCCCAATCTCTAGGGAATTCTCCCTCCTCCAAACTCCAAACATCTGTCTTCCTCTGGAAACAGGAAGGAGGCTTGTTTCCTCCTCTGTCTCCCCTACAGTGCAAGGAGGTGGGGGATAGTTTGCTTCCTTTGGGGTAGGGTATTGTTTCCAGAAGCACCCTTAACCTCAAAACATCAGAACCGGAGACAAGTTTAGAAATTCTATAATCTACCTGCATTTCCACCTCACTGGGCGTTTTTACAAGTGGGGAAACCAAGGAACAAAGAAGGGAAAGGTTGAACATAGGAAGACAGATCTAGGGCTGGAAGTGACCTTAGTGCCTTGTTAGTCCACTCCTCTCATTTTATAGAGGAGGAAACTTGCCCAACATAATCTAACAAGTCAATGGCAGATGGGAACTAACAGATCTCCTGATTCCCTGCCTAGGGCTCTGAAAGGAGACACGGAGAGGTGAGTTTTGATATGGACCAGTTCCATCTTCCACTCTTGCCCTAGGCCTAATGGCATTAGAATGATTTCTAGGGACATCCTTCTCCTCTTCCTCTTTTTCTTCCTCCTCCTTCTCCAAGGATGTTCAAACCTCCCTCCCTTCTCAAGAGACCCCAGGAGGAGTAGCTGGCATCTTAGAAAACTGCAGGGACAGAGGAAATGGTATCTCCGGCTCTATGGAGAAATTCAGGGCCTGTCCTTCCCATCTCTAGCCCTTCACTTCAGTTTAACATGCCAAAAAGAAGGCTGTTTTGGGAGTCTGATGACCTGTCTGATGACCAGTCATTTTTTAGTCATGTCCAACTCTTCCTGACCCTATTTGGGCTTTTCTTGGCAAAGATACTAGAGAGACTCATTTTACAACTCATTTTACAGATGAGGAAACTGAGACAAACAGGGTTGAATGATTTGCCCAAGGTCACACAGCAAGTCAGTGTCAGAAGTTAGATTTGAACTCTGGAAGATGTTGTTCAGTTGTTTTAGTCATATCTGACTCTTTGTGACCCCATTTGGGGTTTTCTTGGTAAAGATACTGGAGTGATTTGACATTTCCTTCTCCAGCTCATTTTACAGATGAAGAAACTGAGGCAAACTGGGTTAAGTGATTTGCTCAGGGTTACTAAGTTAGTGTTTGAGACCAGATTCTAACTCCCTACTCCTTGCTGGTGGTTCTATGCACTATGGCGCCACCTATTGTTTATACCTTGAGCAAGTCATTTAACTTCTAGGAAGACAATTTCCCCCTCTGGAAAAATGAGAGGAATTGGATGGTCCCTGATGACAGACACTTCTGTCTCTAAATCCATGATCCTATCATCTAATCCTAAGATTTGTTTTTCTCTTTAAATCTATGATCCAATGATATCTATGATTTTTTTCCCTCTCTCAATCCATATTTCTGTCATCCCTAAATCTTTGATCTCATGATCTCTTAAGATTTCTCCTGATTTCAAGTCTACGATCCATTAACAATAAATGAGTGATGTTTCTATGCCTCTCTGAAGTTTACAAAACACTTTATACACACTATCTCCTTTGAGCCTCACCACCTTAGGAGATAGGGACTACAGGTATTGGTCTCTCCATTTTGCAAATGAAGAAACAATCTCAGAAAAAGTTAAACCCATAGTTGAATATGCTGCTGTAGGAGGTCGAATTTGAATTTAGAGTTTCCCCAATTCCAAGCTCAGTGCTGCATAGTAAATAGGGTAAACCCCATTTCTTCTCCTATGATCTCTACTGGTGCATGTAGCTCTAGATCCCGAGATCCCACAATTTCCCCATTCCCCCTAACGGCAGGGTGGCCAGCTGCTTCCTCCAATGGACCAATTCAGGAAATCCTAGAGGCCTCTTGAAGGGGAAGGAAAGAAGGGGAAATTGCACAAATCAGCTTCTTAGAAACTCACGTAGTCCACCAACCAATCCTGCTCTCTACCATTTTGATGATATAGAATAAATTCATTGCTTCTTAAACTGTGGATCATGGATAGGGTTGGTACCCACTGCTTAAGAAGCACTAAAGGGGTCGTGAGTGGAAAAAGTTTAAGAAATTCTAAAGATAAAACAGATGAAGAAACTGAGGACCAGAAAGGGGAAATGATTTATCCACAGTCAGACAGTGAGCCAGGGCAGAGCTGGGACTAGAACTCAGATGTCCTGACTTCTAGACCAGATTTCTTTTATGCCTTGCCCAGGCAGAGATTGTGAAGGCATCAAATGCCAGGATAAATAACCTGTATTTTATCCTAAGGGTGTTGGGGCCATAGCCATGACTGTGGCTGATGTTTCTTGACTGTTGAAAGTTAGAGGAAACAGGGATCATGCACTTGTTTCCCAAGGATTTCCATTCTCAAGATTTGGATTTGGGGCAATACCTATCCCCCAAACTCCTTCCTCTCCTCCCTGAAATACCCTGCCTGAAAGCTGCTGGTAGGTGGTACAGGTGGGGATGTAGAGACCATTAGCACAGCTGAAAAGGTCATCGTATCACAGACAGAGCTGAAGAGGACCTTAGAGAACACAATAAAATAATGCCCAGGTCCTATGACAAGATTTTCATTGAATTAAAATGTCATTTTCCATCTTGGAATCACAAGCACTCAGCATAGGGTCTTGAGTTCAGTCAACGAAGAGCAATATTTTGTTGTGTTAGACAGCTTCTCTCAGATTTGGAAGGAATTCTACAGAAGGGGAAACTGATGGTCAGAGAGGGGAAGGGACTTGCTTAATTAAGGAAACCCAGCAATTTAGGGCCAGACCCAAGACTGGAATTCATCTCCTTACTCCCAGACCCAAGTGACTCATCCATGTCCAAATCTCCCATGGGAGATTCTAGGTAGTGACTGAGCACTGACGCAAATCCGATTATGTTCTAGGCTCTGTAGAGAGGCACTCTAGACTCTAGATTCTAAACTGGAGTCTCTTCTGGGAGACCCAGGACACTGAGGCTGGTACCGGTCAGTTCTGGACACTGGAGAGAGAGAGAGAGAGAGAGAGAGAGAGAGAGAGAGAGAGAGAGAGAGAGAGAGAGAGAGAGAGAGTGTGTGTGTGTGTGTGTGTGTGTGTGTGTGTTTATGTGAACATCCTTTAGAGCTCCAGATACTGCAGTGGGTTCTAGGAGATTACGGAAACAGAACTGGGAAGTTTCCCCCATTTTCCAGTTGGGGAACTGAGGTTCAAAAAGGGTAAGGCATTTATTGAGTGAGGTAAATCCTAGGGGGCTTCTGGAACTAGGTTAAGTTCCTAGTTGTTCCTGACACTAAAGCAGGTCTTTTGAACTCTGGGTCACTTTCTGAAGTTTTGGATCTCAGGCATTAAAGGATGTTCCAAGGAATTTCAGGCACTGAGGCCAATTATGGAGTGCTCTGGGAACTCTGGTGGATAGGTTCCTAAGAGGCTCTGAAGCTGAGTTGGATTATGTGGGCTGTGAGCACTAGGGAGGGTCCTGGGAGTCTCTGGGCACTGTGGCATGTCCTGGGGGGGGTATCTCTGGGCATTGACATAGGTGTCAGAAGGCTGTAGATTGTGACAGATGCTGAAGGGAGAAGAGCAATACTGAAACTGACCCTAAGAGACTGGCATAGGTTATGGAATTGAGGTGGATACTAGCGACTTCTGGGCACTGAGGAAGGTCCTGACAGATTCTGGAAACTGAGGCAGATTCCAGAGAGTAGGATAGTTCTGGGATGTACCTAGAACTGGTACCTAGATGTACCTAGAATTAAGGGACTCTGAGCAACTTCCAGGTGGATCCTTGGGAGTGCTCTGGATACTAAGAAGGACCCAGGGGACTGTGGATACTTTAGTGAGTCCTGAGATGTGTCCTTGGGAGTGCCTGGTCACTAAGGCACATTAAAGGGTGCTTAGGCTGTTGAATTAAGTCTCAAGGAGTTCTGAGAACTGAAGCAAGTTCTGAGGGGCTCTGGACGCTGAGGCTGGTTCCAGACCCTTTAGGCAGCCCTGGGGGGCCGTTAGGAGGTGATGACATTACTCCCATTTCACAAGCCAAACCAGAGAAAGGGAAGAAGTGGAGAGGGGGGATCAGGAAGGAGCCCAGCCCAGATGGATGGCATGGACAGATATCTCGCCCCCACCCCCCATAACTGTCTTCCAACCCCTGCTTCCTGCCCCTACACACACTACTTAACTGGAACCATCCCAGGCCCAGTTCTGGACCAAGGCATCAACAAGGACCCCAGGAAGAAGCATGAGGGCCCCTGGGATCTCTATGCTCCTGTCCTGCGTGGTAACCCTGGGCCAGCTGGCCCCCTCAGGTAATGGATTTCCCCTGCCCAAAAGTACACCTCAGCCCCCAGATATGGGGGAGGAGAGATGAGAAGCCAAGAGATGGAGGCATTAGCTTCAACTCTGTGCTTGAATCATCATGTGACCCTGACCAAGTCTGGGCCTCAGTTTCTCCATCTGGAGAGGGAGAGAGGCTCAACTATGAGTCTTATCAGATATAGGGAAAAAGGGGGAAAGAAGAGTTCCTATTGACTAATTGCAATTCTCTGAGCAACATCCGCCTTTTTACTGGCTTTTATACAGCGTTTTACTGGCTCTCTCTCCCTCCCTCTCCAATTACCTTTAATATACATCCTCCCCTCCCTAAATAGGCAATGGCTGGTTCTCTAAGGCCTCAGCACCATGCTTTGCATATCACAGAAGAATGAATGCTTTTGGGGTGGAATTGAGGAAATTCTTGAGGGAGCACTCTCTTCTGTCCCCAGGGCTCAAGCCCGTTAGAACACAGGGGTTCGAGTGTTTGAAGCTTGTGGAGACCAGCCGCCCCCAGGCTCTTTAGAGATGACACCTCCTTTCCAGCCACCACCAACCACCGGGATTTATCTCCTTTCTCTCCATCTCCTGGTTTCCTTTTTTTTTTTTTTTTCTCCTGGGGATGTGGTATCTCTGTCCCAGCCTCAGTTCCAATCCAGGCATTTTCACTGGCTCTCCCTCATGCCAGAACTGCTCTCTCTCCTCATGTCTGCCTTCTGGCATCTTTAGCTTCCTTCTACCGAAAACTTTCACAAGTCCCCCTTAATGTGAATGCCTCCCCTGATGATTACCTCGAATTTATTCCGTATATGGCTTTTTGTACATTGTTTGCAGTTGCTGAGTCATTTCAGTCCCATCCCACTCTTTGTGGCCCCATTTGGGGTTTTCTTGGCAGAGATACTGGAGTGGTTTGCCACTTCCTTTTCCAGCTCATTTTACAGATGAGGAAACTGAGGCAAACAGAGTTAAGTGACTTGCTCAGGGTCACACAGGTAGTAAGTATCTCAGGTCAAATCTGAACTCAGGACTTTCTAACTCCGGGCTGGACACTCTATCCACTGTGCCATTTAAATGCCCTTTTGTTTGTAGCCAGCTATTTGCACGTGGCCTCTCTCATTGGACTGTGAGTTCCTCAAGGGCAGGGATTGTCTTTTGCCTTTCTCTGTATCCCTACTGTTCAGCCCAGTGCCTGGCACATTGTAGGGACTTCATAAATGACTTGTTGACTGAGAGTCCTAGTCTCTAGTCATTTTTGCCTCTGCCCCTATTTCAGTCCCTGTCTGGTGTAATTGATTCATATCTTTTATTTTTGTTTCACACTCGTTCTCCTCTGGACCTACTCCAATTTGTTAACGTCCCCTCCCTAAAATGTGTCATCCATCCTTGGCAGCTATATGGATGCCTGGTGTGTGTGGGTGTGTTTTGCAAGGGGGAAAAGGGGAGATGGGTAGTTTTAACAGCAAATAAAATTCATTTCTATTTAACAATCATTTGTGGTGTGCCTACTGTGTGCCAGGCACTCTGCTGAGGGGTAGAGATACCTAGACAAAACTCAGACAATCAATCCCTGCCCTCAAAGAGTCCAGGTTTGGGAGGGAGAGAAGCAACATGTACATAGATAAATATCTGTAGAGTGAATACAAAGTTAGTTTTGGGGTCAAGGAGAGCATTAACAACAGGAAAGATCAGGAAAGATTTCCTATAGGAGTCACCTAAACTCCCATGGAAGGAAGGTGAAGAGGGAGACTCTTCCAGGCATAGTGTCCAGGGAGTCCCCTGCAAGGCAAGGGGGGACAGTGCCCCTGTGTGAAACACTGGAGCAGAGACATGGACATAGGAAATGCTGTGGAGTCAGTCTAGAAAGATGGGTTGGAGTCAGATTGGCATTCCCAGAGATGAATCAGGAAGCAATCAGGAATCATTGACATTTCTTGATGTCTTCCTATCTCTGCCCCTGTGTCTGAGATTTGAGCCTGATTTGAGGACTTTTCTTGAGATGTTGAAAGCTAGATTATTTTGGAAGGCCTTGGGCTCCCCATTCCAATAAGTCTTTGGGGATCCACCTATCGAGAGCCCCTTGACAAGACCCTGTGATAATACTGACCCCACTCAGGAGTGAATGAAAGTACCTTCTAGAGACAGTATATCCCCCATATCTGGGATGTGGAACTCAATGCAGAAGGCTCAGACACTTGTCTCTGTCCCCAGGGGCCCATCAAGGCCGAATTGTGGGAGGTCGAGAAGCAATACCCCACTCCTACCCATTTGCAGTCTCCATCCAGTACCAGGGTGAGCACTTCTGTGGAGGGGCCCTCATCCGGCCCCACTGGGTGCTCACAGCTGCCCACTGTGAGGTTTCCAAGTGAGTCCTGCCCTGAAAACCACCCCTTCCCTGATACCCTGCCCAAAGTCCCAATTTCAAGGGTTCCTCCAGTCACATCAGCTCTCCCAGGGCCCCCACTAAAATCATATGACAGTACACCCTAGTTTGGGACTGAATTCCAGTCCTATACCTTGAGCAAGTCCCTGGGCCTCAATTTCCCTTTCTGTCAAATACAAAATGGAGAAGGGGAAAAGAAATGCAGGATGGAAAGAAGCCCTGGCTAGGTTCTTACCCTTCGGACTCACTGTGTGATCTTGGGGAGATGCCTTGCTTTGGGGGAGTTAGTTTTCCCAGCTGCTATTTGGCAGTCCCAGAGGTCCAAGGGTGGGGGCAGAATATTGAAACCACTGGAGAGGAAATGGAGGAAAGATCCTCCATCCCCTAAAAGCCAACATCATTTCTTCCCTCCTTGGGGTTATAGTGACACAGCTGCCTTCCAAGTAGTCTTGGGTGCCCACTCCCTGATTACTCCAGAGTCAACCCAGCAGGTATTTGGGATCCTTCGGGCTGTCCCTTATCCACTCTATAATGCCCAGGCTGATATCAACGACCTACAGCTGCTCAAGGTGAGTCCTGGAAACTAAGAGCTCCCCAGCTCTCTAAAGGCCAGTGAGGCAGAATGAGCTTGGGGTGCAGGAGAGAGGGAGGGCTTGGCCTTTGGGGAAGGGGAGAGGACGGTGGAGCCCGACTTTCACAAGTCTCTGAATCTTTCCCTGTCTTTGTTTTTGTGCCTTATTGTCCCTATCTTTTTGTCACTGTTTCTAACCTGATCTCTGTCCCTCTTCCCATGTCTGTCTTTATCTCTATCCTTACTCCTGTTTCTCTATCTCTCTAATGCTTGTCTGTCTGTCCTTCCCCCTGTATCTGTCCTCATCTCTATCCTTGCCCCTTGACCCCATCTGTAACACTGTCCCTGACCCTCCTGTCCCCCACAGCTCAATGGCAGCGCATCTATGACACGCTCAGTGAGACCAATCAGCCTTCCTCGATGGAATACATCGGTTCGCCCAGGGACTCTGTGCTCTATATGTGGCTGGGGGGAAATCCCAGGTCAGGAAGGTCCCGCCATGGTACTCATGGAGACGTCCGTAGTGGTGACAGCCCGGCAGGCCTGCAACAGTTCCTGGAGGGGAAACATCAACCAGGATATGGTCTGCACCTCTGGCTGTAGCAAAAGCAGGTTACAGGGTGTCTGTGGGGTGAGTCTCATGAGGGATGGGAAGATGGGAGGCAGGAGGATGGCATTCCAACCCCCTCTCCCAATGTAGAGTAACCTTGGGAGAGTTCCTTCCTTGGTCTGGATCCCAGTTTCTCTACCTTTCAAAAGCTTCCTCTCCTCTGTGTCTGTCTCTCTGTCTCTGGCCCTATCTCTCTGTATGTGTGTTTCTGTCTGTCTGTCCTTGTCTTTCTGCTTCTCAGAAGGCAACTGTTAGTACTACTCTCTCAGTAGTCTTCTGTTAGAATGGAAGATCTTTGGGGCAGACCCATGAGCTGACTAGGCCACTATGTCTATCTCCATCTCTATCCTTATTCACACACCCCCTCTCCCCACCCCCATCTCTCGCTCTCTCTCTCTCTCCCTCCCCATGGTCTCTCAGTATTCCCTTAACCTTCTTTTACCCTCACATTGTCCCCTCCTGCTTGACAGGGGGACTCTGGAGGACCACTCATCTGCCGAGGGAGGCTTCAAGGAGTGGTGTCCTTCTCCTCCACAATCTGTGGGGATCCTCGCTATCCTGATGTCTATGCCCGCGTCTCCACCTTTGTGGCCTGGATCTATGACGTGCTACAGCATTATTGATCTCACTGCCAGTAACCGACATGAATAAAGTCAGGACTTTGGGGCCCTAAGGGTCCACCTGATTCAGCCTCCTCCTCCTGTAATCTCACATGGGAGTAGCCTAGTCCAAGACAGAGGAAGGGACCTTCCTCTAACTGGTCCACTGAGCTGCACCAGTGGTGGGGACTTGACTGGGCTTTCTTGTTTACAAGAAGAATTTAATTTTGAATAAAGACTCTTTCCCAATCTCATTCTTCTTCCTCTGGTCAGTATAGCTCAACATGGTGAGCCTCGCCCAAGCCTGAGGAGAGAGGCCAAGCAAGGGTTATGCCTTCCCATTTCACAGATTTAAAAAGTCTAAGACTCAGAGAATGAAAGGGATCAGATTAAATGAGTCTGTGGCAAAGCTGAGTCTGAAAAGCACATCTTCTGATGCTCCACTCATGACCCCATAGATCTAGTCCTAACCTTAGGGGGAAGGCCAGGCCAGGATTACCCTGCCCATTTCACAGATGAAGAAACTGAGGCCCAGAGAAGGGAAAGGACCTGGACAAGGTCACTTAGTGAATCAGTGGTGAAGTTGGACCTGGAAAACAGATCTTCTCATGCTCTGTTCATGACCTGACGCTTTCTAATGTGGCCCTCATTTCTCTGGCAATTCAGACTTTCCAGCCATAATAGATACTCTTCCTCCTCTCCTTGCTGCCCAACTTTGGAACACGCTCAGGGAACATTCCTGGTGACCACTTGGAAGGAAAGGAGAGGTGTCTACTACATATATAAGGTCTCAGAATGCTTTGAAATCATCAAAGAGGTGGAAGATGGTGGCTGGGACCCCTTGCTGTTTCCAGATGGGCCCCTGGTAATCATTTGGAACCAAGAGTCCTCCATTGGACCCTGAGTCTCTTATGGGCTGGCTCTCCTTTCTAAGGCTTTGTGCCCCTCCCCCAACTAGAATTCTTAAACAGATGGATCACTCACAATCCTAAGACTTAACATGGGATTCTGGAATGTTAGCATCTGAAGGGACCTTAGAGCTCAGCTGATCTGCCGCACCCCTTCCCCACTTTATAGATGGAGAAACCAAGGAACAGAGGCGGGAAGAAGCCTTCCCCTGGGTCACACAGACAGTTAGGTTTCTTCAAAGGGCAGGAGACAGTGGCTGGGGTGGGGCACCTTAACCACAGGGTTAGGCCCTCCTTTCCTTCCTGAGCCCCATCGGTTCCCTTGTCCCTTCTGCCACCAAGCCAGTGGGAAGCCCAGAGCTGTAGGTAGTAGCAGCTGAGGAAGGGAGATGGGGCCGGGTTGGAGCTCCCGAATTCTGGCACTGAGTCTACTGTTTCCCATAGACCCTGTAGGTGAGCAGGAGCTCCCAGGATTTGGAGAACCCTGGGACAGGGATACCCTGGGGTCCTCTACCCCATCTTCCCTTTCCTTTCCCTTCCATCTATCCTTCTCTGGCTCTCTTCTCTTTATATCTCCTTCCCCCTCTGCAAGCCATCCCTTATCTCTGCCTGTCTCTCATTCATCCTGCCTCTTCCCCATCCTCGCTCCTTTCCCTGTAACCCTCTCTCATCCCCGTCTCTGCCCTCATCTCTCCTTGTACCCATTCCCATCATGCTTCCTGACCCCAATCTCCATGCCCCTCCTCACCTCTCTCTATCCGTTTCCCTCTCCACATCCTTCTCTGGCCCCGTCCTCACTCTCTGCTCCCAATTCTCTCTGCTGCCTTCTACCTTCTTGCTGTTTCTCTTCCTTATTCACCTGAGACAGGGAAGCAAGAAACCCAGCTTCTCTTTTCACCCCTTCCCCGGTCTTTTACAAAGGGTCCCAGTTCCTCAATCCTCTGTGTTCCCCTCTCCTGGCCCCTGACAGGTATCCTTACCTTCCTCCTTGGCTGGGGGCCCCCTGGCTGTAAGGGCAGTCGAATTGTTGGAGGCCGGGAGGTGAAGCCACACTCCAGGCCCTATATGGCTTCCGTGCGCTTTATGGGTGAACATCACTGCGGAGGGGTGCTCTTCATGGCCCAGTGGGTGTTAACAGCAGCCCACTGCTTCTTCAACAGGTGAGAGGGACCTTCTCACTCCAGTTCCTAGGCTCCCCACTGGGAGGAACCCAGCTAATCTCCCCAGAGCTTTCATCCTTCACCCCTTTTTAACCTTTCCTGAACTAAAAGCCCCCAGAACCACCTGATCTTGAACCTGTTCTCCTCTCCGGGGTTCCAAGATTTGCTGCAACTATCTTTTAGACTTACATTGTCAAAACTAAAAGGGATCCCCCAAACCATCAAGTTAAAACCTCATTTTACAGATGGGAAAACTGAGGCCCAGAGAGGGGAAGAAATTTGACTAAAGCCACCCAATAAAAATAGTGGCAACATCAGGACAAGAGTTTAGAATGTAAAACCTAGAAATAACATACCAAGAAGAGGTTCTGGATGTCTTCTCAACCCCCTCACATAATAATAACTGGTATTTATATAGCATTTCAAAGTGTGAGAATTCCTTTACATGCATTGTCTCATTTGAGCCCAGCGATGATGATTCTTTGTCAGTTACTGCAGGTGTTAGCCCCGTTTTACAGATGAGGAAATAAAAGCTCAGACTTGGCCAGGGTCTCAAAGGGAAAGAGAACACTTTCACATAAAGAAAGCTTTTTCCTCTTCCTGCCACATATTGACTGTAATGACCATGTGACCTGAAGTAACTTCAGTAAGTTTTGTCTAAGTCAACTTCTTTACTTGTGAAAGAGATATTAACTTTCTCACTTCCTCCCTGAAAGAGGTGGGACAAATATCATAGGTCACATTTAGAACTTAGGGAGACTATGCAGTTTAACCAAACCTAACTCTCCCATTTGACAGATGAGAAAACTGAGGTTTAGAAAACCTGGGGTTATCCCCTGGTCCCACCTTCCTTAAACTCCTTGACCTCTTCCCAGAATACCATGAGCCCAGGCCTTAGCAACCTTTGGAGAGTTAAGAGACAAAGCTCAACCCCATTCTTAGGGTCATAGAATCATTGACTTAGAAGCCATCTAACCCAAATCACCCATTTTACAGATGAGGAAACTGAGGTCCACTGAGATTTGCCTAAGGTCATATGAAATTGGAACCCATGTTTTCTTGGGTTTCAAATCCAAGGCTCCTTCCCTTTTGTCACACTTGGCTTGTGACATGGGTGTTGGCTGGAGGGAAAGAGATTGGAATTCAACCATGTCTGAAGTCCCTTCCAGCTCAAGAGCCTCTGATCCTCCCACAGCAAACTTTCAAAATGTAGAATAGAGGGTAAAGAGTCAAACTTGGGGTCAGAAAGGCCTGCATTTAAATCCCAGTTCTTGACACTTACAAGCTATGGGACCTCAGGGATATCATTTCACTTCCACGAGACTCAGTTTCATCATCTGTAAAAAAGGAAAAACAAAACGGGGGCTAATAATAGCCAGCTTGTAGGCCTCCTTGAGAAAGGACTGGGGTTTTGTTTATTTATTTATTTGCTTCTCTTAATATTCCCAGAGCTTAGTAAAGTTCCTGCCACATAGTAAGTGCTTAATAAATGCTTGGTGACTGACATACTGATAACTATAGAATTTACCTCCCACTTCTGTTGTGAAACTCAAGCAAGATAATGCCTATAAAATATCTGCCAAACCTGAAAGTACTACAGAAATGTCAATTATTTTTGGCAGGCATACCAACAATGAATTCCCTTGTCTTTTATTCTCAGATAGTCTTATATCTGTCTAGAGCAGGAATTTTTAACCTAGTTCCTTTTCACAGAAAGTCCAATGAAGCCTTTGGATAGTACCCTTTTCAGAAAAATGTTTTTAAATGAGTGGAAATTGAATGCAGAGGATTATGTTGTTTAGTTGTTTATCAGATCCCTTTTAGAGCTTTCTTGGCAGAGATACTGGAGTGGTTTGCATTTCCTTCTCCAGCTCATTTTACAGAGGAGGAAACTGAGGCAAACAGGGTGAAGTGACTTGCCCAGGATCACACAGATAGTGTCTGAGGTTAGATTTGAACTCAGGACACTGAGTCTTCCTGATTAGCACTCTATGCACTATGGTGTCACCTGGCACCTACAGAGGATTATAAAGGAAACCAATTTTATTGAAATAGTTATATTTTTAAAAAACATTTACAGCCCCTGAGTTGAGAATTCCATGCTCCAGATACCCTCTAAGACACCTATCCTTAACTGTCTGAACCCTACCTGGGACTTGGGAGGCATAAAGACCCGAGTTCAAATCCCTACTCTAGCATTTACTAGCTATGTGATCTTGAGCAAATTATTTCATTCTTTGAGCCTCAACTTCCTCATCCAGAAAATAGAGATATTTCTATTTGCACTTCCTTCCTCCCTCCCAAGTGCTTCATAGACAAGAAAAAAAAAGGAGCGGAATTCTAAGTTAGGCTCCTGGTTCCCAGATCGGTTCTCCCCAGAGAGCTGGGTCCCCCAGTGATCTTTTCTGAGGGCAGTAGATTGGAAGGTCATCTCCCTTTCTCAACACAGGGACAGCAACCTTGGCCTGGTAGTGCTGGGTGCCCACTCTCTCAGCAACCCTGAGCCCACTCAACAGGTGTTCAAAATCCAGCGCTCTATCCTGCACCCAGACTATGACCCTGTGTCCCATCAGAATGACATTTGCCTGCTGAAGGTAAGATAAAGAAAGGGGGATGTTCTCTCTGCCCCTTCCCCCTTCCTTTTCTCCTTCCTGGTGTCCAAAGTTATTGTCATATACACACATATGTGGAATGTCCGGGCTGGAAGGCAGCCTGGCACATAGAACCATAGTGAGTCTGAGCTGGAAAGGCACTTAGAGAGTAGAGTCCAATTCCCTTTGGTTTGAATATAGGGAAGCTGAGCCCCAAAGAAGGGAACAGACTTTTCCAAGGTCACAAAGCAAGTGGCTATAGGAACAGGTATTACTTAGCCCAGAGGGCTGTAGGTGGAGTGAGGGGCTTCATAAGTGGGTATCTCTCAGTAGAGGCAGAGATTTGTAGAAAGTTAGCTTGTTATAAATGGAAGAATCATGACCCTAGATTGAGGAGATACTTGAGTTTGATTTCTGCTACCCACCCCTACCCTGACACTCTGACTGGGAGACCAGTCAAGTTAATCTTTCCTATCTTCAGTTTCCCCGTTCATATTCTAGCACTGCAATGCATCTGTGATCTCTTCAGTGTGGATATTGCTTCTTAAAGATGCTTCTCCTAACACATCCATTCCTGTCCATCCATCCTATGCAATTCTCCTATGTGCCCTCCCATAAGTTCACTACAAGGAGTCCATCCACAGTGTTGAGGGCTTTCCTTGAATCAAATAGGGTCTTAGGGGGTCAAGTGGGACAATGTTTTCAATTTAAACTCTTTTCAAATATTCCAATCCTGTGTAAATGCAACAGAAGGTGTTTAAACAAGAATTCAGAAGACTTTTCCTATTGCTGAGTGAGTGGCGGGTACTCTGTTGGGGATATTGAGGGGGAGAGTGCTGAGGATGGCATGACCCATGGCTAGCTTCCTAACTGGCAGTCATCCATCTCTGTTCCCCAGCTAAGTCACAAGGCTGTCCTCAGCTCCTCAGTGGGACTACTGAAGCTGCCCAGTGCGGGTGTTGACCCCAAGCAGGGTACAAAGTGCCTGGTGTCAGGCTGGGGTTCTCTGTCTGACTTTGGGGAGCCGCCTCCAGGCCTGATGGAGGCAAACGTGAGTGTGCTGGGTCGGGAGACCTGCAACCGCTCCTGGAAAGGCCAGATCAGCAGCAAGATGCTTTGTGCCAACAGTGGGAACTGGAGGCACAATGGCTTCTGCACGGTGAGTGACCCTGTATCCCTAAAGGTCACGAAGTCCAACTAACCCCATAGCCCCTGGAAAAGAAGGTGTTCCATATGAACCATAGAATCAGAAATCTAGAGTTCAAAGGAACCTCAAAGGTCAATTAGCCCAACCGGCTCATTTTTACATAGGAGGAAACTGAGTCCCAGGAAAGTAAAGGTGATTTGCCCACACAGCTAGCATCGTAAGTGAGATCTGGACCTAGGTCCTTTGATTCTACATGGGGAAGCAAGAAAGCTCAAAGAGGCAGTCATTTTGAGGGGTTTTCCACCTCCCAGGACCTTTCTACTCCCCCACTAGTCACTTCTGTATATGGTCCTGCCTGAAAGTAGATGTGCTGCTCAGCTCTCCTCCCCTTCTCACTTTCTTAGGACTCTCTAAGCTGGCTAGCCTTAGTCCTAATGTGGAAATAACAGAGACAGAGACAAGGGAAAGGGTGAAAGAGACAGAAATAGAAGGGATAGAGGGTGGGACCCCCAAACAGGAGAACCCTGGATTTGAGTCTAGTTTGGTTGACCCTCATTTTCCTCTGCTGTAAAATGAGGCAGCTGAACTTAACAGAAGTGACTTTTTAGTGTCCTGAACCCCTTTGACAATCTGGTGAAGTCTGTGGATCTCTCTTAGAATAATGATTTGTTAAAACAAAAAAATCAATCCTATTTGAAGGAAATGCCCAATTTTAGTTAAAGGTTAGTGAAAATAAAGATGCAATATTTTTTTTTCCATTCAAGTTCACAGATTCCATTGAAATCTATCCACAGGACTCTTGAGTAGATCCCTGGATCCCAAGTTAAGAATCTCTAGACTAAATTATCTCTAAGGTTATTCCCCAAATCTATGATTTTGTGAGGAGTCAGGTAGGTGTTATTCCCATTTTACAGATCAAGGCACTTGAGGGCCATAAAACTTTGCAGGCTAGAAGGGGTCTCAGTGATCACTGAATCCAATCTACTCATTTTACCAAGAAGGAAACTGAGTCCCAAAGAGAAGGAAGGACTTTAATCAAGGACAGAGCTAAGACTAGCCCCAAAGCACCGCGTCATGTGGGAGCTTACCCAGAGTAGTGCCAGGTGCTAAAGTAGGACTCCCAAGATCAGCATTCTAACCAGCAGGACCCTTCTCCCTGCCAGGCCGACTCTGGAGGGCCCCTGATCTGTGGAAAACAAGCCCAGGGCATTGTCTCCTTCTCCGGCACCTGGTGTGGAGACCCCAGGACCCCAGATGTCTACACACTCGTCTCCGCCTACATCACCTGGATCCAGGGTGTGATCCAGGAATCCAAATAGGCCCCACTGTTACCCCTTTAACCCCTCCCCAGCCTAGCCTGAGATATGAGTCTTTGCCCTGAAGCAAACAAGAAAGATAAGTGTATGTAAATGATATGTTAATCGTATGCAGATTATATGCAGGGCACTCCCTCCATACCAATGAGGTCATGCATAGAGCTAACAGCCTGGCATCTGACTTTCCCAATTTTCTCCTCCTTTGGAGAGTATCCCAAGATGCTTTTATCCTGGACCTTTCCACCCCCCACCCCCACCCCCACCTCCCTACCCCAAACCTTTGGCTTTGATAACTAGAAATACCTGGATTGTGGGGATAGCAGGAGTGGCAACTACTACTTCCCAGCTCCAGCTACCCACCTCTGTCTTCCCTCCTTTCTTCTTTCCCCCTACTTTTGTTTCTTTCCCACCTCCTGCTCTCACTCTCTCTCTCGTCCTTTTCTTTCTTATATTTGTTTCTCTTAGCGTCTTTTCCCCTTCTCTATCTCCTGTGTTTTGTTTTGTCTGCCCCCTTCCTCCTCATTCCCATTTCTTCATATTCTCCAACCTGCCACCAGGTGGCAGCCCTTAGCTAGATCATCCCATTCCCCTGTCTGAGTCCTGGTCATGGTCCCCTTTCCTGGACCTTCCTCCAGGAATCCAATCCAGAAATGGGCAGGATCACACACACTGGAAGACCTGTTAGAGACTATCGACCCAAACCCCATCATTTTCCACACAGGGAACCTAAACCAGCGGGGAAATGATTTTTCCAAGAGGACGCTGCCAGTCAGAGACAAAGGGAGTCCCAGAATCCCAGCCTCTTAACTCCCAGCCCGGGGCTCCATCCAACCCCCATCCTAAGAATGAGAACAAGAGAACTTCATTTATACAGATCTTTTTACTTTCCAAAGGAAATCACCAACATTCCCATGATCCTCAGGCAGGGGGAAGTGCTCTTGTCCCAATTTGAAAGAGGAAGAAACTGAGGACCAGAGAAGGGAAGGGATTAACTCAAAGTCACACAGTGAACTTTGAGGACCCTGAGCCTCCTCTCTCCTCCACCAAAGGAGAAAGGAGAACAAATAATTGGCACTTGGGAGGGGAAGAGGATACCTCCCCTCTAACAGAAGGGCCTTTCTATAGACAGTCTAACTTTGTGGAAAGAATTTGGCTTGGGAACTTTGAGTCTCAGGGTGGAATGGGGTCAAGGGTTGAAGCTGGGGATCCCTCTCCCAAGAAAAGTCATGGAAGGTACTATATCGAACCTGGTTTCCTCTACCCCCAACTCCAACATAGACACACACCCCTTTTATCTCCAAAGCTGAGAGCATCATCAATACATATTTGCGGGTTGGGGTCCCCCAAACCACTCAAGCTCAGGAACTAGGTAGATCTCTGCCCCCTATTCTAGGAGGAGGGGGAGAAGGGGAACATATACTCATGGATTCCACCCTCTGCGGAGCCCTTAGGGCCCAGAATTGCATCAGTAGGGTCATTAAGCGGGAGGGATTGTGAAACCCCAGCTGGGAGACTGTCTCTGTCCCTCTCTGCGGCTCCCTTGATGGCCCCATGGAATGTTGAAACATATGCCCTGCCCCGCCCCTCCCCCTCCCCGAGCTGCCGGCCACCCCGCCTCCCTGAGATTAGCTCGCCTTCTTTGGGACCCTCCAAGGTATTCGCCCATTCCATTCCCCTCCCACCACCACCAGCGGCTCATGGCAGCTCCCGTCGGGCTGTAATAATCCTCCCAATTTCTCCCCTCCACAAGGGTCTCTGGGAGTTGTCTAGAAGAGAGAACACAGCTGGAGTCTGGGGGGCCATAAATATGCCTCCCTCTTCATAATAAATAGGGTTGCCTTGGCTCTGTGCAGGACCTGTGGCGTCGACTCACACGGAGTTATCCTCCACCTCCGCCAAAAGCCCAGCAAACGTGGTGCTGACTGCAAGGGGAGAGAGGAGGGAGGTAGACTCAGGGAGTGGGGAAGCGCAGGGTCTCCCCTATAGTTGAGGACTCCCCAAGGATAAGGCTATGTGTTCCCGCTAGTGCTGAATCTCCCATTCATACCAGGAGGTTCCTGGGGACAGGGGCTGTGTTAAGACTGGTGGCTCCCGAGCCCTCCCCGACCCTGAGTCCCGGGCCAGGAAACCTACCTGTGCAGCTCCCGGAGTGCCGGACGCCAATGGATCTGCCCAGGAAGCAGGTGGCCTGACGAAGGTGGCAGGAAGAGGCGTAGGTGACATTGTTGTTCCCACAGAGCTGCTGGTTGGGGCTCGAGGGCACAGGGCAGGGGGCAGAGCGGCAGATGACACAGTGGGCACTGCCAGTTTGGTCCACCACGCACGTATGAGTCCCTGGACACACCACGAGGGAGCAGCTCTCTGAGGGAGAAGTAGGCATACGAGGAGTTGGGTCAGTGAAGGAGATGGCTAAGTAAGGTGATAAGTGCTCAGGGAGGGGGAGGGGAGGACAATGGGGGGATGGGAGGTCAGTGAGGAAGAGTGCAGGGGTTCAGTGAAGAGTACGGCAGACTTAACAAGGATAACTTTAAGGATTGAAAAGTGCTTTACAAATATTTCTTTCGATCCTTACAATGACTCTGGGAGGTAGGTGCAATTATCCCCAGGACAAAAATTGAGACAGAAGTGGTGTGATTTGCCCAGGGACACACAGCTAGTATTCAGGGTTTTGAGGCTGGATCTGAATTCGGGTCTTCCGGACTCCAGGTCTAGCGCTTTATCCACCCTGACGCCTCCCTGACTTCACGGGGGTGGGCGGGGAGGGGTCTCAGTGAGAATGGAGCTTTCTGTGAAGGGATAAGGTGAGAGAGGTGAGTGCGCAGCGATGAGACTGGTCTCTCACTTTTGCAGTGCCCCTGGTACATGACGCCCAGGTCTGGGTGCCCCTGACACTTGATTGTTCGCAGTTCGCACTCGTCCCTGTAGGTGACTCCATCAGAGCCACAGACTTGCAGCTGCATAGGAAGTCCCGAGCAGTCCGGGGCGCAAGCGCAGTGGGGCCGGCCGCTGTGCATCTTGCACACCTTGCCTGGACCACAGTCCACTCCGTCACAGGTCTCTGGGGACAGAAGGAGACACAGTGAACTTGGAAGAGCCAGTATGGCCCCTCCTAGTGCACCAAACTGAAAAACAAAAACATAATATTCAAATCCTGCCTGAAACAAACCACAGATAATTTAATGTTGTGAATAATCTTAAACCACAAGCAAGCTTGTAGTTTCATTGATTTTTAGCAATTGACATCCAAGCTTTAGTTGTTTAGAGTCCCAAGGGGTCAGCTTTCTAATCACCACTCCACACTGCTGCTCGTTCACTGACAGTCCAGAAATCATGGCTAATCTAGTAACACATACTTTTATAAAGACAGATACAATAGAGAAATACAATCTAACCAATGACTAATAATAATAGGTGAACTTTTAAAAGGATGGATCTCCCCAAAGAAGCTCCCTCTTTCTTTCTCAAAATGAAAGAATAAGATTAAAAGCAGACATTTCTACGGTGCTTTGAGATATGTAAAGCCATTTATATGTTTTATCTCATTTGCTCTTCATATCATCTTTGGCAGGTAGGTACTAAAAGTGTCATTATCACAATCTTATTGATGAGAGAACTAAGGCTTGGAATGGTTAAGGGACCTGCTGGGAGTGGAGCAGCTGAGGGGCCCAGTGAATAGAGTGCCAGGTCTGGAGTCAGGAAGACTAGTTCAAATCTGGCCTCGAACACACCAGCTATGTGACCCTGGACAAGTCACTTTAACCTTGTTTGCCTCAGTTTCCTCATCTGTAAAATAAGCTGGAGAAGGAAATAGCAAACCACTCTAGTACCTTTGCCAAGAAAAGCCCAAATGGGCATCAGGAAGAGTTGGACACAACTGAAATGACTGAACAAGAAGAAGAAACAGCAATGAGGCTGGTATTCAAACCCAGGTTGTCTTCACTAGGTTTATCTCAACATCTACTTTTCTCAGTAGACAAGCATTTATTTTGCTAAGTGTTAGGGATATAAAGACAGACAAAAACAGTATTTGCTCTCAAGGGGCATATACACATATGTATATATGTGTGCATGCATATATAGTTTAAATACATATAATTAAATATTTCCCAATTACTTGTAAAAACATTTTTTACAACCATTCTTTAAATATTTGAGTTCCAAATCCTCTCTCCCTCCTGCCCCTTCTCCTTTCTCCAGAAGGTAAGCAATTTGATATCAAACATACATGGGAAGTCATGCAGAAAATACATTTCCATATTAGCCATGTTTGGAGCTTACATTCTCATTCCAATGGGAGTGACAACATGTAAATTGGTAGACGTAAGATATATAGAGTAGGTAAAACGTATTTCTAGGGGAGGAGGGAACAAGAGACATGGAAGATGGTGAAATGCCTCCTGCAGAAGGTGAGACTTTAGCTCAGTCTTGAAGGAAGCAAGGGAAACTAGCAGGCTGAAATGAGAGGATGGAGCATGCCCGGCATGGAGGACAGCTAATGCAAAGAGGGGACATGGAGGGTCAGGCTGAAGTAAGCCAATGTAGATGGATCATGGGACATATAGGAGGAAGTCAAGTATAAGAACACTTGAAAGGTAGGAAGGAGCCAGATTATGCTGAGCTTGAAATGCCAGATCCTAGAGGTAACGGAGCCATGAGAGTTCATGGGGGAGGTGGGGTGTGACATTGGCAGACCTAAACTTTAGAAAAATCATTTTGGTAGCTGAGTGGAGAATGGATCGGATGGAGGGAGAGTCGAGGCAGGGAAACCAGTGGGAAGGTGATTACAAAAGTTCTGGAGAGAGAGGATTGGGCCTGATGTGAGGTTGTGGTTTTGGGAGAAGAGCTAGGTAATATAATGGATAGAGCCCTGAGCCTGGAGTCAGGAAGACTTGAATTCAAATTCAGCCTCAGACACTGACAGTGTGACTGAGCAAATCACTTAACCCTGTTCGTGTCAGTTTCCATATTTATAAAACAAGGATGATAATATACCTACCTCACAGGTTGTGAGGATCAAATGAAATAATTGTAAAGTGCTTGGCACACAGTAAATGCAATACAAATGTTAGTTATAATTAGGAACTATGCCCAGAGAGCTATAAAACTGTGCATACTCTTTGACCGAGCAATACCACTGCTAGGTCTATATCCCAGAGATCAAAAAAAAAAGGGAAAAGAATGACAAGCTGGTTAATTCCAGAAAAAACCTGGAAAGACTTACATGAATTGATACAAAGTGAAGAAAGTAGAACCAAGAGGACATTATACAGAGTAATAATATTGTAGGATGAAGAATTGTGAATGACTTAACCATTCTCAGCAATGTACAATGATACAAGATAATCCCAAAGGATTTGATGGAACATGCTATGCACCTCCAGAAAAAGAACTGGTATTGTCTGAATACAGACTGAAGCATACTAATTTTTTACCTTTCTTTATTTGTCATCTTGTACAAAATGAATAATATGACAATGTTCTACATGATTGCACATATATACCATATATCAAATTGCTTACTGTCACAGGGAAGGGGGAAGGGAGAGAAGGGTAAAAGCATAGAATTTGGAACTCAAAACTTTAAAAAATTGTTTTAACATGTAATTGGGGGAAAATAATATATTATTTAAAAATAAATGTTAGCTATTAATAAAGTAGAAATGACAAGATTTGGCAATGGTTTCAATATGTTGAATGAGAGTGAGGAGTTATGAATGACAAAATTGTGAGCCTAGGTGATGGGGAGAATGGTGATACCTTAACAATAATAAAGAAGTTTGGAAGGGTGGAAGGTTTTAGGGGAAAGACAGTGAGTTCTTTCTTGGATGTGTTGAGTCTGATCTATGGCACAGCCAGGTGGCACAAGAGATAGAGGGCTCGGCCTGTAGTCAGGAAGACTCATCTTGCTGGGTTCAAATCTGACCTCAACACTTACTAGTTGTGTGACTGAGCAAGTCACTTAACCCTAATTTCCTTCAGTTTCCCCACCTGTAAAACAAGCTGGAGAAGGAAATGACAAACCACTCCAGTATCTTTGCCAAGAAAACCCCAAATGGAGTGACAGAGAGTCAGACATGACTGAAAAAATAACAAATAGTACATCTGGTTCAAGATGACACTGAAGCCGTTGGCTATGTGTGACTGTAGTTCAGATGAGAACTGAATATACACATATGGCATATGCTTAGAAGTGATCATTAAACTTACGGGAGTTGATGAAATCACTGTGATTAACAATAATAAATAAAAATTTAAAATTAAAAAAATTATTTATATTCAAATAAAATTGTATTTTATTGTAATATTTTAATAAAATATTTTATTATATTTTAAATATTTGAACACTAAAATAAATATAGTAAAATATTTTAATAAAATATATTTGTTTTAAAGTAAATAATAAAATAAGATTAAAAAGAGAAGAAAGCCCAGGACAGAGCCTTGAGGGACACCCAAGTTTAGTGGGCATGACCTGGAGGAAGATCCAACCAAGAAGACTGAAGAGTGATCAGAAAGATAACTGGAGAGCCAGGAGGGAACCGAGTTACAAAGACCTCTAAAGGTGAGAGTATAGAGAAGTATAGGAGAAGAAGGTGATGGACCTTGTCAAATCCTGCAGAGAGGTCAAGAAGGATGAAAGTTAAGACAAGGTCATTCAATTTGGCAATCGAGAAGTCATTAGTAACCCTGGAGAGGGCAATTTCAATTGGGTGGTCAAGCTGGAAGCCAGCTTGCTGAGGGTTTCAAATAGAGAGAGAGGAGAGGAAAGGGTGGCAGTGAGTATAGATAGCTCTTTTAAGGGGTTTAGCCATGAAGGGTCCAAGAGATTTAGGACAACAGCTAGTAGAGATGGTCAGATCAAGAAAGGATTGTTTAAGGATTAAGGAGACTTGGGCATGTTTATAGGCAGCAGGAGATAAGAAGAGGTTAATGATGACAATTGGGTCAGTTTGTTGGAAATTCCAGGAGAGGTTGGGATCAAGAGTGCTTGTACAGGGGTTGGCCTCGGCGGAAGGGCCATCACTCCTTCCAAGACTGGAATGATGCAGGAAATGGTGGAGGAGAATGTTTGGATGATGTGAGATGAGGAGCAGGGAAGAGGGAACCCTCCCCAAATGGTCTCAATTTGGTGGCTGTGAATGTGAGGCAGAATACTCAGGAGAGAGGGTGGGTGGAGAAGGGGCTGGATCAATTAGAATCAATTAGGATCAATTAGAAATTAAATTTTTTGCTTTGCTGAAGGGAGGGCTTGGTTGAGATTGAATAACATAAATTTAGAGTAGACCTGGCTGCCACAGGAAAGGTTATATATTTCTTCAGGGCAGAGACCATTTCACTTTTATTTTTGTATTTAAATACCTGACATATGTTAGATGCTTAATAAATCCTTGTTAACTAACTAGTTGTTTCCCTATATTTTCAAGCAATCTGACAGACAGTCAGTGTGTTACAAAGCACCTAACTGGTGCAAGGGTCAGGAGTCAGGAAGACCTGAGTTCAAATGTGATCTCAGACACTTACTAGCTGTGTGACCCTGAATAAGCCACTTCACCTCCACTTGCCTTAGTTTTCTTGTCATTGGACAGAGTCCAGATGAAGAGAGTTTCTACACTGGAAGTTTCTCCGGACTGATGAAATTGTATCGGTCTGGATCAGAAAACAGAAAGGCAAGCCATTTTTTACCTTTATTTGTAACCCCAGGTCATAGCACAGGGCCCAGTAACACTATTGCCGTTCTTCAGCTGTTTCTGACTCTATGACCCCATTTTTGGTGTTTTTCTCAGCAAAGATAAAGGAGTGGTTTGCCATTTCCTTCTCCAGTTCATACAGATGGGGAAACTGAGGCAAATAGGGTTAAGTGACTTCCCCAGGGTCACGGAGCTAGTAAATGTCTGAAGTCAGATTTGAACTCTGGAATATGAGTCTTCCTGCCTCTAGGCCCCACATTCTATCCACTTCACTAATAGCTGTCCATCTGATGCATAGTAGGTGCTTAATAAATGTTTGTTGATTGACAGTCTATTTCAGACTATATCAGTCAAACAGGCAGCCAGCAGGCTATAGATAGATGGCCAGAATCAGATTAAAATATAATTGAGAAATATTTAACAAAAATACATAAAAACAAAATAAAGCTGAGATAATATGACATTTTCAAACTAAATTCGTAGGGATCTTTATGTACTTTAGTGGCCTGTCTCTATTTGAAGTTCACACCCCTGGTCTACAACACAATACAAAAGGTGGATACTGCCAAACAGCAAATACTGAGAAACATAATTCATGATATTGAATTAATGTCGCAAAACAACAAAAAATTTCCCACAAAAAGACAAAAACCAAAACCTCTTAATTAATCAAAAAATAATTCTGGGGCAGATTTTTGTTTTGTTTTGTTTTTTTGCTCTGGGCACTGGATTATGCAGTTCTGTGGTTAAAGGAGGGGGCAGTGAGGATCAGGGGTCAGCCTCTAACCAGGGACGGAATGTTTCTCTGTTCCAGTTTCACCGGACTGAATAGAGACTGACCCTTGATTTTGGCCCTGAAAGCCTGGCAGACTGATAACTGAGTCAGAAAGGAGAAGACCAGTGCCCTCCTTTTTATTTCGATTTCCCTGCCTGCCTGCCCATTTTGAGAGGTGAAAGATCCTCATAGCCCCACGTGCCCAGTCCCTAGGACTAAGGACAGTACATACTGAAATTCAATTTAATCTAATTCGACCTTTATTAAGTACCTATTAGGTGCAAGGAAACTCAACAATAACTGAAACCCCTATTTCTGTGGTGCCCATTATTAGCAATATTTTACAGATGGGGAAACTGAGGCACATAGTTGTGAAGTGATTTGTCAAAGGTCAACCTGATAGTGTATGTGTTCGTCCTTCACTGCCAAAGAAGACCATACCATCAGAGAAATAAAGACATGACTTGCACTTTTGATTTTGTTTTGAGTGAGGGAGGGCTGTGCAGGTTGCCAGCCTCACTTCTCCTCCAGAGCCATCTGAATCCAGTGACCGGATATTCATCAGGATGACTGGAGATGACCCAGGATGAGGCAATTGGGGTTAAGTGAAGTAAATATTGGAGATGGGACTTGTCCCTGGGTCTCCTAACTCCTATTCGGGAGCTTTTGCCACTGCACTTTAGCCTAGACAGTCCGGGATAGGCATTAGTCAGAAGAACTGGGTTCAGATCTCTATTCTGCTACTTACTGTGTAACCCTGAGCAAATCAGAGTTCACTTTTCTTTGCATCTGAAGAAGGCATTGAACTAGGTGGCCTCTGGGCCATGAGATGGGAAAATAGGGGACCCTAGCAGGGAAAGGTCATATTGGCTAGGACTGAAACTCCCCACCAGGGCCCCTTCCCCTGCACCAACAGAGAGGAGGACAGGGTCCTTCGGGCCTCACTCTCCCACTCTTCTGAGTTCCCTGAGGGTTCCTGAGGCCGACTGAGAGGAGGGGCCTGTGGCTCCTCACATGTGGATTGCACCTGGCCACCAGCTCCCACACATCTGGCAGAGTCTGGCCACACACAGCTGGAGCCTCTCCCAGTCTAGATTTGGACTGGAGAAAAGAGAGAACAACAGGCCGAGTCCCCGCCCATGCCCCCCTCCCTGCCCCACCTCCATCCCCAGCCCTGGAGGACCCTGGAGGATCCATCTTCAAACCTCCAGCTGGAGTTTGGCCCTGTCTTATCCCAAAGCCACCTGCGTTCTCCCCCCTTCCTCTTCCCCTCCCCTCCTGCCTCTATCCCCATTCCCCAAAGCCACCCCCAGATAGGAAGTGAGCAGGAACAGAGAAGGGAGGGCAGGAGGGAAGGAGGGAGGAGCGGGGGCCCAGAGAGGGAGAGTGTTTTCCCAGAGACCACCCAGCCAGGCAGAGCTGGGATTAATCACCATCCCCAACCACTGAGCCTCGGCGGCTGCCGGTTCCAACATCTGGGAGGCTGGAGCCCACCCCCCTCTTCCCCCACTCTACCTCCCATGGGGGTACAGCTGGGCAGTGCCAGGCTCGAGGGGCTCCTACCTTTGCAGGGGTGACAGGTCACCAGGCCCAGGAAGCCCAGCAGGCTGATCTTGTTGCCTTGATGGGTGTAATTGGACCAGGCGGTGTCTACATTACCGGCAGAGCAGCACTCCTCCCAGCTCACACCTGCCCTCAGAATCAGGCTACACTGAGCCTCTCGGCCCTGGCGAAGCCAGCAGATACCACCTGAAGCCAAGGAGACATGGGATCAGAGGATTTAGAACTGGGAAGGGACCTCACAGACCATCTACATGGTCCAACTACAGACAGGGAAGCTAAGGCTTAGAGAAGGGAGTGGACTTGGCCAAGGTGATGTGGGCAGTAGAGTGACAAAGCAGAAATTCAAATCTGGGTCTTCTGACTCCAAATTCAATGCCTGGGCATTAGAACCCAGCCCAGCCAGGATTTGGGGGTAAACAAGAGTCTTTGGAAAGGATAAGAAATACCAAGGACAATCAGTCCCAAGTCCTGTGTCAGTCAGTCAATTAAAATTCACTAAGTACCTACTGTGTTTCAGGTATTGTACTAAGTGCTAGGGATTAAAAAATTAAAATAAAGGGGCAGCGAGGTGACACAATGGATAGAGCACTGGCCCGGGAGTCAGGAGGACATGAGTTCAAATCCAGCTTTGTACACATATTAGCAGTGTGACTCTGGGCAAGTCACTTCACCCCAGTGCCTAAACAACCCCTACCTTTAATCACTAATGTATGTCACAATCTAATATGCCTCCTGCGTATGTCCCAAATCTCTTCTTTTGGACCATTATTTTCTGAAGATCTCAAGGTATCTGAGGACACCTCTTCCCTCCCTAAGACCTCATTTTGGGACAGGAAGTTGATGGAGCTCAGGGATATACCTTTTCCTTCATCTCCCCAGGACTCAGAAATCACTTAATCACTCCTGAATCAGGAGGAATCTGCCCGAGGCCGGAGCCAGGTCTGGGACCTTGACTAGGATTAGGACCGGTTTCCTAACACTGTAAGAACAGGGTCGTTTGGGGGAGGGGGGGAAGAGGGAGGGAGTCTGAGGACCACAGCTTGAAGCTAGGGCAGGGGCCTTGAGGTCTAGGGGATGCAATTCAAGCCCAGATCAAGATCCCAGTTCCTCACCCAGCCTGTGCTCCTGCCCACCTCCTGCCCCCCCCAAACTCTTAGTCACCCAAGCCTTCCGGGAACATTCCCCTAGCATGAGCTCACGAGTCTCCCCAGTACAGTCACCACACTGGGAGCCCTGGAGGGGGGGGGTAGACTTTCAGTCACTGGGGGATAGGGTGCGGGTAGGGATGAGAAAGACAGTTCTTGGCTGGAGACTCTAGCAAAACACACCCCACCCATCCCACTATCCAGCTTGGGAATAAGAAGCTTACTCCTGGTCTTTGGGGGGCACCTGGAGTGTCCCTTATAATACCAAGGAGAGAATATGGAGTCCAGAAAGAGCCCTGATAGGAGTCAGAAGACCTGGGTTCTAGTTCTTACTCTTCCTAGAGAGTTAGTATGTGACCATAACTGAGCCTCAGTTTTCTCATGTATCTGTTGGGAGGGAGTGGGGTAAGATACATGCCATTGTCCTGAATGGTTTTTCATTGCCCATCCTGGTCCTGGCCCTACAAGAGGATGGGACCCTCATTTTTCTAGGATTTGCACAGGGCCAGGCGGCAGAGATGCTGGATTATATTCAGAGGGTAGAAGCCCCTGGGTGAAGAGGACCTAATGTCCAACCCCTGATCATAGGGGTAGGAAGTTGAACTGCTCCCAGAAGAGAGGAGGGACAGCAAAGAAAAGGTATGAGAAAATGAGGGGCTGAATAGACCCAGGGGGCTAAGGAGATAGAGGCACAGGAGTGCCTCAACTTTCAAAATGCTGCCAAGGCTTGGTTGTGGGGCAGGAAATTTGCCAAGCTCCTATTCTCTCCCTTCCCTCAATCCCAGGACGTTAGCCGCCATATTCTATGCATCTTCTCCCCTTCTGGGCCTGTGAGGGATGGGGGGGAGCTCGGTCGACAAGGAGCCAGACTAAATCCATATTAGTCCTGATAGAGAAGCCATAGTCCCACAAAGGTAGGCAGGCAGGATCCTGGGCTGCTCCAGCTGCTCATCTCCCACCCCACCATAGTCCACCTCTGATAAAGCCAGACTGCTTTCCTCTCTCAAATCTGAGGAATGAGCTCTAGGGTTAGGCAATACAGGCTTGAGGCCACTGGTAAAGGTGGTAGGGATCTAGGGTTTAAGGTTAAGAGGGGCCAAGGATTAGAAATTTGGGATCCATGGGGATAGTCATGCACCAGAGGTGTGGGTATGAGGGTATTGAGGTGTGGGGGTTTCAAAGTATTGATGAGACAGGGGCTTACAGTTTGGGGTCAAGGTTTTAGGGGGATAGGATTAGGGCTTTGGGGTCCCTAGGGATGGTGAGTATCAGAAGTCTGGTTATGAGGGGCTCAGGGATCTGGGGGTCCAGGGTGTTGGGGGCCCAGGATCTGAAGATTCTTGAGACTATGATGTTGGGGATCTGAGGGCTCCGGGGGCCAGGGCATTAAATGACAAAGGATTAGGTATCTAAGTTCAGGGAAATATGATGATCAACGGCCTGGATTCAAGGGAGTTTGGGAATTCACAATGTTGGAAAATCAAGGTTCTGTGGCATCAAATGCCCAGGGTTTGGGAGTTTAGAAGCCAAAGTGCTGGGAGCTCAAGGAATCTAGTAGCCTGAAATTCAGGTGTCAAGACTGGGTAATGAAATGGTCAAAGGTTCAAGTTCAATTGAGTCAAGGAACTGGCAGGGTGAGATGTTAGGGGTTCTAGGGCCAAGGTGTTGGGGTTCCAAGATATGAGAGTTTGGAAGTCCAGGGCATTAGGTATCCTAGGCTTCTAGGAGCCATAAGATTGAGGGACTGAGGATTAAGGGGATGGAATGATCAGAGGTCTGGGCAAGGGGGTCAGGAGTCCAGGAACCCAGGGTATTGGAGGTCTAGGTCTGGAAAGTTAGGAGTCAAAGATTTGGGAATCTGGAAGCCAGGGATTTAATATCCAGGAGTTTAGGAGTCAGGGGATGGGATGGTCAGGGAACCAGGGGAATGGTATGATCATGGTGCTGGAAAGACGAAGGGGTCAAGGGGGTTACAGATTGGGGGCTGAGAGGGTAAGAGAGAAGGGAGTTAGCGACCTGGGATGGGGGAAGTTCACTTACCCTGGCCAGATTCGGCTTGGGCTGTCGGCCAGGAGAGCACCCCCAGGAGCAGGAACCACAGCGGCATGGCTAAAGGAGTGGGGGAGAACGCGGAACCCTGAGGGGCAGGGAGCAGGTGGAGGGTGGGGTGGCACCCGCAGGTGGCGGGGCCTGTTGGGGGGCTCAGGGATCAGCCGTCTCCCCAGGACTGTGGAGCTGACTTAAAGCCCCAGTTTCAGCCTCTCTCTATATAAAGACTTTTCCCTCCTGCTCAGTGGAGGAACAAGGGAGGGGTGGGCGGGGCCTGAGCCTGGGCCAGGGGGAGGGTGAGTGTATGTGCGAGTGTGTGTGTGTGTAAGATTGGAACTGTGTGTGTACGAGGATGTTCTTGGATGGGTCTGTGGGGCGGTTTGTGTGTGTGTTTAAGGGTGAGTGTGTGTATGTAAGTGTGTGTGAGACTGGAACTGTGTGTGTATGAGGATGTTCTTGGATGGGTCTGTGGGGTGGTGTGTATGTGTATGTGTGTATCAGGGTGAGTGTGCGTGGGTGTGACTGTGAGACACTGTGTGTGTGAGGGTGAGTGTGTGTGTGTGAGATTGGAACTGTGTGTGTACAAGGATGTTCTTGGATAGGTTTGTGGGGCAGTATGCGTGTATGTGCGTATCAGGATGAGTGTGTGTAAGTATGATTGTGAGACACAGTGTGTGTGTATGTGTTAGGGTGAGCATGAGAATTTAACATTGTATAAGTGTGGTTCTCTATGCATCTGAGTGCTCATGTGTGCTTGTGTATATCTTTGTATGAGTGTAACTGCGCGTATGGGTGTGCACACGCAAGTGTGAGTGTATATGTCAGAATGTAACTGTCTATGTGTGTTACTTTGCGTACCTGTGTGAATGAATGTACTTGGTATTGTTGAGTGTGAGAGGGTTACTGTGTGTAATAGTGTGTATATATATATGTATATATATGATCTTTTAATCTCTGAGCCCTCTGTCTCTGCCCATTCTGTCTTGGTTTCTTTCTACTCTCTGTTTCTGTCTAAGTCTCTCTCTCTGTTTTCTCTCTCCGTCCTCTCTCTTGGTGTTATCTCCCAATATCTCTCCCTCCTTCTCTCTCTCTCCCTCTCTCTTTCCTCCCTCCCTCCCTCCCTCTCTATCTCTCTCCCTCTCCCCTACTCCCCTCTGTCTCTCCACAATCTGTGTTTCCATCATGTCTGCTGGGTCACACATGTTGACTTCACTGTCTCAAGTTCCCAAACAGACAGCTCATGTGTGTATGGCTGATATGTATTGTGAGTGTTACTGCGTATGTATGTCAGCGAGATCACGTGAGGATATGTCTGTTAGTGTTGCTGTGTGCCACAGATGTGGGTCAGTGTGGGAGTGTGTCCCAGTGTGTAAAGACATAAATACCTACAAGATAATTTGAGGAAGAAGCAAACCCCGACAATGGGATGGGGGTGGGGTGTGGTTAGAGAAAATCTAGACAGGCTTCCTGGAGGCGGCAGTACCTTGAGCTGATCCTTGTATGGAAATCGATTCCATGAGGCTGAGATGAGGACAGAGCACATTCCATACTTGGGAAACCAGCCCAGACAAAGTCCCAGAGGAAGGGGACAGCACAGAGTGTGTGATGTCTGTCATTTTTGTGATTTCATGGGTGCCTTGGTGTGTTGTTTGGGGACTTTCTGAGTGTGTCTGTGGCTTCTTGAGGATCTCCCATGCCCATCTAGACTCCATGGCCTCATCCCAGGGGACAGAGGGAGAGGAGGGACTGGGGGAGGGGATGGGGCTCGTGCCCCTTTTTCCTTCTGGCCCTCATTGGGCCCCCCACCGCCCACTCCTCTGGGTCTCCAGCCTGAGGAAGGCAGACTTATTCAGTCCTCCAGATATGTGCTTTCCTCCTGTCCTGGCCAGAATACAGGCCACCAGCCACTGTCCTTGGAAGGAGGGATGGAGAAGGAGGGACCTGGGCTGGGGCAGGGGCTGGGGCTGGGCTGGAGTAGGGCCCAGAGGGGGACTGGCGGGGACACACCCCTGTCTGAGCCTGCGGGGAAGGGCCTGTGGGCCTGGAGCTGTTTGGAAATTTGAGATGGTTGAGTCAATATGTGTGACCCGGCAGAGACAACAGAGACACAGATTGGGAAAAGACAGAGAGAGATGCAGAGCAGAAAGAAACAGAGATACAAAGTAGGCAGAGACAGAGACACAAAGTAGGCAGAGACAGAGACACAGGATAGAAAGAAATGGAGATGTAGAAAGGACAGAGACATAGAACAGAAAGAAACAGAGACAGAAGGGTTGGAAATATGAAGGAGAGAGAGACAGAGAAGGCAAAGAGAGACCCAGAGTGGAGACAGTCTGAGACAGACTTACTTTCTGGGTGACTCAAGACAGGACCCTATCTGGGCCTCAATTTCCCCATCCTTAAAATGAGATGGCTGGACTCCATATTCTCCAGCTCCAAAAGTCTAGGAACTGGTGATTTTATTTACATGGAAGAGAAACACAGTTTCTCACTTTCATGGCCTAGATAGGAAGAGAGAGATTCTCTCATTTGTGGGCCAACTCCCATCCCCCATCACTATCTAGCTCCCATCTGGACTGCCTGGCCTTTCTCAGGGCCTGGACCCATGCCTTGGACCGAGGTCACTGAGCTGGCGCCACAGTCTGGGCCAGGGCAGAGACCTTGGCTCTCTTCATCTCTATCCCTCCTGCTCCAGCACTGTCCTGGGTTCTGGGGACTCGTGCCTAGGAGTGATCTGGGGGGAGAGAGGTAGGGAGAGGCAGAACCTACTTGTTGGCCCTTTTCTACTGAGTTTGGAATAGAAAGGGTTTGAGTCCTAAAGAAGATGGTCAGGAGACATAGCCAGGGGGCCTCAGCCAGTTATCCTGAGCTGTTCTGATACTTGGGCCTCATCCTTGGATAACTAAGCTTGAGTCTTGGATACGAAACCTAAGCATCTGTCACTGAGACTGAACCCCAGAGTCCTGTGCTGAGCCCTGGACACTTAACCTGAGTCCCTGATCCTAGGCTTGAACCCTGGGCACTTGGCCTAAGCCTCTTTACTCAATCTGAGTCCCTGATCCTAGGCTTGAACCCTGGGCACTTGGCCTAAGCCTCTTTACTCAATCTGAGTCCCTGATCCTAGGCTTGAACCCTAGGCACTTGGCCTAAGCCTCTTTACTCAATCTGAGCCCCTGATCCTAGGCTTGAACCCTGGGCACTGGGTCTGAGCAATAACGTCAGTCCCTGAATCTGAGACTGAATCCTAGACACTGGGCCAGAATTCTAGACTCCGGGCTGACTGGCTAGCTAGCCTTGGGGAAGGAGATGTTTTCTTCTTCCCTGACCTTTCTCTCCATACTGAGTTGCCTGTGAATCCTCCTCTAGAAAGAAACCCAGCCAGGACAGTGGGGAGGAGACCTAGGGCTCAGGGACCTTCTTTTCTCACTAGAATGAAACAGGAGTTGAGGGAGGGAGGCTGGTTGTTCCCTCCCTTTACCCTTAAGCAGCTGTCTCCTGTTTCCTTCTAGTCCTGCGATGGATCCCCCTCCTTCCCTATCTGGGAAATACAAAAGGACAGGTTGACCCCTGTCTCTGCAAAGGGCTTCCAAAAGGAGGTATGAACTTCCAATTAGTTCAAGCTTTTTTTTCCTCTGGTGGGGAAACTGAAGGCACCTACTGAAGAAATGATCACAAGAGCTCACAGTTATTTTAGGTTTACAAAGCACTTCCTTTCAACAGCCCTGGCAGCTACAAAGGGTAGTTTCTTAGCGTCATGGGATTTATAGCTAGAAGGGACCTTAGAAGACATCTAGTCCACTCTCCCTGCACCTTCTTTTTTACAGGTGAGGAAACTGAGGCCCAAAGCTGTTTGCTGACTTTATCCAACTAGGTCTAACCATTCCCATTAAACAGATGAGGAAACTGAGGATAGGAAAGGGATTTGCCCAAGGACATAAACTGAATCAGGGGGCAGAGCCAGGATTAGAATCAAAACCACTTGGGCAGCTAGGTGGTGTTGTGGATAGAGCACCAGCCCTGGAGTCAGGAGGTGCTGAGTTCAAATGTTGCATTAGACACTTATATTGTCATTTGGGGCTTTTGTGATATGGTGGAAAGGGTCTTGTGCATCCTTTTTTAAAGATAACTAATGAGGGGGTGCTAGGTGGTGCAGTGGATAGAGCACTAGCCCTGAAGTCGGGAAGACCTGAGTTCAAATCCTGTCTCAGACACTAGCTGTATGACACTGGGCAAGTCACTTAACCCTGAATATCTTAAAAAAAAAAAAAAATTCAAGTCTCTTGTCATCAGCCCTAGATGTTCTTCCCCAGCACCTCTAAGGAGAGAGAGGGAAATGAAAGGCTGAGTAGTCTCCTGTCAAAATATGGTACCCCTTCCTTGTGGTCTTCCTTGAGAAGCTACCCAGACAGGTGAGCTCTGGGGCAGAGGGTACAGTGGAAACAGCACTGGCTCTGAAATCAAGAGGAACTGGGTTCAAATCTCATTTCTTATCCATTTGTGTGATCTTAGACAAATCACTTAAGCACTCTGGGCCAGGCCTCAGTTTCTTCATCTGTCACATAGGGATCTGATTTGGATCATCTTTGGCTCTAAGTCTATATAAATTTAAAACCTCCTTGCTCATTTTGGGCCTTGCTTTTTTCCTCTATAAAATGAATGGTAATGTAGGCTATCTCTCAAGTTCTGCTGTTGTTCAATCATATCCTACTCTTTGTGACCCCATTTGGAGTTTTCTTGGCAGAGATACTGGAGTGATTTGCCAGCTCACCTGTGAGGTCATTGGTCTTCTTCAGGTGTTTTTTTTTAAATTTTTATTTTTTTAGGGGAGGCAATCGGGTTTAAGTGACTTACCCAAGGTCACACAGCTAGTGGCTGAGGCAAGATTTGAATTCAGGTCTTCCCGACTCCAGGGTTAGTGCTCTATCCACTACACTATCTAGCAGTCCCTCATTGGTCATCTTTAAAACAAAGGATGCACAAGACCCTTTCCACCATATCACAAAACCCCCAAATGACAATGCAAAGAGGAACTTCAAGGAAACAACTCATCCCCAGACACTTAGGGTTCATCTGGGATGATAGAATATATTAAGTCCCATCCAGTACCCTTTAAACTTATAAAGCCACAATTCTGTTTTTGACCTGGAGAAAGGAAAGGAGGGGCATACAAGAAGAGGAGGTAGGGGTGGACAAGATGACCTTTATGAGATCCCTCCAGCCCTAGGGATTCTGGACTGCCAGGCCTTTTATCCCCTTCTCTCGACACCCCAAAGGCACAGTTCTGCTCAGTGCTTCAAGGACAGGGAGTCAGTATGCCCCAGAGGGAAACATTGTGAGCCAGAGGGAGTGCTCTCTATTCCTGTCCTCCCTTCTGGGCTTCAAGGCCATTTGGACGTGTCCAGGGGGATTCAAGCCAGGAGCTTGGCCCATTCCAGGCAGGACATGGACAAACTGACATGGGCTCAATTCGCTGTCCTACGGTATTCCTTGAGAGACTCCCCAAGAGTAAGGAGAGCCTACAGCCAAATGATACAGGACTAGCAACCTGGCCATAGAGACTATTGACGGAAAAACTTATAGAAAGGAGATCTCGATGGCCACCTTTTAGCATGTAAAATAAGAGGGATTCAGCCTGAAGAGACCTCTCATTTTACAGATGCTCTTTAAAGGAGGAACCCAAGCTGAGGAAGTGACTCACCCAAGATCACACAGGTAATCAATGGCCAAGCCAGCATTTGAACTTGGATCTTCTGATTCCAAATATGATGCTTTTTTCTTTTCTTTTAAAGTTTAGGTAAGGGAAAACATTCCAACAACCTAGGCTGGGATGAGGAAGGCTCAAGCTCCCCATTATTGGAGGTGTTCTGCTACAGTAAGGGAGAATCTTGAGTTGGCAGGAAGATTCAGTCAACAAACATGAGGCAACTCTAGTGTTCAAGACCCCATAACTGGCCCTAGGGATAGAGATGGAGGTTTTTCTACTCTAATGAAGAGAAGAGAATGTGCACAAGTCCAAGGCAGAATAGAATGAGTCCAAAGGAGAGATCCTGTAGAAGTGCTATATCAATTTCAGGAGAATGAAATTCCTTCCACTCGGGAGTGGGGATGTCATTAGGGAAGGCTTCATGGAGAAGGCATCTGAGATTGATCTTGAAGACAGGATTTCAGTGGGTGAAGATGGGAGAAGGGGATCCTTTTGAGGGAAGAATGAGAACAAGGGAGGGAGGCTCAGAGTTGTTCTTGCTCAGGCGAGTGTTAGGTTGGAGGCTTCCTGAGATCCCTCCCAGCTCTAAGATGCTGAGATCTGGAGTTGTCTGGATTGGGTGGTGTGTAGATTAGGCAAGGGGGAGTGATGAGGGATAATGCTGGGCAGGTGGGTGAGAAGGCCTGGGCTTTCTGCATCAAATGTTGATCCTCAATCCTCTGAGGTCTCTATCAGCTCAGAGACTCTCCAATATTCTGGTCCAATCAGTGAATCTTTAAAGGGTACAAAACTCTGCTCCCTCAAGGATGTACGTCCTGGGATTCTAACCACCAGATTCTGCTACACATTGTTTTAGATATATCTAATAAAGCCAGGACAGTGCTGTGGTTTTGGGGATCTATCTATGTACTATCTTTAGGCGCCTTGAGTTTGCCTTTCTTTGTATCTTCAGGTTCAGCACAGTGCCTCACACAAGCATTAATAAGTACTTATTGACTATCTGACTATCCCCTGGGCTTCAGATGCTTTCCCTCCCCTCTGCCTCTTGATTTTCCTGGCTTCAAGACTTAACTCTAGATGCATCATTTGTAGGTAACCTTATTGGTTCCCCAAGCTGTGAGTGCCCCTCTGAGATTACCTTCCATTTTACACACACACACACACACACACACACACACACACACACACACTGCATGTATGTAGTTATTTGCATGTTTTCTACTCCATTAGAATGGAAGCTCACTGAGGACAGGAACCATGTTTTTGTCTTTCTTAGAAGCCCGAGAACTTAGCACAATGCTTGTTATGTCAGTGGCTTAATAGCGATTGTTAACTGACTTACCTGCTCATTGGATGATCCTCAAACTAGGGTCTTGGCACATGATGTTAATGTAAAAAAGTTAATGGTGGGTGGGGGGAAGAGTTAAAGATCTTCTCTGCCCATTTATAGACCTCAGGGGAAGCCCATTAAGGGAAGCTTGATTAGGAGAGACTTATTTTGTAGGAAGGCCCATACCTGTTGTTTCTAATGAGGCACTGGGTCACCAGGGTTGTACCCTCTGGCTCTGAAAAGAGAGAGAGAGTGTGTGTGTGTGTGTGTGTGTGTGTGTGTGTGTGTGTGTGGTTTTGTTAACTACGTATGTATGTAACAGTCAGACAGTTGGATCAGTCCGTTGGTCTGTGATGTATTGCTTATGGTCAGACAGTTGGAAGCCCTGTCTGTTTATCTTTATTCCTCTGCTTGTATTTTCTCTGTTGGTGAAGGTTATTAAAAAAGATTGTTGACCCCTCAAAAGTGCTTTCCTTTTAGGAAAGCAGATCTAAGAACCTGTGCAACAGGCCCTCCTGTGTATGCTGGAGTACGTACTAATAAGTATGGCTATAAAGTTATGGGGACCCCGAACCAGGGGCTTCCCCCATAGTTTACTTTTCCCTGCCCTTCTTTAGGCATAGGCTCCTTCATTTTGACCATCTGCCCCAGTACTGCCACTGGACATATGACGGGGTCAAAAACCAGAGCTAGAATCCCATCTTTGCTCCTAATTTCTCATAAAGTTGGGTACATTTTCCCCTTCTTTGGGACTCAGTTTCCCCTGCCCTATCAAACAAGGGGGACATATTGCATGCTCTCTATGCTCTCTTCTGCCTCTGAAATACTGCAGTTTTTTCATCCTGTGACTTTTCCCCAAGCATGAGGTCAGGGCTCAAAGGCAGGAAACAAAGTTCAGATAGTAAACAGAACAAAGCCAATGCCAGAGCTTCTGGTGACAAGTTGGCCCCAGACCCTGTGATTCTTCCTCCTTGGGTCTGCAAATCTCTCATTTGTAGAGTGCTCAAAGATTTATCGAGTGCTTCCCTACTAACCACAGCCCTGGGATATAGGTTCATTTTACAGATGAGGAACCTGGTGGGGAGTGACTTGCCAAGGTCAGGTAGAAAGTGAGCCAAGTCATCCAGGCAAGTTTCCCAAATCACTGCTCTCTATTCATTGAATCTCTGGGTCCTCTTGGCTCCTCCCTGGGGAGTCCTTGTCTAAAACCCCCAGATCTCCTTGCCTCCTTCCCTCCTTTTATTCTTTCAGTCACAATTGGGACTTCTAAGTCCCAACCTTTTCCTTTCGGAGAAACAGATCTTCCACTCACCTCAAGAAGGCAAAGTAAACAAATCGGTGACAACCAGGTTCAGTAAAAAAAAGTTTTTTAATTCAACAAATTCCATTCAACAAACCTTTACCAAATACCATTTTTGCGTGGGTAAGTCAATAAGCATTCATCATGGATTTGATATGTGTCAGGCACTGGAAATACAAATACAGACAAAAAGAAAGACACACTGTCCTCAAGGAATGCACATTTTAATAGGGAAAGAGAACACATAAAATGGAACAGAAAAGAAGTGGCATGGTGGAAAAATCTGGAAAGATAGGAGGAAGTCAGGAGAGGAGAAAAAAGAAAAAAATGGAGGTTCTGGAGGAACTCCAGAAGGAAGGAGAAATGGAGAGGAGGTCCCCAGAGAGGTAGAGGTATCTTTCAAAGTGAGAAGACCTCAGTGAAGAGGTAGAGGAAAGGTTTTATTATAAGCCCTTGGAGGTCACTTGAATAAACCAGGGGTTCTTAGATTTCATCATAGGAGCATTTCCTTAGACTATGGCCTATGGAACCTTGTCAGAATCATGTTTTTTAAATGTAAAAAATAAAATACATTAGGATTACAAAGGAACCCAATTCTATTGAAATAAACTTATCAAATTTAAAAACAAAAAAATAGTTCACAGGCCTCAAGGGTGAATAATGCAGGTCCCAGTCCATTCACCCCTGGTCATCCTGGATGACTCTCTCCTCCCATGAATTCACCACTGGGTTTCCACCCAATTTGACAGGGGCCATCTCAGCTTCTCTTGCTGACAAACTGATGCCAATGGAGAGCGAAAGCTCTCAAGAAGTGACTGGCTCACCTTCTTCCCCTTCCTCTCTGTCCCTCTCCCCTCATATTTCTGATGACATCCTTCACACCACTTCTGCCCAATTCCTCACCTGTAAGATGCTACAGCTTGCTTGCTCCCACAATGCATTTCTCCATTGCCTTTTGGCTTATCTTTCGATTCCTTGCTATTCTATGATCATTGGATCCTAGAATTAGAGTTGAATGGACCTCAGAGAGCATCTAGTTCAACCTTCTCATTTTACAGATAAAGAAACTGAGTCATAGAGAGGGTAAGTTATTTGCTCAAGTATCAGAGAGAAGATTTGAGCCAGGCTTCCCTACTCCAATGCTAGCACTCTAGGATCTTATGAACCCTGGAATAGGTAGCTAGGTGGCACAGTGCATAGAGTGCCAGACCTGGAGTCAGGAAGACTCATTTTTGTAAGTACAAATCCAGCCTCAGACACTAACTAGCTGTGTGACTCTGGGCAAGTCACTTAACCATCTTTGCCTCAGTTTTCTCACCTGTTAAAAATGAGCTGAGAATGAAATGGTAAACCACTCTAGCATCTTTGCCAAGAAAACCCCAAATGGGGTCATGAAGAGTCAGACACAACTGAAAAAAAAAAATGACCAAACAACAAAAGAATTGAAGGATGTCTGGAGGAGAATCCAATAAAGGAAACAGAGAAGGAGTAGTCAGTTAGGTAGGAGGAGAACTGGGAGAGAGCAGGGTCCTGAAACCCTAGAGAGGAGAGAGGATCAAGGAGGAGAGAGCGGCCAACAGTACCAGAGGCTGCAGAGAGGTTGAGGAGGATGAGGAAAGCATTGTAAGCTTCTCACTGGGAGAGGTTGCCTCTGTATCTGTATCTCCAGCACTCAGCACTGTGCTTAGCACTGAGGTCTGAATAAATGCTTTTCATTCATTCATTCCTTCATCCATGCATCAGCACATATGTATACCTTGGACAGACACTACAAAGGAATAATGAGCACAGCCCAGAAATGAAAGAGAGTGGGCAAGGCTCCTGGTGCTCTTTAGTGACCTCAAGCTCTGTAACTGCAACATCCTTGCAGTGATGGTTTGACTGGAGGGAGCCATCCTTCCCAATATGGTGGTAGTAGAGCAGGGGTGGGGAACCTGCAGCCTCAAGGCCACATGTAGTCCTCTAGGTCTTCAAGTGCAGCCCTTTGACTGAATCCAAACTTCCTGGAACAAATCCCCTTCATAAAAGGATTTACCCTGTAAAACTTAGAGGTAGTCAAAAACCCACATGTGGCCTTGAGGCCGCAGGTTCCCCACTCCTGTCCCGAGAAAGAGGTAGGAAAGGAATGGCTATTTATAGGGTAAGTAGTTGGATGGGATGGGAAATATGGTCTAGGACCTGAAGCAGGTTAGATATATATGCTCATGTGCTAGGATGACACAGCCCCAGGATGGTGGTACCAAAGGCAGGGGTGTACTGGTAAATGTTTAACAACCAGCTCTCCAAAAGAAAAACAAAGGACATGTGTAACACGATTTTAAGTTTCATTTACATTTTCAACATTTTCTCCATCACTTTCTTAAGCCTTAAAACAATGAATAAAGTTCTGATTTGTAGTAATTGCTGATTTATGACATACATACTCACACTGAAAATTTAACATTGGGCTCCTCAGAGTTGATAGATCTGGCACCAGCACATCTCTGGCCAAAGCTGAGTGGATTATATCACCTAGAAGGCCCCAAGAGACCAGGGTCGTATCATAGAAGGACATCTTAGATAGACAACAGAAATTCTCCATTCACTTGGTTTTTCTTATGTTGATAAATGGTTGAGTATATTGCGATCAGGAATCTCCTCCCTTCTGCAGAGATGGGAAACTATTACAGCATCCCAGACAGAGCATTGAAAGGGATCTTAGAAGCCATTGAGGCCAACCTCCTCATTTTACAGGTGAAGAAACTGAGGCACAGAGAGGTTGAATGACCTGTCCAGGGTCACCACAACTAGTAAGTATCTGAGGCAGAATTTGAACTCAGCTCTTTTTGATTCCAAGTCTAGCACTCTGTTAAGTGTGCCACCTAGTGGACAGCTGCTGGTATAAAGCATTATCTGGACAGACTTTACTTCCAGAACTGTTTTTCTTTCTCTTTGTTTTTAAATCCCTGATCCTGAGAGAGGGCTCTTTGAGGGGAAGGAAATAACTGGAAATTAAGGTGATGTAAAAACAAAATGTACCAATAAAAGAATATTTGCAACACTGTCATCTGTACACAGAAGCATCCTGGAATGACTCACCTTTTACTGGGAATTTCTTCTGGATTTGGTCTTGGCTTTGAGGCAGTTGGTGGTGCAGTGGATAGTGCCTTGGGCCTGAAGTCAGGAAGACCTGAGTTCAAATGCAGCCTCAGACACTCACTAGCTGTGTGATCCTGGGTGAGTCACTCTGTTTGCCTCAGTTTCTTCCCCAGCAAAATGGGGATGATAATAGCACTTACTTTGCAGGGTTATTGTAAGAACCAAATGACATAGCATTTGTAAAAAGCACATATAAATGCTCATTCCCTTCCCTTCCTTGGGGAAGCCTCGGCCTCTGTCTTCTGTCTCATTTGATAAGAATAATCAGAGAATTGGCAACAAGTTATCTCTAACTTTTGTCTGAGATTAGTTTTTGGCTTTTTAATTCCCTGTGCCATTGGTGCATAACAGGTTCTTTTTTTTTAATAGTATGGTTTTTTTTTTTTTAACATAATATTTTATTTATCCAATTGCAGGCCATCTTGAGGTAAGGGGAGGAAGAGAGGGGAAGAAAATTTAAAACTTATAGATGTGAATGTTGAAAACTAAAAATAAACAAATTGAAAAAAATCCAAATAAATAATATTTTATTTTCCCCCAATTACACATAAAAACAATGTTTAGTATTCTTTGTTGTTACTGTTTTTTAAGTTTCGAGCTCCAAATTCATAGTACATTCTTAATAAATACTTTAAAAATTAAATTGTATTCTTATGACTTGAGAGATAAAAGGTGAAAAATTGTCCAGGGGCTTGTCCTCAAGCTTATTTCATAGACTAATTAGCATTTATATGGCATTTTAAGGTTTGCTGTGCACACATGGTAAAGTCTCAACAAGTGGGAATTCTCATTGCATCTTTCCACTGGCTTGGAACCAATGACCATGTTTTCTATAATTCTAATTTTGAATAGTGTGAATTCAAATATGTGCATCACTTCATTAATGAAGACCTAGCTGCATGTTATTTCATTTGATCCTTACAACAACTCTGGAAGGCAGGAGGCTAGTATTCTTATCTCCATTTTGCAGATGAAGAAAACTGAGACTGAACGAGGGTGACTTGCCCAGGTCACACAGCTACTAAATGTTTGAGAGAGGATTTGAACTCAGGTCTTCCTGGCTCCAAATGCACCACCAGTATCCACCTCCCTACCTAATTACCTTTACAGAGTTACAGAAGAAGCTTTAGAGGTAATCTAGTTTAATCCCTTAATTTTACAAATGAGGAAACTGAGGCCCCAAAAGGGGAAGGTTTGAATTTGAGTCCTCAGCCTCCAGATCTGCGGTTCTTTCTACTGTGGCACCTACTTTTCTTGTACCCCTATTACATAAAGGTTCTTGGAGGTGAGAGAATTCATTAGCAGTTTATGTTGCAGAGTGGAGGATTTAGGGTAGACCTCAGAGAAGGCAGAGTGATTTGGGACAAAGAACTCTAAGATGCAAGCCTGGGGTCTCAAGTCCCAGCCCAGCCACTAATCTAGGTGGATGTCCTTGGGTAAATCCCTTCCGTTCCCTGGGAGATCAGTGTTCCTATCTGTAAGATGAAGTGGCTAGGCTAGATACTGTCTCAGGATCTTTCTGCCCTGCCTCACAACTCTGAGTGGCTGTGCTATTATTATCCTCATTTTACAGCTGAGGAAGCTGAGGCAGAAAAACAATGAGTGATTCACCCAGGGACACACAGCTAACAAGTGTCTGAGGCAGGATTTGAATTCGGGTCTGCTCTTCTATGACCTAAGGTCCCTTTTAGTAATGACTTCATATGTTCTATGGTGTCTTTCAGCTCCGACAGCGCATGGTCTATGTTGATAGAATCTCAGAATTTCAGGCTTGGAAGGGACTCAGTAATCATCCAACCCAATCCATACCTGAAAAATTATTCCCACTCTCCTTAGAGCTGACAAGTGGTCATCCAGACTTTACTTGAGGGTCTCCAATGAGGGGGGTGCCCACACCCTCCCCCAGGCAGCCCATACCTCTTCTGGACAGCACAAATTGTTAGAAAGTTTTTCCTTATATCATGATTGAATCTGTCTCTTTGCATATGTTCTAAGGTCCTTTCCAGTTCTGACATTCTATGTTCTATGTTCTATGATTCTAGAGGCGAAAATGCTGGAACTAGTGAAGGAGAAGAGGATGTAGAGAGCTTGTGGGGAGGGACTGGTCTTCAGCTAGGCTATAAGGCAGGGGTAAGACCCTGTGGCCTCTTGAGATCCCTTCCTGGGCTCTTGACGTAGAGTCCTAGAAATCCCCGGGTCTCTGCCCTTGGCTGCCGAGGAAAGAGCTGGGACTGATGGGGTTTGGCCCAAGCCTGGTGCCTGTGGGAGCGGGGGTTGAGGGGCCAGAGAGGGAACCTCCCCTTGGAAAGACCCCAAGCTGAGCTGGGCTGTGCCGACGTGGACACACATCTGGGATTCTGGTAAACACGGGGTGATGTCAGCACGAGACTGGGACTTAAGAGAGACAGCAGGGCTCCAGTAGGAGGGATGGGGGCTGGCGGGGAGAGTGAAGACAGGAAGGCAGGGAGGAGACCTAGGAGATGAAGGGACAGCTGCCTGAATCTAAGGGGGGCCATCTAGCCTTAGCCCTTGAGGGGGAATAAAAATGATTCTGAAGAGCAAACATAAGCCTGTAGTCTTGGGGTGGGGGAGGTGAAGGGCAGGCAGGGTGGGGTATGGCTTCTGATCTAAAGGAACCCCCAGTCTGAGATGGAAAACTGGCTCAGCCCTTGGGGAGCCCCAGTCTGAAGAAGGAAACAGTCTCTGTCATCCCATCAATCACAAAACCTCAACCCTGGAAAGGCCCTCGGGGGCCATCGGAGGTCCTCAGAACTCAACTCTGAGCAAGAATTCCCTCTCCAATGCGCCCAATAAGCAACCGCCTAACCTTTGTTCAGAGACCTCCAACAAAGGAGAACCTGCTGCTTCCAGAGGCTGCCCATTTCCCCTTTGAACTCAGTCTCATTTTGGACTTTGAAAAGTTCTTTCTAACCATGAGGTGAAATCTGCTCCTCTGCTCCTTGCACACCTAGATCTTCCCTCTGAGGACAAATCAAATGCCTTCCCATAATGCTATCAGTCATTTCTCCTCCAGGCTTTTAAACACTCTCAGTTCCCTCAAATGATCTTCACATGCATCTGGTGATCTCAAGGTCATCCTCTCAGCATACTGCTTATCTCTTCTGGATACAATGCAGCTAAGGAATGAATAAAAGGAGAAAAGGAGTGGAGACTGGAGAAAAGGAAAGATAAGAGCTGTAGTTGGAGGGGGTAACTTCAGCAAGAACATGGGAGGTAGAGAAAGGTTTGAATGATGGTGAATTCTCTTAAGGTAACTGCCACTGTGGGTGCCTTTGTAACTTGTCTTATATTTCTGAAATTCTTCTGACCTTTAATGCCGATCAGATAGTATCTCACAGCTGATCAAGCCAATGCATTCTGGCGATGTCCCAGTTCCTGAGATCTAATTAGGGGTTGCCATTAGGTGTCAATGAGCATGACTATGAGGAGGGGTCCATCGAATACCCCAAACAAAGCTTCACTCCCTTGGCATCAAGTTGAATTTACCTAAGGAAACCCCCTAGATCAATTCCCCATCCACCCCCAGCTTCTTATAGGACATTAATATCAATATTGGAATCCTCTGGGGTGAGAGCAAGCATTGGGGTGGAAAGGAAGACACTGAGTCAGGCAATTAATTGACAGGGAAAAGGTAAATCAATGACACTGTCAAAAGTATTTTAGACAGATCTTGTCAACCTATGTTTATATTCTGTATTTCCCCATCTTCCCTAAAATATAAGCTACTTGAAGGTAGGGTTGTTTTCATCTTGTCTTTATATCTCTAATAGGGTGCTTAATAAGTGGTTGTTGAACTGGATTTAATTGGAGAAGAGGTAGTTTAATGACACAATAGAGGGAAGAAAGGTGTGGAAGACACATACCACTCAATTTAATCCAGATCATCAAGAGTTTGTTCTCTTTGTATTCCTAGTATAAGCAGCACAATGGGCGAGAGCTCTAAACTTGGAGTCAGAAAGACCTGAGCTTAAATCCAGCCTCACTTACTCACTAGTTGTGTAACTGTAATTTAACCTTTCTGTGCCTCAGTTTCCTCAGCTATAAAGTGGGAATAATAATGGCCTCTATCTTGCAAGGTTGTTGCAAGGATCAAATGAGATATTTGTAAAGTGCTTTGCAAATGCTAAGGCACTATGTGAATGCTAGCTATTTATATAGTGCTGGCTATCATTACAATTAGCTTGCTATTATACAGTGCCCAGCACATAGGAAGTGCTTAATAAATGCTTGTTGGTAGACAGGTGGACTGGACTTGGAGACAGGAAGATCTGAGTTCATATCCTGCCTCAAAATTAGCTGTTTGTCTCTAGGTAAGTCAACTATCAGGCTTCAGTCTCAGTTTCCTCATCTGTAAAATGGAGATAATAGTTAATACCTCCTTCAGAGTAAGGATCAAATGAGATAAGAAATGTAAAACTCTTTCCAAACCTTAAAAGTATTTTAGGAAATGGTACTAGCTATTATAATTGTTACTGCTGATTGATTGATGAGTGACTACCTACTCTGTGCCAGGCACTTGTTAAACACTGGGAATTCAAAGACAAAAACAAAAACAGCCTTTCCCTCAAAGAGCTTAGTTTCAATTAGGAGGAAATAACATATGCATAGATAAAAACAAAATTCATAATATATACAAAGTAATTTTCAAGGTGTGACTGTGAAGAGTGAAGAAAGTGCACTTGTAGGACCTCCAATGGAGATTAGATGCCAAGAGACAAGAGTTAAGCAGTGGGAACATCCAGGGACACAGAGAAGGAATGTTATATGTGGGGGGAGATGGAGGGGGGCAGTAGATACTCCCCAGATTTAGATTTTGTTTTTCTCCTGAGAGTTGCCACATTTTGGATATCTCCAATTCAACAATCTTCAAACCAAAATCATCATCTTTCCAATCTCTCAATCTCTTCTCTTTCTGCTTTCCTATTACTGTTGAGGGCACCACCTTTCTTCCAGTCACCTTGGCATCCTCCTTGACTTTTCACTTATTCTGACCTCACAAATCCAATCTGCTGCCAAGTCTAGCTGTTTTAGCACAGTAGCATAGAGTAAACCCTTAAAATATTTTGTTGTGGTTTTTTTTTCCTTTTCCCTTCACTTGTCTCTGCTGACTCAGCCATCATCTTGGTCCCTAGCCTCCATCACGTCAAACCTTGACTCCTGAAATTAGCTTCTGGTAAGTCTCTGTGCCTTGTCTCTCCCCACTCCAATCCATTCTGTCCTAAAGCACAGATCTGACTACATTCCAGTCTTCTGACCCTTTTCTCTCTTCCACATACCCTGCAGTGCAGAAACACTGGCCTCCTTACACATGATTCCCTCAACTCTTCTCTGCCTCTTGGTTTTCCTTGACTTCTTCGAGATTAGATTCCACCTAAATCCCACCTTCTGTAAGAAATCTTTCCTGGTCCTTTCCACTCGCTAGTCATGGGGGTGGGGAATCTCAAGGCCGCAGCTTCTCTACCCCTGCTGCTGCCTTCTCTCTGAGCCGGCTTTCCATTTACATCCCAGTATGTGTTTTGTACGTATGTAGTTGTTTACAGGTTGTCTCTCCCATTAAATTGTGAGCTCCTTGAGAGGAGAGACCATATCTGCCTTTCCCTGCAAGCCTAAGGCTTGGCATATCAGGAGCACTCCGTAAATGCTGGTTGGCCAACTGACTGACTGCCAGGAAGGTCCCTTGGCTGGAATGAAGCCTGGTTTCCTTCAAGACTCAGATCAAGTCCCACCTTCTTCAAAAAGCCTTTCTCAGTTCTCCTTAATATTGTGCCTTCCCTCTCTTGATTATCCACATTTATCCTCTCTCGGGTTATCTGGTAAAATGGACAGAGCCATGGTTTGTAATCAGGAAGACTCATCTTCCTTTGTTCAAATCTGGCCTCAGACACTTATTAGGTGTGTGACAGTGGGCAAGTCACTTAACCCTGTCTCAGTTTCCTCATCTATAAAATGAGCTGGAGAAAGAAATGGAAAAACGCTCTAGCAATCTTTACCAAGAAAACCCCGAGTGAGGTCACAAAGAATACGATACAACTGAAAAGTAACCGAACAACAATTCCTGTCTCCATCTGGTTGGTACATAGTTCTTTACATGTTGTTTCCCGCAGTACGCTGGGAGCTCCTTCACAGCAGGGACTGTCTTTGGCCTTTCTTTGTATCTTTAGTCATTAGAATGGTGCCTGGCACTTAGTAGGTCCTTAATATATGCTTGCTGACAGGACTTCAATGTGGTAAGTTTGGGGGTGAGAAATATGAAATTAGGCTAGAAAGACAGATCAGACCCAGACTATAAACCATCCCCTGAAACTACTGTGCTGTATCTAGTCTCGTTCACAGATGAACTCGTGCAGAGTTAACCATCTATCCACACTTCCTCCTGATCCTATCCAATCCTTTGGAATCTGGCTTCAGACTACAAGAGCATGGTGATACAGCCCTCTAAAAAGTTGTTTGCTATTTCTTTGCTGATAAACCCAAAGACCTTTTTTCAGTCCTTAGCTTTTTAATATTTCTGCTACTTCTGACACTGACAACCATTTTTTTCCTGCTGGAGTTGTTCCTTTCCCTTGGTTTTTCTAAAAGATTTAAGATGTTCACTTTCTCTTGGTTCTCTTTTCATAGGGCCTAGCACATAGCAAGCACTTCTTAAATGTTTGTTGACTGACTGGTTCCCCAAGACTCTAACTTGGGCCTTCTTTTGCCTACCTCTCTTGGTGATCTAATTAAACCCCCATTGGTTGAAGTGTCATCTCCATTGTAGATCTACATATCTAGCTCTAATATCTCTTCTGGACTCCAGTCCTATATCTCCAAGTACCTGCTGGACAACCTGCCCTCTCAATCCCACTGGTATCTCAAACTCAAAATGTCCAAAACAGGATTACCTTCTCTCTTAAATTCTGTCCTCCAGACATCCTATTTCTCATAAGTGTCCCATTGGCCACCCAAATTCTGACCCTTGAGCCATTGGACCCTTCCTTTTCCCTCACTCCCCTACCTCCATCCTTTCAGTGGCTAAGTCCTATTGAATTTTAGTTCCATACCTCTCTTCCTCCTTTTCTTTCATTCACCACCCTGGCTCCGGCCTGCATCATCACTCACTTAGATTATTAGGGACAACCTTCTAACTAATTTTCCTACCTCCAGGTTTCCCCTTCCTCCTCAGTCCTCACAGCTACTAAAAACAATCTCCATGAGCCACAGAGCTGACCTTATAACATCCTAACTCAAAAACCTTCAATGGCTCACCATTGTCTCTAGGATAAAAAACAAATCTTTCACCTGGCATTCCACACGGCACCCCCCTCCCCAATTTGGCTCTGAACTGTTAGTTTTCTAATTTAATCTTACTCCCCACTGGGTACTCTGCTTTCTGGACAAACTGAAGGAAGAACCTTCCATGAATCTGACACCGTCTCCCTGGCCTGCACCTCATCTCTTTACTCCCTAGCTCTGAGCCCCACCAGCTTTCCGTATATACTGAGCTGAGGCTGTTTCGTCCCTCTCTAGAAGGTAGATCACGAGGGGGTAGGAACTGCTTTTGTCTCTGTACCATCACCACCACCCCCTGTGCCCAGCATGTGAGAGGAGCTTAATCAATGCTTGATTGATCTACTAACTGACACTGAGCAGTAACGGACACTGTGGGAAACCCACAATGGAAAAGGATCTTTTCAGCCAAAATTCTTAATTATTCATCACAATCCAGGAACCAACCTAATTTGGGGGCTCAACACTGTTCTGAGGAATGATGGATGCTCTTTACTTCCAGCATGAATAGGGAGGCAGAAGAGCACCAGACTGCACACAAGACTTGGGTTCAAGTTCTGGCCATGCCACTCACCCGTCAGCCTGGGCAGATTTCCATGGCTTTGGTTCCCCATCTGCAAAATGAGAGGGTCTGGTGGGATGATTCCTACGACCTTTCTCTGGGCTTCACAATGAAGGCTTGAGGGAGCTGTTGGACTGCCGGCTGCCTGCAGCCCCACGCTGCGAGCGAACGACTGAGAGTCACCCGTGGAAGGGAAAGCCCAAAGCTGGGAGGCAAAAAGCCTGGGTCCTGATCCCTCTCCCTGGGAGACGGAGCTCAGACACTAAGATCTTTATAATTATCTTAACCTCCGAGCTTCCGCATCCAAGACCGCCCGGGAGTAGAAATCTTCCCTGGGGCTGTTGGAGAGGAAGCACTCCCGGGGTCCCATCCTCCAGACTTTCTCCCTTTCCCCGCCACGTGCTTCCCTCGAGCTTCTTCCAAGGTCCCCCGCCAGGGGACGCACACGTTTGTCTAGCCGCTCGTGTAAAGGACTCAGGCGCGCAGGCGCATAGAAACTCCCTCCTATGTTTCTTGGTCCTTTCCGCTTGCCATAAGCAGGTCAGCAGCCTCGTTCCTCGCTACTTGCTCAACGCTTCTGCGGCACCGCCTATTCGAGCTCCTTCTACGCCTGTATGCGCGCGCGCGTGCGTGCATGCGTAAAGGAGGGGCAAGGAAGGCGAGCGCGTGCGTGCGAGAAATCTCGAGTCAGGCGTGAGCGTGCGTGCTTACGTACGTGAGGCCGGGCGGGCGCGAGGGTGCTGCGCGTGCGTGCTGGGGTTCCGGGGGGGAGGGGTGGGGGGGAAGGGAAATGGCGGAGGCTTCGCCGCAGCCCGGACGGTACTTCTGCCACTGCTGTTCGGCCGAGATCTCCCCGCGGTTGCCGGTGAGCTGAGGGGTCGGGGACTGGGACCAGCACCGGGGACCAAGCTACCTCTCCTCATCCCTCGGGCAGGAGCCCAGCAGGCCTTAGTCTTCTGCCTTCCCGCAGGCCTTCTCTCTTCCCCATTCACCTCCTTTCCCCGGCCTGCTCTCTCTCTCACCAAGGCCTGGCCCTTCCCACGGCCCCCCTCCCACCTCAAAGCCCGTCCCCTCCCACGGCACCCCCCCCCCCAGGCCTGCCACCTCCTGCTCTGTCCCTTCCGCCGCCTGCCCCTGCCCCTTCCCACTCCCCAGCCCCGCCTGCCCCTCTCCTAACCCCGCACCCTCCCACGTGCCCCCCTAGGCCTGCCCCGCTCCTCCCTGCCCAGGCCTACCCTTTCTCGGGCCTGCCGGCTTCCTGCCCGGGGCTGCCCTCCCACGCTCCTGGGCCTGCCTTCCCCTCCCCCACTCGTCTCCCCTTCTCCCGGGCTGCCCTCTCTCCCTCCTCCGGCTCCTGCCCCCCTGCTTTGGCCCGCCGTCTCTCCTTCGGGGTTCCCTGCTCTTTGCTCCCGTCTAGCCGTCCCTCACTCCTGGACTTGGCCTCCTCTTTCTTCCCTCGGGTCCTCAGCAAAGATTGAGAATTCTAAGGGGGTGGAGAGGGCTGGGAACTGAGCCGAGGATGGGCCCCTTGGGCGCTCTGGGCCTGGAGACCCCTGCCTCAGTGGCTGGGGGGTGGGCACGTGGGGGGGCTTCTCACCTCAGCCGAATCAGCCCCCAGGAATGCTTCGGGAAGCCAGTGTGAGGTCGGAGCTCTCCCTTCCACCCTCCAGGCCTCCAGCCAAGGGATCCTTCAAGACTGGTCACTCCTCCAGGTCCCCCCAAGTCCATTCCTGTTTTTCAGGCCCAGGCTTCACAAAGTGCTCTGGCTTTTAAAAATTTAAAGTGGGGAAGAGTTAAGAATGTGAACAGTTGCTTAACTTTTTTGAAACGAAGGTATTACAGTCTCCTAGTATTTCTCCAGATACCTGTGAGAACTCCCTCTGGATTCCTAGACTGGCTGCAACCTTTTTAGGATTGGGAGACTCCCTCAGAGTAGATGATTGTGTTTCTTGGGGCATAAAGGTAGAGAAGAAGCCGTTCTGTTTGGGGACCAGCTTTGGTGTCACATTCATGATCCATAGGCATAAGATTGATTTCTTTGGAAAGAGGACCAGTGAAAGTCCTTTGATAGGTGAGAAATGGAGTTGTAGGCCTATTCACTAGTGTGTTGTCTGTTTAGGTCTAAGCTCTAAAAGGTGGGGGATATTTAGTCGTCTAGACTCTTTCCTTTACCCAGTTTCTGAGGGTAGAGTGCAAATATATTTATTCCTGTGTTTTCATTTATATATTATGTGCAAGGCTAGACACTCATGAATGCCAAGATCAAAAATTGAAACAGTCTGTGCCCTCAAGGAGCTTATGTTTTTACTTATAGTAAAAGGCACTCTGTTATAGTAGCTAGAGCTCTGGACTGGGAGTTAGGAAGACCTGAGTTCAAATCCTGCCTCAGTCTCTTGCTAGCTGTGTGACCCTGAGCAAGCAACTTAACTTCTCTCTGACTCATTTTCGTCATCTCTGAAATAGCGATATTAATAGTAGCTGTCTCAGGGTTGTTGTGAAAATGAAATAAAATGCCTTTGCAAATGAAAAAGCCATATGTAAATATTAGCTATTATTAACAAGTGTGAGTAAGTGAATATGAGTTACGTGCAGAGTAAATAAGTCATTTTAGGGGTGGAAGAGGACAGACTGGGGAAGACCTAGAAGGTGAAACCTAAAGAGGAGCTAGGAATGTCCAGGAGGCAGAGCTGAGGCTAGAAGAGAAGTCCATGTAGACTTGGGCAAAAGCACTGTGGGAAAAGATGAAAGGGCTTTAGGGAGAACAGCCATGAGGTCAGCCTGGCTAGAACTCTGTGTGTTGAGGAATAATGTGAAATTAGTCTAGAAAGATCCATTAGAGCTAGATACTTTAAAACTTCATTAAATTTTTTTTCAATGAATGAACAAAAACCCTTTATAATCTGGCCCCTTTTTATCTTTCCCATCTTTCCATCCCTTCCCTCTCTGGACTCTGTGATCCATGACCATAATCTCCTTGCTTATTTATTCCTCAAACAAATAGTTCATCTCCCTCTCTCCTTCCTCATTGCTGCCTCTTGCCTTCCCTTTCTAAAGTCTTACCTTCTTGCAAAAAGCCTTCTCAGTCTTATTTTCCCTCTGAGATTAATCCCAATTCTTTATATATTCTGTTTGTTCCTAGTTGTTTGCATATTGTTTCCCCCAGTAGACTGTGAAGAATTGTTGCAAAGATGCCAGTAGAACTCTCAGGAATCAAAAAGAAAAAGGCGGAATAACATCTCAGAAATAGGAAATTAATCATTACTGAAACACTCTTCTGTAGTTACAACCATCATACTTTCAAGGAACATGCTCATGGCTCGCGCCTCCATTCTAAGCTTTGTTTTTTATTTAGTATATTTCTCCTTGGGAACACTGTTTTACTTTTCTCTGTATCCCCAGTACTTAGTACAGTGCCTGGCACATAGTAAGCAGTTAATAAATGCTTACTGATTGACTCCCTCCCATCACCTTCCCCAATTGAAAAAGGAAGGGAACCCCCCAAAACCTTCATAACAAGTATGCATCATCAAGTAAAACAAGTCCTTGAATTAGCTATGGCCAAACATCATGTTTGATCTGTATCTTGAGTCCCTCACCTTCCTTTGAGAGGTGGGTAACATTTCATTATTGGTTAGAGCCAGATTTTGAAGGACTTAAGTGGCATGCAGAATAGTTTGTGTTTTACCCTTTGGGTTTATAAATTTGACAAATCTGTGAAGGATGGATTGAGTAAGGGAGAAACCAGAGGCTATTGAAGTAGTTCACTTAAGAGGTGATGATAGTCTCCTGAGGTGGAGAGATAGGGATGAGAGAGAGGACAAGTGAAAAGGAAAGTGGTTTCCTTGAGAAAAATAGGGAAGTTAGGAAGAGAGAGGAGGTGATAATGACGTCTGTTTTGTTCATAGGATGCTTGGCCTGCTGGTAGTCACTTCTCTCCCAAGGAATGTCCCAGATTCCAACAGCCTCACCAAGGGGAAAAAATCTACCTCTGAAATAGGGATATTTCAGCCCATGTTTCTTTTTGGAATGTGATTAAAGGAGTAATTGTTCTGTGCAATGATTTCATGATGGCTACGTGATACTTAGTCTGGTTTCTAAGAAAAAAAGTTTCTAGCTTAAGAAATTAGGTTGATCAATGTAAGATTTAAATTCTTAAAATCCTTAGGAATATCTCTAATTCTGCTAGTCTGAAATTTGTGTTTTTTTTCCCCAAACTGATTCTTGTGTTGATGCCAAAATGTGTCTGTTTTTTTATGGTTGAATGGGTTACAAAATTGCCATCATGAGAATTGAAATAAATGTCTTACATCCTAATAAAGGGAACGGGATTAAAAATTTTATATCTACCCATTATGCCCATCAACATGTCATATATGCATGTGCCTAAGACCTTCAGGGCATGGGGTAACCCAGGTTATTCATGTTAGTGTTGTTGAACTGATATATTTATTGGGTATTTGGTATGTTAGACAAGTAGTGGATTTTGACATAGGATTCACTTCCAGTTTGGGAATTTAGGAAAGGCTTCATGTTATTGGAGCTAGGCCTTGAAGGTCGGATTTAAATGGGAGAGAGGCAAAGGAAAATGTCAACATAAATGTAGATCTGAAGAAGTTCTGGGCATGTTTGGAGAATTAGAGGGCAGTAATTGGATTGAAGTTAAGTAGTAATAGAAGACAAAGTAGAAGAAGACTGAGAACAGATGGGGGAAAGTCTTGGGTAAGTGTAGCAATGGGCCATTGAAGGTATCTATGGAGAAGAGGAATGTGATCAACGTTCAACCTTAGAGAGATTAACTTGTAGGAGGGATGGAAAAGGAAACTTTCTTGGTCTGGTTCCCATTCCTTGGTAGGATTTGGGATGAAATGGAGATCACTTAAATACACAGTCATTTCAGGGCCTTGATGGGTACCATAGTGCCACTGTGGGGAGGAGGGTCAGGCCTCCTATTGAAGTAGGCAACTAAACTGACCTTTGAAAGGAACCAGAAGTCTAGAGCCTTCAGGTCATGCCAATCTGGCTGGAATGTCAAGGATGTCTGGGGGAGGCATCAGCCTGCCAAGTGAAGGGGAAGCCAGATAAATTGATGTTTCAGCATAGAGGCAGTAGGGGGGCCACTGAGACTTTTGTTGATCTGCCAAGGGACCTGTATAGGACTATCAGTTTGGAGGATGGGTTGGAAAGGAGGCTGCTTGCTATAGTAGATAGAGATACTGGACATAGAGCCAGGAGTGCCTAGGTTTGAATCCTCCTCAGTTACACACTGCCTGTATGATCCTGGACAAATCATTTAACCATTTAATTTCCTCATCTGTAAAATGGGACTCATAGCACCTCTCTCAGGGTTATTGTGAAGATCCAAGGAAGACAGAAAACACTTTGCAAACCTTGAATCACTGTGTAAAATATGAGCTTTTCTTAGTAAGGAGCCATTTAGAAGCTGAATGTAATATTAAGACAGGGTTCCTTAGTCTTAGTCAAAGCCACATAACTAGGAAATGGCAGGATTTGAACCAGGTCTCCTGATTCCAACCTTAGCCCTCTTTCCACTAAATCTAGATTAATGGGAGGAAAATTAATGTAAATTTGCAAGTCTGAACTCCAAAAGTGGGTTGGTCTGTTATCATTCTGTTTAGGTACTCTTTCCATAAAGCAAATACCAATCCCATCACGTGGGCAGCTAAGTGACAAAGTGGATAGAGTGCCTATCCGGCCTAGAGTCAGGAAGACTCCTCTTCCTGAGTTCAAATCTGGCCTCAGACACTTACTAGCTGTGTGACCCTGGGCAAGTCACTTGACTGCCTCAGTTTCCTCATTTCTTTTCTAAGAAAACCTCAAATGGGGTCATAAAGAGTCAGGCACAACTGAAAAATGACTAAATGACAAAACAGCCTCACTGTAACACAAATCCCTGTCTTCCTTCTAGGCCTGAAATTCTCTCTTTCATTTGTCTCTTAGCTTCCTTCAGTCCAAGCTAAAATCTCACCTCATTTCTGTAATGCCAATCCCTCTGTGATTATCTCCAATTTATCCTGTCTGTGTCTTTTTTGTACAAATTTTTTTTCATGTTGTCTGCCCTTTTAGACTAGTACTTAGCATGTATTAGGTACTTAATAAATACTTGTGAACTGACTGATTGATGAATATGCCAAAAATGTCCAAGACCTGGGAAATTTAGAGTTCTTTGTTGTAAAATTTGGCTTAGCAATCTGTTGTCTCTTTCTCATACCTGGAGCTGTTAAAAATTGTAAAGAAAAGAGGTATGTTAAATGGAAGTCCTGCGAGGTACTGTGTTTCCCAGGTGGAAGGTGCAGAATACATTCATTCCATGAATTAAGGAATCCCCAAAGGAGAGCCCCTTTGAGTGTGAATACTTATTTCATCTTAAACGGTTCTGCAGTGTTGGTCAGTAGAGAAAGAGTTTTGACTAAGCAGACATTTTTATGAGAGATCTCTTGTCCTTCAGATGTTACTTGTCCTTCAGTTTTCTGCACAAGTAATCTCATATTTATATAGCACTTTAAATTTTTCAATGTTCTTCCTCATTTCCCATTTTTGTCAGAAAAACTCAACCTGGTATTTATAAAAAGAGTCCTGGACATTATCTTTTCTGGGGGCGTAGGAGGAGGGGACTGGGACTACCTATCTTCCCCCAGCCTGGGAGTGCCTCAGTTACTCTGACTAGATCCTACTCTTTATCAGAGCAGGGGAACTTCCCTTGACTCCATATCCCACATGGGCCATTTTGCTCCTTTGTAGGCAGTCTGGGTTTCTCATGAGTCAACTGAGGAGGAATTAATGAAGTTCTCCTTCAAGGGACTAGGGATGGATGGAAATTGCCATCATGGTGCCACAGAGTAGAAAGAGCTCAGGCCTTCGAACTAGAGAGCCTGCAATTGAGTACTCAGGGCTGCTAATTATTATAGCCTGTCTGACTTCTTTGGGGCTTAGCTCCTTATCTATAAAATGAGGGTTGTGGACTGAGTATTTTCTAGTATTCTTTCTAGCTCTAAAGTTAGTATGACTGTTAGGCATCCAACCTATGGCAAGTTAATGAAACTTTTTGGTTCTCCATTTCTTCTTCTGTCAAATAGGGATGATAGAGACTGCCTCACTGGACACAGAGTGGTTGTGAGACTCAAATGAGAGAATGTATTGGAAAGTTCTTTGAGCAAAGTTAAAGCCCTAGTGGAAGTTCTGGAGAGGCCACTTTTGGTTCTGTATAAGGAAAGACTCATGACAGTAGAATAGTCCAAAAGCTGGGTGAGCTGCCTCATATATAATGTGGTCCCTATCACCAGAGATCTTTAAATGGCGGTTGTGTCAATACTTGCTAAGGGAGGCAGCATACTATACAAAATATACTGACTTGGATCAGCACCTATTTTGGTCATGGCTCTGCTAATCACCATTGGCTGTAGTAAGCAAATCTCTTCTCTCTTGAGTCCTCATCAAAGAGAGCTTTGGACTGGATGATCCTGAAGGTGTCTTTCAGCTGTAAGTTTCTGAATGTTATCCACAGGAATCCCTTCCCTTGTGGATGGTATGTGGTTCTTTCTGGTGAACTTCATGGAAGGATGTTGGACCCCAAAGATTGTCATCTAGTAGTGAACCTCTGGGCAAACTTCCCTAAAGAGGATTGGTGATTTCCCCCCACCTCCCAAAGACCATTAATAGAGGTATGTAGGATTTCCTATGGGGTTTAGTTGTGTATAATGACCACCCCTTCAGGAGACCATAAAGACTGTAGTTGGGGGAGCAGGCTGCAAAACCTACAGTTTTCAGGATGGCATGCATTCCTGTGTTCCTCATCACTGGAGAATTGGGCCTGAGCCTTGGCCCTTGGGTTCATAGATCTTGCCTCTAGTCCTGGATTTGTTGTTTCTTCCTACTTTTGTAGCTTGAAGTACTTTTGTAGCAAGTAAGTGAAGATCTATTAAGCACCTGCCTACTATGTGCTCAGTACTGTGCTAAGCACTGGGAATAAAAAGAAAAATAAACCAGACCCCACTTTCAAGGAGCTTACTGTCTAATGGGGGAAACAATAGGCAAAGGACTGTATACAAACATGATGTGTACAAGGTAAAGTGGACTCCATCAACAAAGAGAGGGTACTAGCATTAAGGAGTTTCTGAAGAGGAGGTTTTAGCTGGGAGTCCAAGGAAGGCAGAGAAGCCAGGAGACAGATGAGAATGGAGAGAATTCTGGGCATGGCGGACAGCTGAAGAAGCCTGTAGAGTCAGGAGATGGAACAAGGAACTGTGAGAAGGCCAATGTCACTAGATCCCAGAATACATGGGAGTAAGGTGTAAGAAAACTGGAAAGGCTTTGAATGCTAAATAGGGGATTTTATATTTGATCTTATAGGTATAGAGAACCACTGGAGTTGATTGACAAGACTTGGCAACAGTTTGGATATGGGAAATGAGAGCTAGTAAGGAGTGAGTCTGGGGGACTGAGAGGACAGTGGTGCCCTCTTCAAAGGGTTTAGGGGAAAGATAATGGGTTTGATATTGAGTTTAAGATGACTCCAAGGACATCCAGTTCAGGATGTTCAGTTGAAGATTTGAGTCAGTAGTCTCTTCTCTGAGCCTCATATTCTACATTTGTAAAACAAGGGTTCTGCACTATGAGCTCGAGGTTTCTTCCAGTTCAGGCAGTGTATATTTGGACACATGGGATCAGTGATAGCACCTACTTCACAGGGCTGACCTGAGCACCAGATGAGATAGCACAGCTCTTAAGGACTGCATGTAATTTGATCTGACAGTCATTTCCTGTCTGTAAAGGGCACCCTCTGGTCTACCTCAGGATGCTTTTGAGGTTAAAGTCAGGTATGGTAGTTGATTTATATTGTTGTGTTTTATCTCCTTTTTCTCATTTGATCTCTGTGAAGTTGGTAGTAGCCTCACATTACAGATTATAGAATCATATATTTAAAGTTAGAAAAAACCTGTAGCTAGTCTATCCCCCTCATTTTACAGATGAGGAAAAAATTGTATAGAGATGAAGTGACTTGACCAAAGTCACACAGATAATTAATAGCAGGACTGCGTTTAGACCCAGATATGCCTTTTCTACCACTTATTATACCACAGTGTCTTTGCAGTTTCCACCCAATGCTCCTGTTCCCCTGGAGAAAAACTTGAGTAATTCCTTCTTAGCTAACTAATGCCAAAACCATGAACAAAACCTAGAGATGTATATATGGATTTTCAAAGGAGCAAAGGGATCTTAGAGTTAAGTTTCAGAGCAGACTAAGGGATTTGTCCAAAGTCATGCTGACAGAATAATTCATACTTAATAAGTGGGGGTATTGGGATTTGGACCCAGGTCTTGTGCTTAGGGTGGGCTAAGTGGGCTCAGGTTTCTTCCAGCTCCAGTAGCCTCTCCACTATACTACACAGGGCTTTGTAAGATATTGACCTAGATGCTAGAATAAAGATTGTTATCAGGAAAATATATTTTCTTGAAAAAGAAGGCAGACAGGTCACATAGGGAGGGTGAGGGATAGCTGGTTAACTCAGGTGCAGCCTGAGTATTGGTATCCTCTTTGTCAAAAGACCAAGAAGAAAGGCCTCCAGCAAGTTGAGTGGACTTCTTATGTCAACCCAAAGGAAAGACACAGGGTGGGCTAGCATAGATAGGCTGTGATCTGCACCGTTTGTTGAAATGTTCAAATTGATAAGTAGCAGATCCTTTTTGATCATTAAAACATAGTGTTTGAATATGGTAAAATTGAAAATCTTAACTGATTCAAATGATCATTAGTCCCATGACTTGTTCCTTCTTCCAATTTAACCTTTACTGAACACATACTTTGTGCAGGAGGACTCTGTTAGGTGGTAGGGATTCAGAGATAGAAATGATCTAGTCCCCACCCTCAAGGAACTCATTCATCTCCCCTACAAATTATGTATGACTTATTACACAAATAAGTTTTAACAAGTTTAAGGCTATCATAAGACTTGGGATACCCTGTATGCTATAAGGGTGATGGTGGCAAAGGAGAAGTCCAGATTAGCCTTAGGAGCATCTGTTGAGGGAGAGAGGAAACCACTTAGCTAGGAGGGTCAGAGAAAGCTCCTGTTAAAGGGAGTGAATTCTAAGTATGGGCAACAGCTCAGGGCTCAGTCACAAAATGCAGTGTTAAATATGGGGAACAGCAGGTAATTCTGGAATTCAGGCTGGAATATGGAGTGATATAAAATAAAGTTGAAAAGATGAGTTGGAACCAGGTTGTGAAGAGCTTTAAAGCCAGACTTAGCTGTTTGTGGTTTATTCTGAAGGAATTCAAGAGTCACCAAGGTTAAAGCAGGAGTTCCTTGAGGGCAGGGACTATCTTTTGCTTCTTTGTATCCCCAGCCAAGGTACCTGGCACACAATAGGTACTTAATAAATGTTTATTGATCAGTTGAGCAGGGCAGTGACCTGTGCCTTAGGAATATTACTGGACAGCTTTGTGAAAAATGGGTTGGAGAAAGGAGACACCTGAGACGGGGAGACCAGCTGAGTTGCAGTGAGTCATGGTGCAGGCCCAAGCTAGGTTGGTGGCAGAGGGAGTTCAGAGAAGGCTTGATGCCAAGCCACAGGTTAGTATTTGTCTCTCAGTGCCAGATCCTACTCCCAGTTTTTGATGGGGGTGCTTTTGGTAAAGCAGAAGAAGTATGTTTCCAGCAAGTCAGGGCCTCTTCTCAGAGCATCAGCTTCTCTCTAACTGCAACCTTACAAGATCATCCAGCTCTCATGAGCTATGCAGCTGGGAGGGACCAGCATCTTTTAAGAACTCTGGTGAGCTGCCTTGCATGCTGTGCCACCTTGTCATTGGCACAGACTCGGGAGTGTTTCCCTGTGGAGACATAGCACCTACCACAGACTGGCAAATCTTGTTCTCCCAGACTTTCTAGAAAGGATCTTTCCTGAAGTCAAATAGAATGATAGGATTTTTACTTTTATGGAATAATAGGATTCTAAATTCCTAAAACTAATTCCTTAAGAACTGCACAGGAATTTAGAAGTCATTTAGCCCAACCTTTTCATTTTATGGAAAAGGAAACACTTGGAGAAAGGGGTTGATTTGCCCAAGGTCATGCATATTTACTGTCTGTAAGTTTAGGTGCTGGATCTGAACCCAAGTCATATGACACCAAGTCCTCTGCTCATTTCATCATGATACAGGTTGGGATAGGAACTACTGGATTCATGAGTTCATTGACATAGGAAACTTCGGATGTGGCAGCTCCCACTACCAACCTAGACCAGCCCCATCACTCCAATCAGCAGTCTTAGAGGGTTGTCTAGAACACTGAGGATCGAGTGACTTATCTCAAGCCCCACAGACAGTTTGTGTCAGAGATGGCACTTGAAGCCATTCTGAAGAAACATTCTTGAGGTGAATGAGCTCTTAGGATTCAGGAAGGTCTGCTTTCAGCTAGAATGAGTCCTCGCAATGCTGGCTTCTTACCAAGGCCTGTCAATAAGCATTTAGTGCCTGCCCTGTTCCAGGCACTGTATTAAGTGCTGGGGATGCAAAGAAAGGCACAGAACAGTTCCTGCTCTTAAAGGAGTGCATGGTCTTATGGGAGAGAGACCATGAAAACTATATATAAGCAGGCTAGAAAACGAGATAAGTTGTAGATGATCAACAGAGAGAAGGCACTGGCATTAAAGGGAATCGGAAAGACTTTTTGTAGTATGTAGGATTTTAGCTAGGACTTGAAGCAACCCAGGGAAGAGATGAGGAGGGAGAAAATTCCGACCATGGCAGACAGCCCTTGTGCAAGGAATAGCAAGGAGGCTGGTGTCACTAGATTACGTATCATAGAAGGAGGCTGCAAAGCTGGGAAGGAACTAGGTTGTGAAGGACTCTGAAAGCCAAACAGGATTCTACATTTGATCCTGGAGATCATGGGGTATCCCTTCTGTTTACTCAGTAGGGTAGAGGATAACATGGACAGATGCTCTAGAAAGGTTACTTTAATAGTTGAGTGGAAGATGGACTCTAGTGAGGAGAGACTGGAGATGTGAGACCAAACAGACATAGTCCAGACTTGAGGTGATGAGGCTCTGAACCAGGGTCATTGAAGTGTCAGAGACTAGGGGCCATAGGTTAGAGGTGTTAGCAAAGGTCTAATCCACAGGATTTGGCACCTTGTTGGATATGCGTGGGGATGGGTGGAGAGTGAAGACTGAAAGATAGCCTCAGGCACTGGGAGGGTCTCTTCACCTGACCTTGCTACAGCCTGCTTTTTTTCCTCCCTCCCTAGGCTGAATTAGTTTGAACCTGGTTGTCTTTTGTATTATCTTGACAGTGTTAGGGGTTCATCCTCTAACGTCTGAAGAAATGGCATTTGTTATCCACACTTCAGAGGTTCAGCAGAGCATTCTTATCTCTAAAGAGGAACCCATTTCTGGTTATGGAAGCTCAGGTGCACAAAGGTTGGAAAATTAGAACTTCTTAATAGTAATTTAAAATTTAATTTATTCCCAATTTAAACACCAAAAAGTTTCCATATATACAACTAAATACAAAAAGATTCCATACAAAACTCTGAATCTACATTTTATTCTGCTTGCTTTTTAAAAGTTCATAATAAATGTCACATTTTACTTTCAAAATGGTTCTACTTCTCCTTTCTTCTCAGCTTCCTTCTTTTAATGGCCCTCTTTTTTTTTTTTGCATCACTATTTCTTCTTCCTTTCTATCGAATCCCACCCCACTCTCAATTAAAAAGTGAGAGAAAGAAGAAATCCTTACAACAAAAAAATAGATACTCCAACAACAAAATACAGTAGCCTAGTCCAGAAATGTATGTCTCCGTGCCTTGCAGTGATCATCCCTTTATCACGAGGTGGATAGCATGCTTCATCTTGTGTCTCTGGAAGTATTGATTAGTCATTACATTGATCAGAGTTCTTCAGTCTTTCCTAGTTTTTCTTTACACTATTTTTGACCTTGTATAAATTGTTCTTTTGGTTCATCTCACTTCACTGTGTCAAGTTTGATGCATTTCTATACAAAATTTGAGCTCATGTATTTAACCCTCTGTGTTCTGTTTCAGCAAAGAATGAAGTTCCTGTGATGCTTAATCCTCCCACCTCTTCCTCCATGTTTGTCTCCTTTTGGAACTTGCGAAAGTCCCGCCACCTTCCTCCTTTTCACACCACAGAGAGCTCCTCATTAGTGTGAATAATGAATTCCAGGGAGTGGTCACATGTGTGTCATATATTCCTTTTACCTCCCTTCTCTTTTGCTTTTTAAAATGGTCAGAACAGAATCAATCCACCTTTTTCTTATTTAACTCCCTCATTTCCCCTTAAAGACATTAAGGTACAAAAGGTATTTTTTACTTGTTCTCCCCCCTTATTAGGATATTAACACTATATCCTACACTTTGCATCACATAGCCTTTTCCAGTTGCTCAAATAAATTTACTTTTCTGGGTTTCTTTCAGCTTGTGTTTTATATTCCAAAGTTCTTTCACAGCCCTGTTCCTTTCATCAGAAATGCTTGTAAGTTCTCTCTTCCATTAAAGGTCGTTAGGACCATTCAGCTTTACAGGTTAAGTTATTCTGGGTTGTAAGTCTGTCTCTTTTCCCTTTTGGAATATAGTATTCCAAGATCTCTTCTTTGAAGTAGAACTTGCCAGGTCTTAGGTGCTCCTGACTGATTCCTTTGGTACTTGAACTGGCTTCTTACTTTGAATTTGAGCTGTTACATTCCTAGGACTTTTTTTCATTTATAATTTCTTAAAATATAATCTCCAGGATTTTTTAATCATGATTTTCAGAGAATACAATAATTCTTAAATTACTCCTTGACCTGTTTTCCCATGTCAGTTATTTTTTATATCAAATATCTTACATTTTATTATAATTTTTTTTAGTTCTTTGAGTTCTAATATTTCTTATTTTCTTGTAGAATCATTGACTTATACTTAATCTTTTCTGGTTTTAGCAAGTATATAATTTATTTAAGAATTTTCTGTTCCTAGCCCTCCATTCTCCTTCTAAATCTTTTTCCTAGAGCTTTTATTTCTCTTTTTTTTAGTGCTTGCTTCATTTCTTCTAGGTTTTAATGTACTCCTTGTAGAAAATCCATTTGTTTGAGTCACTGCTTGTAGTTTTTATAGTTACTTCCTCCTTTTGGGGGGGGATGTCTAAATCAACAATATTTGTTTGTGCTTCTTTGATTTACTGTCTCTAGCTTTAGTTCCTGAATTGAAGCTTTGTGCCAGTAGTAGGCCCACCCCCTATGTACTTTTGGCATGTCCCTGCCTGGTTTTACCCGGGAGTTTTGTGTTGGCCTCATTCTCCAGGGTTCAGGCCTTCTAGATCTCTCAGATTCAGTGTTGGCCCTTCAAGACCCTCTTAGGCCTGAGTGTTAGAGACCTCAGAGCCCCTGAGTACGGGCTGTTCCTATCTGACCCTCCTCTGATCACTGCTATTCCCTGGGGCTTCCAAGGACCCCACCCTGGGTCTCTCTGACCCCCCTGGGTCTTTTGGGGGGAGCTTTCCACTTTTGCTACCTATAGTCAACAGAGCCTTGTAGGCTACGTGTGTCTCTGACCCTTTGGTCTTATTGGAAGTCTGGATTTGTTTGCCTGTGCTAGCTTTGCTGGTGACCTCCTTGTTTCCGATGGACTTTTAGTGCATTTCTGGGGTGCAAGAAGTCACTTCCTTTAGTTCCTTATTGGGTTTCTCAATCAATATTCAGTCTGGTGCATATTTCAGGTTTTTGCTGGGATATATATGTCTTAAAGTAATTCCAAGGGAGGTATAGGGCGAAAGAACCCCTCTGAATTGTTTGAAGGCCTCGTTTGGCCTGGCTGCCATCAAAATTCTATTGTGCAAACCCCTTGACTTTGGAGACTAAGCATTAGAACTGCCAAAATAATGTCTTCAGGGAACCAGCTTGTGCGTGTGTATTTTGGAAGCATTTTGGTCCTTTAATGCAAGTGTGTGTGTGGACTAGAAGGGCTACTGCACAGGAGTCATGGAAAAGCTCTGAGCCTAAAACTTGTCAAGGTGAATTTGTGTAATTATGGGTTGTAAAATTCTTTGTATTTGTTTTCTCTTGGGCTCCTAAAATTAAATAATAGCTTGTGTTAATAGAGTTCTTTGTGGTTATAAAATACTTTGCATCCATTTTCTTCTTTGGTCCTTGGACAGTCTTATGACAGAAGCTGGGTAGGCCCCTTTTATACTGTTGAGGAAAGTAAATGATTTACCTAAGGTCACACAGCGAGTAAACATGGGAGCTTGTTCTTCTGATTTCAGGGCTATTGTTCTCTCCGTTGAGAAACTCCCCTTGGTGCTTGGTGCTTTGGAAGAAAGAAGAAACCTTGGGGTTTGTCTAGAAGCACTTGTCCTGGGCTTCCAGACTAATTATAGAGAGGACTCTATGTCTCATTATTTTGTTTTGCCTGGTTTTCTTGGTTCAAAAACTGAGCTTCCTTGTGGGGGGTGGCAGTTGGTGAAACGGTCAAAACTTTTGGTATCAGTGGTGTGGAAAACTCCTTCCACTGGTGCTGATTGGCAGCTTATCTGTAGTTTGCAGTCTTCTTGGGGACACTTGCCCTTTAAGTAGTTTTAAGGTCATACCAGACACAGGCCCTAAACCTGGGGGTTGTATGGGTGTCCAAGTGGGTGTATTTGATTAGGTTTTTAATGGTGATATTTTTCAGTCTTTAACAAAGTGTTTACCTAGTACTTTATTCAGTAAACGTTTAGTAAGTGACTCTTATGTGCCTTTAGTGTTTACAACACACTTTAAATGACTTGAGAATCAGGAGCCCAGATTTGGTCTGTGCACCTTCATTAGCTCATAGGACTTTAAGAGGCTCCTTCAACCTCATTAAGCATGAGTTTGCTTTTCTGTCAGATGAGATAGTCATCCAGTCAACCCCTGAGTAGGTTAGTGATGTTGTTTTCCTTCTGTTAATCCAGCATTTATTCAGTTTCTCCCGTGAAACCTCACTCTTCTTGATTCCACGGCTGGCTCTTTCTTTATATACTATGACATGCTGCCTGCCACTTATTTTTTAAAATAATTTTTTGTGGTTATCTTTTTGTTTCTATGCCACCTTTCCTACTATGTCTTTTCCCCTCTCCCTCCCAATGTGCCATCCCATAAAACAAAGATTTTTTTTTTAAGTAAAAAAAGGGAGGAGGATCAACAAAACTGATCAAAACATCAAAAAACTCTGCGCCTTACTTACTGAACTCATTAGGGTTTGAATTAGATGAATCTTATAGGCTCTGGAAGAAGGAAAATACCTTAAATTTTTATAGCACTTCATATTTAGCCTAATGCTTTCACAACCATCATTTCATTTAATCCCTGCAACCCATCATGAAGCCAGCAGGACAGCAGCTTGTTTTCATTATTTTATGAATAAGGAAACTGAGGCACAGAGAGGTTTAAATTATTTACCCATGGTTACACAGTGACTAGAACTTGAACCCAGATGCCCTGACTCACCGTCCAGGAAGGCAGGGTAGTAATCCCATGTGCCTTCCTGGAAGAAGTCACTCCAGTATGGTCAGCCAAAGATCCAGAAGGACCTTGATAAGCTGCAGAGAGAGTGTCCAGAGGAGGCTAGCCAGGATGGTGGCCTTACCTCTAGGTCATATAAGGATTAGGTGAAGAAGCTGGCCACATTATCCTGGACAGGATGCTCTCTGAGAGTATTTGAAGGACTATCGCATGGAGGAAAAATCAGACTTGTTCTGTTTGGCTCCTGAGGAAGAAGCAGAACCAAAGAGAAGAAATTGGGGAAAGCTTGATAGCAGAATTGTCCAGAAATGGAATGGGCTACTATGGTATCCCCCTCCTTGGAGATATTCGGGCAAAGGCTAAGTGACCATTTGCTGGGTGTATTCTGTGGGAATTCTTTCACATATGGGTTGGACTAAATGGGTGCTCAGATGCAATGACTTTGACCTCTTCAGACTACTGGGGTGTGCCCTCTAGATTTGCTAAATGCCACTCATGGGCGTGCTGGGTACTTTCACCTGCCTGTCATAACTGATTGCCATGTCCTCTTTCAGCACCAAGGAGGAAGAAAAACCCAGCAGCTCATGTTGACTAAAGCAGTTGATTCTATTGAAAGTCCACTGCTTAACTTTGCCATTCACCTTTCTGTGTCTCTTTTCTTCTCTAGGATTATATCTGCCCAAGGTGTGAGTCTGGTTTTATTGAAGAGCTTCCGGAAGAGACCAGGTCATTATCCTCCCCTTTGTTGAAGTTCCCAATTTTGTGGTTCTTTTTCATAGCCTTTCCCAGAGAAGAAAAAGTGTCCCTGTTTCAGGCTAAGGATGCCTAATAGATTCTTTTCTCTGTCCTTAGAAGTCATAGCTGACCGGTTAGTCTCTCATCAAGTTCTGAAAAGGGTTCAGAAAACTCTATGTTCACAGAACCAAAAATCTGTTTAATTCCAGAATTTAGCATGTGCCTGTTAATTCCAGAAGACCTTTTTTTAGTATGAGGAATTTGCCACCTTTTTTTAGTATGAGGAATTTGCCTGTAAATCATGTTAAGATTCATGGGGTAGAGAAAGCAGAATTCCTTTCCCTCGAACGGTTCCAGAGGAAAGAAGTAGGTGAAGTAGGTGCCTTCATAGGAAGGCAGATTTTTCTAATAAATTGAGCTGTCTGACAAAGAAACAGGTCCTCTCTGGAAGGAGGAACCAATTATTTCCCCTCCCTCCCCAGGCCAGGCCATATTCAGACAGAGGCTAAATGACCACTTCCCAGGGTGCTATAAAGGGAATTCCTACCTTAGAAATGATTTTGAACCAGATGACTCAAGTCCCTTTGGCCTTTGAGATTGTGATTTCTTTGATTTGAGGATAATAAGGGCATGCCATCAGTATCCACAGTAGGACCAGTAAGAGGGCAGTAGTAAGAGAATAGTAGTATAAATCATTGCTTCCCCTCCCTGCTCTACCAGTGGAAGGTCTTCAAGATGAGTGAATTAAGATAGACTTGGTCAGATTTCACTTTCAAGTTTCTTTCTTAATGAAGCAACTTCAGCTACTACACCAAAAAGTAACATGAGTTATCCCTAAAGTGTCCATTTAAGTCCAGGTGTAGCATGTCATCAAGAGAAATTGGTACACTTTGTGCTATGTATAGAAAAGTGTGAAAAAGCTCCTCAAGTCTGAGCTCCCTTCCCTCTTGAAAGAGGCTTTATGTCAGTGCTACACCACTCTTCTAGAACTGTGGCCTGATGTGAGGACCCTCTGCACCTGTTAGAAGCCCAGGAAAGTGGTGCTGATTGGGCAGCAGGGCCCTGTAGCCCAGGCAGAGCCTGATCTTTCCTTAGCACACCTGATGGTAGAGGGACGGTTGGAGTCAAGTCCAGGGCCCTAGACTATGCTCTGCTGGTACCTTGTTGTATGACCTTGTGCCAGTTGCTTTCACTTTCTCAGTCTGAATTTCTTCATCTGGAACTGAGGATATTGGACTAAATCGTTAAAAGTAACAAGCTTCCCTTTCAGAAATAAGTCGGGGGGGGGGGGGGGGGTTAGCAGACAGAAATGAGATAGGCACACATGTTGCCACACATCTTTCTGAACTTGGCTTTGCTTTCTTTTTAGTCCCCCTCAAGAAGAGCAGAGATAAAAAGTGTGTAAAGTGTGTAAAGTCGGTTGTGTGGATATAGCTGGTAAATGATACCTAGATAAAAATGGATACCTGTCAGCAATGGAGTGGGCTTTATTTGGTCTTTTGACTATTCGGGGGGGGGTGGGGGGGGGGTGGGCAGGAGGTGTTGCTTAAACACTGTTTTTCAACCTTTTCCCAGGGCTGACTTTAGGGGTGCAAGGCACTATTCTTTTAAGTGAACCTGAACACTTGATGTAGTTAGAAAACCGTTTGTTTTTTATTGAAATGACGTTACCTTAAGTTGATGATGTGGAAGAACTCAATTGCCTCTTTACTTAGCTACAGGACTGTCATATAGAAGAGAGAAGATTTTTGCCTGAGGTTGGGCAGGAAAGGAGAGAACCAAGATCATTGGGGAAAATAATCAGGAGGCAATTTAAGCTCCATATCATAATTTCCCAGCATTCAGAGCTAACTTTTCAACTAAATAGCCTGTTCTTGTGAGGGAGTGATTTCTCCATCACTGGATATGTCTAGGCAGAATCTGGATGACCTTGTTAGGGGCATTATAGAGAAATTTATACCAATAGATGAATTGGACCAGGTGCCCTCAGATCCATCTCAATTCTAATTCTATAAAATTTAGTTAAGTAAATACACGGGCAACAAAGAATTGAACAAAAATGAGGGAGAAAACCATGGAAAATAAGAAAGCAGACTAAAAAAACCAGAATAATTGTGTGCAGGCTAAAGAAGGGAAAACAGCTGTGGTGTTCAGAGTGGTAGGCGTGGGGCTAGTATTGGGTGTGATTCCCATCATCCCACAGCTCCTGCTGCAGATTCGGGGAGGGGTGGAAGAAGGAGAGATTCAATTTGCCCTGACTTGGTATTTTCATAATTTCTTCTAACATGTGATATCATTCTCCTCAGAAACACTGAAAATAGTTCCAGTTCTGCTACAGCTCCCACGGATCAGAATAGACAACCATTTGAGGTAAGAAGAAAACTGCTGATGCCTCTTCCTCCCCCTTCCCCCCCCTTCTGGCAGGTTTAGCCAGTACATGTACACATGCTCATGCACATATAGACACATTCATGTCCATGTGTGTGCATGAACACACATACATTTATCCCTTCCTCCTCTGAGGGAAGAGAAGTGTCCAGTCATCCGAAGACGCCACTCAGAGCCAGTACCTGTATTTGCCCTAGGTGTCATCCTCTGAGAATGAATCTCTCTGTCATATATCAGAGTTTGGCTAAGTGACATCTAAATCCAGGCATGTTTCAAAATATATCTGTCGGGTGGGAAGGACCAAAATTCTTCCACAAGAAGAATCTCTCACCCTATTTAACCTGTTTAGGCCGTTGTCAAAACATTTCAGGGCAATGTCTGATACCTTGGACAATGCTTGATGTTTAGTGGTTTTAACGACTTGGCATTCGAATCTCAGCCCTGATTTGTCTGTGTCCTCTTATCCACTCATCTCTGTCTCAGGGGGAGACAGCTCAGTATAGTGGAAAGAACCTTTGATTTGGAGTCAGGAGAGACCTGGCTTTTAGTTCCAGCTCTGCTACTTACCTAAGTGTGAGACCTTGAGCAAGTCACTTCCTTTCTCTGAGCATCAGTGGATTACAAAGTGCTTTGTAACCATAAAGTGCTATAGAAATGTGAGCTGTTACTGTTATCTCATTGATGCTATGAATCAAGGCCATAGGACCCTTTTCAGTATGGCCACCTCCATATCATCACCACCATCAACAGATTATCAGTTGGACACCTGCTATGTTTAGCTGCTGGGGACAGAAGGATAATTCATAGTCCCAATTCTCAAGGGACTTCTACTTTGCTTGGGGAGATAGAACATAGATACAAAGGCAAATACTGTATGGGATAGGCATAGTGCCCAGTGAGTCACACAGATAAAAGGCTGTGGAAGAGCTCCAAAGAGGAGATAATGGTTGAACTGGACCATAAAGAATGAAACTGATTTAGATGAGCAGAGTGGAGTGGTGAGGATGAGATGGGGATGCTGAGAGAGCTGGGTGAAGAAGGGATTCATGGGAGCAAAGTTTGAAGGTAGAAATGTATTAGGCATCCTTAGGGATCAGTGAATTTGCCCAGTTTATCTAGACTGAAGGGGTCAGCATGAATGCAATGAGAGAGAAGGTGGAAGAGTTAGGTAGCAACCAGGCCAAAGGAGTTTTTGTAAAAGTGGGAATGGAGTGTAAACCTCAGAAGGTTTGATCTGGAACATCTTCCGATCCCCTTGCTGTACACTAGCACTTAGATGAGCAGGACTTGTGTCTTTGTGTTACTACCCACAGAGTTGCCTTAGGCTAGTCCAGTGGTCTGTTCTTACCCTCCAGACTACTTATGAGTCATCCTCTTTGTGAGGTCTGAGCTCTGAAGCAAGAGCCATGCATGCAGGGGAGCCACAGGCATTTAGAGCTCCATGGAATGGACCTACGTTAAACTTAATTGAAGGTTTTGGAAGACATGATTACTGTCTTCAAATATCTGAAGGCAGGACCCTCATGAGGAAGAGGAATTAGGCTTGTTCTGCATGGTCTCAGGTGAGTCCTAGAAGTAGAAGCTGGCAAAATCACCAGGAGGCAGATTTCCAAAAATGAGTGCTATCTATCAATGATATGGGAGCCTGTTTTCTGGAAACAGGTTGATTGTCCCTGGAAATGGTTGATTAGAGGACAGTGGTATTCACTTGCCCAGAAGATGGAGGATCCTGCGCTTTCAGGGATTGGACAAGAGGAGCTTCCAAATCCTTTACAACTCTAAGATTGAGTCATCTTCCTTTGTCAAACACAGTGCTTTACATATTACAGGCACTTAAAATATGTTTGTTGGGTTTAATTTATTGTTAAAATGATCGCTACCCCACCAGGCTCCTCTCACCTAACCTTCTCTCCCCCTCTGTAGAATGTGGATCAGCATTTATTCACCTTGCCACAGGGCTATGGCCAGTTTGCCTTTGGGATTTTTGATGACAGCTTTGAATTTCCCACATTCGGCTCTGGGGTGCAGTCTGAGGACACCAGGGACTCGGAGAACAGGCGGGAGAGAGAGCACCAGTCCCGCCACCGCTATGGCGCACGGCAGCCACGGGCCCGCCTCACTGCACGGCGTGCTGCAGGCAGGCATGAAGGCGTCCCAACGTTAGAAGGGTGAGAATCGAGCTCAGGCAAAATCTGCAGTGATTCCTAACAGTTGGTATAGTGTCCCACCTTTGGAGTGCACTGTAATAAAAGTTTATACTTCTATAGCACTTTCCAGTTTTCAAAAACACTTTACATTCGTGATCACATTTGAGCCTACAGCCCTTGGAGGTAATCAGGGCAAATGATAATGTTCCCATTTTGATATTGAAGAAACTGAGGCCCAGAGAGAGGAAGTGACCTGGCCAGGATCATGTGACCGGTAAATTTCAGACCCAGGACTTGAATCCAGGTGTTGATTCCAAAACCAGTGTTCTTTCCATCATACCACATTGCCTTTCCTCTTGGTTTCAAATTTTCAGCCTTTCAGAAAGGCTCTTTTGGCTACCTTCTCTTTTTAATCTGATTTTTTCTTTGCTTTTTTTTCCTTTTAGGATTATTCAACAGTTGGTCAATGGAATTATTGCACCTGCAACAATACCAAACCTGGGATTGGGCCCTTGGTGAGTCAGGAACCATCAAATGTGAGCTGTTGGTGACTGTATGGCTCTTCTCTCCCTCCAATCCATTTTAACCTTCAATCTTTTCTCTGTTCTCAAGGGGTGTTTTGCATTCAAATCCAATGGACTATGCGTGGGGTGCTAATGGCCTGGATGCGATCATTACACAGGTAAAAGCAGAGTCTCAAACCCTGGGGCTTGTCTGCCCACCTAGGAAGAGGCAGGAGAGGTGGGGGGAGCCAGCACACTGAATTGGCCAAGTTTCTGATGGGGGGGGGGGGGGGGGGCGGTGCTGCATGCTGCTGGCTTATGACTCTGGGCATTCTTTAGGGCATGGAGGCTGAATATCCAGCTATGGGGTCATAGGACAGGAAGGGATCCCCATATTGAACTTCTCTCCCCATCCTTTAAACTGGTATCCTTTCCTGTTCTTTCCATTAAGGAAAGTGACTATTCAAATACACTATCCCATCAGTAACTCTTCCTTCAGGAAAAATTCTGTTTGAAAACAAATGGCCTGAACCCTTTGGAATTCTTGCAAAACTCCCCTGGCTTCTGAGAAATAGCCCCTGGGTCCCTCATGACTTTATTTCATTTGGAAAGGCAGATGGTGGCCCTCCTATTTTTTATGACACCCTGGGTAACTAGAGGCTGAGCCAGGGCCAATTTCAGTGGGTGAGATTAGCAGCACGTGTGTCCCAAACTAAATTGGAAAAGTCAGCTCAGCCCAGTCCAGCTGATCCCAGAAGCTCATTCCCCTGATGGTGAACAGAAGAGTGTTTTGTTTTGCTGGGCAGGCTTTCCCAAAGATTTGGGCAAAGGATACATAGCAGATTGTAGGGCTTTGGCAGGCAATCTGTCCTTGCTTTTCAGAGCCTAAACTGACTCCAGAAGGGCCCAGGAAGAGGCCTTCCCTGGGATTCAGGTGGCAGGATTGCCTCAGTTACTATCCATGGCCAAAAGCAAGACCCCAGACACATTGAGCTCAGTGAACTGATTTCTTCTGGCAAAAGAAGCTATGCCCCAGACCAGGGATCTCGGCACTCTCGCCTCTCGCCTCTTGTCTTTCAGCTCCTTAATCAGTTTGAAAACACCGGTCCCCCACCAGCAGACAAAGAGAAAATACAAGCCCTTCCCACCATACAAATCACAGAGGAACACGTAGGTAGGTATCCCAGGCTCAGCTGGGAGGGGCATGTTGGAGGCAGAAAGCTGGGCCTGAGGATGCAGCCAAGTGAACCTTGGCCTGGGAACAGGGAGAGCAAGGGTCCAGACCTGGCTCCAGCCCAGACTTGACTAGGTAGCCTTGGACACGGTCTACTTCCCTTTTTGCACTCAAATTTTCTCACCCGTAAAATTCAGTTGGACAGATAGTCTATGGAAGTCTCCACCAGTGTGCGATTCTTTGGTCTGGAGCCTGAGTTTCAACAGTGACAGTGTTGGGGGCGGTTCAGTGGGGCCAGAAGCCTGAGGAGGCTATTCTTAGTCAGTTGTGTTGGTTTTTCTATCTCCCTTGACCTGAAGTATGTTTCTCTTTTCCCTCTGCTCTCTGGTAAAGCAAGGTTAACATCTCACTGCAGTGTAATATCTAGTTGTATCTTGAGATACTCCAATTTAATAGACACACTCTTCCTACTAAGACATTTCCATAACATGCCTTTTATTTGCTGCCAAGATTTTCTCAGGTATATCAGGACAGATGTTGTGGGAGAGTCAGCCTACTGAATTGGAACAGGATGGGGCTAGGAATTGGGAGACTCATCTTAGTCCTTCTGAGCCTATTTCTAAAAGGGTTGGACCCTTTTCAAGAGGGTTGGATCTCTAAGGTTACTTCCAGCCCTAATGTTCCATCATTGGCAGCTTCCTGGGGCTTCTCAAAAGTCTTAAGTGGTTTGACTTAGCTTACATAGAGCATGTCAGTGGTGGTGATTTTGGAGACAGATTGAAGGAGCTTTTATTTCAAAATCAATACCACCGCTGGTTGTCTAGGAGTTTAAAATGTGGTTGTTGAACCACCCTCTAGGACAGAATCGAACTGGGAAGCCAAGGAATGGGGGTTTTTTGGTCTTGTATTTTTAACCATGGGAATCTGAAGTTGTGTTCTGGGGTTAGGAAGTCTCCATGCTGGTCTCTTCCTTCCCACTTTCAGGTTCAGGGTTAGAATGTCCTGTATGCAAAGATGACTATACGCTGAGTGAGAATGTCCGGCAGTTACCTTGCAATCACTTATTCCACGATGGCTGCATAGTCCCCTGGCTGGAACAGGTGAGTTGGGGTCTAGGACCATCTCCACCCAACTCCCTCACTTTCATTCATATATGAACTCTAATTCTTTTTTTCTCTTTCCCATTCTCCACTTCTCAAAGCATGATACCTGCCCAGTGTGTCGGAAAAGCTTAAGTGGACAGAACACTGCCACAAACCCCCCGGGACTGACAGGAATGAATTTCTCTTCCTCCTCTTCCTCCTCCTCCTCCAGTTCGCCAAGTAATGAAAACTCAACAAACAACTCGTGAATCTCACTACCAGCCAGTCCAACCAACCACCCCCGACCTTCTTCCCTCTTTCCCCTTTGCACCCAACCCTACCTTGTCCATTTCCTGTCTGCTTCCTGGTCAGAGGGAGCAACTAATCTCCCACCCCACACTGAACCCAGGAGACAGAGTGGGGGGAAGCGGGAGGGGGCGGGAGAGACTCTAAGGCCCCCCCTTTTTTCTTTTTTTTTTTTTTAAACAAGCTTTGGAAGCACCAAAGGCCTTTAGACCTTTCCCCCCCTCTCTACCCGCCAGTCCCCAACTCATCTGACGGTTCCAGGGAAGCTCTGTCTCTCCTGCCAATTGATGGCCACCACTGCGCTGGCTCCCAAAGCCCCCAGGTCACATTAACTGTGTTTCATCAGTCTGGATCCTAGCAGGTACCAGGTTGTTTGAAATGAAGGATGGATGTGGCTAGGCCATCTCTATGGTTGTGGATTTGAGATACTTTTCATTTTCCCCTTCTTCCCCAACAGAGCCCCCCCTAACCTTTGTAACCCCCTCAGAGGGAGCATAGACAGTGCTCCCAGGTGGGAAGGCCGGTGGAGTGTGGCTGTTTCATTGCCATCCAACATGCGAACTGTCCACTCCCCCTTCAGCTGTCCTGTCCCCCATCATCCTGTCTCTTTATAACCTCGCCCTCTAATGCTCAACAACGGAAAGGGTTTTTATAATTTTAAATTATTACTGCTATTAAATAAATGGACGTTTTAGCTCAACAAGAGGTGATGCATGATTTGTGGAAAACAGGGTAAGACTCTCCTAGGGCAAGTGCAGCCCGGTTGTCGGCTGCTAGCCCAAGAGGCTGTCACTCCCCAGCCTCCACCATGCCTGGCTCCCAGGAACAAAGCCAAGAACCTATTTGGGTCTGGCATTTAACCTCCTCACAACCTCTTCTCCCTGACATCTGTCCTGTTCCCCAGTCATCCCTTCCCCTTTTCCCCTACTCTCCTGCCTCACTGCTCGGATGAGCTCACAATTACGTCGAGCACTGGGACTGGGACCACAACAAGGACCAGCAAAAAGAAACTGCCCTAGTGGTCAGTTGCTCTTACAGATTTTTTTGTTTTGTTTTTTTAAAGAAAGAAAGAAAGAAATGTGTATCTTGAAAGCTATTTAAAAATACAGCTACTTCAAAATGAGAAGCAGATGCTTTGGAGTTTTCCTTAGACGCCAGCTCCTCGTCAAGCCTGGTCGTGTTGTGTGTGTTTGTCTCTGGCCCATCAGGGCCCGCCTGTTCTGACAGGGCCCCTCTGCCTTCCCCGGGCATCTCCACCCTGACTTCTCATCAGGAGCTGCATGCAGGCAGTCCCTTCCCAGTTGTCCAGTTCTGCTTAAACTCTAAGCTGAACAAGGTGGCCTTGGTAGACTAATTTTCCCTGTCTCCAAACTGTACCACAGACCTACCTGCCTCTCCTACAGCAGAATGTGTCTAGTCAAGTACTTGGGTGGCAGAAACCCTGGGAGCAAACTTACTATCAAAAACCCCCTGATTGGTGGAGGATTGAAAGCCACAGTCCAGTAAGAAGACAGAAGAGAATTGTGAGTTGGGGTTTTCCAGGTCTTTGAAGGCTGAGAAGACCTGAGTGAGGGTAATCAGTGGTAAGACAGCTAGTAGATGAAATTGAGGAAGCTTAGCCAGGTGACCATTGCTGAACTTCTAAAGACTGACTTGCCCACACATCCTTTCCTCTTTTTAGCAGTTGTGGAAACTGAGGAAGCAATATTGACTCATATTTGAGGTTTTCTAATGTAGTGAAGGGGAACCTGGACTGAAAATGGGGAGACTTGGGTTTCTAATCTCATCTCTACAGAGCACTGTATCTCTGCATAGCTTTAGGCAAGTTAATTCTCTCTGCCTCAGTTTCTTCTTTTGTAAAATAAGGAAATTGGACTTAGATAAATATCTGAGGACCCTTCCAGGGCTGACATTCTTAGATTCTAACCTGTTCACCATTTGACCATACCTTCCTTTCCCCTAACTTTTCAGAAAGTAGTCCATTTAGTTCCATGCATTCTTTCTTCAGGGACAGCCAGACAGGATCTTTTATGCTACATTTGACTCATGCTTCCAACTGAAGCCTGAGCTCTTCTTATCCTAAAAGCTGCTTTCACCATATCTGGTGTCTAGGAGGATGTGATAATCCCTCCATGCTGTGGATTGGTCAGACTTCTGAAATACTGTTCAAGTTGGGTTGCCTGTTTTAGAAGGGATATTGAACAAACTGGAGCGTGTCCTGAGGGAGCTGACCAGAATAAGACCAAAGATCATGCCGTATCGCAGTCAGTACGAGGAATTGGTCATCTTTTTCCTGGAGAAGAGGAAACTTAAGGGGGACAGGATTAACATCTTCATATATCCCATGGAAACAGTAAGTTGTGTGTGACTCTAAAGGGTAGAACTTGGAGCAGTGGGAGAAGGTTCAACAGCCATATTTCAGTTCATAGATGAAATACCGAACTTATTAAAACAAGTAATAGCACCAACTATGTGCCAGGTGCTGTGCTGAGCTCTCTATAAATAGGATCTCATTTTTTTCCAGTCCAAGAAACATTTATCCAAAAAAGTATTTTTAGCTTAAAAAAATGAAAACAAATGCCAGGTGATTTGGACTGAGAGGATCACAGTAATGAATTCATTCGAAGTCCACTATTTCATTCGATTCATCCATCTGTATACTTCCCTCCTCATTTAGGGAAATCTATGCTAACCCATTTCAAGTTTAGAAATTTGACTAGGAGTAAAAAGGAAGTCACATAATTTCAGAGTTCATACCATAAGATCTGCTTAAATCTCAACTAGGGAGGTCCCAAAACTAAATCCCTCCCAACTAGGGAGGTCTAACCAAAAAAGTATGGCTCAAATAAGAGTGACAGCATGGGCACTTGACTTTTAGTCCACATTACAATTCCTGGTCTGAGAATGGTTCTTCTTGGTTCTGTTGCTCATTTAAATTTCCGACTCTGCCCCTGAACTGAATAGTAACTACAACAGAGCAGCCTAGGATCCGCTTTCCTTGTTGGATCTTAAGCTGTCTGTTAACAGTTGGTTCAGATATCTAGCTGCTTGACCAGCACATGCTTAGAAGGTGGGAATACCCCTCGTTGCAAACCTGGATGATTCCAACTTTTTTTATGAAGATATTTTAGTTGTCCTAGGAAAACTTAAGAGAACATTTTTATGGTTGGACTTACTGAAGGAATGAACTCCCTTTTTTCTCAGAGTGCTAGTAATTATTCCATTTGTTCAAGGGTAGCCATGAGATCATTGCTTTGGTGGTTAATGCTGCCTATTTTCCTAGGAAAAGAGATCTTTCCTCCTCTTCCATCTTCACTTGCAATGTCTGTAACTCCTCCATCTGCTTTTTTAACCTGTCTAGTTAAAAGGCTTCAGTTCATTTTTCAGGCTTTCCAAGAGCAAAACAGTCTCTGACACTTGCTTGTTTCTTGCTGGTTTTCCAGGATCTGTTGGTTCCTGTAACTGGGCCAATATCACCACTCTCCAAAATTGCCAAGTATCCTGAAATTTCTCCAGCAGCTCCACCATCAGCTTTCTCTGGCTTTCAGTCAACTTCAGGTGCAGCTGCTTGTTAACTTCCCCAACACATAGTTCTCTGGGATTTTCTCAGTTTCCTGTCTATTTAATGGTCTTTAACTCTGTTTAATGTTGTTCTTAGCTGGATTCGTAGTCCTACTCTTCTTCAGCTTGGTACTTTTGTACAAGGTCTGTTGAATTGAGATGGTTGTGGAGTGTTCTGCCTCTGGACATTTAGGACATCTGACTCTTAGAGCCTGAAAATGCGTCTTCAGGATACTCAGTGGCCGGCATCATGTGGGGACACGCTCCGTCACTACTCAGACTCAGTCACTGAAACCCAGTACGATTTGGTCCTCACAGCTACCCTGGGAGGTGGATGCTGGTGTGATCTGTTTTACAGTTGAGGAGACTGAAGCAGACAGGTTAAGGAACTTCCCTAGGGTCACACGCTTGACGAACATCTAAGGCTAGATTTAGCAGTAGTAGCTAATGTTTGCATAGTGCTTACCATGTAGTAGGCAGTGTGCTAATAAGGGCTTTACAATTATTGACTCACTTGAGCCTTACAGCAGCCCTGGGAGGTAGCTGTTATTGTTACCCACCTTTTACAGATGGAGAAACTGAGGTTAAGTGATTTGCCCCAAAGTCATCCAGTTAGTAAGTGTCATAAGCCAAATTTGAACACAGGTCTTCCTGACTCTAGGCCAGGGGTGGGGAACCTGCTCTAGGCTCTGCGCTTCATCCATCGTGCCACCTACTTGCATGATATCAGAACGGGCCAGCCATACGAGGTGGTACAGACTCTTATTGCAAGCTTTCAAGCAAACACCTGGAGACTAACTTTCAGGGACACTGGAGAGAGGATTACTTGGCCGAATAGAGGAGTTAACCCCTCAGGTAACTATCAGCTCTGAAATTCTGTATTAGAAAGGGGATTCTGACTTTGGGGACGAGATTGGACTAGATGCCTCATAAGTCCCTTTCTAACTTAGAGGCAGTTTTATGATTGTTAGTCCAGGGAACCTCTCCAAGCATCTGTTGTTGGCTCTGACCCTGGACAGTGCTACAGCACTGTCTTCTAAATCTGAGTGCTCTCGTCACAAGCCTACCTCGGCTCATCGTCACAAATGGAAGTGAGTGCTAAAAGTGTAAAGGAATACAGTGGCCACTGCTTCTCAATGCCAGGTACTTTGGTCACATCTAAAAATCAGAAGTAGCATGAAGAAATCTTTTCTTCCAGCATCTCCCCACTACTAGCCAGGAGTTTTTGAGGCTTCTCTGATGAGCTGCTTCATGGCCACTGGGGGCTTACCAAGGCTAGATTCTCTCTCCCCCTCCTCCCTAGAGATAGGTGCTCAGCTCTAGGAACAGAGAACTCAGTCCTTAACCAATCATTCTTTGGCCCCTGTCCCAGGGGAGCCCAGTCTAGGGACCACATAAGGAATCTGACTCTAAAAATGTCACCTTGTGTGTATTATGTGTGATACTTTTCACATCTCTTGATTTTCACATCACTAGCCTAGATAAGTCAGCTGTTAAAAGCCCATTTTTTAAGCTAAGGAACAGGTGCAGAAGGGAAAAGATGTAACTTGTTTCTGGTTACACAGTGATCAGTGACCAAGCCTGGGAGTAGAACCAGTATTTTCTCAATTCCAATGTTTGGCCCTGGTGATCTTGGACTCTTGAAATCCTGGCTTGCAGCCATATAGTTGACACCTCACTCTACCCCTTACCCCTTTCTTTCCAACTAGCTTTTCTTTCCTTCTAGCTTTTCCAAGATACATTGGGGGTTGGCAGAGGAAGGCTCCAGATGTTAGCCTTTGCTTCCTCAGAGGTTGCAGGTAGAACATGGAGACAAGGCTTCTTTTTCTGGAGGTGTACTGACTGTTGTTTGTTCCATCTGGTAACCAGGCTCTTGGGGGTCCTTGGTCATGTTTCCGTCATCATTATACTTGGGAAGAAATCCCTACCATCCCCCACCCCCTTTGATGTCCAGGCTCTGGCTCTGCTTTCTCTTTACCCTTACCCTATCTGCTACCCAAGCTCCATGACCAAGACTTACACTGTGTGTGTGTGTGTGTGTAACCAAATTTGTGTGCTTTTTGATGCTTTATGGTTTGTAAAGGGCATTGACTTGTTTTATGTCTTGAGCCTCACAACAGTGTAAGTTACACAATCCTGTTTTGCACATAACCTATTTGAGATTTAGTGTTTTGCCCCAATTTTCAGAGCCAAGATGCAAGCAGTCCTCACTCCAGTGTCTATTGCTTATGTTCTGTCCACATCATCTGAAAATTGGAAGGGACCTCAGTGGTCTTCTAATCTAACCAACTCATCTTCGAAAGGACATCTCACCATACCACTCCTGACATGGTTGGCAAGCATCCACTCCAAGATTCCCAAGTTAGGAGAACCCATCACCTCCTCTGGCAACCCTACATTGGGACAGCTCTAGTTGTTAGGAAGGTTTTCCTGATGTCCATCCAGCCTAAACTGACCTCTTTGTAACTTCTACCCATTATTCTTTTGATTAATTGATTTGATCCTTTATGACCAGATAGATTTAATGTGGGTTCTGGAACTTGAAGGGCTCCCAGTCAGTGGCCCTTAGGGGAGGGGTCCTTCTCATCCTGATGTTTACATGGACTCTTTAAGAATGCTAGGATTATTGGCAGAGAGGTTCTGGTTTCAAGTAAATATTTGCTGTTGAAGAGGGCCCAGCTGCTTAGAGATATTTGGGCATTAGAAAAATCCCTTTCATGAGGGTTTCCTGGTGAAGGCCAGGTAAGTCATGATTACCCTCCAATAGTGCTCAGTGAGACCCTGACAGCCATTAACCTAAGCTGGAAGGGACCTTGCTTCAACTCTTAAGAGAAGAACTAAGGGCAGAGAAGGAAAGCAACTTGCCCACGGTCACATCTAGTATGTGATAGACCTTAATTAAGAGCCTCAGACCCCAAGTCTAGCATTCTTTCACAATAGCATGCTGCCTGTAGGAAATGTTAGCTAGGGTGGTCCTACCAACAGTCATCTAATTGCCTTTGATTGGCATGAGGATTGTTTGAGGGAATGGTTGAACTTGGAGAAGATTGGGGATTGCAGGCATGGGGAAACCTGATAACCTAGGTTTAGTATATGAAAAGTTGGCACGGAACACTGGGCAGAATAGTTTGGCATTTGATTAGGGATTGATTAGGATCAGGCAATTAGGGCAGAATGGTTAGAAATAAGTTTGATTTTTTAATTAGATTTTAAATTTTGCAAAGAGCAAATTTAGAACTAATGTGATGGGACATAGAACCATATTTAGTCTCAGTATAGGAAAGACTGACTGTGCCTGCTTCACACTGTTGGGCTAAATACTGGGATAACCACCAAAATAAACAAAGACCAAAAAACAGTTTCTGTTTCAAAAGAGCATATATATTGTGATGGAAACAACAGGTCAAGTCTAGGCACATACAAGATACAGCATGATTGAACATAATCTGAAATAGTAAGGCATTCTGTAGCAGGTGGGACTTGAGCTGAGTCCTATAGCCACACACAGGAACACGGGATGGTATTCTGTGGGATCTGGATCACATATAGAAGGCAGTAATAATGAGAAAGCTGGAAAGATAGGAAGGGGCTGGGTTATGAAGAGCTTTAAATGCCAAACAAAAGTTTATATTTGATCCATTGGAGCTCCTGGGGTGAGGTGTTGGGGGTGGAGATAGAAGACATGATTAAACCTATGTCTTAGAAAAATCAGCTAGTTGTGGTCATGCACCTCATTTGTAATCCCAAGAGGCTGAGGCTAGTGGATTGCTTGAGCTTAGGGACTCTGAGCTGTAGTGAGTGAAGCCTTTTAATTGGCTACTGACACAAGTCCGGTGCTGACAGATATAACGAGCCCCTAGGGAGCAGGGGGCAGTCGAGCTGTCTAAAGACAGGTAAACCATTCCAGTTCTGAAATGGAGAAACTGAAGCTCCTGTAGTGATCAGTGGTGGGATTGGGTCCATAGGTAGCCACTTTCTTTCCAGCCTAGGTGAGATAGGATGTGTGTGTGTGTTCGTCCTTCGTTGCCGAAGAAGACCATGCCATCAGAGAAATAATGACTTGCCCTTGGCTTTGTTTTGGGTGAGGAAGAGCTGTCCAGCCTCACTTCTCCTCCAGAGACATCTGAATCCAGTGACCAGATATTCACCAGGATGACTGGAGATGACCTAGAATGAGGCAGTTGGGGTTAAGTGACTTGCCCAAGGTCACACAGCTTAGTGTCAAGTGTCTGAGGTGGGATTTGAACTCAGGTCCTCCTAATTCCTGCACTGACGCTCTATCTACTGCACCACCTAGCTGCCCCTCAGTGACTTGATACCTCCTGATTGGGTGACTTTGGTCAAGTCACTGCCCCTCTCAATGCTGTTAGGCAACATTCCAGGTCTTTCAGTGGCAGAGAGGGTGCTGACCTGCATTGGCAGAGGGAATTTCCTGACTCATGAAATCCCGGCTCTGGTCCACCTGCCCCTAAGCCAAAGCGCTGACCCAAGTGTCCTGAGAAGTGCCTAGGCCAGTCAAGTTTACCTGGTGAAAATAAATATAGCCCTGAGTGAGCTCGTTAGAGTCCTTCTCCCAAGAAGACAACCACACTGTCCGTGTTCTTCCAGATGTACTTAGAAACCAGAAGACCCACTCTCAAAGAAGAAAATCACCTTGACAGTTGAATGGAGGAGGGGGAAATTTTAGCCAGAGATACCAGTTAGAAGACTGTTGCCATAGACCAATCAAGAGAAGCTAGGGGCCTAAGCTGGGCTAACAGTCAGACATTCCACAGTGAGATGGGTTGACTCATCCCTAGAGGTTTTCAGGAATCCTCACATGGTTGGGGGGGTGGAGCAGGAGAGGTGGGTGAGCACGGATGAAGGGAGACATGAGATTCTGGGATTCCATTCTAAGGCCCTGGTAATCAGTGCCTCTAGGTGGCGCCAGGCGGCTGTAGGGTCTCTCCATAACACCATTTGGTACTGGGAACTGGGAGAAGAGTCACCCAGTCAGAGCTGGAAGGGACCTTAGAGTCCATGTAGGCCCTTCTACCTGATGAAGAATTCTTGCATAGAACATCCCGGGAGTGGACTTACGGCCTTCTTTTGAATACCTCTAGTGAAGAGAAAGCCATACCCTCTGGAGGCATCCCATTCCTCTTGGAGAAATAGGATTAGGAAGTTTCTCCATTTTAAAGCAGAAGCTTACCTCTTTGCAGTTGCCATCTACAGATCCTACTCCTTTCCAGAGTCAAACAGGACAAGTTTAATCCTTTTCATATCATAGCCATTTAGATAACTGAAGGTTATGTGTCTTCTTTCTCTCCCTCTGCCCCCAAGTCTGATCTTCAGACTCAAAATTCCCAGATCTTTGCATCAATGCTTATCTGGCATAGTATTCAGACCCCTTACCATCCTTGGCATCCTTCATCTTGTCCACATCCTGAAAGTGTGCCATCCAGGGCTAACCCCATTTCTCCAGATGTATTCTGGTCAGCGTAGGACTGGTATGTTAGCTCCCTTTCTGGACACTAGGTTTCTCTCAGCTTAGCCTAAGATTCTGCCTTTTTGGGTGCTGTGTCTATTAATTCCTGTTGTGCTCTCAGCCCAGTGAAGCCCCAGATCTTTTTTAACCCAAACTCATCTAGTCAAACCTACCCCTCCCCCCTTGTACTTGTGAAGTTGATTCACCTTAAGCTCATGTTAAATTTGGCTCATATTTTTAGCCCTTTGAGATCTTTGTAATCCACTATATTAGCTGTCTCTCCTAACTGAGTCATCTGCAACTCTGACAGACATGCTGTCCTCTGCTTTCATCCAAATCATTGATAAAAGTGTTAAAATAGCGCGAGGACACATCCTTGGGAAACTCCAAGTTCACAAACCATTAATGACTGATTACTCTGGCACTGGAGATTTTCACTGGTTCTGACTCTCCCTAATCATACCATCATCTGGTGCCCATAGCTCTTTATCTTGTCCACAAGGAGGTACATGATGCTTTGCTGATGATATTTATGATATTTCCCTGATCCACAGACTAAGTGTCCCTATTGAAAAAAGTGGGGGCTTGGGAGGGAGGAGAGGAAAGGGAGGTCTAGAGAATGCTAATTGGTGGAGACCATTGCTTCTCTTTCTAGAAGGGTAACTAGCTATCCTGATACATCCAGAAGCCAAAATCATACCCGGTGTCCTGAAAACTGCAGCTTCTCTTCCCTTTTTAGAAAAGCTGGACATTTTCTGTCCTTTTTGTTTCTCATCCACCATTTTGCCAGAATTGTAGACTGCAATGGCTCAGCATGGAGCAGTTCTTTAAGTAACCTGAAGTGTAGCCCACCTGGGTCAACCAGCCCAACCTCATTGCAGACAGCTGGGTACCTTCCTGGACTCTAAGAAGGATGAGGATGAATTCGTTTATTTTTGGTCTGTCACCTAGTAGCATTGTCCAGTCCACCCCGAGGGGCTGTTCTTTCTTTGATCTATTTGGTTTCGTTCAGTTATCACTAAAAAGAGATGTTTTTCCCTTAGCATTTCATTTCTGCTTCGGCTAATTCCAAGCTTTCTCATTCCTGCTGCTCCTCTTTGAGAATTGTTCCATGACCTGTTCTTGCTTCCACCTTTTACATAGGTCTTTAAACAATCTATTTTAGTCAGTGACCTATTTCCTCATTGGAATCTTATGTTGGCATCCTCCTTAGGCTCTCACCATATTAATGCCAAACTTATTTCAGACAGTGCAGTTCAGAACTCCTCGGTTCAAGGGATCTGCCAGCCTTAACCTTCTTGTTAGTAGCTGGGATTACTTCTGGCCATCAGAATTTCATTCTCTGAGAGCTCCTCATGCTTCCTGGTCTGAGGTCGCCAGTAGAATTTTATACTTGGGATCCTATGTGGTCTTTCTCTGAGCCTTTTAAAATCTGTTCTTCCCCAAAAGTTAGGGTGCGTGTCAGACAATGTCAAGCCTACCTGTCCTTGATCATGATGGAACAATCATGTCCCTCCCTGCCAAGATTCCCAGTCTCAACTTTTGCTAGTTCAAAGCATATGCATGGAGAATCTACTTTGGGACAGGGGTCCAGGTTCCCTTTTCTGAAGAACTTGTAAATCTAGAAGGTGCTGACCTGGTAACACAATGGATAGAGTACTGGACTTGGAGTCAGGAAGACCAGTGTTTAAGTCCTGCCTCGAGCACTTGTTAAAAAAAAAAAAAAAGCAAGTCAATTATTTCTCTCAGCCTCAGCTTCCTCATCTATAAAATGGGAATAATAATAGCACCTAAATGAGATGATACATGAAAGCCTTAAAGGATTGTGTGTGTTAGATGTTATTATCCCAGATGCTAATGGACTGAAGAAAGGCAGGAGTCCTGAGAGGGTACTCTTCTCCTCTACTTCCCCTTCTCCTAAATGGAAGAGGGATTAAACTTGTCCTGTTTGATTCTAGAGGGGAGAGGGTGGAAATTGCAAATAGCAACAGTTAAGAAAGGTACCCAGAGCTGCCTTAAGGCCAATTCTATTCCTTTCCTCACTTTGCATAGATGACCAAAATTTTTATGACCTGATTTAGTACTCTGATCTAGAAGGAGTTTCACATCCAGGCTAGTGAAAGTTCAGAAATTACAGTCCAGTCCAAAAAGAGCAAGAGACTTGGGTGTCCACAGCCCTGGCTTTGTGACCTTGGGCAGGCCTCTCTCAATCTCAGTTTCTTTCTTTGTACAAAGAGAGAGCTGAATTTAACAACCTCTGAGATCCTTCCCAGCTCTGCCATTGTTCTTCACATATCCAGCTGTATATCCTCTTACTTTAAATAAGCAATTTATAAATATGCATTTATGTAGTACCGACTGTGTGCCAGGCCTGTCCTAATTTCCTCTGTGATTATCCCTCAACATGTAATACAGTTGCTCTCAGCAAACCTTAAAATCCTCAAAGGTAGAAAGTATTTTCCCTCAACCTTTTCTGGGCTGAGCAAGCTCACTTTGATTGATTTTTTCTTGTGAGGACCTACTTTTCCCCCCTCTGAATATTGTTAAATTCTCTTCATTTTCTGATTTTTCACAAACCTTTTTTTTTATACTCTACTACCCAAATATGGGTCTGAGAAAGCTGAGAAATCGTCTTGTTTTAAAAGGCTACAACAGAGTAATAGAAGAGCATGACAGGACTTTCTATATCACTTTAAGGTTTATAAAGAGCTTTACATACATTATCTCCTTAGAGCCTTATGACAACTCTGGGAGGGAGAAGCGGTTATTCCCCATTGTACAGATGAGGCAGAGAGTTTAGGGGACTTGCCTAGAGCCCCATCTTAGAATTCATGATGGAGGGTAGGCAGGCTGGACATTGTCTGGCATGCACCCTAACTTTTGGGGAAGGCTCAAAGAAAGACCAGATAGGATCCTAAGTATAAAATTCTGCTGGAGACCTCATACCCCAGGAGGTACAAGAAGCTCTCAGAATTCTATTTCGTGTTTTCCTGACTCCAAGTCCAGTGTTATTATGACCATGTTTTTGCCTGTAGTTACTGTATCATCCCCATTTTGAAAAAAGAGGTGAAGTGAGTTGGTTGAACAACTAGGAAGTGAAATTTGTACCCAGGGCTTCTTAAGGCCCAAGACTAGCACCATATCTGCTATAAGCAACTATTCTCAAGAGGAGGAACTTACCCAGGGTCATGAAGCTCATTCAGGGGCAGCACCAAGACTTTTGCCTCCCACACTAATAGGCCAGTGCTACACTTTCATTACCAGAGATAGAAATAATAGAAACAGCAGTTTCAGGATGAAGATGAGCCTCATGTAAGATTGACTTGAGGTCTTCAGCCTTCTTCACTATCCAAGGGGTCCTTCCACCTCAGGTCAATCACCTCCCCTCTTAGCTCACAATGGAATCTTTGAGCTCAGGGTCTCAGAGGTCCATCAGGGCAAAATTTTCTTTCCTCACTGCCTGATATTTTTTGAATTAACTTAGTTAACTGGGAAACCTCCTATCTCTTCAATCCTTATAGCAGAACATTTGAGTCCTAGGAGTTCAGCCTTCAAAAGGCCTGTGATTGAGGGGGCATGAGAACTGTCCAGTAGTCAATATCAAAGGAAATTTTCTGACTGCTGAGACCACTTGTACATGATTCTGGTTCCTCAAATTCAGTCCATTTCCCAATCTGGTCTCCAAAAGCTAATACCCCATCTGCACTGGTCTGCCTAGAATTAGGAATCAATCAATTAATCAATAAACATTTATTAAGGACCCACTATGTGCCAGGCACTGTACTAAGTGCTAGGAATACAAAAAAGAGGCAAAAATCAGTCCCTGTCTTCAAGGAGCTTACCATCGAATGGAAATGAGCCTTTTTTTGTGCTTGAGTACCAAATGCCAGACAGACCTGCTGTTTCAGGAGAATGGTTCCTACTGGGCTCTTGCCACATTCTCCCATTCTCTCCCTAGGAAGGGCCTTGGCTTCTTGGTGATTCAGGCCCCAGGTACCCAAGTATATGCCCTAATCTTAATATGGGCGTTTCCTTTTGGACAGAGTAGACCAAAAAAAAATTCCCTTGGCCTCTCCCTTGAAGAGAGAAGGACAGAGTTCGAATTCAGAACTGAGGTAATATGTGCCCTAGACGCAAGATCCTCTCTCCCTGCTAGGAGAGTGATGTGATAGAATTGTGGGCCTGGGTAGAGATAGCTGAAGGGTGGTAAGGAGGGAGAGATGGAGGTGTGAGGAAGTGGGGACCTCACTCCAACCTTGTTCCTGTTAAAATTCATTCCTGCTAAAAAACACTAGAAAACATAAGGTTAAATGGACCTTTCCTTAATATAAGTTATCTGTTTTGAAACCAAGAGCCAGCATTACATGTAATGGGGATAAACTGGAAAGCTTTCCAATAAGATTAGGGGTAAAGCAAGGATGCCCTTTACTATTTGATATAGTGCCAGAAATGCTTACTATAATAATGAGACGGATATAATGAAATTAAGGGAATAACCATAGATAAAGAGGAAACAAAATTATCTCTTGGGTTCTCCTACTTTCTATCTCTCTTTATTTGGACAGGCAAGAACTCCCAAAAGAATGTAAGTTCTTCGAGAAAAGGTTATGTTTGGGGGTTTTGCTTTGTATCCCCTGTACTGAGCATTTGCATACAGTCAGTGCTTAATAAATGTTTGCTGAAATTGAATTGAGTGAAACTCTGTGGTTTTACCCAGGTATGAGAAGTAAGCTGTCTATAGGGTGAAAAGAGCCCCAGCCTGGGAATTGAATCTGAGGTTCTAGAAGGAGCTCTGCACTAGCTCCCTATGTGGTCATGGGTAAGTCCCTTCCCTTCCTTGGGCCTCAGTTTCTTTCACTATAAAATGAGAGGGCTGGATGACAGGATCTCTCCTTGCTCTCACGTTCTTTTTCCTATCTGTCCCTCCCAAGTTTCAGGAGCATCATGGTAAAGTAGTAGAAGAAGCCATGAATTTATAATAGCCACCCATGTGTCTTTCATTAGCACTTTAGAACTAGGTGAGGCTGGTTGTGCTACTCTTATTTCACACACACATTCCTTAATGGAGGAAGAAATTGAGACACTGGAAGAGAAAATGGCATGCTGAAGGTTACAACAAGTAAGCGATGGAACCAGGACTGGGACCCGGTTCTAACTCCTGAGTTGCCTCTTTCTAGGAAATAAAACCTACCCCTTAGTTATGGTACTTGTGTAAGTCCCTTCCCTGCTCTGGGTCCTTAGTATACTTATCTGTAATATAAGAGTAATAATTTGTGTCCTATCTTTCTTATTAGGATGATACAAACATATGAGAATGGAAGGGGTGGTCACTTTGCTAAGCTCACAAATAGAAGGTCGTTCTTACTTATCTGAGGACCTGAGAGTGGCAAACTCTCTTTGAGAAGATGTTTTGCAGGGAGGAATACTTCTTGTCTTTGAATGGCACTAGCCTACAAGATGAAGAGGGTTTAATTCAGCTAAGGTCTTTCTTTCTTTGACATGGCTTTTATAGATCTGTCCCTTCCAAATTTCTGTAGCATTATGGTAGAGAAGTAAGATGAAGTTCAGAGAAAAAAGCATAAGCATTTTCCCCAGGGAAAGATATATAGTTACTATGTGTCTAGCCTTAGGGCCAACCTATCTCCTCACCTGGACCCACCCTTCTGCTGGGGCCTCTCATGATGGAGAGGAAGCTAGTAGGCACCCAGTTCTCAAAGGCACTTTGGGTCAAGTCCAGCCAGAGGTATGTTAAATTTAGTTCTAACCAGATCTTGAGACCTGATTGTTAAATTTTCATTGTGAATATTAATCTACTCCTTAGAAACTGGCAACAGCCATAGATTACTTAATTTATTGTTTTGTTGATTATCTAGATTTAAGAAAGTGATGGAGAAAATGTTAATGCTGCAGACTAAACTTAAAAATGTGTCCTACATACTTTTTTCCCCCTCCAAAAATCCTGATTGTTAAACTTTTGCCAACATAACATTGCCCTATTGTTGGTCTAGCCTGGGCCCTGGTCATCTAGAAATGAAAGAGACTGGGCTTATTTTTTGGCAGATACCAGGTAAGGTAGAGGGGAAAATGGATTTCTGTAAATTCAGTCCTATTTTAAAGTCCCCAAGGGAGTTCCCTCTTTCAAATATCTTTTTTATAAAGCTTTAAATCCTAATTTTCTTTTATGAATCTGGATTTTCATGTAATAGGCTTACCCTTATTACTGTCTTTTCCTTAGAACATCAGAGCTGGAGAGGACCTCAGATCCTCAGTCAGAGCTAGAGTTTATAGACACAGGGGACATTCAGAGAAGGTCAGAGTCAGAAGGGGCAGAGAACAAAAGATATAGAATATCTGAACTGGAAGGTCAATAGAACAAAGAAGGTCAGAGTTGGAAGGGCTTTTAGAACAGAGAATATAGAGTGTTAATGGCCCACAGAACAAAGAATGCTAAAAATCACTGGGTCCAACATTTTTCACTATACAGGTCCACAGTGGGGACGGTCACAGCTCCATCTGGGCCTTCCACCCCATAGTGCTACCACACTGCTTCCTCTGAAGCCCAGAGCTCCCTTGGAAGATAGCAGGTATAGCTACCTTCTCTCCTAAGGAAAGTGGGCACTCAATGCCACTGAGTTACACCACAATACACAGAGGAAAACAGTGAGCTTATTAAAGTTTAAGAGACTGGGATGTGTTTAACTACCGACTCAGCCATTGATTAGCTGTGTGATCCCAGGCAATTCACTTCCTTTTTCTGGCCTCATTTTTGTCCTCTGTAAAATGGGAATAATTTTACTTATACTCTCTACTTCATAGGTCTGTTGTGAGGAAAATATTTTGTAAGCCTTAAGGCATTGTAGAAATGCAAGTTAATATGGCTGCACTGATCCTTGTTTTTTGTGTTCCAAGTGTTTGTACAATAAATACATGGTCTCCTTTTGGGAGGCCTGGAATTAGCAGTGACTACCCCTCCTCTGGGGGCTGAGCATCCCAGAGTCTTCAGGACCTCTACATTCTCCAGTTGCAGGCTTGGGGGCTCCCCAGAAGGTTCCAGACCTTTTCTCTCCAAGTCTTCAGAAGGAAGGCATCTTCCTTTCCCTTGTTGTCTTTTACAAAATAATAAATAGAAAAAAATATATATCCATCTATCTCTACACAGGGGCCCTTTCTTCAGGCTTAGGAGACCAAGATAGGCAGGAAGTGAGTGGAGAGATGCTGCCGGCGGGTCCGTCCACCTTGGCGAGGGGCACCCCGTCCATCCAGGGCCAGAAACATCTGTCGACCTTCATGTCTCCAGCGAAGGGAAGCATAGGTGTTATAGCCATTCTCCTCAATCCGTTCCATAAATTTACAGTTGGGGCTGTATTCCCTCTGCGGAAGAGAAATATAAGATTGGGGCAAAAGGCCTTAAAGGGCTCCTCAGAATTCCAGAGAGGGATGTGACCAGGGTCACACAGGAATCAGGGGCAGCACCAGGCTGGCACCCAAGTCTCCATATTCCCAGTAACCCAGTGCCTCAAAGTGAGAGGGCTCCACACCCAAGAAGCATGGTGAGACTTCTGTTTACCCTGGGGCCCTGGCCAGCAAGGTTCCTTCCAGAAATGTTCTCACTGTGGACCCTTCCCCCTTCTACTCCTCAGATGAATACTCACCGTCCCATAAAGTTTCCCCCTCCGGTTCATGGCCAAGTAGAAGCCTGTGTAGACTGCTTTTATGGCCACAACACCCACTCTGACAGAGCGGATCTCCACAATGCCTGAGGAGAGAAGATATTGAGGTGGACTGTGGGCAGCCGGCAGTATTCTCCCACCTGGGTCAACAACTAAGAGATGGGGGTCTGAGTCTAGGTCCCAGCTCTGCTAGTGATTCCTGGGTGGTCTTAGGAAAAGTCTGTCCTTAAAGTGTGAGTAATATAACACATGACCTCCACTCTTCCTGGGGCTGTTGTATAAACTGTGAAACACCCACCGTACAAATGTGAACTGCTAACCATTGGAAATGTTAAAATGCTCTATCAATGTAGCTTAAGAGCCTCGAAGCGAGGAAACTGAATCCCTGCCCTGTCACTGACTAGCTCTAAAATGGGAATAATACATTACCTTCTTTATGGAGCTATTATGAGAAAAACACTTTGTAAACCTTAAAAGGGGATTGAGATGGGAATTGCTGTTATTTAATTATAATGCTAGTAAAAGAGGAATGAGCCATTCCCTGGATGGATGGACCATGGGTGTCTGCACCTGCTGACCAGGAAGCTGTCTCATCAGTCTATCTTTCACGGTGGTGGGGAAGGGTCCTGGGTACCACAGGTGACCTTTTCATCTTCCTTGTCCCATAGTCCAGCTCTCCTGTGCTGGGGCAAGATGCAGGGAGGAGGCTGAGGCTAGCAGCCCATAGGGCAGGTTCTGGGAGAGCCCAGCTCCCACAGGAATGTGGGCAGGCGAGCAGGGCCGGACAGCCGGACCCAGGGCGTGGGAGCAAGCTGGAATGTGGAGGGAGCACCATGGAAGCCAGCTTGGGGGTGGGGGAAATGGCAAAGTCTATCTGATGTGGGGAGGGGGCAGCTAGGAGGAAGGGGGGATTGAAGGGTTGAGGGGAGTAACCTCCTATTTGACCTTATTTCCTACTGCTCAGCTCCTCTACTTGGCAGACTTCCAGATGTGTAGGAACTTGATTGAACCATCCTGAGGTTTTTTTATCCTGATAGGAAAGTCATTTAAATTGAGCAGGAAGAGTCCTAGCCTGTGGGTTGAGAGACCTGGGTTCTAATCTTGGCTCTACAATTAGTTTATTCTGTAATCCTGAGAAAGTTCCTTTCCCTCTGTGGGCCTCAGTTTCCTCATTTGTCAGGTAAGAGGGTTTCCGTTAAATTTCATTAAAGCAGCTAGGTGGCACAGAGGATTGGGTGCTCTGAGTTCAAATTCAGCCTCAGGCACTTGTATGACCTTGGACAGGTCACTTCGTGTCTGTTTCCCTTGGTTTCCGCAACTGTAAAATGAGGATTATAATAGTACCTACCTCCCAAGGTTGTGGTGAGATTGTAAAGTGCTTAGCACAGAGCCTGGTGTATGGTAAGTGCTAGAAAAATGCTATCATTATTATTATCTCTACCACCATAATTATTATATAATCCCTTAAGTACCTTCTAGTCCTAATATTTCATGTTCTAAGGTCCTTCCTAGCCCTGCCATTCCATGTTCTCAGGGCCCTCCCAGCTCTGACATTCTCTGTTCTGAGGGCTCTTCAAGTGATGTCCTTCCCAGATAATATTGAGTGTTTTGTGATTCTCTAGCTCTTCTCTGTTCACTTCCCATGGTTCGCTGGTACCTACAGGAAAACGTCCCAGACTGTCATTCAAGGCCTTGTATAACCTGTCTGCCTCCTTATCTAGCCTCATCTCCCACCTCCCTGGCAATCCCTGAAGCTCAAAAGTGTTGCCAGGCTGTAGAATGGGGTCGGCCCTTGGCTTTCACAAACTGGTGTCTCCCCCCACATATGTACATCAACACACCTTCAGGGCTGAAAAGCTACAATTGAAGCCCTGCTCATCCAGCTAGGCTAACACAGAAGCATTGATTTGGGGCTAAAAGGGATGTTGGGGGTGGGGGAGATCACTGATTCCAACCCCCTCGTTTGACAGATGAGAAAACTGATGCCCAGAGCTTAAATGACTTGCCCAGGGCCACACAGCTAGTAGGAATCTGAGGCAGGATTAGAACCCAAAGAATTCCTGACTCCAAATTCTGTTCTCCATCTATTCTGTCTCACTACCTCTTCACCTGCCTGTCTCAGGTCCAGAGAATCTGTCTTCCATCTCAGCAGAGAGAGATGGCCCTAAGGGACAAAGGGAGAATGGAGTAGGTACCCTGGGGGAGTGAAGACCAAGGGTTACTTGGTAGCCTGGGCACTCTTCTTCAAGACAGCATCCATTCTGTGAGGAGTCTTAGAGACTTCATCATGTCTAACTTTTTCATGTCAGAGATGGAGAAACTTAGGCCAGGGAGGAGGAAAAGCCAAGACTGAAACTTGGGTCTCAATTCTTTTAGGATGACGTAAATCTGCCCTTTCCCCCCTCTGAATCAGGAAATAGCAGCCACCAGCAGCAGCAGGAGAAAGCTTCTCTGAGCCATCCACACTCAATGATCTGTTTGCCTTTGTGGGCAATGACAGATGCTTAGGGGATAGCTGTCTGGAACTGGGGTGAAAGGACAGATCTTTAGATTCAGAAAAGTCTCTTGAATCCTGTCATTCCCACATCCCCTTTGGCCTGGACTTTGTTTCCCTAACTCCACTGTTTTGCCATTGAATCTCTTTAGTACAGTACACCAGAGTTGTCTTCCTAAAGCTCTCAGGCATTTATCCAGAGATTGCACATTCCACAAGAGAAAGCCCAAAGAGGGCCTTTTAGGTCCTCCATGACCGGTCCCTAATCTGTCCTTTTTTCTTCCTTGCTCTACTCCCCTGCAGAGTTTTTATACACAGATCCTTTGCTTCAGTGACACTTCTCACTTCACAGTCCCTTGAAATACCCTGAAGTTTTCTGTCAAGTTAATTTGCCCAAATTTACCTGGTAAGGGATGGGGTGAGATCCATGGTCTTTGGATTCTGAGTCTGTGAGGTGAGAGGCAGGGATTGGCTTATCTCTAAGGACCCTTCCTACTCTGATGCACAGTCCTCTATGTTGAAAGGGAGCATGGTCATGGAAAAGGGCCCTGGTTTTAGAGTTAGACCTGGTTCATGTGCTCACTGGATGACTTCACTTCCTTTCTTTAGGTATTAGTTTTCTCCATCTGTAAAATGAGATTGGACCAGATGGTGTCTCTTAAGGTCCTCTCCAGTTCTAAAGTCATGAGTATAACATCCCTATCAGCTCTAAAATTCTGAGTATCCTTGGGCAAGAGGTAGCTGGTGGAAGGCTTTCTTCTAGGGACCCTCCCTCCATTGCTGGCCTGTGATCTCTCTCTCCATCTCTGCCTCATACACACCCAGCCCTACCCTGCAGCATCTCCTCTGAAAGACATCAGTGACCTTGACAATTCTGCTGATATTAAAGTGCCCTGTTTGCCCTCTCTCCCTTCCTAGGATGAGGAAATAGAGCCTGTTATCAGGAAAAGTTTATAGAACTTCACAGATGATCAGAAATTACAAGACCTGTAGAGAATATCTAATACCATCTCCTCACCTTACAATGGATGCAGTAAAGGGACAAAGAGGACTGACACAGGGTCTGCCAGGGGCAGGACTAGAACAAGATTTACCAGCCCCTGACTTGTCCTGCTGCCCACTCGTGGTTTTCCTTACTCACACCTTACACCTTGTGGTCATGGCCTACTATTCCCCAAAGGTAACTGGAGACTTGGGGGCAGGACAGAGCTTTGGTTCCCAAGGCTTCGATGGATGGCCCACACTGAGGAAGCAGAAAGCACAGTCTACCTCTGGCAGCCTCTGGTCTCCTTTCCTTGAAGGGTACCAACTGTCAAGTCTGAACCCATCCTTCTGCCAGGACTTATCCCCCCCCTGCATACTCATGTACACAGGCACTCTGCTGTGTCTGGGGAGGAGGGGATGGAGATTGGTAGCTGTGTCTGAACAGGATGCCTCTGAAGCTCGTTGAGACCTGAGCCAGGGCTAGAACTTCCTGACCAGCTTCCACCCCGTTCTCTACCCCTGTCAGAAAGACTCATAAAACCTCAGGGGCAAGTGGAAGCTCAGAGGGCATCCTACCCACCTTATATCTGCACAGAAACCCCTTCTATAACATGCCTGACCAGTGGTTTGAACCTCCAGCTGAAGATCTACTGTGAGAGGGAACTCCCTACTTTACTAGAGAATTTCCCCTTTGGACAACTCCGATTGTTAAACAGTTGAGCTGAAGTTTGCCTGTCAGTGGCTCCCTCCCTAATATACAAGGCCCTCTAGGGTCAAGCAGGACAAGGCTTAACTCTTTCCTCATGACTGCTGATCTCGGACTTGAACAAGAAAGCCAAGGTTGGCTTCCTCAATCCCCCCAAATCTTCTCTTTTCCTGGACAGAAATCCCCAGTTCCTTCTGTTTTCCTATGGCACTGCCCTCTTCCTGGTTGCTTTCCTCTGGGTCCCCTTCACTGTCTTCCCTGAAAAGAGTCCCCAGAACTGAGCAGAGTGCCCTAGGGAGCCCTGAGCAGCGTCTATCCTTGGCTCTCATGGGGCAAGTTTTGCTTCTGTTGATGCTGTATCACCTTAGGATGTGGGCAGAGATGGTTAAAGGGGCAAGGAGCCTGAGGCCCCAGGATGGGTTTTATTGTCCAGTGAGCTTCCTCTTCAGTCAGAGCTGACCAGCAGTAACTGGGCTGGAAGGGTGGTTGTGACAAAATCTAGCCAGAAGAGAACTGACTCTCCATCTATATGTGTCCTGGGATGGGTGGAGCGAGAGGTAGGGAAGAGGGGGGGCATCCTTGGATCAGGGTAGAGTTGACGTTGTCCAGATGTCCAAAAGCACTGATGCCAGATATGCCCTAGGGAAACCCAATGGTGCATGGAGAGGCCCAGGACTCCAGTACCATAGCCCCCAGAATGCCTAGGAAGGGACCTCTCAGAATGTTGACTGTGAAAGGGACCTTGCTCTCTCCTCCATCCAAGGGAAGCCAGATACTCAGGTTCCAGCCACTAAGCCCACCACTGAGTCATCTGGTGAGCAAGCCACCCCTGTCCTCTGTCCTCACCCAGGGAGGCACATGGGCTAATGAGTGCTTTGAGATCCCCAGATGAAAGGGGCTGGGGAAGGGCAGAGGGTTATTATCCTCCTTAATTACCGTGATTACTCACTGAGTTCTCATTAAATATAGAAGCAGGTGATTAGCCTGGAGTCCAGTGTTGGGGGTACTCAGATTCCCCAATCTAGGACTAATGGCTCTAGGTGTCTCCCCCATCCCATCCATCCCAAAGACAGTTGGGGCCCTAAAGGCCTCCTTCTTTCTCCAGATTAACACTTCCTAGGACTAGACCCTCTGAGGTCTACAGATAAGGTCAGGATAGCAGCAAAGTCACCATCACTGAGAACGAGGACACCTTGCCCCCTCTGCCCCATGGGAACAGGGAAAGACTGGGATCCAGGAGAGCTGAGTTCTAGTCCACAGTTGTCTGTTTAACCTTGGACAAATTCCTTCTCCTCTCAGCCTCAGTTTCCTCCTCCATAAAAAGGTTTCTTTCTACATTGGACAGTCTAAAAACTTAAGATGGTAGAAGGGCACCTACCCACTGATGATTTAGAAAAAAATGTCTCCATCCTTTGACTTGGGCTGTCTTCTGGCTGCCCCCCAGGGCTTCGGTGGTCTTGCTCTTGGTGGACCCCCCACCCCCTTCCTCAGGCCAAACACTGACATTTCCTTGGGTCCCCTTCTCCAGTTCTCTCATCCCTTCTAGACTTGGTCCCTCTTATTCATCCTTTTCTAGGACCCTCTAGCATCCCTGGAAGCCTCTGGCCCCCCTGTAATTTGGGACTGACTCCCCCGTCCAGGCCAGGCCTCAGTCTCCAGACTGCCCTACTCACTGTTGGGGCAGTGGGGCTGCCGTGTGCCTTCGACCCTGCCACTGGACCCAATGTGCAAGAAGAAGTGGGTGGATGAGTAGAGTCTTCGCCATCGGACATCCCCTTCCAGGTGATGGTAGCTCCGAGGGTGACGGGCACTGCTGATGCTAATGCTGAGGTCACGGGGCCACCGGGGCCTGGCCCTTATGGGCCAGGGACCCCAGGAGCTCTGGGCCCGGGCTGCAAGGAGCAAGGCCAAGCAAAGCCAGGGCCCTGGGGGCATGGTAGAGAGGTGGTTGACTCACTCTTGCTTGCTGTCCAGGCCAGAGGACCTGGTTGGCCTTTGCTGGTGCTCCATGTCCCAGCCAGTTGGGGAGGATGTCAAGTTCAATACAAGATGAAGATCAAGCCCTGGTAGCCCTAGTTCAGCCTCTCAGCCTCCTCACAGGTCCTGATTCCCTAAAGACTTCATTCACATTCAGAAAATTTGTGTTCTACCCCCGACCCACTGTGTGACCATAGGCGAGTCAGTCCTCTATCTCTGGGTCTCGGTTTTTCTCCTCTGTAAAATGGGCAGGTTGGACACTCCAGGAGGTACCTTCTGGCTCAGAAAGTCTAGATAGATGTTTCCTGGAAGGTCCCACCAGAGTCCCCTAGTCCTGGGCAGCCACAAGGAAAGGAAAGTAGGAGGGGTGTGTCTGCTTCGCTGGCTTTTGCTGTCCCCTCGGCCAGGTTGCTCTTGGCTCAAGGATCCACAGGCTTCTATGGAAGGCTCATAATCTCCGAGGCTAGATTCAAACCAGTCCCTCCCACTAGGGTGGGGCTTCTGCCACTGAACAAATGGAGGGGAAGGGGGACGGGCCATACCTGGCTAGAGTCGGGGGTGGGGGCTCATTCACAAAATTCTTTGGGCTTTACTGGCCTGTGTTTCTGCCCTGAGGGTCCTAGTGAAGAGGGAAGGGTGGGGGAAGGGGAGCGTGGATGGGAGTGTGTGAGAAGGAGAGTGAGACTGGTAGATTCAGAGAGACTGAGGTAGAAACAAGACATAAAGTCAGAAGCAGGGACAGACATGGGAACGGAACCAAGACAGGAACAGATACAAAACCAGAGAGAGTGAGAGAAGATAGAGAGGGAGGAGAGGAGAGGAGGAGGAGAAAGGAGGGAGGGGGAAAGAGAGGAGACAGAGAAGGAGAGAGAAGAGGAACGGAGGGAGGGAGAAAGGAGAGAGGGGAGAGAAAGAAAAGAGAGAGAGGAAGGAGAAAGAGAGGAGAGAGGGAGAAGAGAGAAGAAGAGAGGGAGAGAGAAGGGAGAGAGAGAAAGAGAGGAGAGGAGGGGGAGGAGAGAGAAGGAGAGAGAGGGAGAAAGAAGGAAGGAGAGGAGGGAGAGAGAGAGAGACCCTCAGGCCATGCAGGAGAGTGGACTTCTGTTAGTGTGGGAGTCTCTGTGCTGTTTGTGTATTTTTGTGTGTGGGGGTGTGTTTGTGTGCATGTGCCCAGCAGCAGATGTGGCAGCTCAGCAGTTAAGAAGGCATGATGTGATCCTGTGTTGAGGGTGGAGAAGTGTATGTCCATCTTGTCAGTCTGCTGGGCCATGTGTATCAAAGGCTGAATCTGTCAGGAAGCAAGCCTCACATGTGTACAAGTATGTATGTTTGTGTGTGCGTGTGTGTGTGTCTTAGGTATATGAGTGAGTAAAAGGAGGGATCTCCTATCTACTTGTTCACTTTGGCTGGAGTCAGGAATGTCCTCACAGGATCTCAGAGTGTTGAGACCTCATCCTGCACTTTGCAGAGTGGGGCTGCTGAAGCCTGAAAGAGGTCCTGATCAGGGTCACAAGTGAGTCAGTGGCAGAATGAGAGCTAGACCTCGGTTCTCCAGGGTTTCAGACCTGGGCTTTTCAATGAAGACCCACCAACCTTCTTATTCCATTGTTGGGGAAATGGAATCTTGGCTCAGTGGCTTTCTATGACCTTAGAAGAGTCTCTTCTGTTCTCTGGCCTTAGTTTCCTCATTTATAAAACAGACTAGGTGATATCTGTGCTACTTTCATAGGTCCAGATCCTCCAAGCCTGGAAGGGGAGAGGGGTTGAGACTCGTTCAAGATCATAGAAGGGGAGGCTACTATGGGACCTTGGGCAAGTTCCTTCTCTCTTGGCCTCATTTTTTAATTGTTTATAAATGGGTGGGAATCATCAGTTTAGGAGGTGGTATAGTAGTGTTACATAGTGGAAAGAGCTCTGGATTTGGGATATGAGGCATCAAGTCTGAATCCTGATTCTGCATCTTCCAGTATCGGACTTCACTCCAATTCTCTACACCTCAGTTTCTTTCTTGTGAAATTCAAGGATCAGACTGGATGGTTTCTAAACTTCCTGAATGCCGGCATCAATTATCTATATGTCTGTGATTCACACAGGCTGGTTCAGGGACGTGGGGTGGGGCAAGTGGCCAGGGAAGGGTGAAAGGTCTGAGCTGTCCCCTCCCCCCTTCTTGGGGGAGGCTCTTTAAATAGCAAAGAGGTGAAGGCATGGGTGATACCTTGGCAGTAGCTTTGGTGACACCCATAAGTAGCCCAACCGGCAGAGTGGGATGGCAGGAGATCATCTCAGCAGCACTTTGTTTTGGTACCCAAGGCTCAGACAGTCTGGTACCAGACCCAGAGATGGAAATGAGGGTGAGTTCAGATGGAATGGGAGGCAAAGCCCAGGGCTAAAAGCATGAGGCTCTGCTCTGGTGTATTCCTGCTCCTCTCTGGGTCTCAGTTTCCCCATCTGTAAAATAGGGTGAGTGGTCTTTTGGATTTTCCATGTTTTCCAGGGTAAAGAAATAGGGGGAAGGGGAGGGAGTGGGGGAAGGATATGACATGTCTAGTTGGAGAAGACTACTATGTGATGAGCCAGGATATCTAAGTCCAGGAAGGTTGGAGTCTTGCCCATATATTCTTGGAGGAAACACTGGTCACTAGTTTAAGTCTCCTATTGTCCCCTTCCCCAGAAGGGCAGGTCAGTAGAGGGCTTCATTTTCAAAATCATGGAACCTCTCTTTTCCTCTCCCTGTCCCTCACTTAAATTCAACTCAATTAAATCCAACTTTGCATCACCTCCTGATGTCAAAGTCCTGTTCGAGAACGAAAGACAAACAGTGTCGGTGAGTAAAAGTCGGAGCTGACCCACTGAGGACCCAAATGAAACTGGCCAATTGGGCAACACAGCTCCCCCCTCCCTCCCTCCTATCCTTCCTTCCCTCTGTCTCTCTTTTTCCCCTCTGTTCACACAGGGTACCATATTGTTACCTGCAAGTTCTCTGAAACTTTTTTTTCTTTAAGGATCTTGCCTTAAAGCTAAATCACTCAAACTCTTATTGATTGTCCAACAATCAGGCCCTGATTCGCTCAGAGCAAATGTAAATAACGATTGTTTCTGTTTTAGCCTGAAACACAGACGGTCTTGTCCTGGCAGATGGATTTTTTTCTTCACTAGGTAAAAGAGGCTATTCTCTGCCTCATTTCTAACCTAGCTCATAGATGGGACAACAGGTCCCCGCCCACCTGGCCCAGAGTGAATGTAACTACTAAATAGTAACTGTATCTCTTTTACCCAGGAACCCAAAGGGTCTTCCCCTCCCTGTTTGATTTTTTTTTTTTTATTAAAGGGGCCATCCCTTGAGTAACTACTTAAAGAAGCCCATTCATTGAATGGGTGTATCTCACTCAAAGTGAGAATCTGATAAGACCTTAGCCTAAAAGGCCAAGGTCTCCCACTGCATCCTGGGTCATCTCCAGTCATCCTGATGTATATCTGGTCACTGGATCCAGATGAATCTGGAGGAGAAGTGAGGCTGGTGACCTGCACAGCCCTCCCTCCCTCCCTCCAATCAAAGTCAAGTGCAAGGGATGGCATGGTCCTCTTCCATGAAACCCAATTCGCTTGCACGTCATGGACCTCTGAGAATGCAGGACAAACAACAATCCCCGTCCTCACCAAAAAGCTCCTGGGTTACTGCAGCTCACTCATCCTGCATTTAGTAAGCACCTTCTCTGTACCAGGAATTGTGCTCAGTCCTAGCTCTATAGAGGTGAAATACTGCCCTTTTAAGGAAATTTCAGTCGAATAAACATGAACGCAGGCCAAGCGGAACACAGGACACAGACGGGGGGGGGGGGGCAGAGGGACCCCCTAGAAAGACTGGAGGACTAGGAGAACCTTCTGCGCTTGCAATTATGTAGCATTTATGTAAACTTCAAGCACCTTACTCATTTGGGCTTCAGAACAATCTCGTGAGGAAAGAGAGTGTTTGAGGAAGGGGAGACCATTGGGACCCCTCCACTCCCCGCCCCGGAAGTAGGAAGAACTAGCAAGACGCCACAGGCCTGCAAGCTGTCTCCGCTCCACAACTCTCCTAGTGGAAGACGGAGAAGCAGAACAGCCAATCAGAAGTCATATTCTCGGCAACCTCCGCCCCGCCTCGTCTTCCGCATGGCTTCATGGGATTTGTAGTGTAAGCACTGCCCCCCCCGGTGCGCCTGAGGCCGCATTTCCTCGTGGAAGGGAGACCACGACTTCCAGCAGCCAGCGCGGAGTTCACGCGCCTGCGCGTTGGAGGGCGGTCCGGTCCGGGGCTCGCGGCGGGGAGGGCGGTGTGGCTGAACCTCGTGCTGCCCTGGGGCCCCCAGGGCCGCTGGCATGTCGGTGCTTCGGCTGAGGGCTTCGCTGTTGAGCCGGGGGGCGGCAGGGCTTGGCCGAGCCCTCCGGCCCGAGGGCAGCTCCTGCCCTGGTTCCGAGAAAGGTAAACGGGAGCCCCTCGAATTCCTGTCGGGACTCTGGGTCCGTGACCTCTGACCCTTAGGAAGAGCCTTTAGGGTCCCCCCCCACCTCGGCGCCCGTTTGACCCCTTACTTACCCCCGACCCTGCGGGTCAGGTATCTGGTCATCCCACGTTTTCGCCCCCAAGGTTTAAGAATTCCAAATTCGGGGAGCCTTGACCTTTGACTTTGAACCCACACGCAGTCTCTGACTTTTACCCCCACTCTCTAACACCCGCCCCCACTGTTATTCCCTCCCCAATATCCTGCACCTCAGGGAAGCCTGTGACCGTTGACGCCATGGCTGCAAGGAAAGAGTGGACAGGAAGACCTGGGTTCAAATCCCGCCCCGGACACTCACTAGACATAAGGTTCTGGGGGCAAGTCACGTCCGATTGCCTCAGTTTCCCCAGCTGTAAAATAGAGATGCCCTGCCTCCAAGAGTTGCTTGGGGAATCAGATGAGATGGTGTAAGCGCTTGGCACAGTGCCTGGTGCATAGTAGGCACTCAGTGAAAACAGAAGCAAGCATGTGAAAACTTCCTGGGTGCCCAGGGCTTTGCAAACACTATCTCTTGTGATCCCCCCAGCAGCCTCAGGAGGTGACCTCAGGGTCCTGGCTCATTTGTCCCCTAAGGTCCCCCCACCCCCTCCATCCACTTGTCAGTCTGGGGAACCAGGGACCAGGTTGTAGAACCCCAGGTATGGAGCCTTGGAGGCAGAGTGAGGAGAAGTGATCTCTCCAAGATCACCAGAGCAGGTGCTTGGACCGGACCCTATCTGCTGTATGGTGATGCCAGGGCCCACTAGGTGCCTGCTGTACGCAAGGCAGTGTGCCGAGCACTTTACAGCTGTTAAGGGGCTCAGAGACAGAAGAGGATTCGGTCCTGGAGCCATTCCTGCCCCCTTCTAGGGCTGGAGTTCACATAGTCTTTTCTCCTACAGGGGCCTCCTGGACTTGGGGCAGAAGGTACTCAGTCAATGCTCCAGAACAGGATAGGAGGAGGGATGCAGGGCAGATGGAACTATTGGAAGGTAAGTTTGGGACCTTGGGGTGTTGGGAGAGGCTCCTGAAGGAAAACAGTTTTCTTGGAAACATGTCACCATTCATTGATTGTTAGTCTCAAAGCGCAGATATGGGAGCCATAAAGCTTCCCCGTTACCATTAGGATAAAGGTGCAGGGCAGCTATGTGGTACAGTGGATAGAGCACCAGTGCAGGAGTCAGGAGGACCTGAGTTCAGATCTTGCCTCAGACACTTGACACTCACTAGCTGTGTGACCTTGGGCAAGTCACTTAACCCCAACTGCCTCCTCCTGGGTCATCTCTAGTCATCTTGATGAATATCTGGTCGCTGGATTCAGGTGGCTCTGGAGGAGAAGTGAGGCTGGTGACCTGCACAGTCCTCCCTCACTCAAAACAAAATCAAGTGCAAGTCATGTCATTTCTCTGATGGCGTGGTCTTCTTTGGCAACGAAGGATGAACACACACTGGCAGGATAAGGTGCAGACTGCACAGTCTGGCCTCTGCCTTGTTTCTAAACTTAGTGCACGTTATTCCCCTCACACATGCCTAATGTTTGCCAGATCCCCTAGGCAGCTTTCCCTGGGTTCTGTGGGTTTTCTCCCATGTCTGAAGTGTTTTTCCTCCTCACTCTTACCTTGGATAGGCTTCCTTCTTGGCACAGATGGATCTCCCCCTCCTCCACAAGGCCTTTTTTCCCTTCCTTTGATTGGGTTGGTTCCACCGAATCCTCCTTCCCTGTGTATTTATTTTGAACATGTGTGCGTTTGTCCTTTGTTGCTGAAGAAGACCACGCCGTCAGAGAAATGATGACATGACTTGCACTTGACTTTGTTTTGAGTGAGGAAAGGCTGTGCAGGTCACCAGTCTCACTTCCCCTCCAGAGCCATCTGAATCTAGTGAACAGATATTCACCAGGATGACTGGAGATGACCCAGGATGAGGCAGTTGGGGTTAAGTGACTTGCTCAAGGTCACACAGCTAGTGAGCGTCAAGTGTCTGAGGTGAGATTTGAACTCAGGTCTTCCTGACTCTTGCACTAGTGCTCTATCCACTGCACCACCCAGCTGCCCCTAAATTAGGTATTGAAGGAAGAAAGGTGAGACTCAAAGTTTCCTTTCAAGCAGGTTTCAACTTAATCAAGGGAAAACCCACACACGAAGAACTATGGAGGAAAGTGAGAAAAGCAGGAAAGAGGGAAGAGTTCTGGTTAAGAAGCTGGAGTAGAAAGGGAGAGGTCATTTTAGAGGTTTCTGGAGAAAATGCCTCCTATAACTATGGAGATCACAGGATTATAGCCCCAGAGCTAGAGGCCATCTCATCTGTCCCCCTACTTTTACAGCTGATGATACTGAGCAGACACTGTTTCCTGGCTCCAGGCCTTGTTCTTAGGGAAGGTTGGGAAGAGAGGGCTTAGTTCAGCAGGGCAGTCCATTTGCCCCTAGAGACAAGCTCAAAACAGATTTCTTTGGTATTGATCTGAGTAGTTTTCATATCACTTAGGAAGGGTGCTAGTCTGCTTTACTGTCAGTCTTTTGAAGTCATGATTGGTCATTGCATTAGTTGGAGTTTCAAGTCTTTGAGTGTGGTTTTCCTTTTTATTATCACGGTCATCACTTAAATTTTTCCTGGTTCTGCTTGCTTTGCTCTGCATAAGTTCATGCAAGCCTTCCCAAGTTTCTCAGAGTGTATTATGCTCATTTCTTATAGCACAGTAACATTCATAGGACACAACTTGTCAGTCATTCCTCAGTCTCTGGGTACACAGTTTCATTCCAGCTATTTACTACTACAAAAACTGCTGCTATGAATATTTTTGTACATATAGGACATTTACCTGTCTTTGATTTTCTTAGAGTATATGCCTGTTACTAATATCACTTGTTCAAAGGGTATATATGGTCTAATGACTTTTTTTAGTATAATTCCAAAAGTGTTTTCTAGAATAATCAGATCAATTTAAAACCAATTTATGGTTCCATCAATGGTATATTATCAAGCCTCTCTTTCCATAGCCACACCAATATTTACTATTTTAGTCTTTTGTTAATCTGATGAATGTGAAGTGAAACATCCAATATCCAGTAAACATTTATTTTTTTATGTCTCCTTTTAAAGTTTCCAGCATTCACTTTTATAAGATATTGAGTTCTAAGTTTCCTATCCTCTTTCCCCTTACCTCTCCCTAAAACAGTATGCAATCTGATATAGGCTATACATATACAAGCATATTTCCACATTAGTGACGTTATGAAAGAAGCATCAGAACAAAATGAAAAACCACAAGGAACAAAAAAAAAAGAAAATAGTCTTCTTTGGTCTGTATTTGGACTCTACAGTTCTTTCTCTGGATGTGGATATTATTTCCATCATGAGCCTTTTGGAATTGTCTTAGATCATTACGTTGCTGAGAAGAGCTAAATCTATCAAAGTTGGTCGTCACACAATGTTGCTGCTCCAGTAAACATTTATTAAGCAGTTACCATGTGCAGGGCACCATACTAAGTACCATGTACGATTTATAAAAAGTCACAGTTTTAATTTGCATTTCTCTTTCTTGTGAATGACTTGGAGCATTTTTTCATGTGGTAGTTGACAGCTTATATTACTCCTTTTGAGAACTGCCTATTCATATCCTTTGACTAGTTAACTTCTGAGAATGGCTCATGTTTTTATAGATTTATACCAGTTCCAAGTGCATCTTGCATATCAAGACCTTTAATACACAGTCAATCCTCAACTTTTTTGGAAGGTAATGTTCCTAGAAAATAGCATGAAAGATCAAACCATGGGCATTGGGGGGTTGGGTATCCATGACCACCCAGAACTGTAATCTTTCCCTAAAGATTGCTGAAGATCCAGTTTTCTACATACAGTTCTTTATAACAAAACGTTAATTCTGATAATGTGCACTTTTCCTAACGTGGCAACCATGAAATAACTCATAAAATACAGGGAGAGGAGATGCAACACCAGACTGGTTGGAAGGGGCAGGGACAGCAGTGTCAGAAGAACCCCAAAGTAAAAAAGTCACAGGGGCAGCCATTTGTCTTCTCCCTTTTGGCTCTGTGGTTGAACTGTTCCAGGATGAAAAGCATGCACCAGGACAGATGCTGGCATGAGAGGATGCTTCATGCTTCTCATTTTTTTCTACTGCTCATAGCCATGGATGTGCTTCTGTGAGATAAAGTGTGAACTGGTGTGTAGAGGCTGTGATTGTTTCTTGTGCATTTTAGCTTTAAAAAAGGGCTTGACTGATAGGTCATTCTTCTAGGGTAGGCCAGTAGAGCCTTCCAGGCTGAAAAGCTTTCCCGAATTGATGGGCTGTATGTCTGTTGTTCAAGAACCTGCCCCTCTAAGTTCAGAGAGGTATTGGCTAGACCCAAAAGACATACTCAAAGATTTTTTCCAAGCGACTATGTATATCAGTGGAGAGAAAACCTACAATGAGAAAATCATGCCTTCTTGGAGTATTGAACTACCTTATCTCCCCTGTACAGCACAGTTCAACAAGCATACATTAAACACTTTCCATGTGCCAGGCCCTGGCCTAAGCCTGTCTTCGAGAAGTTTACATTTTCTCAGGGCATATAGCATGACAGTAAGAAGAGGAAATACAAGCTAATTTGAGAGGGAAGGAAGGAGCACCAACAGGCTCTATGGAGAAGGGAGCCCCGGAACTGAGCCTTGAAGGAAGCTAATAATCCTAAGAGGTGGGACTGAGGAGATGGGGCATGTAGAAGGGATGGAGGGGAAAGATGACAAGTTGGATTTAAGGAACAACAAGTAGGCTAATTTGACCTTTTCATGGAGTACATGAAGGGAAAATGTCAAATATATTTGGAAAGGCAGGGATGGCTCCCGATTGTCAAGGGCCTTTGATGCAAAAGCAAGAATTTTTTTCACTGGTAATAGAAGCTGATGGGGATTTTGTAAGAGGGGAGAGTGACATGGTCAGTCCTGTGCTTTTGGAAAACTATTGTGACCCAAGATAAAAGATAGTTTGGAAAGGAGAAAAGGTGGAAAGAGGAAGCACAATTAGGAGACCATTGTACTTGTGCAGGGCAGAGCTGATGGGGTAGTTATGGTGTAAGTGAAAAGAATGGGACTGACAGGTAATATGAACATAGACCTAACAAGACCAAGGGACTGATTGGAGGTGAATGGGAAGGGGTAGGACAGAAGAGGACTAGTTGAAGATGACTCCTTCCTAGGCTACGAACCTGAGTCGCTGGAAAGATGGCCGTGCCCTCAGCGGAGGATGGAAGGATATGAGGGAAAGATTATGAGTTCTATTCTGGACACATTGAAAGATGTGAAGATATAAGTTCCCAGACGGCCATTAGCCATTGGTGGTGGTTTTGTTGTTTGACCTTTGTTTCTTGAAGAGGACCATGATATCAGGGAGGTGATGCCATACCTTGCACGTGAATTGGATTTAAGTGAGTCAGGGCTGTGCAAAGTCATCAGCCTCACTTTCTCCTCCAGAGCCATCTGGGTCCAGTGGCCAGATATCATCAGTATGACTGGAAATGGCCCCCAGTCAGGAGAGAAACTAAGACTGGGTATATAGGTCTGACTGTCATCTGTATTGATTACATCACTGAATTCATGGGAGCTCATGAGATCACAGAGAGAAAATATGGCTTAAGACAAGAGCTTTGGCGGTACTTGTGGTTAGGAGGCAAGAGATGGGCAATAATTCAGCAAAGAAAATGGAGAAGAAATGGTCAGACAGGAAGGAGAACCAGGAGAGAGCAAGGGAGGAGTGAAGAATGACCAGGAAGGGGGAATGTGAGCGGGATCACGAGCTGCAGAGAGGTCGGAGAGGTTGACACACTAATTATATCAGGTGTCTTTTCTGTATTCTCCCTGACGTGTCTCTAAGCATGGAGAGAGTCACTAGCTGGTTCTTGAAAGGAATCCGATAAGAGTAGGATGCGAAGAGGTGAATGACTTTGTACCCATTTCATATTGCCTCCGGGACCCAACTGGTTTTGGCTTCAGTTTGGGGTAGGAATAGAGGGCTGGGCCTGAACCCCAGGAGGTTCAGTCCAGCTCAAGTGCTGCCTAAGTCACTAGGCTGTTAGGTCCATCTAGGACAGAATTGAACCTGGGGAGCAACTTAAAGGTGCTTTGGGCTTTGGGTGCCTACTTGTGATTGTGTCTTCTCTTCTCTCCCTGACTCAGTGCTAGAAGCCCGAGTGAGACAACTCCAGACCGAGTATGTATCCGAAGTGACGGTAAATCGAGTGGAAGTGGCCCCACTGAGGACAGGCGATCAGAAGGAACTGCAGGCCCTTGGACTGGTGAAGGACAGAGCCAAGGGAGATGCGAACAGTGTACCCTCCAAAGTGGGGAAGGCTTCAGGCCGGTGGGTGGAGAAGCTTACTCAGGAAAAGAGTGTTTTACATAAGAGACAGCAGAAACTAGAAGTCAAACTCAAGAACCAGACCTTTTGTGAATCCCTGGTGAAGAAGAGAGAGAGAGCATTTCTTCCCAGAAAATTGAAAGAAAACAAAGAGATGCCCAGTATTAGGAAAGAGAAAGCTGTAGTACGTCAGGAGACTTCACATTGCAGTATGAGACAAGAGTCTTTGGAAGATAAGAAAAGAGTCTTGAAAGTTGTACAGAAAAATAAAACTTGTGTTGATAACTCCGACCCCTCCACGCTGATGCCAGAAGTGGTTAGACATTCCAGGAAACAGCTTCTCATTCTGAGCTGTCTGGAGTGCTTGCTCTCTCAGAACCATGTGACACGAGCCAATCATATTCTTCTCTCATACTTCCATCGCCCTGGTGGCCAGAAGGTGCTGACTCTGCCCATGTACAACTGCCTCTTGAAAGCTTGGGCCAAGCAGGTAAAACTGCTTCCCTGGGAGACTGGCAGTGGGTAGTCTTTCCCTTTTCCTTTGCTCAGGTTGCCACTGGTGTCTTTTAAATCCTGCCCTAGAATCTGGCCTGCATGTTTGAATAGCTTGGGCATCCTCCTGGGGTCAGTGGATAGTGTATTCCCTGAGGACAGGGCAGCCCTCTGGCATCACTTTGTCCTCAAAGCTATGCTGAGGTCTCCCCTTGCTGCCTTCCCTCTCTATGTTACCAAATGTCCTTAGCATGCTTTTATTGGGTATATTTTTAGAATGCTTCCATGTCGTTCCCTAAAAGTAATAGTAGTTTCTTAACGCATATCTAACAGTCTTTCCTTTCCAAAGTCCTTCTTTTTTCCTTCTCATTTAAGACTTATAACAACCCTATGAGGTAGATATCCCCATTTCACAAATGAGGAAATGAAAGGTTAGAAAAATTAATCAGCCCTTGCCCAGCACTGCACCAGAAGGTTCCTAGGCCCTTACCCAGTGCAGGTAGAAGCTGTTCCTGCCTGTGTAGTCCACTCCCCTCTGTTCAGCCCATTTTTCCCAAAGTGGCATCCTTTTGCTCCTACCTCCATTGTGCCCATGTCCACATCCTTTATGGAAACCAATAAAGTTAGGGATGAGTGGCAGCTTTGTCATTAGTGTGGATTGGGTTCTCTAACTGAAGGCATGTTGCCTTCTCTCTTTTTGGCAGGAGAGTGAGGCAGGTAGTGTTTAGGGGAGAGGAGTCATTAAGACAAGCGTGAACCCAAATTTGGTTAAAGAGGGAGGCAGAGTACAGAGATCACTTGATTGAGGGTCAGTGGACAATGTTGGGGGGATTGTTGGAAAGGGATGGTTTCACTGAGGGCTTGGGTAAGTCTCCTGTGACCAAGAGCTCAGAACTTTTGTCTATTTCCCCTTCTCTCAGGGCTCCTTGCATCAAATAAGCATCTTGTTTTCCATGATGAACAAGTCAAGGCTGACTCCTGACCTGGTTTCCTATGCTTCGGTTCTGGAGTGTATGGGTCGAGTAAACGCAGACATCGAAATCATCAAGAGGTAAAGCTGCCCCTGGGCCTAGTGAGGGTTCCCTCTCTGGTCATACATGTCTTTTATCGCCCTGAGAATCAGTGTCATGTGTATAGGGCACCCCTGTGCCATCCTGCTCTGCACTCCATCTGTGCACACCTGGAGGCAGTCACCTAGGCCAGTCCCTTCTCTTTAGAGATGAGAAAAATGAGAATCAGCAGTCATGTGACTCACCCCAGATCACCCAAATAGAAAAGCCAAGATTTGAGCCCAAGGCCAATCGTTCTCCTCAGAAGGACCTTGGAGTTAGACTGAAATAGTACTTTTCCAGTTCTCCAGAGGTCTCAGCTTTGCACAACTCCTATCCCAGACTTTAACTGGCTGTTTTTTTCAGGTCCTGGTCTTAGTTCTGATCTGACCTGACTAGCAGCTTACTCATTGAGCACACAAATTGGGCCTGGGTGGTGGCTCGCTTGGCCCCCTCACCCACTCTGAGCATTTCTTTAGTCCTGGCAGGCTCATGTCTACAGTCCACAAGTCCTGCAGGTAATCTGAGTCTTTCTTCCCTGATCATTTACTGTCTGGTGCCCTGTCCCTCCTTGAAGGGCTCTTAATATTCTCCTCAAAGATTGATGTCAGGGGCTAGATTTGCCACATGGGGCCTCTTTTTCCAGCTTCATTGTCTTCTGGTCCTGTTCTTTTACACCTTGTGGGACCTGGGACCCCTGGGTACAGAGAGTTTTGAGGGAGGATGGAAGGGAAAGGGCTTTGCTGAGAACTGTTTAGGCTTGCCCTAATTGTGGAGGAAGTAAGAAGAGCTGACGGGAGGGACAGTGGTTCCCAGAAGCCGGAGGTGGCAGGGAAGATACCCAGTGGTGGACGCTTTGCTCAACACCAGACAATAGGGTCAAACTCTTGCTGTTCAGGAGCACATCCAAGGTAGAGCAGGTGGTAGGAAGTCTTCAGGGTGACTTGAGTCCTCACCTGTTTGCCCTCATTCTTTCTGCCAGTGGAAGCCTTTGCCAGATTCTCTCCCTACCCTGTCCTGACCCCATCCTCTCTGGGAAGCAATAGTTCTTCCCCCCTCCCCTATCCCAGCACTTGACATTTTTGCAAAGTGCTATTGGAGCTTTATAATATTCTTGTGAGGTAGGTACTGCATTTTACAGGGGAGGACACTAACACATAGAAAAGTTAAATAACTTGATGATCATTTAGCTAATTGTCACAGGAGAGCCTAGTGTTCCTAATTTGTAGTCTAGTACTCTGTCCTTCAGGCCACACTGGAAAGTGTCTTTTTTTCTTTAATTACTGTTTCCTTTAAAAAAAATAAATTTTTGGTTTCAAATTCTTCCCCTCCTCCATCTATTTCCTTAGCAAATAGTGCTCTTCCTCCTAAGATATTCTGAAAGTACTTGGATATCTTGACTTCCCTCCTTATTCTTGACTTCTCTGTCTGTGAGTAGATGCAGCTGGCTGAATGGGGCCCCAGGTAGCTGGGTAACTCAACTCCTCCTCTCCTGTCTGCCTCCCTCTCCCCTTCTCCTCTTCAAAGGAAGGAAAATTTGGGTGGCCAAAAGAGGCCCAGTTGACTTGGGTTTTACTGGCTCCTTCCTTCCCCTCCCCTCCCCTCCCCTCCCCTCCCCTCCCCTCCCCTCCCCTCCCTTGTCCTTTCCCAAAACATTAAACCTACTACACTCTGAAACTGCGACTCCAGTGGGCCCCTGCCTAAGGGCTCCTCTGGACCCTCCTAGCTTTACAGTGATTATCAATAGTAACTTTGCTGTTTCCCACTCAGCCTGATGTCTTTCTTTTTCTTGACCTCATTAAAGGAGCCATGCCCTGGCTACTTTTTCAACAGGCCTATTCAATGAATGGATGTTGCCTCACCCTAAGTGAGTGCCTGCAAAGTCCTTGGCCTAAAGGGCCCAAGGTCTCCCAGTGTATCCTGGGTCATCTCCAGTCATCCTGAGGAATATCTGACAACTGGATTCAGATGGCTCTGGAGGAGAAGTGAGGCTGGTGACCTGCACAGCCTCCCTTACTCAAAACAAAGTCAAGTGCAAGTCATGTCATCATTTCTATGGTCTTTCTGCATGGTCTTTGGCAACGAAGGACGAACACAATACTACTCTATCTAGGAATCTTTATGTTGTGAGTTCCTTGTGGGACAGACAAGGACTGGGCTGTTTTTGGCGTTTTATTTGCAGTGTAAAGCATAGTGCCTCTGGCACATAGTAGGAGTTTTCATTGCTATTTGCTGAATTAAATTGTCCTAAGGAGATATTAAATTTATAAAGGAGGGAACCACTGACCCAGTCTTATCATTTGTCTGCCTTTCCACACAGCTGTCTGAATCAGATGGCAACAGATGGCCTGCACCTGGAAAACCTTTTCCACCAGGTGGCGCTCCACACACAGGAGAGAATGATGGTGCTGTACGCCATCCGGAAGGCAGAGCCCGGATTCTCACCACCCCCAGCCGCCTCTAACAAGATCCCTGTATCTCCTCTGCTTAGAGACTTCTATTCCAAGGTGACATTAGGCATCCTTTTGAGTTACTTCAGTCAGGACCGTGAAGGCACTTAGCTCATTCTACAGCGAATCTGTTTTGAATGGGGCTTGTCTCTTTGGGAGCAACTAAAGGGCCTTGGCCTCGGCTTGGAGTTGAAGATCTGGGCTTGAGTCCTGTTTGTTCCATTTACTGGCACTATCATTGTGAGCAAGCCTGTTTCCTCCCCCTTAAATCAAGGGGTTGGGCCAAGTTATCTCTGTGGTCCTTTTAGACTGTTAGAGCTTGTGAATACAGAGTAGAAGCTGTTTGGTGGTCACTTCAGGGTCGTGCTGATCAACACCACAGAGACTTAGAGAGGGTTAGGATAAAGAGCACGGACAACCGAGCTGTGAAAGGTTGTCATAAGAGAAATCTGGCCTGTCTGAGGGACATCCTGAAGCTTTTGAGGGCACTGTTAGGAAAGACAATTCTGCTTCTTAGTGTTTGTTGTCATAGGAAGGCTCTTTCCTGAGGAAGAGACTCTGGGACTACTGCCCAGTGACCCTATGCCACACAAAGCCATGTCTGGCTGGGATTGGCTGCCTTCTTGTCTCCTCTGAGCCTCTCCCCCCATTGCTGTGGATAGTCAGGAGTTAACTTCCATGATGTGTAATTGATGTTACTGTTTTGGATTTGTAGGAACAGCCTGTGTCTTATCCGAAGCTGCCGCTGTCTCTGCTTGAGCTGCAGAAACGCTTCCAGCAACAGCTAAAGTTGGAGTCAGCGATGACAATCACTATTGACTCAGTGGAAAAGAAACCACTAACGAGCCAGAGTCATCACGCAGTGAGTCCTCTGTTCTCCTCCTGCCATCTCTGAACTCAGCTATCTGTCTTGTCCCCCATCCTCCCACCCTGTGCCCTGCACTTGATCTAGGGGTTGCAGGTGCTGTTGAGCTCCAGGGAAGCCTTCTGCTCTTCTGGGAGCTTCACACACACTTGTCAGTTGGCTGCTCTTTTCTTTTTCCTCCAGAGGTGGGTCTAGTTTCTTGAATTTTCTCCAGGTTGGTTAAAAGGAATGGTCTGAGTGTATTGGAGCCACTTGCTTGGCTAATGATATAGAGACGAAAGGGTTGGTGGCCCAGAGGCAAGAGGGGAAAGTACATACATCTCTGACTCGAGAGAAAAAAGAAAGAAAGGATCTAGGAGATATCAGGAAAACCTTTCAAGATACCGTCCCATTCACAGGATGCATGTCCCAGTGGTGCTGCAGTTCACAGCTCATCCAGGGGGAGGAGAGGCCTGGCTGGAGCAAAAGAGAAAAAGAAGAGAAGGCAGGGTCAGTGTGAACTAGATGGAAACTCTTCTCCTTAGGGCTGGCATTACTATCCTCTTACCCTCCCAGTTCAGCTGGGTATCTTTTTCAGTTTCTGCCATCACCTCATGCCTAGATTGCTGCAGTAGCCTCCCAGTTGGATGCCAGAATGTCAGAATCTAATCCATTATATTAGCATGACTCCCCCTAATGCATATCTAACAAACAAAAGGTTGTCCAGCCTCTAATTCAAGGTTCCTAGAATGGGAAACCCACAGCCTCCCAGAGCAGCCCATTCTCTTTGGGGAGAATTTTCAGTGTTAGGAAGTTTTTGCTTACATTGAATTGAAATCTATTTCTCTGCAGCTTCTACCTTTTGCTCACAATTCTTCCCTTTGTATCTAAGCAGCAAAGTTTGCCATCATGACCCTTAAAATATTTTAAGGTAGCTATGCGTCTTTCTTCAAGTCTTCCCTTCATCTAGCTACATAACTTTAGTTTCTTCAGTCGTTTGTGAAGGTGTAGTTTCCAGGCCACTCACCATCCTGGCCACCCTTCTTTGGATGTGCTACCATTTATCAGAACGTTTTCTAAAATGAGCTACCCAGAATTGAGCACAGTTAAGCAGCGCACAGTGTGTTATGACTTATCACCCAATTCTAGGTGCTAAGCTTCATGGTAGAGGAGGCCCATTGGTGACTCACTGTGTGTGTGGCTACTGCTGTTCAGTCGTTTTCTGTCATGTCCTACTCTTTGTAACCCTTTTGGGGTTTCTTGGCAGAGATACTGGAGTGGTTGCATTTCCTTCTCTAGCCCATTTAATTTTTTTGGGGTTTGTTTTGGGGATTTTTGGTTGTTTTGGAAAAATTATGTAATAAATACTATGCATTGTTTTCAAAGCTACCCAGTTTTTCTGTGCTTTCTTCTAACTTTTCTTTGGTTCTCTGCCGTGGACTTTTTATTTTTTTCCTTCCTCCCTCCCCCCTCCACAATAGAGAACAATATAATTTAAACATGAATATGTATGCGTACATGTTATGTGTCTCGATACACACGTGCACCTGTTATACACAGCATACACATACATGCACACACATACATGCAGAACCATACTGTACATGCTTCTATTAGTTTTTTCTCTGGAAGTGGATAGCATCTTCCTTCATAGGTCCTTTGTAGTTGGTTTGAGTATTTGTGATACTCTCGATGAATTAGTCATTCAGAGTTGTTGTTAGGACAGTATTTCTGTTACTGGGTACGCTCTTCTCTTGGTACTGCTCGTTTCACTTTTCATTTTTTCATGCAAGTCAGTCAGTTCATCATTTCTTAGAGTACAGTTGTGTTCCATCACAATCACATAGCACAGCCAATCTAATAGGTATAAGATGATCTCTCCAGGCTGTTTCAGCTTTCCTTTTTCTAATCAGTAATGATGTAGAGCATTTTTGTATGACAGCAGATAGTTTTGGTTTTCCCACCAAAAAGCTGCCTGTCCATATCCTTTGGGCATTTACCATTTGGGGAAATGAGTCTTATACTTGTAAATTTTATGAAGTTCTTCATGTGTTTGAGAAATGAGACCTTTTATCTGAGAGACTTGTCTATGAAAAATTTCTCCAATTTTCTTCTTTCCTTATAATCTTGGCTACGTTGGTTTTATTTGTACAAAACCTTTTAAATTTAATATAATTGAAATTATTCATTTTACACCTTACAGAGCTCTCTTTCTCTTTATTCATAAGTTGTTCTCCTATTCATTAGTTTGATAAGTAATGTAATTAGTTCCACATTCTTCTAACTTTCTCATGATATCCCCTTTTATATCTAGGTTATGTATTCATTTTGATCTTATCTTGGTACATGACTTAAGATATTCGTCTATACCCAATTTCTGCCAGACTATTTTCCAGCTTTTCCAGCAATTTTTAGGAAATAATACTTAACCCCAAAACGTAAATCTTACATTTGTCAAATACAGGGTTACTGTGATCCTTTACTACTGTGTATTGTGTGTCTGCTCTGTTCCACTGATCTGCTTTTCTATTTCTTACCAGTATCAAATGGTTTTGATATTTGCTGCCTTTTAATATCATTTGAGGTCCTTAGTTTCTTTGAAATTTTTGACCTTTTGTTCTTGCAAATGAATTTCATTTTTATTTTTTCTAGTGCAGTAAAATAATTTTTTAGTAATTTAATTGGAATGGTATTGAATAAGTCAGGTAAAATTGTCATTTTTATTATATTGGCTTTGCCTATCCGTGAATAATTTCTCCAGTTATTTAAATCTGACTATTTGTATAAAGAGTGTTTTATAATTATGTCTATGTAGTTCTTGGATCTGTTTTAGCAGGTATGCTCTTCAAGTATTTTGTACTGTCTACAGTTAATTTAAATGGAGTATCTCTTGCTATCTCTCTTCTTGCAGGGTTTTTTTGGTGATACATGAAAGTGCTAATGATATATGTGGGTTTATTTTACCTCCTACTACCTTGCTAAATTATTGTTTCAACTAATTTTTTAGTTGAATCTTTAAGATTTTCCAAATATATCATCATCATTGTCTGCCAAAAGAGCTAGTTTATTACCTCATTTCCCATTCTGATTCCTTCCATTTCTTTCTCTTTCCTTATTCTGTTGCTAGTGTTTCTGAATGATATTGGAGACACATAGTGTAGTTTGTTTCCCTGTTTCTCTTTTAATTAAATATATTTTAATTTAGCTTTGAAATCACGATTGCTAGCCCTGCTTTTTTTTTTTTTACATCAGCTGAAGCATTTATTTTTAACTCTGTGTGTATCACTCCTTTTTAATTGTGTTTCTTATAAACAACATATTGTCAGGTTCTGATTTTTAATCCATTTTGCTATCTATTTCTGTTTTATGGGTAAATTCATCCTATTCACATTCAGAGTTATAATTACTAGCTGTATCTCTCACCATCCTATTTTTCCTTGCTGTTTATCTTTCTCAGTCTGTTTATCCTCTCCCTCCTCATTTCTAACCACTAGCTTACCCTCCTATTCCTTAATATACCCACCCTCTTAAAAGTCCCTCCCTTATCCTATCTACTCACCCTTTTATTTCTTTATAAGTTTAGAAGACATTTACACTATTCTAGACACATGTTGTTCCCACAGTTCTGATAAGAGTAAGGTCCCAGCATTACCAGCCCTTCATCCCCACTTGCATCTTCTATTTCATATTTGTGCCTTATTTGTATGAGACAATTGCTTTTTACTTCTCTCTACCCAGTTTTGTTTTTTAGAAATAACCCATCAAATAACCCATCATTAACTCAAGCTCTGCTTTCAGACTACCCAAGTAATGATGACTGTTGTAAGAATACTGATGGTATGTTCACATATAAGAACTAAACAATTTGACCTTATTGAATCCCTTATAATTGGGCTTAAATATTTCCCTTATGTCTCTTCTGAATCTTATATATCAAATTTTCCATTAAGTGCTGGTCTTTTCATCATAAATACCTGAAAGTTTTCCACTTCATTGAGTAACCATTTTTTTTCTTTCAGGATCATATTCATCTTTTTTTTTGGTTGCAGTCCTAGCTCTTTTGCTCTTCAAAATCTTATATTCTGAGCCCTATGATCTTTGAACGTAGAAGCTGCTAGGGCTTGTGTAATCCTCCTGATTGTAGCTCTGCAGTATATACATTGTTCTTTCTTGTTGCTCATGGTGTTTTCTTCTTAACCTAGGAGTTTTGAAACTTGGCTACGATATTCCTGTAAGTTATCTTTCTGGGATCTCTTTCATAAAGGTGATGATTAGTGGATTTTTTTTTCTATTTTATCCTCTTGTTCTAAAACTTCAGGGCAATTTTCCTTAATAATTTCTTGTAATAAAAATTGTTTCAAGATTCTTTTTTTGGTTGTAACTTCAGGCAGTCCAACAGTTCTTATATTGTCTCTCTTCAGGCTGTTCTCCAGATACATTGTTTTTCCAATAAGATTGTTTCATATTCTCTTCTACTTTTTCATTCTTTGGATTTTATCTTATTATTTCTTGGTGTTTTATAATGTATTAGCTCCCTCTTGTCTAATTCTAGTTTTCAAGGAGTCTTTTTAAGTCCATTTTCAGTTCCTCCAAGAACTCTTTGGGCTTGTAACCATTTGACTTTTCCCTTGAATTAGGAGGGGCTTTTTTAACTTCACTGTCTGAATTATGGAGCCAGTTTTTCTTTATTCCCATAGTCGCTGTCTATGGTTGGGTTCTTTTTCCTTTGCTTATTCCTTTTTATTTTGTGTTAGTTTACTTTTAGAAACTTATTGTTGTCATTGGTTCTAGTTCCAGGGTGTGGGGAATGGCTCAGATCCTTCTTACTGATAATTTCTGAGCTCTCTCTGGGTCCCAAGCTTGGGCACTTCTCTCTACCCCTAAGCCACAGCTTGGGCCCCTAGCCATGCAGTGCTAGAAAAATACTCTTGCTCCCTGCAGTCCCTCCAGCAGCTATAAACTCGAGCTCTTCCCTCTGCCCGGGTGATGAAACAAGGGACTCCACTCTCCTGCAAGTGCCCACAGCCAGCAAGGTCCCCACCAAGCAGACCTGTCCAGTGAATGCACCTGTGCCTGGCATCCCTTGACAGCAGAGGGTCCTTCACTCCTCCCCCACTGAGAGTCTGACCCCGACATTGTCTGTGAAGTGACAATTCCTAAGGCAGAGGCTGCCTTCCAGACCCAACTGTCCCCAGAGCTTGTTGTTTGTTGATTCAGTGGAGTTGCCTCACAGGCATTTGCACTTTACTCAGGCTAGACCTGTGCCCCTGGAAGTCAGATCTTTCCTGAGGTCCTCTCAAGTTGTTTTAGGAGGGCAACTATTTTACCCTGACTTTTATTCCTGCTGGTCTATATTTACTTTGAGGTGATGTTCTCTCTTGTTCGTGGAGGAAATTGGAAGAGCCTGACCTACTCCACCATCTTCTCAGAGTCTTTCTTTACCCTATAGCTCATTTTACAGATGAGAAACTGAAGCAAACAGGGTGAAGTGACTTGCCCAGAGTCACACAGATAGTTAAGTGTCTGAGGCCAAATTTGAACTCAGGATGATGAGTTGTTGATCCAGGCCCAGCTCTCCATCCATTGTGCTATCTAGTTGCCCACTAAAAGTCCCAGATCTTTTTGATAGAGGAAAAGAAGTGAAGCAGTGTCTGTATCAAGTAAATCTGCTGTCTCAATTTTTGTTATCATTGCCCATCTTCTCCAAGCAGCTACCCCTTATTTGAGCTTCCTTATGGCATTTGTTGGTGGTCTTCTTTCTTGCCCTTGACCTGCCCTTCATTGACTGGTCAGCCCCCTCACTCATCCCTGCCAAGAACCTTCCTTCTCTTGTAGCTCCCTGTAGGAGGAAATCCAAACTCCTCAACCTGGCATTCCAGGATCTTCCCAGTCTGTCTGAAGCCTACCTTTCTTCTCTTATCAAATACCATGTCACTATATTGCTGTCCACGTCCAGTCCAGACTAGTTTATCAGACCTTGCACCTACCATGGACATTACTTTACGTGCCCAGTACAAAGCCTTGAACGTTGTGGCTGTTCAGTAAATACTTGCCTTTATTCCTCCTGTTTCTGCTGATTGAAATGCCCCCCCCTCGGAGCAGCCCCCTTAGACTGAGTCTGACTTCTTCACGGTCCTGCTTGAGGCCCGTTTCTTGGATGGAACCTTCTTGGACTCTTCTGGTCTTATTGGATCTCTGCTTCCTTTGATCTGATTGGGTTACTCACCTGGACGGGCTAGCTTCAGGAAACTGAGTCAGAGAATGTCAGAGCGCCTGAGGATGTGGTCTTCCTCCAATCGGATGTTGGGGAAGAGACTGCATCTCAGAGAGGTGTCATCACCATTCTAAACTGGTCTGTTTTTTCTCCTCAGTTTAGTAAATTTGGAGATGTGTCAAGGACAGGACTTGTGTTCCCAGCTAGCTTAGCAGCCTGCTCAGCACACCCTCAGAGAGTAGGAAATCATGACGGACCAGTTTCTCTCTTTACAGAGGAAGCTTCTTAAGGACCTTAAATCCCAGTGGCAGGAGGCCTTGATGAAGACATTCAGGGAGACCAAAGTCCACATGAGTGACCTACACCACCAGGCCAACCTCTACCCCTACCTGTGCCTACTGAAAGACTCAGATTATGTGGACCTTATGATGCAGGTAAGCAAGGTGGCGCCTTCATGCCCTTGGTGTGTGCTCCAGAGAGAGAGAGCAGCGCTGTGAGCTTAGCTGCTGGGGCCTGTGAGATGACTCATGTGCAGAGGAATCCCTGAGGTCCCCTTCCCAGACTAGACTACCAAGGAACAGTCAAGGACAAAGCTTTTCTGCTTTGAACTGAGGGTAGACACCAGGTCAGAAACTTGGGTCGTGCAGGCCTGAAGCCTTTGCTCAGAGGAACAGGGTGTGTGTGAGCAGAAGCCCCCCACCTTCCTAAATCTGTGGTGGGGGCAGGGAAAGGGACTAGGAGCATTTACATTGACCATTGTGCCTGGGCTGGAAAGATTTTCCTTACCACATTGTGCTGCTAAACCGCATAGACATATATCTGAAACATTCAGCCCTAGGCTGAACAGGGTGGTGCTCAGAGACCCCACTCACTCCCCATAGTTTCTCGGGTGTCTTACAGTCTTCAATAACTGCAGCCCTTCTGGGAGCCCAGCACTGCTGGTCCAGAAGAGGAAGGAAAACCGTTCTTTCCTCTATCTTAGAAATAGAGGAGTGACAAAGAGAGCAAAAAGGATTTAAGAGCAAATTTTACTTTTCCCCCACTTATAGTACTTTATTTTCTCCAATCACATGTAAAGGTAGTTTGCAACATTCACTTTTATAAGATTTTAAGTTCCAACTTTTTCCTACCTCCCCTTACCCCTCCTCAAGATGGCAAGCTTATTACAATCATATTAAGCATATTTCCACGAGTCATGTTGTGAAAGAAGAATCAGAACAAAATGGAAAAACCATGAGATAGGGAAAAAAAGTCAAAGTGGTGCACTTTGATCTGTATTCATGCTCCATAGTTCTTTAAGAACCAAAGTTTCTTAAAGAAATTCAAGAGGAAGAGTCTTTCAGTTCATCTGGCATTTATTCATTGCCTGCCATATTTCAGGCTGTGGGCTGTGTGCTGGGGACACAGAGACAGAAATGAACCGGTCTCTGCCCTCCAGGAGCTTACCTTCTCAGAAAAGGGAAGGGGGTAATGACCACATTTACCCTGATAAGTAAATATTTGCTGCAAGAGAAAGCTTTGTTCATATTTGCAAAGGCCCAAAGATGGTCTTTTCTTGTGCTGAGCTAGTCAGGCCCCATCCCACATTCTTTCCTGTTAACTCCCCAACCCCTAGAAGAGTGGGGAGAGAGCACCCTGGAGTAGCACTGTCTGTATTCCTCCATCAGACCCCAAGGACCCAAAATCAGTAAGGGGTTGATGGGCTGAGAAAGTCCTTTTAAAGCCTCCCTGTGGATACATTATACATCAGATAGTTCAGCAAGGAATGATGAGCACAGAAGGCAGGAAGGAGAAAAATATCCTGAGAGGAAAGTCTGGGCTCTAGAAATTGTAAGCCAGAGAGAATAAAAGGCTTACACACTCATGGCCCGATGACTCTTTAGAAACAGATTTGTTGGGATAGATTACAATAAATTCCTTACAACAAAGTTATGTATACAAACACCTTATTTGGTCCTACCTGTGAGCAGTTATGTTTCTGAAGAATTTGTGATTTTTTTTTTGTTAGATTTTAAATGGAGGGCACTTAAAATTGAACTCTTGCACAGTGGTTTAAAAACATTTTTAATTACGAAAATCTTTAATTACCAAAATACCCATCTCTTTACTATTAGAGTATATTGGAGGAGAAAAGAGGATGGTGGGTGGTGTATGTACAGCCTCTGTCTCCAGCCCTTCCTCCTCCTAGCTGTGTGACCATGGGCAGGCTGCTTGACCTTCTTGGTGCCAGGTTTCTTTATCTGTAACCTTTCAAATGGGAAACAAATGAGGGGTTTGAGCTGGATTGTCTCTGAAGCACAACTCTAAAATCCTTGACTGGAGCACTCCAAGCATCACCTAGCACCCAAAGCTGAAGTCAGAACATGAGTGGGTACAGCCAGAAAGTCAAGAGATAGAGAGGGTTTCAGAAAAACCTGGGATGACTTGTGAACTGATGCAGAGTGAAATGAGCAGAACCAGGAGAAATAGTTGTACATCAAGAGCAATATTAGGAAAATCAGCTTTGGAAAGCTTAGGAACTATGATTAACACAATAACCCACCACAGTTCCAAAGGGCTCGTGCTTCACATGTGGCTAACTTCCACATGGAAAGCCGATGAACACAGGGAGTGATGCCTGTTGTTTTTTTGGACATGGCTGATGCTACAGTTTATTTTGTAAGACTGTACGTATGTGTGATGGGTTTTGTTTTCTTGTCTTCTTGATGATGGAAGGTGGGAGAAGGGAGAGAATTTGGAACTGAAAATAAAATTGAAATTTTTTTTTTTTTAAAGAAAGCCAAGAGATGGGGCTGTGCTGAGGTGGCAGCTGAGGAGACTGGCCAGTGCCAACTCCAAGAGGAGTTCAGCAGACAGCCTTCTCAAGAAGCTGTCATCAGAGCATGCTGCCAGCAGCTCTGGCTCTATAATCAACCCCATCAGATGGAAAATGAAGGGGAGGAGGGAAGTCGTGATCTTGTATCCCTTATTGGGAGTTTTTCAAGGGAAGAGTTGATTACTCCAGGGTTTAGAGGTGTAGGTTTCATATGAGGGAGGGCTGAGAGGGCAGCCCTGAGGTTCAGTTGCTAGTGGACTGTGATCATGGAACTGTAGACTAAATATATGGAAGGGGTCAGGGATCACAGAAGACAGTGTCAGAACCAGGGGAGCCCATTAAAGGTAGATTGTGGAATGTTAGACTGGAAGAGGCTAGAAAATGTAGGATAACAAAGCAAGGAGGAACCCAAGAATATAGAATGGTGGAATTAAAAAGGCCTTGAGAAGATGAACTAGCAGAATTTGGCAGGGGCAGGGGGGTCTTCTTAGAACACAGACTCTGGGAATTGGAAGGGCCCTTAGGGATCACTTCTAAAAGGAACACTGAAGATTTTTTTTTCTCTTCTGTCTGAACATTTTTGTTTTTTTAAACCAAAATAGTGAGATCAGGAAACAGAATTTTCTTCAGTAGTGAAAGACTGAAGGAAAACTAAACAGTGCTTGGAGTAGAGGGGCCCAGACTGACTTAAGGAAGGTCCTCAAAGTATTTAGTTAAGGAAAAGCAAAAAGGACTGTTGGCAGAGGGAGAGATGAAAACCATTTATCTGACCAGGGAGGCCTGTGGCATAAAGACCTGAATTCTAGTCTCAGCTCTACCATTGACTCTCCAGGTTTCCTTGGGCAAGTTCCTTCCCTTCTGGGCCTCAGTTTCCTCCTTTGTAAGAAGTTTGTACTAGAGGATTTCTAAGGTCCCAGTTGACACCAAATTCTAGGCACCTGAGAAGAGAAGCAAGAATGTTTTGGGGAATTCAGCAAAGACAACGTGGTCTTTGGCACAGCATCTCTTGCACCTAAACCTGGGCTTTGCACATAGTAGGTGCTTATTTATTTGATGACTGAAATTGATTTTCTCCTGAATCTTGACCCATGGCAAGTGGGTCATCACAGTGAGGTGACGTTCAAAGGCGTGTCCTCGGTCATAACAAAGGACTTTCACCAGGGTTTGTCTGCTTTCTTGGCTCATTCCACTTGGCTAATCCTTGGGGAGCTGTGCCCTTGTTTGTTTGCTCTGCAATTACATTTCTTTTTTTCAATTAACCAAAATCTGCCTTCTCTCCCTCCCATGTCTGGAATGCCTTCCATCCCCATCTCCACTTCTGGTCTGTTAACAATCCCACTTTCTACAGGAAGCCTATCATCATCCCTCCTAATTTCTAGTGCTTTTTCTCTTGATTCTTGCCAGTTGCATATGTTGTAGTTCTAGTGCCTTCCTTCTGAAATGATCTCTGGTTTTATCCTATCTGTAGTTCATTTAGAAATAATTCTTTGCATGTTCTCTCCCCCTTTGATTATGAGCTCCTTGAGAACAGGGACTGTTTTTTTGCCTTTCTTTGTATCCCCTGTGTTTATCATAGTGCCTGGCATAGAGTAGGTGCTTAATAAACAAAATGCATGTTCCATCAGTTTACATGAGTCTTCCTAAGTTTCTTTGAAACCCTTCCCTTGATCATTTCTCACATCCCAGTAGTCTTTCATATATCATGATTTATTCAGCTTCTCTTATTTGATGGGCACCCCTTCAGTAGTCATTTCTTTGCCAATCCAGAAATAGCTGCTATGTATGTTTTTACAGAGCCTGTTACCTCATCCCACTGATGGCCTGCAGCAGCACCTGTACAATAGGTGGCTGCCATCTGCTGGCTTGTGTCCTGAACTGTTAGCTTGCATATCTGTCTGTGCATTGGATTCCCATAGCCTTTAGCTAAGCACCAACCTGTTCAGACTTCTTGAGGCATATTTACTCCCAGTGGGAAGGGGATCCAGAAAGTTCTGACTCTGGGCTCTCCAGTAGCCTGCTCATGGTCCTGCCTGCCCTCTGAAGCCTGATTCACCCCTGCTTTTTCTGTATAGGCCCTCTTCAACTTGCCTCCACATGGAGATTCCTTAATCCACTTAGTCATGGATCTTGCGATGAAAGTTTACGACAAGAATTTAATCCAGAAAAAGATGAAACCCTTTGTATTAGATGAGCTAAAGAGGAAGTATATGAATTACTTACATCTTTTGGCCAAGGACACTCAGGTAAAAAGAATTTGTATGACTTTCCTCCCTTCTTTGATCCTCCCCTTCAACTTGAACTCAGGACAGAGGGGCAAGCAAGGGCCTTTATCTCAAACCCAGTCTTATCATGGATATAATTAACAAGTTTTCTGCTGGTTCTGTTAGGAAGTGTTCCATGGGTCCTGTGTGGTAAGGTGGGTATAGTGAGCTTGGAGGGCCCTTATAAGGAACTAAGAATGTCAGAGCTGTGGCGGGCCTTAGAACACAGGATGTCAGACATGGGAGGACCCTTAGAACAAACCCTTAGAGAGTCCTTGAGCTAGAAGGTGTGTAAGAAATTTATCTAGCATCCAATCTACAGGAGAAATTGTATCCCAGAGTTGGGGAGGGAATTGACTGATGAGTGTGGGAGTGCCTGGATGAGACTTTCTCCCTTATGATTCTCTCTGGGACTTGCAGCTTGACTCCTGCCTGCCCCGGGAGCGCTGGAAATCCTTGGAGTCAGAAGCCACCATCTGCTCTGATTTTTTCACTCAAGAGAAGGTCTGGCCAGAAGTGGTGTTGGTGCGTCTAGGAACACAACTTGTGGAGATGCTGGTGCAGTCCATTCACATGCCTAGCAATCTGTTTTCCCCCCAGGCAGAGAAGAAACTCATCCCTGTCCTGTACCATGTTTACTCCTTCCTCTCTGTAAAGCAGGTAAAGATGCCACAGGCCTGTTGACCTTCATGGTGGCAAGATGTTCTTAAACTCCTCCATCTCCCAAATCTAATCACTCTTCAGATCCTGTTGGTTTCATGCTGTAGTGAACTCAGACTCTTTACATCTGTGGACAGAAGCTCTGAGTTTGAATTTTGACTATGCTAACTGCCATACTTTTGTGGCCTTATTTTACATGACTTTCCATCACCTCTTCCAGCCTTGTTTCACCTCTCTCAAGTCACCAAGCATTTATTAAGTGCCTACTAAATACCAGGCATAGGTCCACAGGGCTTTTTTTTTTTTTTAAGGCCCAGGTTATCTGGTGAATGTTGTCCTGGGCTGCAGTGAGAAACTTTTCCCAAGAGAAGAGAGGATGATCCCTAGATTTGGCCATGTGTCAGACCCCTTCTAGCTTTGATTTTGTTGTTTTCTGCATTCTTATTAAATGAACAAATTGAGTGGGAGGCCTGGGCTTTGGAATTCTGAATGGAAGCCTTTCCTTTTCTCTGTTGACCTTGATTCTAAAGATCTTATTTTGATTCTTGATTTTCCAGGTCGGTTTCATTAAACCCCACCCAACCTTTAATCAGCTGGTGGCTGAAGCTGCTTACACCAAGCTGACCTTTGACTCCTCTCTCATGCCCATGCTGTGCCCTCCCAAGCCTTGGATCTCACCTCTCTTTGGGGCCTATGTCCTCCACCCCACCAAGCTGATGCGCTGCCTAGAAGGGACTGTCCAGCATCAGGAGCTGCTGGAGAGCTGCCCTCAGGGGCACTTGGATTCCGTACTTGATGCCCTCAATCTGCTAGGTAACTGTGCCTGGAAGGTGAATCAGCCAGTGCTGGACCTCATAATTTCCATCTTCAATGATAAGGGCAGCAAGAAGCTTGATGTGCCCCCACCCATCTCAGAGGCCCCCATACCCCCTTCCTACCAGCTCTCCAAAGATGCCAGCTCCTTAGAAAAGGTGAAGCTGCGGCGAGAAATTGTCCAGTGCCACAAGACTGCCCGGGAAATGTACAGCCTGCGCATGGATGCCCTGTACAAACTGTCCATTGCTCACCACCTTCGAGACCAGATCTTCTGGTTTCCTCACAACATGGACTTCCGGGGCCGCACTTACCCTTGCCCACCACACTTCAACCACCTGGGCAATGACCTGACCCGGGCCATCTTGCTGTTTGCTGAAGGGAAACCCTTGGGGCCCAGTGGCCTAAATTGGTTAAAGATTCACCTCATCAACCTGACAGGACTCAAGAAGAAAGAGTCTCTGCAGGCCCGTCTGGCCTATGCCAATGAGATCTTAGAGGACATCCTGGACTCAGCAGACAATCCACTAACTGTAGGTGAAAGTGGCCACAGGGTGTTGTAGTGGGAGAGGCAGGGTTGCTGGGCCTTTCCAGCCCAGGCTTGGGTAAGGGGAGCATTCAGGGTCTACCTTTCTCAGAGAATCAGTGAGTCAGAAAGGAAGGTCAGAAAGCCACCTGCCACTAGAAGACCATGTACTGGCCAGTGTGCCCAGTTACTTAAACTGGTGTCTAGGTTGGCCAGCATCAGCCCAGAGTTAACCAGCCACCTTTCCTCTCCCCAGGGAAAGAAGTGGTGGATGGAAGTCGATGAGCCCTGGCAGGCCCTAGCCTGCTGCATGGAAATAGCCAATGCTGTCCGGTCACCGGACCCTGCAGCTTATATCTCCCATTTCCCGGTCCATCAGGTAAGTAGTAGTAGGGGTGAATGAATGACTCCATCCACTGTGGAGAGGATGTAGGACTAGATCTCAGAGGTTCCTTCCATCTCTAAAATTCTGTGGACATTTATGGAAACCAGCAAGGTTTCCCCTCTAAGGTAGAAAAGGAAGGAAACAAGCACTTATTAAATGCTTATTGTATGCCAGACACTGTGCTAAGCTCTTTTTACAGTTATCTCATTTGATCCTACAACAACTCCAGGAGGTAGGTGCTCTTGTAATGCTCATTTTACAGTTGAGGAAACTAGGGTAGACAGGTTAGGTAATTTGCCCAGGATCACACAGCTAGGAAGTGTTTGAAGCTGGATTTGAATTCAGATCTTTGTGACTTCAGGTCCAGGACTCTAACCACCTAAGGACCTGAGCCACCTACTTGGCCGTGGAATTCAATGACAGATCTTATGGCCTTGTATACCCATTTTTCTGTGAGCAGTGAGATTGGGCAGAACACTTTGGAGAGGAGCAGATGGCTTGGAGCACCTGGTAGTACTCCCCTCCCCTCCTAGCTGACTCTGAGGGCCCGTTCAACCAGCATTTCTAAGGGCCTCTGTGTGCCAGACCCTGGGGATAGAGGCAAGAATGAAACAGGCCTCACCCTCATTCCTAGGGAGAAATAACACAGATAAGTACATTTAAACTAGATCCACATCAAGGCAAAATAATTTTTAGTGCAGTGGGGAGAACACTAACAATGAGGAACTTGGGACAGGCCTTTCCTCAATGGCAACACCTGAGTTGAGCCTTGAAGGGAGCTGGAGAGTTGGTGGGCTCTTGTGAGCAAGGCAGGCATTCTAGGCTTGGAGGGGAGGGTGGATGATGTGTGCAGGTAGTTGTTATCTGGCTGGCTTGGCAGAAAGATTCATTGGAGCCAGCTTTTAGAGATCTCTGAATGTCTGGAATTTGTGTTCTATCCCAGAAGTAATAGGGAGTTCCTGAGCCTTCTTGAGCAGGGGCATGGACTTCAGGATAATTAGTTTTGCTGCTGTGGAGAGGGGAGGGGCTAGAAGAAGGGGGACTATCCATGAAGTCCAGGCGAGACATGAGAAGGAACTAAACTAGGATGCTGGCTGAACAAGCAGAAGAGGGCCTGGGAACCAAAGTAGTCAGGAGTAAAGACTGAACTGATAGGAGGAGATTAGATCAGAACTGAGCCCCTCATGCCTTGCCTCATTCTCCCCTCCCAGCAGGGGGCCAGGTCGTCTATATCCATTACAAGAGATTTGCCTGATCTCATTATGTGATCAAACAGGCTCAACAGGGTTTGCTGCCCACAAAGATAGGGAATCTTCCATCCTCCTAATGGCTGTGATATTATTCTGGGACAGGCAGACCAAATTCCTGCTTTCTTCCCCTCCCCCATCCTATCCTAAGCTTTCTTCTTTTGTATTCAACTTTAGTTTTTGTGGGTAGCTGCTCTCTTCCTCCTTTCCACAGAGTCTTCATGGTCCTCCTTGTACCCAACTTCCTTTTCTTTTGGGTTTAAAGCTGGTACCTCTTAATGCTCTTGCCCATCTATATGACTGAGCCACACAAACCCCTCTTGGTCCATTTCTACCTTTCTTATTTGTCCTGGCCTTCTTGGTAGGTTTGCCTCTTGAGGGTTGGCTAAGATCTTCTGAACTGTTCCTCAAATCTGGTTTCTCTCTCCAGGATGGTTCCTGTAATGGGCTCCAGCATTATGCAGCTCTGGGCCGAGATGTCATCGGGGCCACCTCTGTCAACCTGATGCCCTGTGACATTCCCCAGGATGTCTACAGCGGCGTAGCTCAGCTGGTAAGGCACCTTTCCTTTCTCCTTCCAGGCTCCTTGCTCTCCCTCAGGCTGAGACTCTCAGCGGCCCTGCCTCTTGGAGGCTGGACGGGTCCCAGGTCAGAGACCCTGATACCACCCCTTTGGCCCCTCTTCCCTGCATAGGTGGAAGAGCAGCGTAGAAAAGATGCTGCCAAAGGGCACACTATAGCCCAGGTTCTGGAGGGCTTCATTGGCCGCAAGCTGGTAAAGCAGACTGTGATGACGGTGGTCTATGGCGTGACGCACTATGGTGGCCGACTGCAGATAGAGAAGCGCCTGAAGGAGATGGATGATTTCCCCAAGGTTGGTCCTTGTAAGGCAGGGGTTACATGCCCTTCCCTTCCAGGTGAGGACTGCAGGCTGTGGCCTTTGCTCTCAGGGATGCCCTGTTAGCCATCTTCACTGACTTGTCCCAGACAGCTTCCTCCCCTTCAGAGGCTTCAGGGCAGTACACTCAAGTCACTGGTTCTCCAACCATGGCTCCCTCTGCCCATGATCTTAAAGTGAATCGGGACACCACATTCAGTGCATCTTCTTGAAGCTTGTCTAGGGCACGTTTGTGGTGAATGTGTGAGTGTTTCCATGCATGCACCATCCCTGGCACTAAGGGACTTGCAGATGGATGGAGAGCTGACTATGGTATGGGAAGCCTGGACCGTGCTCTTCAGTGCCTCCTGACGTGTGTCAAAGCACCAGTGTCTATTTATGTTTGGTATTGTTCTGTATTCATCTGTTCCTTCTTGAGCTCTGTGGCCTGGCCTCTTGGGACAGTCTCCTTCCTAGCTGATTTTCGTGCCTTCAATGTTTCCCTGAGTCTAGTCCATGCTCCAGGCCACTGCCAGAGTAAACTGTCCTACTTCTGAGGCTTCAGGGCCTCCCCTCCCCAAGATCCCCGTGCTGATAGAAGGTGCTGTGTTTAGAGTTAGAAAGGACCATGGAGGGCCTCAAGTCATCCCCCTTCATACTGTATTTGGTTTGTTTTTTAAATTTTTTAATCATTTTAAACTTAAAACATAAAACAATAAAAGAATATTTTCATGTACACAACAGTACAAAAGAGAGGATTCAGTGTAGAACGATAAATTTCTATTTCACGAAAACTTAAATAATAAATGCTACACATTGTTTTCAGAGCAACCCAGCTTTTCTGTGCTTCTTTCTAGGTTTTCTGCTGTGGACTTTTAATTTTATTTTATTCTTCTCCAGGCTACAATTAAGCAGCATTATATATTCACACACATGCACACAGACATACATATTTCACACATATACATATATGTAAGACCTTACTGTGCATTTTTCTTTTTGCCTAGAAAGATTAATTGACCTGCCCAGGATCTCCTGTAATGGCAGAGCTGGGGTTTGAACTTGACCTGATTCCCAATTCTAGCAGCCTTCCCCTGAGCCATATTCCCATTACTTGGCTGTTGCATTCTTGTGGTCAGACTGGCCCCAGACTCTGGGTAATAGGGTTTGTGGACACTGGGGAGAGGTCCCAAGCATGTTTAACTCCAGTTTGATACTGCAGCAAGAGCCCTGGGCTGGCATTGACTCAGGAGGTCTGGGGGCCATTTCAGCACCTTATATCCCATGTGACCTTGGGCAAGTTGCTTGGAGGTAAAGCTGGAAAGACCCTTGGAAGTCACTGGGTCACACCTGCTCGTTTTGCAGACGGATAGAGGGGCTTGGCTCAAAGTTCCCCAGCCAGTAACATCTCCCAGAGCCTCAGTCTCTTCCATCTGTAAAATGGAGAGAATAACCCCTGCTTAGCCTCCTTCCTGCCACTGCTTGAAGATTCACAAGGAGAACAGATGGAAAGTGTGCTTTGTAATTGTGACCCCCACTCTCCCTTCTCCCCCCAGTTACAAGTCATGGTCATTCTCTTCACAACCCAGCAAGGCCCCTACCTCATCCTTGAATTTCTCTGAGCCTGATTTCTGTTTTCATCTTGCTTCACTCTGAGGCATGAGAGTCCACAAGTTCACTGGCTGTGGGACTGTGGAGGGCTTTTCTGATCTGTTTACATCTCTGTCTTCCAGACTTCCTGGACCCCTTGGTTTCTAGCTTTTGTTGGGCATATCTAACTCATCTTCTTTAGGCCTGAATGTTTTGTAGGCTGTAATTCTATACCCATCTCAGCCTTTCTAGTCATTGAGGCTTCACTGTTCATTTCCTGCTCCATTATTTCATTTAGTCATTCAACAAACATTAGCACAGTGCACAGATGGAGCTCTCACCCTGGTACTTTGGACGAAAACCTTCCCAGCTCCTGCTAGCTGCCCAGATTTGGGCAGTCAGCAGCATCCTTGTACTCTGACCACCATCAGCCAACTGCCTCTCTTTTCCCTTACCAGGATCATGTGTGGGAAGCCTCCATGTACCTGTCCCGACTGGTCTTTAGTAGCCTTGGTGAGATGTTCTCAGCAACCAGGGAAATCCAGGTACCTCCTCCCCTCCCCTTCACCGAGACCTGTGGGTGCCTTGTGGATGGGTGCAAGCTGTTGGACGACTTGAACTGCCCTCCTGAGTTTGGTCGGCAGGGGCAACCTTAGTCTTGGTAGGAATTCTTAAGATGGTGACTGGTTCTCTCCGCCACTAGGTACATGAAGGAGCAAGTCTCTCACTTCTTTGGGCCTCAGTTTCCCCATCTGTAAGAGTGCAGTGAGAATACTTGTACCACCTGCCTCAAAGAGTTGTGAGGCAAGCACTCAGTGAACTTTAGCATGTTTTAACATGGGCACTCTCTGCCCTGCCCTAGTGAACAGGCTGACCCCGGCTTACTCTGCAGGCCAAGCCAGCTTCCCAAGCTGGGCCTTCAATCCACCACTGTGATTCAGTAGCTTGAATGCTGATTGCACCCCCCCCCCCCTCCCCCCCAGTTTTTCCCAGTAACCTCCTCAGACCAGACTTCAAATGGAATTGATTTGCAACTACCCCCCAATACAGGGCTGGATCCACTCACAGCAGGGGAGGAGCTTTTCTTCCCAGAGGGAATGCCCTAGCCTTAGACCAAGGCTTAGCTGGTTAGTCCCAGGACTATTGTCTTCTCCCTCCCAGGCATGGTGAGGCATTCTCTTTGTGTCTGTAAGTGCTTCTGTTTTATATTGGTTAATCACTAGCATAACCCCGTGAGGTAGAGAGTTCGAATTCTGAGAGGCCAAGGAAAGCCTGTGAGTGTGAGAGGCATCATGGTACAATGGGAAGATCTGAGTTCAAATCCTTGGTTAAGTCCCCCTCCCTCCATGGGCCTCAGTTTCCTTACTTGTGAAGGCCTAGCTTCGTGTAGGGAAATTCATTACCAGACGATTGGGCCCAAGGTGGCACCTATATCAGTGGGTTCTCATGGATCTTTGATGTCCAGATAAGAAAACTGAAGCTCAGGAAGGGAACAACTTGTCCAGGGTCACTGAGATCCTAAATCATGGAGCTGTGATTCAAACCCAGGCCTTCAGACTCTAAATCTGGACACCTTTCTACTGTTGAGACCCTCCTCTAGAGCCTTCACCTTACACTTCCCCTCTGTCTCCCAATCCTGGTTCTCTCTGTAGGACTGGCTGACAAAGAGCGCTCACCTCATCTCCAAGTCAGGGTCTACTGTACAGTGGGTCACCCCTCTGGGCCTTCCCATCATTCAGCCCTATCACAAGACCCAGAAAATCGTGGTAAGTGACACATATCCCTGCTGCCTCTTGCCTCTCCCTCCCAAAATGTGTGTGTGCATGCGTGTGTGCGCATGCATGTATACATCCCAAGAGTGACTTCCTCATTCTTTCCTCAGATTCCAGGAAATTTACAGTCTCTGTGCCTCTTGAGTTGCTCTGATGTCAACCAGTGAGTGACCTTTTTATGGTTCCCTCATCACAGGGAACATGTGCCCATCTTTGATTTAAGACCCTAGCACCAGCTGTCCCACATACCCACCTCAGAACACTCTCCCCTTTGGCTTCCTCACCAACCTTGTGCCAGGGGAAGGGCTGAGGCCCCTGGCATCCCAGCCAGCAATTTCTTAAAAGTGCTCAGTAGTGATAACCCCTCTCAGTGGCCTGGGGATCCAGTCCTGCTTCAGATTGGGGCTTTGGGGTTTGCATACTGGGAGTTGTTGGGAATAAGGAGGAGAAGGAGGAAGAGGTCTCTGTGGCCCAGGAGTCCAGTGGGCCAGGCAGTCCCTTCCTCTTGTCCTCACAGGAAACCAAACACCTTGAAGCAGACGAATGCTTTCCCCCCCAATTTCATCCACTCGCTGGACTCCACCCACATGATGTTGACAGCCTTGTACTGTCACAGGTGAGCAGGCCCCCTGGCCCAGGGTGCACAGATGGTGTGGGTGTGCCAGAGGTGGCCCTACCAACAGCTTGTAAGACACAGCCTCATTGGCCTGTCTGCAGAACGGCTTGATTCCCTGTCCTTCCCCCCTTACACACTCTTCACTTCCATTCCTGTTAGGCCTCTGTGGGTATGAGTGTGGGGGGGCTGTTTGGGGGTTCTTCCTGTGGTCATAAAGCTCCTAAGCCCCCTGTGTCCCTGAGCTCTGCTTTTGCGCCTCTTGAGTTTTATTCCCTTAACTCTTTAGCAGGAGCTGGGAGCCTCGGCAGGGAGGGAGCAGCTTCAGGTGTAAATGAAGGAGCTGTTCTCCTGGGCTTTGTGTGAAGTCAGAGTCCCCAGAGGGTTCATTTTTTCTCTCCTCGCCAAGCCTACTGCCTCCTGTAACACCGGTCCCCCCTTCCCCCCAATAACGTTTCCCTGCTTACCTAGGAAGGGACTGACCTTTGTGTCTGTTCACGACTGTTTCTGGACACACGCCTCCACTGTGGACATCATGAATGAGGTGAGTGACCTTCCCTGCCATGCTCACAGGCTCTGAAATGGAGGAGTAAGGTTTCTGGAGTCCCCCCAGGTGCTCCTGTGCTGCTGTCAGAGATGCTGGCAGTCAGCCTCACCCTGGGAGGCCCAAAGGGAATTCACACAGAAAAAGGGAAGGGGGCTGGTCAAGCACTGAGGTCGCTCCTGTTTGGAGAGTGTGAACTTCCTTTTTCCCATCCTTCACCTCTCCTCTCCCTCTGGGCCATCAGTTACCAGGGCAGGGCCTTAGAGGCTAGCTGCTGTGTTTCTCTCTGAAGCCAGCTCCAAGGTAGCAGTTGCCTTGAGAGTCCAGAAGCCCAGACTAGGACTGCTCTGGGTCCCCTTGGTGCCATTGCTCTGATGAGACTGAGCAAGGCTGGGCCGCAGTCGGGGTGATCTCAGCTCAGGGGGAGGGTGTCTCAGCTGGGAATCTCCTCCATTTTCTCTCTCCATCCAAAAGGGGCAGGAAGGAGACTGAGGCTTGAGTTTCTTCCTGCTTTCCAGGTCTGTCGTGAACAGTTTGTGAATCTGCACAGTCAGCCCATTCTGCAGGAATTATCTCGGTACCTGGTACAGAAATACTGCTCTCAGCCTCAGTGAGTAACCGCTTCCCCTCCCCTCTGCCGACAGGGGAAAGGCTTGCTCAGTCTCCTCAGCTCTACCCTTCTGCAGGGGGTTAGGAGGGCAGCTGAACCAGGAGACTTAGCATTGTCCTCCCTTTCCTGAAGTTGCTGGACAGAAACCCCCGGGGTACAAGGGTCTGTGGCCCAGTGACTGAGCCCTAAGCAGTCTCTGTGGGATTACTGAGGCCAAGCCACTCACTGGACACATGGCAAAGCTTCAGCCAGGAGTGGGGAAGGGTTATGCCAAGTCGAGACAGAACCTGCAATAAGACCCCAGGTCTCTGCAACACTTTCCAATCCACCTCAGCTGCTGTTCAACAGGATTTCCTGATGGAAAATCAAACCCAAATCACTCGACTCTCTCCCCTTGCAGTGACTGTTTTCCTCATCTGCCCTCTGCCTGTCTTGTGCTGTGCTTAGTGGTCTTCTATCAGGATTCCCTGAAAACCCTGCCCTTTGGGGGCCAGGCCTCATGCTAGTCCTTTGTTGTTGCTTGGTCATTCTTTGGCTGTTGATTTTTTTTTTTCCCTCTGGGCTTTGATCTTAGGTCTCGTGATTCCTCTAAAGGAACGTCTGTCAATGAGAAGTTGATGCTAAAGACGCTGTCTCATGTGCCTAAAACAGGTAGGAAGGCCAAATGGCCCAGTGGCATGGGGTAGGGTGGGGAGGAGAGGACAGTCTGTCCTTGGGAGCTGGCTTTCCTGGGATCCGGGGACATACTGAGCCTCTGTGGCCACTCCCATCCTCCCTCACTTGCCCCTGCCCCATGTTAGCAGAGCAGAGCCCCAAGGATGAAGAGGCATTGTGTGGGGAGTACCTGGGGGCAGCCTTCTGCCACTTGAGAACCATCTTCCTCCAACTCTGTTCAGCCTCCTATGCCCTACCCTTTCCAAATGAGAGCTTGCTCCCCCCACCCCCCCTCCACCCCTGCAGAGAGGCTTTGGCTTCAGCCACATGGCTCTGCCCTGAGTCTCACATACAGGGTCTTTGTGCATGAACACCTGGGAAGGGAACCCAGGACTGTGGTCCTGCAGCCTCGCCTTCCACTCCCCCAGCTCTTAGCAGCTCAACTCTGATGCGTGGTGGAGGGGCTCTGGCTCCACTGACTCATTCTTTTCTCCATCCCTCTCTTAGGAAATTTTGATCTACAGAATGTGAAGAAATCCACCTACTTCTTCAGCTGAAGATGACTGAGCATGTCAGACGCCCATTCTTGAGACTGGAGGCCCTGCATCCTGAGGATTTGGGGATTTGATTCCTCCTGGTCTGTGCCTTTTGGGCCCTCCCTGCATTGATTCCTCCAAGAAGTCATCCTGCCTCAGGCCAAGGACGGGCTGATCTGGCAGTGATTGGTGCGGTGCCTCACAAAGAGTGCTCTTGGGGCTATTTCCCTTAGCTGTGTGAGCCTCCTCGCTCTCCTAACTGGCCTCCCAGAAAATACTGGGGCCAGGCCACATTCCTTCTGACCCCCAACTCCCACTGAGTGTCAAGGGGCCCGTGGCCCAGGGGAATGATGAGGAGTCGGGATTAGACAGGACTCACCTTCTAGGAGGACCACAGGATTTTCCATACTTTTGCCTGTTTGTCCATCCTGAGCATCCAGAAACTTCTGGCCCATGTACAGTGGTGTAAATAAAAAACTGTTAACTCCAGTGAGAGTGCATGCTGTCTAACCCAAGGACCCATGGATGGGCAGGGGATGGGATGAACTGCCAAGTCCCAGAGACCTCAGCCTGCAGGTGGGGGAGAGGGGGAAGTACCACTGAGGATCCTGATCCGACCTGCTGCTCTCTGAATGCAGACTTCACAGATGGATCAGGGGCAGAGCCCAGCCTTTCTAGGCCTCCTGGTATATTGTCACTGGCGCAGAGGAAGTGACTTCCTTTGTCCTTGTCTGTCTTCCTGACTAAATTCATCTGGGGCTCCCTTTCTCCATTTCACACTGAGCAGTGTGGTTTGGGGTTTTCAGAAGAGACATTGGCATTTTATGCTGGAGCAGGCAGGGGCTTCAGTGGGGGAGGGAGGTTGCTTGTGCGGTTGGGGCTGCCTCGCTATGGGACCCACAGGCTTCTGTTGCCTCCCCAAAGCTGCAGGGCTAGTTAGGGAGGGTGTCTGGGGCATAGACTGGCTGGCTGCGCTGTAATCTGAACCTCTGGTCACGGGAGATGGGACAGTGGAACATGCAGCACCCCTCTCCCCCTCCTCCTGTCATGTGGACAAGGAGACTGCTGGGCAGCAGAAAAGGTGACCTTTCTTCTGCCTGGAGTAGAGGGCCTCAGCCTAGACGCATTCTACCTTTGAACAGTCCAGGCTTTGAAGTCTTCCCTCCACTGGGCCTAGTCTCTTGCTCCCATGCCCCACTCGGAACTGGAAGGGGAGCAGCCTGGAACTAAAAGCAAGCCCTAGATTCCACAGTAGCTGAATGTCTAGAGTCTGTCTCTGCCCTCAGTGTTGGGACGAAACGGTTAAGTAACAGAAATAGCCTCCAAGGGCTTAGTGGCTGACCTCTCCATTGAGCTCTAAAGGAAGACAAGGAAGACAAGGCTCTCTAGGGCTTGAGCCAGCCTCCAAGGTTGGCCTCCCCTCTCCCACAGGCCCACAGACTGGCACCAGGGCATCCCCTACAGGAGCTATGACAGCACAGGGCAAAGGGACCCCTGCCTGGGAGCCCAGGACACCTGCTGGGCTTGATACTGCTGACTCCAGAGGTTGGTGATGGGGCCCTTTGCCCATCAAGAAGATACAGTGGAAGAAGACACCAAATAAACAGAACTCAACTCCAAGTCCTGCGCCTACACACAGACACACAGAAAGGGGGGGCTCGAGCCTGGCCCGGCCTGCAGTTAAGCAGAAGTGAAGGCCAAGGCAGGGCCAGGGTATCAAAGAAACATGGGTTATTTGAACCCAAAGGGCTGACAATCTAGTTCTTACCCTGGGGCTTGTGCACTTAAAAAAGTCACTTTTGTAACAATTTCAATATAATTGATTTCCTTTTCTAATCCTATGTGTTTGAAAATGTTGTAAGGGGTCCATAGATCTCCCCAAGCTGCCAGGAGACCCTTCAATCCAACCCCCTTACTTTATAAAGGAAGTAGACCAAGAAACAAGTAGGAATTTGCCCCAGATAATACGGGTAGTAAAGTAGCAGAGATGGAGGGAAGGAGGCCCTTGGGTCAAATGCTTCTGAACAAGCAGGTTGCCAGGGATGGCTTCCAAGAGCCATTCCCTCTAACCCAGTTGGAAGTCATTGGTCCCACTCAAGACAGAGAAGGGAATAGCTATTTATAGAATCCGGGGTTTGGAGCTAGAAGGGACTTTACAGGTCACCTACTCCCAGAGTTGTCAAACACGTGGCCCACAGCACACCAAATTAAAGTGTAATTGGGAAATATTTAACAAAGCAAATTATAATGAGAAATGCATAAACGTAGTTTTCCAAGTCAACATGCAGCTTGCAGGGGCCTTTAGCAGGTTCTGTCTGGAGTTTGCCACCCCTGATCTAACTCAAATCCTTTTATTTGACCCATGACGGAGGCTAACAGATCAGAGATGACAAGGTCACAAGGAGGCTTTGGGTCTCACTCAATTTAACTCTTCCCTCACACCATGATACAGAAGAGAGAGGTAGATGGTCACAAGGGTTTGGCTCTAGGTGTTTCTTCTTTGGGGGAAGACAGGGTTGGCATCATGCCCCCACCAAGTCAGGGACTGGAGGAACCAGACAGAGGCATAGGGTGCCAATGCACTCATGTTTATTGCACAGGATGGGGTGGGAGTGGGGCAGGGGTCTCCCGCAGGGGCCCCGTCGGGTTAGTTGGAGACAAGACTCGAGAGTTGCCACCTTTTTGTGCCATTATCAGTTATACATTCAACAAAATGGCAGCAGCTGGATGGGTGAGGGGAGTGGAAAGTGATGCCCATCTGGGAAGTGGGAAAGCCTCAGTTAGGGAGATAGGCTGCATGATCAGGGGTGTATGGCTGAGTGATCTGATAAGAACTCAGTGCGGTGTGGGGTGAGGACCCCAGAGCTAAAGACTCTCCCCTTTACTCCCCACCCCCACCCTTACTCCAGACCACTTCAGGAAAAGACACAGAGGTATTGGCTACTTGTGTAGGCAGGTCCTTGGCTCTCCGCTCATCTCAAATCCCAGACCTCTCTAGGGGAATTCTCCAGACTGCCCCCACCCCCTTACCGAAGGCCCTGAGGGAACTGGAGGGTCTCTTTGGCTGGGAGCCAGCTGGCTGCTGCTGCTTTTTCACTCCCCACTGCTGAGCTAATGGGAACCAGGGGAGCCCATTTCGTAAATGAAGACAAGATGGGGGACAGGTTTAGCCAATACTTTCCAGAGACAAACTTCATAACCTTAGCACTTTACCCCTAAGCCACCTTCTCCTACCCATGGGGCTCAGACCCCTGAGCCCTTCTATCTCCCCATGTCCCCTGAGCTCCAGTTTGGCCAGGCTGTGGGTTCTGAATTTAGGACATGCAGACAAGTGCGCGCACATGGACACACACACACACACACACACACACACACACACACACGAATGCACGCACACCACGAAGACCAGGACAAACAGTACTTGTGCATGTCCAAATACACACACCAGGACAGACAGCATGGACCACGTGCTGCCCAGAGGACCACAGTGCCCTAGGCAGGATGACTTCCACAACCTTAGTGTCAGGGTCACCAGGCAAAGGCAGGGGCAGTGGAAAGGCAGGGCAGCAGCTCAGTTGGGCTGGACACTACGCTTAACAAAAATAACCCAAAACCAAAAAACAGGAACACAGACCGAGGAAAACACACCAGGCAAGGGGGCCTCTGCAAAGCTGCCTGACCTCGATGTCCCTGGAAGAGTGGGACAACCCTGGTCTTGTTTGGGGTTTCTGGGAAGAGATCCAAGGGACCAGTAGCCAGTGGACCACCACCCCTTGAGGATCCCCAAGCACCTACCCTAGGAGAGGCAGGGTAGCATTCTCCCCCCATTTTACAGATGGGGAAACTGAGGCACAGAGGTGACATAAGCCCCCCTAACCTTGATGCTGAGGGTGGCTCAGAGGAGAAAGGAAGGAAAGCAAGGGGCCAGAGTCCCTAACATCCTGGGAAGCAGGGATGAGAGTGGAGAATTTGTAGGAGGCCCCTTTTCCATTGTTTACAATTTTTATTTTTAGGGGAGCAGGAAACCTATCAGACTTGGTCTGGTAGGCAACATAGTACAATGGGAAGAACCCTACTCTTGGACTCAGTTCAAGTTAGGGCTTTGCCACTCCTAACAGGATGACCTTATACACACCCCTTCCTTTCTGTGAATCTCAGTTTCCCCATCTAAAAAAAATGAGGTGCTAGCCACTCTCTCAGGCCTTCCCACTCTGACATCCTAAGTTCTAGGGTCTCTTCCACTTTGACAGCCTGTGTTCTACTTTTTACATTTTATTCTATGTCCTATAGTTGTCTAGGAGAGGCAAAGCAAGATCTCAGCGCCATGGTGCCTGGGAAAGGACAAAGGGACCTGGGATGCAGACATGAACCTTCTCTCTGATCAACCAAGAGTGAGAGAGAAGGGGATGGGAGGTCGGTGGGGCTGGGGAGGTGGTTACATGAAGAAATTAGCCATCGTTTACCTTGCCTGAGCTCAGGCCCCCTCACTCACACAGACACACACAGACAGACACACATGGATGTCTATGCTAAAGGTCTATGGCTTCTATGATGCAGAGAAGAGAGCAAAGGCTCTCTTGAATGTCAGCAGGAATGAGACAGGGCTTTGGTCTTGGATGACAGAACTGAGCCAGGCTGAGCGGGGGAGGCCCAGGTCCTGGTCCCCCTAGAGGCTCCCCTCCAGGCCACCTCAGTCCTGGGGAGGTGAGGGAGAAAGGAGGCAGTGAATACCTCTGCCCCAACCTGGCCTGGCTACCAGTCCCATCCTAGGCCCAAGCGAGGGTCACAAGTTGGAAGACAGCCTCGATCTGGCTGAGTCCACTTCATGAGCGCTGGCAGCAGAATCCTTTCGGGCAGCCCCTGAGTCCTGGGTTGGGGCCGGGCCTGGGCCTGCATACATGGAGCCACTAGACAGCTGGTGTGGCAGGGCAAGGCGAGTTGGGCCAGGTCCCAGGCGAGGAGTGGAGCTGCTGGCTTCCCGGGAAGTGCTGGGTGGGGGGCCAGGGCTGGGGCCCGAGGGCTGGGGCAGGGAGGGCTGGGAAGCAGACAGAGGCCTGGACTCATGGCTCAGGCAGGATGTGTGCAGGGCTTGTGTGCTCTTGTGGGAAGTGGGCCTTTGGGGTGAGCCTGGGCCTCGGGCTGGGCCAAGGGAGAGTTGGGAACCTGACTCACCCTTGGCCCCATACGGGAAGGTCCGGCTAGCCCGTGGGCTCTGCGATGGGGGACTGGCTGTGGCTGGGGGAGGAGGGGGTTGAGGCGGTGGAGGGGCTTGGAAGAGAATGGGCGAGACCGAGAAGGGGCTGGGCACGGCTTGGGCGTACATCATCCGAGGGGAGCTCAGTGCCAGGGGACCCACCAGAGGGCTGGCCATCTGCGGGCAGAAGCTCATGGCAACCGCCTGCTGCAGAGTGGCAATGGCCGAGGTGACCTGGGGCTGGGCCGCTGGGTAAAGCCCAGGATGCTGGCCTAGCTCCGCCTGCTGCACCATCTCCCGGTCATACTTCACAATCTCCTGGATGATTTCGTTCTCCTGGTTGTTGAAGACCCCCGAGTGCAGGTCATGTTGAACCTTGTGCAGAAGGATTGAGTTCTTCTTGCCTGGGAGGGGAGGTCACAAGGTGTGGGGGTGAGGACAGGGCAACCTCACTCCATACAGTATCCAGGAGACGGGGGATTCAGGAAATAGGAGACCCAGGTTCAAATGTGACACGCTGTGGTCCCTGGGAGAATCCCTTGGCCTCTTAGGGACTAATCTGTCCTCTGGAAGATGGTGATATTGATGTATATGATTTCTAAGCCCACCCCGCCCCCAGCTCTGACATCCCGGGTTCTAAGGGCCCTCCTAGCTCTGACACCTTGGGTTCTAAGGGCCCTCCCAGCTCTGACATTCTATGTTCCAAGGGCCCTCCCAGCTCTGACACCTTGGGTTCTAAGGGCTCTCCCAGCTCTGACAGCCTGGGTTCTAAGGGCCCTCCCAGCTCTGATATCCCATGTTCCCAGGACCCTTCCATTCAGCTTTGACATACCACCAAGACTCCTTCCATTACAGATGTTCTTTAGTGGCTCTCCTGGCTCTGACATCTCATGACCCTTTTGCAGCATCCCTCAGACTCCTTAACCTCTGAACCCCTTATTCTTTGTTTCCTAGCCCTCCCTCCCTTGGCTCTCCACTAACCAATTCGGTCAAGCCGGTCAATGGCCACAGTCTCGAAGGCCCGCCTCATCATGGGATACTCCTCTAGCACTTCATTAAAGTTGTCCACACTCAAGGAGTAGAGGCGGCAGTAGGTGTCAGCCCGGACGCTGGCTGTTCGGCGGCCCCGGGTCAGCAGGCAGATCTCTGCAGGGGCCGCAAGAAGCTGTCAGTGTGGGCCTTCTCATCCCTCCCCATGCCTCTGGGTGCCCGGCCACTCCCAGCTGGGCCCCAGACCTAATGATGGAAGGGATCGGGGGAAATGAGGCTGATGGTACCCCAACAGTAGTACCCTGTGGTGGAGTCACCCCAAAGGTCCTCAGGAAGCACAGGACCACTTCTACTTCTGTATGTCCCAGGGGATGGGCCTGGGGGTCCTGTCGGATGGGCACACTAGGAGAAGCAGCCAGGGCTGGAGCAGGGACTGAGATGGAGGCCAAATCCCCAACTCCAGGTTGAACCCTAGCGATCTCATGCTTCTGGGCAGATAGGGAGCACCCAGTTGTCACAGGATGTTGCAAGGTGTATTGAAGACCTGATCCTCCATATTTGTCAGTCACTAGGCTTGGGGTTTCAGGCCTGGTGGGACATAAGGACCACTCCCTTCTCTGTAGTGTCTCTAGATGCCAGTTCCTGTTCCCTCAAGTTTTGTGGACAATTCTGGGACAACTTCTTTTTTTAGAAGGGAAGAGGGAGGTTGGTACATTGACCCAGGCCTGAAAACAGGTGAATTTTTCAGGCTTGAGATGTATTAAAAGAATTCTAGATCCCTCTTCATCTCCCTTTTATCCATAAGTCCTCCATATACTTCCCCATTAGAGGTTAGGGTCCTTAGGAGGAGTATTTATACTCCCCAGAACTGAGTGCAATGACCTGTATACAGTAGGTGCTTAGCAGATGTTGGCAGAATAATAAGAGCTCACATTTACAGAGAATGCTTTGAAGTGCTGTTCTCATAAGAACCCTGTGGGGTACGGAATAAAATTATAACTCTTCCCAATTCAGAGAGGATTAAACAGGCCAAATGACCTTGGCTCACACAGCTTAGCTAGTAATATGAGGCAGGATTCAAACCCACACCTCTTGACTCCAAGCCTAGTAGGGTGACTTCTACACTATGCTATTGAATGACAGCAATAATTATTAGGGCTAGCACTTTAAGGTTTGCCAAGCGTTTGACAAATATCTTCATGTGGGAGGTAGGTGTTATTATAATCCCCATTTTTCAGATGGGGAAACTGAGGAAGATAGCAGATAAGTGACTTGCCCAGGGTCACATAGCTAGTAAGTGTCTGAGGCTGGGGATCTGAACCCAGGTCTTCCTGACTCCAGGTCCATTGCTGTATCCACTGTCCCACCTGGCTGTCTCTGAATTGAAGTTACATGAACAAATGAACCCTTAGGTTAAAAGGAAGAAATGATTACTAATAACTAATGATTCAGGGAGATTCAGAGTTCCCCCTTTTCTGATTCACAGCTTCTCTATCTGATGCAACCCAACCCTACGAAGAATCTCTAATCTTAGAAGAATTCCATTCAGCTAAGTTTGGGTATGGTTCTTTTTGTCTAGAGAGCCCAAGACTGAGGGTAATCTGAGAATAGGGAGAGTTTCTCTGTCCAAGGGTGACATGATATCACTCTCAGCCTTTCATTTAAATATAGCTCATCTCCCACTGTGTTATGCAGTCAGAGTTGACCGCCACCCCTCAGGAGCTCCTACTCCTTAAAAGGAAGGGTATCTGAACTGTGAGCTAGCTGCCATGATCATCTTTGATCTAAGAGCCAAATGACTATCCTTTTATTAATCATGCGCTGGCCTTATTAATAAAATGATTAAATTACCTAGAAACTACGTCTCTTGAACATCACAAAGATTTGGGCTTAAGGTCAAAGAAATCTGTCCCAAATGGAATGGCAGTGAGAGGTCACCGTCAGTGGACATTCTCAGACAGAGGCTGAAGGACCCACGTTGGGGGTATTAAAGAAGGGGAGTCTGTCAGAATAGATGCTTCCTCAGATTTCTTTTATCTCTCAAATTCTTTAAGTTACAGATGAGCACTTATTCCTTAACAGAAGGAAGACCTTTCTAAGGATCAGAGCTGTCCCACCCTGGGATGGACAGCCTCAGGAGATTAAGTCTCCCATCCCTGGAGGCATCCAAGCAGACAGACCTCTACTTGGGGAAGGAGGTTGGCCTGGCAGTCCTCTGAGGTCCCACCCTGCCGCAGGGTACCAGCCAAATCGCCTTCCTGCTGGGGGTGGGGGAGGGTGGCCATACCCGAAGGATACAGTTTTGGGGGATGAGGCTATGCCCAGATTGTCTCCAGGGACACTCACCCCCAAAATAGGAGCCGTCCGAGAGTTTCATCTCCTTGTTGCCTTTGGTGAGGACACTGACCACGCCGTGCTGAATGAAGTACATTTTCTTGCCAATAGTACCCTCACGAATGATGTAGTCCCCAGGCTGAAAGACCTCAAATTTGAGCTTGGTCAACATAGCTGTGACAAAGTTGGGGTCTGCATTGGCAAAGAGAGGCATGGAGGCCACCAGCTTTCGGCAGTTGAAGTTCACGATCTCCTATGAGCATGAAGAGAGAGGAGAGTGGTCATCAGAGAAGGCAGAAGGCCTATGGCGTTGGGTTCATCTAAGGTGGGGAGGTGAGAGGGGGAGAGGTAGGGGGCATTCAACTCAAGGAGAATGTATTCAGGGCCTACTAAGCACCAGGCATAGACATTGAAGGCCCCTGCCCTCATGATGCTTATAGTTTACTGAGGAAGAAAGAGGACCTGACAATACATATACAGACAAGCTAATACAAAATGTAGGGGGAGGGTCTGGGCCTGGAGTTTCATTGGTATAAGGAATCCTAGATGAGGAAAGTCCCTCCAGCAAGGCAGTCAGCACCTTCTCTGGAACTAATAGGCTGAGAGTACTTCCCTGGGAGGACTCCCGAGACCCTTTTTGGGGGTCTACGAGGTCGAAACGATTGTCATAATAATACCAAGACATTTTAATTTCTGATGTGGTAAATATCAACAGCTATAACCCATATAAACAAAAGTTCTTGGGGAAGGGTCCTCAATACTTTTTAAGAGTGTAAAAGGGTCCTGGAACCAAAAAGTTTTGAGAACCACTGTCTCAAAGAGTTGCCTAGGGCACTGAGAAGTTGTCTTACCTAGGATGACAAAGTCAGTATGTGTCAAAGGCTAGACTTGAACCCAGGGCTTCCTGGTTTCCTGTGTAGTTCTGTATCTACTAGGCTGCCCTGGCACACTCTCCCTCTCTCTCTCTCTGTCTCTCTCTCTCTCTCTGTCTCTCTCTTTCTCTCTGTCTCTGTCTCTTTCTCTCTTTCTCTGTCTCTCTCTGTCTCTCTGTCTTTCTGTCTGTCTCCCTCTCTCTCCCTATTTCTGTCTTTCCTCCTCTCTCTAATCATTCTTCTCTCCCTCCCCTCTCTCCTCAATCTTTCTGTCCCCTCTCTCCCCTCCTTTGCTCTCTCTCTTCTCTCCATTTGTCTCCTCTCTCTAATGATTCTCTTTCTCTCCTCTCTCTCACTCTCTCTCCCCTCCATACACAAACACACACACAGAGGTTTTTTTGGGGGGGAGGTACTGTCTCAACTGGGGGGACTCAGGAAAGGCACTCTATATGAGAGGGCCCTGCATAGAACCCTGAAGGGAAGTCCTTTGCAGCCCCGGGAGGATTGCCTGGTCAGAAAGACAGTGGGGAAGAAGTCAGAAGGGGAAGGCAGGACAGATGAGAAGAGGACGAGCTGGTAGAGAGAACAGAGCCCTAGGCTATGAGTCAGTCCAGACAATCAGGTTTCGAGGCTGAGGTGGCAAAGCATATAGAACACATAACTTGGGGTCAGGAAAACTTGACTTCAAATACTTAGCTGTCACATCACCGTCTGCCTCACTTTCCTCAGCTATACAGTGCCTGCCACATGGTAGGGGCTCTATAAATGGGAGTTAAAGTATTGTGATTATTATTTTTATTATGAGCTCAGCTGTATGACCTCATTCAAGTTACTCTTACTTCTCAGCCTCAGTTTCCTAATCTTTAAAATGAGAAAGAATGTTCCCTGTCTAGCTTCTCTCCCAAGGGGGTTGCAGTAGGACACTTCTGGCATCAGAGGACCTGGGTTTGAATCCTCTGATGCTTCCTCTGTGTGACCTAGGACCAGTCACCTGATTTCCCCCAGGCCTCAGTTTCCCCATCTGTAAATTAAGGAAGGTGGGTTAGATGACTTCGAAGCCTCTAGACAGAGGATGTTAGGATTCCTTGAAGTCAGGAGATGAAGGTATTTGGTGATTTGGAAAGCGTGGTAGAGATGTAATTGCTCTCAGATGAGGGGAAGAGGGGAAGGTGGGAGGTGATGGGGACCAGGGGCCAGGCAACCCCTTTCTCTGCTAGGTCCAAGTCTTCCCTGGTGGCTGACTCAGAATCATCAGGGTCTCACCTCTCGAAGGGGCCCATTTAGCTCGCCAAGGATACTGTCCTCATCAAACATCTTGCCTTGGTACCGATGTTCGTAGTAGTCATGAATCTTCTGCCGGAAGTCAGCGGGCAGTTTGTGGAAAGACATGTACTGCTCCACCTGCTTATACTGTAGGTTGGGGACAGAGAGAGAGCAGTCAGGGCCTGCCTTTCCCTGGCTAGTCCCACCCCCACCCCCTGGTGCAAGATGCTGCCCTAGCAAGCCCCTGGCACACCTCCCATCCTGCATCAGCACCATCTCCTAATAGCTAAGAAGCCTTCAAGCTGTTATCTCATTGGATTCTGCCCAAGGACCCTGTGAGGCAGATGCTTTTAACATGGCCATTTTACAGATGAAAAAACTGAAGCTAAGGGGCTAGGTAACTTGTCTAGGATCACATAGCTAGTAAGCATGTGGAGTGAGACTTGAACCCAGGTCTTCCTGACTCCGAGTCCAGTTCTCTGTTCCACTATACCACTTAGCTATCCTTGGATTGTTCCCCAGCACTCTATGGTACCAGTCTGAACTCAAATCCACAGTTCTCCCTTTTGTGCCTCTTGTGTCAGCCCAAGTAACAGTCAGGAAGAGCGAGAGGGGAGCAGGAGGAACCATATTCCCAAGGGTAATCATGTAGTGGAAAGTTTGCTGGGTTTGGAATCATTATGCCTGGGTTTAAATCTCAGGTCTCCAATTAGCTGTGTGACCTTGGGCAAGTAACCTAATCTCTCCTGGGCCTCAGTTTCCTCAATGGTAAAATAAGGTATGTGTGGAGGGAGGTGAGGAAGCACTCTGAGGTCTTTTCTAGCTTTATGTCTAGTCTCTCAGGGTTCATTATTCCACTGGGATATTTCCAGGAAATCTCCTTCCTGAAAAATGGTTGGAAAAACCAAGAGTCTAAATCAAGACTAGGCCCACAGGGAGACAGCAGCCACTTAAGGGGTTTCCAAATAAGAGCTCAAGCCTGGACCATACCGGAAACTGCCAAGACGGGCATCTATGTTGGCCGCCTGGGAGTGACAGGCAGTACCAGGAGTCAGGGGGATGCCCAAGCATATTTCCTGCTCCCTGCTCCCCCCCATGCCCTGCGCTGGCCCCAGCTGCAACCTCCCTGAGGTCACCAAGAACCCGTGATGGCTGACCGGGTGGTGCCACCCCCTCATTGTTTGGGTGCAAGGGACCATTGGCTTCTGTTTGGGAGGTACCAGTATGGGCATGATGCCCAAACATGAGCTGGGAGGTATGATTAGAGAAGGCATGAAGGCAAAGAGGTTCAGGCTGGAGCTCACCCCGGCTGGCACCCCTGGGCACCACTAGGAGGAAGCTCTTGCCTCAAGCCCCAGCATGAGGGCCAGCTGAAACATTCCTCATCCCTTGTCCCCACCTCCACCCCTGAAATACTGGTCCCAAGTGAACATCCTATATCGGCATGTCTGGGGCCAGTTCCCTCTCCTAGCCTGATCCTGAACTGAGATTGTGGATGACTCACTGCAGTCTCTCCCCATTGTTGGGGACAGAGAAGGAGCTGGTTGCAGTGAGAAGGTAGTGATAACATTCAGTGACTTCATGACCAGAGGACTGGTACACGGAGTCAGGAACCTGTCCCTGTCACTTACTAGCTCTGTGACCTCAAGAAAAGTGCCTCAGCGTCCTCATCACTAACATGGTGATAATAAGACCTGCAGGACCTGCTTCACAAAGGTGTTATGAAGCCCAGATGAGAGCATGTAGATAAAATGTTGCGTAGACTTCAAAGTGTTCTATAAAGCCAGCAGCTAACATCATTAGGGAATGGGGGTGGGTGCTGTCCATGGTACCAAATCCCAGGGACTAGACTGGGCCCACATTATTCTCCCTCATTCCTGAGGGGGGCTGAGGGCAGGGGCCCCATCTCTACCACCCTCCCCACCCCTCCTCCCCCACCACCACTCACCCAGACCCACCTTCTCCTGGTACTGGCGCCGAGAGGAGTCCAGGGACTGAATGAGGGCCGTGGCATGGCCAATGAACATGGCGTAGCAGGTGGCCCCCACAATCATGCTCAGCATTGTCAGCCAGATATCTGTCATGCTCTCTGGGGCTTGGCGCCCGTAACCAATGCAGAGCATGTGGCTCATGGCCTTGAACAGGGCGAAGGAGTACAGCTCACTCCAGGAGTGGTTCTAGAGTAGAAACAGGGGAGATTCCACCATGGGGAGGCTGCCACAGCTGGGCTGTGACTCTTGTGCCAGGCCCCAAGGCCATCCACCCTCAACCCCCTTGTCAGTCACCTGTCTTCCAAACCACATAGTCATTCTCAGCCACAGACCAACTGCCACATGGCTCTGCCCCTTATCTATTGACCCTGGGCAAATCCCTTCCTTCTCTAGGCCTCAGTTTCCCCATCTGTCAAATGAGGAAGTTGATTCAATTCTCTCTAAGGTTCCTCCCAGTTCTGACATCCAGTGTTCTTAAGGGCCCTCTGAGCATTGACACCCTGTGCTCTAAGGGTCCTCCCAGCTCTGACATCCTGGGTTCTAAGGGCCCTCCCAGACTTGACATTCTCTGTTCTAAGGTTCCCCTCAGTTCTGATATTCTTCATTCTAAGGGCCCTCCCAGCTCTGAATTCTGTGTCCTAAGGTTCTTCTCAGCTCTGACACTCTGTTCTATAAAACAGAAAGAGAGGAAAAAACACAAAGCTGGAGAAACAGCTAGAGGCAGGCACAGAGGCTGGAAGCTGAAGGAGGTCCAGTCAGAGAAAAGAGGACATGGTCAGTGGCTGGAGGAAGAGAGACTGGGAGGGGGTCAAGGCAGGAGGCAGCCAGGGAGGGGTGGCTCTGTCCCCACAGCTGTGTTCCTGAGGAGCTTTCCCCTCCTGCGTCCTCATTTGCCCTTCTCCAGGGATGGGGGAGGGGGAGGCCATTCAGAAAAACTGTCCCCTGTGCAGAGTGCTCGAGAACAAAGGCTGCAGCTGGCGCCTGGCTCCCAGATCCTGCTCGGACACTCATTCCTTTGCTCCCTTCCTCTGCTTTCCTGGCTAGGCTGTCCAACCCCCACTCCTCCCAGCTCAAAGCCTTTATGGGGGCCCCATCCCAGGCCCCAGGGAAGGTCCACCACCCGGGCAGTGGGTTGGGAGGTGGCAGGGTCAAGCTCAGGAACTGGGATGGGTTTGGGGGGTTTTGGGAGGGCGTGGGGCAGAGGAGCCTGGGACGTCCGGTTCAAGAGCTGAGGCTTGAGAAATTTTGTGTCTTCTTTTGTTCTGTTCTGGGAGGGTCAGGAGGTTGGGCAGAGGACTTACCACCATGCCGTTGATGGAGACCCAGCAGTTCTTGGGGAAATCCTGTAGCATGGGCACCAGGAACTGAAGACAGCCATCCCAGTGGCACAGAAGCAACATCATGCTGATGAGGTTGAAAATGCGCATGACGGCACTGGCCAGGTCATAGGTCATGTGGAAAATCTAGGGACAGGGGTTGGAGGGAACCAATGAAGGAGAAAGAAGGGATGTCCCACCTTTACCCCCCCCCCCCCTTCATCCTGGTTTGGTGTCTAGGGAGTGATCTGGACAGAGCAGGTGTCGTTCAATGTCCATTTTTCAGATAGGAGAAATGAGGACACTTCCCCAAGCCACACATGGAACCAGTGAAGTGAAGCTGGAACCTAACTAGAGCTCCTGGGTTTATCAGACTGGGGCTTAGCACACTCGAGTGCCAGGCCAGAAAGGCGAAGGACAATCAATCCATAGACACTCTCCCCCTATGTATTCAGGCCCATCCCCCTATATACAAGCAAAGGGAAAAACTCAGAGATAAATACAGAAATGCAGAGAAAGAACCAATCAGACAGAGGGACAGAGACAGAGAGACAGAGAAACAGCACCCAGAGAAAGAAGTCAGAAAGAAACACCCACAGGGACAGAGATCCCTAGCAGAGACATAGAGACCAACACAGACACCCAGAGGTGGCCATAGGAGATGCAGATGCCCAGACAGGAGGAGCAGCCCCATCCTATTCATTCTCTCATCCAGCCCAGCCCCCTATGTCTCTCCAAACACACACACAGACTATTTACAGCCTGGTCACACCCCCTGGCTAGACACCCAACACCTACACACACACAGAGGAACAGCCCCACCTCAGACATGCCAGGCTATTTAAAGCCATGACATACCCTCCCCCCACCCCACTCCCAGCTAAACACCCCCCTCCCCTGCCCTTTTTTTATTCATCCAGAGACACACACTGAGAGCTAGGCAGAGTAGTTGGGAGGGAAGGACAAAAGTCATGCTTGAGGGGATAGATCCTCAGGTGGGCTCAATCTCTCAACACAGGGCGCTCCCATCTTTGCAGACTCAGCTCCAACGATACCTCCTTTGGGAAGTTTCCCTGGCCCCCACCCCAAGCCCTCCCCCACTGACCTAGGATGAGATCAACCCTCAAATCTCTGAGTCTTTCCCACAGCCCTGCTCTCAGTCTAACTACTGCTGGTTCAGTGGAAAGAACCCTGAATTTAAGTAGGAGACTTGAGTTCAAATTCTGACTTTAATTTCGCCAAATGAGTCCTCATTTGTAAAATGCTTATGTTACCTGCCTCCCAGGACAGTTGTAGGCCTAGCCCCAAGTAAAGGGTTTAGAGGCCCAGTCTGGCCTGGAGACACAAGAGCTGCTGTTATTATTAATATCCATTAAGCCATAAAATGGCATCAAAAGTGGAGCAATGATTTGCGATCATAAGTATAGTTATCTGTGCGATGTAGCTTATATCCCCTGCTAGACTTTGTAGTGGTAGGAGCTTGTCCATCTTTGTGAATGGCTCGGCTCAGCTCAGCACATAGTAAGGTCTTAGCAAATGTTTGGGAGAAAGAGGGTGAAAGGCAGGGAGAGATACAAAAGAATGGGGGGAGAGGAAAGGGGACTGAATAAGAAAGAAGGGGAGAAAGGGAAGGAAGAAAAGGATGGAAGAAAGGAAGAGGAATGGAGAGGGAGGGGAATAGGAGAAAGAAAAGAAAGCAAAAGGGGAGTGAGGGAAGAAAGCCATGGAAAAAGAGAGAGATGGAGGAAAGGAGAGAAGAGTAGAAGGAGAAGGAAGAAAGAAGGAAAATAAAAAGGAATGGAGGAATAATGGAGTGGAGGAAAAGAAGGAAGGAAAGAAGAAGTAACAAAAATGAGAAAGGACATATGAAAGAGAAGAAGAAAGGAGAGGAGGATGAGAAGGAAAGAATAAGGAAGAAAATTTACCAAAGACTACAGGAAGGAAACGAGAAGGAAGGAAGGAAAGAAGGGAGAGGGAAGGCAATAGAAAGGAAGGAATGTTTTCATTCTGTGTCCTTCCTCTCTCCTCCAGGGACCAGGAGCAGCTCCAACTCCCTAACGAGATGAGGAGCCAAACCCCCTCTAAGCCATGGCCTCACCTCTTCCCACTGGTGGATGTAGCGAATGAGGCGGGAGAGGCGCAGCAGGCGCAAGAGACTGAGGATCTTGGTAAATCGGACAATGCGTAAGGCGCGGGCAGTCTTGTAGACCTCCGAGTCAATGCCCTTCTCTACAATGAGGAAGATGTAATCCACAGGGATGGAGGACACAAAGTCCACCACAAACCATGTACGCAGATACTTCTTTTTGATCTTCTCGGGGTCTAGAATGATCTCAGTGTTGTCCTCTATGACAATGCCAGTGCGGAAGTTCAGAACCAGGTCCATGAGGAAGAAGGTGTCTGAGACCACATTGAACACTATCCATGGTGCTGTGGTCTCATCCTTGAAGAAGGTGATGCCCACAGGAATGATGATGAGGTTCCCCACCATGAATAGCAGCATAGTGAAGTCCCAGTAGAACCTGTGGCCAGGGAAAGTGGCAGTTGGTCATAGCATTCAAGGTTCCAACTCCCATCTCCAACCCTGTCTACCCCTTGTCTCTGAGAAGAAGCTCCCTCCACTCCCACCCAAACTCACAAAATAGGACAGCTAGAAGAATAGTGAGAGGCAACCTTTATGGGGAAACTGAAGCACAGAGAAAGGAGATTGCCCAAAGTCCCAGAATGAATAAGTAGAAGAGCTAGGAACAGAACCCAGGTATCCTGACTACTGGTCCAGAACTCTAGACACTTTACATTCTCCTTACAATTAGAACTGTTCAAAAGAGGAATGGAGATAGAGATGGAGAAGGGGAAGGAGAGGGATGAAGGGAGGGAGGGGGAGAGAGAGATAAGTGTGTGTGCGTGTGTGTGTATGAGAGAGAGAGAAGAGTTCCTCATTACTGGAGGCATTCAAGTGGAGATGAGGTTAGCCTCCATAAGAAAACTATAGAGGTGATTCCTGCACCAAGAGCAAGGCTGCGCCAGAGGACCGCTGAAGTCCCTTCCAGTCTTTAGTCTAAATAGGGCTTGACCTCCATTGTGTCATGGACCCCTTTGGGAGTCTAGGGACACTTATGGAATCCTTCTTGGACTAATATTTTTAAAGGCATAAAATTAAAATACATGGAATTACAAAGGAAACAAATTATATTGAAATAATTATAAATTTTTTTAAGTTTGCAGATCCTAGGTTCAGAACCCCTCGATAATATCCATCAAGGACTGAATTTCACTGGTGGGAAAGACCTTGCTGAGCAGCAGGTGCAACTTCCTCATTTTACACATGGGGAAGCTGAGGCCCAAAGAAAGAGAAGTCTGGAGTCCTGATCATCTCCAATAGCTCCCCCAAGTGGGGTAGGAAGTTGGGAGGACACAAAGCTAGGAGCTATGGATGTCTTTCCAGTGGACTATAAGGCAACAGGGTGGGATTTGGAAGGGTGGCAAGAAGTACTTAGGAGGGACTTGGAAGAGTCAAAAAAAGAGGCAGAGGATTTGGGTGAATTTTTCATAGAAAGACAATCTTGGTTTTCAAACATTCCATCAAGCCGACTTCAGCATTTCTGCTGGGGCAGAAGCTGAGGGAAGAAGGGGATAAGCCCCCAATAATCCTGGGCCCTAGATCTTGATGTCCCCATGCTCCCTGCATCCCCATGCTCCCTGCATCCCCATGACCTTTCCCAGGATGTTGCAAGGTCACAGGCAGCAGCAAGCGAAAGAAGGCCTGAGAAACTCTCATAATTTCCCTTAGCAAAGCTAAATACCAGGATGGGGATTCAGGGAGGTTTTCTGTCCTGCTCCACTCCCAGGTTCATACCTCAATGCTCCCTGTGTGGATTCCTTAAAGGCAAGCCTGCAAGATGGGTCAGGAACCAGGCTTCCCCCTCCTTCTCCTGCCCAAGGCCCTCAGCTCCCAGACACAGAGGCGACCTAGAATGCATCAAGTCCCCTCATCCCCCTCACTAAGCCCTCCATCTTCCTCCATCCCCATTCCCCTCCTCCAACACCAGCTGTCTCCTTGATTTTTCCCATCTTTGCTGCCATCAAGACAAATTATCCCACCCCCACCCCCACCTGGGGCTGGGCATTAATGAGATTTCCCAAGACAGAGAGCTCACTATCTCCCAACGCAGCCTTTTCCACTTTGGGACAATTCAGATTGTTAGAAAGTTTTTCCTTACATTGAGCCAAGATCTGATTCAGCACATCCTGCCCTGTTCTTAGTCTCTGGGGTCAAGCAAAAGTTTTTAGGAGTCAGCCTTTTTAATACCTAAAGACAACACTCATAGCCCTTTACCCCAAAATCTTCACGTAGCAGGGTTGCCAGACCACTGGTAGCCCCCACTTCCTAAATATGACTCTAGAACTGGACACAATACATAACAGACAGGACCTGACCAGGACTGACATCTCCTCAGATCAAGGAGAGACCTGCCCCTAGACTTCACAGGGGACTGCTGCCCATCTTTCTCCCCTCCACGATCCTATAGTACTAGGAGAGTTCCTGATGCTGTCACTGTATAAGGGAGGCCACTGGGACTCAGGCTTCTTCCACTGAAATCCCAGCATGGTCCCTTCCTCGACTGGACAAGGCCACTCCATCTTCTCAAGTGTCCTCAGCTGGCCCATAGCAGCTCTGGAACCTAGCCATGCCCAAGCAAGTACCCATGTCACTGCCAGCCCGACCAGCCCCAGGTTGAAGAACCTGGCTCCAACCCTGAGATCTCCTCTCTCCCTCTGCTGAAGTTAAAGGCACATTGGCATGATGGAAAGAGCCCTGGATAGGCAGTCAGAAAGGCTGGGTTCAAGTCTTGGCTTTGCCAGACTCACTGTGTGACCCTAGGCAAGGGGCATTGGCACTACTCTTCTCTACACATCCGAGGCAAGGGATGTGATTCAGAGTTACTTCTTAGCTCTAAACACAGTTCAGCACCTAAAAGAGATTTTCCCAGCTCAAGGCCAAAGGTGAAAGAGGTCAGAAGGGGGCAATGACAAAAAATGGGACAAGCTTCTGATCCGCAAGCAAGCATCAGGAAAACTACAGCCTGGGCCAGGAATCATTTGTGGTTAGGGATCTGGGATCAGAATTTAAAGATCAGAGGTGAAGAATTAAGACTCATAATTTGGGAGTTTCCCCTCCATTTTCCACCTTCTTAGCACCAGCAAATTCTTTGGTAAGATACCCTTGAGTCTGGACAGAAAGTGAATAGTCCAGCCATGCTGGCATCCCTGGGATGGGAAGTCCCAGCACTCCTGGTTCAGAACCACCACTGAAATGAGCTCTACTCCTTTACTAGGTGGTGTCTTGAAAGAACTTGGAACAAATTGGGAGACATATCGTTGGCCTAGGGAGGCTTGGATGGATGGATAACTTGCTGGCAGGTTCTACTTGGCCAGCCTCTTGGGCTATGAGCATCAAGAGATGGCCCAGGGGCTCTTTTAGCCATTCAAGGAAGAGGAGAAAATGCAGTTGAAGCTACCATCCACCTCCTCAGACTAATGAAGCAAGGATTTTTCCCCGCTCCCTTAAACCTCTCCACCCCTCCCCCCACCCCCAAGCATGAGAATTATGGTTCTCTGTACCTTAAGTCAGAATTCCACACCACCTGTAGCAAGTTAGCTTAGGAAGAGACAGGATGGGGAATGTGGAAGAAGGCAGATTAAGCATCATGCTTGTTAGGTATGGTTCACCCACTGATTCTGCGACCTTGAAAGACTTCTTTAATCAGTCTGGGCCTTGTCTCCCTCATCTGAAAAACAGGTCTATCATTCTGGGTAGGTTATAGATAGAAAACACAATTGTCCACAAGAGAGGAGTCTGGGCTTTCAGGAGATAAGGCCCTCTGAAAACCCATGGGGTTAGGTTATTATCTCTAAAGCCCCCACCTCTCCCTCCCTTGAACTGGAACATAAGGGGTGAGGGGGAGAAGCATTAACTCAGTGATTCATGTCAGCTCTGTGGTTTATCCCAGAGATGATAATGCAGGAATTAATTTCCCAGGGATTTGTAAATAAGGTTTCTGGTTTGACCTCCAACCTTGTGATCGGCTGATCTTTATAGCCATCTGGGGAAAATTTAACCCACCCAAGATCAACTCAACCTTTGCCAACCTGCTGATCACAGAGGCTCAAAAAAGACCTAGAAACCCAAAGGATCTTGATCTGTCTAAAATAACCCTTCTCAAGCTAAGCTTCGAATTGTCTAAAGTCTTTGGACAAGGGCTAAGAGACTGCTTATGGGGGATACCACAGAGAGGCTTCCTCCACCTATGACTAGATCACCAGCTCAAAACTTTGTCTCTAAGTACATAAAACAAAATACATAAAATTACTCAAAAAATCATATTGAAATGTAGTGATCTCAATATTAAAAAATCACAGACCCTGGGTTAAGAATCCCTGAATAAGGTAATGTCTGAGGTACTTTATGATTTTGATATTCTTACATTCTGTATTTTCAGGTATTTCCATATTCTATACCCTAAGATATTTCTAATTCTAACATTCTCTTCGGTGTTCTAAATGCCTTCTTATCCCTAACATTTTGTGTTCTAAGGGTCCCCCCAGCTCTGCCATTCTATGTTCTAAAGGCCCTCCCAGTCCTGATATCCTGCATTCTAAGGGTCCTCCGAGCTCTGACATCCTGGGTTCTAAGAGCCCTCCCAGCTCTAAAATCCTGTGTTCTAAAGGCCCTCCCAGCCCTGACATCCTGAGTTCTAAGGACCCGCCTCAGCTTTGACATTTTGTGTTTTAAGGGCCCTCTGAGCTCTTCTGTGTGTAATGGATCTCTTTCTCCAGTCAACTGGAGGAGGTGGGGTACTACTGAGCGCAGGCTGGTATTTCAGGCACAGGCCTTCTAATGACATAGACTTCTCCAGTAATTCTAGAGCCAGCAAATACCCCACCCCACTCCATCACAGTACTACCCAAAAAAAGGGCCTAAACCAAAGCAGGTCAGATTAAGGGGAGATTTAAGAATCTTCCACTTCCAGAATCACAGAAGAATTAGTGCCTGAAAGGCATGACCACAGGTACAACAGTAATGTGTACACGTGTACAGCACACTTTACAGTTTGCAAAATCATTTCACATCCTTCATCTCCTTTAGCACACAAGAGATGGAGATGAGAAGGGTTATCTCTATTTTGCAGAACAGGAAACTGAGATCCAGAGAACAGAAGAGACTTGCCACATAGTGACAGAGCCATGATTAGAACCCAAGTTTCCTTATTTCTAATCCAGAGCTAATCATATCCCAGTAGCAAGGATATCAAAACCCTTGGGCAGACCTTCATCTCTAGAACACCAGCCTCTTGCCTCTTACTCCTTTACCCCATTCACTCATCCCTAAATACTAGATGAGGGGTGTGTGTGTGTGTGTGTGTGTGTGTGTGTGTGTGTGTGTGTGTTTACACACGCATGAGTAAATGCAATAGCTGCATACAAAAAAAAATCATGGGTAAGTGGACTAATGAGAGGAAGGAATGGAGGAGAAGATGCCAGGAGGCAAGATGCCTGAGTGTGGGGCCTGGCTCCACAGAGCAGGGGAACCTGGCAGAATTCCTCATGAATACTCAGAATAGTCAGAGAGTGGCTTCTCTCTCTTGGCCCTACTTACTGGCCCCAGGAAGGAGCAGACTTGTGTCTAGAGGGGTCCTTTCTTATTTACAATCAGAAGTCTTCCTAGCATAGGAATCAGGCATATGTAATTTTCCTTGTGGACGATTCAGGGTCTTCTCACACCTTGATGTCCCCAGTGCCTCTCACCAAGAGATCTAACCTGTCCCATACATCTGGACTCCCTCTCTTATTTCATCCAACTGTGAATCAAATGAGATCCAAGCTGAGAGGGACTTTAGAATGCAGCATGTCAGAATTGGGAGGGATCTTAAGAATATAGTGCACAGAATGTTAGAGTTGGACAGGACTTCACTCCCATCCCTTCCTTTTAGAAAGAGGGAAACTGAGGCTCATATGGAGGAAGGGACTTGCATAAGGTCACATAAAAAGCTAACACAACAGTCAAAACACGGAAGTCCAGGTTTTCTGACACCAGATTCAATCCTTTATATTATACTAAACGCAGACCTCCTGGATCCCCAACCTCTTCTCTATCCACACCACTTCCTCTCCAAGATATTAATTTCATCCTGGAGTGGTTTGGTTCAGAGAGTTTGGAACACCAAGGGGTAGGCAAGGAAGACTATTCTTTGTGGGATCATCTTCCCAGCTCAAAAGCATGGAGTTCTGAAGTGATCTAACTCTCCTGGATTAGGGAAGCCCACTGGTTGGGAGGGTCTAGATCAGGGGTGGGGAACCTGTGGCCCTGAGGTAACATATGACCCTCTAGGTCCTCAAGTGTGGCCTTTTGACTAAATCCAAACTTCACAGAACAAATTCTCTTAATAAAAAAAAATACTTCCTCCATAGGGTGATTCCCTAGGGACTTCCCTAGGTCCCCCAGGGCAAGTAGCCCTGTCTATAAGTAGTTACCCTAGAATTAGATCTCACCCTAAGGAGCCATCCAAAGTCCAAAGTGGGACTGGGACCGTTTGGTCAACCCACACATAGGATGATTGGAGAGAGACCCACTTTGGGAAGGGGGTAGGGGACATTCTGCAAAGAGAAAGAATAATTCCTTATCCCTCCCTGCTGGTGTCTCCAAGGAGTGCTAGGCATCTGTCAGTCATCCTCTTGACACTCCCAAAGGAAAACATTCCATCCATATTTTCTCCTTACCCATCTTGCAGAAAGGCAAACTGTGACCCTGAGGAGAGTGGTTTGAGTGGATTTCTACAGTGAAGTAAAAGAATGATTTGGCCCAGAACAAAAGTGTTCTGCATTCCCTAGTTCCATGTTTCCTTCACTACTCTCAAAATGAGGTTTGTTTAGAGAGAACTAACTGAGCATATGAGACATCCTGCCTCTCCCCCCCACCCCCCGCCCCGGGAAGATCAGGCACATGCCCCTAGATTCAGAATATAACTAAAAAGACTGGGGAAGGGTCCCTAAGACACTTTCCTGAAGAAAGTGTAGCACAAAGAACTTCCTTTCCCCAAGGAAATTGAAGGAATCCTCCATATTGTTTCTGAGATCCCTCCCCTCCCCCCAAAAATCTCTCCCTACACCTTTGAATCACAGAATTCAGAACTAGAGATAATCTAGTTTAATTCTCTCACTTTTCAGATCTAGAAAGAACAATGGACTTTCCCAAGGTCATACAGGTGGTAAGTAGCAGATTTATGCTTCAAACTCAGATCTTTTGATTTCAAATCCTCTGCTCTTTTCACAACACAATGCCTCCTTCCTTTCCCCTCTCACTAGGTTCAGTAGGATTGGAACAAAACAGGGGTGAAGTTCTGCCCCCTGAAACTGAGTAGGGATGGAGGCCTAGAGGGACTGACAATAGAATAGGGCCCAAGCATTCTTGTTCCCCCTATTCTGGACCTCCAATTCTCAGATTTCCCCTAAGAATAGCATGTTTAGGCATATGTAGATGGGAGAGAAGGAAACACAAGGGGGAAAGAAGAGACAAGATCTAGGGGGCTTTCAATCTGGTTTTAAGCAAAAAACTATAAGCAGAGGGACAGGACAGGGATGGACAGAAGACAGCAAACAGGGAGGACAGTAGGAGGGGGGAGCTGCCCAAGGCCCAGCCCTGCGGTTGCAGGAAGGTGGTTACTCGGGCATGAGCAGGCATGGTAAAGATCCTTAAGTGGAGTGTCCTGCGCTGCTGTCCTTGGTGCTGAAAGACTTAGAGCACAGAGACTTGGGAGAAGGCATCGGAAGACTTTTTTATGTCTATATTTTACAGAACAAAAATCTGAGTGTGTCACACACCGCACCGACACATGTGCATATATTGACACCACACCACCACACAAACAACTCTGAGAGAGATAACACACATGCACACGCAGATAACGCAAACTCACAGTCAAACCACCCATTCACATAGACATGTACCTCACCAAGACATACAGTGACACATGGTCACACACAGAAAACAAGAGACAGGGGCCTCCCCCTCTCAGATTCAGAACCAGACTAATATGGTGGAGAGGAAGGGCAGCTCTCAGACCGACGTCCTTGAGGCTCTGTTCCTCCACCCCTAACATTTCTCCTCAGGCCGGTGCACCTAAAGCCCGACCTGGGAGCTCTGGCGTCCAATCCCTCCCAGCTGCCCCCGCCCCTTCCCCGTCCTTCCTCAGTGCCCTCTTTGCCCTAGCTGCCCAGGTCTGGACTGGGCGGGTTCCTCCAAAAAGATTCGGGCCTTCCCAATTCCTTGACCTTCCCCTCTATTCGTCCTTTTCACCGACCTCTCCACCCACTCCTCCTCCTCACATAGAAGCACTCCCCAGGTCTCGTGGCATCTCTCCTAGATCCCTGAATCTTGACGTGTTCGCCCCTCTGCTATGCGGCTACCCCGACCCCCTCTCTCCAGGCCCCTCCCCCTCCACATACAATATGCCGCTCTTTGACCTCCAGTCCCCAGACCCTATACAAAGTGCCACTCTCCGACCCTCAATCCCTAGACCTCCCCCCGCCCCAAACAATACGCCCCTCTGTGACTCCAGAGGTCAGCTCTCCCTCCAGCAGCCCCCTCTCCACTCTCTCCTTCCTCACCTTGGTCGCTCCTGAAAGTTCCCCCCTCCCAACACTAGACCCCCCCCCCCACTTCACCTTCACCTCCAGAACCTCTTGCAGGGTCTCCCTCCCACCTCCAGACGCCCCTTCCCTCCTCGCCCCCAGCGCCCCCTGCAGGCCTGCCCCCATTATTGAGCCCTCTGCCCCGTAGAGCCGGGCGGCGGGCACCTGAAGTCGCTGTAGGGGTGGATAATCCAGGCCCCCGCCGACTTGACGCGCTCCTGCTCCCGCTCCACGGCCTTCTGGCTGCCGAACATGCGCAGCGAGAACTTGTTGACCCCGGGCTGGAGCATGGCCCCGAACTGGCGCTGCAGGAAGCTCGCCTGGCTGCCCCGTGCCTCCCCGCCGGGGCCGGCCTCGTCGCAGTCCCCGGGCCCCGCCTCGTCGCCCGCCTTGAGAGCTGGCCCTGGGGAGCCGGGGCCCGAGGCAGGGCCGGAACCGGGCGCGCACGAGAAGGAGACCTTGGGGCCCCGTGCTGCTGCTGCTGCGGCGGCGGCCGCATCCTCCGGGGGGCCCGGGCCGGGGCCGGGGCCCGGGCTGCACTGCGGAGGCTCCCCCCCGCGCCGGCACTCGCCGTTCGGGCTGCCCTTGGCCGCGGTCGGGCCGGGGGGCGGCTTCCCGGGCCGCGCGCTCAGGCTGCCCCGGGCCCGGCCGCCAGGCTCTGGCTCCGTCTCGGGCTCCGGACCCCCGGGGCTGCCGGGACCCCCGGGGCCGCCCGGGCCGGGCTCGCGCTCCCGCTCCCGCTCGGGCGGGTGCTGCTGTTGCTGCGGCGGCGGCGGTGGTTGCGGTTCGGGCTGCGGCGGCTCCGGCTTAGGCGGGCACTGGGGCTGCTGTGGCGAAGGCTGCGGCGGAGGCGGCGGCGGCTGAGCCGGGGACGGCCCCTGGCCCTCCCCGGGCCGCGCGCTGCCCGCCCGCCCGTCCATGGCCGCGCAGAGCTGGGCAGTGCGGAGTCCGCCCGGCCGCCCCGAGCCCGAGGCGGGGAGCGGACCAACAGACCCCGGGAGGGAGGGGCAGGCACACGCGCCGCCGCGCCGGGAGGAGCCGAGGGAGGAGCCTAAGGCGCGGAGGGGCAGAGGGGGAGCGGGCGCGGGGTGAAGAGGCTGGCATCTCACAATATCAGAACTGGGAGGGACCTCAGGACCCAGAGTGTCCGAGCTGAGAGGGACCTCGAACCTAGACTGTCTAGAGCTGGGGCAAGGGAGGGAACTTGGAACCCAGGAGCTCGAATGTCCGAGGTGCGAGGAACCTAGAACATGGGATGTCACACCTGGGAGGGTCCTCAGGACCCAGAGCGTTTGAGTCGAAAGGGACCTAGAACCTAGGATGTCACAGTTGGGGTGCTGTGAGGAGTACCTGGCAACATAGAGCTGGGAGGGAAGAGAAAATCTGGAACTCAAGAATCCAGAATGTCAGAGGTGATAAGGGACCTAGGACATACAATGTCGGAGCTGGAAGGGACCTTGAAATATAGGATGTCAGCATTTGGAGGGCTAGGGGTTAGATCTCAGGAAAGAATGTGTAACTGAAAAGTACCTTAGAGGCTCTCCAGTCTAATACCCTCATTTAATAGGAAACTGAGGCCCCAAAGGGTGAAAAATTCATCCAAGGTCCTTCAGATACTTGGGATTTGAACCTAAGACCTCTAATTTTCGAGACAGTGATCTTTTCACTGTATTAGGCTGCTTAGAAGACTGAATATCAGAGCTCTAAGGGATCTTAGAACATAGAATATTCTTCTTAAGATATAGATCCTCTAAATTCCTGTTGACTATCCCTAGGCTACTTTCATCAAGTAGGCAGTTTCAGAAGTAGGTAGGGGACTGAACCCACCCACCTACCCAAAGGCTCAGCTGCTGGATCTCTTCATCCTTCAGAAGACAGGAGGAGAAAAGACAGTCCATCTGTTCTCCCCAATCCCAGTGGCTGATGGCAGCTGAGGTCTCCTGGCCTGTCTTCCAACTGGCAGCTCCCAAAGGAGCTGAGAAACTGGGACAGTCAAAGCTAGGTTCCTTCTGTCTTCCCCATCCTTTTCCAGCATGAGGTGGACATAAGGGATGGGATGGATGAGTTGGCCAGTGCTTCCCCCAAACTGGGACTTGGGCTAGGAACCCCCTATTCTGTGATTGTTCATAGGCATTATTAAGTAGAAAAGGAACCCTACAGAGTCACAGGAAACAAGTCACCAAATGTCGGAGCAGGGAGAAACTTGAGAGGTTTTTTGGTACAATCAGTTACTGAGTCCTTTCCACAATGGCCTCATTAAATGATTATTCAGCCTCTGCTTGAAGACTGACGGTGAGGGGGAACACATTACACCCCAAGGCAGCCCACACTACTGAGGGACACTCTCATTGCTTGAAAGGCTTTCCTGTCATCAAACCTATATCTGCCTCTCTGAAGTTTCAGTCCCATTGTTTACTGTTTTAGCCCTCTGGAGACAAAACAAAGCTAAACTCTCTTCCTCATTCAACTCTTTAAATACATGAAGACAGCTATCATTTACACATACACACACACAAACACACATACACACGCACCCACCATGCTTTCCACCCCCATCACACAAGTCTTCTCTGAGCAGGTGGTTCTCAAATTTTTTGGTCTCAAGACCCCTTTGCACCCTAAAAACTATTGAAACTCCCCAAAGACCTTTGTTTATATAGGTCATATTTTTTTTATATTTACCACATGAGAAATTAAAACTGATAAAAATTTAAAAATTTATTAATTCATTAAAATAACAATAATAAACCCATCACATGTTAACATAAATAACATTTTGGTGAAAAACAACTATTTTCCAAAACAAATTAGTGAGAAGACTGAAATTGTTTACCTTGGTTTGTTTTTGTTTTTTTTTAATCTTTTTAATGTCTGGCCTATTTGAAGACAGTTAAATTTTCCTATCTGCTTCTGCATTCAACCTGTTGTGATGTGTTGTTTTGTTTGGAGCGTATGAAGAAAATCTGACCTTCCACATCTATGTAATTGGGAAAGGGAGGAGTAAATAGGCAAATGACATCTTACTAACATTATTAAAATTAGATCCCACAGATTCCCTGAGAGTATTCTTGTGAACCCCTAGAAAGCCATATGCCACACTTTGAGAACCACTGCTCTAGGCTAAACATTTCCATTTTCTTCAACCAGTTCTTATACAACATTTTCTCTAGTTCTTTCACCATCCTGACCATACTTTTCTGAACACCTGCTTCATTTTCTTTGCCTTCTCCAAAACTAAACATGATCCTTCAGATATGGTTGGATCAGTTATCCAAGAACCCCCTTGGTTTTGGACACCATCTTTCTCTTAATTCCACCTAGGATACATCTACCTCAGTGGATCTGAGATGTGATTTTTATGAATATTCCTATCAAAGATGCAGATCACACAATCCATCTTGTGCATGGCTTCCTGGAAACCCACTATAGCCCTATGGGCTATCTTTTTTGGCTACCATATAACACTGTTGACACATACTAAACTTGAGGTCCATTAAAACCCCCAGATCTTTTTCAGAGGAACCAGTGACTTGCCATATCTCCCTCATTCTATTCTTGTGAACTTTACTTACAGAATCCAAGTGTAAAACTTAATATGTCTCTTATTAAGTTTTATCTTATTAGTTTCTGCCCATTAGTCTAGTCCATTGAGCTCTTTCAGATTGTGACTTTCAACTATTATGTTAACTGGTCCTCCCAGCCTTGTGTCATCTGCAAATTTGACAGTCATGCCTTCTAGGACATCATCTAAGTCATTCTTATAAATGTTGAACACCACAGGAATCAGGAATGAGATTCTTGGGAAATTATACCAGAAACTGGCCTCCAAGTTGACATAGAATCATTAATGACAGCTCTGTGTAAGATCAATTCAAGAAGTTCTGACTTTACCTTACTCTGCTATTGTTCAGGTCATGATTCTTCATCATCTCAAAAAGGATAGCAGGAATGAATGAAAGAGTGAATGAATGAATGAAAAATTAATGAAAAGGACATCATTCACAAGGACAGCATGAGAGATTTTGCCAAAGACCTTGCTGAAATCCAAATGTCCTATGGCAACAGAATTACTCATTCTACTAATAACCCTTCACAAAAGGAAATGAGGTTAATCTGATCTAATCTATATTCTCCTGGATCAGTCAATAAGTCTTGGTATGACTTTGGGAAGTCACAGGATCAGAGAACCTCAAAACTGGAAGGAACTTTAGAGACCACCTGGAAGTTGAACAAAAATCTCTTCTATGACTTCTCCACCAAGTGGTCGGTCTTGCCATCACATGACCATGTCTAATGAGAGATCTCTGGAGTTATGCAGAACAAGTCTAATGCCCATTTCATTGTTTCATCTGTTCAGTTGTTTTCAGTTGCATGACTCTGTGACTCCTTTGGGGGTTTTCTTGGCAAAGATACTGGAGTAGTTTGCCATTTTCTTCTCCAGTTCATTTTACAGGAGAGGAAACTGAGACAAATAATGTTAAGTGACTTGCCCAGGGTCTCACAACTAGTAAGTCTCTGCAGCTGGATTTAAACTCAGAAAGATGAGTCTTCCTGACTGCAGGCCTGGCACTCTATTCATTACAATGCCACCTAGCTGTCCCCTATTTCAAATACTTCAAAGTTATTGTGGTTTCCCCTCTCAAGACTAAGGAGAAACATTTTCAACTCACCCATGCCCACATAATCTCATTCTTTTACCAACACAATTGTCATCTTCGGAAGGCTCTCCAAAGTCCCTTCCCCTGTTTCTTCAGTTTCTTGATCTTTAAAATGAGGGGACTGGACCAGATAATCATCAAAGTCCCTCCCAGCTCTAATAGCCAGTGTTCTAATATGCCTTTAAATTTCACGTTCTGTGTTCCAAGGTCTTTTCCAGCTCTGCTACTTTGTGTTTTGTTTTCTTCTAGTTTTGACCTAATATTCCTTCTACCTGTGCCAGCCAGACAGAGAGACAGATGGGCTTTTGGACAGGCAGAGCCAGGCTGTCTGTACTGAAGCTGCCACTGCTTGCATTTCTACCACAGGGGTTAGAGCCTGGGCTAGGGTAGGTCTGAGATATGCTGGACCTGCTTGGACCTGCCCAGCTGAGAAGGAAGTTAAACAGAGATGGGGGCTGCTTAGAGCAGGCTCTGTCAACCCGGGACCCCCTAGGGTCTGGCTTAGTGTTCAGGCTGAGGTGGATGTATTTGAAAGGGCTTTGATCTGGGCCTTTGGAATATGTCACCCTGGGCAAGAAGCCAGGACCCTGGTGTCTGGAGCTGAAAAGTCGTGATTATGAGAAAGGGAGGAGAAAAGATGTTCCAATCTTTCCTCACAGGGGCTCACTGCATGCACATGGATGCCCTGCAGGGACTTGGGCTCATCAGTGATTAGAGTTAGTTAGGCTCTGACCCTGAATACTAGGCCATGGGTTGAGTGACCCAATGCTCCGGTTCCTGAGGTTTCCCCTACTCCCTACCCCTGGCACAAGCTCCAATGCCCCTCAGGGACCACTCACGAATAGGAAGACCATAAAAGATCTAGGGTTCAAGATACTGTACCATAAGGAAAGGGATTAGTGATGGACTATCTCAACCTTTCACTCTCTTGGCTAATATATTTGTGAGAAGATTCGTTGGCTGGTCTGGAACCTGACTGAGGGCTGAGCAGGTTCTCTCCCTCAGACTACTGCTTCCTCTTAACTGTGGAATTTTTTTCTCTTCTTCCCAATTCCTGTCCTCATACTAGGGAACTTTGACATACATGTTGACTATCCCTCAAATACTAACCATTCAGTTCCTCAACCTACTCACTTCCCATAACCTGCTCATCCACTTCACCTCAGTCAGGCACACAAAGTGGTCCTTCCCTTGATCATCACCCACAAATATACCACTACCACATTCAAGAATTCCAAAGTCCCTCATCTGACTATAATTTATTGTCTTTTCACCTCTCCCTCTGCTTTTCCTTATAAAACTCTATTCATTGTCTGTACCATGACCTACAGTCCCTTGATCCCTGAATTCTCCCCTAGGCCATCTCCCCTGCACCAGCTACTCTCTCATATTTTCTCCATTTTGATCCATGGTAAACAAATTTAGTGTCATCCTCTTTTGATCCCTAACACCCTTATCTTTTTGCTGATTGTGCCCTGACAAGCCTCAGCCTTGGATCACTCCCACCATTTGTAGCCTTCACTCCTAACCACATGCTACTGAAAGAAACTGAAGAAAATCACCTGGTCTATTACAAATTTTTGTTACACAATCTCAACTGGGCCCTCACTGCTGCAAGGCAATCTTTCTATGCCTCCCTTTTCAACTCACTATCCCACTCACTACTCTGGCTCTTCCAGATCTTTTCATCCTTCCTCAAACCTCCCTCTTCCTCTCTTTTTCCTCCCTTCTCAACTGAACTGCCTCATTTTATAGAAAAAATCAAGGCCATTCACTGTGAGCTCCCTCTTTTCCACTCTCTCTCAGTTCATATCACTCAGGTGCCTTCTGCCCCACTCTCTTCCTTCACCCTTATCTCACATGATTCCTTACCAAGAATAACCCTTCCACTTGTTCAAGTGATTCTATCTCTTCCAACACACTCCCCCGTTTGTCATCTCTCACTTATCTTCCATCTCTCCCCCTCTACTGGCTCCTTCCCTACTGCCTACAAACATGCCCATGTCTTCCCCATCCTAAAAAAATCCTCACTTTGTCCTTCCATACTGTCCTCCTATATCTCTTCTGCCTTTTGTGACTAATTCTTCAAAAAGGCTATCTACAATAGGAGTCTCCACTTTCCCTCCTTTCACTCTCTTCTTAACCCTTTACAGCAGCTAACTGGTGCAGTAGATAGAGCACCAGTGCAGGAATCAGGAGGACCTGAGTTCAAATCTCATCTCAGACACTTGACACTCACTAGCTTGTGTGACCTTGGGCAAATCACTTAACCCCAATTGCCTCAGCCTGGGTCATCTCCACTCATCCTGATGAATTTCTGGTCACTGGATTCAGATGGCTCTGGAGGAGAAGTGAGGCTGGTGACCTGCACAGTCCTCCCTCACTCAAAACAAAGTCAAGTGCAAGTCATATCATTATTTCTCTGACGGCATGGTCTTCTTCGGCAACGAAGGATGAACACACACAATCCCTTACAATTTGGCTTTTGACCTTCTCATTGCACTGCGCTCTCCAATGATTTCTCAATGGCCAAATACAATAATCTTTTCCCTCTCTCTTAAAAAAAAATAACATTTTAATTTTAATTCTAAATTCTCCTTCTCCCTCCACTCCCCTGCCCCACCCAGTTGAAAAAGCAAGAAATAAGACATCCATTATAAATATGAAGTTGCACAAAATGTATTTTCACATTAGCCATACTGAAAAAAACAAGAAAAATAAGGAGAAAAAGTATGCTTAAAACTGCACTTAGAATCCATCTATTCCCTATCTGCAGATGGATAACATTTTTCATCATGAGTCCTTTGGAATTGTCATAGGTCATTGCTGATCCGTGATCAAAGTTGCTGTGTCTTTCAGTTAATTATCATTACAATTTTGTTCTTAATGTGCATAATATTCTCCTGGTTCTGCTTACTTCCCAGGTTTTTCTGAACCATATCCTTCATCAGTTATTACAACACAATAATATTCCATCACAATCAAATCCCATAACTTGTTAATTCCCAATTGATGGACATCCACTCAGTTTGCAATTCCTTGCCATCACAAAAAGAACTGCCATAAATGTTTTTGTACATATGGTTCATCTTCCTTTTTCCTTGCTCTTTGGAGGTATTGATGGTTCAAAGGGTAGGCATAGTTTTATAGCCCTTTTAGTTGGACTAGTTCACAGCTCCACCAACAGTGCATTAGTGTACCTATTTTCTCACATCTCCTCCAGCATTTGCCATTTTCCTTTTCTATCATTTTAGCCAATCTGGTGGTATATTTGGTGGTACCTGAGAGTTGTTTTAATGTGCACTTCTCTAATTATTAATGATTTAGAACATTTTTATATGAAATTGGTTGCTTTGATTTCTTCTGAAAACTGCCTGCTCATATCTTTTACCCATTTATCAATTGGGTCTTGGCTCTTATTTTTTATTAATCTGACTCAGTTCCCTATATAGTTGAGAAACAAAACCTTTATCAGAGAAAATTGCCATCAAAATGCCTTTTCCCAATCCTCATTCTCCTTGACCTCTCTGCAGTCTTTGACACTGCTGATTACCCTCTTTTCCTTGATACTCTCTTCTCTAGGTTTTTGGGGAACCACTCTCCCTGGTTCTTCTCCTACTTTTCTGACTGCTCTTTCTCTGGCTCCTTTATCTCATGTCTCCTCATAACCATAGGTGACCCTCAGGCCTCTGTACTGGGTCCTTTTCTTTTCTCCCTCTACAGTACTTCACTTGGTGATCTCATCAGCTCCATGTATTTAGTTACCATTTCTATGCTGATGATTCTCAAATCTACCTAGTCTGCCCTAAACTTTCTGTTGGCCTCCAATCTCAGATCTCCAACTGTCTTTTAGACATCTCAAACTAGATGTCCATTAGACATCTTAAACTCAACATGTCTAAAATGGAACTCGTTCTCTTTCCCCCAAACCCTTCTCCCCTCAAGTTCTCTATTACTGTAGATGGAATGCCATCCTTCCATCCCTCAGGCTCACAACCTAGCAGTCATCTTGGACTCCTCACTGTCTCTTTTACCCACATATCCAAGCTGCTGCCAAGACCCACTGATTTCACTTCTGCAACATTTCTCCAATACTCTGCCTTCTCCCCTCTGATACTGCCCCTGCTCTGCTACAGACCATTATCACCTTATGCCTCTATTGTTGCAGTAATCTGCTGGTGGATCTTCCTGCCTCAAGTCTCTCCCCACTCCAATCCATCCTTTATTCAGTCACTAAAGTGATTTTCCTGAAGTGAAGGTCTTACTCAATGACTTCCCATCACTTCCAGAATCAAATATAAAATGCTCTGTTTGGGCATTCAAAGCTCTTTATAACCTAGACCCTTCCTGCTTTTCCAGTCTTTTTACATCTCACTGTCCAATATACATACATTCTTTGATCCAGTAACACTGGCCTCCTGGCTGTTCCAAGAACAAGACCCTCCTTCTCTTGGCTCCGGGTATTTTCTCTGGCTATCCTCCAAGCCTAGAATGTTCTCCCTTCTCCACTCCCTCTATTGACTTATCTTGTTTCCCTTATATCCCAACTAAAATCCTTCCTTCTACAGGAAGCCTTCTCCTACCCCTCTTACTTCTGGGGTCTTCCCTCTATTAATTAATTATTTCCCATTTATAGAGCTTGCTTGTATATATTTGTTTGTTGTCTCCTCCATTAGACTGTAAGATCCTGGAGGGCAGGAGACTGTTTTTTGCCTCTTTTTTGTGTCCCCAGCACTTAACACAGGGCCTGGCACATAGTAGGTGTTTAATAAATGTTTATTGGTTAATTAATTCATTGACTAAATAGAAATATGGAGCCCAGAAGGATCCAGGATAGAACCCAGATATCATAGCCTTCTGGTCTCAGTGCATCATGAAGGATTTTAGTAGCTGATGGGAGAGGAAGGGATCTTGCATGGTGTGGTAGCCCAGGAGAGCACAACAAATTAGAGTTGAAAGAGAGATGCCAAGGTCCACTGAACTTGAATAAGAGTCTGTAATAGAGTGTACCCATCTCTAACTGGGGGAGTCTGTGGTATGACCCTTGCCTCCTGTAAACCCATCCGTGATTGTTTAGTGAGCCTGGCTGTCAACCTCTGCTTGTGGTCATTCATTCATCCTTTCAATCACAGATTATTATTTCTTTTTTGATGGAGTTCCTAAATGAGGAGATCAGGGCAATGCCATCCATAGCGATTTTGATAATCACTTGATTAGGTATCTGACAATGTTCTAGTGAAAAAGCCAGAGAGTCATAGTCTGAAATAGATAATAAAAACATTAGATGGTTTTGGAAGTGAATGAACGGCTACACTCAAAAATCAGGCATTAATAGATAGATCAATATCAGCTTGGCAGAAGGTCTTCAGTGAAGTATCTCAGGGACCTGTGCTTGGATCTGCACTGTTTAGCATTTTTATCAATGATTTGCCTTTAAAAGTAAAACAGAGAATTTTATATTTGATCCTGGATATAATAGGGAGCCACTTATCATCATCATTATCATTAATAGGGAGCCACTTGAGTTGATGGAATGGGGGGGTGACATGGGCAGACCTTCACTTTAGGAAGATCATTTTGACAGCTAAGTGGAAGATGACCTGGAGTGAGAAGAGACTTGAGGCAGGCAGAACCAGCAAGAGACTATTACTAGTATAGGCATCCTGGGCCATCTCCAGTCATTCTGATGAATATCTGGTCACCGGATCCAGATGGCTCAGGAGGAGAGAGTGAGGCTGGTGACCTTGCACAGCCCTCCCTCATGCAAAACAAAGTCAAGTGCAAGTCATGTCATCATCTTGATGTCATGGTCTTCTTCAAAAACAAAGGACAAACATAACAACACAACAACATCTAGTCTAGGCATGAGGTGATGAGGGTCTGTGTCAGGATGGTGGGAGTGTATAGGAAAGATGTTACAAGGAAGAAATTACAAGATGGACTATGTGGGGTGAAAGGGAATGATGAGCCAAGGGTGACACCAAAGTCATGAACCCGGGTGCCTGGGAGGATGGTGGTGCCATTGAAATTCATAGTGAAGTTTGGAAGAGGGGAGGGTTTGGGGGAGAAAGCTAATGAGTTCAGTTTTGGATTTTGAGTTTAAGATGTCTATGGGACATTCAGTTTGAGATGGCTGATAGTCTGTTGGAGATTCGAGACTGGAGGTAGGGAAAGAATTTAGAAAGAGACAATAGATCTGAGAATCATCTGCATAGAGATAACTGAATCTCTAGGAACTAATGAGTTCAGCAACTGAAATAGTATAAAGGGAGAAGAGAAGAGGGCTCAGGACAGAGCCTTGGGGGAAATTCACAGTTAGCAGTCATGACCTAGATGAAGATCCAGCAAAGGAGACTGAGAAGGAGCGGTTAGCCTGATAGGAGGAGAAGCAGGAGAAAGCAGTGTCATGGAAACCTAGAGAAGATTGTATCAAGGAAAAGTGGGTTACAACAGTGTCAAAGGTTGCAGAGAGGTCAAGAAAGATGATGACTGAGAAATGGCCATTGGATTTGGCAATTAAGAGATCATTGGTAACTCTGGAGAGAGCAGTTTCAGTGGAATGCCAGACTATTGAGTTAAGAAGAAAGTGAGAGAAAAAGAAGTGGAGGCATTGCTTATAGATTTCTTTAGGAATTTAGCCACAAAAGGGAGTAGAGATTTGAGATGATGGCTAACAGGGATGGATAAATCAAATGAGGGTTTTTTGAAAATGGGGTAAGGAAGTAGCCAATAGACAAGAAAAGATAAAAAATTAGGGAGGGAGTAGGGATAATAAAAGTTGGAGGAATTAGAATGGAATGAGAGCACTTATGCTTATAGAGGCATTAATAGTCTTGGCAAGCAGACAGGGCATTTTTTTCATGTGAGACAGGGATGAAGGAAAGGATTGGAGAAGGAAGAGAAGAAGAAAATCTTGGTTTATGTCAATTTTTTCAGTGAAATGTGAGACAAGACTCTCAGTTGAGGGAGTGACAGGAAGGGAGAGCAATGGGAGGCTTGAGGAGAGATGAAGTTTGGAAGACCTTTTGTGGAGAGTGAGATAGTGAGTTGATAAAGGAGGTATAGTAGGATTGCCTAGCAGCAGTGAGGACCCAGTTAGGGGTGTGTATTATAAATTTGTAGTGGACTTGACCAGCATATTACCATGATTTTCTCCAGCTTCTTTTAGCAATATGTGAATAGTAACTCAGACAATGAAGAGTGGGATTAATCTAAGGCTGAGGCTTAGGAGAGCAATACTACCATCAAGATAAAGGGTCAAGGGACTCAAGAGAAGAGGACAGTGAAGAGTTGAACTGGTCAGCAAAGGGACCAAGAGGGGGAAGGGGAAAAAGCATATCTAGTGTAGGAGTAAGAACCTTGAAAAGAACTGAGAGGAGAGGGATTGAAGGGTTTAGGGTTGCAAGACAGAGGGACGGGTAGAGTAATAGTAAATTGTGATTGGACAAAGTTCTTTCAGAGTCCATGACTATGGAAATGGAAATACTGGTGTGTGATGGCAAGATCAAGGGGATGACTACTCTGTGCGTGAAGAACTGAGTGGTTAGGGTCTTTAAGTGAACATCAGTATGTATGCTGAAGTTCCCTCATATGAGGGCAAGAGTTGGGGAAGAGAGAAAAAACTATGAATCAGATACTGAACTCATTGAGGAGAGGAGTGTGTTCTGGAGGCCAGTAGACAACAGCCACCAGAATCTTGTTTGGATTATAAATACAAACTGAATAAATAAATCACAAAGAAGAAGAGATGACTGAGTTATTGTTTTAGAGGGAGAGCCTGGAAATGGTAGCAGGGCACAAAGAGTATTCCAACTCCTCCACCAGGATTGGTGAGTCAGCAAGTGCAACCAGAAACTGTGTCATCCAACAAAAGATAGATTTCAGGGAATTCAAGAAGATGGAAGGTGGAAGAAAGGAAAAGGTCTCAAATCAAAGTTACTTTGTTACCTGTGGAGCAGATGTTCTCAATGTTATCCAAAAGTGATGAATACTTTTAGGGAGAGACTTGAAGGATGGGGTTAAGGGCCATGGGAATAAGGGATTAGGCAGTGGGGGATGGATGGAGAAGGGGTTTGAATAATGTCAGCTGAGGGCTCAGAGTCACTAGGATGGGAGGAATGGTAGAGTTGGAGTTTGTTAGTCATTGAGGATTGAGTTCAGGTAAGTTGTCATTGTCCATACAGGTTCAGCCTAAGTGGAGATATCCCAGGATATCAGGGAGCTATGCAGCTGGAAATAGGAGTGAGGGAGGGAAGGAGGGGAGGGGAAGGTGCCTGGGTACAGGATACTGGGTACATTGATACAAGGAAACTTTGTGGAGGTTTTTTTGTTGTTGTTATTCAGTCATGTCCTGACTCTTCGTGACCCCATTTGGGGTTTTCCTGGGAAAGATACTGGAGTGACTTGCCATTTCCTTCTCTACCTCATTTTACAGATGAGGAAACTGGGGCAAACAGGGTTAAGTGACTTGCCCAGGGTCACACAGCTAGCAAGTATTTGAGGCAGGATTTGAACTCAGGTCTTCCTGACTCCAGGTCTGACACTCTATCCACTGTACCACCTATCTGATTTGGAGTTGTAGGTGGCCTGAAAGGGTGCCTGGAGCATGATGGCGCTCAGGGAGACCAGGAAACCTGACAGGTGGTTATCTAACTTCTGCAAGAAGGGGAAATCTCCACCTCCAGAGGCGGATCATTCCACTTATGTATAGCTCCTGATGTGGAGCCTTAATTTGCCTCTTTTGTCACTTCTCATTACTGTTCATTCTGCTCTATGAAGCCAATCCGAGCAAGTCTGATCCCTCCTCCATAGGCTAACCCTTGGGATACCTGAATATTTTCCTTTCCCATCCTACCTCGAACCCCCATCTTTTCTTCTCCTGGCTAAAGGTGCCTTGTTTCTTCAACTGTTCCTTCTACAATATGAACTCAGTTGTCACTAGTTATTTGTTGAGCCATAGTCATGATAGAAACAACCAGATGTTATTCTCATGAATGGTCCATTGACTCCCTTTGGAGAATATTACACTGCCTCATTCTCATTATATTAATTCCCTCTAACCTTACTATATTCCCCCCCCCCTTTTTTGTAACTTAAAGGGAAGATGGCATTCTACTTTGTCACAATTTTGATGTCTGATACCATTCAAGGAAATTAATAATTAATTATTAAACAAAAATTAAAAGATAAGAGGCAGTTAGGTGGCACAGAGGACAGAGCATTAAACTTGGAGCCAGGAGGACCTGAATTCAAATCTTGCCTCAGATACTTATTAGCTGTGTGACCCTGGGCACAGTTTCCTCAATTGTATAATTGAGATTAAAAATAGCACCTAACTGTTGAATTTGCAAAGTGCTTAGCATAGTGCCTGGAACAGAGTAGGTGCTTAGTAAATGCTTGTTTAAAAAAATCCATTGTCCTTGTGTTTACTATTTGTGAGACTTGCTATAGCAGATTGGATGTGCCCACAGACAATATCTAGGAGGGTAACCATCCAGAGGGTTAACCCTAGAACCTTTGGAGTAGAAAAAAACATCTCTCTGGGAATCCCAGCAGCCAGTGGTGAGTATGAGATGATCAAATGAGACTGAAGGGGAATTACATGAGGGATCTCATCCTTCTAAATACTGGTTCACAAGCCCCCATCAGTATTCTTTCCCTTAATAATCAGCCAGTAGAGTTAGTTCTTTAGTAAGGCATTTAGTTAAATAATGGAGCAAGAATACTGGACACAAAGCATTTCCTCCAACACTAAGGACACAACTCTCACATAAATTCATGCAGAGGGAATATGGGTGGGAATGGATTTAAAATACAGTGGTAGTGAGGTACACATGTAGAAGACATATGTAGCCAAGGCAACTGATAACTCTGGACCTGGCCTCAGTGTCCTTATCTCTCTGGAAAGTGCTCATCATCTTTTATGTGAGTTGCTCTGATGTTTAGCTCTACTTACTCCTTCTAGGGTGTAGTCTGCTGTTAGGCTGGGTTGAACAGATCATAGAGGCTGTACTGGCTCCTCACTAGACTAGCTAGGCTGGGCAACCACTGCCCAGCAGCTGCTGAACAAGACCAGGTAGACCACTCTGCCACTCATCATTTGCTAGTTCATGAAGTTCTTTGGAAAACCTAGCATTTCTGCTGGACAGGTTAGATCCTCTGCACTCTTGTGCTCCCTCTCTCTCTTTCTCTTTCTCTCTCCCTTTCTCTCTGTCTCTCTCTCTTGCAGCTGTAGTTCTTTTCTACCTTCAGTCACTGGCTAGGCTAAGAAAAGGAGATGGAGAATGTCCTACATTCTCTTCAGCTAGTGCTACAAAGTTCCTCCAGGTAGGGCAAGGACCCCCAGTTTAGGACTGACAGAAGCATTTTCCATTTTGCTCTCTTAGAACCTCATCTCTGAGGTTGTTTGTCACCTCCAGATGAAAGAAAGCTTGCCTAACCCTAACCCTTTTACAGAATTTTCCTGGATCAAAATCCATTTCTCTCCATAAAACATTCCATATTGCCTTAAGGTGATTAGTTTCAGTTCAGTCATTTTTATTTCCAGTACTCCTTTGACTGGGACAGAGGTGTAAATTTGGTGTATGCCCTGAAGGCAATTCATTTTCTTGCATAATCAGTTCAGGTATTCATGCCTCCCACCCTTTTCAGCTGGGGGAACATCTATTTTTCATCTGGAGACTTTCCCCTTTTTACCTTTCAATATTTCTGTCTTCCAGCTCATACAGACCTTCAGCTTTTGTTGATCTCTCCCTGGGGCCTCAGTTTCCTCATCTGTACAATGAGCTGGAGAAGGAAATGACAAAGTGCTCTAGTATCTTTGCCAAGAAAACCCCAAATGGGGTCATAAGGAGTTGGACATGACTGAAGTAGATAAATAAAGACAACCCTGGAGTATCCCTCTTATATTCATTTTTTTTGTTAGTCTTTGTTTGGTTTAACCTATGTCTGGCCAGGAGCTCATCATTATTATATTTTAAGCCGTGATCCATAAATCTAAATCCCTTTCTCAAGTACTGTATTTTTAATTGTGCTGTTCATTTCCCACATCCTTCTCTCTCTTCTGAAGGCCTTGCCTTCAACTAACAGCACTGATGACAAATACATGTTCTAAGATCTTTGGTTATTGCCTATGAAACCTTTCCGATTTGCCCAGTCGCCCTTGAAATCCTCCATTCATCTCTACAGGCCACATTTGACTATGCTAGAAATGACAGGCTTTGTAGGGGAGGGGGTAAGTCGAAGCCTTCAGCACGAGGAAAGATCTGAAAATGCTGTTCTGGATTCAAGTGATTAATTTTCAGAAGCTTGAGAGGTGATCAATATGTCTCATTCTTTGCCATTTAGCAGCAAACATTCTCAAAATGGATGGTCTTATTGCAAATATATCAGTAGGTCAGAGAAATGAACATGTACAAATCTATATATCTTAGAGAAATTTATCAGGGGCTATGGATATAGCCAATTGACTTCTTAGTGAGAGCCAGAGCTAAGTACATGGTTATTGTAGCCCTCCCTGCTTTGTCCAGATGAAACGTATATTCTAATCTGGCTCTCTAAGCTGTTTTCCATGTGTACTGCTATTCAGGGAATCATTCATAGATGGCAAGAGCATTAGAGATCACAACTATACATGGCTAGGCATAGGCAGATGTTTTTAGGGTTAAAATGCTAATTTTTTTTTAATCTTACTGAAGATCTTGAGCTTGGAGTCTGTGAAAAAGATCTCTTTTTCTTTACATTCTCAAAGCAAAAAGACCCTCTCCTTTCATGCAGATGCTTTAGGAATGGGAGCCTGGGATAGGAGGCAAAAATAGCAAATACAGAAAGTGTTATTAAAGCAGTAAATAAAAAGAGTTACTGATTGTGTTGCTGTCCTCCAAATCTCCGTGACTCCTTTTGGGTTTTGGTGTTTTGTTTTTTGGTAATGATACTAGAGTGGTTTGTCATTTTCTTTCTCCTTCTCCAGCTCATTTTACAGAGAAGGAAACAGAGCTAAGTGACTTGCTCAAGGTCACACAACTAGTAAGTGTCTGGGGCCAATTTGAACTTAGATCCTCTTGACTGCAGACCCAGCACTGAATCCACTGTGCTGCCCATAAAAGGGGTACTGGTCTATATATTTAAATAAGCCCACTGGTATGTTCACACATATAAATACATCTGTGATACTTGGGAGAATTGTGGCTCCCTTCCTGATGTCCTTGGGTCATGTGGCCTGAGTTCCGCCTTCCTTGAGCCCTTAGGAAGATTGCACATCACTGTAATACTTATCCAGTGAAAGAGGGCAACATCTGAGCTGACCACTGGCAGGAGTCACAAGCTCAGTGATCAACTTATCTTGGTGCCTGTGAGGAGATTGCCTTTGTAAAAACAAAGTTGTAGTACCCCCACTGGACACCAGAGGGAGACACCCCCCCAAAATGGTTTATATCAACTCACCTACAGGTTAGGACCACAATTAATCCTAGAGGATGAAATGTAATGTCATTCAAAACATTAAAAATACTAAAATCTATGTCCTGTTCATAGTTTATGAGCCATTGTCTAGTGTCCTTTTCTTTCGATTCTCTAGCCCCTTATATTTATGTATTCAAAGTCTTAGCATACTGCAATTACATTATTATTTTATGTTCTATTACATTATTACTGAAAGTGACAAATGAAAGGAATTAGGTTGAGTGTAAAGTGGAGGACCGACCAAGGAGCTCAGCTCTTACAAACATGCACGGAATGCTCAGCTCTTGCAACCATCCCATGGACTTTGGACCAGCACTTTGTAACTGGTTCTGGTTGGCCAGTCATTCAATGCAGAGGAACCTTTTATCATTCACAAGGTAGGAGATGACCAGAACTTTGATCTTCTCTTTGGCTCTCTTTTTCTTGCCTGAAGTGGTGTCCTTGCTTGCAAACTGTTTTCCTCATTTTGAAATTAAACTTTCTTTTGATTCTTGACTCTCCTATCTCTAGTCTGCTCTGTTTGACTCTGACCACCCATAGGTTAGAGGCTGGTTTGGTCTGGTTGACAAAGGATATTAAGAGACCTTGTGAGTTTCAAAAAGTTAGGAGAGAGGACCACCAGAGTGGTCAAGGAGTGGGGTCCATACCAGAGTTTTAAGCTAGCTGGTACAGCTTTGGAGCAAAGACCAACCTTTGAGACTCAGTTCAGAGTTAGTTGAGACAAGGGCTCATCCAATGATGTTGTATTTGGACATGAACTTGGTGGGACTAATGCTATATAGAAATTGCATTAAGTCTGAGTCTACTCTCCCCAGAGACTTTGGTTGTATAGGGGAGAGTGTTGGAGGGAAGTGTTTATATGTCTCTTCCTACTATATTTGGAAAGAAAATATTGCTTTGTAAAATCTAATTGACAGTAAATGGATATATAGAACTGGCAGCTAAAAATGGAAGGAATTTTTCAGAATAGGGTCTCAAGCTGATAGTATTAAGGAAGAGATGCTTCAGGCTCTCAAGGGATGTTCATAGAACCCCATGGGGAGGAGGGAAGAAATATATTGCCAGAATACTCACTGGAGCTATTTGTCTCCAGATGTCTCCTAAAACTTCTCCTTTTTGCCCTTCTAGATCTTCAGATGTGGTCAGAGAACTTTTCAAACTATATTCACCTGTAGCTTGTGGAAAAGGGATATGAGAAAGGGTTTGTATCAGAAAGCCATCTCAGTATTACCAACTAAAATCAAAAGGAAATCAGGGAGAGCAGTGAGAGAAATCGATCTTCCCCTGCAGTTCAACAGCCCAATGGGATTCACAGCAGTTTTCAGTCTTGGCACCCAGTATCCCTCCTCCTCACAGCTCTAGTTTTTATCTCTGCTCTAGGAACTGGCTTCTAATCTTGGTCACTGGCCACTCAAGTTCTAGACTTTGAGAGCAGCAGCCAACATAGTCAGAAGTTCCCATCTACCTCATGGAAAGCCACAAGTCTTAATCCAGTAACAATGGCTGCTCATACTTATCACTCACATTAAAATCAGGAAGTTGGATTCTCAAGGGCAGGGACACAAACGTGGAAGCCATGCCATACATGTCATGTAACATCTTGTTTCAGAGCACACTTAGGACAGTAATGCCTTTCTGTTTTCTCTCTGTCCCAGAGAAGCTTTGAGCACATAGTAGGTGCTTAATAAAAGTTTGCTGATAAAAATTAATAAAAGTTTGACTGACACTGGCCTATATATCAATGTTGGACATGAACTATTTCTGTGTGTGTCTGTTAGCTTTGCCTTTGGGGGTGTTTTATAACTCCTTTGTTTATGTTCCAAGGGGATGAGTGTACCATAGGATATATGTGGAGAGCAGTTTCATTTCCAGGAACAGATGATACAGAAGCACTAGTTACATTCCTTCCTTAAGCAAAATATTTTGCAGTCAGTACCTGCAAAAATTACTGAAGGTATACTTGAACACCAACAGATGCACATCATAGGCATCATAATAATTACCAACATTCCATACATTTTAGAGTGGGCAGCTAGGTGGTGCAGTGGATACAGTGCCAGGTCTACAGTCAGGAAGACTCATCTTCAAATCTGGCCTCAGATACTTTCTGGCTGTGTGACCCTGGGCAAGTCACTTTAACTCTGAGTTTTCTCATATGTACAATGAGCTGGAGAAGGAAATGGCAAACCACTCCAGCATCTTTGCCAAGAAAACCCCAAATGGGGTAACGAAGAGTTTTATATGACTGAAAATGGCTAAATATATGCAAAATTAAAATGGGATAATAAAGGTAAAATAAAAATTTTAGATAAAATAAATAGTAAAAATGCATATTTTTTCTATTATTGACAATACAAAAAATCTTTTGTTCTTTAGTATAAACAGGGTGATTGAATACATTTAACTATTTTTTCCCTTGGTGATACAGTGCATTCCAAAGTGGTTCTAAGTTCAGCTCATTCTGACAGTTGATTTAATGACTGTCACAGGTGAAAAAGCTCTCTCCCAAAGGCAGTATGAACTCAAGCACTCATTTTTTAAATCTGTCTACCAATTATGCAAAGTTTTTGGTTGAAATTTAGCTAATACATTTCCAGTGACCTTGATGTCACTCAGTTGTTCTTGTCCACAAATCAGATGTTACCTTTTAACATTTTAACAAACAAATGGGTCCCAATCCCACTGAAATTCTTCATTTGGTAAATTTTTTTTTTTAAAAAATAGGTCAAACAGGGGCAGAACCAAGATGGTAGAGTAATAGCAAGGATTTGCCTGAGCTCTCCCCCAAAGCCCTCCAAAAACCTGTTAAAAATGACTCTAAAAAACTTCTAGAGCTACAGAATCCACAAAATGACAGAGTGAAACAAATCTCCAGCCCAAGACAACCTGGAAAGCTGAAAGCTGGTCAGAGAATGGAGTGCAGTCTGCCTGCTCAGCAGGCCTCAGGGAACTGAATCATTGGCAGCTGTAGCAGTATCCAGACTTTTCAACTCATAAATGCCAAAAAGGTCAGTGGGAAAGCTCTGTGGGACCTGGGTGAAAGAGGAGTATATGCAGTATGATCAGGTCCTGCCCCAGCCCCAGGGAGGTAGAGGTGGTGATAGATGGTAGCTGGTGGTGGCAGAACAGCAGCAGCAGCACAGGCTGCTTCCAGAGCTCTGGGCCCACAGACTGTGGGGGATTGAGCAGCTGATACAAAATTCCTGAAGCCTGGGACACTATACCCACCCCCATCCCCACCCCCACTGAAAGCAGAGTCCTACCTTGACAAAGAGTTAGAAAGTCAAGTATTTGACTAGGAAGATGAGTAAACATCATAAAAGAACTGACTATAGAATCTCACTTTGGTGACAAAGAAGGTCAAAACATACAATCAGAAGAAGACAACAAAGTCAAAGTTCCTACATCAAAAGCCTCCAAGAAAAATATGAATTGGTTGCAGGCCATGGAAGAGCTCAAAAAGGATTTTGAAAATCAAGTAAGAAAAGTAGATGAAAAAATAGGAAGAGAAATGAGAGTGATGCAAGAAAATAATGAAAATCGAGTCGAGTCAATAGCTTGCTAAAGGAGACCCAAAAAACTACTGAAGAAAATAACACCTTAAAAAACAGTCTAGCCCAAATGGCAAAAGAAGTTCAAAAAGCCAATGAGGAGAAGAATGCCTTAAAACGCAGAATTGGCCAAATGGAAAAGGAGGTCCAAAAGCTCATGGAAGAAAATAATTCCTTAAAAATTAGAATGGAGCAAATGGAAGCTAATGACTTTATGAGAAATTAAGAAATTATAAAACAGAACCAAAAGAATGAAAAAAAAGAAGACAACGTGAAATATCTTACTGAAAAAACCACTGACCTGGGAAATAGATCCAGGAGAGACAATTTAAAAATTATTGGACTACCTGAAAGTCACAATCAAAAAAAGAGCCTAGACATCACCTTTCAAGAAATTATCAAGGAAAACTACCCTGATATTCTAGAACCAGAGGGTAAAATAGAAATTGAAAAAATCCACCAATTACCTCTGGAAAGACATCCTAAAAAGAAAAACTCCTAGGAATATTGTAGCCAAATTTCAGAGTTCCCAGGTCAAGGAGAAAATATTATAAGCAGCCAGAAAGAAACAATTCAAGTATCGTGGAAATACAATCAGGATAACACAAGATCTAGCAGTTTCTAAATTAATATGATATTCCAGAGATCAGAGGAGCCAGGATTAAAACCAAGAATCACCTACCCAGTAAAACTGAGTATAATCCTTCAGGGGAAAAAATGGATATTCAATGAAATAGAGGACTTTCAAGTATTCTTTATGAAAAGATCAGAGCTGAATAGAAAATTTGATTTTCAAACACAAGAATCAAGAGAAGCATGAAAAGGCAAACAAGAAAGAGAAATCATAAGGGACTTACTAAAGTTGAACTGTTCACATTCCTACATGGAGAAATGATAGTTGTAACTCATGGGACTTTTCTCAGTATTAGGATAGTTGGAAGAAATACAGGATAGATAGATAGATAGATAGATAGATAGATAGATAGATAGAGGGCATGGGGTGAGAATTAAGGGATGAGAAAGGAATACATTGGGAGGAGAAAGGGAGAGATAGAATGGGGTAAATTATTTTACATAAAAGAGTCAAGAAAAAAGGTTTCAATATGGAGGGGAAGAGGGAGGAGGTGAGAAGAAATGACTGAACCTTACTCTTATCATATTTGGTTTAAGGAGGGAATAACATACATATTCCATTGGGTATCTTACTGTACAAGAAAGTAGAGGGGAAGGGAATAAGAGGGGGGGATAACAGAAGGGAGGGCAGACTGAGGAAGAGGGGAGTCAGAAGCAAACACTTTTGAGGAGGGACAGGGTCAAAAGAGAAAATAGAACAATTGGGGGGCGGGATAGGATAGAGGGAAATTATTCTTTCACAACATGACTGTTATGGAAGTGTCTTACATAACTATACATGTATAATCTATATTGAATTGCTTATCTTCTCAATGAGGGTGGGTGGGGAGGGAAGAAGAGAGAGAATTTGGAATTCAAAGTTTTAAAAGCAAATGTTAAAAAAGTTGTTTTTACATGCAATGGGGAAATAAGACATACTGGCGATGGGGTATAGAAATCTATCTTGCCCTTCAAGAATATAAAGGGAAGGAGATAAGAGAGGTGGATAATAAAAGGGAGGGCAGACTGGGGAAAGGGGCAATCAGAGTGTATGCCATCTTGGGGTGGGGGAGAGGGGAGAGATGAGGAGAAAATTTGGAACTCAAAATCTTGTGGAAATGAATGTTGAAAACTAAAAATAAATGAATTAATTTTAAAAAAAGTTAAACAATTATGTATCCACGTTATTATTATTTATATTTTATTATTTGTTATTTTGTTATGAATTTTTATAATTATTTGGTTTTTGGCATGAAAAGCATGGTTTTTTAAAGCTCTTGTTAACTGTGATGGCTTTATACCATATCAATAGTATCTCAGCGAATATCTCAAAGTGTATATTGTACACTTAGGGTGAGATTCATTGTGAACAATAATGAGTGTAAGTCAATATTTCATATACTTTTGAATTGTTTTGTCCTCTTCTCAGATATAACTGGGTTGTCATTGGGTTTGACTTTATAATGTGACTAATGGTCAATAAACATTTATTACATGCTTACTTATGTGCCAAGGCACTGTGCTTAGTGCTGGAAAGAGTTTGCAATAGGATTGTCAGTTACACCATTCATTCTCTTGTTACCTGGTGTGAAGACTATTACCTTCTTCCATCTATGATTTTTTTTTTGCATTGATAATCAAATTTTATTTTTGAAAAATTTATCATTTATCATGGATTTCTTTAAATTTTCTCTTTTCCCTACCTATCTGGAGTCTTTTTAAAAATTAATTAATTAATTAATTAATTAAATGTTCTACAATCACTACCAAAAAACTTAGATTTTTACCCCCCCCCTACCCCCCACTACCCCACTCTCTCCCCTAGACACCATACAATTCTATATAGGATCTACATATACTTTCCTATTGAATACGTTTTCACTATAGTCATGCTGTGTAGATGAACTAAAATAAATGGAAGAAATCATATAGCAAATCAAAACTTAATACACACACACATATACAAACATGATCTGCTACATTCTGCAGATAAATTCCATATTTCTTTCTCTGAGTGTGGAAGGCATTTTGTCTTAGAAAACCATTGGGAATTATTATTTTTTTTAAAGTTCTTGCATTATTACAAAGTTCCAAATCTACCAGAAAAAACTCTCGCACACTGTGGTCGTTGCTGTGTACAAAGTTCTTCTGGTTCTGCTCCTTTCGCTCAGCACATCTATGTTTTTTTTTTGAGAAAGAATCTTGTAAAGCTACCTTTCTGCTTTATGAGGGTCACAATGCACATCATCAGCTTATAGGCACACTCCCACCGTCAGTTGAAGGTGAGGGTTCCATTGCCAACCTTTCAGTCTTGTGGAATCCCCACTCTTTGCTCAGGATGACTCACATACCATATGTGATGTATGGACAGAGAAGGCACCAGTGGAGAATCTGCATGTTAAATATGATTAAAATGGAATCTCTCTGTTATTTTTGGTGTCCTTGAGTAGCTTGCTATCGGAGTCTATATCTGGGGCAGTAGATCCTGGCAGGGAACCCATAAACAGAGAAACACTTCCTCCACAATTTTTTAGCAACCATAGAAACTTTCTGGTTTCTGGATGGATATGCCTGTGTGTGCATGCCCAGTGAAATGATTAGTTACTAGAATAGAGGCTCATGTTTGAGTCATCTCTTTTCAGAGACGCAGGGACCTAATGAATAAGACACTTGTTAAGAGATGCTTTGTGCAGTGCTCATTCTCCAAACCACATTCCCTTCCTGGGGAACAGGGAGAAGGATTAAGGGGAAAATGCTGCACCTTTGGAACTCAATGAGATTGACTTGATAAGCAGCTAGGGAAAATAAGGAGAAGAGCTAGAGTATGGGGATACCTTCCTGTTTGGTCTTATCGTAGCTGGGGTCTCATGGCACCTGCCAATCCTTTTCAGACGTCGTCCAGTCTCCTCATCTCTGTTCATCTCTTCACATCCCAATGCCTTGGCCCTGCCTCCCCTTGGGATCTGTGCCTTAACCACTAAGGCTCAAGGATCTGTTCCAGCTCATCTGTTCTGGCACTCTATTCAGCTGGGAGCTGCAACACTCCCCCACCAAACATTCCCAGTCTCAGAAAGCTCTATACTCACCAACACATGGAAGGAATGACTTGCAAAGGTAGCCCAGAAGGCTTTTCAAGTCTAAAGACTTAAGACTTTAGAAATTCAAGGGTGATGGGAAGTGTGTGTTAGTATATACATTCTCATGACTTTGCTGTTTCCTTTAGTTAACTTTCAGGAGATACCTGCGATATTGTCATCATGGGCCTCGGTTTTAAGATCTTTCCTTCATCTTGACCCAAGATATCAAGACATTGTAGGTTCCCTTGGGGAAAAAACAAGGCTGGCTTTGTGGTCCTGGTTCTGGTTCCCATTGAGGTGGCTCCCATCCTCAAAGATGTCTTTCCTAAGGTGCTATAAGGATACTTAGAGCTGGGAGCTTGGGACCCTGGAATAGGTAATGTTACCTTGATGTCAGTTTCTTCTTGGCTCTGGGTCAATACTGATCCTCTTTTCTGCAAAATGGGGAAAGCCAGTCCATATATCCCCATCCCATGGGGTGGAAGAAACTGAAGGCCAGTAAGAGATCTATGAGGTGCTTAGGGAATCTCAAGGAAAGGTTCATGTTAGCCACTGGGTACTGATATTTCTCTCTTTGGTGGCCCATTTGCCTTTGTTTCCTGAGCTCTGCTAGGAAGTACTGCCCTCTGCTGGTCACCAAGGGAGGGACAGAGCCTCAATCTTGAGGGAGGCCTGGGAGACCCTTTAGTCCAGCTGATAATTGAACAAGGCCTGCAGGAAAGAGGTGCCCACTATGTTCCAGATCATGTACTTTTTGGATCGCTCTAATATTTGGCAACTTTTTCCTTATCTTAAACATAAATTTGCCTTTTTAAAAATTTCCATCCATTACTCCCAGTTCCACCTTTTGGGAACATGAAGGAAAAATTACCTTGGGATCATAGAATCAGAAGAGCCCTTTGAGTTAATCTAGTCCAGTCCTTTAGACTCATTTTACAGATGAGGAATGAGGGAATGAGGCCCAGAGATACTGACTTCCTAAAGTCACTCAGCCAGTAAGAGGTAGGGTTCAGGACCTCCCACTATCAATCTAGAGTCCTTTCCATGTCACCATACTGTCTCCTAAATGGAGTCATCTGGAGGCTTTTCCTTGTCCTTGAAGCATGTACCTTGTGTCTTCCTTGTCTATAACCATATATTCATGTGTTATCTATCCTGTCCCACTGTAACTTGTGACAATCAGGAGTCCCTTCTCCAGTGTCCCTGACAAGAGGTCATTCAGCCTCTGGGGAAGAGGAACTCAGTGCTTCTAAGAGAACCCATTCCACTGCTGGACGACTCTGACATCTGGGACATTCTCCCCTATGTTAAGCCTTAAGACAGAGTCATGAAGGGCTTAGACTTTGAGGGTTCTTAATTTCTTTCATTTGCTGCTCCTGCCCAGATCATCTGGTAATTTCAGCACTTGGTACTCCCCATGGAGTCATAGCAATAGTTTGGTGCCTATGTAGTTTTACATACACTCTCTAATGTGATCTTCATGCCATCCCTGAGAGGTGGACTTTATTATTATCCACATTTTACAAATGGGAAACTGAGGCTGAGAGATAATGAGGTGACTAAGTATCTGAGTCAGGATTTGAACTCAGGTCTTCCTGACTCCAAATTCAGGATTCTATCTACTATTCCATCTACTTAATATCTCTTGCAAGTACAAATGTTTAAAACATGAACAGTTTTTAAATATTTTCATGGAAAAGTAGGACCCATATTCAAGCCCACAAAAAGTAACAGTTTCTTGATCACCACCCCACTCCCAGTAAACAACCTATTCCCAGAAACCCAAACAGACTGGGTAAGGCTTGAACTTAAACAGTTATCAAGCACCTATTTTGTACCAGAACTGATAAATGCTGAGGATGAGAAAAAAAAGTCAGAACGCTCACAGTCTAATGGTGGAGATGATATGTAAGTAATTATGTGTACATAAGATACAGACTGTTGTATAGCCTTTTCCAATTCTTTGTGACTCCATTTGGGGTTTTCTCAGCAGAGACACAGGAATGGTTTGCCATTTCCTTCTTCAGCTCATTTTACAGTTGAGGAAATTAAAGCAAATGGGGTTAAGTGACTTGCCCACTGCTAGCAAGTGTCTGAAGCCAGATTTGAACCCAGAAAGATGAATCTTCCTAACTCTAGGCTCAGCCACCTAGCTGTCCATAGAAAGAACAAGTTGGAGATGACCTCAGAGAGGTCACCAAGATTCAGCAGGAATGGGAAAAGTTTCTTGCAGAAGGTGGGACTTTGAGACTTGAAGTCAGGGAAGGAAGCCAAGAAAGAGAGAAAACAGAAATCAGGAGTGGGAGAATTCTCGGCATAGAAGACAGTCAGTGAAAATGAGTGGTGGGTGTGAGGGAAAGGATGTTGGTATAAGGGGATGGCAGAATGTGTGAGGAAAATAAGGCATAAGGAGCCTGGGAGAGTAAGATGTTCCAGGATCTCAGGGACAGTCCAGATGGGGAACCTGCAAGTTCCCTGCTCTCAGAAAGGTCTGATCCAGCACAAAGTCTGCTCAGTACTTCTCCGCCTCCCCCCCAATCCCCCACTCCTCCTGCCGGCCCCACCCTTGGTCTGAGCTCTGCAGCTCTGACTTCGAGTCAGCTGGACAGATCTGCTGGTTCACAATGACAGAACTGTAGGCTTCCCTTCGGTCTGAGATTCCTGCACTGGTCATTCTACTGCAGGCTTCAGATTCAGCTACATATAAGTTGGATCTGAGATCCCGCTCCACTCTCAGGGTCTGAACCACACAACTGCTGCTTTGTTCTAAATGTGTTCCTAGCTCAGTCTATAGCCCTGGGCCCAGGGCCTCTCCTTAACCTGGAAGACCACTCCCAGGCTCGGCTTCTCTCCTCAGTCCTCCCTGGATCTGCTACCTAGAACTGGGAGCGAGTGACAGAGGGAGTGAGTTGGCCTCTATTTCTGCACCCTACACAAGTCTAGGCCCCTCTAAGTTAGATCTAGGATCTCTTCTTCCGCTGGTACATGGCTTCTCCCCATGTGTGAATGATCCACAAAACTTGAGCCTAGCCAGACTCCTTTTGTGGGTATAGACCTCTCTGTCTCCCTGTGCTGACATGGGCTAGAAAAATGATGTGATATTCCCTGCCCCCTCCTTGGATTTCTCAATCAGAATTTGGTCAGTTTTATATCTGAGATATGTTTAGAGGAGTCTGGAGAAATGGGGGAGCTTTTTCTTCCTGTTATTCCACCATTTTGCCTCAGTAGGAAGGGGCAAGGTTATAAAAAAAAACAACTTTAAAATCAGGAGGTTTTTTAAATTTGATCCTAGAAGTAACAGGGAGTCAAAAGAGTTTCTGGAATTAGGAAGTGACTTGATCAGACCTGTACTTTGACAACTGAGTGAGGATGGACTGGAATGGGGAGAGACTTGAGGCAGGCAGACCCACCAGCAGCCGGTGCAATATACCAGGCATGAAGGGATAAGGGTCTGCACTAAATGGATGGCAATGTCAGAAAAGACAAGGGGACATATTGAGAGGTGTTACGGAAGAAGAATCAACAGTATTTAGAAATGATTGGGTATGATGGGTGAGAGGGTGAGGAGGGGAAGATTACCCCTAGGTTGTGAACTGAGGTGACTGGGAGGGTGGTGGTGCCTTTGACACTAATAAGGAAGTTGGGAGGTTTGGGAGAGGGTGGGAAGATAAGTTACTCTGGATATGTAGAGTGTAATGTGTCCAAGACATCCAGCTCAAATAGATAGTTGGAGATACAAGATTGGAAGTCAGGAAAAAGTATGTTGTTCAGTCATGTCTGACTCTTCATAACCCTGTGGATCATAGCATGTTTTAGTTGTTTTCTGTTTTTGCAAAGATACTGGCGTGTTTTGCCATTTCCTTTTCTGGTGGATTAAGACAAGCAAAGATTGTGACTTGCCCAGGATCACACAGTAAGTGACTGTCTGAGGCTGGATTTGAATTCAGGTCTTCCTGACTCCAGGTCCAGCATTCTGTCTACTGAACCACCTGGTTGCCTCCAAGGAAAAAAAGTTTTAGAGCTAGACAAATAGAATCATCTGCATAGAGATAATAATTGAATCAATGGGAGCTGAAAGAGAAGGGGGCCCAGGGCAGCACTGGGGGACACTCATGGTACAATCTGGATGGAGATCCAGCATGAGGTCTTCACTCATCCTGGTCCTCCCCTCTGTATGTCCCAGTGGGTGCTGCCCTCCGTTACTGTTCCCATACTGTTGGCAGCTCCTGCATCCTGCTGTTCAGTCTTGCTCTTTGAGCATCAGCTCTTTTTCAGTGACTGGATCTACTCAACTTTGCTTTTGCCGCTCAAGGCGGCTTTCTTCTTTTTCTGGGTTTGTGTCTTGAGTATCCTGGTCACCATCATATTTTCTGATGATGGGCTCAATGTCTCTGCAGTTTGGCTCTCCTCCAGCAGATGGCACTCATCCCCTTTCCCAGGGAACCAGCACCCTAGCCTTAGTCGGGGCATTCACAGCTAACCACCTCTCCCCCATTTTATTTTTCTTAAGCTTTATTTTGTACACAGTCTCCACAATCCCATAACTCATATTAGCCCTTTTGGAGGAGGAAGGTGGTGGTGGAGGGCCTCTGGGAACTGCTCTTCTTGCCCTACTCAAGAGAACTTCCCTTTCAACATTATGCAGACTCATGGTGAATCAGTCAGTATCTGCTTCCTCTCTCCCTTAATATGTCCAATCACATTAACACGCCTTGTCAGGTCTTGTACTCACTCTCTTCTACCTCTCCTTCCACCTGAATCTTCACCAGGAGTAGTTGGACCAGGTTATTTCAATTATCAAGGCTGCTTCTGGAAGGATGATAGTAATGACAGTAACAACTTCAACTAGCATTTACATAACATTTGCTTTACAAATATAACCTCATTTTGTTTTCACAACAACCCTGAGATGTAAGTGCTATTATTATCCTCATTTTACAGATGAGGAGATTGTGACAAACAAGGGGAGAAGTGACTTGCCCAGGGTCACACAGCTAGTAACTGTCTGAAGCTGGATTTGAATTCAGGTCTTCCTGACTCCAGGTCCTGCACTCTATCCATATGCACTCACAGACCAACTGAATGGGCTGCTCATTCAACTTCTTGTCATAATATGGACATTTTTTAAAAAAAATCTGGCTTTTTCCTGTGGTAAAGATAAAGTTAATCTCTTTGAAATGGTCATGCATCTCTTTGGGAGAGTTGGGCTTGATGTAAGCAGTATCATGACATCCATGAACAGTAGCATCTGAAAGAACTCACCACTAATAGGGAGACCCTCTTCCATTCTGTACAGAACATTCTCTAAGTAGTCCTTGGCCAACAAGATATGTCATTTTGTGTTTTCTTTGCTACTGTTAATCAGAGGATCACTGAACTAAGTTATCTTTGTGGTTGCATTTTTTAGGGATGTTAACTGATTTTGGCATATTCACAGAAGACATTTTGTAAGGGCAGAGCACAATGGGCCAAATCTTGCTCTAGTGAGTTGTTTGGCTTTTTTTTCTTTTTAAAAATAATTAGCAAGCAAAGGACAATGTAGGATTGGTATTCTCTATACTTTTAGATCAATTGTAGGCATTGTCTGCTATAGAAAGTCATTTGTGAAAGCCTGCTTATTTCCTTCTCATACATTAATCAATACCTTTGATTCTTGTTTAGGCATTTTCATAAATAGTTTATAGAGATGATAAACTATGAGACTGCTTGATGGTGCAGTGGATAGAGAACTGGACCTGGAATTAGGAAGACCAGAATTCAAATCCTGTCTCTAGTTGTGTGACCCTGGGCAAGCCACTTAACCTCTGAATGCCTCAATTTCCTCAACTATAAAAAGGAGATATAGGTCTTTCAATACGGTTTGTTTTTATAATATTGCTGTCACTGGCTGTTATTTGGTCCAGCCAAAAACTTGGCTAAGTTTTTGTACTTCTTATGCCAAGCTGTTAGTCCTCTTTCCAGTTCTTTCTTCCATAGCTCTCATTTCTTTTCCAATTTTTTTCCTCTAATGCTCTCATTTTGTATGCAAAAATAATTATACAAAAAAGCCTTTAAAAAAAATTCTTGCTTTGTTTCCTCCAGGAATTCTAGTCGAATTTGTGCTCAAGCGGTTTTCCTTTGAGGCTTTTGCTTGTAGATGTTCTGAAGTCCTCCTCTTCTTCTAGGTCTGGTCACCACCATAACTTTTGATTATGGGATTCCTTTTCTGTTTACTCATTCTTCTCCCCTACTTTCTGACTCTGGACTTTATATTAGGGTCAGTTCTGGAAAGAATATGTGGGATGGTATTGCTTTAAATTTTTTTTCAATTACACATAAAAACAATTTTTAACTTTCATTTTTTAAAAAATATTGAGTTCCCAGTACTCTTCCACCTTCCTTTCCCTCCCCCCTCTTTGAGAAGGCAAGCAATTTGATATAGGGTATATATGTGCAGTCATGCAAAATGTATTTCCATATTAGTCATGTGAAAAAAAGTATTCTTTAATCTTCGTTCAGACTCCATCTGTTTTTTTCTGGAGGTAGATAGCATTTTTCATCATAAGTCCTTCAGAAATATTTTGAATAGTTGCAAGTCGTAGCTGATCGTTGTACAATATATTACTATTACTATGTAAAATGTTCACTTCACTTTGCATCAATTCATGTAAGCCTTCTCAGGCTTTTCTGAAATCTGCCCGCTCGTCATTTCTTATAGTATGACAGTATTCCATCACAATCATATATCACAACTTGTTTAGCCATTCCCCAATTAAAGAGCCTCACTTCAAACTCCAGTTCTTAAACCACCACAAAAAGAGGTACTATGAATATTTGCATACACATAGGTCCTTTTCCTTTTTTTTTTTAATCTCCTGAGGATACAAACCTAGTGGTATTGATGGGTCAAAGGGTATGAAGTTTTATAGTCCCAGTTTCTTCAATTGTAACATGAGGATCATTAATAGCACCTACCTTACAAAGCTGCTGAGAATCAAATAAGGTAATATATGTAAAGCACAATGCCTGGCACAGAGTTGGTAATTAATAAAGACTTATCTCCTTTCTTCCATTATACACACTGACTACAACTATCAACATTATAAACAGCTGTGGTAGGTGTATATATTATAAATGATAAATGTAAATTAAAAAAAGAAAAACTGCATACTGTGTAATTCTGATTGCCAATTTTGGTCTGGGTTAAGAGATTTGGAAAATCTCCTTTACTTATAGAAGTGTGAGGAGTCTGGGGATGTGGAAAGCTGAAAGCTGTAGTCAATGGATTGGTTGTGTTTTTTTTTTTCTGAAGTTTTATGTTTTTTAATCTTTGTTACATGAAATGGCTTGCTGGAGTAGGGAAGAAAGGAGAGGGAAACTTTCAGAAATTAATATGACATAAAAACAGGAGGAAACAAACAATAACGCAAGAGAGATAAATAAAGAATGCCTCCTTTGACAACATTCTGTACTCTTTGGGGAGGTGAGAGCCATGCTTCTTACCTTCTCAGGCTTATTATGCGTTGCCCCACCCTCATGAACTCTATATATTTATTCAGGCTAAGCAGTTGAATTACTGTTCACTGAATTCAGTATTCAAAATCTCTAGCCTTGTGCTTTTGCACAACTCAGTGTCATAGGTTTAGAAAGCACCCTCTCTACTCTTCAACTTCATAGGATGAAGGCTCAATTCATGGGCCAGCTCTTACAGGGAAGCCTTTCCTGCTAGAACAGGGGTGGGGAACCTGCAGCCTCAGGGTCACATGTGGCCTTCTAGGTCCTTAGGTACAGCCTTTTGACTGAGATCAGGTTTTACAGAACACATTATTTTATTAATTTATTAACAATTAATAATATTAATTTATTAATGTTCCTTTTATTTAGGAACATCCCTGTAGCAGTTGGTAGAAATTGAGTCAAAGGACTGCACTTGACCTGGAGGGCCACATGTGGCCTTGAGGCTGCAGGTTCACCACCCTTGTATCCTCTCATCTTTATATCCACATATTTTATCTCCTTGGTAGACCATAAATTCCTTAAGATTGGGAATATATTTAGTCATATCCTCAGCAACTTTGCATATAATATAAAGCTTAAAAAATACTACTTGTATTGGATTTCTATGTTAATTTAACATGTTCTAAGATCTCGTTCAGTCTTGATATTCCATGGTACAACGATTTCTGATCCCCAGGAATGGGGCCATGTCATAGAATCCCCCAACACGCATTTATCAAACATATAAAATGAGCTAAGCATGGCACTAAGTTATAGGAAAAAAAAGGCAAAATAACCCCAAACAACCCAACAGTGTCTGATTCAGGGAGGTCACATTCTAGATACATATAAGATATACACAGAGTAAATGGAAGGTAACCTTGGAGAGGAGGTCATGCGGAAAGATGGAACATCATGTTGCTTTTGAGAAACAGCAAGGAGATCCAATGTGGCTGGATAGCAGAAAGTGAGGAAGGGAGTAGAGAAGAGCCTAAGCCTGGAAAGGTAGGAAGTTGCCAGGTTGCGAAGAGTTTTAAACGCCACACTTTATATTTGATCTGGGATGTAAGAGAGATTTATTGAGTGGGGAGCCAACGCAGGCAGATCGAGCTTGAGGAATATCCCTGGAGCAACTGGTAGAAATGAAGCAAAGTGAAATGATTAGATTGATTCTGTTTTTTTATTGATCCTATTTACAGATAAACTGATTTTGTCCTGCAAATGCTTAAATAGCGGTTCTTTGTCTCTAGGCTTAGAGATAGAAATTCAGTTCTCTGGCTAATCACCCTTCTATTATTGCCTCGAGGGAAATCGGCTGTCCTTGAGGACTGCAGGTGAACACCATGGAGGGTGCTCAGTATCTTTACACCACCGAGCTGTCCTTTAAGGATATCTGGCTTGCTATCCAAAAAATTCAGGTCCACTAGCTCTACCATTGCAGCTGGACTCAAATAATGAACCCTTCTTAGTCATAGGCTTGTTTATAGCCCCAAATACCTAATTTCCTACCAATCATATTGTCCCCATTGTCCAGCTCTGTAACCAGTCGACTGATTTTGCCATTCATGATGTCAAGCTTTGGCAACTAACTGTAACTTATTCTCCACCTACAAAGTCCTGTTCTTTGTTCTGTACTCCCCCAAAACTAGAAAAAGGGACTCTCCCTTTCAGTGGGAGTCTCAGCTTTTGCCAAGGAAGCTGAGATCCTATTTGCTGGCAAATTCATGCTTAACTAATAAATTGATCATGCCTAGAATTTTGTGCCTCAGTTTACCTTAATTTTAACTGTTTCAGAAGGGACAAATTAGAAGGCTATTGCAGTATTTCAGGTAAGATTTGATGAAGGCCTGAACTATGTCATAAAATGTAGAAATGACAAAATTTGACAAATGATTGGATAAGTGGAGTGAGAAGGGACCCAAAGATGATATTGAGGATGTGAAACCATGTGACTAAAAGGATGTTGGCACCCTTAATACAAAAGGTCAGAAAAGAGGAGGATGGAGGGGAAGGGATAATGACTTGTTTTGTATCCATTGAGTTTGAGTGTGTATGAACCATACAGTTTGAAATATCTAAGACAACCTGGTAATCTAGGGCTAGGACTTGGGAGAGAAACCAGGGCTGGAAATACGGATCTAGAAACCATTTACAGAGAAATGATAATTGAGCCCACAGAAACTGATGACATCACCAAGTGAGAAAATAGAGAAAGAAAAGACTGCCCAGGACAGCGGCCTTAGGGGGCACCCACAGTTAGTGAGTATGATATGGGATGAAGCTGTTAACAAAAGAAACATCAGGCAGATAGGCAGGAATAAATTCAAGAGAGTCCTACCATGAAAACACAGAAAGGAGTACATGTCCTGGAAAACATGATCAACCATGTCAGATGCTACAGAGAGGTCAAGGATGAAGACTGAGGAAATAAGTCATTATATCTGGCATCTAGGAACTCAGTGGGGCTCAGATGAAGTTATAAAATCAGGAGGTCTCAGAGTGGAGAGAGGGATCTCAGGGAGAGCATCTAGTTTCCTTCTCAAAAAAGGAAGAGTTTCTGGTTTAAATCAGGTGGAAATAAGGAAACAGTATTTGTTAAGCCCCTAAGATCTGCCAAGGCTCAACTGCTAAGCACTGGGAACTCAAAGAAAGGTAAAAGACAAGTAAGTCTCTGCCCTCAAGGGGCTTACAAATCTAATAGCATGGGGGGTGGGGGTGACAACATACAAATAATTATGTGTAAACAAGCTAAATACTGGATAAATTGGAAATAATCAATAGAAAAAAAGACACTAGAATAGGGATCAGGAAAAACTTCCTGTAGGGGGCATTTTAGCTGGGACATGAAGGAAGTCAGGGAAGCAGGAAGTGGAGATGAGTAAAACCAGTGAAATAGCCCAGAGTTGGCCAATAGCCTTGTTCTAGGAACAGCCAGGAGGCCGAAGAGACGCTCCTCTTGTTGAATCTGGCAACAATTTAGTGTGACTAAGCAGTTCCGCCCCCTCCTCCTTGCTTCTTGTCATTGATTAAAAAAAAACAAACTGTGATCTCCAATGGACCCCCATCTTGCCTTTTCTCCAACCCCCAGGGAGGTAAATGCTATTATCACCCCCATTTTACAAATGAGAAAACTGAGGCAGAAAGAGGTTAAGTGACTTACCCAGGACTACAATGCTAGTGTTCTGGGCAAGATTTGAACTTAGGCTTTCCTGACTCCAGGACTAGTGCTCTAGCCACAACAAAAATGGGCTGTTTGCCCAACAGAATGTCATTTCCTTGCCAGCAGGGCCAGTTTTTGTTTTTGTCTAGAAGGGTTAATAAATATTTATTGAACAAGCACAGGAGGGCCCTGCAAATCTAGTCTAATCCCCTCATATGACATAAATAGAAACTGAGACTCAGAGAGGCTTGCACAAGGTCATATAATCCAGGCTGTCTGCCTCTAAATCTGGGGCTCTTTCCCACAGTGCTGGTGAACAAGCTCCAGCTTTTCTGGATCTTTGCTCATTCGTAAAAAGGACCAGGGGAAGATGGACCAGCTTGTTCAACCTGAACTGAATCAGTCACAACCCAGAACCAGTGCCAGGTGGGGAGGGTCTTAGCTCTACAACCACAGACAGGTGAGCTGATGACTTGGTAGATGTGCCACTGGTAATAATCCTGATCAGTTCAGACATTACAACTCATCTGTGCCACATGGAAAACAAATTCAACATCCATATGACCATGAGACAACCCTTAATATGATCTCTGCATCAGCCAAACTGGCTGTTTATTCCTCTCACATAGCGGTCCCCATCTTGACTCCATGCTTTATTAAATAAATGCATAACTCACTGAGCACAAGTCATACCATGTCAAGAAGTACACTCCTTCCTCACAGCCCCTCTTAAAATCCAGATTCCTCCAAAAGTTGGCTCAGTTGCCACTGCCCAAGAGGCCTTCCCAGATGTCTCTGGCTACTAGTAATGCACCTCCACTGCCTTATATATTAGGTTTCACACTAGCACTGGGGATAAGAAGGGGGAAAAAAAGTCTTGGTTTTTGTCCTCTGTATCCCCAGATAGCAGTGAGGTGCCTTGCATAGCTAGTTAGCCCTTAAGATATGGTTTTTGAATGTTCCATAGCAAGAAGAGCTCTTGACTAGGAGTTGGTATTTTAAATTCTAGACCTAGATCGGCTGCTGACTCATAATGAACCAGTTCCTTCTCTCAGTCTGTCTTCCCAGCTGTTAATACGGGAGGGGATGGATTAGAAAGACCAAATATGCCTATTTATGTCTCTTGAGTGGCCAAGGTAAGACCAGGAGTACAGTCACCGCCATTGTTTTCCTCCAGGCAAAGCTGAAGCTGGGTAGACCAAACGAATTCACGAACTCCATGTCCCCTGTATGCAGGGTCCTCTTAACAAACTGACATCTCCAGCCCTGAGAGAGCCTGGCCATCATTAACCCTCACCTCTGCTCCCTGAAGAGGAACAAGGCATCACTTTCTGAGACGAGAGTTGTTTCTGGTGCCAAACCCATGCCGTTTTGCTGTGAACAGACAAACAACGGGCCCTCAGCCTGTGGGAGGAATGTTTTGAAAACAGCATGACTGTTTGGGAAGAGAGCTGTTCGCCTCCTGGGAGCCCTATGGGAAGCCCTGCTCCCTGCCGTTCACGCAGGCCTTTTCAGGCTCTGGTTGCTTGGAGTGAGCTGAGAAGCCTTAAGTTTTTCTCAATGAAGCCTAACTGCCACCTTGTGAAGTAGCTACATTTAATCGCCGAGGACATTTCTATTCAGAGACTAACCTTAGGTGAAGTTCACATGGCTAGTAAGAGTAGGTGGTAGGACTCAAGGCCAGGTGGTCTTCCTCACTATACACTACAGTCCAGTACTCTACACCAGGTCACCTCACTTGTCAGGAATGTGAGACAGCGAGGGCCCAGGCAGATCCAAACCAGCCCCCAAAATTTGGAGGGAAAAAGAGAAGAGAAATATCCCTTTCTCTATCACTGTGAGTTCTGTGCTTGTCACTGTCAAGGATACCTCAGTTAGGAACCCTCAGTGCTCTCAAGAGACTGGGTGGGGATTTTTTAAAAACATCTTACTAACACTTCAGGGAAATATGGTAAAAATCAAAAGAGCTCAGAATTGTTAGTCCCCTGCACCTCAGAGACCCCAGAAGGGCAGCACAGGCTCCTGAGGCCCTGCTTCTGCGGCTTGTCAGCATGCTCTGTCCTGCATCACCAAGCACATTCAGAGGATGTCAGAGATGATAGAGAACACCACCAGCAACAAAATAATTTTTTTTTCCAATAGGGTTACATCATCCTAATAAGGGGGTTGGTTGTGGGAAGAAGCAACTGGGGTCAAGCATCCTCAAACATCAGTGGAGTAGATAAATGAGGAGATATGAGGAAGGTTTTTAAAATGAGAAATTAAAACCCTCACTCTCTTAGTCAGGGAACTTTAAACATATTAGTTGGATGGTCTTTCTTCGTGTAATCAATTTTTTGTTTGAGCCATACCTAAAGAAGCTTTCCTAACAGCTTTTCAAACGGCATTGTAGAGCTCCTAGGGAATGCAAAAGCAGAGAATGGCAAGGGCACAGACAATGATTGAATCCAGGAATCTTCCAGAGAGCAGAGCTCCCCCTTACAAATATCTTATAAGTGGGCTGTTTGAATACTTTCCCTGACAGTTAACTGACTTAGAAAACAGCACTTTCCTTCTTTATACTGAGCTGGCTCCCTGTAAGTCCCTATCAAGTCCTGGTTCTGTTCATGGGGCTACATATTACACATCTAACTCTTTCTTTCCTATGACTGTCCTTCAAATGTCTGAAAAGGTAAGGAACACATCCCTGCCATGTTATTCACCAAGCTAAACGTTATTCCTTGAAACGATCTTCTCTTGAAGTGGAATCAGCTGACCCCATCCTGGTCCTCTTCAATAAATTGCAGCTTGTGCATAATTCCTCCTAAAAGATTTGGAAAGGATCCTCTGAGCACTCTCTGACAAGTGCAGATGTCATCAGGTGTGTGAACTGCCTGGTGACGAGGTTCTGAGGGGACAAAGTATGAGCACCAGTATGAAGGTTCCCAAATATTCCATTTGTGGCCTCTGTTTATCTCCTGCCTGTTGGGATGCACTCTTGTCTTCTCTTCTTCCCCTTATAATCAAGCTATCTTGTTTTTCACTGCTGTGGAAACGTTCTACCTTCCCAGTAGGATGCAAATCCTTGGAAAACAGGGACTGTTGCATTGTCTTTGTAGCCTCTGAGCCTAGTAGACAGTCTTACAACACAGGAGGCTCTTAAGAAATGTCCAACAAATTAAATCAATTAGACTATCTGGGAGCTGACACAATTAGTACCACACAGAACACAAAGCTGGAAAATGGAAAAAGATGTCTTTATTGGTGAAATGTTAACAGGCAGGGGTGTCTCCAAACACTAGGGGAACACTGGCAATCGGCACAGACTACACACACATTTATGCACTCACAGGTTCCTAGGGCAGATGGGGATAAGGAGCCAACATTTCAAGTGGAATAGGTTGATAACAAACTGTTTTACGCCTGTCTAGTCTACGAAAACACAACAGTCCTGCCACCTACTGTGTGGTTGGCTCCACTGTGCCAATGATATCATGACAACACTAAAGAAGTCTGTGCAGTAAATTATTACCACAATTACCCTTCCTAGATTTCCAATTCTGTTTTTTATATGGTCTGGCTGGAAGGTAGCATTTTGGAAGAAAAGGCCACGAATGGCAAGCTTGGAACATTGAGATTAACCTAACAACACTCTGTTAAGCAGGTGGTGTGGGTTTCCCTGCAGGGATATCAAATGTTACATAGTGAAGCGAAGGAGCAAAGGACCTTTCAGGGTGTGGGCAAACTGCCAGTGAGGACATTCAGGGACTAGGAGAGGGGCCTTTGTAGCTGCTTGCCCATCACTTATTCTTAACTGCTGAGGTCAGATCATGTCATACAGAAAAGGTCATCTGAATATCTCCCAAGAATTGCAAGTAATACTTGTGGCTTTAAATATGGTTTTTCTTTAAAAAGATAAGACAGCAATTGCTTCAGACAGGCAGGTTAGCAGGACAAAAAATTTTTTTAAGCCACCTCATTTGATTAGTTGGGCAGAAGCAGATTATATTCTGCCCCACTGGACTTGTCCCCCCATACAACACAATATTACATACTCTACCCTTTTAGAACACGTGGCCAGCCGCTATGGAATCTTATCCCTTATTGGCAGCTGGGCCTCTAAAAAAAGAAAGAACTCTTCCTGCCAAAAGAACACTCTCCCCAATTCTGTGACTCATTGCCCAGAACAAGGGTAGAGAAATCCAGAAGAGCACAGGCACATAGACCGTGATACCTATTACCCCACGTCCCCTGGGACTGATGCCAGAGACCAGACTGACTGATAGGCAGAGGACAAAAATTTATATCGGGGAGGGAGGGAACAAAACCCAAAACACCAAAAACATAAAACATCACCCTCCAACAATTGTAAAAAGTACTTGAATTTACAACCTAGTTTGCTATAACTTGGTGAAGACAACTTGGATTTTGCAAGATACATCATGAATATACTCCATGCTACACTGCAAAGAAACACACACACACACACACACACATTCATCCAGGCGAGGTCTTCATCAGAAGTCACCTGGGGAGAAAAGAGTGAAGAGAATTTTCTGTTTTTTTCCATTTATAAAGTTCTGATTAAAAGATTAGCTTTTTTTACTTCACCCCCATCTTTTCACTGCTGATCATCTGAAACTGTAAGGAATAAAGTGGAATAAGGGAAAAAAGAGATGTAAATCCATTAACTAAAACTCCTGATGGGCCTTATTACTACTGGCTATATCTCCAAGGATAATCAAGTTGAGTCCTCCCAACCTCCAACCTTATTTTATAAAGAAAACTGAGGTCCAGAAGTATAGCTACTTACTCATGGTCATCTGTCAAATTAGTGGTAAAGCAAAGACTGAAATCCAGGTCTCCTGATTCCAAGAGATAAAAACCTTTTCCCCAATTATTGCTTATATTCTAGGAATACATAATTCATACTTTTTACTCAGCTCTCACAATGGCCTTGTGTAATGGAAGGAGCACTAGTTAGATGACTTGAGACAATGTTATATACAACCAAAGTAACCTTGTGTGAGTCTCTTTCTCAGGGCCTCAGTTTCCTTATCAGTAAAATGAGGATATTGTTATATCAATGAGGTGTTTGTGAGCCACAAATGAGATGTAAAAGCACTCTCTACTTGTGAGCAATTATTTCTGTTCACAAAGAACTCATAAGTCTTATACAAAAGACACAGGCCTATTCATGAGCAACAGACAACTTGTTATTCAGATCAAAAACACTGAGTTTTTACTTTAAGTAAAGCAAAACATGATCCCCTAATTTATGATGAATGAAACCAAAATGACATGTGAACCAGAAGCTGAAATAAATCATACTAACTTATCAAGCTCTTTGGGCTTCTCTCATTAAGCCACAAGCCAGATCAGTATTTAGAGGCAGCTTGTGAGAGGCAGCATAGTGCAGGACAGAGCGCTGGCCTCAAAGCCAAAAAGACTTGGGTTCAAGTCCCATGACCACTCAGTGCTCTAGGCACAGAAGACTCAAAGATGTACAAGAGGAGATCATCTCAATTGGCAGAGGGAACTGCCTTACATAGGAGTTCCTTAAATTAATTAAACAAAGGTCCAGTCCCTGTGTCGATCTCACTAAGATAACCAGCTCAAACTAGACCTAAACCAGAACAAAATTAGATCAAGATCTCTGAACTAAACCAATACTTTTATTTCAAGCTTCTCATTTATCTACTGATGCAAAACAAAATTTCAAAATATATTGGAGATTTACAAAAAGCAGGAAACACCTGTGCCAACCAGACCATAACGAAAACCTATTTGTATTTACTTCGTTATTTATCATGTGTATATTCAGATCACAATGTCAGGCAGTGAAGGTCTTAGTGTGTTTAAGCTCACTCCTTATTACAGACAGGGAAAGCATTTACTTGAACAAGGTAATTCAATGACTTAGATTATAAACTTATGGAAGAAATGAGGAAAATATCCAAGAGCCACATGCCCCAAGGGGCACAGTTTAGAATCACAGCTTTTTTGAGAACAAGATTTTTTAGAGATCTTTCTAGTCCAAGAAGCTGAGGAGGTTAAGGCCCAAACAGATAGTGATTTACCCCTGGTTACCCCAAGGCACCAGTTGTGCCAGGGCCAACTCAATGCAGCAAACAATAAGGTTTATTCCATTACACAACAGGTGTGTTCACCTATCTTCAAAACAATGGGATCTGACCAGATGTTCTCCATGGTCCAGTTTTTGTTTTAAACTTTAATGAATCTGAAATTCTATGTGCTGAATCGAGTTTTTAAAGACACTTTAAATATCCCATTAGACAGTGATCTTGTCTTTATGAGAAGGTGGGTGCCAGTGGAGATGACAAGTTGACTTGGCAGTCTTTCAAATAAATTCCCATTCACTACTCTAAACTTATTAAGAATAAGGAAGAGTCTTACCTTTGTTCAGTTGCCATTCCTCTGACGAACGTTCTGTCTATCTTTGTCATTTGGAGACAAGCCACTTTTCCTACGAAGATAAAGAGAGAAGAGAACCTCTTGGCATACTTGGAAAATAGGAAGCCTGGGCAGAGAGCCAAACATCTAATGGCCTATATCTCTTCTCCCTTTTGTGGCTAAACTCCTTGAGAAGGCCATCTATCATTGGTGCCTCCACTTCTTTCCTTTCACTCTCTTTTTAAATCTTTCAAGTCTGGTTTCTAACCAAAACCACTCTCTCCAAAGTTACTAATAACTCAATGATCAAATCTATTGGTGTTTTCTCAGTCCTCTGCAGCCTTGGACACTATCTGTCACCTTCTTCTCCTTCCTATTCTCTCCTCTCTAGGTTCTCCTGGTTTTCCTCCTCCTAGTATAACCAAGCCTCAGTCTCCTTTACTGGATTGACATTCAGTCTGCTGTGTGCTTTGTCCTGAATCCTCTACACCCTCTATATTCTTTCACTTGGTGATCTCATCAGCTCCCATAGATTCAACGATCATCTCAATGAAAGATGATTTTCAGATCTACTTGTCCAGCCCTTTCAATACCACATTCAGGTGGCTACTGGACTTCTTGAACTGGATATCTCATAGACCTATTAAATTTAACCTGTCCAAATGTAGATTCATGCATTCTCTAGAAGTCCTCCCCTCTCCCTAGCTTCTTGATTCCTGTCAAGGATACCCTATTTTCCTAGCCACCCAAAGCTTGCAATCCAGGAGGCATCTTTGGATATTTTCTCTCAATTCCTCCTATCCAATCAGCTGCTAAATTCTATTGTTTCTGCCTTTGCAACATTGCTTGTATATGCCCCTTCCTGTCTTCCTACAATGCAGTCACTCTGGCGTGGGCACTCATCATCTCATATCTAGATTTTGCAATATCCTGTTGGCTGACTTTCCTTTCTCAAGTCTCTCCCCACCCCTAATCCATCTTCAACTCAGTTGTTAAACTGATCTCCCCACATCATATCCTTCCCTCACTCCCACTCCATTCTAAACTCCAGTGGCTCCCTATTACCTCAAGATCAAGGATGAAGTCCTGTTTAGCCTTCAAAGATCTTCATGACATGGCCTCTTCCTACCTTTTCAGTTTCCTTGTACTTTGTTCCCTTAGATCCCCACTCCCACCCCCATCATACTCTTTGATCCAATGACCTTCTTGGGTTCTTCAAACATACCATTCCATCTCCCGACTGTCAGCACTTTCTCTGGCAATTCTCTCCTTCTTCATCTTGGCCTCCTGGCTTCCCCCACTTTCTTCAAGTCTCAGCCAAAGTCCCACCTTCTACAAGAAGCCTTTCCTAGTACTTCATAATCTCAGCGCCTTCCCCCTAAGATGACCCCAGTTTATACAGAATATATCATCATGTTGTCTCCCCCATTAGATTGTGAGCTCCCTGAGAACAGGGACTGTGTCTCTTGCCTTTCTCTGTATCCCCACTGCTTAGCACAGTGCCTAGCATACAGTAAGAACTTAATAAATGCTAGCTGACTCAAATGGATGAATCTAAAATGCACTAAAAAGATGCACCAAAGATATGTGAGTCAAGATTGAGAAGCTGTCACCGAATAGGTGTCTCACCTGAAAATTACCCCCAGAAATGTCATTCACTTCTTACTTGTTATGGCCTTCTTAGCTCCCTTCCCGGTACACTATTTACAAAGGCTGGGCCCCCAAACCCTAGAAAGTGGCTCTCTGCTCATTCCTAGTGTGACCAAACAATACTTACAGTGGGGCAGACCCGCCATCCTCATCTTCTCAAGCAAAGGGAAACCAAGAAGAGAGAAAAATGAAAAACCTTAGGATTAGTTCACAGCCATGCTAATTCTATTAATGATCATTCTCCCACATACCCTCATTTTCCTGGTTCCTAATAAATGACACAAACTTGCCCAAGAGAACATACTTCAGAGTTATAAAAGAATCTGGGTGGAAAAGTGCCTTAGAGATCATGAGTCCAGTCCTCTCATTTTACAAACAAGAAATCTGAAGCCCCAAAAGGGAAGTAACTCACTTGGTTACATAGGGAACCAGAGGAAGAGCTCCTGCTGGGAGGTAGGTCTTTGCAATCCTGGTTCAGTCTAATGTTCATGTGAGCCCCACCCCCCGGGATGAATTCATGTTTAAAAAGTGGCTACCAGATCCTGGAAGCCTCTGAGGCATGGGACTATATCACAATGCCTTACAAGGCCACCCTGTGCCAACTGACTTCTTAAAACTTCTGAATGATGACCTCTTCTTGAGAAATTGGTTTTAACACCAGCATATTATGAGATCTTAGACAAACCAATTCCCTCATCTCATCTTATTTTCCTTCATAAAAATTTCTTTTGGATCTAAATCCTATGGACAAAATGGAGGAGTTGGACTAGACAAGCAATCCCTAAGGTCCTTCCAACTGTTTCTGAATATAACTCATTTTTAAGCTTACAATCTCCCTATGACAGAGGGAGGGTAAAAGATTAGCTTCTCTGTTTTTTAGAGAAGATCAGCAGATACAAAAGGTCTCAAGGGCACAATACAAATGTGGCCTCCACGATTTCATGCACTGACAGGACAGGATGCCCAGCACCTTCTAGAGGCCAGAGTGGACACAAAGGCCGTTCAGCGACTCGTGTGTATGCCAGTCACTGAAATCTGAACCTCATCCAGTGAATAAGAAAGTGGAAGAATACGAGTTAGAATTATAGACATCTGTGTGAAGGTAACAAATTTGGTGCTCAAACCCACCACCCTAAACTGTGATGACAGCTTTCAGTTAATATTGGGGGATTCCTGATGCTAGACACATGCAGTCAAGGAAAGTGTGAAAGACAGGGTGCTTTCATTCATTCTGCAAGCAGGCATAATGTAGTCTGGGAGCTGATGCTGCCTTGGCTCAGGTTTCCTGAGAGTTAAGGGAATGACAATGAGAAGTCATGCAAAGTCAAGGAGTTCATGCTTGGGACTCAAACAGCTGATGTAATGGCTGAAGCCGAATGACAACTAGAAGTGCCATTCACTTACCACGTGGGGGTTCAGCTAGCAGCAGAAGCAAGAAGGAGAAAACAAGGAAAAAGTGAAGCAGTTGTCACTCTAACCTGGACTACTGTCTCCTACTGACCTATGACAACAAACTCCATAGAACTAGAAACAGCTAGTTTAAGAACAGGTACTATTACCCACCAAGCAATGCAGGAACAGGGGAATGCCCTTTGAAGTCTTATGTTCTTCTAACTAGGAATAGACCCTCCAGAACTATCTCTATCGCTTAGTGGGAAATGAAAATCTGCCATTGAAAAAGTTGGAATTCTTCTAGAATTTCTGGCATCCCAAGCCTGACAAGATTTTTTCTCAGCTAAATGAAAAGTACCTTCATTTATTTAGTTGAAGGAAAAAAATCACACAATCCTACCCCCAAACATCTAGGTGGTCCAGAAGAGGACCTTTTCCTCCCTGTATTTCTCCCCATTCCTCCCCCTCTAACAAACATGTAAATGGAAAAAAGGCTGGATGCTCAAACCCCTAGGCATGTACAAATCCCCAAGAAGGGGATTTTATCAATCACATGTGGCAAAGTCCTAGAATAGCAGAACTTCCAAGCTCAAAGGGACCCAAAGGCAATCCAGTCCAATTCTTACCTGATACAGAATCTCCTTTCACAACAACATTGCAAGTAGTCATCTAGTCCCTCCTTGAAACATTTCCACTTAAAGGTAACTCACTCTACTGAGCCAATCCAGAAGAAGGAAGGGCATCTAATGCCAGATGGAGATTGGGCCCAAATTTAACTCCCATCTCCTGAGTCCTTGTTCTGAATTAGAACAAATCTCCTGCCTGACAATCCTTTAGACACCTGAAGGCAACAATTACCTTCCCACTTATCTCCTTTATTTTCTTCCCATGTTCCTCATCTGGCTTTCATTTGTGTCTTCCCCATCTCAGTCACTCTTTTCTGGATCTACTTTTCTTCTTTTAACGTCTCTCTGAAAAGAAGCTGCCCAAACCTGAATCCTCTGGACACTGTCTGATCAGTGCAGAAGATGGACAGACTATATCATCTCCCTTGTTCCTCAAACAGCAGCTGTCTCTTAGCATTCTTAATGACCATGGAACACTATTGGTTCATACTGAGCTCATACCTTTACTAAAAATTCCGAAGTCTTATAATGGCAAAAATGTTGAATATACTAGATCTAAAGAGAAAACCCTGAAGCATGCTAGAGAAGATGAAGCATGCTCCAAGACACAGAGAGAGCTGCAGGTCTGGACATTTAAGAAGCTATAAATATACCCTTATATTATCATCATCCTACCCACAAGGCCCCACCTTTGTCTAGAAGGTTATGAGAGACTTTGTCAGATGCTCTGTTAAAATCTAGATATGCAACATCTTTTACATTTCCCTGATATATCAAGCTAGTAACCTTAAAAAAAAATTAATTCCTTCTTGAGGTTATAGGAAATGAGGCCAGCTCCTCCTTGATATATAACACAATCCTTTTTCTGCTACAGTATGGGCCTCTCCTATAAGAAGAGGGAAGAAACCTGGCATTTCTCACTCCCTCACTGAGGTACCTGATCTCCAACTGACAACAACAGAACTGAGAGAGGATGACTGACTTACCAAAGTTCACAATGTCAGGGACAAGACCCATACTTGTAACCTTTTGTCCAAAGTTCTTTTCAACAGACTAGTATTTGCCGAAGGAGGGCCTGAGGGGTTTAGGGTGTCTGGCTTGGGTCACAAAAGCCCTCAGGGCTATGAAACATAACAAAGATGAAAGAACAGGGACCAGCAGTGAAAATATTTTGCAGAAGCTTGGGTTCACTTTAAAAAATACATGCATAGGCTTTCAGCAAAGAAAATTCAGGGGCAGAATTTAAGGGGGAAGCTTAAAAAAAATCACATGCTGAGTACTGGAATGTAGCAAAACCATAGCATATTAAGAGCTAGAAGGGAATGGAACACATAAAACACTGAATGTCAGAACCAGAAGAAGCCTTAGAGAGCATCTAATTTTACGGGTGGGGAAAATGAGGGCCAGGAAGAAAAGGTGTAATGTCCAATTACTTGGTGAATGAGAACCCCGGTCCCCTCTCCTGACTGCCGAGCTGTCGATCTTTCCACTACACCCCCCCACTTCCCCAATGTTGTCTGTACTCCTCTTTTGGACCATTGCATCGACTGCTCCCCACCGTCCAAGTTCCTTGAAGATGAGATTTTTTTTCAAGTGCTCACTGTAAATAGATGGTAAGACATCTATATTTTTATTCATCTCTGCATCTATTACAGCAGCAAGAATGATGTCTTGCATACAGAAGTCATTCAACATGTAATTGTGGAATTGTTATGGAGAAGAGAACTTTGAAGAGTCAAGTCTTCATTTTCTTTATGAAAGCCAGTGGTCTAGATTCTGGGCTGTGGTGCTCTGATTTGTAAGTACTCTGCCAATTACTCCCTTGCCCTTCCCTTCCCACCTTGTTAGGAAAAATCAGGTACATTTAATGAAGAAGCCCCTTACCTTCTGATATATCATCAGGCTTTCTCCTCTTTTCATAGATGAAGATGATGGTGACCAGGACCAGCACCTCTGCCACAATGCCCAGGAAGGGCCAGAGGGCAGCCAGACGGCTGCGGACCTTCACGGTGATCACAGCAGAATCCGAGCCTTCAGAGTTGGAACCTGTGCAGACATACTTTCCAGGATCCTTCTCCAAATCTGCTGCTTGAATGTGCAGCTCTGTTTTCTCAGGTGTCTCTATTATGAAGTACCTCCCTTCACTGCCATTTACAATACTCTGTAAAGGAGGAGTTATCATCAGAGAGAATGGTGACTTAAAAGCCAGCATTCCCAAGAGGCAGCACAGTGCAATGGGAAGAAAAAACAGAGATCTGAAATCACAGAACTGCCTTCCAACTTGGGCTCTGCCATTTTCTTTCGACCTATGAGATCTTGGGCAAGTCACAGCTTCTGTGGGCCACAGACTCCTCCCTCAGAAACATGAGAGGTAAAAGGAGACTTCTTCAGTCCTTTCAAAACCTTAATCTATGCTATTCTAACCCCCCCCACACTAACTAACTATGTGACCTGATCTTCTGCTCTCATTTATACAATGGAGAGAAATCTGTGATGCTAATACCTACCTAGCCGCCTCCCTGACTATGTGGGAGGCCTTTGTAGACTGCAAAGCCCCACAGAGATTCTAAGTAATTCACAGACATCCCATGTGATACTTACTGTGGAATTTTCAAGCTCATGCTGTCTGTGCCAATTCCACTGTTCAATAGAGGGAAATGACTGACTCTTACACGCAAGAATTATTGTGTCTCCCTCATTCCCATGCTCTGACTTCTTGTTAACCATAATCTTTGGAGGACCTAAAAGGAGGAGAAAGTATGAGATTTAAAGTAAAATCACTCCATGCACAGCCCTGCCTCCAAACCTGTCAGCAGCAATGCCTCAGAGGCAGGACGTCTATATCTCCCCCCAGATCTGCCCTGAGCTAAGTGATCCAGCTTCAGAATTCTCTCAGACTGCATCAGACTAATAGCAGACAGCTCCTCCAGCAATGAAGTTTTACGGAGGAAGTGCACAGGCTCAGCCCTTTGGGACCGGATTCCTGATGTCTGTTAGCCAGTGTTCCTGCTTTAGGAGAGGGTGGATGTCATTGTCCCTGCTCCTGAACCCTGCTCACCCTCCGTGCTCACTCCAGCTCCCAGCAAGCCCCACGACCACCTGCTTTCAGTGATCTCGGTGCCCATTCCATTGTTCCTTTGGAATTAATCTGCTTGACAAAAATTGATTTATAGCTTTGAACTTTTTTCCTGATAAATATATTGTGTTGCTACAAGAGACGCTCTAGAACAACTTAAAATTACAGTACTTTGCCCCTTTACCCCTGTTCCCTGAACAGTCACACAAAACCAGGCAAGAGAAGGGCTGAGTCCAGCTACGACCGCATGGTCTGCCACTTTAATGACTCATTGAAAGGAAGATCATAGGCATTAACTGTCAAACCCTGATACCAATATTGTCCATAGTATCTAACCAGATTTTCACTGCTGCTCAGCGAGTCTTTCAGTCCCTGGACATACCCACTCCTTTCACTTTAATTGGCTCTCATCTTTTATCGAACTCTTCTCAGGGTTCTCTAATTTCTTTAGATTTATTATTCTTTAAGGTACAACATTCCTCCTACTACTTCAAGTCAACAGAGAAGCCTGGTTCTCCTCAGGAGATATTTCATTTGTTTTCATCCTCCCTATTGCTGAACACTCACTGGTTCCATTCTCCTCAACTCACAGGGCTAGGAGAAACAGGCAATCTGGACTCTGCTTCTCACTGCCTTCCCAAATTACTTCTCTAAAACTAAGTGCATTTCCTTTTTCAAGGTCCACTCATTCCATTTGTTATTACCATATCCACCTCGTTGCTGGACATCTACTAATTTGCAGGTAACTATTATATGAATTTAGTGGCTCATCATTTCTGTCTCTTCCCTTCATCCCTTGTCTTCATCCTTGGACATTTCAATAATCATGCTGACTGCATCCCTAGAAACTTGCTGTCACTTCTACCCCAACGAAACCATCCCCTTCTACCTCTAAGTCACACAGATGTGGGCACACTGTGGACCTCACTATCTCGAAGAACTACACCACTTCCAAGATCCAACAGAGTAAGGGCTCAACACATGTTAGCTGCTCCAATATTCTCTCCCACTGCTGTCACTGAGGCTTCTATGGCCACCTCTCACAGTACCTCTCACACCCTTAGTGTGACCTTTTATTCTGTATTTCCTTCTTCACTCCTCTGTTCTGCTTTCACTTGTTTCCATATCCAGCTATGACCATACATCTGCCACTTTAATGACTTACTAGTTACTACTCTAGGATCCTTTACTGCACTGACCTTTCAGCAATCCTGATAAGGGGAATCCTTGTTCTAATCACAAAAGTAATCTCTAACAAATTTCTCCAGTCCTATTATATGGCTGTTGGGCATGAGTGATAATGCCAATTGAGTTTAATCAAATTCTTGGTACTTAACCTTAGCTGGGCAGTCATTGCTGTTCAGTTTCACTTTACTCCTAATTCCTGATAGCAACATTCCCAAGACTTTTACTCTTCTTTGCCAATACTCCCAACATGGTCCCCAGTCACTGTATACAAAAGTAGACAGTTATCTCTATAACTCACCTATGACTACTAACTGTAGAGACCTGTACTCTTGATTCCATTCCCTTGATTCCTCCAGGACCTTGCTCTACCACTTCTCCCATCATTATACACATATACAACAGGAATGCCCAAAAAGCATTAAATTTTTAAAAATTAATTTTTAAAAATTCTTTAAATTGTGATGAAGTAGTAAAAGGTTTTTTTCCTCCTGTAGGATCCTCAGCTGTGTAAATTACTCTTGGTTGTAAGCCTGTATCTTTTGTCACCTTTGGAAACTTTGTATTCCAAGATCTCTTCTCATCTCTAATGAAGCTGCCTGTGAGACTGATTGTGGTTCCTTGATACTGTACTTGAATTTTTTATAGCTGCTTGCAGTATTTTTTCTTAAATGTGGAAGCTCTAGATTTTGCTGTAACATTCTTAGGGACTTTTTGTTTTAGGGTTCCTTTTAGGTGATCGGTGGATTCCTTTTATCTTCATTTTGCCCTCTGGTTCTAATTGATCTGTGTAATTTTCAGTTACAATTTCTTGAAATACGGTATCCAGGCATTTAAAAAATTTTAAGGGAGTCCAGCAATTTTCAAGTTATCTCTATTTTCCAGATCAGATTTTTTAATATCATCTACCTTATATTTCCTCCTACTATTTCAGTCTTTGGATTTGCTCTGGTATTTCTCACTATCTCACGAAGTCATGATTTCTGGGTGTGTTACTTGGGTAAGATTTACTATTTTCTGTTCTAAGCCACTTACCCTATTTCTAATTCTTTCCTCCAGAGGTTTTATTTTTTTTTTTTAAACTCTTGCTTCATTTCTTCTAAATATTCATATAGTCTCGGGGGAATTTTTTTCCTTTGAACCACTGCTTAAGGTTGTTGGGAAGTTAGATTCTGGGGTATCTCTGGATCTACTGTAATTTTTGAGAATGGTCAGTCAGTACAGGCAATGCATTTTGGCATCATATGCCAAAGCCCTACTTAGAACTGTCACCTAAGTTACTGAACTGAACTCCATCTGGGACTGGGCCCTTAAAACTGACCTTTGAGGTTCTGAGTGCCACATTGACTACACTGGTCATTGCCCCTCTCAGCAGCTGACCTCCATGGAGCTTCCTAGGAAGTAGGCATCCTCTGTCCTCTTATCTGAGGATACAGCTAGGCAGGGTATGTATATTTTGGTTAGCCTGCACTAGTGGTAGCTTTTCTGGAAGCTCTCTTTCCTACAGTCCAGGGCTTCTGGCTAACTTTTGTGTAGTTCACAGGTGGAAGAATTCACTAAACTTTTTCAGTGTATTTCTTGATCATTATGTAGTCTGGTGAGATTTCTGAGTTTTATCAGAGCAGGTATATGCATTTTTAATCTTCTTGCCATTAATTTCTTCCCAACTATCAAAATTTTTGGTTCCTACCTCGACCTTCCCTAACCTATCCATCTGACATCTCTTCTCCTTTACTGCTAAATTTGAAAAAGTTTTCAAGACCCAAAGGCTTTATTTCCTCATTAACTCATCTCTCCTTAATCTTTTACCAAAATTGTCCCTTAGATCACATATCTGGTATTGAAAGGGACTTTACAATGAATTTCTGCCTCCATCATTCTAAAACTACACTAAGATCACAATTTTTTCCATCATTAGTCTCTAATCTCTCTGCAGTTTTAGAACAGTCGAATATCTTCTCCTATTGGAAAGACTCTCCTCTCTTGGCACCAAGACCACATTTCCTGGTTCTTGCTTCCTTCTCTAATCACTTCTCCTTGATTCTTCTCAAACCTTTAACGTAAGGTTTCCCTAAGGGTCTCCTTGGTACACTTTTCCTTACACTTTTCCCCTTGGCAATTTTATTTACTCCCATGACTTCAATTACCTCTGTGCTGACAGCACTAGAATCTCACAAAATATAATTCTATTCTTTATGAGGTAATATGGGTAAAATAGTATGATAGAATGGCAAACGTATGTCTACACACAACACCAGAAATGTCACAGACAATCCCTTTCTTGTCAATGGTTTTGTAAAAACATATTTGATAGAATTAAAAAAGTAAATGGGAAAATAGGATTTACTTTACAGAAGAAATCAGCTCTTTGAACAATAAGGGCTTTATAATCGCTCTATACTATCTTACTCCATCTTGCCAGTTTTTCTGTATAGCATCCCATTAATTTACCTTCTAAGAAAAGAAGGCTACTGGACCTACAGTTAAGTTAACCTTGTTATCTGCAAACCAATTCTTATACAACTCACTCTTCTAGAAGAGCACACACAAGACAAGATTAGTTTAATATGGCCAACAATAAATCCCTTTATTTCTAAGGTAACTTTTATTTACTAAGAAAAAAATAAAAGCTTGAGTTCCTACTTAACTTTTTACAAGAAATGTTCACCATTGCACATTATGATTTTTCTAAAACTCCAAGTTTTTTCTAGTTATATAAAACTTCACATAAGGTCTCCTGAAGTCCTCTGAGGGTTTGACTTTATTTCCTTAGTATGAGGTGTAGGCTGCTTTAGGTTCAGTGTAGAAGTGGGCCCCAGTAGGTCTTTCAGTCTGAACCACACACACTCTAAGGATTACTCACAAAGGCATTGAGTATGGATTTTACAAACATCAGGATACCAGTATTTAACTGCTTTCTGAAGAAATCTTTTCAGGAGCCATATTTATGATATTCCCATATAAACATTCCCTGTGGCTCCCTAATGACTTCTTCAAGATTCTCTCAATTCTTTAACCTCCAATAAATAAACATTTGGCTAAAAAATTTACATATACAATTACTTTCTCCCATCCAGTGATAGACATTACCTTTTACTTGTACATCAGCCTTTCCTGTAAGTTCTGGAAGAAAAATGCACTGATACTCCCCAGATCTATCATCTGACGAAACCCTGAAAGAGGAAACAGGTATAAGGTAAAGAGGACAAAAAACAAACAAACCAGACAGTTGTAGTCAAGTATAGTGGAACTCTTAGGACACAGACATCAAAGGTATAGCTGGCCAGTACTGCACCCAAGTACTAAGAGATACAAATTCCCACATTTTTTAAAGGAGAGAAAAAGTTGAGTCTATGTGGAATTCTAAAAAGAAAGCAAAATACAAGCCCAAAATATCCCCTGGGTATGAGACTCCCTTGAAATTGCTATACCAATTAAGAATTCTCTAGGAAGATATAGATTCCCTCACTTCTCAAGGATTTCAAACTGTTCACAACTCTAGGCTGCTCCCAGTCCCCTTGCTCACAGAAAAGCCTGGCACTTCTGAGAACGTTTCCCTCCCATCCAGACAGTAGACTAAAGAAACTCATCAGTCATTTCAAGTGAGGAAAACAATACGGCAAGGGCCAAAGGATGTGGAGCTTTGTTCTAGGTCTGCCACAAGCTGGCTTTGTCACTCTGGGGAAGTCCACACCTTAGTGTTTTCATCTGTAAAAGGAAACAGTTGGACTAGATAATCCCTAACATCCCTTAGAGGGCCAGCATGCTAAGGCTATATATTTCTACAACAGTAGAAATGTGTACAGTATAGTAACTGAACACCAATGCTCTCTGCCTTCTGAGTAGTACAGTAAAGTGCGAGTGTTGGAATAACAGAGACCTTTTAAAATCCTGCCTCTGATATTCACCAACTCAAGACAAAGACAAAAATTAAACAGGGCTTACTCCACAGGGTTTTTATATTCTATTTGGGGGGGTGTATTGTATATAGACAAATATATCCAAAAAAATGAGAAGTGGATTTTTTGGGGGGGAGTAGTTCAGGCAAAGGACACAGTACTCAAGCTGCTCCTTGAAGTGACAGCTAGACCTGTGGAGGAGCAAAGGTGAAGCAATGGGAAGTCACATTTGGGGAACAGCAAGGAGGTCAGTTGACCCGAGCCTTAGTTCCACTGTCTGTAAAATGGAGATCATACCAGAAATCTCTATGATGAAAGGCTGTTGTGAGAGCCTCTGGGATACTGTATGTTTAAAGTGTTTTGCAAACTTTGAAGTGCTATGTCAATATCAGTTACTCTCTTGCTCTCCAATCACTTCCTTGGGCTACAGAACTGAAAGCCAACAGGCTTTAACTAGCCCTGTAAGCTAAGAAGACTTTGTTCCACTCATTTCACAAAAGACTAATCTCTTACCACTATCTATACAGATAGGAAGAATTAAAGAGTTACTTTCTCTATGTCCATTCAAAAACTTTCCCATTTAAACTTAGAGGGAAACTTGCAATTTCTATTAAGAGTATTTGACTTGACAGAATTCAAGGTCCTAGCTAGTCACTCCCCAAAATCATCTGATTCTCTAATCCCAGAGCCCTTCCCTGAAAGGGTTCTGAGTCTTTTGTGATCACAATGATTTGTTTGTTAATTTTACCAGATGGGTATGTTGCCCCCTTCCCAAAAGCCACTCAGCTGAGGAACTGAGGTCATGGGAGGAAGGCCAGGTTAGAAATACTTTAATCCTCATCTTGCTTTCCTGTCGCCATGGGAAGGGAGGGAGAAGAGGCAATGAAGCCCATCAACTCCTCTATACAAAGAGCATGATGCCTTGGCTCTGAACACCAGCTGGAATTGATGGTAATGAGAAGAGAAGCCTATTATGTTATTTTAATGGGCCAGTATTCCCATTAGTAGGCTCAGTTCTCACCATTCTACAAAATAACTATTCACATTTGGGAATGTTAACCATGGCAGAGTCAACTGGAAATACAGATTTCCTTAAGATTAGCTCAGAAAAAATACGACAAGTCCCCAAAATGGCAAAAATCCACACCACTAGCAGGATTCTGGTGTGAGACTCTCTCCTACAGTTTCCTCCTCTACCAGAAACTAAAGCTCAAGAGTTTGCTTTCAAGCTTTTTTTGGGTTATCTCACTGATCCAAAATCCCTTTCTATATCAACTAATACCTATTCATTAAATATCTACTTTGTGCCAAAAACTGAGCTAAACACTAGGGGCACAAAGACAAAAGTGAAATATTCCATATGCCCTCGACAGGTTTACATTCTCTGACAAGGGAGACAACATGCACACAGATATAAAAATATATCAAATAGATACCAGGTGATTTTTGAAGGGGAGGAGAAATGAGGGAAAGTCTTAGGGTAGGAATTCTAAGAAGTGGAGGTAAGGAGGAAGAAGATTCTAGTGGAGGAGACTACAAGTTCAAAGGCACAGAGAGGGATATGCAATAGCATGCATGAAACACAGAAAGCCAGTCTGATGGACCACAGAGTACATAGGGGGAATAAGATGTAAGAGACTGGAAAAGTAGGTTGCAAAAGGCTTTAAGATCCAAACAAAATAGTTTATATTCTTCCTAGAGGCAAATTCCTGAGCCTCTGAATTTTAGTGAGCAAGGGAGAGAGCTGGGCAGACCCACACTTGAAGAAAATCACTTTGGCAGCCATGGGAGGATGGGTGGGAGAGGAGGCTTGAGGCAGAAGACTCATCAAGAGGCTAACTGAAATAATCCCAGTAACAGTCATGAGGGTGGAAAGAAGGGGACTGCAAAAGATCTTGTGGAGGTAGAAAGATTTGGCAACTGAATGAATATGCACTGTGAGTAGAGTGAAAAAAGTCAAGGATGATACCAAGCTTACAAACCTGGATGACCGGTGGTACCCTCAAGAGAAACAGAAGTTTAGAACGGGATCAAGGAAAAGATAATTAGTTCAGTTTTGGATAGGTTGAATTCAAGATGCTAAGAATTGTCCAATAGGTGTTTGGTAATGGGGAGTAGAAGTTCGGAATAGAGACTATGGTTGGAAATAGAGTCATCTGTGTAGAAATAATAATTAAACCCACAGGAGTTAATAAGGTCAATTGCAAAGAGAGAAGAGGGCTCAGAACAGAACCTTAAACTAGGTCCACAACTACACAGTGTGATACAGATGATAATCCAGTGAAGGATCACAAGAACCTAGATCTAGGGCTGGAGGTAGAAGGGATTTCAGAGGCCATCTGGTCTAAACCCTGTACTGCACAGATGAGGACACTGAAGCCCAAGGAGGTTGTAAGTTGCCCAAGATCACACAGGTTACAGTAGTACAAAGTGTCAGAGGTGACATCTGAAACCAAGACCTCTGACTTCAGAAGCAGTATGTTTTCCATTAACTGCTTGTCCTAAAAGGACACCCAAAGGGAACAGTCAGGTACAAGAATCAAGAGAAAGACCAACATCACAATAAAGCAAACAAGAGCAAGGATGCAGAAAGAGAACAATCCTGAGTATCAATTGCTGCAGAGGTCCAAAGATTTGACAATTAAAGAGTTTACTAGTCACTTTAGACAAGGAAGGTTCACTTGAGAGATGAGGCTGGAGGCCAATTTGATTTGCAGTGGATTTGGAAGAGGAAACAGAGGCACAGTACAGACATCTTTTTTCTAGGTGTTCAACCAAGAAGAGGAGTGATATAGGACAATAGTAAAAGCAGATGGAAAAGTCGAATAAGGATTTTTTCTTAAGGATGATGGAGACTTACGGCAGATGGTGAGAAGGTAAAAATTACAGAGAAAGGATGATATGGAGGCAATTTAATGAAGAAGACAGAAAGGGGAGGGATTAAGGTGAATATAAGAATGGTTTGCCTTAGTAGTGAGACAAGGCACCTCATAAGAGACCATGGTAGAGTTAGGGACGATATCCAGAGCTAAGGAGAAAAGATGAGAAGAGGGAACTCATGGCAAATGGTTTATATTTTCCCAGTAAAGTAAAAGGCAAGGCCATCAGCTGAAAGGAACAGCATGAGGGCACTCAGCAGGCAACTATGGGACAAGCTGTGTTAAACCTCTCATTTCTTAACATTTTAGAAAAGACATGTTGACACCTAAGGCTCCCATCCCTCCAGGTAATTAAAAGTAAACTGGGCTCATGGTAAAGCTCTAGAATTATACCAACAAAGAAGCTAGAATGTGGAAGGAATATTAAAGCACGTTCTGTGAGAAATAGTTAAAGAAACTAGGCCTATTTAACACAGAAATGAGCATACTTGGGAGAACACATTGTGGTTTTCAAATATCTGAAGGGTTGGTCAAGGGGAAGATTGTTCTGTATAACTACAGGAACCGGCATCAGGACAGAGGCAGGGAGAGTTTCACTGGAAAAGAGATTTCAGATCAGTATAGATCAAATAAAGTAGAAAGAACCCATTACTGAAGGAGTGCGCTTCCCCAGTACTGGAAGGAATCTAGCAAAGGCTGGCTAAGAATCAACTACAGAAGTGATTCTTACCTGAGGTAGAAGGCTAATTGGATCAGATGACCTCTAAGGACACTGATGGAGCTTACCATACTAAACACTGACTCTGAGTAACAAATAATTGATTCTCTGTTCCAATTTTAAAGTAGGAAGCAGGATCCAGGATCCAGAATCTCAGATGGAAGGGACTTCACAAGCCCAATTCCTATTGGTACCAGAACAAGAATAAGCTTTATACCATACCCAACAAGTAGTCATACCACCTTTGCTTAAAGACCTTGGTGATAGTGAAACCACCGTGTCCTGAGGGAAATCATTCTTTTGGATAGCTGGAACTGATCCACTTCTTTCCAGTTTCTGCCCATTGTTCCTAGTCTAAACTAGTCTAATCTCTTTTCTGCCACATAGCCCTCCAAATACTTGAAAACAATTCTCACGTCAACCCTAAGTCTTTTTCTTCTCCAGGCTAAATATGCCCAATTCCTTTAACCCATCTTCATATGGTATAATCTCTAGGCCCTTTACTATCTTGGTCATTCTTGCAGCTCACCAAAGTCCTCTTAAAATGGGGCTGCCAGAAATGAATACAATACTCTACATGTGGTCTGTCTTCATCATAGTGGGATCATTTGTTCTCCTGTCAGTGATATGTTAACTCTTCATGTAGCCTAAAGACACAATTAGCCTTCTTGATCGCCATTATCATACTATCAACTCCCTGAAATTGCTGTCAGTTCACTTAAAAACCTTCAGATCTTTTCCCAGACAAACCCTGGTCCAGCCATCTAGCAACTCTTTACTATATTTGAAACAATTCCTATTACATTTCATTTCATTAAATTCACCCCCAAATTCTAACACATGGGTTTGTAACTTTTTTTTGGACAGCCTCGTAAACCCTTTTCCTTATGTTCATAACTGAAGGGAATGCTATTTCAGCTGGAGGTTAGTGAAAACAAACATGTCATCTCCCCTCACCCTTTAAATACACTTTAAATCTATCTACAAATTCCGTAAGGGCCCAATGACCCAAAGTTAAGAGCCCCGATCCGTCAATCTTTTGGAATCCCCATTCGTACTCCTAGCTTTCTGTCACGACAAATTTGATAAATATGTCATCTACACCTTTATCCAAATCACTGACAGTTATAAAGAGTCACAACTCCAGGGGCATGTTACTCAAGGAGACATCAACTACTAATGAATCCTCTTTGGGTCCAGTCATTCAACTAGTTACCATTTTACTTCACTACATCATTGCCTAGCCCACATCTCTACTCCGTCTACAGAATATCTAGAGAGACTGCTAGGCCCTTTGCTCAAACCTAGATAACCCAGATCTACAAAGTGGCTAGAAAGAGGAATGGATAGAATCTGGTCTCAGACACCTGCTAGCTGTGTGACCCTGGGCAAGTCATTTAACATATCAACACGCACACACACTGCAAACTTTAAAAGTACATGATTATAATTACAAATGTCACTCTGATCTACTTTGGCAAAAATAGAAATGGAGGTTAGCCTGGCCAAACCTTTTCTTGATGAAGTCATACCAGCTCTTTGTAAGGATAACACTCACCTCCTTTCAGGGAGTACAGCATTCAGATCTCTCTTCGTTTTAACCAGATACTGTTCAAGTCAATCAATATCAGTCCTTTCTAAAATCCTCCTCATGGGGTCTACTCAGAGAATTCTGGGCTCTTTTTATACACAGCATATGATCTGGCTGAAGTTATATTATATCCACATACAATAAAATTTTTATGTCTTTTCATGTCTACAGGCCCTGAACCTTTGAGCTAAAGAACAGAAATTCTAGTCAAACCTTGAATCTTCCTCAGCATCGAGGAGTGCTTGCATCTAGTAGGTGCTTACGAAAAACCCACGGAAATTGCTCAAAGTTTGAAAAGACTGGGGAGGGTGGCTTAAGTTGATCTGTTAAAACAAAACATGGGCTTTTCCAAGTAGAGATTTGGTTGAGGGGCTAGTGTTACTGCACTTCTGGAAGCCTAGAAATTCCTTGCCTCCTGCCTCCCCTTCTCAATTCATTTCCTTGTTCAACAGCCAATTCCTACTCAGCCACACATTCCCCCTTACCTTAGTGATACGATGGAAGACAAATTTAGAGGGTTTAGGGGTAGGTATTTCAGAGGGTTTTCAAGATATTTATTAAAAATTTTTAAAGAAAATCTTGCTGTAGCCCTTGTAACGTGAAAAAACACACAGAAATACTACTTCTGTAGTAAGATTAATTTTAAGAAAAACCTACTCATATTCCGTGACTGTACTATCCGACGTATCCTCTTTCAACACCTTGCCACCCTTCAGCCAACGATGACCCTGAATTTGAGTTGAAGCTTGATTCAATGTACAAGTCAGGAGTGTTCTATGGCCAGAAACATCTATAGTCGTCAAAACGGTGCTTCCTACATTTTTACAAAAGAAAAGGACAAAGTTAGTAAAAAAAAAAAAAAAAAAAAAAAAAAAAATTAACAAAAGGAATGGAGGAAAAACCATCATCTAGTCAAATTCGGAATTTTTTTTTTAATTCTCTCTCTTTCCACTTTCTTTTTTACCTTCTTATCCCCATTACTTTTTAAAAATAGTTTTTTCCTTTATGGGGGTAGAGGGAAGAGTGAACATTACTGCAGTCTACAGACCAAAGTATTGAGCAGAGACTATATAAAAAATGCTTTTCTATATAGGCAGGCAGCATTCCTAGCCATTCTCTTAATAGGAAAAATTAATTGATTTTAATCCCAAAATAAATGTGAATCCTTTCTGCAGGAAGAAATTTTACCTCTAATAAACAAATATATCCTTGTGAGCAACAGGTTAATAGCTATACATCCATTGCTTTCTTTTTATTTTAGCCTCAGAAATCTTTAAAATTAGGGTAATGAGAAAAAGGGCTTCAGCTTCTTCCACATTTGTAAAATGATGATGACACCAGCTATTAGAAGTGCCTCAAAGGATTGTTATGTTGATCAAATTAAATATGGAAAGCACCTCACCTTAAAGCATTAAAGAAATATCAGTTTTAATTATCACTAAAAGTTTTTTTTTGAAGAGTAAAAAAATACATATATTTTAAAATATCCTCAAGCAGCCAAAATTGAGACTAAAATTCCCCCCACAAACATATAACTATCATAACATACACATGTCTACCCTCCTATTATGCCCAGGTCACCCTGGTACCACCCAACAAACTGTTCATACAGGGCTGAAAAATGTTCTGTTTTGGCCACCTGGGCACAGTCCCACTATACTGTGTAGCTGGGTTTGCATTATCAGCCAGGGAACATTTTAAACCATTTGGCTGCAACAGCTTTGAATATCAAAAAGCTGTCTTAGGAAATCAAATATAATTCAAAGAGTACAGTATTCCCGAAGCAGTAACCTATTTTTAGAGTAGATCCAATATTGGGAAAACTCTCCTTCTTCAAAACCTACACTTTCAGCTCTGTATGCAAGGTTGGTTCACAACACCAAGAACTATGATCTACTTGTGTAACACAGAAATGGCCATTTCAAAAATGGTTGTATCATCTGGAAAAAAGCAGGATTCCTCTGAATGCAAGGCAGAGTATTCACAGAAGAAAAAAACAGAAGGACTAGTTTACTGGTAATAGTTAAAACAGAGCCCTTAAACAGAATCAAGACTCTGAAATCTGCAAACACAGAACAGGACAGCTTGGAGCATGGAACAGTTCTAGGCCTTTGGAATCCAGCACAAGATGGTAAGAGAGCATTTTATATCAAAGTCACACAACCCTTTTTGAGCAGGGCCTCAGTGGTAAGGGAATGAGAGGGAGACTCACAGAAGGAAAGAAGTTTCTCAGGTCTACAAAGCCAAAGCAGGGAAGTGAGGAGGGACAATGGGCTTTCAGAAAGCCACAGGGCACAGGTAGGAGGTGGTGCACTGCAAACTTCAGACATCCAGAGAAATGTGGAGTCTGGTCAAGTGCTTCAGCCTGACCACTCACGTTCGATGACAATTACGTTTGCCTGGGAACGAACCCACTTGACTTTGGGACTCTTCGACAAGTGGTTGCGGTCAGGGTCGTTGCTGGCCCGACACTCATATGTGCCAGAGTCGCTGATTGTGAGGTTAGAGATGAAGACAGTACTGGTAGAATGCTCATTGTAGGTGGCATGGATTCTGATGCGGTCCTGCCGAGCACCATCCCACAGCTGGGAGTAGGTCTCATTAGGTTCGTTTCCTTCAAACCACCACTGGATCTCTGGGATGGGGCTGCCAATTGCCTCACAGTGTAATTCCACACTGTCCTCCACCAATTTCTTTTTGGATAGTGGTGATTTTATAAAGCCAGCTATGAGTTGGAGAGGTATTAGTGCAAATGTTAGTTTAAAAGAAAAAAAAACAAAAATAAATCTAAGAAAGCACTAGCTTTCTTCTCTAAAGTCAGTTCCCCACATTAACGATGGCAAAGGAATGGTATTTCCCATGCTTCAAAAGTATTTGGAAATTCCCTGGCATGGTGGAGCAACTGCATCCCTGCCCTTAATTCTCACAAATTATGAGTGGATGAACTGAAGGATTAACATAGTCTCCATTAGAAAAAAAAAAGCGTTTGGTAGGCAGTAGTCATTCTTTCTAAAAAGCAGTGTGACAGAGAAGAAAGGGCAGTGGAGTCAGAATGCAGAAGAGCTGGGTCCAAGTCTTAGTTTTTCCCTTCTTAGCTGTGGGATTTTAGGCAAGCTGCTTTCTGAGGCTTAGTTCTTCATTTCTAAACTGAGAGCTCTAGTTGTCCTACCTACCTTACAGAGAGGTAACTGAGCCATAGACACATATCTGATTGTGTCATACCTGCAAAACAGGCTGAAACATGGACTAGCACTGTCATTTTGGTTACACAGAAGCATTTCTTTGCTTCTTAATTATTCACTATTTGGATATCCAAAAGTTGCTTATTATTTAGCAAATTCAGCTGAGTGAAATGTTGCTCTATGTTATAAATAAAGAATAAATCATTTCTAAGAGCTTTCTCACAAAGTGACAAAGGTTAATGAACCGTTCTCGAGAGCAGGATACAAGGTACAGAGCAGAAGGCATTTTTTCCCTCCTCATTAGAGAGCATACTTTGGAAGATGTTTCTGTGAGTAACATAGTTTAGAAAGACAAATGACTATGAACATTACAAAGCAGCAGCTTCACACTGGCTTGTCTTTATTACTGCAACTGCTGTCTGTTTGCATCTATCCACCTGTGGGGTGTGGCTTGGGGGTAGTGGAGGGAAGAAAAAAAAGTGGAGGATAGGAGGGAAAATGTAGAAGTCCAGAACAGAAGTTCTCAGTTTCACAAACTATCCAAATATATTTCTAAAGACACTATATAAGGTAAATATTACCTATAGGTAGTATCTCTAGTATCTCTAATTGTGTCAGCTCCTGACAGGAATTAAGAAACATCCAGTTTTCTTTCTCTGATCACAATTGTAACAAATAAATATTTCCTACTGTCCAAGATGCAGCTTAAAAGTAAAGAAAGCTCAAATAAATAAATCTTTCTAAACCATTCACTTCTTTTGCTGAAGGTAACAAAATCCAGAAAAGATAAAGAACTCAATTTTTTTGAACTAGAACACCAAGCAAAGCTAAAGCACAAAATATAAACTTGGTACCTGGCCAGGTGTAGTAATTCACATGAATCCAACAGCCATTAATAGATGTTCCAATTAAGTACTCGGAAAAAAAAGATCAAGCTTCACTGTCCTCCTAAGTCAGCCCATCACCAGCCCCTGCTGGGGCCCAGGGCAGCTCCCAAGACAGAACACAGGATTTGTTTGTGGTCGTGTGGTCACTTATTTGTAAAGACAAAGCCAGAACCCAGGGCTCCAGATTCTGTGTGGGGCTTGTTAGCAACACAATGACTGACCAGCACATTCTCTTTTAAGGGGCTTGAGCACCCATGAAGCCATGTGGAAACAGCAGCTGTCATTAACTCAGAAGCCAAAGGAATTTCTGAATCCTCAAAGAGTTGCTTTGGCTTGAAAATTTCTAATGGTGCCACCAGAACAAAACAATCATCTCACCTCATTTCAACTCAAAACATTTCAAGAGGAACTAACATTTTCAGAAATTGCAAAATCAATAGTGCGTATTCATGCAGTGTTTCAAGTCCCATACAGGAAGAACAGCCCTAAAGGGTAATGGCAGTATACCAGGAATTCTAAGATGCAAAGCCACAGTTCAGAGGGATTGAGCTTATAAACTTTGTACAACAGCTGACAAGGCTGAAGAGATCTGTGCTCTCACAGTGAGCCATTCATTGTCTGGGCTAAGCATAAATATGGTTCTTAAGCTCATTTTCCTTTTCTTTTCTTTTTCCCAAAGAATGCTGCTTCTAGCCATAACATTGGATGAATCCTGACTGAGCCATAGACACATATCTGATTATGGATTTTATAGTTCCATGGGAAGGGGCAGGGGGAGGAGGAAAAAAGTGTTATAGCTTCAAGAAACCAAATGTGAAGCTGGTATACAGTTCAATTAAATAAACATTAAATACTCACTATGTGCAATAGACTCTATTTGTCTCTCAGGATACAATAAAGAGGAATAAAATACAATCACTTCCACCTAAGCCAATAGGAAAGAAGCAGGATACAAATTAGAATGTGACAGATCAAAGCTACATGATATAGGATGACTGAGGAAGAAGGGATTGTTTTCAGTTTGGGATGCAACATGGAAAAAGAAAAGGGAAATAAGAAAAGCTTCACTGAGGAAGTGGCATTAGAATGGGGCCTTAAAAATGCTAAGCTTTGGGATATGAACAGGTGATTTGTGGTTGGTGGTGTATCAAGAGGGTAGAGAAGAAAGCTAAGGGACGCAAGTCATCTGTTCCAGGCCTGGGAGTACAGGAGGATGAGCAAAGGAATACAGATTAAAGGACAAGGGAATGAGATCAAGGTATAGTAAGCAGTGCAGCTGAGTGTGTGAGAAGGGGAACTGAAGAAACCAGAGAGGTGACGGGTAGCAGATTATCAGAGGACTTCAGTGATATTCCACCTCACATACATACAGATGAGCCTATACAAACACTTCTGTGGGTGGGAAAGGGTCTGGTAGCTACGTTCTGCAAAGTGAATGTTCAAGGGTTTAAGAGAATCAAGCCTTTAAGCCTTTCACAGCTTTCATTCCAAACGAACTGAGAGACTTCGTAACAGTCTCTGTGAGCAGCCGGCACCTGTTAGAGGATTAATGCCAGTCTGGTTCTCAACCATTTCATAATAGCTGGCACTTATTTGCACCTACTATGTGCCAGGCATTGGCCTATGCACTTTACAATGATTACTTCAATCGGCCTCACAACAACCCTGGGAGGGAGGCGCAATGGAGGTGACCTCCATTTTACAATAGAGGAAAAGCAGACAAACAGGTGAAGTGACTTGTCCAAGGTCACACAAGCTAGTCAGGGTCTAAGGCCAGAATTGCATTCAGGTCTTCCCGTCTTCAAGCCCAGCACTTGACTATCTACTGTACTACCAGTTGCCTAGTTTTGCCCTGGTCTGCAAAGGACTACAGCTACTTCTGTACAGGCTTTGGAAAGTAAATGAAATACCAGAAATGAAAAGCAACTGGATGTGGCCTCTAAAGAAAGTATCCCTTTGAAGAAACAACCCTGATGTTTCATTCACAAGAGAGAATGTTGGATTGCATTTTGCAACATCTCATCCTCACCCTTCTCTCCTCAGACCTTTGTTACTTCACATCCAGACTACTGCACTAGCCTGCTGGCTGGTCTGGCTGCCTCAAAGGTCTCCCCATTCCAGTCCAGCCTCCCCCCAGATGTCAAAATCATCTTCCTAAGGTGTAGAATGGCTCCCTATCACTATAGAACCAAATAAAATCCCTCAGTTTTTAAGCCCTGCTTAACCTGGCCTCTTCGTACCTTTCCAATCTTCCTACACCTTCTTACACCCACCCACTCACCCCCTGTACATAATCGACAGTCCAGTGATAGCAGCCTCCTTGCTATTCCTGGCACAAGACACTCCACCTCCACACTCTGTGGGTTTTCACTGGCTGTCTCCATGCCTGGACAGCTCTTCCTCCTCATCTACCTACCTCAGAGATGCTGTGAGGATCAAAGGAGATATCTGTAAAGCACTTAGCAACATGCCTGGCCCCTACTTAATAAATGCTTATTCCTTCCCCACTTCCCTTTCTATTCTTCATGTCAGCCTCCTGGCCTCCTTTACATCTTAGCTAAAATCCCATCTTTTGCAAGAAGCCTTTCTAGGTCTCCATTAATTCCAATATCTCTCCCCAGTTAGACTGGGGAGGGCAGGCACTGTCTTTCGCCTTTCTTTGTATCCCCAGCACTTAACACAGTGCCTGGCACACAGTAAGTGCTTAACAAATGCTTTGAACTAATACAGACCTGGGTTCTAACCTTAGTTCTTTCACTAACTTATCATATAACCTTTGGCAAGTCATAAAAACTAACTCCTGGCCTAAATTTTCTCATCTATAAAACGAGGGAGTTATGTTTATCGTCAACTAAATAAAATCTACTTTTAACCTGAGCTATTATGGAAAGTATATATGAAAATTTGAGAAATCTGTAGGAAGTACTGCACACCATTTATCACTATTTAGCAAGAATTTACAATGATTCAAGCCTGGCTTTACAGGTACCCTGAAGCAATAAATCATTGCCAACAACTCAAATGGTATACAGCCAGAGCCTGGATAATGTGAACAGAGTACAAAGGGTATAAAGTTCCCCAGCAACTAGGGGCAGGAGGAATGTGTAAAATTTCTTTCCGAAATCAGTCTAAAAGTTAAAACTCTACTACAGCCATTTGGTCCTCTGTCATAAGGAAACCATGTGACCTAATGACAGACTCCTAAGTAAAGTCACCTTCACCTAAAAACAGACACTACCTGCTCCAGGGGAAGAAAGAGCCCAGAGAGCTTGGCCTGTAAGCAAAGTTTAACTGAGACATCCCACAACAGGTGGGGAGGACAGGACAACCTCTACATCTTCAGCTGCCCCGTAGCACACACCCTGCAGCTTTCAGATACAATACTGGGCTCCTTCCTAGATAATCCACTACTACTATAGTAAGGGAGACAGATATGAGGATAAAGAAAGCTTTAAAAATAACCTTTATTAGCAACCCCATTCTGGAGCTCCCATGGCAGAAAGGAATGAGAGATGTGAAACCATGTGGAAGAACCTGGCAACTAAAGCCACGAGAATAGCCAGCAAGGGGGTCTGTTTGGACAAAAATGACATCTAAGATCCCCTCTAGGTTTTTACTCTATAGTTCTTTGTAGATAAGGCAGATAATTCACCTAAAGAAAACTAGGAGTTGGCTACATTCCAAGATTAGGGCAAGAAACGAACAAACAAAGCCAAGATGTATAATCTGGGTCAAGAAATCTTCTTCTTTGGTATCTCAACTACTACAAGAAAAATCAAACTGATTCAAGCAATCTGACTACAGCAAGAGAACAGCTCTCCTTCCTCTCTCCCCCCAAATTAAGTGGACTAAATGTCAATTTTCCCTTAGGTGAGGAGAAGAATAGAAAGCAGATGAACCAAATCACAGGGAGAAAAATATCCTAATGGAATAATAATTATTTTGCTTTTTCCTGAGTATGCAACCAAACTTGTCTATGGCACAAAATGAGTCATTTAAAGAAACTAAAGAAATAGGAAATATTTACAGCAGTTTTTGGTAGTGGCAAAAAGCTGGAAATTCAGGAGTGGCCACCAACTGGGGAATGGCTGAATAAATTATTATGTTCACATAATGGCACACTGCTGGGCTGTAAGAAATGAAGAGATAGTTTTGGAAAAACCTTCAAAGACTCATATGAAGTGATGTAGAGTGAAGTGGGAAGAACTAGGAGAACAATTTATACTATATAACATCATTATTATACATGAGACAATTTTGAAAGATTTAAGAACTCTATTCAAGACAGTGATTTACCATGACTCCAGAGAACCAATCATGAAGAATGTTACCCACCTCCTGACAGAGAGATGGGACGGACTAATATGCAGAATAAGACACATTTTTAAAATCTGGACAGTATGGATAATTTGTTTCACTTGACTATGTTCACTTGTTACAAGGTTATAAAAACTTTTTCTTGAAGAAATGGGGGAGGGGAGAATAAATGCTTGATAAATGAAAAAATAAAATTTAATTGAAGACAAACCCATGTGGCAAAAATAGCATGACCTAAAGACAAGTTAAAAGTGAATTAATTCAGTACAAGAGCAAAACTTCTATTTTTTCTTTTCTTCTAGCTTTTCTTTCTTCCCAGGGCTACAATATAAAGGGGAATAAAGGTTCAACGTTTTTGTTGATCTCGTCTTTCTTCACAAGTGTCTAGTGCAGGGAGCATTGAAATAGTTTTTAATTATGAAAAAGAGAAAAGGAGCAGAGTGGGGAAAAAATCAGAAACACAGTAATAATGAGAATATTAAAATGAAAATAGCTAGAGATACAGAAATTTCAGTATAGTGTTATGGTAAGAACATTTAAATGGAAGGCAGAAATTTTCCAGTTCCAACATTTACTAGCTATGACCTTGAGCAAACTGCTCCCCATCTTGGGAACATTTTCTTCATCTGTAAAATAGGGACAGTAATACTTGCAGTTTATAGTTGTTGTCCAAAAAGGACTTCATGAAAAAACCCTCAAGGGTCATAGCTGTACTCCAAATCTTCTCTCTCTTCCATGTGGGTGCACAACACATATATCCTATTATTAGCCATCATTCATAACAAAATAAATTATGTCTTTTCAGAGGGGGAAAAATTCCTTACAATGAAGTCTATTTCACCTTTCGCAAAACTCTTCCCCCAGTAAATGGCAGTCAAGCTGAATTTCTCACCAGAATTCAGAACATCAAGCCCACAAAACCGTTGTAGCTAAAATTTTTATTGCCTGTAATTGCTTTAATCCAGAACTAAACAGAGGAGGAAAAGATATCTTCCTTTACATAAACATTTCCCACCCTATGTCACATGAAGGCTAGATAGCTCTGGCCTAAATTGAGTACAAACAGACCCCATTTGTGGGGGTTGAAAATATAAAGAGCCCTGGAGTGACAGAGACTCGAGTTGCTAAACGGGCTGTGAGTCAGACATCCTTCCCTAAGAGCCTGGAGCCTCGGTCCTCAAACACAGTTTCCCCAACCTTACCTAAACCCCAAAGTCCCCCACCCGGGGGAGGCCCCATCTCCGCAGGCCCAAAGCCCCGCCCCCATTCCTCTAGACACAGGGTCACACTTCATTTCCATCTCCACCCCCACCAGCCAGGCGCCAGGCAGAATCCTTCCCTTCTCCCCTCCGAGACCCCCACGAGGCTGCTCCCCCCGAGGTCCCTGACCCTTCCCGCCTCACATGCCTCCCCCATACAAGGCCCCCTCCTGACCCCCCAGGACCCCAACTCTTCTCAGTCATAGCTCCCCCACCAGGTCCCCTCCAGCGTTTCAACCTTGAGGCTTCATCTCCCCCTACCTGTCCCCAAGTTGGGGGCCCTTCACTCCCGAGCGTTCGGGGTCTCAAGTCTCTAGTTTTTGCGCTCCTCTACTACCCTTCCCGGGACCCTTTGAACCCCAGGCCCCCAGTCTGCACCCCTCCCCCTCCAGGACCCCTTGAACCCCAGGCCCCCAGTCTGCACCCCTCCCCCTCCAGGACCCCTTGGACCCCAGGCCCCCAGTCTGCACCCCTCCCCCTCCAGGACTCCTATAACTCCAGGCCCCCAGTCTGCACCCCTCCCCCTCCAGGACCCCTTGGACCCCAGGCCCCCAGTCTGCACCCCTCCCCCTCCAGGACCCCTTGGACCCCAGGCCCCCAGTCTGCACCCCTCTCCCGTCGGGACCCCTTGAACCTCAGAGGCCCCTAACCCGCGACCCCCCCAATCCTTTGAACTTCAATCCTCCAGCCTGTGTCCCTCCCGCGGGGCCCCCAGAGCCTCATTTCCTCAGCCCGCATGGCTCACCCCTCCACCCCGGGCACACCCTGGGTCCCCTCACCCCCAACGGTCCCCGGGCCCGGGCCGCGGGGGCCTCCAGCGGCCCCAGCCCCACTCACCGGTTCCGGAGGCGGCCCGAGCGCACAGCAGCACTGCCGCCAGCAGCCACAGCAGCGGGGCCCCCATGTCGCGGCGTCGCGGTCCCGAAGTCTTCGAGCGGCCGACCCGCGCCTTGGCTCGGTAGCTCGCTCGGTCACTGGATCCGCGTAGGGCTCCGGCCGCCGCTATAAGAGCCCGCGGAAGAGAGGCTCGGGAGCGCACGCGCACAACGCGGTGACGGAAGAAAAGGAGAGGCGCAGCCCGGGTACGCGAACGCCGTCGGGCTCGCGCCCGTAGCCCCGTCCCCACCCCTGCATTCCCCCTCCCCGCGGGCCTCTAACAACCAATCACCTTCCAGTAGGCCCGCGACTCCGAAGACTGGGCGGGGCCTGTGGGAAAGGGAGAGAGGGAAGTGACGAAGGGCCCGCCCACGGGCGGGGCCGGGAGGAGTGCTCTTTGTAGGTCAGAAGATGTGAGCTTGTGCACGCTTAGGGCCTCCCGCAAAGTAAACTGAGCTACCCTCCACTTATTTCACCTTCCTTTCGTTTCTAAAGCCCTTCAGATCTCACCTCTGAATCAGAGATCTAAAGAAGAATTTAGAGGTCATCTAGCTCAAGTCCCTTATTTTGCAAACGAAGGAACTGAGGCGTGGCGTGGGTGAATGAGTAGCCCAAGGTCAGAGAGCTAGTGAGTGGCAAGGTCAGCATTCGAACCCAGGACTCTCGTCTCCAAATCCTGCCCTATCTCTGCACCACACTCACCCATGGCTCAGTCTTTGTTTACACGCAGCTCGGCGTCCTGTCTTTCCGTTTGTTGTTCAGTCGTGACAGCGTGGACCACAGCACCCCTGTCTGGTCCTCTCCTTGGGGTTTTCTTGGAAAAGCTACAGGAGTGGATTGCCATTGCCAAAACTCTCCGCTATGACCTCTCCGTCCTGGGTATCCCTGCGTGGCAGAGCTCATAGGTTCATTGAGCTAGCGAGTCCCTCATGGATCCACCCTCCCTCGCTCAAAACAAAGTCAAGTGCAAGTCAAGTCATCATTTCCCTGATGTCATGGTCTTCGAAAGCGAAGGAGGAACACATACACAACCCTCATATATCCAAGATGATCCACAGGGAGCCCTTAATGATTGTTGGCTCGAACTGAATTGGCATCTGTTCTCTCCTCTTTTAGCCTGGCATCAGCAAGGCAAGTCCAGGGTCACCTGTGTGCTCTTCAGGTGCAACATCAGCCTAGAGGAAATCTTTTGCTAGACAAAGCAAAGCTAACGGACTTTCTTTTTCTCCAGAGAAAAATCTGCAAGATGATCATTTTGTCCCTCTGTTTACAGATGTTGTCAGTCATACCACTGTTTCTGAAACTAAATCAAATAACTTAAAAAATGAAACAAGCCACTGCTTTTTACACAGGCAATCATGAGTAGAACAAGTGCTTGGAAACTGAGTAGAGTTAACAAAAAGATGAAGAAACTGAGACCCAGAGAGGTTGTGTGTTTCCTCATGGTTACCCTGCTAATAAATCTTCTCTCCTTTGCTTGACTGTTCATGAATCCCCCTTTCTTCCTATCTCCCTCTGCTTCAACTGTTCTTGAACTTCATCAAGACTTCTATATCCTCCATCATGAATACTTTTCTCCTTCTCCATTCTCAACTTAACAATTAGACATTTCACCTCTACACAGTTCTCTGTTTTAGGGTTGGTTTTTTTTTGAGGCAGTCAGGATTAGGTGACTTGCCCAGGATCACACAGCTAGTAAGTGTCTGAGGCAGGATCTGAATATCCTTCATCTCCTAGTTCTGTTCCTGGTCCTCCCTTGCCAAACCTCATCTTCTTTCCTCCCCTTCTTCCTTCTCTTCCTTCTCTTCCTTCTCCTTCTCTTTCCTTTCTTCTTCCAAAGCTGCTAAATGAATTGCAAGAAGTCTCAAAACTGTGCTGACAGGGCACAATATTAATTCATGTCCTGCAATCTCAACAGAGCCTTCTCTGAAACAAGGCAATCTTTTCATTCCTCTCTAATTGATTCCCTCTCTCATTAACGACAGAACCAATCTCCTCCTTCCTCAATCCTCCCAGATCTCCTTCTGCTCTTCAACCTCAAAACTAAGACTCTGGCCTCTTAATTTATTGAGAAAATTAAGGCCATTTAACATGAGTTCTCTCTTCTCCCATTCTCTTCCTCTCAAAACCTGTTGACATCATCTCCTATGTTTCTGAAATGAAATTAAATAAGTTAAATAAAAAATTAAATAACTAAAATGTTTGTTATTTGCATTTATCCTTTGTTGCAGAAGAAGACCATGCCATCGGAGAAATAATGACATGATTTGCACTTGACTTTGTTTTGAGTGAGGGAGGGCTGTGCAAGTCACCAGTCTCACTTCTCCTCCAGAATCATTTGAATTCAGTGACCAGATATTCATCAGGATGACTGGAGATGACCCAGGATGAGGCAATTTGGGGTTAAGTGACTTGCCCAAGGTCATACAGCTAGTGAATGTCAAGTATCTGAGGTGAGATTTGAACTCAGGTCCTCCTGACTCCTGCTTTATCCACTGCACCACTTAGCTGCCCTGTTTGTTATTTAATGAAATAGACAAAGAGGTAGTCTTTCTCCTTGACAAGGTCAACCCCTCTAAATATGCACTTGACCCTGTCCCCTCCTGTCTTCTCCAGCAGGATGCATTTTCAGTCCTTCTCCCCCCCTCTCAAATTTTTAACCTTTTCCTATCTGTTTATTTCTTCCTTACTGTCTTCAAATGTATTCAAATTTCTGCCATCCTTAAAAAATTCTCACTAGACCTTACCATATTCTCAAGCTACCAGCTACATCTCTCCTCACTTTTTCAGCCAAACTCTAGAAAGATGTGTCTACACTACCTCTTCTCCCTTCCTCAACCCTTGGGAGTTTGATTTCATACCTCATCACTTAACTGAGACTCTCCTTTCTGACTTCACTAATAATTTCATATTTGCCAAATCTAATGGAGTTTTCTCATCACCTATCATCCTCCTTACTCATTTGACACCGTAGACTACCCTCTCCTGATTACTCTCACCTAAGTTTTCATTACATTATGTCTTCCTGGTTCTCCTCCTACCTGTTTGGCCAACCTTCTCAGGCTCCTATGCTGAATCTTTATTCAGATCAAGCTTCTCAATGATTGGGGTTCCCCAGGGTTCCATCACAGGCTCTTCTTTCTTCCCTTTGTAATTTTTCTCTTGGTAACTCATCAACTCCCATGGGTTTAACTATCACCTCTACAGAGATGACTCACATACTGTCCTGATATGAGTTTTTTCCTTTGACTTCTCCAGTTCAGCATCTCCAGCTGCAAACTGAATATTCAGGAGACTTTTCTGACCCAATGTGTCCAAAACTGAACTCATTATCTCTCCCTGAAACCCTCCCCCCTCTTCTAAACTTCCCTATTTCTGTCAAAAACACAGATGTCCTTCTAGTCTCCCAAGTGGGTGACCTCAGCATCATGCCGGACACCTCCCTCTCCCTCACCCCACATATTCAGTCAGTGCCAGGCTGTTACCTTACATCATGCACTCATCCCCTTCAACCTAGATTATTATGACAGCCTCGGAATTGGTCTCCCTGACTCAGGTTTTTCTCCATTTCAGTCCGTCCCCTGAACTGCTGCTAAAGTAATTTTCCAGATGGGCAGATCTGACCTTGTGACTCTCCTACTCAATCAATTCCAGTGGCTTCCTATTGCCCCTAGGATAAAATGTAAACTTCCCTGTTTAGTTAGTTTATAAAGCCTTTCACAGCCTGGCCCCAACATCTCTTTCTAGCCTTAACTTTTGTCTGCCTCAATTTCTTCAACTGTAAAGTGAGGATAATTTTATTAGCATTTACCTCCTAGGGTGGCAGTGAGTATCAGATGAGATATAGTAGGCACTAAGTAAATGCTAATTCCCTTCCTCCTTCCTTTCTAGATCGTTGTGGATCACCGATGAAACACCCACTACCTCCCTAACTCCATAGGGAAAAAAAATACACAGTCAGACCTCTCTCAGCTGATATTTCATAGATCCATATGGATTGCACACACAAACCAAACCAAACCAAACACTCAGCACTTTCTTCCTGACTCTAAGGAGAGGTACTTCACATCTGAATTGACTTTTTCAATCCATGGTCCCCGCCCCCCCCTCCCCCCCCCCTCCCGCAAAAAACCATACTGTCAGAGTTCCATTTAACTTCTTATGCTCTTAAAAAGGCAGTAACAGTTTCTATAGCCTCTGTAAGAGACGGATTCAAAACAACAGTTTCATTTAGAGCTAATTGTTTCCTCTGATGGCCTAGTATACATACTAGGGTGAGAGCTCACCAGATTTCTCAATCAAATCAACCAAAAATACGAACCATTCGATCAATCAATTTATCGATGCAGTTCAGCTAGATGGAACATGAAATGTGTTGTGACGTACTGAAGAAACTTGGTCAGGTTCTTTGGGTTTTCTATAAAAATAACAAGCCAATTAAGAACCTAGTATTCAAGTGCCTGACAGATTAGAAAAGAGAATAGTTACCTCAGAGAAAGAATTACTTGGAGAAACTAGTAGGGGTGGGGAAGAAAAGTAGTCTTTCTTCTCTCCTTCTCTCCCTCCTCCCTCACCAAGGAAGGAGCTGGGGAACTTCAGAATGTCAGAGGATTTGGAATTGGATACCCCTAGAGCCCTGAGGAGGAACAGGTAGCCATGTTTTGGGGAAACCTTTCAGTGAGAGGGGGAATTGGGATAAGGATCCTCAGAGCTTACACAGGAAATGGAAACAGCAAAGAGAAGTAAGGGGAATGTATGGACATCGTTAGAGGAATGGGAGGGACTGCTGGGACTTTCATGTTTCATGCACTTTGGAGTTAACAGAAGGCTCCCTTCACAACTGTCTTGATAGGAGTAATTGGCAGAGATTATAACTCTTGTTTATTTAATTTTTTTTGGTTCAAATTTGTGATTTCTTTAATGTAGAGAAAGAATTCCATTCCTTTACTTCTCTTTAAATTCTCTAAATAGCTAAAGAATTGCTTAGGGACACTGAGAAACTAAGACTCGCCCAGCGTAACACAGCTAGCATGTGCCAGTCAGAAGCTGAACCCAGATCTTCCTGAATGAGAGCCCAGCATTCTGTCCACTCTGCTAATCTGCCTCTCAAGCCCCATTTTATAGATGAGGAAACTAAAGCTCAGAGAAGGGGAATGACTTGCACAGCATCAAAGACAGTAAGTGGCAAAGCTAGGATTCAGACTTTATGTCATCTAGCTTTAGGTGTAGGATTTGGGTTTAAATCCTGGCTCTGAGTGTTGAACTAGAGGATTTCCAAGTTGAATAGTTGAATTTTTTGGTCTCCAAGTTAAACATGATGGCCTTCCAATTGAATTTGATGTCTTCTAAGTTGAACTCGATGGCCTCCAGTTGACCCTGCTGGCCTCCAGGTTGAACTTGATGACCTCCCAGTTGAATTTGGTGGTTACCAAATTGAACTTGATGACTTCCAAGTTGAACTTGGTAGCATCCAAGTAGAACCTGATGGTCTCCAGTTGAACTTGATGGCCTCCAAGTTAAACTGGATTACCTGCAAATTTAACTAGATGACCTTCAAGTTAAACCTGATGGCCTCTTGTCAAACTCTGAGATTCTGTTCCAGGAACATAAATCTTAAGCTGATAAGGACATTAGAGGCCATCTCTAATGTCCCTCTCATTTTACAGATGAGAAGAATGAGATATGTAGAGTGACTTGAAGTCCTATGGAACTTGTTCAAGGTCATATAAGTAGCAGAACCAGTATTTGAACCTGTGTTCTCTGACTACAATGCAATTCTCTTTCTACTTGCATGACTGTAATTCTGAAACAAGTATTTCTTTTCCTTCCTAGTGTTAGCAGAAATTTGACTTCAAGGGATAGAGTGTTAGGCTTCAAGTTATAAAGACCTGATTTCAAATCCTGCCTTGGACACTTGCTTGTGAGGGGATCCTGGGCAAGTGGCTTAACTTTTTCTCAACCTTATCAATAAAGAGAGGGGGATGGACTCAGTGACCTCTTCTAGATCTAACTCTGCAATCCTGTGATCTTTTCTATAGAACATATGACTAGCAGTAGACCCGGGCAACTTGAGTTCCTTCTCCTCCCTTGGGTGGGCAGAGCCTGGCCCTTTAGGGTAAAGGTGAAATTCATTGAAATGCCTCTCTAAGAACTGCAAATGCTTGTCAATTGATTAATAGGCAGGATTCCCATCTGGAGGGAAGCCAAACCATTATAGTACTGCCTTAAAGATTTGGATGTCAAGTCCCTGGACAGTGCTTAGCCTTCTTCTTTCCAAGAAGCTGGAATTTCAAGCTCTCATACAGCCCCACAACTGTCTCCTATTGCTGCTGCTTCCTTATCCCAACACTCTCTATCAGACATAGAACTTCTGATGCTCCTCCATTGGGCTGGGTCCAGATTCCAGCCTTCAGCTACAATCACGTCTGTGGAGGGCCCTCATGTTTGAGAGCATGGGTGATTGATACATGCTTCTGCCCTTGCCTCTGTATGGGCCTAGTTGCCATGATAACTCCATCCTCTCTTGGAGTCACTTGGTTGAGAAGCTCCAACAGGTCTTTTCATAGCTGCCATTTACAGTTCCAGAGACAGAGCTTGTGTAGTGTATATAGTTTCCTATATAAAGGAAGAGAAGGCAGGGGCACCCATTGAATTCTCTAGGCTGTGTAATCCTGTATACTTCTAGCCAAGAGGGCAGATTTCCTGGGTAGCACCAACTTTGAGAATTGTCCCCAAGTGACTTCAAATTCAGAATTCTAGAGTTACGTCACTGAACTTTCTGAAGAAATAAGATTTCCTACAGATTCTTGTTTTCTGGAGAAGAAAGGAGACAACCCACATAGTTCCTGTACTGTGTCCTCTCTGGACAGCAAAGCCAGTGTGTTATTTAGATCATACAGGCTCTGCTTGTTCAGTAAGTTGCAGAGCATGACTCTTGCTTCAGTAGCAAATATACTTAAAAAAAAGAGGGAGTGCTCCAAAGTATATTTATTTTTCAGGGAGAGTCAGTCATACTATGAGTCTTTCAGAGAGGGTGTAGAAAGTACTCTGGTGAGAGGGGAAGGACAGAGGGCTTCCCTGATAGCATTCCCAAGGTCACTTCCCTTCTTGAGGTTAGAGGAAAGGTGTGGGGGGGGGGGCAGGGAGGGGTTGTTAGCTGATGAGCTGTTTGAGTGAATTATCCTTCTATGATTTTTCTGCCTGGAAATCCATTTGCCTGTTCTGTAAGATGAAATAAATGCTGTCCTATAAACAACAACCATATTGCAAGCTGAGTGCAGAATTTGGGGACCCTGCCACACACGTTTGGGACACTCTTGGCACAAGCTCTGCCTAAGTTTTATCTTAGAGATATTTCTAATTAATTCATGTGAAAATGATAAACCAAAGAAAGAGATCTGACCCTTTTAGGGTTAGGCTGCACCCACGTTCAAACTGGAGTCCTTGGGAGCCCAGAATCCTTGGGGGGCTCTCTGCACCTCAGGGTGCATGCATTTACAACCCCTCCACCTGGTATAGTCTCTGGATGTAGTATATGGTTAATAAAAGTCATTGATTAATTGGCTTCTTTTCATCTGTCTACAAATATCTGGAGGTCTCCCCAATTCTTTTAAAAAAAGTGTTCTCTTTTCCCTCTTATTCCATTCAACTGTACTGTCCCATCCAAGTGGTATCTACCATCTAACATATTCAGGTGAATTCAAATATCCTTGCCCTATCTTCTCACCTCCCACTAGATTCTCAGCACTTTTGCAATCTGGCTTCCATCCCCAGAAATCAACTGAAACTTATGACTGTACTAAAGGGCATTCTGGAAAAAGGAGGAGTCCAGAGAGAGGATTATGTTCCTTCCCTCTATGGACCATGCCATCAAAGAAACTGAGGCAAACATCCAATAAGACTAGTCCAGACAAACAGATACAGACGGATGCAGAAAAAGAACCACTTGAGATAGAAAGCACCTTCAAAGTTCATGAGACTTTTAAGGGTGCAGATTACAGGTTTAAGAAAATATTTTCAGTCCCTAGGAGCTGTGAGTTTGTTCTTTATACTCACACATCTCCACATGTACGTCTCACCACTATCATACTCCAAAATCAAGTAAGCATCAAAGTAGGCAGTAAAACAAAATTTGGGAAAATATACAAATTAGAATAACCTTCCCCAAAATGCACAAAAGTAAACGGTCTCTTTGGTTAGGAGCAAATAAGGTCTCACCTCAAACCAAGAGAAAAATCTCAATGGGGGGGGGACCATTCTGAATAGCCTATAAAAGTCTAAAAGTCAAAGGAGATGGTAGGGTCAGTGGCTCTAGGGGCATGCATTTGCTTTTCTTTATTTTTTCTTTTTAGAAATTTTTATTCACTTTGACCTTAAAGATGAAAAAGAAATACCCAACATTTCTATGTAGATAGTGTAACATAAAAAAGAAAAATTTCCATTTCACACTGTTTACTCTTTGAAAAACTATGTAATAAATACTAGACATCGTTTTCAAAACTACCCTGCTTTTCGATGCGTCCACATTTTCTTTCTTCTTTGCTGGGCACTTTAATTTTTTTTCTTCCTCCCTCTCATCTCACCCTAGAGAAGGTCACCACTGGATACAAAATATATACATATATATATATATATATATATATATATAACCATACCATCCACACTGCTATTTATCAGTTCTTTCTCTGTATGTGGATAACATCTTCCTTCATAGGTCCTTTGTCATTGATTTGAATATAATACTCAAATAACTTACTAATTCTAAGTTGCTATCACCACGTACAATATTCCCTTGGTGCTGCTCATTTCACTCATCATTATTTCATGCAAATCTTTCCATGTTTTTCTAAAATCAACCAGTTCATCATTTCTTATTGCAAAGTAGTATTCTATCACAGTCATATGGCTTGTTTAGCCATTCTCCAGTTGATGGGCATCCCTTCAGTTTCCAATTCTTTGCCACCACCAAGAGAGCTGCTATAAATATTTTGGAATATGTAAGATCTTTCCCTTTTCCCTTAATCACCTTGGGAAACAGACCTAATAGTGGCATTGCTGGGTCAAAGGGCATATGCAGTTTTATAACTTTTGAAGGTATAATTTCTAATCAGTTCACAGTTCCACCAACAGTGAATTAGTATTCCAATTTTTCCACATTCCCTCTAACATTTGTTGTTTTCCCCTTCTGTCATTTTAGCCAATGTGATAGGTGTAAGGTGATATCTCAGTTGTTTTAATTTACATTTCTCTAATCAATAGTGATTTAGAGGAATTTTAATGAATATGTGTATGCATGTGTATATATATATATATATATATATATGTATATATATAGTTTTGATTTTTTCATCAAAAAACTGCCTGTTCATATTCTTTGATCATTTATCAATTGGGGAATGACCCTCATTCTTATAAATATAACAAAATTCTTTATATATTTGAGATATGGGATTTTTATTTCAGAAATTGTCTATAAAAATTTTCTCCCAGTTTTCTGTTTTCCTTCTAATCTTTGCTACATTGGTTTTATTTATACAAAAATGTTTTAATTTGATACAATTGAAATGATCCATTTTACAATGCTCTCTCTTGTTTATTCATAAATTATTCTCCTGTCCATAAGTCTGATAGGTAATTTGTTCCATATTCTTCTATTTTTCTTATGTTATTTCCCTGTATATCTAGGTCATGCATCCATTTTGACCTTATCTTGATACATGGTGTAAGATGTTGGTCTATACCTAATTTCTGCCAGACTTTTTACCAAATGATGAATTCTTATCTCAAAAGCTTAAATCTTTTCATTTGTCAAACACAAGGTTACTACTATAATTATTCACTACTGTGTATTGGATATCTACTCTGTTTCACTGATCTACCTTTCTATTTCTTAGCCAGTACCAGATAGTTTCGATAACTGCTGCCTTATAGTATAAGATCTAGTATTGCTAAGCCTCCTTCTTTTATATTTTTTCATTTATTCATTTGATAATCTTGACCTTTTTTCTTCCAAATGAATTTTGTTATTATTTTTTCTAGCTCAGTGAATTTTTGTTTTTTGGCATTTTAATTAGGATGGCATCGAATAAATAGATTTGATTAGGTAAAATTGTCATTTTTGTTATACTGGTTCTGCCTATCTATGAACAATTAATATTTCTTCTGTTATTTAAATCTGACTTTATTTGCATAAAAATGTTTTATCATTATGGTCATGTAGTTGCTGGGTTTGTTTTGGTAGATATACTCCCACGTATTTTATCCTGTCTACAGTTATTTTAAATGGAGTATCTCTTACCATCTCTTCTTGCAGGGTTTTATGGGTGATATAGAAATGCTGATGATTTTTGGGGATATACTTTATATTCTGCTACTTTGCTAAAATTATTAACTGTTTTCACTAACTTTTAGTTGACTCTTTTGGATTTTCCAAGTATACCATCATATTGCCTGCAAAAAGAGAGTTTTATTAATGTGCTCCCATTTGCTTTTCAAAAGGCCATAGTTTTCATTATTGCTTCTCTGAAAGTCCTCCAAACATCTCTCTGAAGAACTCCCTTCTTCCTCATCTAGGTGTGCTACACCATGGTTCAATATTCTCTAAGCCATCAGGAGTCACATCTCCCTCCACAAATGTAGGATTCAGGTCACACAGTACTGTCCAGAAAAACCACCCCAAACTTGGGTCAAAATGGGGCTCATTATCATGCCAAATTATTTAATAACAAAACTGGAAACCTAAATGAAATGCAAGTGTAAGCAAGCCACTGGGGACAAAGTCTATGTTTGGATATAGTCTCCATATTTACACAGAGCCTTGGGTATTGTTGTATCTGTGTTGAAAAGACAGAATTCTTTCCCTTTATCTGGAGAAAGGGGAAGCTGAAAAGTTATGAAAGTTAAGAGATGAACAATGTTTTGGGGATGGGAGACAGTTCCACCACTGGAGCAGTAGTGCTAAGACAGGGAGAGGGAGAAAAAGGGAGAGTGGACCACCTTGGAGGTCCAGGGCAACTGTTTCTGCCATGACCCTGAAGTTTCAGGAAAGAGGGCAAATGTGAAAAACAAGATGCTATAGACCGCTGTTGCTCCCATTCTATGAAAACCACAACGGTAAAACTACGACCCCCTTGTCTTCTACCTTACCGTGACTCCCACTGAACTTACTGCCCATTCTTTGTATTGGCAAAGTGTCCTCAAAAAGGAACTAATTTCTGTATGATATTGTGCTGTGGGTGTGAGTCTTTTGGAGTATGTAGTGGAAGCAGTGGGGTGAGAGGCTACAGTTATTCTAGAAGAGACAAAAACAGAGAGATATTTTTTTTTTCCCCAAATCACCAGAGTATCTGTTTTGGGACTTCATACAAACCAAAGAGATCTTATTGAGAAGCATTGTTATAATTACCCAAAAAGCAGACAAAAGAAAAAGCCATGTGAATTTGAATTCTCCTAGACATGAATCTTCTAGGCAAGTGAACTAACTTATAGAAGGGGAAATTAAAGAGAATATAACTTCTCTCAGAGACAATTGCCTGATTTGGGATATTTGGGATAGCTCAAGGGAACACTTTAGTTATCCCAAGTAATTCTTCCCAAACAAGTTTGAGGGTATGGGGTAATTAAGGGTGAGTAGACAGAAACTTATGCCTGAAGGGAGAAGTAGACAATGGATCTGTTCATGTGAAGGTGAAGTTCAGAGAGAAAAGACAGTCTTTCTGCTAAACCAAACACCTTACAAACCCAGACACCATAAAAGATGACTATTTCCAAAATGTGTACACATACATACATACATATACATCATATATGTTTGTATATCATTATACATATATTGGAGAGATAGCCCTCTTTCCATCCAATATATGTATAGGCATATACATATACATACATGTGTATAATATATGTGTACACATTGCTACACATTTACACACATGCATACATACATATGTATTTCTTTGGGACTTTGCCACCATGACTCAGCCTCCTTCACTCTCTGGCCCCAAAGCCAGAAAAACCTTCATTTTGAGTGAGAGCCAGATCAACCATCCTTCATTCTGCAGAATTCTCATCCTTTGGCCCTACCCTGGTATCTTCTTTCTCTCTTTCCTCTGCTTTTCAGCTTGTTTTCATATATTGTTTTCTTCCATTACAGTATAAACTTTTTGAAGATAGGAATTGCAGTTCTGAATTTTTTTAATCCCCAGATCTTAGCACCTGGCAAAAGTACTTAATAAATGTGGTTTTTTGGCTTGATATGTATTTATGACAGTTCATGTATGTGTGTATAGGGATGCACATACATCATGTGCGTGTATTGATATGCTCTGATACATGCACACACATATATATACACATATGTGTTTGTGTGTGAATATGTTATCCTTCTCCAGGCTATACAGCTGACTCACCTCCATAGAACTTTCTCTACTATGCCCCATCCCCTTTCTACTTGCTTTCCTTTTCTCCTATTTTCCAGTTCCTTTTAATGCATTGTCTTTCCCCCAATAGACTGTAAGCTCTGGAGAATAATTTGGAACTGTTCCCAAAAAACTATTAATTTATGCGTATTCCCTCACCCACCAATACCACCACTAGGTCCTTCTCGTAAAGGATTAGAGCTCATTCAAGTCTTCTGATTCCAAGGCTGGTCCTCTTTCTACTATGTCTTGCTGTTTCTTGGCAAAAATAAAAAATAGCAAAATTAACAAGAGAGGCTATAGATGACCTTTTTGGAAGCTACAAGACTCAGTGAATAGAAACATGGAATTAGGAAGATCTGAGTTCAAATTTAACTTCAGACACCTACTATTTGTATTACCCTAGTCAAGTCATTTAACCTCTCTCAGTCTTACTTTCAACATCTGTAAAATGGGGATGATAATAACAGACCCTACCTCCCAGTATTATGAGGATCAAATGAGATAGTGTTTGCAAAATGTTTTACAAACCTTAGAGAGCTATGTAAACTTACTATTATTATAATTTAAATAATCGGATCTCAGAAAGAGAAATTGAACAAACCATAAATGGTTATGGAGGGGGTGGGGTTAGGAACTATATCAGGTCCAAATATATTTATAAGTGAATTCTATCAAGCATTTGAATAACAAAGAATTTTCCTACTACATAAATTATTTTCAAAGAAAGAGAAAAGAAGGAGGAAAAGAAGGAAAGAAGAAAGGAAAGAAAGAGGAAAGAAAGGAAGAAGGAAAGGAAGGAAGGTAGGAAGGAAGAATGAGCATTCTAGAATAACCTCTGTGGGAAATCATCCTTCCCACTGAGATGTTGCCATGGAGACTTGGCAGGTGTGGATGTTTTGGGATGGTCCTAGGAATGTTGGCACAGACATTACCTAGACTTTCTCAAGTTCCTGAGGAAAGGAAGCATTCCTTTCAAAAAAAGGACGCGTTAGAGCTCAGAGAAAGAGGAAGCGTGACGACGCCCAAGTCCTTGCTTCTCCCACCTAGCCCAGCAGGGACCTTCCTGGTCTTCCTAACATTAAAGTCAGGAAATAGTGGAAAATAGTGGCAGCAAAAAAGGGGTACTAACCAGACCAGAGGAGCATAGAACTGAGTGGGCTTATAGGTTACTAACTGCCTTGTATATGAAAGGTACTGTACCAACCCAAAGAGGAGAAAAAGAAAAAAGGCCGAGGAAAGGAAAACAAGAAAAGAAAATGGGCTCCTCTTTTCAGAGAAGTACCAAAGGGGCTCATAGAGCATGTGGGCTTCTCCTAATAGCAATTAGGAAATTGGGGTGGAATGGAAGTCACCCCTTTACCCTCAGGAGAGAAATCAATTGTCCAGGAAGAAAATTCCTCCCATGTGTCTCTTCAGAATATAAAGGCAGCCATAAATATCTCCAATGGATCCTTGCAACATATAGGGTAATTCCAAATGGAGGTCTAAACAAAAATATTTCCAGTGGGCCCTTGTACCAAAAATTTCTCCAATGAGTCCCTGAAAAACAAGATATCCAAGAGGAAATTCAGGTTTGCTCAATCATAGAGCAAGAACACTAGTACTGATAGAAATAGAACAAACTTGGGTGAGCCCCAAAGATGTGTAGGACTTTCAGAAAGGGATTAGGCACTTCAGGTTGATGGGGATTCTACCTTCAAATCCCAGATAAGCCCCCAAAATGTGACCTGTGGTACCAATGAATTGTCTCCCACAAAGGACTCAGGATTCACACAGATTAGGTACTTCCTGGGATGGGGGGATTTTTTTATGAGCCAGAAAGAGGGAGAGAAATCCTACCCGCTCATTTAGGGATCAAGTTCCTCTCACTGAACCCTGAACCAGAGACCCTTATGATGGGGTGGGGGCCAGAGACCATGGGTCATACTACCAAAATCAGTCTGTAAGATAAACATGGTCCAGATTTTCCAAACAAGGGTGAAATAAAGCAAAGAAAGAGAATTCTTGACTAATAACATCGATAAACACTGATGCAAACAAAAAATTAAATGAAACAGTGGCAAAGAGATAACAGAAATATAGCCAAACCAACTTGGATTTATACCCAAATTTAAGGATGTTTCAGGAACAGGAAAACAATTAGCATAGTAAATCATATTCATAAGAAAAACAACATGACATATCAACTTCTGCAGAAAAAGCCTTCAGTCGTTTAGGTTAAAAACACTAAAAAGCAGAAATTAAAAGACCTTTCCTCAACAGTGTAAAAATGTAACCGAAGTCTCAAAGCCTGTTAACACAGAGCTCTCTCCTCGCTGGTGGAGATCACTGCCATGTGCCTGCATGAAGAGTGGTGAGTGTGGGACAGAGTTGAGTTCCAGGCTTCTGGAATCTCTTCATTCACTTGGAGGCTTTCAAATTTCTTCAGGTTCTGCACTCATTTTGGGCTCTTCTGATTTCCAGCTTTGAGAGAGAAGATGGAGAACACTTCAGGTTGCTAAAGGAAAAGACTCTGAGAAGAAGCTGACATAAGAGGAGCTGGCAGTCTCTGTCACATCCCTATTCCCAGCTTACTACATTAAAGATTTCAGGGAACTTCCCTTTGAGTAAGATCTATGACTCTCTGACTCTCTGTCTCTCTTTGTGTGTCTGTCTCTGTCTCTCTCCTTTCTCTGTCTGTCTCTCTGTCTCTCTCTGAGTTAACTTGCTCCCAGTGGGAGAACTCCTTTCCTCTGTCTTGTCTGATTCTCTTGTGTATACTTTCTCTGACTTCTGTTTGCTGTGGGCTTAGATAAATGGTTTTCTTTTGCTACCTGGTATGTGAAATCATTTTGAAACTAGGAGAGGGGTCAAGCCTTGAAGATAAAACTTGTGGTCTTCCTTTCTGCCCAGTTAGTGAACAGTAATCAGAAGTTAGTCTGAACCTGAAAATCACATCCCCCAAACTAATAATATTTAAGGGAGCAGATGGATATAACTCTGGCCCAGTATTCTCTCTCTCTGAGGAGAGCAGAGGGGCCAAGCTTCTAGCGCTAATCTCCTGACTTCCCTCCTGGCAGAAATTAGGAGTCGAGGATGGGGAGAAGATGAAAGAGATATCTATTTTGCCTCCTTTTGAGTCACACAATGACACCCCATATTACATGTGGGGGTCAGCTCTCACTATAAAAACATTTACCTAAAACAAAGACCAAGTACTGTACAGAACTGAGAAACACTAGAAGCTTTCTTCATATATGCCTAGGGGTAAAGAAAAGGTATCCACTGTCACTATTGTTTTCTTAATATACTACTAGAAGTACTACCTATGTAATGAGTTAAGAAAAAGAAATTAAGGAAATAAGGACAAGTCAAAATTTGTTTGTTTATTGTTGAAATGGGGGTTTACTTAGAAAACCTACAAAATCAACCCCAAAAGTTAATTGAAACAATTAATAGCTTCTAGAGAACAGAAGGATAAAAATTTTTTAAAAATTATCAGCACTTCTACATATTAGATAAACCAGATGGAAAAGTTAGAAAGAAGAGTAGGATAGAAATAGTAGCGATCCAGAGTCAAAGGACCTGAGCATTTGAATACCTGCAATACTATTTTTTATATGTATGATCTTGGGTAAGTCATTCCCCCTTTCTGGTCCTCAGTTTCTCAATTTATAAAATGAGGGAGCTGATTCAATGACCTCCAAGGTACCTCCTAACTGTGGGAAATGATTAATCTAGACCCCTGGTTTATTTCCAATTTATATTGTTCAGTTGAGTTTGATTCCACAGGGACAGTGATTATTACAGATGTACTTGTTTACTGATATCATTAGTCAATCTAGTGAATCTACTTGTTTAACCAATGACTGATGAGTAAGTGACCAAGCCCAGTATGGTAGAGGTGACTCAATGGCATAGAAAGTCCCCCAGCTAAAACTAGAAAACAGTATGGCAGAAACTAGGCATAGACCATCATCTTACACTGTATCCCAAAATAAGGTCAAAATGAGTATACAATTTGGATATAAAGGGTGATACTATAAGCAAATTAGCAGAACAACAAATAATTTACCTGTCAGATCTATGGAGAGGGGAGCAATTTATGACCAAACAAGAGGTAGAGAATATTATGAAATGCAAAATGGATAATTTTGATTACATTAAGTTAAAAGGTTTTGCATAAACAAAGCCAATGCAATCAAGATTAGAAGGGAAGCAGAAAGGTGGGAAACACTTTTTATAGCCAATGTCTCTGATAAAGACCTTATTTCTAAAATGTATAGAGAACTGAGTCAAATTTATAAGAATACAAGTCATTCCCCAATTGATAAATGGTCAAAGGATATGAACAGGCAGTTTTGAGAAGAAGAAATTAAAGCTATCTATAGTCACATGAAAAAATACTCTGAATCACTATTGATTAGAGAAATGCAAATTAACACAATTCTGAGGTATCATATCACACCTATCAGATTGGCTAACATGACAAAACAGGAAAATGATAAATGTTGGAGAAGGTGTGGGAAAATTGGAACACTATTTCATTGTTGTTGGAGTTGTGAACTGAACCAACCATTCTGGAGAGCAATTTGGAACTATGCCCAAAAGGCTATAAAGCTGTGCATACCCTTTGATCCAGTAATAACACTACTAGGTCTACATCCCAAAGAGATCATAAAAAAGGGAAAAGGACCCACATGTACAAAAATATTTATAGCAGCTCTCTTTGTGGTGGCAAAGAATTGGAAATTGAAGGGATGCCCATCAATTGGGGAATGGCTGAACAGGTTGTGTTATATGAATGTAATAGAATACTATTGTTCCTTAAGAAATGATGAGCAGGTGGACTTTAGAAAATCCTGGAGAGACTTACATGAACTGATGCTGAGTGAAGTGAGCAGAACCAGGAGAACATTGTACACGGTAACAGCAACAATGTATCATGGCCAACTTTGATAGACTTAGCTCTTCTCAGCAAGGCAATGATCTAAGACAATCCTAAAAGACTCATGAAGGAAAATGCTATCTACATTTAGAGAAAGAACTATAGAGACTGAATGTAGATCAAAGCATACTATTTTCTCTGTTTTTTTTTTCTTTTGGTTTTTCCCTTTTTGTTTTGATTCTTCTTTCACAATGTGACTAATGCAGAAATATGTTTAATATGATTGTACATGTATAGCCTATATCAGATTGCATGCTGTCTTGGGGAAGGGGGAGAAAGGACAGGGGGAAGAATTCAGAACTCAAAATCTTATAAAAATGAATGTTGAAAATTAAAAATAAATAAATTTTATAAAACCTCTCTACCCCCACCAAAAAGAAAGGCCCCAGCTATTTTTGACTATACCTCCACCCTTGTTATCCTTTCATTAGGGTTTGACACTTAGCCAACAGGTTCTATAAATAGTTGACCAAAGGCTGACCCTATCTTCACATTGCAGGAGCTGCCTACAAATCTATTCCCCAATTTGTTGCCCACAAATGGGGCCAATGAAAGAACATTGGTTCTGCTTATATTGAGATATCCTGTCCCAGCTTATCTATTGCAAGCATGAATTGAGGTTTCTCCTGGAAGGTCAAGATATAGGTCTATCAACCAGTGAGACTACGTGTTTTACTTTGCCTCCTCTGTATCATCTAGGTATCAAGCACAATAAAATTAAGCCTTTAAAGAAATGGAATGTCTCAGATCATGAAGAAGATATGAAGTCCACTTTGTCAGAGGGGACCTTGGACCCTTTAATAAAGTGCTGTTGGCTTGGCTTGGAGGTCTACCTCAGTTTCTTTTATTAAAGAATAGACAAGATTGGAAGCCATATAACTCTAAATCCATAATTCTAAAAACCACATAAAATGTAACAAAATGCATAAAACATCTTGGAATTAAAGTAGCATAAGATGGGTTGATCAGGGCATTACCCCCTTCTCTTATAAATTTGAATATGTGGTTTCCCTCTATACAGTTGGGACAAGGACACTTGGACCTTGTTACAGTTCCTGATGGGTTGGTTCTTAGGGCCTGGAGTCATAATTGGTTTCTAGAGGCTGGGGATTCATAATGAGTAGGATAGGTTTAGTGAAGACTTCTCAGATTGTAATTCTTCTCCCAGGGGGTAAGGTAAGACCTAGAGGCTCAAGGTTACAATATTTTTAGAATAGAATAGTTCCATATAAGGATATAAAACTGTCTAGTGTATTAGGGTCTCAATGATTGGATAAAACTTACATAATTCCTCAATGTCTTCATTTCAAAAGGGATTGGTTAGATTTCATGTCTAGAATGTAAGATCATATTCTCAGCTAATGAGGATAATGGTCAGTGGGGGAGGAGGGACTTGTGTTAGGGTCTATATAAATCACTACCTTTTCTTTTTCTTTGTCTTTCCTACTCCAGGTGAACTGGTGTAGGATTGTCCTGCTTCTCCAGAATCGAATAAATAAACTTTCTGTCATCAATTTGAGAGTCCTCTGAGTAATTGATTTAAGTAGGGACCTGAGCCATCCCACACAGTTTGGGGGCTCCTCCGGGATCTGTGACTTTTCAGAAAGACAGCTGGCAACTCAGTTCAAAGACTGGGCGCCCGTGGGGAGATTCCCCCACGGTCCTTGAAACAGGCTGCTGGCCTCCCTCTCTGCAAAGTAATGACCCGAAGCAGAGGAACTCAGTGAGGACAGAAAGAATAGAGATAAGGACTCCAAAGACTCCGAAGCTGCGAAGTGTGTAAAAATGCCAACCAGTTGGTGCTGAAGTTTGCAGTCAGGCAATTTGTACATGTATACAACCCGGCAGTAAGTGCGGGGTGGGGGTGGGGGTCTGGGGGTCATTTCGTTGAGTCTTAGATAGACTTGGGGAGAAGGTGATGACTCCCAATCAAATTAGTGGACTGTAGGACCCCAGGGTGAAGGGCCCCCCAAAAACGTTTACCGGGTGACTGCTGGTGGGTGGGTGAGCCCCACTTGAGAGCTGGCAAGAGAGCTAGCAGGGGAGCTAGCATAATTCGTTGAGTCTTAGACTCGGAGGTGTTGGTGACAATCCTTGTGCAAAATGGGACAGAAGCAGTTCAAGAATCAAGCTTCAGAGTGGAGTCAGGAAGAAATACCGGTAAATAGGCCCTTGGGAAATCAATTACAAAATTGGCATGAATTACCAAATTATAGAGGAAAGGACAAGAATAAGATGATTAAGTATTGTTGTTTCATATGGGGTGAAAAGATATCGGAGGAGGAGGCACAATCTGGCCCAAATATGGTTCCTCCGAGGATTGGGTTTGCCAAAAATTTAAACCTATATGTACTATTCTATTCTGTTAAATGTTTTGTCTGTATATGTTGTGTTAGTATTTCTGCATGAATGAAAGTCTGTGTGTCTCTGCTTTTATCTGATAAGGTTGTAAATTTAGCCAGCCAGCCAGCAGGAGCAGAAAGGCTGAGCTGAACTGTCCTTGAAATTCCTGTTACTCCCCTTCTTCAACCCCTCCAGATTAGTTTCAGAGGGGCTAAGGGACAAGGAGGGAGAGAAAGGAAAAAAAAATTATTTTACTGTTCAGTTTATATGGTTGGTAACAGCAAGTAAAAGAACGTGGGAGAAGTGTCAGGTTAGGAGTAGAAAGAAATAAGTTACATGCAGTTTCAAAGTGGCTTGAGGGAAAGGCAAGAGAATTTAAACAGGTAGAGATGATGAGAGGAGCAGGGGTACTGTGTAATCAGAAGACTTGAAAGAAGTACGAAAGAGAGGGAGGGAATTTATCTTTTTCCCTCAGACCTAAGAGGCATGCTAGCAACCATTTAACCATTTCCTGCCTCACCCAAAAGAAGAAATTTTAGTGTAATGGGAAATAACAGAAAGTTAATTGAATTCATTCTGGTCATATTTGGAATTGTGAATAGGTGAAATGTGTCATTCTTAATTTAATGTCTAAGATAGGTTAGAATTTATTAAAGTTTGGTGTAAGTAAGCAGAAGATTAGAAAGTAAAAAATCTCAAGTAAGCAACTTAGAGCTGAGAGTTTTGAATTTAGGTTTAATTAGATCAATATATTGGATGACAGACAATGTATTTAAAGTAAAAAGATAATAAGTTTAGGTTTTTCTTTTTCTTTGCAGAGTGGGAGGGCCAGAAGGGGGTGGCCTTGGGAATCCTGGCACAAATAAGAGGAGGGCAGAGACACCCAGTGGCATTTCTGCCAAAAATGTTAGATCCAGTAACAAAAGGATAGGTATTTGTTAGATGCAACATTAATCTAATGTAACTGTTACACGATTTTAAATTTTGTAATTTATTACATATTGATTGGGGTTTTAAAAAGATGTGATAGAAATTTGATAATTTGAAACTGATATTTGTTATAAAAAAAAGAGTTGAATAGGTTAATGGCTTATTTTAAGTTTTAAGTAAACTTAAATAAGTTTAAATTTTTAGGTAATCCATCTAAATATTGTATTAGGAATTGCATTGTTAAGCTAATTAATGAATTGGTTAAAAAGAGCTGTTATGAATTTTTTTGGTAAGAGTTTCCTTGTTGTAGCATTCTTATTAAGAAAATGAGAACCCTTTAAAAATGTACATGTATATATGTGTGTGTGTGTGTGTGTGTGTGTGTGTGTGTGATTTTTCAAGCCTGTTCCATCTGAGGATGTATTATGTTAAAAGTTTATTTCTGCTGTTGAAAAGGAAATCTTAGCTAAAATTGTTTTTGCCATGAATCAAGCATTTACTCTAAAGTTATGTTTGTAAAAGAAAGTTTATGGGCAAATGTGAAAAGGTTTTGGGTTTAGGTCTTTTCTTGTGATTTCTGTCAATTAGTTTCAAGGGGACTGTGATAAATTGTAAACTGTTCATAAGAGAGGAAATATTTGTTGTATTAAGAAATACTTTGTAAAATCTTTTGTATGGGTTTTTGGAAGGCCTACCTATCCAATTTGTATTTGTAAGTTACAAAAGTGGGAAGAATTTAGTTTCTCTAATAGGATATGAAAATGCAATTGATGTCATCTGAAATTTATTATTCGGGTTCATAGCTAAAACAACTTGTTATCACTTATGAAAATTATGTTTGCCATTTGTAATTCTAATGCTAAAACCTAAAGCTGGTACACTGTGTGAATATGTGGGGGAAAGAAGCAGTCCTCAGGCTAGTAACAAGTACAGCCCCAGCAGCTGAGGAGATTGTATATAGAACTTGCTTTGGTGAGAATTTGAAAATGTGTAAGAAATGATCTTCAGTGATTGGCTTTTTAGGACAAATTTAAGATCTAAGAGGTAAATAAAATCCCTGGGAACATTCTTTCTAAAATTTAATGGGAATAAATAGATGTTATATCATTATTACATAGAACAAGATTGGGATTTAAAGTTAACTGTAATTGTATTTTATTTACAGGGGGATTCAGGGAAAGGAGTCCCTTACAAAAAAAAAAAAAAAAGGGTGGCCCCAGGTGGTCTAGGAACTCCAGGAATGGTCTTGATGGGAGTGGCCAGTAAACTGGAGATTTGGACTGATAGAATTAAGAGTGGGAAGTAGAATAGACTTGAGCATAGTGATAGAGTGGACCTCAGGAGAGCCGGTTCACGTGGAAAAAAACCAAGGAGTTTTCAAGGTGAGGTTTTCCAGGGCCTTTAGACAAAACTCTTTTGGGGTAATGGACAAAGGTCCCAACTTGGAATGAGATCTTTACATGTTACAAAATGATGTAAAAGCAATTGGTATTAAAACAATTGACTGAATTAATTACTGAGACTAAATCAGAGACATCCTCAGTTTGGGGAAAGAATTTCAGTCTAATTTTCTTAGAGGTAGGTAGTCTCTGGTAATATTTGGCATTGAAAGTTAAATGATTGTTTTGATTTGAATTCATTACATGAACATAAAAATTCAAGTTAGTGTTTGAACTTATCACATGTGTAGCTCATTCTTTTAGATTGAGCAGGGTTAGAAAGGGATAAAGTAGTTTGTGAAACAGATATAAATCTATTAAAGCAATGACTATGATTGTTATTCAGTCAGAAACTAGAACATGTATAGAAAGGCATGTAGGCTACTTAGACCTGCTTCAAAAGATGTTCCTTGGCCAATGTGAAATTAGTCATGTTTGAAACTGATTATTGGAGCTTGCTATTTTAAGATTTTTGTGGGACTATTAACTGACTGTTCTTCTGAGTCTAACTCCAGGTGTGGATAGCAAGAGACGTGGTCTGAGCCACTGACCCATGATGTCAGTAAGCCTGTGAGATGCTGGTTTGAACTGCAAAAAGGTGATCTCATGGGAAGGTCAGGAGAGCGGCTGTTCAGCCTGAGCTAAGGTAGGATTCTCCTGACTTCATTTCCCCACTGACACCTGGCAGACTTGAAGCCTGGCTGAACACCAGTTGACAATCTACTCCTGCCTGGAATTGACATGAAGTGAGGGAGATGTTGTTTCCCTGCAATGTCCCTACTCTTAGTGGCAAATTCCTAAAATCAGAAGTTTTGTAAGAAATAACACCAGATCTGTTGAATAATGGATTGTTGGTAGGGGAACATCTGAGGTTAAGTCTAAAATTGAGCTAACAGGTTTAGGACTTTAGACCAACAACAATAAGTTAGGGTCCTCTAATTCTTAATAATAGTGTGGAGATGATTAGGTCAAGGGCTTGTGAGACTAGCATGCATAGTTATTATTTTGTCTTAGTTGGTTAATGTTGGAAACAAAAAAAAATGGTTTGTGGACTATATTGTAAATGCTTTAAAAGAAGCATCACATGATCAGAAGTTGGAATTGTTTTATGATGTGATATGCACTGTGTTAAAAATGATTATTTATTGTATTTATATAAGTACTGGAGCCTGGTATTGACTCCTTAGTGAAATCTCATCTTCCTAATGAGGGAATGAATAATGACTTACTGTGAAATGTAGAAGCTGCATTTTAATGTGAATTTTCTTTTAAAAAAAAAGAAAATGACAATTTGTGAAAGTTTCAATTTTGATTTTTGTAAGAATGACAGGAATGGTAATCTAAGATGGTATTAAGTTCATTTCTGTAGGAGAGTGGACATCTGGATTTCTACAAGAAGATGAAGAGAAGAAGATGCTGAGATGCTGTGCTGACGACTGTTTGAAGGAGCATCCAGATCAGAAAATTGCATAAGATGATATTTCTCCCCAGACTGCTGTATGAGATGGAACCTCTAAATGGACAGTTCATTAATTTAAATCTCTGTATCTGTACTTATAACAAGGGGACTGCCCCCTGTAATTTGCTAATGTGTCAGTCAACTTTGCTTCCTTCCCATATTCATATAAAAGGGAGATAGATGAAGGGAAGGATTCATAAGGGAAAGAATGTAAAGAGGTATTTATTGATTGGATTTAGGTGTGGAAACAGGAATAAATAAGAGGAGGGGAGGAATATGGGTAAGATTGAACCTTGAACTATCTATTCCCCCATCCCAATTCAGAAAATGTTTAGCATGATTGGGAAGCCAGTAGACAAAGTTATGGAAGGTTATTGTATTTAAAAATTTTAAAGTTGTTTACTGTCATTTATAATTATTACTATTAGTTATTAAACTCCCAAGCCTCATGCTTGGGAGACACACTTTGTCAGTATTAAAAGCTCCATTTGAAGCCATTTACCACAATATCTAAACAGGACTCTTCTATTAAGATTGTGTGGACTTGACAAACCTTGGAAACAATGCAACCAAAATGTAATACCTTGGGAATGTCCCTTTTAGGCATGATCCTGCTCCCACTGCTGGGACACCAGGCCCCAGTTTTCAACGCCCCCCTCTTGAAAATAGTTTCCTGGATCTAATTCAGACCATTGTGGATACCTTTGAGGTATCCAATTGTTGGATTTGTGGGGGACCACAGCGGTTAAGTCAATGGCCATGGGTAGCAGTACCATTGTGGACAAGCCAAGAAAAACACCAATGGTCTTTGTCCGAATCAGTTCCGGGCGAACATTGTTTAAATCAAACAGGACCCAAATTGCAGGAGGCATGGTTGGGAGAAAGTAATTGTAAGTGGACATTCACACGAAGACCAGAAACCCTGGCTTGTATTGATTGTGCCCAGTATGCAAACAGATGGGATCAGAACAGTATTACCTGCTCAGATGGTAGGGTGATTCCCTGTACCCATTCATTTTTACCATCCTCTGCATATGAGGAGAGAACAAAAGGGGAATATCACAGGAGTTGCGGGTATAAGTTTTACAACCACTCTGATCCCAGAAAACCATGTGAAGGGGGTCACGACTATGACTATTTGTGGAGTTGCATATATATGAATAGCACTAAGAGTAACACAGAATATAAAGAATGGGTATGGAAGTGGAAGAATGGAACACATAGGATGATGTTTGATACTTTCTGGAGTGTAATCAATAGAACTGGGGAGAATTATCAACATTGTATATGGAAGAGGAAACAACAATTATGGAAGTGCAAGTCAGAGATCCTGAAAGGGGGACCATTAGGCCCGGACGATGTGAAGTACTTTCCGGCTGTGGATTATAGAGTAAGACTATTTCTAGAGGAAAATCCTGCTTTGAGAGGACATTATTGGATATGTGGACAGACAGCTTATACTCACCTTCCGCGAAACTGGAGAGGTGTTTGTTACATTGGATTGGTGAGACCTAAATTCTTTTTCTTGCCTGAATCAGGGAAACAGCATCTAGGGGTCCCTCTATATGATGATCTAGCCAAAAGGAAGAGGAACATTGACACCTCCCTCACTCAGACTGGAAATGCAAATGGGTGGGGTGACACTTGGTCTCCTGAGAGGATAATTAGAGAGTATGGGCCTGCAACTTGGGCTCAAGATGGGAGTTGGGGTTATAGAACGCCTATATATCTATTAGATAGACTAGTCAGACTCCAAGCAGTAGTTGAAATTATAACCAATCAAACAGCAAAGGCTTTGGACTTATTGGCTAATCAAGTCACACAAACTAGGGAAGCAGTACTGCAACATAGAATGATCTTAGATTATTTACTTGCAGAAGAAGGAGGAGTTTGTGGGAAAGTCAATTTATCTACATGTTGCTTAAAAATTGATGATAATGGAAGGATAGTGAAAGAGATCACCAAGAATATCAGGAAAGTTGCCCACGTTCCTGTACAAGGGAACTCCCTTTTCAATATGTCTTGGTGGTCCTGGTTTGAAAGGAGCTGGTGGAAGAAATTCCTGTGGTTTGGCCTCATAGCAATTACTGGTATCATATTACTTCCTATTTGTTTACCTTGTTTGATTTCACTTATTACTAAAATAGTTAGAAATTCTCTCCTAAAACTTGCTAGAGTAGAAGAGAGGACCGAAGGAGCCATTCAGTTGATGATACTAAAGAAGAAAGGATGGGCACCTGTGGAGACAAAAGACAGGAATGACCCCAATTGGGATGAGGAGATTAATAGACAGTGTGAGATCATGTTACAGAACTTTGGTTGAAATATCTGTGAGAAGTCTTCAGGTTAATAAATAAAAGGAGGCATTGAGTGGGATAGGTTTAGTGAAGACTTCTCAGATTGTAATTCTTCTCCCAGGGAGTAAGGTAACACCTAGAGGCTCAAGGTTATAATATTTTTAGAATAGAATAGTTCCATATAAGGATATAAAACTGTGTAGTGTATTAGGGTCTCAATGATTGGATAAAACTTACATAATTCCTCGATGTCTTCATTTCAAAAGGGATTGGTTAGATTTTGTGTCTAGAATGTAAGATCATATTCTCAGCTAATGAGGATAATGGTGGGGGAGGAGGGACTTGCGTTAGGGTCTATATAAATCACTGCCTTTTCTTTGTCTTTGTCTTTCCTACTCCAGGTGAACTGGTATAGGATTGTCCTGCTTCTGGAGAATCGAATAAATAAACTTTCTGTCATCACTTTGAGAAGCCTCTGAGTAATTGATTTAAGTAGGGACCTGAGCCATCCCACACAATAAGCATGGATTCTTAATTAAAGAACCACTCCTCTGACCTCCTCTTGCATTTTTTTGCCCAGTCCCTTTACCCTGGTCAAAAGATCGATCAGTGCACAGTGGAGAGATGTGCTTCTGAAAATGGTTGAGGATAGATAGTGTGGAGCAGGGGTAGGGAGCTTGCTGCCTAAGATCCACATGTGGCCTTGAGCCCAGAGGCTCCCCACCCCTAGTGTCTACACTAGGGCTCTGCTCCTAACTCAGAGCATAACTAGGTATTCTGTGACTGCTTTCTATCTGCTTAATATGTGGTGAAGAAAATGTAAATTTCTTTTATATAAGCTTTTCCTCCCTGTGATTATTTCCAATCTATCCTGTATATCTCTTGTTTGAATATAATGGTTCATTTGTTGTCTCTCATTAAACTGTGAGTCCTTTGACTCTAAGAGACTCTTTTGCCTTTCTTAAGATCTCTTAGCATAGTGCTTGGCACTTAGTAGGTGCTTAATTAACACTTGTTGATTTGATTTGTTGACTTTAAATTGGCTGGTGAGACAGAACTGAGTGTGCATGCTGTGGCAGAGCCAGGTAAAATCATATTCTCTTCTCTGTTAGCAAACAAGGTAAGAATTGTTGTAAGCCTCCAGATTGGAAGGGAAAGTTAACGACAGCTGCCTACTTTCTCCACCCAGACTGACATGTGGCCATGGGCCCTCTGCATTTTTGTTTTTGTTTTTTTGCCTTGTTTTGTTTTTTCCTGATCTTAGATGAGTGAGTGTTGGAGAAGGAGTGAACAAGAGAGGACTTTGTGAACTTTGAAAGGTCAAAAGAACCATTCAGGGTCCAGCACCTGGAGTTTTTATCAGAGTTTGGGCTAGTAGCAGCAGTAACTGACTTAGGAATTAAGTGAGGAGCTCAAGGTAACTCAGTATCTTGATCTGCCTGATCCAGCCTAGCAGCTGATCTCACCCAACAGCTGAGACATCTAGTTCTGCAAGGGGTGGCCGAGAAGGTAGAGATCAAGGAGAGCCATCAGTCCTCCAGGCATCTCAAAGCAGAAGATTTGGGCTCATGCCAGGGTACATACCCATTTCCTCATTAACTGAAGGAAGTTCCAAGAAAAAGATTGGTTCTTTCTCCAATTTCCCTTCCAGATATTTGTCTAGTAACAAATATTGGAATGTACTCTGCTACTTCTCTACCCAAATATTTCTGACAACCTGAATTTTGTCTCAGTTGCAAAAGGGTTGGGGATTGGCATTAGATCTATATAAATGTCAATTAAGGCAGCGAGTTAAACATCTGATTAAATGTTAGGAATTTTTCCAATTTCGGGCTTATTGAAACTGTGAATTTCTAACATCATTTGATATTAACTCCCTAAAGCAACAGACAAGGAAACTACATGGATGTGAGGGTCCATTGTACTGCCATTAGACTTAAAACAAGCTAATTATTATAACAGGGTGTTACAAAAGACATGTTTATAGCCTGTCAGGGTTCCCTCGAATTTTGAGGAGTAAAGTATCAGCTGCCCTCTGGGGACCTAATTTGTCAGCACAATGGGAGTTGGGATTGTAGCCCCTGAGTATGCGCCACAGACCTTATAGAGAAACAAGGCAATCCACTCAGATTGTTTCTGAATAGCATTCAGACTTGGAGAAAGAAGAAAATTACCAACGTGGCCCCCAGAACTAAAGTACTAAAGATATTTTGTAGGAGAAGGAGGCAAGAGATGAGGTATATCTCTTGCTATACTTATAATATTGAGTTATTCAAACAATGAAGGTCTGATGGTGAGAAGTTATGAAAATCATCTAGGATTAGAAAGAAATGAATAAGTGATTGATGGAAAAAATCAAATAAGCAAGACTTGAAGAAAATACATATAACAACCTAATCTTTGGTAAACCCCAAAAAATTAAGTACTGGAGAAAGAACTCTTTATTCCAAAACTGCTGAGAAAGTACTAGATTTCAAACTGTATTACAAAGCTGTAATCATCAAAACAATCTGGTAGTGGCTAAGAAATAGAATGGTGGATCAATGGAATAGATTAGATACACAGCACACAGCAGTAAATGACCATAGTAATCTAGTGTTTGATAAACTCAAAGATCTAAGAATTTGGACAAGAACTCACTATCTGACAAAAATTACTGGGAAAACTTGAAAGTGGTTTGGCAGAAAGTAGGTATAGATCAAAATCTCCAAGATAAAATGAAAATGAATACTTCATTTAGACATAAAAGGAGATATCCTAAGCAAATTAGGGGAGCATGGACTATCTTACCTGTCATATCCACGAATAAGGAAAGGACTTATGATCAAACAACAGATAAAGGGTATTATGAGAAGTAGAATGGATAATTTTGATTATATTAAATTTAAAAGTTTTTGCACAAATAAATCCAGTGCAGCCAAGATTAGAAGGAAAGCAGAAAATTGGGCAGAGGAGAAATTTTACAGAAAGTTTCTCTGATAAAGACCTCATTTCTCAACTATATAGAGAAGTGAATCAAATATGTGAATCATTCCCCAATTGACAAGCGGCCAAAGGATATGAATAAGCAGCTTTCAGAAGAAATTAAAGCTATCTATAATCATATGAAAAATGCTCTAAATCAATATTGATTAGAGTAATGCATATTAAACAGCTTTGAGGCACCATAAGACTGACTAATGGAAATGATAAATATTGGAGAGGGTGTGGAAAAATTGGTGGAGTTAGGAACTGATCCAACCATTCCGAAGAGCAATTTGGAACTACACCCAAAAGGCTATATAACTGCATAACCTTTGACCCAATAATACTACTGCTAGGTCTGCATCTCAAAGAGATCAAAGAAGGGATTTATATTTACGAAAATATTTATAGCAACTCTTTTTTTTTTTTGTAGTGGCAAAGAACTGGAAATTGAGAGGATGCCTATCAACTGGGGAATGGCTGAACAAGTTGCTGTATATGATTGTGATGGTATTATTGTGCTAGGAGAAATGATGAGGAAGAGGGTTTCAGAAAAACTTAGAAAGACTTGTATGAACTGATGCCAAGTGAAGGGAGCAGAACCAGGAGAACTTTGTACATATAATAACAGCAATATTGTCCAATGATCAACTGTGAATGACTTAGCTATTCTCAGCAATGCAATGATCCAAGACAATCCTGAAGGACTTAAGATGAGAAAGGCTACCTACATCCAGAGAAAGAACCGATGAAGTCTGAATGCAGATCTAAGCAGACTTTTTAAAAAGTTTCTTTATTTTTCTTGTTTTGGGGAGTTTTGGTCTTTAGCAACATGATTAATATGGAAAACATTTTTCACAACTGCACATGTATGGTCTATATCAAATTGGTTACCTCTCAGGGATGAGGAGGGGAAGAAGAAGGGAAAGAATTTGGAAGCTGATGTTTAAAAATGACTGTAAAAATAATTTTACATGTAATTGAAAAAATATTACTTAAAAAAACTGCTGTGAAACTAGACAGAAGTTTGGCAGAAAATACATTGAAACAAGTGCTTTCTACTACAATAGATCCAAATATATATGCAAATTAAATATAAAAATTTGCATTATTGAAAAGTTAGAGGGAAAAACAGTTTTCTCTAACAACTGTAGATAGAGGATTAATTCATCACAAATCACAATATAAAGAATGTTATAAAAGACAATATAGACTATTTTAGTTACATAAAAATTAAGATCTTTTCTACAAATAAAATAAATGAAGTTATAATCAGAATAGACAATCAGAAGAAAATAAGGACTAAGAAACAGTCTTTGCAAAAACAATGCTGATGAAAGTCAAAGATCTAAAATTTACAGTGGCACAATTCTATGAGATTAAGAGCCATTCTCCAACATATAGTCAAGGGATATAAATTTTAAAAAATCTGAAAAGAAAAAAAAGCAAATTACTTAGTGGCCCCGTCTAAGCTGGCCTTATTGACTTGTACTCACAGGTTGGATTCCCCAGATGGTAACTACCTTAGGTACACTGTAAGTTTGAACTTCTAAAACTATAGTTCATAAGCTTCCACAAATGTGTTTATCTTCAATATTCACCTAGAAAATACAATTAGAAGAAAACAAAGATATTTACTGAAACATCATAGCATGAACAGTAATAAGAAAGTATTCTCCCATGCCACATCACCAAATCTGGATCACTCTTCTATAGAATTATACAACTTCAGAGGATAAGAGTGAGCATATTGTGTGTTTGTCCTTCGTTGCTGAAGAAGATCATTCCATCAGAGAAATGATGACATGACTAGCACTTGACTTTGTTCTGAGTGAGGGAGGGCTGTGCAGGTCACTAACCTTACTTCTCCTCCAGAGCCATCTGAATCCAGTGACCAGATATTCATCAGGATGACTGGAGATGACCCAGATGAGGCAATTGGGGTTAAGTGACTTGCCCAAGGTCACACAGCTAGTGAGTGTCAAATGTCTGAGGTAAGATTTGAACTCAGGTCCTCCTGACTCCTGTACTGGTGCTCTATCCACTGCACCACCTAGCTGCCTCTGAGCATATTGTACACTATCACCAGAGAGATACACATATAGTAAACATAAGTGGCCAAGGCAACTCACCTCCAGGATGACAGATTCCCAACAGCTCTGTTCTTTTCATGGTGTTCTTATGAAACTTTCCATGGGTGAGAGCATGTGCTTGTCTAGGTGAACTTGAAAGTCAATATTAAGTTCCTAGTTGCCTCCCATGCTTTGCATTTCTTTCCCTGAATACGGGTGATCAACTAACAATTCTAAGATGGATGTTTGTAGTCTTGGCAACTACTCTGTGAGTTTCAAAGGAGGAGGAGTCATTGAGAGGTTCAGGTGCTGATTGCCAAATGGCAGATGATCCTCTCTGGGAGGATGATTCATGCTTTTCTGACTTCTTCTACCATTCTCTTTTCAACCTTTCACAACCAGCCTTACAGCCTCAACACTCAACTGAAACTACCTTCTCCAAATTTACCAATGATCTTCTAATTGTAAAATCGACTGGAAGTTTTCTCAGTCATTATCTTTCTTGACCTCTCTGCATTTGGCACTCTCCTTATCCTCATGCCTTACTTGCCTTACCTCTTCCTGGATGTTGTCTCCTATCTAGGTAGTCATGACAATGATCTCTCTCTTGGTTCTTCTCCTGTCTCACCCACTGATCCTGTTCAGTCTCCATAGCTGAATTGTCTCTATGTCACAGCCACTAACTGTGAGTATACCCTGTGCCCTTTCTTTTCTCTCTATATTCTCTCACTAAGTAACCGCATCAGCTACCATTATTGTTCAGGTATTTCAGTCATGTCCAACTCTTTGGGACTCTGTGGACTTCTGTCCATGGGGTTTTCTTGGCAAGGATAATGGTTTGCTACTTCCTTCTTCAAGGGATCCTTTTGCCAGCTCCAGTGGGTTCAATTATTATCTCTATGCAGATGACATATCTAAATGTCATCAATATGTCATTCACTCTTGTAGGACTGGAGATAGATGGATATAGATTTGTCATGTGTGTGTGTATGTCTAGCCCTTGTCTCAGTCCTGAGCTCCAGTCCCACATCATGAATTGCCTATTAGATATTAACTAGATGTCCTGTAAGCATCTCAATCAATAAAAATGTATGAAACACCTAACTTGCCAGGCCCTATATTCCAAGTTCAAACTCAGCATTCCCAAACCATAACTTATGATTTTCCTGAACCATATCTCTGTCTATATCATACCTCCCTTATCACCACTTTATTAATTTCCCTATTTCCTCTAGGATAAAATACAAACTTCTCTTTGGAGCATTTAAAGTCCTTCACAACCTGGCCCCCTACTAGTCTTCTATTATTGTAATATTTCTATTCTAGTCTTCTACTATTTCCCTTCCTAATCTTCTCATTCTCCCACATGCAATCTGGTCCAGTGAAATGGATCATCTGTGGTTTTGCTGTTCCTCACGTACGATGTCACCCGTCTCCTGACCTCAGCACTGGTCATCCTTTATGCCTGGAAGACTCTCCCTCTACATTTCTGTCTCCTTTAATCACTGATTTCCTTCAAGACTCAATTCAGGTATCCCCCACTGCAGGCAACCTGCCGTGGTCTCCTTCTTTTCTTTCTCCACCCCACAACTGCTACTTGCCTTCCCTTATAAGTTTCCCTTAACAATGAGATTAATATATGCAATGCTCTTAGTTCAATGCCTGGCTCATAGTAGGTGCTTAATAAATGTCTGTTCCCTTCCGCCCTTCTGTATTTGATTTGCAAGTTCTTATATATTCATATCACACACACACACACACACACACACACACACACTCACATACTTGTTCTAACCCTTTTTGGAAGGTAAGGTCCTTGAGGGCAGGGGCTTCACTTTTGTCTTGTATCTCCAGTGTTTAGCACAATTCTTGACACATAGATCCCTAATAAATGCTTGTTGATGGAATGGGTGAATTGGTTGACCATACAATATGGACCTTAAGTGAGGTGCTACTCAGATAGTACAAACCAAGGGATGAATGAAATATTTTCAGCAGTCACACAAATAGACTTTTCCTCCCAGAAGTGTTTGATTCAAGTGATAGCAACATGTGTTTCTGGATTTGTTTACATGCTTCTATGAGTCCTCTGAATGCCTTATGGTTCTCTGTTTACGAACTCCTATGAATCCTTTGTGATGAGCTACTGTTTCACGTTTTCAGTGTCTGTCAATGTATGATTTTGAGTTTTTTGTGTTTTAAGTATTTCTTTTATGGTGGAGAAAATAAATAACTATCTTGTACCTAGTATTTAATGCTTTGTGCCTTGAGGAAATGTGAAATATCTCATAGCAAAAACCACTGACCTGGAAAACAGAACAAAAAAAATTAAGAATCATCAGCCTAAACATCATATTTTAAGAAATCTTAAAAGAAAATTGTCCAATCTCTTAGAACCAGAGGGCAAAATGGAAATAGAAAGAATCTACCAATAGAAACAATCTTCCCTCCTAAAAGAAACCATCAAATGAAAACTTCCAAGAATATTATATCCCAAATCCAGAGTTTACAGGTCAAAGAAAAATAGCATAAGCATCCAGAAAGAAAGAAACTAAAATACCAAGGAACAACAGTCAGCATCACATATAATTTTCTAGAAGGCAAAAGATACAAGCTTACAGCCAGAAATAAGATACCCAGCAAAACTGAATATAATCTTAAATGGGAAAAATTGATTTTTAAAGAAATAAAGGACTTCCAAGCATTCCTTGTGAAAAGACTAGAGCTATGCAGAAACTTTGAAGTTCAAAAACAGGAGTTAAAAGAAACATAAAAAAGCTAACGCAAAGAAACAATCATCAGGGACTAAACATGGAGAAACTGTTTACATTGTTTTATATGGAGATAATACATGTGTGTCCATTGAACCTATCATCTGTCATCATCAAGGGTCAGAGAGGGAGTCCAATATGACAAAAGGCTTTGGAATGTTCTTTTTCTGTTCTGATGATCTCAAGAGAAGAATGGAAAGAAGAGAAGGGAAGAGGAATATGCTATGGATATTGGGGTATGTAAGTAGAAGTCTCTACAAACTTGAAGGATGGGGTGAGACAGAGCTGTTGGCACTTGAACTCTCATGTGAACTGGTTAAAGCAGGGAAGAATACACAAAAACACATACATATGCACACAAGTACAAAAATAAATTTTACTCAATAAAGAAATAGGAGGAAAAGGGAGAAGGGGGAATTAGTGGGAGAATAGATTAAGGGAGGGATTAATCTTAAATAAAACAAACTCTAATTATGTATGAAAATATGTATAGGTCTTTCTGTGGTGGCAAAGAATGAGACAGAGTATGCTCATCAGTTGGGGGATGGCTGAATATTATGCATTGACAAACACTGAAAACATGAAAAGTAGCTTATCACAAAGGACGCATAGGAGCCTATAAGCATACAAAGAAGGGAAGGACTCTAAGACTCACAGAGGTATATAAATAGATATAGAAACATATGTTGCCATCACCTGAATCAAATTCTCCTGGGAAGGGAAGTCTATTTGTATGACTGCTGAAAATACTTCATTCATACCTTGGTTTGAGCTGACTGAGTAGCACCTCACTAAAAGTCCATATCATATGGTCAGTCAATCCAAGTTATGGTATGTAAATATGATGAAATACTAGTGTGCTGTCAGAAATGATGGAGATGGTTTCAGAGAAACCTGGGAGGATTTATGTGAACAGATCCAGGAGAATAATTTATGTAGTAACAGTAAGATGGTAGTTATTACCTTTGAAAGAATTAGGAACTGTTTAGTGTAATGATCAACCATCATCCAGAGAATTAATGAAGAAAACATGCTACCCACTTCCTGAAAGGAAAGTGAAGGACTCAAAGTGCAGAATGAGATATACATGCATATGTACATACATACATATGTATGTATATATGTATATACGACATGGACAATATGGAAATCTGTTTTGCTTGACTATACTTGTTGGGAACAGGAGATTTGCTTTTCTTTCATTCCTAATTGGGGAAGGGGGAGGCAGATTTTTGCTAACCAAAAAAACCCAATTTTTAAAGAGAAATTCACATCTACTTTGATTTATTATCAATTCAAATAGACTCTGAACCTTCTGTGACTGCATTAATTGAGGTGAGGTGGATGTCCCCACTTTTATATAAGTTTTCTCAAGTTTCTTTGAACTCTTCATATTCATCATTTCTCATAGTAAGACAATATTCCATTATATTCATCTACTACTATTTTTTTAATCATTTCTCCAATTAATAGGTAACCCCATAGTTTTTTGGTCTTTGTTATAATAAAAATACAGCTATATACATTGATCTCCTTATGGATCCTTCCCCTCTTATCTTTGGCCTCTTTGAGTGTGTGCCTAGTAATGGTATTTCTGGGTCAAAGGATACACACACACACACACACACACACACATATGCATGTAAGTATATGTGTAAGTATGTATGTATTTCCAGTTTAGCCTAAACATTTTGAAAAATAGAAATAATGCAAGAAAAGTTACAAAATTGTTTATACCCTTTGACCCATATTCAAAGATCCCACTATGGGGTTTGTACCCTTAAGGAGTTTACTGAATATAAGAAAGGACCTGTCTGTATGGAAACACAACTAGCAGTGCTATTCGCAATAGGAAAAAGTTGAAAACAAATGAATAAACAAATTGGGTGCCCAATGATTGGTGAGTGGATGAACAAGCTATGGTAAGTTAGTATAATGAAATATTACTACACCAGAGAGAATAAGAAATATGAAGAATTCAAAGAAAGAGAGGAAGAGCCACGTAAGAACCAAAAAGAATAATACACATACTTATTACAATTATGGAAATGAAGATCACTTTAAACACAAGTGAAAAAACATCTGACAATGTTGCTACTAACCAGAGCTGGAACAAGGGGAAGGACGTAGAGGCTTTGCCTCAAGGCAGATAATTTATAGGGCAACTACAGCTCTGTGCTGGGACATACTTCTTTCCCCTATTGAAGCTTTAGAAACTTCATGGTATTTTGGGGCTTTTTCCCCACCCCCATAACTATACCCAAGAAAGCTTACTTCCCTCCACCACATATCCTAGGTGCAAAAATTGCTAATTAGTAAGGAAAAGCAGATGCTGTGCCTTGCAAATATTATCTCATTTGATACTGTCAACAATCCTGGGAAGTAGGTACTATTACTATGCCCATTTTATAATTCTGAAAATTGAGGCAGATAGAGGTTAAGTGACTTGCCCAGGGTCACAAAGCTACTACGTCTCTAAGGCTGGATTTAAATTCAGGTTAGCACTCCATCCAATGTACTATCTAACTGCCTCTAGTTACACCTTTGCAAAGAACTTTTAAAAGGTTTTAAAAGATAAAAAAATCTATTCTTTCTTTTAGCAAACAGAAAATGACAAAGGTAAAAATTTTCTTGTACCATCAGTCACAGTAACAATTATTTTTTTATTGCTTTTTTAAAAAATTATTTCTCTTTAACATTCTTTTTTCAAAATTTGACTTCCAAATTCTCTTTCTCCCTCCAACTCCTCCCCCATCCATTGAGAAGTCAAATATTGATTATACACATAAAATCATGAAAAATGTATTTCCATATTATCCATGTTGCAAAAAAGGAAAAAAAAAAAGGAAGTGAAAAAATTTTACTTCAACTTGCATTCCATTTCATCAATTCTCTCTCTGGAGGCAGATATCATTTTCTTCATCATGAGTACTTTGGAATTATCTTAGATCATTGTATTGATCAGAGTAACCAAGTCTTTCACAGTTGATCAACATTACACCATTGCTGTTACTGTGTACAAGATTCTCCGGGTTCTGCTCACTTCACTCGGCATTAATTCATATAGGTCTTCCCAGGTTTTTTGAAACCACCTCCCTCATCATTTCTTATAGCACAATAGTATTCCATAACAATCATATACCACAACTTATCCAGCCATTGTCCAATGGATGGGCATCTCCTCATTTCCAATTCTTTGCCACCACAAAAAAAGAGCTATATTAAATATTTTTGTGCATAGAGGTCCTTTTCCTCTTACTTTGATCTCTTTGAGATACAGACCTAGAATTGATATTTGGGCCAAAAGGTCTACATAGTTTCATAACCCTTTGGGCATGCCCTTGTCTTAGAGCTTGTGGTTGGACATTGAAGATGCCAAGGTGATCCATTGCAATTCTGGGCCATCATCAATTGTTCTGACTTTTGTCCTGCCACAGGACTTTGATAAGCCTAAAAGAGAGTGAACCTGACATCTTTGCACAGCTCTACCTCACTTAAATCCAATTCATGAGCAAGTCAAAACATCATCCATTACATCATGATGTCATTGTTCCTCTCTGGAAACAAAGAACAAACAATAACACCTTTAAAATAAATAAAAATAAAAAATAAATAAAAACAAAAACCACTTTTAAAAATAAACAAAAAGGAAGAAGAGAATTTTTTAAACCAATCAATGCATCAAAAAAAAATCTGAAAATATATGCAATGTTCCACACCTGTGGACTTCCCACTTCTGCAAAGTAGAGGAGATATCTTCTCGTATCACTTTTTGGGGTCATTCTTGTTCTTTATCATTTCAAAACATTCATTTTAAATCAATTTAATTAATTAGTATTTTATTTAACTATTTTCTGGGTATATGACATTCAGGGATTCAATTGAGGACATGCTGATGGTTTTTATGATGTCAAAACAAAATTTGTCAAGAAAAGTATAAATGATGTAACATTATTTAGAATAGGTATCTGTGCTTGTCTTATCTGCCAACTTTAAGCTCCAGGGACACAGGGACTGAGTCTTAACAAAACATTTTGTTCTCTCCCAGGACCTCAGTCCTGTTAGAAGGATATAATGTAAACTCCTTGGGGAATAGAGATTGTTTTATTTTTTGGTACCTATATCTCCAGCTTCCAGCACACTGCCTGGCACAGAGTAGGCACCTGGTCAATTAATACATGTTTGTTGACCATGTAAAGAACTTTATCATTAGGAGGCTCTTCATTTTTATAGAGCATTTTATAATTGTGAAGTACTATTTTTATCCTTTATCTGATTTTTGCAGCATTCCCTCAGAGTGGGACTAAGCAGGGGTTATAACATCCATAGATAACATATTTCTTAAACGCTATTGACATGTCTGCCAGTCACTGAGGTAAGCAGCTGCAAGGCATGTCATCATTTCTCTGACATCATGGTCTTTGAAAATGAAGGATGAACACAGACAGACAGTTGGGATACCCATGCAGGTTGTCCAAAAAGTCTTAGTGCAGTTAGGAACCATTAAATTGCACTGATTCCATTGTTGCACGGATTCCATTATTATAAATACAGTCCCTCCTCTGGAACAATAACAATGGAAAGAATGTCACAAAATAATCCAAGGTGAATTTTGAGGAAATAACAAACATGGCCCTAAAAAAAGAGATATAAGACGACACTCCTTTGTAGAGGCGGGAGGACCAAGGGTGTGGAACGTTGTATGTATTTTCAGATTTTTTTTTTTGATGTTTTGATTTGTTTTGATGATTCCCCCCCCCCTTCTTCCTCTTTTTCTCTTTTTAAAAAAAATTCCTTGTTTATACAGGATGACTCCCTGGGAAGAAGGAGGGAATGGACACAGGGAGAAATTGAGGTGATTATAAACAAAAATTTTTCAGAAACAACCATCTCTACCCTCAAGGACTTTACATTCTAATGGGGAAAAACAACTCAGAAAATGGAGCTGGAAAGTGGGGGAGGGAAAAGAGGACTAAGGAGATAGAAAATTCTGGAGAATGAGGAATGGAGCTGGGGAATCTAGAGAAAGTGGCATTTGAACTGGGGTTGAAGTGGAGAATGGAAGAGACAAAAGGAGAGCAGGTTTGGGGGGAAATAGCTTGAGTGAGCCAAGACAGACATTTGTTCTAAACTTTCCTTCCTTCTGCACCCCTTCCCCCCCTCCCATCCCTCCCTGCTATATTGAGCATCTAACCTTTCTGTCCCTGGGCTCTGTTCCAAGGATTCAAATACTTCACCCATAAAACTCTCTCTGCCAAACTAGGATCAGGGGCGCATAGATTTTCAGCTCGGAGGCCATCAAATTGAGTGCCTTTTATTTTTAAACAAATAAGGAAACCGAGGTCCAGAGAGACCAAATGACTTGCCCAGGGTTACGGGTAGCAAGTGATAGAGCAGCTTCTAGAACTGAGGTCCTCTGAATCCAAGCTCTGTCCTTCCACTTCACTGACCTGATTCCCCCAAAGAGACGAAGTGAGAGGCTCACAAATGTTTCCTCCCCACCACAAGGTTCTCCTGGCCTTTTAATACAGAGTAGTGAATATCAGAGCTAAGGGATCTTTGGATATAAAATGTCAGAGCCGATAAGGTCTATAGACTACATAAAATGTCAGAATGAGAAGAGCCATGAGAACATAGGCCAGCATCGAGATGGATCTTAGATCTCCTGTACAGATCCCTTCAACTATGAGGGTCTCCTTTTCTTCACTTCGAAAACGAAGAGTTTGAACAAAATGGTCCCTTAGATTTCCTCTATTTCTAAACATATGATGAATCAATATTTATTAAGCACCTACTATGTGCTAAGTGCTGGAGATACAAAAAGAGGCAAAAGACAATCCCTGTCCTCAAGGAGCTGAGAGACAATATACAAATATGTATAGAGTAAGTTATATATAGGATAAACAGGAAATAATTAACAGAAGGAAGGCATTGGAATTAAGAAGGGTTAAAAATTAAGGCTTGTCCTTAAATTCCGGAGCTGGAGGTGACCTTAGAAAACAGAAAATCAGAGCTGGAAGCAATCTTAGAACCTTTGAATGACATCTCCCCTGTTAGAATGTAAACCTTCAGTGAGCAGAGATTGTTTCATTCTTTGTACTTATATCCTCCACACCTAGCATGGTTTCTGGTACATAGTAGGTGCTTAAGAAATGCTTGTTGACTGACTGATTGATGGAACATAACACGGAAGAGCCAGAAGGAACCCTAGAACTAGGGGTGGACCCGTGTATGTTTACAATCAGATCTCTGGAAAAAAAATTGTACTCATGTTATTAAAGTTTAAACTGCATCATTAATATTTTGCCTATCACTTTCTTTCTTTCTTTCTTTCTTTCTTTCTTTCTTTCTTTCTTTCTTTCTTTCTTTCTTTCTTTCTTTCTTTCTTTCTTTCTTTCTTTCTTTCAATTCTAGACGCTCGGAGCAAGAAATCAATCCTGAATTTGAATGTTTCCTGATTTCTAATGTGTTAACGCTGGCTTCAAAAACTTTACCATTAGCTCTGAGCCAGAGGCAGCAGACACAGGTTTAGAACATAAAGTGGCAGAGCTAGAAGGAATTTAGAAGATTGTCCAAGTTGAAAAGGACTTTAGAAAAAAAGGAAAAACTAGACAGTTGGGAGGGAGCTTAGAAAACAGAAGGTCAGGAGCTGAAAGGAGACTAAAGAGCATAGAATATGATCATTGAAACTGAATGCTACCAAATTATGCCCAAATTTGGTCCCAAAGAAGAGACATGAGAAAACACCTCTCTCCGTTCCTTCCCAGATATGGAGGGGTCACCAGTGTGGGTATAAAGTTAGTGTTTGTATTTTTCTAATGTCTTGATTGTTTTTTCTGAAATTTCTTTTCCTGTTTCATCCTTGGATAGAAGGGATGTTTGTCTGGGAGGGACATGGGGGAAATGTAGGTGATGTAAAAGCAAAAAATAGAAATAAAAATCCTCTTTAAAAAAAGAACAAAGAATGTTGAAACTGGGAAGGCCTTCAGCGCATAGAAGGTCAGACCTGGGAGGGGCCTAGGAACACAAAATGTCACTATGGAGCTAGAACTTCAAAGATCATTCAGCACAACCCTTTCATGTTTTTGATGGGGAGAGGAAGTTTAGTAATTTATTTGTCTTCAGAAAGGGTTGAGCAGAGCCATGACAAGAGCCCCGCGTACGTGGTTCCTAGCTCAGGCTTCCTTGGGAAAGAGGTGCAAGTAAGAATGAGCTGGGTCAGCAGAAATGTTTCCAGGATTAGACTTGAGTGGTGTCTAAAGGGCAGCTCCTGTGTTTCCAATAAAAGGTCTCTCAGTACAAGCCAATGCAATCTGAGCACATGTCTTGAGGCTGCACCCAGCCTTTAAAAGCTGCTGGGGCTGATCAAGCCAGAATTAACCAGTTCTGCTGCTGCTGTTGCTCACTCTGCCAAGGGGCCCAAAGGTATCCCTAGGAAAAGATGGTAAATGGGTGCAGTTGAGGGAAGTGGGGTAGAGGTAGTGAAATGGAGACCCAGTGTGAGTGAAAACAGATGGCTCTCCCAGTGTGTGGTTTGCCGAGTAATCAAGGTTTTAGATGTCATTGAACAGAGAATATCAGAGCCAGGAAGGCCCTTAGTGCATAGAGTTGGGAGGGTCCTTCAATCATGGACACAGAATGTCCTTAGCACACAGGCCCTTAGAACGTAGAACACAGAATGTTCTCAGACCGTAGAACACAGAGTTACCCTCCTCCCCCTAGATTTCTCTTTCTGATTAGATGATTCCTACTAGAACTTCCATTTAAAGAGGATATGTATTATATTATAATATGTATGTATTGTATTATATTATAACATATTATTTATTATATTATATCTTATATATTAATAGACTATATACTCTATTGTACTATATTATATTTTATTATACATTAATAGAATATAGGCTATATTATACTATATTATATTTTGTTTTATATTATATTACATATATTAATATTAATCATTCCCATACTTGTCCCCTGTCTTCCTCATTAGAACATAAACTCCATAAGGGCAGAAGCTGTCTTTCTCTCTACTTGTATTTATGTTTCACTTAGTACAGTGCTGGCACATTGTTGACTGACACACTTGTCCATATCCAAGGTAAGAGGGCCCTTAGAACACAGAACATCAGAGTTGGGAGGGAGGGGGCCCTCAGAGCACAGGATGTCCCAGCTGGGAGACTACAGAACGCATCTAACTCAACTCTCTTTCTACTACATACGGGAAAGTTGAGGTGCAAAGAGGGGTGAGGGACTTGACTAAAGTCATCCATTGAGTTAGTGGCAGAGCCAGGCCCCAACACCGACCTCCTGGCCCCCAGGAAGACCTATTTCCACATAAAGGCCTTGTTGAGGCTAAGCTCCTTGGCACAGCTCTGGGTGTAAGTAATTAGTGCTCAGGAAATGAGGCTTTTCTTTGTTCTCCTCTCCCACGGCTGTTTACCAGAGGCTGTTAAATCAAAACAAACCAGTGGGAAGAAGCTAAATCTGGAACAAATTGGGGGGAGGAAAAGAAAAGTCCCAATTGAGTTTATTTTCCTCTCCTCAAACTAGCTCCTGATAGCCTTGTCTCTGTCAAGGGCATCACAGCCTTCCCTCTCCTCCTGCCAACCTCCCCCTCACCAGGCTGAGACCCTGACAGGTAGTTGGAATTTTCCCTCTTCCCTCATCTCCTCCGTGCAACTAGTCACCAAATTCAGTGGATTCCACAAATAAAGTCTCCTCTACATCCTTTCTGGTTCATCCCCAAGACCTCTATACCAAGCCTCATTTTCTCCCTTTCATTGTAGCACCAGCTTCCTAAAGCAATTTCTCTTCAATTTAATTTCTTCCCATCTGTCATGTACAGGACTCAGGGGAGCTGTCTTACCCATTTCACCCTAGCCATTTTTTCTGTCCTAGGATCATGGACTGAGAGATAGAAAGGACCTTAGAAACCATCTAATACAACTCTCTCCTTTTTTAACAGAGGAAGAAAACCACATCCAAGTTCAAAGGGTCCCTAGAACACAGAACATCAGAGCTGGGAGGGCCCTGAGAACAAAGAATGCCAGAGCTAGGAGAGCCCTTAAGAATACTCCATTCAGGGCTGGGAAGACTCTTCGAATCTAAAATGTCAGGGCTGAAAGGGCCCCTAGAACTCAAAATGTCGGAACTGAGAGGGCCCTTAGAATTCAGAATGTCAGGACTGGGAGGGCCTTAGAACAGAGAGTGTCAGAGCTGGGAAGACCTTTAGAACAATGTGAAGTGATTCAATAAGCAATGGTGCAGAGCAGACTAAAAGCATTAAAGATAAATGAAAATCCTGATCAGAGACCTCCATGACTCTCCAGAGCCTTCAGAGTTAAATCTAAAGGCTGAAGAGTTTATCTTTGAACACCTCAGTCTGACTCAGTCTGATGGCTCTCCACCCATCTCTCCCCAGGCACCCTCCCAAATCACCTTCCATCCTTCTTCTCCCCAGGTTCTTTGCTCTCTAGCCAAAGTGAACACTTGGCATTTCCCGGAGGCAGCGATGGAAAGAGTATTGGATTTGGAGTCAGAGGAGCTGGGTCCAAACTCTGGCTCTCTTTTCTTACTACCTGTGCAACCATGGCCAAATCACTTAACAACCTCCAGCCTCGGTTTCCTAATTGTAAAAAGAGGGGATTATATTGAATGAACTCTAAGGTTTCTTCTAAAACTATGAAAGTGCAACCTGCTACCTACCATCTCTGCCTGTTATAATCTTGCTTAGCCTGCACTGCATTTCCTAATTAACTGCTCAGTCAGAATTCTCTCTCCCTTCTCAGGAACCCTTCTAGAAATTGAAATACCTCCTTCAGGTATTGACCCTAGTGTTCCATTCCCTCCTCCCCCAGCTCAGATCTTAGCCATCTTTTTTTCCCTACCTCGCTTATCCTAGCACAGAGAAGATGTCAACTAGTAAGAGTCCTTGACTAGAGAAATGGGCTTAGAGAAAAAAGGAAGCAAGACCCAGGATGAGAGCAACAAATTCTTGCTTCATCTCATTTTAAATTTAGGAATAATTATCTTCATATCATCTTATTCTCTCCATTTAAATGATTCTCCAACATGCCAGAGGCAATTCTGGGTTCCTGAAAACTGCGCCAATGGAGCACAAGTTTTGGCAGCTCCTATCATTTTGGAAACATTTGAAGAACAGGTTTGACCATTGACTACCTCTTGTCCTGCCCAGAAAAGCCTTGTGGGGCAAGTCTTCCATCTTTTGGAGTTTGGAGCCACTGAATAGCAGGCAGGGATGAGACCATCTCCTTCCCGTAAGATGGGAAGAGGATTGCTAACTGATTACTCCCAGAGAAATCCTGAGAACTGTGTAGGATGAAGAAGGCATTGTGGATAATAGGAGGCGTCATGGAGCTATGGAATGAACTGTGGATTTGCAAAGAGAAGACATAGGTTCAAACCCCAGTTTTATCTCTTAGTTACCTGTGTGACCCTGGGCAAGTTCTTTTACCTCTTCTGGCTTTGGTTTCCTCATCTGTACTAGGAATGAGTTGAACTATATGACTTTTAATGTCCCTTCCAGGTCTAAAATCTATGGACCTGATTTCACAATACTTTATGGTTTACAAACTACTCCCTTCCCAATACTTAGTGTCACTTAAGTGAGTCATGCAAGAGCAGCATAATTGCCATTTTCAATATTTAAATGACTCTGTGATTTTCTCAATCAGGCTAGCTCCTCCAACAATGCAGATCTCAACCTGGTCATACCCCACCCCATTTTGTGGGATTCTTGTGAATGCTCTCCCATAAATTCTTCATAGGTATGAGGTTCACCTCATGCTCTAGGAGCCTTCCTTGAGTTTTCTTGATATTGCATGGATATAAAATGGCTGTGCTATTTTATACAGAAGGAAATTCATGACATTTATTCCATGTAACCTTTGCTTATTCCCCTAGCCTTCAAATCTCAGCTCACCCTTTTCCTAATGCAATTTTATCTTTAAAAAATTCAAATCTGATTCTCATCCATTCCTTTTGTTTTTATATAATATTTATTTCTGAATATGTCCCTCTCCTTCCCTTATTCAGCAAGCCATCTCTTGAAGCAAAGATTAAAAAAGGAAGAAAAAAAGGAATTCAGCAAGGCTAGCTAACAAGGCCCCATCTATAGACACAGATGCTGTGGTCAACATTCGTAACCTTCTACTTTGGCAATGAAGGGAAGGAGATGCATTCTTTCAATTCTTCTCCAGGCTTGGTGATTATAATGATATGGCAGTTATCCATAGCCATGTGAAAAAAAGATGCTCCAAGTCACTAATAATTAGAGAAATGCAAACTAAATAAAATCTGAGGTTCTACCTCACACCCATCAGATCTGGGATGCTAACTAGCTACGTGACCCTGGGCAAGTAATTTAACCCCAATGGCTTCCCCCAAACCTCCAAAAACAAAGACTGAAAGGCAGCATGGTATGATGGAAATGATAATAATAGTAGCAGCAGTGAAAACAGCTATCATTTATAGAGTTTTGCAAAGTGTTTTACAAATATTATCTCATTTGATCCTCATAACAACCTTTTGAAGTAGACACTATTATTATCCCCAATTTACAGATGAGGAAAGTGAAGCAGATAGAAAGGTTAAGTGACTTACCCAGAATCACACAGCTAGTAAGTATATGAGGCCAAATATGAACTCAAGTCTTCCTGACTTCAGGTCCTGTGCTCTGTGCACTGTGGTGACCCTAGCTGCCAACATGTATGTAGCTTCATTTAAGTAGCTCTTTAAGGTTTATAAAATGCTTTAACCTGGATTCAAATGCTGCTTCTAACATGTACTACAAGTGAGACCTTGAACAAATTATTTTTCTTCCCCGGACCACAGTTCTCCTCATCTTTAAAGTGAGGAGGATGGGTTACACGGCCCCTGAGGTTCCTTTTTCGATCTAAATCTATGATTTTATTATTTAAAACCAACTAGATCTGGTACCAATGTCAGAGAACAAATACCCTTAATAAAAGGATTTGTTCTGTAAAACTTGGACTCAGTCAAAAGGCCACACCCAAGGACCTAGAAGGCCACATGTGGCCTCGAGGCAGCAGGTTCCCCACCCCTGATAGACAATGATCCCCACCCATAATCACCACCACCACCCACGGAGGAAAGAAGGTACATTAAATGTATTTTTTTGTACAATATTTTACATGCCTCCTTCAAAAGCCCATCTACAATAGGAGTCTCCACTTTCTCTCCTCTCACTCTTTTTTTAACCCCTTACAATCAATCCAGTTTCCTACTTTATCCTTCCACTGGAATTGCTCTTTCCAGTGTGACCAATGATCAGTTGCCAAATCCAATGGCCTTTCCTCAGTTCCTCATCCTCATTCTCCTTGACCTCTGTGCAGCCTTTGGCCCTGTGGATCTCTCTCTCCTCCCTGATACTCTTTTCTCTCTAAGTTTTAAGGGCACTGCCCTCTCCTGGCTCTCTTCCTACCTGTCTGCTTGCTTTTTTTCAGTATTCTTTGCTGGATTCTCTCTGGCCTCTCACTAGCCATAGGTGTCCCTCAGGACTCTATATGGGGTCCTACTTCTCCTCTCTCCCTATAATACTTCACCTTGAGTGGGATAGACTTGGTGAAGACTCCTCAGATTGTGGTTTTCTCCCAAGGGTGAGGTGGGGCCTGGAGGCTCGGGGCTGCAGTGTTTTTGGAATAGAATAGTTCCATATAAGGCATAAAACTGTGTGGTGTACTGGGGTCTCAATGATTGGACAAAACTTGCGTAATTCCTCGATGTCTTCATTTCAAAGGGATTGGTTAGATCTCGTGTCTAGAATGTAAGACCATATCCTCAGCTAATGAGGATAATGGTCAGTGGGGGGGAGGAGGGACTTGCGTTAGGGTTTATAAATCACTGTCCTGATTTTTATCTTCGGCTTTCCTACTCCAGGTGAACTGCTGTGGGATTGTCCAGATTCTCGAGAATCGAATAAAACTCTTTTCTGTCATCACTTTGAGAGGGCTCTGAGTAATTGATTTATGTAGGGACCTGAGCCATCCCACACAACCTGGTGATCTCATCAGCTCCCATGGATTTAATTACCAGCTCTATATTGATGATTCTCATATCTACCTCTCCTACCCCAACCTTTCTGCTTGCACTTCCAACTGCCCTTCAGACATCTTGAACTTGATGTCCAGTAGACATCTGAAATTCAATATATCCAAAACAAAACTCATTTCCCCTCCTAAATCCTCTCTCCCCTCCTACCTTCCCTGTCACTGTAGAGGGCAATGCCATCCCCCCATCCTCAGGCTCACAACCTAGGAGTCAGCCTGGACTCCTCACTGTCTCTCACCCCCTGTATCCAAGGGGATGCCAAGATCTCACCTGTGCAGCATGTCTCCAATACACTCCCTTTTCTCCTCTGACCCTGTCCTTTCTCTAGTGTAGACCCTCATCACCTCACACCTGGAGTATTACAATAGTGCTAGAAGGTCTGCCTGCCTCAAGTCTCTTCCCACTCCAATCCATCCTCAATTCCGCCACTAAAGTAATTTTCCTTGAACACAGATCTGCTCATGAAACTTTGTTACTCGACAAGCTCCAGTGGCTTCCTGTCACCTCCAGGATCAAACACAAAATGCTCTGTTTAACCTTCAAAGCCCTTCATAACCTGGTGCTCGCCTTTCCAGACTTCTTATACTTTACTCTTTGATCCAGTGATACTGTCCTTGACTGTTCCAGGAACAAGACACTCTACAGCTCTGGGCATTTTCTTTGGCTGTCCCTTTACCTGGAATATTCTCTGTCCAGTGCACTACCTACTCATCTCCCTAGCTTCTTCGAGTCCCAACTAAAATTCCTTCTTTTACTAGAAGCCTTCCCAATCCCCTCTTAATTTTTGTGTCATCCCTCTGGTAATTACTTCCTAATTATCTTAAGCTTTGTATCTGTTTATTTGCATGTTGTCCTTTCTGTTAGATTGTAAGATGCATGAGGCCAGGGACTATTTGCATCTTTTCATGTATCTCCAGAGCTTTGCACAATGCCTGACACATAGTAAGAGTTTAATAAGTGTTTACTGCTTTGACTGATGACATGAGGCTTTGTTTCATCCTCCTCAGTGGACTGTGGACAGAAACGACATTTTAGCTAATGTTTTATCTCTCCCCACTTCTCAGGACTCTGATGTGTTGTTGCTTACTAAATGCTTCTCAAATAAATGATTTGCCCAGTGTGGCAGTGAGAATAAGTTGCAGAGTCAGGATCTGAAGGTGGGTTTCCTGCCAGGCTGCTTTACATGTGGCATAGTGCTGTGTGCTCAGGCTCAGGCCCAGGCAGGCTCTGTAGAGGGGTGAGATTCAAATGTGTTCCTGAAGCCTCCTCCCTATCCTGTCTGGCTTCCAGGGCTCAAGGCCCAATTGTTGGGGAGGGAGGTCAGGTCAGAATGTGTTGCTTTTGGCCAACGAGTCTGTACATGGTGATCTTGAGAAGAAAATTTATAAAGATCAAAGCAGAACAAAGTTACAGCAAGTTTTTGAGTGTAAATTTCAGAGGTAATCTTAGAAAAGGACTCACTGAACCCACAAGGGTGAAGAGCCCTGAGAGTACAGAAAAACTCAGTGTGACCCTGGGAAAATTCCTTCCTTTCTCAACATTAGAACTGGAAGGAACCTTTGAACATCAGCACTAGAAGGAACCTTATATAGACTGTTAGAGCTGAGAGGGCCCTTAGAACACAGAATGTCAGAGCTGGAGGGCCCTTAGAACACAGGATGATAGAGCCGAAAGTTTCCTTAGAATAAAGAATCACAAAATTTTAGAGTTGAAAGGGATCTGGTGACTATGTATGCAGATGGTGAAGCAGATCTAGAATTGGGGAGGGAAGAGCCCATGATCAACCACTGAAGTTAGTGTCAGGATAATGTCAGGACTCACTATGTCAGGACTGTGTCCTCTGAGAACACAATGCTTCTTTTATCCCTTTAGCTCCTTCACTGAGACTTTTCTCCACCCATCTATCAATCAGAAAATAGGCATTGGTTGTTTCCTAGGGGCATTTTGTTTCTGAGGGTACAAAGACAAAAGTGATGTGGCTCCTTTCTTCAAGGAACTTACACTCTAATAGAAGAGACAACATGAACACATCTGCACATGAACATTATGTATGTAAACGGTCCTTCTAGCAAGACTTGGGCTGATTCCTATGAGAAGGGCCCCAGGTTGCTAAAGACCCTGGGATTGTGAGTTAGTCAATAAACATTTATTAAGTATTACCATGTGCCAGGCACTGTGCTAAGCTCTGAAGATACAAAAAGAGTTAAAAGACAGTGCCTACCCTCAAGGTACTCATAATCTAATGGGGAAGACACAAACAAACTATATATAGGATAAATTGGAAATAATTAGCAGAAGAAAAGTACTGGAATTAAGAGGTACTGGGAAAGGCTTCTGTAGAAGATAGGATTTGAGTGGGGACTTGTCAACAGCACCGACACCAACAATGAAAGAAGCCAGGGAAACCCAGAAGAAGAAATGAGGAGGGAGAGCATTCCAGGTATGAAGGACTGCCAGACAAAATAGTCAGAGTAGGGGGATGGAGGGTCCGGTTGGAGAGACAGTCATGAGGCCCACATCACTGGGTCAAAGATCACTTGGTTTGCTAGCTCAGATCAAGAGGAACGTAATTCCAGTTTAGAATAGGAGGGGAGAGTTTTCCTCTCCAGAGGTTTCTGTTTTGTTTCTAATGTCTGGAGAAAAAAAGGGGGGAAGAACACCTGGAGAGGAGGGAGGTGGAGGGACTTACCCCACCTCTGCTCACACCCACAAACATAAAGCAGTGGATCTGGCGATGGCAGCAGAATCAGCAATGGTGACACTGGCAGGTTTTCTCCTCAAATTCAGACTTTCTCCTAGGAAAAGTGTAGAAGAGAAACTAAAAGGGAAAGGCATAAAACTGTGGAGTTTTTGTTTTGTTTTATCATGGAAACTCAGGTGGGTAGAACATAGAGGAATAAACGGCCCTCCCTATACCGTTCCCCTCTAGTTTGAAGTGTGTTCTTTTCTTTTGTGACAGATCTAGTACTGATATACTCTTATTTCAGATTGACTTGGTCCTTTGTATTTCCTTCACCCAACAGCTCTGAGAGCTAGATAGGGAAATGTGACCTTTCCCAGTTCAGAACTGAGAGCCCAACCCCCCAGCGCCTTTGTTCAAGAGTTTTCTCTCTCTGACTAGGGTCCTAATCATGAGCCATTCATGTTTCATAATGAGGAACAATTCCTTTGGACTTTAAATCTGCCTCCTCACACCCAGAGCCTAATTTGTCGACTCTTACAGTTATATATGCAAAATAAACTTGGGCTAGTTTGGAGAGGGGTGAGGGGAGGCCTAAAGAAGGCATCCTAGGGAAGGTGACACTCCAGACGAGTCTTGATGGAGACCAGGGTTTCCCAGAGGCAGAGGTGAGGAGGGAGCAAATTCTGTACATAGAAGTAAGCCAGGGTAAAGATACAGAGATAAGTGTGGGAGTCTCATATGGATGAATGGGCCAGTATGGCTGGAATGAAGGGTTTTAGGCATAAAATGTAAGAAGATTGGAAAGTTAGGAAAGAGACAGGAGGATAAGAATAGGGGAATGTGTATCTGACACCCCCTTGCCTTGGGCTGCCCCATAGGAGAGATGGGGGATGGGATAAAGATTCTGTCCTGTCCCTACCTCTCCTCAGGACAGGCAGGACTGAGGGCTCTGTGCATGCCAGAGATGCCTGGGACCTTCTCAGATCTGTTCCAGGGGCTAAGTGGGAGGAGAAGAGGGTCTGGTTTGACACGGATATGGGAGGGGGGCGGTTTAAGGGGTCGTAGTTCTCAGTCAGGCCAGGAGGTCAGTTTACCCTGGTACAATCCAAAGTCTGGAAGACTCCCTAGCATAGGCCAAGTGGAGGATGCGACCTCTGCCCCCTGGTACCTGGTTGCTCAGTGAAACTAACTGGACTCCCTGCACCCTCCCTGCCTGGCAAATGCTCCTCCAGGAAAGGAGTAGGGTTCACGTGGAATGTGGGGGGAAACAACCCAATCTCCCTCTGTTCAAACTCAGAATTCCTCATCCCCAACAGACCTGTAGCTTCCAAAATAGAAATCTATGACCTTCCTCTGACCCCACCCTGAATTTTTGCAAGGCATGGAATCATATTCCAAGACAGTTCTGATGGACTTAAGATAAAAAATGCTATCCACCTCCAGAGAAAGAACAGATAGGTTCTGAATGCAGATGGAAGATTATTTTTTTTTTCTATCTTTATTTTTCTTGGTCTTTGTTGCCCTTTGCAATATGACTAATATGGAAATATGCTTTGCATGATGGTACATGTATAACCCATGCTAAATTGCTTGCCTCCTCAAAGAGGGAGAGAGAGAATTTATAAGTCAAAATTCTAAACAATGCATGTTATAAAGTGTTATTACATGGAACTGGGGAAAAAATATGAAAACTTTTACTTATAAATAGCAGCTGCAAAGCTTGGAATCATAGTTTCAGACACAGCACATCAGAGTTGGAAGAGATGTATTCCAAATCCCAGTGAGCAGGGGGAAATCTGGGAGAATTGAACATTCGAGGCAACAGACATTTATTGAATTCCTACTAAATGACACTCACCTCTCCACTGAGTCACTTAATTGATGACTCTGGGCATTCTCACTGGCTCTGTCCCATGCCCCAAATACTCTCCCTGCTCACCTCTGCTTCATGTCTACTCTGCCTTCCTTCAAACCCCAACTAAAATTCGTTCTTTAGAAGAAGCCTTTCCCAATTCCCCCTAAGTCTAGTGCTTTCTCTCTAATTTGTCCTATCTATTTTTCACTTGCTTGGCCAAGTCACTTAACCTGTCTGCCTCAATTTCCTCATCTAAAAAATGGAACTAAAAATTGCATGTACCCTACCACATTGTTGTGAGAATCAGATGTGATAGTGTAGAACATTTTGCAGCTCTTCAAGCATCATATAAATTTTAACTAATACTATTATTATTGCTCTTCTGATAGGAGTAGTGGAAGAGGAGGAGGAGGAGAAAGGATTGTGTTTGATCCTAGAAATAATAGGAAGCCTGGTCTCCTAATTCCTAAACTTAGGGGTATTTGCTTTCAAACTCTGAGGTGGTTCTGATGTGAAACACAGGGAGAGAAATGAGGTGGAAGGGATAGGGATGGAAGGACACCTGGTTAGGGATTGTTGTGTTTGTCCTTCATTCTCAAAAAGGACCATGACATCAGGGAATGATGACATGACTTGCAGGTGACTTTGATTTGAGTGAGGGAGGGTTGTGCAAGATCACCAGCCTCACTCTCTCCTCCTGAGCCATCTGGATCCAGTGACCAGATATTCATCAGGATGACTGGAGATGATGCAGGATGAAATGGGAGACCCTCGTCATTTTAGGCTAAGGTTTTATCAGATTCACACTTAGAACGAGGTAAGGCCCATTCAGTGAATAGACCTCTTTTAGAAATGAGTCTAGGGATGGCCCCTTTAACACCTCCTCCCCCCAAAAAAAAGAAGCTGGGAGGGGAAGACCCTCAGGGTTGCTGGCTGAGAGAGAAACTGTTACTATTTACTATTTACATTCACTAAGGTCTCCCAGTGCATCCTGGGTCATCTCCAGTCATTCTGATGAATATCTGGTCACTGCATTCAGATGGCTCTGGAGAAGTGAGGCTGGTGACCTGCACAGCCCTTCTTCACTCAAAAACAAAGTCAAGTGAAAGTCATGTCATTATTTCTCTGATGGTGTGGTCTTCTTCTGCAATGAAGGATGAATACAACACAACAACAAGGAGGGCAGGGACCTATTGTTCAATCTATGAGCTCCACAGTGAATCGGGTTTAAGACTTGGTTGCTAAGGAAGAAATCTAGCCAGTAAACCCCAAGTTAATGAGGCAGCTTTCAGCCAATAAAATGTACCTTCTTTTGGGCAGAGTACCCTCAGGAGAAGAGAGGGAGAGGAGGAGGAGAGGAAAAGGGAGAGGGAGGAAGTAAGGTAGGGGAGGGAGAGGGAAGTGGAGTGGCTTGAATGAGGTAGGAATGGGGGCGAGGGTGGGGGGAGTAGGACCAGGCTAGGTCTCTTGGAGAGAGGCAAGATAGAGGTCTGAAATTAAAGTTAAGAAGGCATGTGTTCTAATTAATCAGTGCCTTATAATTAGTCCTTAATGCTTTCCTTATATATCAAATTTTCCATTGAGTTCTGGTCTTTTTTTTTTTTTTTTTTACAAATACTCGACAGTCTTTCAATTCATCAAATAAACATTTTTTTTTTTTTCAGTTCAGGATTATACTCAGCTTTGTTAGGTAAGTTACTTTTGGATCCAACCCTAGTTCAAAACCTGCCTCAAATCCTTACTAGCCATGTGACCTGGGGCAAATCAGAGCGTCTCTGAGCCTCGGTTTCCTGAGGTTTCTGCCTAAGCCCCCCAGTGCCATTTGGGGTTTCAAGAAGCAGCTACTTCCACTGTCCCTTCCCTCTCCCCAAAGGCCAAGAATGTCCTTTGACTCCAGGCAAAGCTGTTCTAGTAAATGTTTAACTTCTGACTGTCTTAAAAAAAAAAACTGTACACAGAACACACTTTTAATCTTAACCTTTATTTTCAACATTTTCTTAATCAGCAGAACAATAAACCTAACTGATGTGTATCATTTGCTGATTTCTGAGGGGTAGAGGCTCAACAATCCGTGGGAGCTGACTCCAGTACATCCCCAGTTCCAGGTTTGTTGCTGTTTCGTAATTTTTGCGGTTTTCTTGACAAACATACTGGAGTGGTTTGTCATTGCCTTTTCTAGTTATTTTATAGATGGGGAAACTGAGGCAAAGAGTGACTTGCTCAGGGTCACACAGCTAGTAGGTGTCTGAGGCCTTCCATCTGGGTCTTGGTGCTAGGCCTGCTTGGGACCCCCACCTGCTTTGGGCTGGGGGCCTGAGAGACCCAAAGCCAGCTCTTGCCCAATTCTGCCCTCTTCTGGCCTTGGCTTTGATTGCAATTCTATTCAACAACCTTCTGTTTTCTCCTCCACTACTTGAATTTTCACAGTCACCTCTGACTCCCCATTCTCCCAAGTCCAATTGGGCAAGAAATCCCACTTTTGCAATCTCCCTTCCCCTGGACTCTCTCAAGATATCCTGCTGTATCATAGGATCATAGATGTAGAACAGAAAGCCAATTTTGAAAGTCATGTGATTATAGATCTTGAGATGAAAGTTTCCTCAGTCATCAGATCCAACACACCTCTTGCCATTTTACAGATGAGAAAACGACGCAGATGCTGAGTTGACTGGCTCAAGGGCACCCAGATAGGAAGTAGCAAAGATAGGATATGAACCCTGCCCCTCTGACTCCTGCAAGCTGTGACTTAAGGACAGTTAGGTAACTTAGTGGAGAGAGTGCCAGGGCTGGAATCAGGAAGACCTGAATTCAAATCCAGCCTTAGACACGTACCAGTTGTGTGACCCTTAGTGAGAACCACCTCCTACAAGAGACTTTTCCTGAATCCCCCAGGTTTTGAGTGCTGGAAATGACTGCTGGCTGAATGTAGCTCATGTGAGCATGTCTTCTTTCAAAGTTCCTGTGATTTCCACCTGGATGGCACTAGAGAACTGTTCATAATAAAAAGTCTTTCATTGTTGAGTTGAGTGGAGAATTTAGAAGCTAAGGGATTACTAGCACTGTTATTAATAGTTAGCATTTATAGAGCATTTTAAGTTTTGCAAAGCGGTTCAAGCCAACAAGCGTTTATTGAACACATACTATGTGCCAGGCACCATGCTAATGGCTTCACAAATATTATCTCATTTGATCCTTACAACAGCCCTGTGAGTTAGACCTTATGATGATGATGATTATACCCATTTTACAGATCAGGAAACAGAGGCAGACAATGATAAAGTGACTTGTTTGGAGTCATACAGCTGTTAAGGGTCTGAGGTCAGATTTTTTTTTTTTAGGTACCATGTTAGTGCCAAGGGCACTGTGATGGGCAGCTAAAGCAAAAATGTGTGTGTGCGTATGTGCATGTGCGTGTGTGTGTGTGTGTGTGTGTGTGTGTGTGTGTGTGTGTGTGTGTGTGTGTGTGTGTGTGAGAGAGAGAGAGAGAGAGAGAGAGAGAGAGAAGCTATGAGCTCACTGTGTGGAGATTTCAAGTGGGGATTAGTCACTCTACCTGTGATATTAGGAAGAGGAGATTCCCTGATTCCCTTCTCCTCCCTTGAGGATACAGGATTCATAAGACTTGATTTCTTGGATGAGAGACATCAGTGTGACTGGTTGTAGCCCAAATAGGGAAGAAGGTTGAAGGTGGCTTGACCACCAGTCGAGATAGACGTTAAGGGAATGATGTAGCAGACAGCAAGCAGCTCCTCTTGGGAGAAGACTGAGATAGTTTCTGACCTTGAATGAATGAAAAGCAGTTTTAAAGCACTTACTATGTATATGATGTGTACCATGCATGTGTATGGATGTTGGTAAAGCTATTTCTCCACTTTTTCCCATTGACTTAGAAAGTGGATTTTTTTAAAGTGGATTTCAGCAGCTGGGGATATCCTGCTGAAGATAGAGAGTAGGGAGAGTGGAGTGTTCCGTCTTTACCAGAGTGATGAACAATCAGATGTTTAATAGTCTATTTTTAAAATTCTGACTTGATGCAGTGTATTCTAAGCTATAATGAGTGAGTTTCCCTTTTGGGTCTTGTGAAGTCTGGAAGGAGGTAAGAATCTTAACAGTGGGTGGAGGCATAAACCTACTGCGATAAATTTATGAAATACTATATGAACTTTATTTTAAATTTTAAATGCTAGATGAATCTCAGTAGAACCTAGGCTAGTAGTGGAAGGAGGTTGGGAGTACTTCCCAGGACACTGTGAAGAGATCCAGGATGGCCCATGCTCAGAGTACCACCAGGTAGCTTACACTGAGATTGTCCACCATATTACTAGGAGGGATGTGGTCATCGATTTTCATCTGTCTACTCCTTCTTTTACGGTAACAAATCAAGGGGCAGATTCATTAGAAAAGAGGAAGAAACCCATTGTAAGATAGTACTAAGCTCGATGGAGGTGATGGGAACTCCGTGGCTGAGTCAGAAGGAGGAGGAGGAGGAGGAGGAGGAGGAGGAGGAGGAGGAGGAGGAGGAGGAGGAGGAAAAGAGGAAGAAGAAGAACCTTACCTAACCCTAAAATGAACCATGGATCTGGGGAGAACCAGAAATCAAATTGCAGGCAAGACAGATACGGGGTATGGAAGGGGATGAGTGAGTGTTGGAGGAGGGAGATATCACTCTAGGCAGGAAGGATCTTGAAAGTGGTATTTAAAGGGGTGGGGAATTGGGCCTTAAAGGACAGGAAAATCTTATTAGACCCAGAATGGGGGGCAGCATTCCAGCTAGAGAGGAGGCCATTGGGCCAGGAGAGAAGAGAAAAGAAGGTGATCTCAGAGAAGAATTTTCTTGATCCAGGAGATGTAGGGAACCTCAGTGAGTTTGGAGACATCTATGTAGCCTCTGCTGGAGCTAAAGGAGATGGATGATCCAATCAATCTCCACCCAGTTACAGACCAAGGCTCCCTCAGTCTCCTGGAAGGAGAAATAAAAACTGGTCACCCTTCCTGCCAGGCAAACCCAACGCTGCCACCAGCCAATTTCATCAAATCAAACTGCCTTTGTCAGGATAGAAAATAGGAGAGCGACACACCAAGGACTCAGAAATCCTCCCTTTTTTCCACTACCTGTCAGGCTAGACAAGGGAGGGGAATTTTCCATGGATGACTGCTCAGGAATCCTTTCTGTACCAATTAGGAGAGTAAAGAAATACCAGCTACAAGTGCTGGTTCATGAGGGCTCACCTCCAGAACAAAGTGGAGTCAGTTATGTTCTCCCAGAAATTCACTTTCAACAGATCCCAGGATCCCAGACCCCCAGAATCAGAGGCTCCCAGAGAAACCCAATGCTGGAAGGAGGAATAATTAAGCCCCATTCGTATAGCACTTGAAGGTTTACAAGACGCTCCTTGCAATGCTTCATTGAGGCAGGAAGTACAAGGATAGTTAAACATAAAATCCTGTTAAGCTTTTAAAGCCCTCCCCACATGGTCCCTTCCTGCCTTTCCAGGCTCATTACTTCCCCCTCTGCTTGATCTGCAACTCAACAACTCTGGTCTTTCTGCAGTTCCTCACATGACACCCCCATTGCCCCACCCCATGCCTCTCATCGGCTGCCCCCCACACCTGGAATGTTCTCCCTCCTCCTGACCTACACCGCTTAACTTGAGGCCTGACAGAGACATGCCAAGGAAACGCTTGTAGACTGACCAACTGTCATCTGACTTTCTCTGTTTCGCTTCGAGACTCAGCTCCAATCCCACCTTCTACAGACTTGTTCTGGTCCTCACTTCCTCCTTCCTCCCAGATGATCTCCTATTTAACTGTATTAATTGTTTGCATGTTTTCTCCTCCATTAACATGTAAGCTCTTTGGGGGTAGGGACTACTTATGCCTTTTTTTGGTATCTATTCCCAGTTCTTAGCACAGTGCCTGGCACACAGTAGATATGTAATAAATGCTTTATTTATCCTTTCTGTATGTAATTTGTAGGGGCAGCTAGTTGGAGTTAGCACAGAGCCCTGGCCCTGGAGTCAGGAGGACCTGAGTTCAAAACTGACCTCCGATACTTACTAGCTGTGTGACCCTGGGCAAGTCAGTCACTTAACCCTGATTGCCTAAAAAAAAAAAAAAATTGTACATAGTGGTTTGCAGAGTGTCTCCCCATTAGATTATAAGCTCCTTGAGGGCAGAGATTGCTTCTTTCTTTGTATCTGAAGAAGATGGGTGTGGGACAACCCAGGTGCCAGAGCTGGTATAAACCCAGCACAACCCAAGGTGGAAGTAGGAAGGCATAGGGCTTGCGAAACATCTCCAAGGGATGCTTTACTCCAGGTAAATTCTGATCCCTATGGGGACTGGAAAGGAGGGACTGGCACCTGCTTGTTATATCTCAAAAGACCTTCTCTGATAGGAAAGAAAACCTAATCTTATAGACCAAATAAGGTAGAACCAAAGGATGGTAGAGTTAGGAGAGCCCTTAGAACTCAGGACAAAAAAAGAAAAGAAAAGAAATTGAGTCATAAGGGACTTACACCATCCTCCTTATTTTGTGGATAGGAAATTGAGGCTGAAGAGGATAGGGTTTCCCCACCGTCACTTGTAGCTAGAACGCAGGTTTCCTAATTCCTAGCCTGGGGCTCTTTCTAGTCTGTGCTTGACAGAAAAATTCCGAGAAGTAAAAAATGTTCATCGGGTATGAAAGTTGTGGCGATGGCTCTCTGCAGTCAGGCTTCCCAGCAGCTGAGAGAGGGGAGTTTACCCCCTTTACCCCCATCCCAAGAATGGTACCTCACGCAAGGTCGCCAGGGTGTCAGTGGCAGAGATGTGACTAGAACCCAGGCCTCTCATCTCTCCTTCCAGGTGGCCTCTCCAAACCACCTTGCAGCCCCTCATTCACCAGCATCAGCAGTAATGCCCTGCTCTTAATCATGCTGGCTCTGGGGTGGATGAGCTGGGTTCAGGGAGCCAAGCAAACCTTCTTAGAGGGATCCCTCCTACCCCTTCCTTCCTCAGACTGAGCAATCTGAGTAGCAAGAGGTATGAGATCCACAAGACGACTGTAGCACTTGTTTCTTCTTCATTTGCCAATAGCTGTATCAGGTGGCACAATGGGTATGAAGGCTTGCAAAAAATCTTCTCCTTCTGCTCCAAGCTATGCTGCAAAGGCAGAACTGGTGGTGAGAGGCAGGGGGACTGGACAGGGGGCTCAGAGTTTAACAGCAGTGCTTGTAGCAAAGGGAGGCAGCATTGACCGGCACAGCACAGACTCTAATTTGTGAATACTTTAGATCGACCAGGTCCTGGTAGCTACCTCATCACCTCCTGGTCTGGGACATAGAAGGCTGTGCAGAGAACCAGAGACAATGGGGAATGATGCAAAGACCTCAGGAGATCTGGGTGCAGACCTTGGGGAAATCACTTCCCATCTCTCTAGGCTTTAGTGACCTCATCTATTAAATGAGGATGTTTGTTAGAGTAAGCCAAGGCCCCCATAGTTCTAAGTACTTTCAATTTCTCTCCTCTCTTTGGGTTCCACTGTTTCCACTGTTAGGATGTGGGCTTTGGACCCAGTGGTCTCTAAGGTCATAAGCAGTTGTTTCTAGTCAGAAGGTAAGTTCTTTGGGAAAGGAGCAGTCTTCAGGGTTGTTTGTTTGTTTTGGCATTGTATACCCAGCACCAGGCAAAGCCTTTACAAAGTGCTTTGAAAATACTTCTTGGATTGGATGGCTCCAGCATCACCGGGGCTCCCACATCAGGCTTATCCCTGGGGTAGACTGAGCTTGCTGACAGCAGGGACGTAGTTTCATTTACCTCTCTGCTTTTCCCTTAACATAGCCCAAACACAGATCCCTATCCATAATAAAAATTTAATGTGCTAAATTCTTCAATTAAAAGTCTCTTCCTTGCCTTTCTGTTACTCAGAAATCATTAAAAAATAATAAAAGGCTTAAAAGATAGAAGGGAATTTTTAAGGCATCTCAGTCAAAACTTCTCATTTTACAGATAAAAATAAATAAATAAAAATAAAACCAGAGAGGAAATAGTTTTCTCAAGGTCAAGCAGCTCATTAGGCAGTGGAGTTGGGATTCCAGCCCAGCACTCTTTGCACTGGGGCTCCATTATAAGGAGGCATTCCCAACTCAAGACAAATTAGGTCTGCCCACATCTAACTTGTGGGGCTTATGTCAAGAGCAGCAGTAAGTTCTTTAAGGATGAAGACTGTGGAGACCTTGAGAAGGAAAATGTGGTACAGTGAAAAGAGGACTGGATTTGGTGCCAGGAGGGCCTGGGGTAGAATCCTGGCTCTGTCACCAACCACCCTGGGTAAGTCATCTCTCTGGGTCTGTTTCTTCAGTCAGTAAAGAAAGGTGAAAGACATTTGCTATCCGCAAGCAGCTTGCCGTCTAATGGGGGAAGACAAGCAAACCATATGTACAAAAATGCTATATAAGGACAGAGAGAAGGCACTAGAATTAAGAGAGGCTGGGAAAATCTTGCTGGAGAAGGTGGGATTTCAGCTGGGACCTGAAAGGGAAACCAGGAGGCAGGCAAGGGAAAATTATGTGGAGCATGGAGACTGGAGTATCTGGTTCCTGGAACTGCAAGGAGGCTGGTGTCCTTAGATCCAACAGTAAGGTATAAGGAACTTGGAAAGGTTGGGGGGGGGGGGGAAGGAGAGGTTGTGAAGGGCTTTGAATGCCAGGGAATTTTATATTCAATGCTGGAAAGGAAGCACTTAAGAGTTTATTGAATGGGGAAGGGGTTGACATGGTCAGACCTGTGCTTTATGAAGATCACTTTGGCAGCTGAGTAGAGGGTGGACTAGAGTAGGGCAGATTTGCGGCACGCAGACCCACCAGCAGGCTGTTGCAAAAAATGAGGGCACTGGGTTAGATGGTGTCTGAGGCCCCTAATCTAGCTCCAAACGTATTATCCTATGACCATTTCATTTTTGCCCTTATATCCTCAGAAGCTCTAGCACAGTATAGGAGCTTAATAAATGCTTGTGGATTGACCAAAGAAATGTCAAATGTTGGCAGAAGACTGAGAGATACCAAGTCCTCATCTTGTTGATGAAGAAATCAAAGTCCGTAAATATACCAACTATTAATATTATTAGCATATTCTTATTACTGTCCAAGAATCAGTGGCAGAAACAGGACCACAACCTCCACGTTTCCTGCACTGTCCTTACAACCACCAGCCTTGATGGAGAGTCCATAACATAACTGAGTCCAGGCCCAAGAAAACAGCGGGCCTTTGGGAGGCAGCTTGGTATCTGATCATTCAATTAAGGGAAGGGATGAGAACAGCTACTCCCTAAGACTACCACTTCAAGTAGGGAGTCCAGGGCCAGGAGACATTTTCTTCAGATCTGAGTTGTCTATATTCAATTCCCAAAGTCCCAGAAGGGCCTTGCACTCAAGAGGACATTAGCAGGCATCTTCTCAATTCCCAGAAATCCTGGATGATTGACTTTGATAGATTCAGCTCTTCTCAGCAATGCAAGATCCTAAACCAATTCCAAAGGACTCAAGATAGAAAATGCCATCCACGTCCAGCGAAAGAACTATGGAGTCTGAATGCAGAGCGAAGCAGACTATTTTTTTTTGTTTGTTTTTCTTTCTCATGGTTCCTCCCATTTGTTCTAATTCTTCCATATGACATGATTAATGTGAAAATGTTTCATAGGAATGTATGTATAGAGCCTATCTCAGATTGCATTCCATCTTGTGGGGGGAGAAAGGAGGGAGGAGAAAATTTAAAATTTATGGAAGTGAATGTTGATAACTAAAAATGAAAAAACTTAAAAAAAATCCTCACCTAAGGATGTGGGGTTGGGGGTGGGGAGTTGAAGAGGCCTCAGCTCTTACAAATGCAACAAGGCAATTAATTTCTCAGCAATACCCACTTAATGTGCTGTGAAGTCGGACAGTGGTTACTTCTGGCCAATGAAGAGTCCAGGTCAGCATGCTCTAAGCTCATACTCTCCTCCTGAATTGATGTCACCTCCACTTGGGGCGGTGGTTTAAGTGACAGAAATCCTCACCACTGCAGAGTGCCTGTCTCAAAATCCTGATCTTGCCCCAACCCCCAAAGACAACCTCCTCTGAATTGGAGAGATCTCTGAAAAGCCTCTCTGCCAAAATACTACTCGGGCACCAGTGCTTATCTTCCTAGTCCCCAGGCCTGCTTCTATGCTGTCCTTATTGCGACATGGTTCTTGGCTCTTTCCAGATCTACCAATTATCTCTTAAGTCTTCTCTCAGTGTTCACCCTTCCTGTCCTCTCTGCTGCATTTGTCATTGTTGATTACCCTCTCCTCCTGGATGCTCTGCTCCTCTGGGTTTCCACGGCCCTGCTCTCTATTGATTCTCTTTCTCTGTGGTTCCTTTTTCTCACTCTTCTCTGCTGCATTGTGTCATGGTCCTTCGATGTAGATGCACCTCAAGACTTTGTTCTGGGACCTCTTTTCTTTACGGTCTCTCAGGTGATGAACTCATTGGCTTCTATAGGTTCAGTTATCTCTCTACAGACAAATTCTAGATCAATGTAACAAACCTCAGTCCTTTTTCTGAGCAGCCTCTTGAAAATTTCAAATTGGAAGTCCTGTAGGCAACTCCAATTCAACATACCTGGAAAGAGCTTATCTTTCCCTCATGCTCACCTCTGCTTGCTATTTCTGAACTCTCCTGTTTCTGTCAAAGGGATCACCATCCTTCTAGTCACTCAGGTGACTAGCTCAGTGTTTGGGAGGCTCCAAAGGAGAGTATGGGAGAGAAGAGGCATCAGACTGACTACCAAACTGAAGGTCTGCAGAGCTGTTTTGCTAACCTCATTGATGTATGTCTATGAAACCTGGACAGTCTACCAGCACTATGCCAGGAAATTGAATAGCTTCCATTTGAACTGTCTTAGGAAGATTCTGAAGATCACCTGGCAGGATAAGGTATTGGACAGTGAGGGCAGCTGAACTCCCAAGCATTCAAACTTTACTGCAGAAACACAATTTCAATGTGATGGCCACATTGTTCAAATACCAAACATACGTTTGCCTAAAAGACTTTTACAGAGAACTCATATGAAGCAATCGCTGACACGGAGGTCAGAAGAAATGATGTCAAAGTCTCTCTGAAGAATCTTGGAATCCACTGTGAGACATGGCAGACACTGGTACAGAATTTGCTAGCATGGTGTGCCCTCATCAGACAAGGTACTGTGTTCTATAAGCAAAGCAGAATTGCAGGAGCTCAAAAAGAAACATGAGACGCCCAAATTTAGAGTCCACCCCAAATGTTGATATGGACTATCTGTGCCTGACCTGTGAGAGAGCCTTCCAATCTCATATTGGTCTGATCAGTCACAGCTGGACACATTTTACCTCAACTCCAACAGTGGTATCATTTGGGTCCTCTTTGAGAACTAAAGACAACCACTAATCACAGTTATCCAAGTTCCCAACATCCTAGCCATCCTAGACTTTTTGCCCTCACACCATTTCTTCATTTATCTCGCACATACCCTCTTCTTTCCCTTCACCACCTTTTGTCTGGACAGATTCCTGATCAAGCTTCCTGCCTCAAACCTCTTACTGAGTCCAGCCTCCAGAGACCAAAAAGATCTCCTGTAAGGGCAGATATGGTCACATCACCCCCTCCTCAGTTAAATCCTGTGGCTCCCTATCATCTCCAGGATCAAATAGGAATTCCTCTGACACAATGCCCCATTCTACCCTTTCCAGCGCCATCACAAGGTACTCTCCTCCACAGACTATGCTCCAAACTTGCCTTTGTCCTGTTTTTCACACATAGTACTTCATTTCTTTGGGTCAATGTCTTTGTACTTGCTTTCCCCCTCCCATCACCCTTGCCTGGAATGCTTCTCCCTCTTCACCTCCGTCTCTTGAAATGCTCCCTTCAAGACTCGGCTCAAGTGACACTTTCTTCCTGAAGCCTATGCTGGTACCCACAATCGCCAATGTCTTCCCCTCCAAGGTTACTTGGTGGCATCTCTCCAGCAGAACATAAGGACTACTTCCCTTTTGTCTGTGTATCTTTAGCACTAGAAAAGCACTTGGCACACTGGAGGCCTCTAATAAATGTGGCCAAATGGCCACACAAGACAACGTACAAAAACATTATCTGTGGTTGGAATCCAATCTCCTCTGTCCTTTTATCACTCTAGGGTTGCTTCCCAGTGTACTCCCTACATCACAGGCTGGTTATGAAGATCCGTAGCAGCCAAATAAAAGTGTCACCTAGCCCATGAGAACTGCAAGGGGCCTTACAGATCATCTAGTTCCACCCAAGTTTACAGAGGGAAACACTAAGTCCAGGAAAGGGACTCACTCAAGATCAAGTCCATGACATGCTTCTTCATTCTCAATCTAGAGCTGTTTTAATACGCTGCTTCCCTGGTACTCCCCCCCCCCCCCCCCCCCCCCCGCTTCAGTCCACCTAAGAGAAAGAACAGTGGAAAAAGGACTGAATGGGCCCATTAATGCTGGTCCCATTCCTTGTTCTTGCTGATAGGTGGCATAATGGGTAAAATGCTGGCTCTGAAATCAGGAAGACACGAGTTCAAATCCGGGCAAGTCACTTAGCATGTTTGTCTATTTCCTCATCTATAAAATGGGAATAATAATAGCACCAACTCCCCAGGATTGTGAGGACCAAATGAGATAGTCATTGTAAAGTCCTTAGCACAGTGCTTGGCACAAAGTTAGTGCTCTATAAATGGTTATTATGTTTATTAATGCCAACTTAGACATTTACCAACTGTGTGATGCTAGGCAAGTCACCTAATTGACCTGCCTCGGTTCCCTCAACTGTAAAATAGGGAGGTGCTGTAAAGATCAAACAAGAGATGTGGCCTGTAGTCAGTGCTACATAAATACTACTATCATCATACAGGGAGAATTAGGTCTTTGATGTCCTCCCCAAATTCATGGTCTAGCTCCTGCAGACCAAGGAGGATCATAGCCTTTGCCCTGCCAACTTTCTGGAGGAAAAATTGCTTTGTTAACTATGAGGAGCTCAAGGAGTCTCTTACAACTCAGGGCAGAAAGAGCTTCAGGCACTGACCCCAGACAAGTTTAAAAACGCTGAGCTGAATTCACTTCAGTCACTACTATTGATTTCCACAAGAACCCCTGTCACCTCCCCCTATACAGCACACTTTTCTCATAAAGTAGTTTTATTTAATATTTCAAACAAACTGAAGCAGAGAGAAATTGACGAAAAATTAAGCCCACCCACCCACTCCTAGAAAAAAACTTGTCTGCCCTTCCCTGCCCCAGCTGGTGTCAGCAGCTTAAGACCCTGGGAGCCCCTCCAGACCCTGGGGGCTCCTGCCTCGGAGCAAGTGCTGGAGTGAAGCAGGACAGCAGAACCAAGGACTGCCTAAGGCCAAGGATCTCTAAGGGTGACTCTGCCTCCCTCTAGTGGTCTGATGTGATGCTGCAAGTATCCAGAGCAGAGCAGGCTGGGGAGAACCCATAAAACCAGTTCAAGCCTTTTCTCCTCCCTCTGCCCGCCACCCACCCCTGGCTGTGACAGAAGCAAGACAGGGCAGCAGGCAAAGTGACTCCTCCCCTGCCCCCCAAATTGTAGCTGCTTCATTCTTCACTCACCTAATGCACACAAAAGCCTGTAGGAGCCTCCTAGTCTCACCCAGGTGGATGAAATCACCAGAAGGGAACAAAGCTTCCAGGCTGGAGGGCCCAAGGCAGCCCCTCCCCAGCAAGCCCCCTTCCACTCCCCACAAGCTGGAAAATGGGGCCTCAGCTTAAAAGATGAGGGGAAAAGACCTGGGGTGAGGGAAGGGGGCATTCTTCTTTGAAGGGGAGGGAAAAAAAACACCCAAAACCCAAAAGGAGAAAAACCAAGATCAAACAGAAAACTAGAAACTCCCGTGAGGTAGAGAGTCTGTGTTCAGGGCTGTCAGGAGTCTAAGAGATTTCCAAGCGAGTCTCCGGGCTCCTTGTCTGAGGTAAAATTTTATAAGTTTATTTCGGGCCCGGGGGTGGCGGGGAGGCGGTGTCAGGACTCCTCCGTGCCGGAGTCATCGTCATCGTCACCGTAGCAGCTGTCGGCCTCCTCCTCCATATCATCATCCTCGTAGTAGTCGTCGTAGAAGAGGTCCGAGCCCTCATCCGGCGCAGGTGCCTTGGTCTTCACACAATACTCAGCCAGGGTTGTGGGCACCTTGACCCCATCCCGTTCTGCATCGACCTTGGTCCCCAGGACCTGCTTCCTGGGGGAGGAGAAGAGAATTAGGGGGCAGCAGACAAGAGTCAAAAGGACACTGTATGTACCTCCTATGAATTCTAGCTCCATCTCTAACTCTTGCTGAGATCCTGCACTCTCTCTCTGAATCTCAGCTTGCCCTTCTATAAAATGGACATAATGCTACCTGCCCTACCAATATCATGGGCATGTGAAAGATAAAAATCAAAGAATGGATGCAAGTGCTAAATAAGCTGCTATCATTCCTCAGGAAGGGGAAGGAGAAGGAGGTGCCTTCTGCAAAACAAGTACGTTACACAGAGGACAGCAACTGCAGCGAGAGAGCATCAGCTCCCTTTTATTTCCATTTAAACAGACATTAAGCATCTGCTCTGGGTGAGACCAACCTGAAGCAGACCCAGATCTTCTTTCACAAAGCCTATGGTTTTGTCAGGAGGGATGAGATAAACTTAACTTGAATACCAAACGGAGTGTGAAGATGCCTAACATTCATGGGAGGAGGCACGGGCTTTGTGTGGGGCTGGGAGCACTGAGCAGGTCCCTGGGGAGGAGCAGAGAAGGTAGTGTCCAGGTACAGATACAAGACCTAGCATGCTACAACAGTAACACTCAGCTCTGCAACTCTGAGCAAGTCCCTTGCCAGCTCTTGGCCTCAGTCTGTCTAACTACACAAATAAAGGCAATGACTCAGATGATAAGGCTTGTCAGACATTCTCTAGGATCGGGAGACTTAGAATGGAAAGGGATCTTAGAATTCATTTTGTCCAGTCCTCTGTTTTTGCTGATGAGGAACTTGAGACTTCAAGATGAAATGACCTGACCAAGGTTGGCCAATGTCCATGCTCAAGCCCAGAAACTCAGACTTCAAATCTGACCCAGCAGATTTGTGATTGTGATGCTTCTTCCAACATCTCAGGTTCTTTCTAGTTATATATATTTTGTGCCTGAGCAACGGGAAGGAGGGTGGGATATGTTCCGAAGATGGGGAGACTAATTGAGACAGATCACAGGGTACAGTGTACTAAGAGAAGTGGAAGACAGGGCTAAGGAAACAGAACAAGGACAGATTACTTTGATTACTGGGCTCAGGATTTCAGTCTCTGAAAAACAGGTATTCATGCAAAGTACACGAGCAGAGGGACAAATCAGATGTTTCTGAGATTTCTGATATCAGATGTTTCTGAGATGTGAGCCTGAGGAAATTAGGAGGATAGTAATGTCATTAATTAAAAATGGAAACTGAGGGAGGAGAGAACTTTTATAGTAGAGGGGAAGATGGGGGACTTTGGGGGGAGCACATGAACCTTACCCTCACTGGAATTGGTTCAAAGAGGGAATAACATACACACTTGGGTACAGAAATCTATCTTACTCTACCTACAGGAAAAATACAAGGGGAAGGGGAAAAGAGAGGGAAGGAGGGGACAATGACAGAAGGAAGGGTAGACTGGGGGAGGCAGTAATCTTAAGCAAAACACTTTTGAGGAGGGACAGGGTGAAAGGGGACAGAGAGAGAGAGAGTGAGAAGGATAAAAAAGGGGAAAAATAGGATGGAAGGAAATACATAGTAATCATCACCGTGAAAAAACATTTACAGCAAGTCTCTTTGATAATAGCTTCCTTTCTCAAGTATATGAAGAACTGAGTCAAATTTATAGAAATAAGAGCCATTCCTCAACTGATAAATGGTCAAAGAATATGAACAGGTAGTTTTGAGATGGAATAGTCAAAACTATCTTTAGTCATATAAAAACTACTCTAAATCACTATCAATTGGAAAAATACAAATTAAAACAACTCTGAGCTACCACCCCACGGCTATTAGATTGGCTAATACGATAAAAAAGGAAAATGACACATGTTGGAGGCGATATGGGAAAACTGACACACTAATGCACTGCTGATGAAGTGATATACTGATTCAACCATTGTATAGAGCAATTTGGAACTATGCCCAAAGGGCTATGAAACTATGTGTACCCTCTGACCAAGCAATGCCCCTACTAGGTCTATATCCCAAACAGATAAAAAATAAAAAGGAAAAAGACATATGTATACAAAAATATTATAGCTGCTCTTTTAGTGTGACAAAGAATTGGAAATTAAGGGAATGCCCATCAACTGGGGAATGGCTGAACAAGTCATTATGTATGATTGTGATGAAATATTAGTATGCTACAAGAAATGACAAGCAGGATGGTTCTCAGAAAGACCTGAAACACTTACATGAACTGACACATAGTGAAACGAGCACAAACAGGAGAACACTGTATGCAACGACAGCAATACTGTATGAAGACCAGTTGTGAGTGACTCAGTGATTCTCAGTGATACAATGATCCAAGACCATTCTGAAGGACTTAGGAAAAATGTTATCCATTTCCAGAGAAAGAACTGATGGAGTTCTGAATGCGGGTCGAACTATACTTTCCTTTACTTAATATTTTGTATAACTGCACATGTATAACCTGTATCACATTATTTTCCTTCTCAATGAGGGGGAGAGGAGAAGAAAGGAGACAGAATTTGGAACTAAAAATTTTTTAAAAAGAAATGTTAAAAATTGTTTTTACAAGTACTTGGGGAAAAAGAAATGTTTAATTACAAAAGGAAAGGAAATCAAGAGAACAGATAAAGAGGAATAGATATTGAGTTGAGGAGAAAGCACGACATCTAACAAACCGATGGAAATGTGCGTCTGGAGCACAAAATCAGGGCCAGGTCAAGGATATAGAATGAGAAGTTTCTGAACAAACAGAATAGCTGAAGTCGTGGGAGTGGAACAGATCACCATGGAAAAGAGAAGAAACCTAAGGACAAGGCCTTGGAGAACGCCTCCATCACCATCCCTGTATATTTTAAAGAACATCTTGATCTCTGGAAATAAACACATGTGTACGTGTGTGTGTGTGTGTGTGTATGTGTACGTGTGTACATGTGTACATGTGTATGTATCTTTTATCTATCTATCTGAGAATTAAAGCTGCAGAATGGTTTCGCGATGTTCTAAAAATACTGGAAACATGCTAGGCCGCAATGGTTGCTAGGTATCCCTGAAAAACAGAGATGAATGGTTACCCCTACACGCCAGGGATACTTTGTCTTCTGGAGAAAGCTGCCTCTAAGGGCCAGCCACCTCAGAGACAAAGCCTTGGATGAGGAGGTAATGCTGTAACTGCAATCCTGCCACTTTCTGCACAGAAGAACTGTCCCTTTTTACCGCCTAAAAAGCGAGAGTTCCATTCTTGCGTGTATGGGAGAATGTCTGGAACCTTGCAAAGAAAAGTTACAACACAGACACACACAACCTGTTCCAATTATGATCTCTGTGGACTGTCGGCCTCGCAGGATCTAAGTTCTCCAGAGCCGGAGCTCCAGGCCCCAGGGCCCCAAATCATTCAGCTGGGCTGGGAATCCAATTACAACAAATTGGAAAACTTTCCATAGGATGAAGTGATATATTTAAGCCTGACTGGGAAAGGGAATGACTACATATATATTCTTGGTAGGAAAGGAAGGAAAAGGTACTCTGTCTGCAACAGTGAAGCAGTACGGCACATTAAGAGCACGAAACCAAGAAAGAATCAGGCATCTTGAGTTTGGAGTCCCCAAAGTATTTCACCTTTCAGTTCGTTTCCTCATTGGTAAAGCTAGGATAATAATACTTATTATCTCCCAGGGATGTTGGGAAGATCAAAACAGAAACTAACAAATGTGAATTATGAAAACTGTCTTTGGAAACAACTTATTCTTAAAGCAAGAAGAGGACAGAGAATACATACAGAAGCAAGACATTGAGGGGCTAGTTTTGATTTCTTCAGTGCTAGACATGGAGAATTCTGAGCTTCTGCTCCTACTCAGGACAAGCCAGATCCTCTCAGTGGAAGGGGCTACTGGAAATTATTCAGTCAAGAACTTAATGATAAAGGGGACAAGTATACTACTTGTGGTATCTTCTTTAAGACCTCATTCAAGAGCCACCTTGACCAGGAAGCTTTCTGATTTCCTCTAGCTAGAAGTGATCTTTTCACTCCTGTTATATTATGGTACCTAATTTTTGCACTTCTAATAATATACTTTATACTATAGTTATGTGTGTCTACATATGCTTGTCCCTGGGCTTGAAAGTCAGGAGAAGCTGATTTTAAAGTTCACCTGTAGGGCTGACTCTAGCTGTGTGACAGACAATGGGCATGTCATTTAATTTTTCTCAATCTATCAATAAGTACTTCTTAGGTGTCTACTATGTGCTAGGCATTGTTGCTAGAGATAAAAAAGAAAAGAAAACAGAAAATCTCAAGGCCCATGTACTCTATCAGGAGACACATATACATGCGTCTCTAGAGTCTTAGTGCTTTAATGGTTTAAACCAAACCAAGACTTTTGGGACACCCTGGTTAAAACTATATTCAAAACATCTGCAGAAAAATACAAATGAAAACACCTAGTAAATACAAAATAGTTAAGGGAGGGAGAAAAGGAGGGCACTAGCACTTGGGGTTGAAACAAGAAAGGCTTCATGTAGAATAAGGTGGTGCATGGCTGTATCTTGAAGTAAGAGAGGGGTCCTATGAGGCAGTGATGGAGATGGGGTGCTGTGTTTAAGGAGAAGAGAGACCATTTTGGCTGGATTAATGAAGGAAGGGCAGGAATGTATAAGGAGGTTAGGAAAGAGAGGGTGGGGACAGACTGTGAAGACCTTTAAAACCTCACCAAAGAGCTAATATTTGTCCTAAAGGCAAAAGAGCCCCTGGAGTTTACTGAGCAGGGAGTGACGAGGTTAGATCTATACCTAAGGAAAATCACTCTGACATCAAGTATGGAGGACGGTTTGGATTTGGGAGATCTGAGACAAGGTAATAGATGAAAAAGGCAAGGTAATATTCAAGCAACAGGTGAAGTAAGGCCTGAACTAAGGGAGTAGCTGCAACTGGAGGGCAGCTGGATATGAGCTATGCTGTGGAGGCAGAATTGACCAATTTGGCAACTGATTGACTGTGTAAGGTTAAGAGGGCTTGAGGTTCACTCCACATTTTAGGAATCTAGACTAGGAGACTAGAAGAATGATGGTATTTTAGAAACAGGAAAGTCTGTAAGAGGTTTGGAGTTTGGGAAAAAGATGAACAGCTAAGTTTAAGATGGTTCCAGGGTTATCCTAGTTTGACATTCCCAAGTCAGATGGTGATGAGAAAAGAACAGAGCTGGAGGTGTGAAGAGTTGGAAGTTATCTACATGGAGAAAATAATTAAACCCATCAACAAATGAGAATCCTATAGAGAAGAGGGCACAGGAGAGCATCTTCTAGGAGGACCCACAGTGAGGGGGCAGGACATAGAGGATAAGACAGCAAAGGAGACTGAGAAGGAACAATCAGAAGGGTGTAATGAAAACTCAGAGGAGAAGAGGATCCAGGAGGGGAAGGTAATCAACAGTGTCAAATGAAGCCAAGAGAGATCATGAAGAGTGAGAACCAAAATAAGACAATCATGTCTGCTAAGATCCCTGGTAACTTTGGAGAGGGCAGTTTCAGTTTGAGGTCAGAGTGCAAAGGATTGAGGAAAGTAGGGACAAGAAATAGAGACAAGAGAGACCTGGGCATATGTCAAGGTAATTGGGAAAAAAGGAGGTAAGTAAGGAGGGACTGTAGAGTGGGGTAACCCAATAAAGAAGATGGGGGGAAGGGAAGGTCAAAGTCATGCAGCTCAAAGGTCATCTTCTACACAAAATCTCTCCTGATCTCCAGTAGGCAGTGCCCTTTCCCCCCATTATCCTGTATCTATTTTCTATCATGTACTTCCTGCCTATTCGACAGAACGTAAGCTCCTTAAGAATAGGCATTCTTTCTAGTTTTCATCTGTGTTGGCAGCACTTGGCACGTTATCTAGCACATAGTGTTTTCTTATCTGATGTAGAGGAGTTAGCAATGGCAAGAAAACAGTGTAGGGGATGATGTCCAGGGATTCTGAGACAAAGCAATCCATGGGAAAGGGCCCCAATCTTCTCAGTAAAGGAAGAGGTGAGGTTCTCAGCTCTTACTGAGCAGTCTGAGTCAGAGGTTTTAGGAATACTGAAGAGAGTACTGAAATACCTTCTGTGACGAGTGAAACAGGGACTACTGATTAGAGAGGACTGTCTTGTTGCAGTGAGGGTCTAGTTGAGGTTGGATAACATAAATTTGAGGTGTACCCAAACAGCACAGTGGAGAAGGGTAGTGGGGATAATCTAGGGTCAGGGTCTGGCAAGAGATGAGAATAACAGGATAAAAGCACAAGGAACTGAGAGGAAAAGGTGGAGCTGAACTGGTTAACTACAAGCTCAAGGTTGGGAGGGGGAAAAAGTAAAAGGGGAGCAAAAGTCATAACTGCCTGAGGAAAGTCATGAATGATGGAGGGATTCAAGGTCACAAGGAGTTAGAATGCATTTAGGAGGGTGAGACAAGGAAAAATGCTATGATAGAAAAGGGAACATACAGAGGCAATGGTGATAAGGGGGTGACTGAGGTGGGCTGAGGGAAGGGGTCGGTCACTATGGAAGAGTCATTCCAAGGGCACAGTGGAAAAGGCTGAGTAGTTCTGTAATGGAAATTATGGGGGAGGCTTGAGGAGGTAATTAAAGATAAGGAAACTGATTAATCCTGGTGTAGTACCTGACAGAAGTGAGTCAGAAAGCTGAGGAGAGAGAGAAATGGGAAATGGCTGTGCGGTGTACATAAGAGAAAGGGGAACCTCTCTTGAATGGGGTCATGATTGTGTGTGCACACATGCGCATGTAAGAGACTGGGTAACCACAGAAGCATGTGTGTACAGGTAAGATAAAAAATGTATTGTGTGAACCAAGAGTGTACAGGAGTGTGTGCATATGTATAAGATAAGGTAGAGTCAGAGTCAGTGTAATGTCCTGAGAAAGTACTGAGAAGCCCAGTACATAGTAGGTGTTTAATAAATGTTTACAAATTGACTGATCACAGCATTTAACTCAAAGGCTTGTGAGAATCAAGTGAGATAACGTACAGAAAGCACTTGGCAAACCATAAAATGCTACATGCAAGTGGTAGCTGCTCTGTTTCCTCTAATGCAGCTAAGCACTATGTTTTTCACCCAGCAGGCATTTAAAACTTGCTGAATAAGAAAACTATTCCCTATCCATGTGGGCCAGTCAGCCCGCCAACTATTGGGCACAATATGATCCAATGGGAAGTGCCCCAGACCCTGAGCTGGAAGACATGGGTCTGGTCAATGCCTGCCTCTAACCTCCAATCACTTTATCTAGAGGGAGGAGGAGGAGGAGGATGAATCCTCTATAATGCCGTGCCAAGGATGCTCTTCCATGGCAGTTGTGAAGATTCTTATGCCAACTAAAGCACCACAGGCATGTGAAGGTGACAGGCCTCTCCCTCCCACTCACCGGATGATGTCTGTGTATTCCCGGTCCTTCCCTTTGCTGTCTTTCCATTTCCTGTACATCACGGAAGCATCCACGTTGGCTGGTGAGAAGGTATTGGGTTCATTTAGGAGGGAGATCACGCTCAGGAGGATGGTCCTATCCAGCAAAGGAAGATTGGGAAAATTGTACTGAAGTCATTTATTCACAGAGCAACCCAATGCTGAGACACTGCCATGGCCAGCAAGAACCCTTCAGAATGACATGAACCCACCATACCACGGAGGTAGGAAAGTGCCCACCAGAGACAGCTTTTGGGGATGACACAAAGGCCCTAGAGATGAAGCCTCTGGTGGATAAAGGGGATGTTTCATTAATGGCTCAATGGATGAGAAGCAGGGAGGTACAAGAAAAAAAAACTGCTGCATTTGGAGTCAAAGAACTGGGTTCCAATCTCGGTTCTGCAAAACTCACTCCCCGTGTGACTTTGGGCATGTCTCTTCTCTTGGTCTCAGGCTCACTGGACTAGGAAGCCTGAGACTCCATCTCAAATCTAAATCTATGAGGCTAATGGCATATAACAGCTGTGTTTGTGTCTTCAGAGAATCTCAACACTGGAAGGGACCTTAGAGGTAATCTAGTCTAATCTGTATCCTCTACAATATCCTCAAATGGTTGTTCATTTTCCTTGAATACTTCTAGTGAAAGGGAACCAACTACTGTCCAATTCACTTTTAGACAGTTCTAATTAATTATTAATAAGCTTTTCTTTACACTGAGCCTAAGTCAGCCTCTATGAGCTCCACAAGAGCAGACTAGAGCTGTGTTACAGCTAAAGTTTTATTTTCCTTAACGCTTCTGTACACAGTATGCACTTAATGTTTGCTGAATAAGTGGAATGATTGAAACGTTTAAGCCTTCAATGACTACTCTAGTAGTATACTAGAGTACTGGCTATGCATATGAGCTATAGGTCTGGTGAGGATATAAACATTCCCACTGGTGTGTCCATTTTTCTCCCTGTCACTAAATTACTGTTGGACCCTGGGCAAATCACTTCTCTGACGCCCTGTTTTCTGATCAGTAAAACGAGGAGGTTGTCCCCAAATCTTCAAGGTTTCTTTCATTCCTGACCTTCTACAAATCTATAAAATGATGAGGGCCATGGACAGCAGCAACCCATGCTACCTTCTTCTCTCTGTGGGTGCTTCAATGGACCTGAAGTCCATTCCAAAGGCAAGCTTTAGTCTTTGAAGCCCAGTGATTGTTAGGGAAAAGCAGAGAGATGCCAGGTAAACCGATACCCAAAAGCATCTCCTTGGGCCCTCCAACTCACCTTTGGGGAGAACCTCACCTCACTGTATTCTTTCTAAGAGCTACATGGTCATGAATCAATCCCTTCTTCTCAGCGGGATTTATCTCCATTCAGGGGGAACTCACCTGACATTTTGCGTGGGGTTCCATCGCTCAGAGGGAAGCTCTCCACTCTGGGGATCATCTACTGGAGGATGGAGGATTGAGATACAAACATCCCCAGTCTGGTCATATGGAAAGGGAGAGAGGCAAAAAGAGAGAGGAGAAAGAAAGACGGAGAGATTAGTCTCTGTTGTCAGCCCAGAAATTCAAGTCCTCTTTGGGGGGACATGGGTCACATTAATGTGGGAGACAAGGACTTTCCCTCAAATAAACCCTGTTCTTCTCTGGTAGGAAGACAGAGACATTTATATGCCCACAGACCAGGATGGATAGATAGCCCAAGTTAATTTCATCCATCATTTGGCCTGACTTAAGACTCTAGTTACCTGCTTGTCCATATCCATGCTACTTTCAAATTGAAACACCCTCCACCCTGAAACTGGCTTCAGGTCAGACACTAAACTAGTCCAGTCCCAGGGCAAGTGTCAGCTTGCACAAGACAAATAAATGCTTTGGGATATAGCACTAGGCAGTCTCATCTCAGCTCTCCTCTTAAGCCTCAGAGTAAGCATGTGCACAAAGGCGGTCAGCAGATTGCAGACTCTTTGAGGGTGGGGCCCTGCCTTTTACTTCTCTAGTACCCATCAGCATATAACACAGTGCAAGTCATACAGCAGGCTTGTAAATACTTGTCCTGCTGAGTACCCCTGGGGAAGGACTCATAAAAACCTCAGGAATCCCAAGGGGCAGAAACAATCTGGGGCTTACCTCATAGATGTTCGGGTGCCACATTTTGGTGAGGAACCGAAAAGCTGGAGGGGAGTAGGGGTAATCAATAGGAAACTTGAGGCGGGCCTGAGGAGGGAAATAACAGGGAAAAAGAATGAGAAAGGAATGGCAGCATGCTCCCACGTGTCCTGGTAAAGCAGAAAAAGCACCAGCCTTTTCCTTTTCCTGAGTTCCAATCCTTCCTCCAAGATGTTTTCTAGCTGTGTGACTGGCCAAACCAGTTAATGCCTTTGAACTTAGGTTTCCTGATCTTCAAAATGGGGCCAACAACACTGATGATCCTACCTCAGAGGGCAAAAGTGCTTTGGGAACCTTAGAGCATTGTTATTGTTTTTATGCTGTAATTTTGTTGGTACACTGGACTGGGAGTCGGAAGAACCCGAGTTCTAGGTCTGTTTCTGCCACTTAATTATGACTTACTTCAGCAAATCACTTCCCCTTTCTAGTCTGTGGCATGGAATCTGTTACTGATATAGAAGAAGAGAGACCCCTGTCTCAAAAGACAGGTATAGAATCCTTCCCTGCCCTTTTCATGCTAGCTTAAACACAATCTAGTCCCCCTTGATAAAACCTCATTCTTTGTCAGTAACTTCCTTAGAACCTACCTGGTCAGACTCTGCTCTCTGCAGAACTAATTTTGGGCCTCAGACATCCTTCCGGGCAGCTCACAGCCAAGTGCCTATCATTTATTTCTTCCCTGACAAAATTATCATCCAAGTCCCTTCCCTTTTTACCCTTGTGATCAGACCCTGAAGCTCTCTAAGGGCAGGAGTTCCAGACTGGAAGTGTCTGCCAGAAGATCAGCTCATGGCCCCACTTGGCCTTGGTAAGGTAACTCTCTGCCAGCAAACAGCTGGGTTTCTAATGGTCCTTGGAAGGGCCCAACAGGCTTGCAGAAGCACTTTTTTGTCCAAGAACTTTAAAGAGGTCTAGAGGGATTTTGATTTAAGAAAATTCACTTTCGCCTGTTGGCTATGAGCTATTGAGCATAAGTCTCTGATGTAACCTGTGCCAGTGTGTTGCAAAACTTTTGTGATGACACCTTTGTTGTCTTCCTCATTGGCTGACCAGTTGGTGAAGCAGGTAAACAGGAAGTACAACTCAGAAGTTTTTGTTTATTGGAAGCTGCTTAGGTTGGCCCGGCCCTGAATTCCAGCTGCTTGAAATACATATGAATAAGTCAAGAGACTCTGTGCCTAGATGTTGACCAGGAAATGGCACCTTTCTTTGTGATAAAGGACAATCACATATTTCAAGGAGAATCATTTTACCCAGTGATAAACCCTCAAAGGCATACAGCTGGATGCCAAATCACCTCCAGTAGTGCTTCCTGTCCCCAAGTTCTGTGAACCTCTTTTGGAAAAGTTAAACACAGGGAGTCAGATCATGGCCACTAGTTTCCAACTTTCTTACAAATATAACATCTCAACTCTCAACCCTGATTTCAGATTCAGAGAACAAAGTTGGTTAGTTCTTGAGGCTGAGAGGTTCTGAAAGAAGCAGTTTTTGAGAAGACTATAACAACAGACAAAATAAAGTGGCATATACCCACCTAGGAGAGATTCATCCTATCCTATCCTTACCAAAAAAGCATATCTAGAGTTGAAGAAAAAGGAATATAATAATAGGTATACCCATCCCTTCTGAATCAGGGGTCCTAAGCTATCCTGATTGAGACCCTCTAGCAGACCCATTCTAATCAGGGTTCAGGATGAAAACTGGTGACCTATCTCCAAAGAGAATGTCAGAATAATTTCCTAAGAACAAAAAGGTATGTGACTTTGGACAAGTCCCTTCTCAAATAAAGGCTGGAAGACCTTTCACTTGGTATGATTTATAACATTCTAATACATTCCAGATACAGGGAATTCTTAAGAAATTCTTATTTCTTAAGCACTTACTCTGTGCCAAGCACTGCACTGAGTCAGGGGGATACAAAAAGAGAAGCAAAGGCAGTCCCTGTCCTCAAGGAGCTTACATTCTAATGGAGAAGCAATAAACACAGGGCAATCAATGTCCAGAGAGTTCCATGGATAGTGACTGAGGGTGGTGAGTAGTAGATTGACACAGCCCATCCAGGAACAACAGCAGAGCTGATTTGAACATGATTCAGAGTCACATTGAACTATATGTGAGCTAATTCTAAGATTCTCTCTCTGGGTCTGTTCTCCCTTCTCTGTAAAATGAAACATGATCTTTTAAGGTGCCTTTTCCAACTCAATCTATGAACTTGTATGAAATCCATGGAACTGACCCAGGAGACAGTGTTTAATAGGAACAACAAACAATAGATTATTGTACAAAACAATAGATAGAGAGACATCAGCAAAGGCCACAGGTAGGATTTTGGGTTATTCACTGGATCAAAGGTAGAGCTGCCTAGCTATGTCCCACATTCAGCTGCTTCCTAGCATGTAAAAATAGCTTCCTCAGAAAAAGGTTAAACAGTTCACCATCTCTAAAGAGGGCAAGCTTTTCAGCACAAACACTGGTTCCATTCCCCAAAAACAATCCCCTCTTCTGTGGAAAGATGAAAAAACTGGCCCTAAGTTCACAGGCCCAGTTCAGGTTAGCATCCCAGAGTTCACATCCTGAGTTCCACCCTAGGTCCTTTAGACCTCACCTCAAACCAAAAACAAACACCAGGCACAGTGGCCTGTGAGACTTCTGGAATTACAACCTTTACAAAACTGGCAGCTGGGCCCCTGGTCCATTGGGTAACAGCCGTTAAAAGATTAGCACAATAATGCAAACACAGACATCTGCCTTGCCAGCACCAGCTTTCCCCTTGCCTGCCACCCCCAGAACAGCCTCATTGATCTCTTGTGGTTTCTCTCAGTTGATCTGGCTCAGTCAGTTTCAACCTGCACTCTGGGCCAAAGCAAAACCAGGATACCTTGGAACTATGGGGGAAGGGAAGTAGCTTTGCAATCAAGACAAGGGTGTGAAAGCCTGTCCATGCTCAGAGAAAGACATTTTAATAGATGGTTCTGAACTTGGTCCATGAAACCAGGGCTGACCTCTCATCTGGTAATCCTACTCCATTTCTCATCTAGACATCTGCACTGCTGCTCCCACCTCCCCATTTTTTTAGATGGGGGCCAAAATGGGATAGAACAGAAGCAGAGTGAATAAAACTTAAGCCATTAGGAATTATAACATTCCTGGTGATAAACTATTGCCCATAAGAACATGAAAAAAATTAAGGTTGCCAAAGTCCCAAAGCTTAGGTCTTCAAGAACAAACATTTACTGAACTGAATTTGCTGGCCTTAGGACCAGAGGAACAGAGGGAATGGAAAGTCTATTTTAGGGGGCAAGTATAAGTCCTGACTTTTCTTTGTAAAAGCCCAGGATGTTAAAATCCTTATCAAAGGTCCCAAGGAAAAGCAAATTTCCCCCAGAAGAGTCTGTCTATCTGGGGGCCAATAAAGCAGCAGATCTCTGCACAGGGGCTAAAGTAGCAACAAGGTCCTGGTTGGGAAGTGACATGGACTTGAGAGGTTACTAAGTTCCTCTATGGGGTGCATCTATAAGGGGATACCTTTTATGAGCTAGCCTGTCACAAATGGGATTGGGGAGGGTGAACCCTCAACTCCTGAAATGCCAGTGTGGCTACTCCCAGTCATTTTCTGGTTTGCCTGGGCAGCCTGTGATGCTTTCCTTGGAAGACACTAGGTAACAACAGCCTTCTGGGTCCAGCAAGCAGACAGAAAGCATGCTTCCAACTCAGCTCCAAAGGAGCCTCCTCCCCCAGCCAGACTCTGTGTTCCCCAACAATAGGGCACTCTGCACTCCACTAGCTCCAAAGGACACATGAGGGACTGGAGAGCTGCTATATCCAGGGCTCTTTGTTTCCTCTGGGGAGGGGAGAAGAATGGGAAAGGGGAAAGCAGGGTAAGGAGCATGAAGACAGCAAGGTGGGGCAAAAGAAATCCAGAATTAATGAAAGGGCATCACAGCACAACCTCCTAAATGAGGACAAGGAAAAGTATCCTTTTCTTTGAGGGCTAAAGAGGATAGAGAAAAAATACTATCAGGAGGGGGGGTAGTGATTTAGGAGTGAGGAGAAAAAAGATGAATGAATGGATTTGTCCTGGGGACACATGGTAAAGGATAGGAAAATTAAGCTTGGGGAGGGGGAAGTAAGAGAGGTGATTCATATGTATACCCTGGGGACAATTTTTTGGGGGGTTTGGAGGGACAATTAAAAATAAAGGAAAGTGATTACTCCTGGTATAGCACCTGAAAAAAGTGAATCAGAAAGCTGAGAAAGATGTATGTGAGTGGTAAAGAAGACATACACCTGGGAAATGGCTGTGGGGAACCTCATTTGAATGGGGTCATGTTTGTGTGTGCACACATACCCATGTAAGACATGGAGTAACCACACAAGCGTGTGAGAGTGTGTGTGTGTGTGTGTGTGAGAGAGAGAGAGAGAGAGAGAGAGAGAGAGAGAGAGAGAGAGAGAGAGAGAAAATGTGTATAAGATATGAAAATCTACTGGGTAAACCAAGAATGTACATGAGGAGTGTGTGCATGTGAATAAAATAAGGGAATGTAGTGTGTTTCTATACGAGACAGGGGAACTTAGTGTGATGTGCGTCTAAGAGAGAGGGGAACCATGTGTATATATGGGTGTATGTAAAAGATAGAGGAATTCTAGGACATATAAATGCTGGAAAAATCTAGTCTTTGTATATAATACATAGGACAACCTATTCTCTGTGTACATGTGCTATGTGTAAGAAATGATGAAATTGCTGGTGTGTTTGTATGTAAAAGATGGAAGTATCTATCTTGCCTGTGTGTGCATGTGTGTAAGAGATGAGAGAATCCATCCTGTGTGCATATAAGATGGGAGATCTATCATGCATGTGTGTAAGAGATGGGAGAATCTATTCTGTATGTGCATGTAAGGGAAAATATCATGCAAGTGTGAAAGAGATAAGACAATCTATTGTGTGCTTGTGTAAGAGATGAGAGATCATGCATGCGTGTATAAGAAATGAGAATCTATCATGTGTGTGCATGTAGAAATCTATTCTATATATGAGATAAAGATGAAAATATATTGCATGTATGGAGAATCTAGCATGTATGTATGTGAGACTAACATATACAAAAGAACATATTATAAGGGAAAGGTAGACACATAACATAATTGTTTATGTTGTATATATGTGGATTCTATCAGGTACGTATGTGTGTTGTTGTGTCTAGGGAGAATCAATCACCTGGGTGGATAGAAAATCTATCTTGTGTATGTTGGAGAATACCATGTACATGAGGGCCTATGTATATCTGGGAAAAATCTATTGAGTGTGTGTATAGATGGGAGACTATCATCTTTCTTTTGTGGGAGAATCTTCTTTTGTGTGAACATGAATAAGATGTGAAAATCTATTACAATGCTTGTGAAAGAGACAGGAGAATCTATCATGGAGTAGGCACGTGTGTCTCTACAGTAGTACGTATATGTAGACTGTCATGTGAGAATGTGCTATATATACACACGTGTAAATGTGTGAGAATTTATTCTTTGTGTGTTCATATATATGGGAAAGATTTGGCCTGCATGTGTGTGGGAGGGGGGAAAGGGAGAAAAAGAATCTACCTTGCCTGTGTCTGCAAGTGTGTTATAGAATCCAGTCTCCATAAACACAAAAGAGAAGATAATCTATCTTGTATATATGTATGTATGTATGTATATGTATATAAACATATATGTATAAATAGAGAAGGGAGGTTTAATCAACCCTTCACAGGAAAGAAATGCTAAGAATCTACCATAGGAGGATAAAATAAAAAAGAATGGGAACCAATCATCATGTGTGGTGTGTGTAAAAGAAGGTGGGAAACTATATATATATATATAGGGACAGGGTAAAAAGGCAGAAGAACCTGCCATTGGGTGAAATGGGAAATCTACAAAGGAGGGGATAAGAGATGGGGAAATCTATCATGAGGAGTGGTGGTAAGAGATGGGGGAACCCACCTGGTGGGGAGATAGAGAATCTACTATGGGGGAGAATAAGAGACGGGGAATCTTCCTTGGGGGTAACAGATGTGAGAATCTACTGTGGAAGGTAATACATGGGGAAACCTACCATGAGGAAGGGGGCAAGAGATGGAGAATCTACCATGGTGGGGGGAGATGGGGGAACCTTACCATATGCGGGGAAAGAGATGGAGAATCTATTACGGGGGAGGACAAAAGATGGGGGAACTTACCATGGAGGTGGGATAAGAGATGGAGAATCTGGGAGAAGGGTAATAGACTGGGGAATCTACCATGGGAGGGGTAAGAGATGGGGAGTCTATCATGGGGCAGGATAATAGATGAGGAATCGGGGGGGTGGGGGTAATCGATGGGGAATCTAGCATGGCACGGGGGGCAGAGCTGGGGAACCTACCACGGCGTGGGGGGGAGGCAAAGGAACCCCACGGGGTGGCCGGGTTCTCCGGGGCCTGGCTCCCATGTAAGAAGTCGGGCTGCTCCCTGCCTTACCTTGAAGTAGCCGCCCTCGTAGTAGGTGTTGGGGGGCCCGAAGATGGCCACCTCCCAGTTGTACAGGTCGCCCTCGTCCACCAGGGTCACCCGGAAGCCCTCGACCGGCTCCTCCTGCAGCCCCTTGAGCTCCAGGAGCAGCGCCTTCTGCGAGCTGGGCACCAGCGGCCGGGCCATGGCGCAGGAGGCGGAGGCAGTGGCAGCGGCAGCGGCAGCGGCAGCAGCGGGAGTCAGGGAGGCGGCGGCAGCGGTGGCGGCGGCGGCGGGGGCCGAGGTCGAGGGGCCGGGCTGGGCCGCGTCGGGGGAACTAGGCCGCACGGCCGCCCCGGACTCGCGTGACGGGCCGGGCCGAACTCTCTGGGCAGGGGGGGAGGAGGAGCCGCCGCCGCCACTGCCGGGAGCCGCCGCCTCCGAGCCCTGAACCCCCGAGCGCTCCACTCGTTCTGGATCCCCGCTCCCCCCCCAGCCCAGCCCAGCCCGGCCCCCCGCTCCGCCTTCTCCTCCCCCTGCCTCGCCCTCCCTTCAGCCCGCCCTCAGCCGCCGCCTCCTCCTTCTTCTACTTCCCCTTCCCCTTGTCTTCAGGCCGCTGCCCGCGCGGGGCACGCCGGGAACTGTGGTCCGCTCCGGCCCGCCGGCGGCGGGGCGCCTGCGCCGGGCTGCCCGCCTGTCTGCCTGCCCGCCCTCCCGCTCTGCCTGTCTAGCCCTCCTGCTCTCCTGACTATTTCTGCCCGCGCCTGCGCCTGCGCCTGCGCCTGCGCCACCCCGTCGGCTACCGCGAGCCCGTTCCCCCCCCTCCCGACCGGCCTATCCTAGGGGGAGAGGAGAGGGGGGCCGAGCGCGCAAGCGCGCCTCAGCCGCGATTGGGTTTCGCCCCCAGGCCGAGGCCGCAGCCGCCCCAGCCGGGACTACAACCCCCAGACACCTCTGCTGGGGGGGGAACGCAGGGACGGGGGGCTGCTGGGATGGGTAGGCGTTGGAGCCCGTGGCGGCCCGTGTGGTTGGGTTTGTTGTTTTGTTTTGTTTTGTGTTTTTTTTGTGACGTCCTTCACCCCCTCACCTGAATTGGTGAGGGCGGGGCTCGGGTAGTAGGCGAGTAGGGACGGGGCACAGGGAAGCGGGTCAGCTCAGCTGGGCCGGACCCTGGGCCCATCCGACCCAACAAACTTTTTTTTTTAAAGAATTTATTATGAAGGAACAGGGCGTGTTTGTCCGGGAGAGGAGAAGGCCGGGGCTGGAGATTTTGCAAGGCTTGAGGCAGCCGCCGAGTCCAGCTTGGCCCTGGAGGTCGGCTCTCGAGGCAGCAGACCTGCCAGGGCCGGGGGCGGGCCGGGGAGGGGGTCCGGGGGGGAGGAGTAGTGGTGGGAGGGGGGGGTGGCCCCCGCCAGTAGAGAGCTCCCCGTCCCTAAGAGGCTTCCAGAGAAGCCGCGCGGTGCTGCACGCGCGCAGTAGGGGGTCCCGGTTCAGACCGAGCCCAGGCTAGGTCTAGGTCCCCGCCAGCCTCCGCCCGAAGGCTGAGCCTGGTTAAGGACTGGGCTGGGGTGAGGACGAGCCACCCTCCTCCAGCCCTCCGGCCCAGCTGAGAAGCATGCCCCGCAGCCCGCACGCGGGACGCACGCACGCGCGATTCCGTGCGGTGACTCGGGCGCCCGAGGCTGCTGGAGGACAGGCTTTTGTGCTGTTGTCTCGGGCTGCCCAGCGCGGGGCCTGCCCGGCACGTAGCAGGCGTGCAATTGGAATGGGGCTGTTTGCTTTGGCAGCGGGCGCTCGCTCGAGGAGGACGTGCCAGGGTGCCCTTGGTTTCTGGGCTGGGACACACATCCGGAAGGATGCGTGCAGGGGAGGGGGGGCGGGGCTGTGCCCAAGCATTCTTGTCCTTGGTGCCTGTTGACCCACTGCTGAGGACTTCGCTCCAGTGCTGATGACCCCTCTCTCTATAAAGTATCAGTCATCAGTGCTTCCCCCAGTGTAAAAGGGCCTTTGCTGTAGCACTGATGAGGTCTCATGCACTGCAGTGTGAACTCCCTTTCATTTTATTTTTATGCCCCCTTGAACGGGGGAGATGCCAGCACTGCCAAAACAGGTCTTCAGAGCGGGTCAGCCAAGACAGGCTGGTAATACCCACTACATGTGGCAAAATAAACAAGCCGTCCCTCTGCCCTAGCGCAGTGCATTCAGGCAGAGGGAATGAAGCCACTGTTTGTGGGTCCCTTCCTCCCTTTGGGCCTCAGATCAGCATGGTCTGGGTGTGGAGAGGACACAAGCCTTAGAATCAGCAGAGACTTGGATTGGAACCCCACTTGCCAATGAGTTGTATCACCGTGGTTGTCCAAGGGACTAAACTTTTCTGAGTCTCAGTCTGTGAAATAGGGATAATGAAATCCATAGTACTTATCTCACAGGGTTATCTAAAGGATCATATAATACGTAGAAATATGTCCACCTTAATGGCCTGTACAAATGACAATTATTGTTTCCTCTTCTGTAAAATGAGGTAGTTGGTTTCTAAGGTCCCTTCCATCCTGAACACCCTTGGTTCTGCAAATAAATGCAACAAACTCTTTTATCCAAAAGAAAGAGGGGATGATCCTCCCTCCTTGGGGGTCTTCAAGCAAAGGCTGGAAGAGGCCTTACTGGGTTTGCTAGAGAGAGAATTAATGCTTCTGCCTGAGTTAAACTAGTTGGTGCCTTCCAGCTGAGATTCTGAGATTCAGTACCTGGCCAGTATAGGGGGAAAGACAAAACAGAGACAAGAGGTGACTGATGAATCATCTTTCTCCTGCCCTTGGAAACTTACAGCCTCGGCACCTTGCACATGAACATGGTAAGATTACGTGAGAGGGCAAGAGGTAAATAACCTCAAGACAAGAAGGGAGGAATTGTCACAAAGCCGGATATGATTCACTGGAAGATGAACTTGGTGGTGGTGTAGGAGTTCAGGAAGGGGGAAATCAAGGAAGGCTCAGCAAAGGAGGTGGTTTTCAGCTGGGCCTAGAGGGATTTGGATAGGTTGAGCATGTGGGAAGGCAGTGGAGGAACATTCTGAGAAAGAGGAAGGGGAGATTGTCTAGAGGTGGACAGCGTGTTTTAGAGGCTGGTAATAAACCAGTCTGACTGGAACAGGAAGATTCCTCAGAGGGAGGCAGGGGAAGATAAGTTGGGTAGATGGGTTTTTTTTATTGTTTGTTTGTTTGTTTTTAATAAGGCAGTTGGGAGCTATTGAAGGTGTCTGAATAGAAGAGGGACATGTTTTGAGAAAATATTTCTGGATCTATGAAGAATGACTTGGAGGGACAGAGATCAGAAGCAGGGAGGCCAGTAGTTCATAATGAGAGAGGATGAGGAGAAGGGTATTTATAAAATGCATACTATGTACCAGGCACTATGCTAGGCACTTTAAAAATATTATCTTATTTCTCAATGGGTGGGGAGGGATGGGAGGGAAGGAAAGAATTTGGAATTTTTAAAAATTGTTTAAATGAATGTTAAAAATAATATTTCTAAAAGAGACATTTGATCTCACAACAATTCATTTCATCCTCATAACAATTCTGTAAGGTAGGTACTATTTTTATCCTCAGTTTTTCTGACTCTTCATGACCCCATTTGGGGTTTTCCTGGCAGAGATACTGGAGTGGTTTGCCATTTCCTTCTTCAGCTCATTTTACAGAGGAGGAAACTGAGGCAAACAGGGTTAAGTGACTTGTCCAGGGTCACACAGCTAGTGAGTGTCTGAGGCTGGATTTGAACTCAGGAAGATGAGTCTTCCTGATTCTAGACCCAATACAATGTCTACTGTTCACTACCTAGCTGTCCATTTTACAGATGAGGAAACTGAAGCAGACAGAGGTGATGTAACTTGCCCAGAGTCACACCTAATTGAGCTCAAATTTGAACTCCGGTCTTCTTGCCTCAAGGTCCAGTGCTCTAATAACCTATGATGATCTAGCCCCTTCCATGCATTATTTCAATTGGTCCTCAAGATAGTCCATGAAGCCTGTATTGCAAGTTATCCTTATTTTATAGAGAAGGAAACTGAAACTCAGCAAAGTTAAATGGCTGGCCTAAGGTCACACAGGTAGTAAGTGTCAAGAGGCAGAATTTGAACTCAGATCTTTCTGACTCCCAAGTCTAGCACTCCAGCTACTATGTCACATTGTCTTTTGAGAGGAGAAGTGTTGAGGGTTTGGAATCAGCAGGACTTGGTGATGGATGAGATGTGAAGAAGAAGAAGAAAGAGGGGGCAAGCTTGGGTGAATGCAGTGGCTGGAATAGAAATAAGCACGTTAGGAGGAAGAGCTGAATTTGGATTTTAGACAATGATTGAAGGGGCCAGTAAGAAGGCAGAGCTGTGCAAGATGTAGTTAAAGCATGCAGGAATGTAGCTCTGGATAGAGGCAGGAGCTGGTTGGGCCACAGCTCTGTGTCACCCAATATAGGGGATAGTTAAAAATAAGGGAGATTGTAAAGGGAAAAGGACCCATATGGACCAAAATATTTATAGCAGCCCTTTTCGTTGTGGCAAAAAATTGAAAGTTCAGGGGATATCCATGAATTGAGAAATGGCTGAACAAATTGTGGTATACGAAGGTAATGGAATACTACTGTTCCATAAGAAATGGTGAGCAGGTAGATTTCAGAAAATTCTGGAAAGACTTACAAGAACGGATGCTGAGTGAAGTGAGCAGAACCTGGAGAACGTTGTACACAGTCATAGCAACATCGTGTGATGACCACGTTTGATAGACTTCACTCTTCTCAGCAACATACTGATCTAAGACAATTCCAAAAGACTCTTGATGGAAAATGCTACCGACATCCAGAGAAAGAACTCTGGAGTCTGAATGCAGACTATTCTCTCCCTTTTTAAATTTTTTCTTTCTTTTGGATTTTCCTTTTTGTTCTGATTCTTCTTTCACAATATATCTAACATGGAAATGTGTTTAATACGGTCATACCTCTATCAGATTGCTCATTGCCTTAGGGAGTGGAGAGGAGAGAGGAAGAAGAAAAAAATTTGGAACTCAAAATCTTATGAAAGTGATGTTGAAAACCATCTTTACATGTAATTGGAAGAAATAAAATACTACTAAGTGGGGAAAGTACTAAAAAGAGTAATAAAAATATCTTAATAAAAAATAATGAAGGAGACTGTCAAAACATAGAATGTGGAGAGACAAGGGTCTCCATAGCATTCGCAGAATCTCGGAGCTGGAAAAGATCTTAGAGGCCATTTGGCTAATCCATTCATGAACAAATGCAATCCAAGCCAACAAACATTTATTAGGTGCCTGGTGTGTTTAAGACCGGTACCCTACTAAGCATGGGGAATAATGAAAGACAAAACAACCACAACAAAATAAAAAACAGTCACAGTCCTCAAGAGGCTTATATTACACTTGAGGAATCTGTAGGATCCAAGCCCTTGACCTCAGAGGCCATCTGGATCCAAGCTCTAGGATCCAAGCTCTAGGATCCAAGCTCTAGCATTGGAATTGACCTCAGAGGCCATCTGGATCCAAGCTCTAACATTGGAATTGATCTCAGAGGCCATCTGATCTAAATCCTTTATTTCGCTGGAAATTGAAGCCCAGAGAGGTGACAAGTGACTTGACCAGTTTCACATATTCAGTCACATATTAGTAGCAGAAAAGGGATTCAGACTCATGCCCTCTGACTCTTACCTGGTGCAGCTGGGTAAGTACATATATGTGAGAGATGGAATAGGAGAGTCCCTGATCAATTTGGAGAGTTCCCCAATCAACTTGATGAAGTGGGGAGGGGGCCTTGTCCTCTGGTGGCTTTGCTGAAAGGACCTAGAACTCCTGATTGGTGATACTGAGGCTGCTTCCAAAAAGAACTGGGTGGCACTCAGGTGGACAGACTTTTCAGAGGCGCTGTCCCACTCTGGTGTATAAAGGGAGTTGAAAGACCAGCTCATTCTCTTTTACAGGGGCTTTCAGTTTTGCCTTCTCCTATTGGGAAGAAAGACAGTAGGGTGCTTTGCCTCTGGCAGGTAGGGAATTCTGTGATATACACAGTACTAGGTTCCCATACTCCTCAGACTTGTACCTTTACACCAGGTCTAAAAGTGGCTGCACTGAGGCAGAAATATGTGGGAGTTGAATGACTTTGCAGGCAGGTTGAGAATTGAAAGATCTTAAGGGTGGACTTCTTGTCCCAAGAGGTGGTAGCAATGAGGGTACTGACAGATTTCCTGCAAAAGCACATGTTAAAGGAAGACATATGTGCATGCTCACTCAGCCTAAGAGGACTCGGTTCATGGACATTGGTCTGAAACACTAAACTCCAGTGTGGAGAGTGAGTGGCCAGATGTGAGGATTTTGAATTATTTAGGGAAGCTATATACTGGAATCTGATAACCTTGTCAGAGAAGGGAGATTTCCTGGTCAGCATCAGTCTTAAAATTTGTTTCATGGGCAACAACATGAAATCCCAAAATTTTCCTACATTTGAGTTTTTGAATCACTGGAAAGAGAACATTTCTTGATACAGTGTGCTCCTTGGAAAATGAAGTGGATCACACACGTAATTACTGAGCACTTACTCTGAGGGCAAATCCAATCAATTATATGAGGGGAGTGCAGGCCCAGAGGAAACACAACAAGCATTCAACAGCCCAAGGTATATTTGCATCTTATCTATGAAGGATGACATGGAGGGAAAAAGACCAGAACCAGCTAGTATGAGACAAGATGAGAAGGGGAAAAGGCAGGGAATATACATTTATATGCCGTTAACTGTGTGTCAGGCACTGCACTTTGTGAGTTTGATCCTCATTTAATGCTCACAATGACCCTGGTAGGCAGGTGCTGTTATTACTTCCATTTTATATTTGTGTATAGTTATATAAGTATAGCAGGAGCTGAAGCAGACAGAGGTTAAGTGTTTCGAGGAAGTCAGAGAGGGAATCTGTATCACCAGGTGACACACTAAGTCTGAGAGGGGCTGTCCAGAGTCCTGTGGGAGGCTTATGGATCCATTGTCATGTCAAAGGGCCTCTGTGACAATATTCTCCCACCAAGTTCAATTTTCAATTGAGGGGAACTAATGGGCTATTGGAGTATGTGTTTCAGGATCCATTTCTGGGCTTCTGCAAGTCCCGGGCAGTCTTCTGTGCTCTGTGTTCTGCATTGCCAGCTTGAGTACCTGTACAGAAAACCTGTACAGGTTTTCCCACGTTTGGAAAAACTGTAATATTAATTAGATCTTCCCCGACCATTAATAGGCTTCAAGTACCTTTTGTTAAATTTCTTTCAAGGCCCTGGGTCAGAGGGTCCTGCCCTCTGGTTCTGAAAAGTGTATAAATACTCTGAGGTGAGGTTTTACTTTGGAGCTTACTCACTGGAAGTGTTTGGTGGGATAAGACTATAGGCAACCATTAGGTAGCCCCCTGGCTTTGAAAACCCAGATGTTGGTGCTTCTCTCTCTGGTAACAATGTGTGTATGGTTAGACAGTTATCTGTCTGTTGATCTGTGGTGTATGTGTTCACAGTCAGTCAGCTGGAAGCCCTATCTGTTAATCTTTGTTTCTCTGTTGTATTTTCTCTGAAGTTCAGGGTGCTCACTTTTTCCCCTGAACTAAGTGTGCTTGATTAAAGTGATTCTTGACCACTCAAAAGTTGTTTTCCTTTTAGAAAAGCAGATCTAAGAACCTGTGAAGCAGGCCCTTCTGTGTATGTTGGGGTCCCTGCTGATACAAGAATCTAAACCTGAGCTCAATATAAACTATATTTAAAGCTTTTCCTGGAATAACTCCTAGGATGGGTGATGAACCAAAGAGAGACCCTTTTTCAGGAGGAAGTAGAGGTTCAGACCTTAGTATTAATGGAGCCCAGTCTACGTGAGCTGAGAATCTTGGGACTGGGTAAGTGATGGGGAGGGGAATTCCAGGTCACAAGTTACAACAAAACTTTGATTAGGGAGAGAGTATATCTAAGGGGACCAAGAAACAGCTGTCTGTTTAAAGGTAGCACATGAGCTGAACAAAGCAATGGCTCCTAAGAGGAAGATGTAGGGAGAATCCTAGTATTGGTTCCCTCCTCTTTGGGCAAAGCCAAGCATCACAGTTTTTAGAAAGACATTAAAGGAAAGTGGATTTGCCCCTTCGTCTTAACATTTAAAGCTTTCCACAGCTTGGTCCTTTCCTATCTTTCCGAACTTCTTAGGAATGCCTTCCCTCCAGGTCCTCAACAGTCTAGCCATGCTAGCCTGCTTACTAACTCTCACATAGGATGGGCCTTGGACTTGGAATGGGCAGCTAGATGGTAAACTGGTTAGACTGTTAGCTCTGGAGTCAGGCTTTTTTTCATCATGGCTTTCTGGTAGACCAATAATTCTTAGATTTTTTTTTTCTCCTGGATCTATTTTCCAGGTCAGTTGTTTTTCCAATGAGATATTTTACATTTTCTTCTATTTTTTCATTCTTTAGATTCTGTTTGACTGATTCTTGATGTCTTATAGAGTCATTAGCTTCTATTTGCCCAATTCTAATTTTTAATAGGTTGTTTTCTTCAGTTAACTTTTGTATCTCCTTTTCCATTTGTCCAATTGTTCCTTTTAAGGAATTATTTTCTCCAGTTAGGATTTGTACTGCCTTTTCCATTTGTCCAATTTTCCTTTTTAAGGAGCTGTTCTCTTCAGTGAATTCTTTTCTCATATTTTAAAAATCATTGGCCAGTTTTTCTTCTACTTCCCTAATCTGACTTTTAAAATCCTTCTTGAGCTCTTCCAAGAATGTGCTTTGGGCTTGACACCAGTTCTATTCCCTTCTGAAGTTTTAGATGGGAGTACAGTCTCAATGCTGACCTCTTTGGTATTTGTGTTTTGGTCCTTGTCCCCATAGAAAGATTCTATTTTCTTTTCTGCTTTGCTTCTTGCTCATGATGATCACCCTTTTCCAGACTTTTAAAATGGATCTCTTTTAGGGCACAGGGGGCTCTGTCCCACGGTCCCTGTGCTTAGAACTTGAGGCTTTGTGTATTGTGGCCTCTGGTTTTTTCAACTAGAAACTAAAATGCTGCAGCTTACCTGGTCCTGAGCTGCCTAGTGTGCCAAAGCAGAGGCCTGGTGAAGTTTTTCTGAGTTTCTTCACAGTTACCCTGGAGCTAGCTTCAGTAAATGTGGGGGAGGGGTGGTCTGGCCACAGGAAATCTCCTCTGCTGAGCTAGAACATAGGCAAGCTTAATGGTTGGGGAACCTGTCTACACTACTGTCTTCTCCATTCCCCTGGCTGTGCTGAGGCTGAGGCACAGCTGGCTCCATCTCCCTGGGGCTTAGGATCTCCTCCAGGTTCGCTGAGGTGGGGCTGTCTGGGACAGCTCCAGTCCTACACTGGTCCCCTTCAGCCACAGTGATTTTCCTAGCCTCATGGGCTAAGAGATTGCTTACCCTTCAGCTGATCCCATTGTTCCAGGATTTTTCCTGGGGAAAGGTCAACAAGGGGAGGGGGATAGCATTTACCAATCATGCTGCCATCTTGGCTCCTGGAATTTCAAGTAGGTGACTTACAGACATTTAATCTGCCAGGTGATAGTCCCAGGAGAGGCTGCTGCAGTTACGTGGGGTTCTGTGGTTCTCTATCTCTCACTTCCCCTGGACTCCTGCTCTGAGCTGATATGTTTGAGAATCTGCACTGCTGCTGCTTCAGACCACCCAGGGCTTCCTGCTCAGCTTTGCTATGGCAGATCCACAATGGTATAGCCTGTGCACTGAGCATTCCTCCAGCCTCATGCAACAGATCCTTCCCTGCAACCTTCCAGGCTGTCCTGGGTTGGAAATCTACCACACTCTGACTCCTATTGTATTCTGCCACTCTAAAATTTGTTCAGATTCTCTTTTCAGAGTTATCTGAAGGAGTTTGTCTTAGAGCTTAGGCAGGTATGAGTACGAGCTCTCACTCTGCCATCTTGGCTCCACGCTCTCTAGCCCTGCAGTCAGGAAGATTCATCTTCCTGAGTTCAAATCTGATCTCGGATACTTACTAGTTGTGTCACCCTGGGCAAGTCACTTAATCCTGTTTGCCTCAGTTTCCTCAACTGTCAATTGAGTTGGAGAAGGAAATAGCAAGTCACTAGCATCTCTGCCAAGAAAACTCCAAATGGGTCACAAAGTATTGGACATGACTGAAAAATTGCTGAACAACAACAATAAACTTGGAATGCTCTACATTCCCTTGTTATGTCCTGGTTTCCTTCAAACTTTGGACTCTGTGGGATACCTTTTTCTGATTTCCTCATCAGTTAATGTAGATCCCCTTCCTCCTTGAATACACACACATACATACATATGTACACACATACACACCCTTTTATGTTTATCTATCTTGTTTATATCTCTTTATGTACATCTTGGTTCCTCCATAGCGTAAGTTCCTCCAGGGCAGGGATTGCTTTTTATTTTGTGTCTCTAGTATCTAGCACACTGTCACAGAGTAAACAATAATAAATACTTATTGATTGATTGATTGGAAGCCATCTTTTCTCTGGATAACTTGGCTTGTTGGGGGAGAGTAAGGCAGGGAGGCCCCAAGGGATGGGCATAGTTAAACAACGGCCAACCTGCAGCCAGACACACTGAACTGGGGCAGTGTTGACTCAATCTTGGCTTGGCACACCTGAATGTTCCTCCCCTTTTCTGATTGTTTGCAGAACTGATTTAGGCAAGTTCCCATCTGTAATCCCTTTTCTTCCCTTTTTTCCATCTACCAGCAGCTGGGAGGAGGTTTGAGAGTAGAAATGATCAGACAACACAATTTCTTCACAACTTTGCTCTGTGACAGCTTTGATTCGTTGTGCTGTGTTTTAATAAATCATGTGGCCACTAAAAAATCCGTCTTCGCAGTTTTATGAATTGGTTCAGCTGACTTAAGCTGACTATAGATTGGTTCACATTTCCCAAGATGCAGGGTAGAGACTGAGTCCTGAACTGAAGTTTCTATAATATTAATTTATCCGAGTGATATTCCATTACTTTTTCTCTAGGCTAAATGATGATGCCAGCTGGTTTATTATTGTGACAGCTTACAGATGAGCACCTGGTGCTCAGCAACAGGGCTAGTCCAGCCATTGGGAAAGTCAATGGACACTCCTTACTCTGATGAAATCAGTAGGGAAGTGGAGTGAGAGAAGAGCCATCTGCTGGTTAAATCATGTATCACACTTCCCAGTCGACTAAACTAATCCACAGACTTCTTTGTCAGAAAATAGGGAAATCAGTCTGGTATGGATAACTATTACTACTATACTAGCTACCAAATTTACAGTTAGGGCACATCACCTGTCCCATATCCAAAACGGACCTTGTTTTTTACCTCTAAATCTGTCCATGCTCCAAATTGCCTCATGTCTATTTAGGGGACCACCGTTCTCCCAGGTCTTTTCCCCCGCACACAGCCTCCCTCCCATATACAATCTGCCACCAAATCTTGTCAGTTCTGCTTCCCTCTGCATTGTGGCCTGGAAAAGACAGAAATTATTTCTGCCCTTCCACATTGATTTTATGCATTTTTTATGTCTAGCACAGGATCAATTTTTTTTTCTATCAAGGTACTATGTGATGCTGAGATATAGATAGATATGTAGATGACAGATGGATAGATGGATGAGTGGGTGGATGGATGCATAAATAGGTAGGTAGATATGTAGACAGACAGATAGATAGATGATAGATAAATTTATATATTTTTCTTTAATATCCCCACTTGGAAATTATCATAAATCTTTCAAATTTTATTTTTCTGGTAACCTCTTCAGCTCTATATTTTCCTTCTTTATCTATTAGAATTATCTAGCTCTATAAAATAAATATTAAAAAATTTTCTACAATAATTTTCTTAGGCAGCTAGGTGTCACAGTGAATAGAGTACTAGGCATGGTGTTACAAAGATGTGAGTTCAAATCTAGCCTCTGGTACTTACCTAGCTGTGTGATCCTAAACAAGTCACTTAATCTCTGTTGACCTCAGTTTCCTCATTTGTAAAATGGGATTAATAATAGTATTTATCTCAAAGAGTTGTTGTGAGGATCAAATGACCAAATGAGATAATATTTGTAAAGCACTTAGCATAGTGCCTGGTATATAGTAGGTGCTGTATATGTGCCTATTCCGTTTTCTTTCCTGCCCTCCCCCTTCCCCTACAATCAATGTCCTATTTTTTTCCCTGCAATTCATCTGACTTTTTCTTTAAAAAATTAGATAATATGTTCAAGCATATATTCATATCAGGAAGTAATGCTAGCACATAAGTGTATTCAATAATGCTATTGATTCATTACTGATGATGTCTAAGCATAATGCAGTTTCTCTGTTTTTCTTAATTTATTCATTTTATTACTGCTTTGTCTAAAATCATGATTATAATTTTTGCTTTCTTTTGAAATGACTTATTCAAAAAAAGCAGATCTTGTTGTAGCCCTTATTTTTACTGTGTGTCTATATGTTTTGAATATATCTCTTGTATAGATCAAATTTTAGGCTTTGTTTTCTTAGTAATTTTATCTTAGTGGAGAGTTTAACCCATTCACATTAAGGATATAATTATTAAACTCCACATAATTTCTACTATTTGTCTAATTCTCTCCACTTATACAGTCACCACTGTTGTTCAAGCCCTCATCACCTCTTACCTGGAATATTGTACTGGACTCTTATTTGGTCTCCCTGTTTCCAGTCTCTCCTCTCTAATCAATCCATTTTTCCACACAACTGCCAAATCAGAACTCCTAAGGCAAAATGCTGTCTATGCTACTACTTCAATCCTTCATAGCTTCCTATTGTCTATGATAAAATATAAAATTCTCAATCTGACATTTAACATTCTCTACAATCTGTCTCCAACCTACCTTTCCAACCTCCTTTTATACTGCTCCCCATCACATACTCTATGTTCCTGCCAAATTGGACTACTGACTGTTTCTTGGACTTGATATATATCTCCTGCCCTCCATGCATTCATGGCTCTCAGAAGCTCTTTCTTAATATCATATCTTCTCAGATATTACTTCCTTTATGAAACCTTCCCTGATCAACCCCAGCTATTAGAGTTCTTATCTTCCTCAAATTTCTTTTGTTTAATTTTTGGGGAGGCATTTGGGGTTAAGTGACTTGCCTAGGGTCACACTGCTAGTAAGTATCTGAGGTCAGATTTGAACTCTGGTCCTCCTGACTCCAGGGCTGGTGTTCTATCCACTGCTTGACCTAGCTGCCCCTGTTAAATTTCCTTGAATTCACTTATCAACGTACACTTTGTAACCTTCCAGAAGAATTCAAGCTCCTTGAAGCAGAGATTGACTTCCTTTGTTTTTGTTTTTCCTGGCCTTGGATATAATAATGATTCCCCTGCCAGGTCCAAGGTGGTTGAAGACAGCTTGACAAAAAAAGGCTCAAGATTCACCAAAATACTGATAACAGCACTTTCTGTGCTGGCAAAGAATTGGAAATAAATTAGACTTCCATCAATAGGGTAATGGCTTAACAAATTGTGGTAGATGAATGGGAGGGCATATTTCTTCACTGCAAAAAATGGCGAATATGAAGAATTCAGAGAAGTATGGAAGATATATTGATATGTAGCCAACAGAACCAAACCAGGAAAACAATGTACAAAATGACTGAGGAAGGAACAAAAACCAAAACTGAACATACTACGTAATTATGACCTCATTTGCCACACACCTTGCTCCTGAAAAAGAGATGAGATAATGCACTTCCCTTCACTTCTTTGTGTGTGTGGTGTGTGGACTATGGGTGTGGAACAGTGCATACGTTATCAGACTTCATTGATCTGCTGGTTAGTTTTCCTGAACTGGGTTTTTTCTCTTTTTTCATTTGTTTGTTTTACATGGGATGTCTCTCTGGGAAGGATAAAACTCTAAAATTAAAGCGATACAAAAACAAAAACTGTCAATAACAAATTCTAGGTGATAGTGGCATTGGTCATAGGAACCTAATTGGAAAGGGACCTAAAAGATTATATATTCTACCTCCCTTATTTTACAGATTTTTTTCCAGTATAGTTGCCAATCCTGGTTCCTTTACAAAAGAAATATCTTAGAAAACAACGGCAACGACAACAACAAAACCTTTAACTTACAATCCACTCAACTTTTATTAATGTTTAAGTTTGTGAAATAAAGGATGTGAAATAGAAAAAAAAAAGGAGGTGGGGGGTGGGGGTGGGTGTGCACAGAAAGAGTATAAGACTTGCCAAAGATCAGATAGGAAGTAAATAGTACAGTTGAGATTTGAACATAGGTCCTCTAATTCTAATGGGTGCCTAGGGGGTGCCATAGTGCTTAGAACATAGAGGATAGAATCAGGAAGACTCTTCTTCAAGAGTTCAAATCTAGCCTCAGTCACTTATTAGCTGGGTGACCCTGGGCAAATCACTTAACCCTGTTTGCCTCAGTTTCCTCATATGTAAAATGAGCTGGGGAAGGAAATGGCAAACCACTCTAGTATCTCTGCCAAGGAAATCCCAAATGGGGTCATGAAGAATCAGACATAGCTGATCAATAACCTTTAACTCTAAATTTGGTGCTCTTTTCACTACCCAAGACTTTGCCTCTATAAAAGAAGAGGTCAAAGAATTGGAAAATGCCTATATTTTTCAGGAGACGTGTCAGAACCTCTACCAAAGAAGACAGAGAAGGAGTGGGCAGAGAGGTAGAAGGATAGCCATTAAAGTATTACATTATAGAAACCAAGTGAGGAGATGCCCTATACAAAGAGGTATTGATTAGCAGTGTCAAATGTTGCAGAGACATCAAAGAGTATGAGGGTTGATAACAATACCTTGGATTTGGTGAGTGCAGCAATGGCGACTTTTCAGAACATACCTTGGGTCCAGTAATAACAGCGGAAACCATATTGTCAAAGCTTGAAGAGTGAGTGGTGGTGAGACCATTGACCTGAGAAGCTTAGTGGTCAAAGGAAGGCATGAGATGGGACTGCATAGCAGGGTCCCTCTTTGACTGTCTCCCACATATATGCCCTGGCATACTCATAAATGCAAGGTCACCCCCACATCCAAAGTACTGAACAAAAGACTCCCTGGCCAAACTAGCTCGCTCAGCTCCTGATGCCTTGTACAGAGAAAGTATTAGTGGGAATTCTGTAGAGCTATGCCTATAGGTGAAGCTAAAAACTCTGGCACTGAGGACTATCATGAAAGATTCATGTAATGGGGACATAAGAATGTGCCCTTTAAAGATGACAAAAGATAGGCAGTGTTGATGGAATGCACACCTATATGTTGTCAGTGAGAGTTTGAATTGGACCATCTGTTCTGGAAATCAATTTGGAATTATGTGAAGAAACTGACCAGAGATTTTACTCTTAGGCATATACCCCAAGGAGGTAATAGCACAAAGAAAGACCCTACATACCAAGGAGGGCAGCTAGGTGGCACAGTGAGTACAGCACCTGTCCTGGAGTCAGGATAGACCTGAGTTCAAATCCAGACTCAGATACTTACTAGCAGTATGACCCTTAGCAAATCACTTCACCCTGTTGTCTAAGTTTCTTTATCTGTCTAATAAGCTGGAGAAGGAAATAGCAAACCTTTCCATTATCTCTACCTAGAAAAACCCAAAAGGAGTCATGAAGAGACTGACACTGAAAAATGACTGTACAGCTTATACTAGGGAGGAGGGGAAGGGAACAACAGTTATTAAGAACCTACTATGTGCCAGGAATCATGCTAAGTGCTTTTACAAATATCATCTCGTTTGATCCTCACAACAACCCTGCAAAGTAGGTGATATTATCTCCATTTTACAGTTGAGGAAACTGAGGCAAAAGTTAAGTGGTTTGCCCAGGGTCATGTAGTAAGTATCTGAGGACATTGTTGAACCAAAGTCTTCCAAACTCCAGGCCCAGCACCCTGTGCCTGTACACTAACATAGTTATAGTATCACTTTTTGTGGCAGCAAAGATTTGGAAACCAAGATGCCCATCAGTTGGAGAATGGCTAAACAAATCTATAGTACACTATTGTAATGGAATAGATATGAGTATGGAGAAGCATCAGAAGATTTATATGAAGTGATGCAGAAGAGAGTATGCAGAAACAGGAATGCAGACGCAGGACTACCACAATATAAAGTGAAAACTCATTGCCTCAAAATTGTAATGACCAAGCTTGACCCCAAAGAGGAGATATGACAAAACTGCAGGTAATATCAGCCTTTTTTTGCTATGTTGCTTAGTTTTGAGGAACTTTTTTTCTCTAAAAAAATATATCATATAAGAAAGCTCTCAAGTGACAGGAGGAGGAATGAAATGGAGGTGATGTAAAAGCAAAAGATCAATAAAAATTATTCTTAAAAAATTCCCTTTTTGAAGTAAAAGACTTCAAACGTGATAGAAATGTATGTTATCTCTCTATACTCTCTCACTTGATGGCTTCATCAGTTCTCATGGGTTTAATTCTCATCTTCATATTGATGACCCCTGTGTTTAGATATCCAGGCCTATTTTCTCTTCTGAGCTTTAGTCCCACTTGGCCAACTCCCGATTGAAGGAGTTCTTCATCTTTTTTTTTTTTTTTGTGCCTTAGAAGCCTCAGGCAGTCTGGTGAAGCCTATGTACCCCTTCTCAAAATATTTTTAATACAGTATATATTAACATAGTATTTAATTTAAATATAATATTTAATAATATATTAATATAGTATTTTCCCCAATTTTATGTTGAAGCAAGAATAATATTTTTAAATGCATAAAATTAAATACCGAGGATTACAAAGAAACAATTATATTGAAATCGTTATTGAAATGTTTAAAAAAAAACCCCAGCCTTCATCTTATTTCCAACTAGACGTAACATAGACATGTTACAACTGCCTCTCTTCCCCACCTCCCTGTTGCTGCCAGCACCTTCCCCTTCCCCATGTTTATAACACTGGCCTCACCTTCCACTCCTCACTCTCCCTCACCCAGTATTTTCATTCAGTCTCCAGATCTTACTGTTCCTACGTCTACAGCATTTCCCGCTTCCGACCATTACCCTGGTTCAGGTCATCTTTGTCTCTCCCCTAGACCTTTACAACAGCCTCCTCACTGGTCTCCCAGCCTCAGGTCTCCCCATGCTCCATCCAACTGCCAACATGATTTTCCCAAAGCCTGGGTCTGACCGTCACCCTTCTACTCAGTAAACTTTAATGTTTCCCTAATTGCTTTAGGATTAACTCTGAAGCCCATTGTTTGGCGTTTAAAATCCTTCACCACCTAGCCTCAACTCCCTTTTCCAGCTTTGTCATGCCCTACTCCTTTTCACAAATTCTGCAGAACGGTCAATCTCACCTCCCACACTGAGGACTTCATGTCCTTTTTCCATGACATTGTATTGCCTCCAACCTCTGTCTGGCAAGCATTCCTTCCTTACCTCTGACCCTCAGAACCCTTTCTTTGCTTCAAGATTCGGCTTAGACACAACCCTGTGTGTGTAGCCTTTCTTGATTCTTCCCTCCACTCTCACAATTATTATTTTTGTGTGTGTTTATTGTTTATATGTATCTAAATACATGCTGTCTCCCCTGATTGATAAAATGTAAAAACTTCTTGGGGGCAAGGACTGTTTGATTTTTGTATCTGCATCCTTAGTGCCTGGCACACAGTGGGACTTAATGCTTCCAGATGAACTGCCACAACACTCACTCAAAGGGGATCCTTGAGCTCTTTCGCTGATGGAGACATTCCTTCTACACATATATACCTGTGGAATTCCATTTTAATGGAATTATTTTACTCCTCCTTATATTTTGTTAGGTCATTTCAGTTGTATCCGACTCTTTTTGACCCCATTTGGGTTTTTCTTAGCAGGGATGCTGGAATGGTTTGCCATTTCCTTCTGTAGCTCATTTTACAGATGAGGAAACTGAGGCAAAAAGAGTTAAGTGATTTGTCCAGGGTCACATAGCTAGTGTCAACTCAGGTCAGATTTGAACTCAGGAAGATGAGTCTTCCTCACTCTAGGACAGGTGCTCTATCTACTATGCCATCTAGTTGCTTTTTCTTGAGGCTTTTCCTTACTTTTTCTATTGGCTGTGCTCCTGAGTTTCTTAGAAAATCCTTCTTGTCTCTGTCTCTTAATCCTAAAGGGATGATAAAGCTGGATAGGGAACAGCCCTGGCATGGAGGGGTAGGCCCCCAAGCTCAGGGACTCCAGCCCAGGGCCTTGAGTAAGATGAAGGTCAGGGCAGGCATCCCAACCAAGAGTCGGACAATCTTTGCTGTTGACCTCTGACCTATGCTACTATTCACCAGCAAACATCAAAGATGGAGCCTTTGCGTCCCACAAAAATGGCCTTGATTACGGTGCTCAGAAAACCACCTTCCTTGCTTTGTGTGGAGTGGGAGGACCAGGGCTGGGGGACACTAACAGTTTGGTTAGCTTTGAAGAGCCATTCTGGGTCACAAGAGTCGGCTTACTGGGGAGGCAGGAAGGTGTATTTGGAAACAGGGTTGACATAAAAACAAAAGAAACCAAAGATTCTCTGTGAAAGCTGTGTCCCTCATTTGGAGTAGCCCTGTAGTGAGCTGTGTCTAGTCTGTCCCCAGACCTGGCCGGTTGTGACTATCCTTCAGACAGCCCCATTTGGATGGAGGCATTTTGTGCTGGGTCCTTCTGTCCCTCCCCAGTGTGACTGCTGGTTTATCGAATGGCAGCAGGAGTGAGAAATGGGTATAAGAAGCTGGTCCGACCCCAGGTCGTTAGCTCACAACACCCACTACGGACTGTTAGGCTAGAAGGGGTGGCAAGATTGCTGGAGCTTGTTTTGTTTTGAAGGATGGGGCACAACTAAGCTTGTGCTCTCACTGGAGAGGAAGGAAGGGAACGTGCCAGAGTGGGCATCCTTCATAAAAGCAGGGTCCTGGAAGAGGCAGGATCAACTGGGATCTCAGGAATAGGTGGAGGCTTTAGCCTTGGCTAGAAATATCCCTCCTTTGTAGACAGGAAGGATGGGGATAGAGGGAGAAAACTGCTGAGACATGGAGGCAGAGACCAGGGAGCTTCCAGCTGCTGCTGGATGGGAGGTGAGGTCACTGGCTGAGTGTGTGTGTGTGAGTAAGGTAGGGTGGGGCATGAGGGTAGAGGTCTGTGGTAGCTATGGTAGGGTGGGGGCCAGGCAAGCCCCAGGACTGAAGTCCCAGCAAAGGTCAAACATGAATTTGTAGTGGATATATCGGCACCATTTCATGGCTTTCTCCAGCAGCTGAGGGGTTAGGAGTGGGAAGGGCTGGTAGACACCTGACTCTAGACCCCACTTGCTCTTGGCTTCCAAGTATGAGCCTTGAACACAGATGTCTGAGGAGGAGGAGGGAGACGAATAAGGCTTGTGGTCTGGACCCCTTTCCCCTTTCACCTAGTCTCAAAGATCCAAGTCAACATTTCTCATCCTTCAGGCCAAGGCATGGAGTTCCAGGAATTACTGGTCTGATGAAAGGCCCTGCCTGGGCTGAGTGAAGTCTTCTTAAGGAAGAGAGATGCTTCTGTCCCAACCAGGGAAGCTGACGCTGAGAGTGGGCAGGACAAAGCTTCCCTGACTCATCCACAGAGACAGTGGTGGACAGAGGTTGTAAACAATTTTATTAGAGTGAAGATGGAGGCTTGGGATGGATGGGAACCTCAGGCTAAGGAACAGAGAGGGTGCCAGTGGCAGGCGGGGGAAAGCCCCAGGTGGACAGCTGGGGAGAATGGGGCTTCAATGTTGACCTAGATGGAGACAGGGGCAGAGTGGGGAGCTCTATTTCCCAATTTCAGCCCAGGACTTGAGCCTTCTCTCCTGTGGGAAACCACCTGGATTCTGATTCTCAGTAGGGGGAGAGGCTTTTTGGGGGCTAGAGAGAGGGTGCTGATCTTGCCAAGGCTGGTCCACAAGGAGCAGTGACACTGAATAAGCTTGGGCTGAGAAAGAGCTGGTCTTTAGTCTGTCAGGTTCCCTGGCACTTCCAACATGCCATGGCACTTTCCTTTCGGGAGAACCTGAGCAGTCTGAGCTGCCAGCAGCCCAGGCCCTATCCCTTCCTCCTAGGAATTCCCAAGTCAGCCAGGTGGCCTTTCCAGCAGGGGTGCAGGGAAGGGAACGAGGTATCTGAGGGCAGAGTAGAATCATAGGCAGAGGAAAGGTGGGGTAGCCTTGCCCTTTGATCCCCACTATCCCAACCCATATCTTGGGCCAGGTTGATCCCTGAAAGGTTTGGCAGCTTTGGGGTTAGCCCACAGGCCTGACCTTGGCAATAAACAGGGTAGCAGCTTTCTCCAGGAACTCATCCCTCAGCATGGCCGAGTTGGGCTTACGGCCCAGTAGGGCCCGGTCCATGGCCAGGGCAAGGCAGTCGGGGCCCAGCTGAGAGCCGGCTTCGAGGTATCGGCTGGGGGCTTCAAAATCACCAGCCAAGAGGGCCCCCTCCAGGGTGTCCAGCACCGCCTGGCACACCCGGCGGTCAGCCTGGCCTGAGTCATCCAGGACTTCGTAGAGGGCATCTGCCCGGGCCACAAACTCCAGAAGCACAAAACAGGTGAGCATGCCATAGCGGAAGATGTCAAAGGGGACAGCCTCATGGTCCCGGCACTGGATCTTCCTCAGGAGGGGGGACACAATCTCCTCAGGGGCCTCCCCATCTCTGCAGATGCGCTTCAGCAGCTCGCTGTAAGTGCGCCCGTCAAGGCCTGGCCTCTTCTTCCGGCCGCTGGCACTCAGGCACTCATAGGCCACGCTGACGTTGTTGTTGAAGGCGGTCCTGCAGGATGGGGGGGGCAATCAAAGCTTCAGGTGAACTGTGTGTGACACGTTTCCTCCTGCCTCCCCTGTCCCTCAGCACCAGGACCTCCCTGGACTGTTTGTCTAGTCCAGCCCATCTACCCCTTCCTCCCGGGAGCTGCTGCTGACCAGTCCCAGCCACCTGCATGCGCTTCCTCCAAGTGCCCATGGCCCCTTCTCAGCATTCAGCAGAGCTCCTCTTGTGCCAGTATGTTTTTTTTTTTTTTAATGTCATGGTATGGCATGTCCTCTCTCCCCTTCAGGTCTGAGGACTCCTCCAGTTCAGGGTTGGGGAATGTCTGTTCCGATGGCAGCGCCCAGAGCGCAGGGCCTCTGGCCACCCTCTAAACTCACCCAACCCACAGCACTGGGACAGGTTTTTTGACCAGGAAGCTCACAATCCACCAGACAGATGGACTCTTTGTATTTGCCCCTAGAGGATTCCTTTCCCCTCATGGTCTTCTATGGTTTGGCTAAGCCACCCCAGTGTGGGGAAGCCAGGAAGAGGCTGGTGGTGGCCAGTGAAGGTGTGGCCCACTACACCTATACCTGCCTCTCTGACATCCACCTCCGCCATATTTCCATGCCTATTTTCTAGAGTTCCTTTGGACCATGGAGAGGCTGAGGACTCCCTGCCATGAGATTTTCTTTCCTCACAAAAGGCCTAGAGGGTAGGATTAATAATGGGACTGGTTCATGGAGCTGAAAGCAGGTAGGAGAAAAGATGGAATCACAAAGTAACAGGTTAGAAGAGACCTCTAAATATATGAATCCCCTTTTTTAACCTCAATGACACTTTCATTTAAAACCTTATTTTTACTGCTATCTTTCCTCCTCCCTGTTTCTCTATTCAGAGATCTCATCTCTTCCCAGTTTTATTCACCTGCCCTTCCCCTGGGCAGGCCATGCGTAAGTCTATATTTCGTTATCAGCTTTTCCCTGCATGGGCATGGTCCCACTTCTCCACCTGAACAAACAGGCTCAGAAGTGAACTAACCCGGGAGCACAGGTTCAGAGGTGGAAAGGACCAGGGAAGTTATCCAGAGGGAATCCCAAGAACTGAAGTGACTTATAAGATCACCTAGGTACTTACATGACAGAAACAGGACTTGAACCCTCAGCCTTTGAGTCCAGACTGGCTGCCTTTTCCTCCATCCCCAAACCTGGCATCCCCAAAACATCTGGTTTTTGTCAAGGGCACCAGCATTGGTTCAGAGTATTTCAATAAGCTGATCAAGCATCGACACTTAGCACTTCTACCACCACATTTCCTTCTTCCATCCCTTTCTTTACTTGGGGGACACTAGTCTAGCTCAACCTTGCAACATCTAGTATTTGGACAAATACAGCCTCGTCTCTCTCCTCTTCAAGCCATAAGGCAGCTGCCAAAGTAATTTTCCTCAGGTATGGGTTTGACGACCACTCTGCCTATGGCTCCCTACTGCCGAGAGGATAAAATCTAAACTCTCCAATCTAGCATCCCAAGCCCTTTGGAATTGAGCTCCAGATGATCCTTCCATTGTTAATTCACATGACTAACCCCGCCCCCCCCCCCCCCCAATCCCCCAGTCAACTGGACCTGGGCCACTGGCTGTTCTTAGAACTTGGCTGTCCAGCTCCTGGGTTTCTGCTCCGGCTAGACACTGTACAGTTCTTTCTAATCCATGCCTTGCGGAACACCTTAGCTTTCTCTAAGGCTCACCTCTCTCCCCAGTGCCCCCACCACCACCAACACTCTCCTCAGCCCTCTGACAATCTTAGCCCTTTTACTTAAGTACTTTGATTTCTCCTTGGCCCTCTGCATTCCTTATGTTACACTGATCTCTGGTAATGTCCTATCCCAGCTCTGCAACACCCTCCCTCCTCCTCCAAGTACAGTGCAAGCCCCCTGAAGTCAAGGATTGGGTCATTTTGTTTCTGCACACTCCTTTGCATAGCATATATAGGATAGTTTGCTGGGAAGGGACCTTAGTTCAAAGCCCTGAGGCCCAGAAAAGGGAGCAGGTTTTCTCAAGGTCACACAGGCAAGTCAGGGACAGAGCTGAGATTGGAACTGAGGTCTGTGCCTCTTGGTCCATTCTGCGACTTCAAACCTGATGTCTGACACCCCTTCTATGTGCTGATGTGGCCTCAGGGGTGTGGGAGAGAGTGGTATCTGTGACAATATTCTCTGCTGCCCTTCCTCTTCTGCCCATGCCCTAAAGCAGGGTCAGGGAATGTGGGAAGGGAAGGAGAATAAGCTAGCCTAAGCCCCATTGCCCTGGCACAATGAGAGGAGGGGGCTGGGCCTGTAGGCCACAAAAAGGCTGGTGAACTGTTCTCTGGAGAACTGGGAGAGAATCCAGGAGGACCTGTCCCTATCTGACCCAGTATCTGCTCCTCCCTCCTAGCCAGGCTTTGTTTCTGTCTTTAAAGCCAGTTTAAAGGGATTTGTCATCTGCCAGATTATTGGAAGATGAATGAGGTAAGGGTGTAAAGCTGTTCCAGAACACAAAACAGTGATGATTAGACCATAAAATAATAAAAAGGTAACAATAAAAACTGGGACTTGCACATGGTTTCCTCCTGAATACAAAATTATACTCCTGGCATTTTAGGGGCAAACCACTCTTGGAAATGAGGTTACAGAGGCCTGGTATTCACAGTCTGTTTGTTATTGGGGAGAGCTGAACAAGGGCCAACGTAGTCTAAGAGAATGAACCCTAAACAAGGAGTAAGGAGACCTGGTTTTTCATTCCAGCCCTGCCACAAAGTGGCTGTGTGACAGTGGGGTGTGGGAATCAGGAGGAAAGGTAGAATCACAGAATTATAAGACAGGAACGGAGTGGGAACCATAACATCTAATCTCTCACAAAAAGGTGTCATGAGAATACAAAGCAGCCTGGTTCTTTAGGCAGTGGGAGGAGGAACCTGGGTTTAAAATCAGACCCTGCTACCCAGGCACATCCCACTCAAATTCTCTAGGCCTGAATTTGTAAAATCTGCAAAATGAGAGAACTGGACTAGATGGTCTGTAAGGTCCTTTCCAGGTCTAAATTTATGATTTTACAGATGGAGAAACTAAGACCCAAGGAGGACAAGTGATTTGGGCAAATCTAATTACCCCTACTATATAAAGGAGAAAACTGAGTCCTGGAGTGGTGAAATGAATTGCTCAAACTAGAGCTAGGGCTAGTCTCCATGGGTCCCCCACCTTCTACACTCACTACCCAATCTTCAAAGGTCCTTTTTTTGGGGCTGTTCGGTAACGTGAGACCCTCTCTGGACCTCCCCTGTAAAATGGAAGGTTTAGACTAAGACAGACTTGTAAGGTCCCTCTCAGTTCTGATATCCTATGTCCTAGGTTCCAAGCTTCGCCTGGGAGTCAAAGAGCTGGGATCAGTTTCAGGTCCCACTGAACATTTGGTCTCCACATCTTGGCAAGGGAAGACTACAAAGCCCAACATGCAGCGCGCCGCCCACACCCGAAGGGGGAAGTAGAAAGAAAGGTGTGCGTATGTCTATGTCAGAGACTACGATTCCCAGCATGGCCCGCGACGCACGAAGGACGCTGGGACTTGTAGTCTACGAAGACTGCGGCCCAGCCGCTCTGTGGGTCCCTAGGTCGGTTTGCCCACCCGGCCCGGCCCTCGCACCTCTGGGAGTGGTGAGCCAGGCGCAGGTGCCACAGGGCGCGGCCGATGCGCTGCTGCTGCAGGAGAAGCAGGCCCGGGGGCTCCCCGGCGCCGCCGTTGGCCGGCGAGCGCAGGCCCAGGTTGTCGAAGTAGTGCGCCAGGAAGGGGAGCGGCTCGTCAGGTCGCGCCTCCAGCACCTTGAGCAGCGCCGCGCGGAGCATGGCCGTCACCCCGGCCTGCCGCAGAAACTCCTCCTCGCTTTCGGTTGCCAGGCCCCGTGCCGGGCTCGCCCGCCGAGCCTCCGAAGTCCCCGCCACCGGCGCCGTGGGCCGCCGCTTCTCCGCCATCTTCCCTGCGGGCCGACCAGGGGCCGGAAGCGCCACCATCTTGGCACGGGGCGGTGCAGGAAGCGGTGCGCCAGCCATGTTGGCTGCTGGCGGCATCGCCGTCGCCAGTGCTTTGGGTGCAAAGGTGGGTTACAAAGAGCTTGGACGTTAATGAAGAGACGCTGCTTCTTACTGAAATCCTCTCCAGAGTGCCAGGGCCCCCAGGATGACCTTTGTCAGACGCTAGCCTGGCCTCCCTATAGGTTTGCTGGGGAAAGCTGTTCCTGATATGACGCCGTTGCCACTCCATCTTGAGTGTGGGCAGAGGGCCCGCCCCTTAGCAACGGTGGCCCCGGTTGCCAGGGACGCGGCTCAGCGTGCTGCACCTCCTACTTCGGATGCCCAGCTTTGCGGCCGGCCTGGAAGGCTGGTTTTTGTATGAATATGATTATGATTATTTTTCGTTTGTTTTTAACATCTGCTCAGCTTCCTTCTTGTCCGAGGCTGGGACACGACTGTTCTGGAAGACAGAACCCAAAGGCCTGTCCTGGAGTCCAAGAGGGGAATTGATGGGGAAGCAGCTGGTATCTGTAGGGATTTTGTGTCTCTCTACCCCCCATCCCTCCCTCTCACCCCACCAGGTCCAGACAAGAGTCTCTGCTTTCTGGTAGTGTCAGCTCCAGAAGCTGGACATAATCTCTGCCTCAGGGAGCCTTAGATGTGACTGGGAGACCGCCCCTACCTTTAGGGAGAATCCTTGCCCCTCAGCAGCTCTAGCTTTGAGATGGGAGGGGAAGAGCCCTTTTCCAAGGAAGTCCCTGGTATGTGGGGTAGACTTGGTATCTGCCTTGTGAGAGCCCCACTTGTGGGAGAGAGACAGCCCTTGCCCTTGGGGAGCCCCAGGTCTGAGGGGGATGCCCTGTCTGCGAGTATAAGAAAAGGGACACACAGGCAAACACTGAAGAAAACTTTTAGGGCAACTTCTCAGCAAATATTAATGACTGCTGTGCCAGGTATGAGGCTCTGAAAGAATGAAAAAAGCAATAAGTGTTTACTATGTGCCAAACTCTGAGAATACAAATACAAATTCTAAGGCAATCCCTGCTGTGAGGAGGAGCTCACATGCCAAGGAGAGGCAGTGGTGGTCAGGAAAGGACATCTTTATTTGGAAAGTTACAAGGATGGTGATGGCCTGGACTAGTGAGATGGTCAGGGAGAAAAGTGAATCCTGGCTGGAATCAGTCCTAGATGGAATGGGAGCCTGAGAAAATCACCAGTCATTGCCTAGAGCTACCCCTCAACATGAACAAGTGGTGCCATTCCAGCTTGTCTCTTTGAGCAGATTGCCCTGCCTATCTCCGCTTTCTCATTTATTTTCTTCCTCTCTTCCTCTACTAGTTGCTTCCCTGTTGCCTATAAACATGACAATATTGCCTCCATCCTCGAAAACACCTTCCTTGACCCATCCATCCCCAAAGGCTGTCTCTCCATATTTCTCCTCCCTTTTGTGACTAAAATCCTTGAAAAGGACATTTATAGAATAGATAGATGCCTCCCCTTCTTTTCCTCTCATTCTCTTCCTAACTCTTTGTAATCTGACTTTTGACTTCATCATTCAACCAAAAGAGCTCTTGCCTAAGTCACTAATGGTCTCTTAGTTGCCAAATTGAATAGCTTGTTCTCAATCCTTAACCTTCTTGACCTCTCTGCAGCCTTTGGTACTGTCCATCACACTCTTCCCTTTAGGATTTTGTGACTCCGCTTTTTCCTGGATCTCCTACCAAGCTGACTGCCCCTTCTCAGACTCTTTTGCTGGATCTTTATCCAGGTCACATACACTGTGGTGTTACACAGGGTTTTGTCTTGGACCGTCTTTTCTTCTCCCTCTACACTGTTTCACTTGGTGACTTTATCATCTACGTTGGATTCAGTTATCCTCTATCCTGTCTGAGAATCTGATGATTCTCAAATCTATTTATCTGGTTCTAACCTCTCTTGCTGATCTCCAGTCTTGAATCTCCAGCTGCCTTTTGGTCATTTTGAACTACGGGAACCTTAAACTCAACATGTCCAAAACTCAGTTCATTCTCTTTTCCCCCAGACCCTCTCCCCTCTTCCTCACTTCCCCATAACTGTTCAGGGTCCCACTGTCTTCATTCACTTTGAAGGCTTGAAACCTACGTGTCATCTTTGGACTCACCATTCTCTGCCACTTACCCTACCCGCCATCCAATCTATTGTTAAGTGCCTATATAACATTTCCCATGTATACCCTCTCCTCTTCTGACATGGTCACCTCACCTCATGCCTGGACTTTTGCCATAAATTATCCTTCACTCACCTGCCAAAGTGATCTTCCTAAGTGAAATTCTGACCAAGAAACCGCACCCCTACCCCAACACCTCCATACTCAAAAAACTCCAGTGGCTCTTTGGCACTCCAGGATCCAATACAGAAGCCTGTTTGGTGTTGAATGTCCATCATCTGCCCACCCCCAACCCTGTGCCCCTACCATACACACTGGGCTCTTTGGGCATTTCCATTTGTTATACTCCTATGCCTGCAATGCTTTCCCTCCTCATCTCTGCCTCCTGGTTCCTTTCATTTTCCAGCTAAAATTCCATTTTCCATAGGAAGCCTTTTCTGATCCCCCTTAATTCTAATGCCTTCCCTCTGTTGGTGGTTTCCAGTATCTTATTTGTATGTTAGTGTTTCTCTGTTATCTCTTCCATTAGACCATGAGCTCCATCAGAACAGGGACTGTTTTGGGCCTTTCTTTGAATACCCAGCACTTGGCCCAGTGCCTGGCATGACATGGCTAATTCTTCCAGGGCTTGGTTTCTGGTCCATTTCAATTTGGAATGGGAGGACATTCTGTTGGGGATCCATTCCCAATCTCTGAGAATGTGGCTTAGATGTTAGGGCATGAGATGGTGACAGAGACTGTCATCTCAGTTCCTCAGATACTCATTTCTGGACTGGAGGGACATCCTGGTAAGGTGCCCCAGTTGGGGGGGATTTCTGCCATCTCCCCCTCAGATGGATGAATTTCTGACAACAGCGAATGTCTCCCACTCAGGTACTAAGAGCAGACTCACTTTACTCAGATCTAGCTCACCTAGTAATGAGGGCTTCCTGAGGGCCAGGGCATGGTCTCCTACTTAGAATGAGACTCTTTACTTTTAGCATTTTGGGAAATTCAGAAGGAGCAGCTATTAGTTTGGGAAACTAGCTCAAGTTTTCTTCATCTTACTCTGAGGGACTTGTTGCTGTTTTTGACAACCTAAACTTTCATGGATGATTATGGCCAGTGGGAATTTTACTTCCTCCTCAGGTCATGGGTGAGGGGAAGGGAGGGAGGGAAGGGAAGGAAGTGACTTTGGACCACTCTAGGAGAGGTGAGTAGGGAAATGTGTCTCCTCCTACTTTCCCATTGACCTGGAGTTCATGAATAGCACTTGGCCATTCCATCCAACTCCCTAGTTTTTAGGAGAAACGGTCTTGCCTGTGGGCACATGCTCATCAGAAGAAGGTCCCGGACCAGCTCCAGGTCTCCCGTATCCTCCCCAGTCCAAGGTACTCCTCAGCCAGCCAAAGTTTCCTACTCCTGTTCCTTTGGAAGTACCTCATGATACATGTTACCTTGTACGTCAAAGGGGTGGCTACAGCTCCTTGCCTTGCTGTAGTTGGTCATCACTGAAATTAAAGTGACTGGGCTTGGCCTCCAAGAAGAGATATAAGCAGACACCTGCCCTTCATTCATTGGGGAAGCATGGATGTGGAGTGCTGTATGTAACTCCAGACTTCTGGGGTAATATTGGTTAATTTTGCTGGGCTATTTTATTTATTCCTCAATTTTAATTCTTTATTATGAAGGGTGGTCCTCCAGGCAGAGCTGGTGGTGGGGATACACTGGGGAAGGTAGGTCACGTAAAAACAAAAGATATCAATAAACATTTGGTTTGAAAAAAGAAAGCCCTCCCTTTTTTGGGGGGCTCTATGAAGCTTCCACAGCTTACAGTGGTAGTTTCTAATGCTGAGTTTATATCCCAACTGACTTTCCCTCTGGGCCTCAGTTTCCTCATCTTTGGGTAATTTGGACTTTCCTCTTGGCCCTTCTGCCAATCCTCTGTTAGTCTGGTCTTGGGTAAAGAGAAGGAGGAAAGTAGATGCTCCATTTGTAAGTCCCGATGAAGGCCCTGTTCCACTTGGCTCCAGACTGTCCACCCCACTGTCTCCTTTCCTCCTCCCAACCAGTCTTCTCTGACACAGGCCTCTAATCCCCTGATCTCCCCTCCATCTGTCATGTGCTAGACTTTTCCACCCATGGCCCATGGGAATCTCATACTCTCCTCATCCAAACCCTCCCCCTTTTCCTAACTTCTGTTTCTATCAAGGACACCACTTTCCTCCCTGTTCACCATGTTTGAGACCTCAAAGCTGTCCTTGACAGTTCATTGTCCTTAACCATATCTAATTAGTGGTCAGATTTTGTCCATTTACTTCCTTCACAGGGCTAGCTAGGGCCGTGGTCAAGATCCTCTGTACTTCTCACCTGGACTTTTTCAGTCACTTCCTTATCAATTTCCACCCCCTCCAGTCTCTCCCTGTTCCAGACATTATCCTTAAGGCCTTCCAGGCTCTCCTTCCCCAAGAGCAAATTGGGCCATATCCCTCCCCTGCTTCAGGGCTTTCAGGGGTCCTACCTTGTGCCAGGAAAATCATGTTAGTAGCTCTATGGGGGATGGATTAAAATGGGGAGAAATAGGGAGGGGAGGCCAAAAACACCGCTGCAATAGTCCTTCCTTGCCTCTGTCCCATGGAACCCCCAGCTTCCTTCCAAGTCTTGGTGGGGCCCAATGGGAGGGTTCTCTGGATCCAAAGAGTTATTGATCCTCTCTACCCCACTCCCATCCCCAGTGAGTTTGTATTTAAGCCGTATGGATTTTGTCTCCATGTATCTGTGCTTCCAGCCTTGGAACGTTAGCTCCTTGTGGGCAGGGACGGGGATGTTTCTTTTGTACAGTGCTAAGCACATTCTGAGTATTCAGAAAATGCTTGCTGAATTCATATAGGGGATTGTGGGATCCACCTCATCCTCTCACTTTACAGGTGAAGAAACTGAGGCCCAGGGAAGGAAGGAAACAAGAATTTATTAAGTACTTGCTCTGTGTCAGGCATTATGCTGAGTGTTTTACAAATATCATCTGATCCCATAATAACACTTTGAAGTCGATGCTACTATTATCCCTATTTTACAGCTGAGGACACTGAGACAGATAGAAGTTAAGTGACTCTCAGGATCACACAGCTCACAGGTGTCTGAGGTCACATTTGAAGTCAGGTCGTCCTGACTCTAGGTCAGGTGACTTACCCATGTCACAGGCTAATAAGCATCAAAGACAGGAGTTGAATCCTGGCCCTCTTAGTCTGCTTCTATATTAAATGTGGAGATTAGTGATCTCGGAGGTCCTGGTGACTTCTGACACTCTTTCTTTTGAGGCCCCTCCCAGCTTTGACAGTCTGAGCTGTCTGACTCTCAGCAGAAGCAGCAGATCCACAGACAGAAGAGGTCTTTATTAGTCAGATCCTTGGGGTGACTAGGAGAGCTTCCCTCCTCCATCTCCACCCAAGGGAAGAGCCAGCTGATGTGACCCAGCAGAAAGGAGACCTTCCCAGATAACCTTCACTCAGCCTCCTCCATATAGCTGTGGGAAATGCTAATGGAGTGGGTTTCTAGGGTCCTCTGAGGGGCAGGAAGTTGGTTTTCCTTTTGTCCATTTGTCAGGCCCAGGGGAAGTGCAGTTTCGTTTCATGGCTGGGGTTCAGAATGAGGGGTAGCCTCCCCACTTCTTACACTGGCCCATGCAGGGACCAGGGATCCCACTCTGCAACCTTGGAAGCTGGCAAGATCAGGAACTTTGTATTTAACTGGAGCTGTGGCAGAGTATGCTTTCAAAGCTGGGCGCAGTTCTGGGCACTGGCAGAGTCCTTAGCCCTAAGCCATTTCCACAGGCGGTAAGACACAAAGGTTACAAGGATCAGCCCCAGCATGCAGCCACCTGTCCATAGAACTGCTGAGTTCTCCAAGGTATCCCTCTCAGGGACTAGGAAAGGAAATGGGGTTCCATGAGGGATGAGCTCCTGAGCCTGCCCAAGTTCTGCTACCTGTCCCCTGTCACTGCCTACTTTGGCTTAACTTTTCCACCAACTCCCCCCCGCCACCGCACCTCTACCCCCGCCCCTGCACCCCCCCCACCCTACCCTTCCCCACCATCCCTCAGGGACTCACTGATGTTCAGGTTGTAACTATCCTTTTGGCCCCCAGGTTCAAGTTGGCACTGGTAGAGTCCCTTGTTGTGAGACCCAGGATGCAATAGGATTAGGGTGGCTTGGGCCCCAGTCTCCTGTCTCTGGTAGTCTTCCAGCCTGCCTGGGACCTGAATCCAGCGCACCGATGCCCCCGGTTTACAGTCTGCTTGGCATGTTAGCTTCAGGGGCCCCCCATTGGTCCCTGGCCCCCAGGATGGAAATATTTTGGGGAAGCAAGGTGAGGCGGAGCTGGGTTTTGAGGTAGGGGATAGTGAAGGCCCAGGGCCCACAGTTAGGGAGGAAGTTGTGGCATCAGGGCGGCTGGAACTGTGAGCTATACCTGTAGAGGCCTCCAAGGAGGCTGGAGTCAGAGACACTAGAGGGGTGCTTGGTTCTGGGGATATCATCCTGGAAATTACTGGAAAGAAAGGGGAGCATTTTTACTGCTTTAAGGAGAGGGCTTCTCTGCAGCACCACCTCCCCCAACCTAATGAGTAGCTATTTCCTCCCTGTCCCTCCATTAAGAGAACTGGGGCATGGGTCTCCTTGAGGGAAGGAAGAGATCCTTTTCCAGAGGAAGGAAGGAGATGTTGTCCCACCCCAAGGGTCTCAAACCAGGTCAGACTAATGTTATTATAAGTGGAAACTCAAGTGTCCAGAATTTGGGGAGATGCTGGACATTTAGGGAGGAAGGCAGGTGATTCCAGGTGGGCTTGGAGTAGGGGGTTGAGTCCAAAGGGCCTGGGCAGACTGGGAGTTGAGGGGAGGACTCACCAACTATGGCTCGGCTATGATTGAAAACCTGCTGCTCCAGCTTCATCTCTGCCAGGCAGCGGAGCTCGGGCCCCAGCGTCACAAGCTCTGCTGGCAGGGCCCAGCGTTCAGTGATCCAGTACACCTCCAGCTCCTCTCCGGTCTCTGCTTCCTGCTCAGGCCCCAGCTCCTTGTCCAAGGACTGCAGTCCCCCCAGCTTCCCATCGCCTCGGTACCAGGTGAAAGTCACACTATCATAAGGGTAGAGCTCTCGGGCTGAGCAGACCAGCGTGGCGCCTTGTCCATGGACCAGGGTGCTTGGGGACACCTCCAGCTTGTCAGGAAAGGCTGAAAGAGTCCGTGAGGATGATGAGGAAGAGTCTTGAATTCTGTTTGTGTCTCTATTTGTCCCTTGTCACTTTTGGGGGTTTTTTTGGGGTGGTGTATGTATGGGGAGGCAGTCGGGGGTAAGTGACTTGCCCAGGGTCACACAGCTAGTAAGTATCTGAGGTTTGATTTGAATTTGGATCTTTCCGACCCAGGGCTGGTCCTCTGTGTACTATGGTGCTGCTGGTGGCTCCTTACCCCTCTTTTTAATCTGTTTTTCTGTCTGTTTCTTTTTGGCTTCTTTTCTTTCAACCTCTGCCTATCTCAGAGTTGGAAAGGCCATTATAAATTAAGTAGCCCTAACCTTCTCATTTTACAAATATGGAAATTGAGGCACATAAAAGGAAGGGACTGCCCCAAGCTCAGCCCCAACCCAGTGAATTGGGATCAGAGCCAGGTCTCCTGTGTCTGTACAATGGACTCACTGCTCAGCCTGGGTCATTAGCAATAATTAATTAGCCCTTGTGTTCATGCAGAATTTCCTCATTGCTTATCTGATCCAATCCTCCCAACAAGGCTGGATTATCCTTCTCATTTTATAGAGGAGAAAGCTAAGACTGTAGAGGAGGTGGGTCTGACCCAGGGTCAGTGCTGGGACCCTGCCGGCTTTGTTTCCTGCCACAGTCCCCTCCACAGTTCCTGCCACAGTCTGCTCAGATTTCTTGCCAGGTTGGCACTTACCATATACTAGCAGCTCGACACTGTTCTGGTAGGTCCTGCCTTGGCATGTGCTGATACACACCTTGGTCCCGGCCATAGAGAGCGTGGCCTCGGGAATCGTCAGGATGCTGAGGCCTGGCTCTGAGAAGACATGACCCAGGCTGGTGTCCAGCCCCTTCCATTGTACTGTGGCTTCCTTCTGAGGGCAGGCCAGAAAGCATCGGAGCTGAATGGAACCTCCAACTTGTACCACCGGCCGCTTTGGCTCCACTTGCAAAGGGCTCTCTGCTTCCCCAGGCGCCCCTAAGAGAAGAGGTAGAGGGGGAGGGCCTGTGGGGCGAGGTGGGGAGCGAGCTCTCTTGGCCAGGGATAGGGGTTCAAGCAAGATCATCTTTCAAGGCTGAAAGATCCTCTTACAAGCCCACGGGCTCAGGGCTCAACATCACAAGCTCCTCAATTGGATTTGGAGCCCGGAGACGCTGGAGATATTCTAGTCCAACCACTTCACATTTCAAATGTGGAAACTGTAGCCCAGAGAAGGAAAGGGATTTTCACCACGTCAGAGAGTCAGGATTCAACCCCCAAGACCCCCTGCAGTCGAATTGCTTTTACCATTGACATCACACACATGCACGCACACACACACACATCCTCCCAGGGCATCAAGGCAGAGCAGACACCTGCCAACCATGGAACCTTGCAAAAATCACTTCTTATTGAGGCTCAGTTTGCTCATCTGTAAAATGAGGGAGTTGGATGAGATGCCCTTGAGGTCCCACTCAGCTGTGGTCCTGTGGGTAGGTGGTTAGCTTGGCTGCCTTCCCCATCTCCATCACTCCTTCTGCCAACTCTGCAACCCTGGGACCCCCAGACACTAAATTCATGGATCTGTAGCTTCAAGGGGCCTTAGAACATGGAATATCAGAGCTAGAAAGAATGTTTGAAGATGGAAGATCAGAGCTGGGCTGACTGGGAATATAGTCTGTAAGAACTGGGAGGGACCTTAGAACCCAGGGTATGGAATGTCTGAATTGGGAGAAATCTTGGAGATAACCATTGAATGAATGAGCAATTAAAAATGTCGTGTGTTCTGGAGTTCCAAACACAAGACAGATGATTTCTGGCTTCTGAGAACTTACATTCAAATGAGCTGTGAGGGTTAGGGAAGAGTCTCCAGGATGGGGAGGGGGTGTGTGTGTGTGTGTGTGTGTGTGTGTGTGTGTGTGTGTGAAGCATGCTCAGGTCTAGGGACAGTTAGATATGGAGGTAATTCTGCACTCAGTACCAATCAAGGCAAGGTATCTAAGCCCTGATTTTTCAGATAGAGAAACTGAGGTCCAGAGAGTGGGAGTGACTTAGGATCATAGGATCAAGAACTTGCCAGGGCCTTAAGAGATCAATCTTGGCCAACCCCTCTCATTTCACAGATAAGGAAACCAAGTATGGGAGAGGTTAAGTAACTCACCTAAGGTCAGGAAAGAGCAGAGCTGGGATTTGAACTCAGATCTCCTACCTACCTCCTTTCCCCTACTCCATGGTGACTTGCCCGAGGGCCACAGGTCAATCAGATAAAGCCGGTACTAGAACCCTAGGGACACCGTCACTCTCCACCTTAGAGGCCCTACTTAATGGGTCAGGAGAAAGGGAACTTACCCCAAGTACTCTGGCCTTGGAGGAGGAAGAAGAGGAGGAGAAAGGGGTAGCTTCGGTGGGTGAGGGGGAGAGGGAGGGCTGCTTCCTTCATAGCTCTCTCCCTCTGTCGCAGCTGAGGCTCCTCTTTCCTTTCTCTCTCTGAGCCCCTTCTGGAGACCCCTCTTAAGTACAGTCAGTCTGACCCCGCCTCCTCCTTCTTCATTAGACCCTGGAGAGTTTCCAGTAGTAGGGATTTCTTTCTGCCCAAGATAGTACTCTTTTGAGTCCTGGAGAGAACAGATGGGTCACTAGGGGAGCTGATGCATTGCTAAGTTAGGAAAGGGACTAAGGTGGTCTCCTGCCCTGGAACAACCTATCTACAAATGGGGGTGGAGGGAAATTGGATGGGTTGACTCTTGAAGAGCAGGGAGCCTGAGTGGTGGAAGCCTGGGCTCTTAGATACCAGGTCAACAAGATACAGCTTACTCCAAAGAGAAGTTTCCTGAGGCCCCTCATGGTGGTGGAGGTGGGGAGGGGTCTTTTCATCAGTGGTGAAGAACTCCCCATAGCCATCCACCCTCTGCCCATGTAAGGCTGATACCAGGGGCTGGGCTCTGCCCCAGGCTAGGTAAAAGGGTCTCAGGGTGTTCCTTCCCAGAGTGGTCATCCAGAGGCACTACTAAAGGTCCTTTCTCTCCCCCCTTTTATCATGGGCTATGGAGCAGCATTGGGTACAGTGGAAAAAGTTTTGGGTCTGTGGTCTATGGGCTCATGTCGGTGCTTGGATGCTTACAACCTGTGTGCTCAAGTCACTTCACTCCCAAGGTCCTAGTTCCTTCTTCTGTTAAATGAGGGTGTTAAAGGCATTTGCCCTCTGAGGTCCCTATGATCCTATAATGGGGGTGGCACAGTTTTGGGGTGTCTTTGCCCAAAGTAGGGTGACTTTTTCCTCTCTCCATCTTCAGCGTGGCTGCCCCTTCAAGGTAAAATTCCCAGAAGCCTTCAGCCCAAAAGGGCTGTACGAGCAGCCTTGGGCCTGGGATCGTTCTGTGGGCTTCAGCCTGAAGGAGGGAGACGTTAGGGCTCCCTTGTTGCCAGGAGTACACAAGGACCCAGAAAAGAAAAACCTGGAAGTTTCTCTTCCACTTACTGGAAGGCTTCAGGGACTGTGTGGGAAGCAAGGTTTGGAAAAGATGATAAGACCCAGGATTACTGATAATCTGCCCACGTCAAGGTTTTTCCGAGGATCTGGAATTCCCCATCTTTCTTCCTGGAGTCTCAAAGTGGTTTTAGGCCTAGCCTCCCCCTTCTTACCTTCTAACCCAGGCTCCAGAAATTGCTTCTTCCTGTCAATGGGAATTTTAGAGAAAGCTCTGCTCCTTCTTCCCCAATTCAACCTTATTTGGCATCCTTCACTAGCTCTAAAAGCCATATCCCCTCATTCCCCCACCTCCCACCCTCCTGTCATCACAAAGATAAAGCTGTGTCTTACATGAACATCCATGATGGGTACAGCCTCACTGCCTAGGCCTCAGAGGTAGCCACAGGGATTGGGATTCAAAGGTTCTGGGTCTGCTGGGTGACTTGGAGCAAGTGTGTCCCTTCATCTGGGCCTTAGCTTTCCCATCTGCAAAAGGAAGGAGCTGGACTTGTCTGTCTCTACAGCCCCTTGCAACTCTGACACACTGTGTCCTATGTGAGGTCCCTCTCAACTCTGACACCTACAAATCCTAGAGCTCTTGAGCTCAAAGAGGCTCCAGGGGTCACTTAATTCAACCCCCTTATTTCATAGATGAGAAAACCCGAATCCAGGGAAAATGACAGCCCCTAAAACTGCTACCATGTTAGGCTACATCAAGGAATCAGGAGATGTCTCCTCTCTGGCACAGAGGGAAAGGGGAAGGAGAAAGGAACAGGCATTTATATAGTACCTATGATGTGCCGGGCACTGTGCTAAGTACTTTTTACAAATGGTATCTCATCTGATCCTTAAAGCAATCTGAGGAGATGTGTGCTGTTATGATCTCCGTTACGTTGTTCTGATCTCCATTTTATAGATGGGGGAACTGAGGCAAGCCAAGGTTAAGTGACTTTCCCAAGGTTCCACAGCTGTAAGTGTCTAAGTCTGATTTTGAACTGAGGTCTTCCTGACTTCAGACCCTGTTGCTCCATCTATTTTAGCACCTAAACGTCTCTAAAGAATTATCGCGTTCAGTTGTGGTTACCACATTTCAGGAATGATGTTGGCAGGGCTTCACCTCTGTCCACCTCAGTTTTTTTTATCTGTAAAATGGGGATCATAGGGCACCTGCCTCCTAGAGTTGTCGTGAGGATCGGATGCAATGATATTTGCAAGTTGCTTTGTAACCCTTAGAGGACTCCATGACACCAACTGTTATTATCTGCTTTTATAAAATATAAATTTCTTGGGAGGCAAGGATTATTGAGATTTTCTCTTCATATTGCCAGTACAATACCTGGAACCTGGCAGGCATTTATTGGACATTTGTTAATCAGTTGGCTCTGAGGTCTCTTTCGGTTCTGATGTTCTGTGAAGGGATGGACCCAGACTCATTTAGGGAATAAGTAACTGAGCTTCAAACCTAGGTCTTGAACTCTGCAGCCCCCTGTTCTTTCTACTTCCCTGCCCTGTCTTTCCCAGCCCTGTCCTGCTCATGAAGGCTCCTCCCTGAAGCTCTGAGGTACCATCCATCTGTTCTATCAGCATTGCTGGAGATGGGCGGCTTCCCTAATTTGCTCCCTTTGCTTTCCATTTTCCTGCATCCCCCACAAGCCTCCCCAGTCTTCTCTTCCCTTAGTCCTCCCTGAGTCTTTTTTGGTTCCAGTAAAGGCTAAACAGGAAGCCAGCGAGAAGGTGAAGGTTGGAAGTGGAGACCCCCAAGGGTAATAAAGAATAGTCTGAAGTCCTGGGCACATCCCAGTAGAGCAGGTCGAGGGGCTGGGGCGCTTCCCAGGGAAGCTGGATCCTTAACCCCAGTCCTCTGTTTATTTTTGCTCCTAACACACCCATCTTATCTCTGGCTCAGAGGAGAAGACTGAGGACAGTGATTAATGGGTTATTTCCCTCTTCAATTTCCTAGCTAAATCATATCCCCAGTTCCAAGGCTCTGAAAACCAATTGCCCCCTCCCTCCCCACTCCCCACCCCCCGGGAGTAAGGCCATAAGAACTTGGGGCATTGCCGAGCATGCCATTGAAAAATTCCTCAATGAGATCATGGCCTGCTAAGAGGATGTGCTAGGTAAAGTTGCAGGATGTAAAATAAACTCACATAAATCACTGGCATTTCTCTATATTATCATCAAAGCCCAACAGCAAGAGAGAGAAAGAGAAATTCCATTTAAAGTTACTGTAGACATTATAAAATATTTGGGAGTCTACCTGCCAAAACAAACCCAGGGACTGTATGAACACAATTACAAAGCACTTTTCACACAAATAAAATCAGATTTAAATAATTGGAAAAACATCAGTTGCTCATGGGTAGGCTGAGCTAATGTAATAAAAATGATAATTCTATCTAAATTTACTTATTCAGTGCCATACTGATCAAACTACAAAAAAATTATGTTATAGAGCTAGAAAAAATATCAAAATTCATCTGGAAGAACAAAACTTCCAGAATATCAAGGGAATTAATGAAAAGAAGTGCTAGAGAAGGTGACCTAGCCCTACCAGATCTCAAATTGTATTATAAAGCAGCAATCATAAAAACTATTTGGTACTGGCTAAGAAGTAGAGGGGTAGATCAGTGGAATAGGCTAAGTACACAAGACACAGTGGTCAATGATTAGAGTAATCTACTGTTTGATAAACCCAAGGATCCCAGTTTCTGGGAAAAGAACTCACTGTTTGACAAAAACTGCTTGGAAAACTGGAAAATAGTCTGACAGAAACTGGGCATATACTCTTTGGCCCCATATACCAAAATAAAGTCCAAATGGGTACACTATTTAGATATAAAGACTGATACTATAAACAATTAGGGGAGCAAGGAGTAATTTATCTATCAGACTTATGGAAAATGGAAGAATTTATGACCAAACAAGAGATAGAGAACATTATGAAATACAAAATGGATAATTTTGATTACATTAAATTGAAAAGTTTGTGCACAAAGCCAATGCAATGAATATTGGGAGGGAAGCAGAAAACTGGGAAAGAATTTTTACAACTGGTGTCCATGATAAAGGCCTCATTTGTAAAATATATAGAGAACTGAGTCAAATTTACAAGAATACAAGTCGTTTCCCAATTGATAAATGGTCAAAGGACATGAACAGGCACTTTTCAGAGGAAGAAATTAAAACTGTCTATAGTCATGTGAAAAAATGCTCTAAACCACTATAGATTAGAGAGACAGAAATCAAAACAACTCTGAGGTGCTACATTGCACCTATCAGATTGGCTAACATGACAAAACAGGAATGATAAATGTTTGGAGATGTGGGAAAGTTGGAACACTAATTCATTGTTGGTGGAGTTGTGAGCTGATCCAACCATTTTGGAGAACAATTTGGAACTATGTCCAAAGGACTATTAAAATGTGCATACCCTTTGATCCAGCAATACCACTTCTTAGGTCTGTATCTCAAAGAGATCATAAAAATGGGAAAAGGACCTACATGTACAAAAATATTTATAGCAGTACTTTTTGTGGTAGCCAAGAACTAGAAATTGGGGGATGTCCATCAACTGGGGAATGGCTGAACAAGTTGTGGTATATGAATGTAATAGAATACTATTTTGCTATAAAAAGTGACGAGCAGGTGGACTTCAGAAAAACCTGGAAAGACTTATATGAACTGATGCTGAGTGAAGTGAGCAGAACCAGGAGAACATTGTACACAGTAACAGTCACAGTGTATGATGACTGACTTTGATAGATTTAGCCCTTCCCAGAAATGCAAGGACCTAAAACAATTCAAATGACTCATGATGGAAAATGTAATCCACATCCAGAGAAAGAACTATGGAGTCAGAATGCAGTGAAAGCAGACTATTTTTTTTCCTTTCTCATGGTTTTTCCCATTTGTTATAATTTTTCTATGCCACATGATTAATGTGAAAATCTGTTTAATAGGCATGTATGTGTAGAGCCTTGGGGAGGGAGGGGAAGAAAATTTAAAACTTATGGAAGTGAATACTTAAAACTAAAAATAAATTAACTAACTAATAATAATTAAAAAGGATATATTGGATCCTTATGACAACCTTGACCAGGAGGATGGGTAGCCAGGAGTTCTCCACCTTCTAGATTGGAAAATTTAGTACTGGGCAAAGTGGAGTGATTTTTCTGAAGTCACAAGGGAGGTCTTGGTATGGTGTTGAAATAACCTTGGCCTGGAAGTCAGGAGATGTCCCCTCTCTGGGCCTCAACTTGCCTTTAGAGTCTCTTCCAGCTCTAACATTCTGAATTTTTTGATTCCTGGGATGAGATCCTTTGTACCATACCAGAATGTTTCTCATATCACCTCCTAGCATCATGGAATTTAAAATAGAAAGGAACTTTAGAGCACATCTAGTCAAACCCCTCACTTTAGAGTTGAGGAAAGAGGCACAGAGAGGGAAATGACTTTGTCACAGTTTGTTTGTGTTTGTCCTTCGTTCTTGAGGAGGACTCTGGTATCAAGATGATGACAGGACTTGCAGTTGACTTGGATTTTAGTGAGGGAGGAATGTGCAAGGTCACCCGCTTTACTTTCTCCTCCTGAGTCATCTGGGTCCAGTGGCCAGATATAGATCAGGATGACTGGAGATGGCCCGGGATGTAATGGGGGAGACATGCAATGGGAGTCACACAGGTAATAAAATAGTTTACCTCAGATGCCCACCCACTCCAAATTAAGGGCTCTTTTCAACATGCCTCATTGTCATCATTCCTGGGAGGAAGGGACAGGGATGTTTTTCTTGCTCTGAAAGGAGAGAGCAATCATTTATGATAAAGCTCAACAATCAGTGGTGGAACCTCTGAGAATGAAACTCAGGCCACTTGCCTGACCCAACTCCAAGCTTTACCACATTTGAGCCAGGTTTGCTGGTTATCCCTTTTGTTCCTCATGCCCATAGTCAGTCTTCTGGAGCAATGAGTCCAGCAGCTACCCTAGCCAGGCTCTTCCCAGACATCTGGCTAAGCATATAGAGGTGAGGGCAGAGGTTTGCCCTTTTTAGCCCTAAATCCCCTCACCTGTTTCCTGACTTTCTTCTGGCTCCCTACTCCCATCCAGGAAGGAAGCCTGTTCACAGAGCTCTAGGAGCCCTACCCTCCTTAGCACAGCCTTCCTCTTACCAAGCTAGACTACAGGCCCTGCTAGTTTGGAGAGGACAGCAGATGCTCATTGGGAAAGACCCTGGCTTGGGAAGTGAGTGAGGGTCTGCTACTGATTCCTCCTCTCTCTAAGCTCTAGTTTCCTCTTTTGTGAAATTGGCATAATAATCCTTGCTCAATCCCTTCTTTGCCTGTTGGTTGTTTGTCCTCCATTTTCAGAGGAAGAGTGACATCATAAATTGGATTTAAGTGAGGCAGCATTGCACAAATTCCTCAGCCTCACTCCCTCTTCCAGAGTCATCCAAGTCCAGTGACAAGATAAAAGTCAGGAAGACTGTCCATGGTCCGGGATGCAGTGGATGACCTTGGCATCTTTGATGGTTCACCAAATTCCAAGCACTCCATAGCATCTGCTTCATCCAACTTCATGGCTGTTGGAACAAATTGTTCACATCCACTCACTCTGCTGGGGTATGTCTTCACATGCTTGGGGTAGATGTTCTCTTAACTCATCGATGGATTTCAGGCCTCTCAGTTACTCTGTCCTTGGTTTAGCCCATCTTCTGAGATGGTTTTACTGGGGTGTGGCCACTGCACATACCACAGCTTCTTGGTGCCCCACATGAGAGATGGGTGAAAGGTGGACCTCTGGGTGGATGAGCAGCCCTGAAAAGGGCTTGCTAAGTGCTCACTCCAGAGATGCCAGTCCTCCTGGAATACCTCTACGCCCCTATCTCAGGCTAAAAGACAAAGGACATAAGTCTCTATGGACCCTAGCTTCGGGCACATAGTAGGTGCTTAATAAGTACTTGTGGATCTATAGTAGATTAGAGAATAGGAAAGGGCTTTGAAAACTATAGAGTCCCGAGGAAATATGAGATATATATATTTTTTATTAGCCAGGTACTGTGCAAAGCAATGGAAACATACATACAAGCAAAAAGAAAGAATGCCTACCCTTCAGGAACTTAGTCTCTAGTGGGAGAATCTGTCACATCAAAGGGAATCTGAAAAGGGAGGGGGAAGAAAGGGAAAAGTGAGAGTGGAAAAGTCTGGGGAGTCAGGGGCTGAGCTAGCACAGAAGGGAGCCTGCCATTGGCATGGGGGAGCAACTCACCAAGTGGAGAATTGAATGAAAAATGAAAGCTATTTTATTAAGGACTTCCTATGTGCCAAGCATTATTCTAAGCACTAGGAATATAAATGCAAAAGTAGGACAGTTCCTGCTTCCATAAGCCTACATTTGAATAGAAGGGAGATCCATGTAAAGGGGTGTACTGGCTCTGGAAATGGCAGGGTGTGAGAAATCATGCTGCGGAATGGGGCACCATTTTCCAGAAGCATTGGTGGTTTTGATTCCATTACTGTTTCCGAAGGGGATGGAAAAGGGAGGGGTGCTTTGGTAGGGCTGATGACCGGATGTATGGAGAGAAGTGTGGCAGGGTCAGGAGCTGCTAGACAGAGTGGTTTCTCCCCAATCAGAATGTCACCTCCCAGGGTGGGAGTTCCAAAAATGAATCTGGTCTGATGACTATGTGAGGGGTTTCAGCAACATCAGGGCAGAAGGCAAGAAAGAAGGCTGTGGTGAAGCAAGTCAGGACTGATTCCAGTAGGATATAGCTGTCACTTACTCTCTAGGCATCTGTCAAATGAGACATTCGGCTTAAATGTCCTGAATTGAGCTCTTTCCATTCTCAAGTCCCGTGATTGATCCCTAAGTAAAATAGATTTGTCTCTGGCCCTACCTCTTACCACCACCAGGTGGCTCCCTAAACTTGCTTCCCCCAACCCTGAAATTTAAGTTTTTGTTTCATTTTTTCAGGACCAGGCTTCTGTGCCTTCTAAGGTAATAAATGTACTAATTGTCAAGGCCTACGGGGGACTCCCAGGTAATATTGAGTGCTTGGGTCAGCTGGCCGAAGAAATCTGATCAAGAAATCATTTATCCTCTTCTTAAACCATCTACCCATATCCTCTCTCATCTCTGACCTCACTGGGGTCCCACTCATGTTAGCAGAGGTACCTATCCTTACTTCCCTTGGAGCTCCCCTACTGGCAGGTCCCTTCATGGCCCTGTGATCAGCATTGCCAATGCCTCTGCCTAACCCAAGACCAGCCTTCTCCAAGTTGAATGCCTTCCTATCTTGAAAGCTCATCTCTTCCAGGAAGTTTTCCTTGATTAACAATACCTGACTCCATTACCCCTCTATCCTCAGTGATTAATGATTAGCTGGCACTGAAATTTATGTAACTGTCTTATCTCTTGCACTGATTGATGCAGTCCTCAAGCTGAGGACTAGAATGCCTTCCTTAGACCAGAAACTGCCCTTACCACTGACATCCAACAGGTAAGTTAGATGCCTCCTCAGCTATAAAAAGAGAGGGAAAGACTAATTTATTTCCTTCCTCTGCTGAGAAATATCATGGGATCATTGAACGTTAGAACTAGAATTGACCTTAGAAGACGATGGAAATAAACCTCCTCGTTTTAAAGATGAGTTTAACAGAGGCTTACAAAGGGAAATTGACTTCCCAAGACATCCCAAGTCACTGGTAAGAACCCAGGGCTTCCAGGTCCTAGGATAGGGCTATTTCTAGTACATCACATGGCTTCTCTGCCTGAAAATGATAATATATTAATTGGACTTTTTTTTCTTTTTTAAATGAGTATTTGTGTATAAAACTCAATAAAGGACTATGAAAGAACTCTCTGGAAGTAAGTACCACACAAAGGAGTTATTAGATGCTGGTGGTCACAAACATTTCTACGTTGTTTTGCTTAATGATTTTTTAGGAAGTGTGCTATTATTTAGTTGTGTCTAACTATGACATAAGGTGAAGTGACTTGCCCAGGGTCACAGAGCTAGTAAGTGTCTGTAACTGGATTTGAACTCAGGAAAACGAGTCTTCCTGACTTCAGGCTCAGCACTTTATCCACTATGGCATCACCTAGCAGCCTGTAGGAGGAAGTATACTTTGTGATTTATCACTATTGTGAAAAACAAAATTTACTTATCTTAAAAAATAAATCTTAAGGTTTATTAATCTTACTAAAACATTATTGAAAAATTCTACCTAGCATTAAGGGAGCACTGTTCTAGGCCCTCCCCAGTTTCTACATTCTATTACCTCATCATCCATGCAGATGACTACCAGATACATCTAGCCAAGTTTCTCCTGAGCTCTGGTTCCACATCTTTACCTAGTAGATGTTTCAAGCTCAATGTTCCATAGGCATCTCAAACTCATTTTCTTTTCCTTCAAATTCGACCCGTTTCTGAGATTTTTTCTGTGGAGGGAACCACATCCTAGTTACCTAGGTTTGCATCCTTGGTGTCATTGACTTCTCGTTCACTTGCCAAATCATGTCCCTGTTTCACAACATCTCTCAAATTTGTACCCCTCTGCACTTACACAGTCATCACCCTAGTCCAGGAGTCCAACACCTATTGTCTGTCCTATGCTAATAACCCTTCTAGTAGCCTCTCCCTACACCAGTCCATCCTCCACACAACTGCCAAAGTGACATTCTTTTTTTCTCTCTTTCTTTTGGTGTATTTAGTATTTTATTTTCCCCCAATTACATGTAAAAAAATTTAACAGTTGTTTTTAAATTTTTAAGTTCCAAATTCTCTCCCTTCCTATCCTCCTTATTTGAGAAGGCAAGCAAGGTTATAAATGTGTAGTCATGCAAAACATATTTCTATATTAGTCATATTGTAAAAGAAAAGATACCCTCAAGAAACATAAATTCAAAAATATTCTTCAATCTGTATTCAGACACCATCAGTTCTTTCTCTGGGGATAGATAGCATTTTTCATCTTAAATCCTTCAGAGTTGTCTTGGATCATTGTATTGCAGAGTCTAAGTCACTCACAGCTGATCATCTTACACTATTGCTGTTACTGTATACAGCATTCTCTTGGTTCTACTTATATCACTTTGCATCAGTTCATGTCTTTACAAGTTTTTCTGAGAGCATCCTGCTCATCATTTCTTGTAGTACAATAGTGCTCCATCACAATCATATACCACAACTTGCTCAGCCATTCCTCAATTGATGGGCATCCCCTCAGTTTCCAATTCTTTGCCACCAGAAAAAAAAACTGCTATAACTATTTTTGTACATATAGGTCCTTTTCCTTTTTTATTTCTCTTGTAATACAGACTTAGCAGTGGTATTGCTTGGTCAAAGGTATGTATGGTTTTATAGCCCTTTGGGCATAGTTCCAAATTGCTCTACAGAATGGTTGAATTAGTTCACAACTTCACCAACAGTGCATCAATGTCTCAATTTTCCTGCATCCCCTCCAACATTTGTCATTTTCTTTTTCTATCTTATTAGCCAATCTTATAGGTATGAAGTAGTATCTCAGAATTGTTTTAATTTGCATTTCTTTAATCAATAGTGATTTAGAGCATTTTTTCATATGGCTATAGATAGCTTTGATTACTTTATCTGAAAATTTCCTGTTCATATCTTTTGATCATTTATCAATTGGGGAATGACTATTATTTTTATAAATTTTACTCAGTTCTTTGTATATTTGAGAAATGAGGCCTTTATCAGATATACTTGCTCAATTTTTTTTAGAATTATGATTGATAACAGCATTTCCCTCCATCTTATTTCTCTGCCTCACCTGTTTCTTCTATTCTCTCCTTTTATCCTGTCCCTCCTCAAAAGTGTTTTTCTTCTGATTACTCCCTCCCCCAATCTGCCCTCCCTTCTATCACCTCCCTCCTTCTCTTATGCCCTTCCCCTCCTACTTTCCTGTAGATAAGATAGATTTCTACACCCAGTTGAGTATGTTATTCCTTTTTTGAGTCAATTCCTATGAAAATAAGGTTCAAGCATTCCCCACTACCTCTGCCATCTTCCCCTGTAAAAACTTTTTTTCTTGCCTCTTAAGTGAGATAATTTATTCCATTCTACCTCTCCCTTTCCCTTTCTCCCGGTACATTCTTTTTCTCAGCTCTTACTTTTATTTTATAGATATCATTCCTTCATATTCAACTCATACTTGTGCCCTCTGTCTATATGCATTTCTTCTAACTACCCTAAAAATGAAAACGTTTTTATGAGTTACAAGTATCATCTTTCCATGAAAGAATGTAAAAGTTTAACTTTATTAAGTTCCTTATGATTTACCTTTTCTGTTCACCTTTTGATGCTCTCTTGAGTCTTATATTTGGAAGTCAAAATTTCTATTCAGCTCTCATCTTTTTATCAAGAACGATTGAAATCCTTTATTTCATTGAATATCCATTTTTCCCCTGAAGGATTATACTCAGTTTTGTTGGGTAGGTGATTCTTGGTTGTAATCCTAGCTACTTTCCTGTTCCAAGCCCTTTGATCCCTTAATGTAGAAATTGCTAGATATTGTGTTATCTTGATTGTATTTCCACAATAGTCGAGTTGTTTCTTTCTGACTGCTTGCGATATTTTCTCCTTGACCTGGGAACTTTGGAATTTGGCTACAATATTCCTAGGAGTTTTTCTTTTGGGATCTTTTTCAGAAGGTGATTGGTGGAATCTTTCAATATTTATTTTACCCTCTGGTTCTAGAATATCAGGGCAGTTTTCCTTGATAATTTCTTGAAAGATGATGTCTAGGCCCTTTTTTGATCATGGCTTTTAGGTAGTCCAATAATTTTTAAATTTTCTGTCCTGGATCTATTTTCCAGTGAGATATTCCACACTGTCTTCTGTTTTTTAATTCTTTTAGTTTTGTTTTATTGTTTCTTGATTTCTCATAAAGTCATTAACTTCCATTCACTCAATTCTAATTTTTAAGGAATTATTTTCTTCAGTGAGCTTTTGTTCCTCCTTTTCCATTTGGCCAGTTCTACTTTTTTTTCAGTTTGGTCACTCACTTTATTTTTAGTCTTGGCTCTGAACAATAACTTCTGTTTATATAGTCTTTTTAAAAAATATTTTTTAAACATTTTTTCCACTTAATAATATTTTATTTTTTCCAATTACATGTAAAGGTAGTTTTCAACATTCACTTTTATAAGACTTTGAGTTCCAGATTTTTTTCTCCCTCCCTCCCCTCTCTCCTTCCCAAGATGGCAAACAATCTGATATATACTACACACATACAATCACATTAAACATAATTCCACATTAGTCATGTTGTGCAAGAATTAGAACAAAAGGGAAAAAAAACATGAGAAAGAAAAATGGGAAAAAAAGAGAAAATAGTATGCTTCTATCTGCATTCAGACCCCATAGTCCTTTCTTGGGATGTGGGTAACATTATCCATCATGAGTCTTTTGGAGTTGTCTTAGATCACTGTATTGGTGAGAAGAGCCAAGTCTATCAAAGTTAGTCATCACAAAATGTTGTTATTATTGTGTACAGTGTTCTCTTGGTTCTGCTCCCATCACTCGGCATCAGTTCATATAAGTCTTTCCAGGTTTTTCTAAAGTCTGCCTGCTCATCATTTCTTATAGTGTAGTAGTATTCCATTACATTCATATACCATGACTCGTTCAGCCATTCTCCATTTGATGGACATTCCCTCAATTTCCAGTTCTTTGCCACCACAAAAAGAGCTGCTATAAATGTTTTTGTGCATGTAGGTCCTTTTCCCTTTTTATGATCTCTCTTGGGATATAGGCCTAGTGGTGCTATTGCTGGATTAAAGGGTGTGCAGTTTTATAGCTCTGTGGGCATAGTTCCAAATTGCTCTCCAGAATGGTTGGATCAGTTCACAACTCCATGCATTAGTGTTCCAATTTTCCTACATCTTCTCCAACATTTATCATTTTCCTTTTTTTTTGTTATATTACCCAGTTTGATAGGTGTGATGTGATACCTCAGAGTTGTTTTAATTTGCATTTCTGTAATGAATAGTGGTTGGGAGCATTTTTTTCATATGACTATAGTTATAATTTCTTCATCTGAAAACTGTCTGCTCATACCCTTTGACCATTTATCAATTGGGGAATGACTTGTATTCTTATAAATTTGACTCAGTTTTCTATATATTTTAGAAATGAGACCTTTATCAGAGACATTGGCTGTAAAAGTTGTTCTCTAGCTTTCTGATTTCCTTCTAATTTTGGTTGCATTGGCAATGTGCAAAACCTTTTTAATATAATGTAATTAAAATTATCGATTTTGTACCTCATAATTTTCTTTATCTCTTGTTTGGTCATACATTCTTCCCTTCTCCATAGATCTGACTGGTAAACTATTCTTCACTCTCCTAATTTGCTTATAATGTCACCCTATATGTCTAAATCATGACCTTACCTTGATATATGGTGTAAAATATTGATCTATGCCTAGTTTCTGCCATGCTATTTTCCAGTTTTCCCAGCAGTTTTTGTCAAATAGGGAGTTCTTATCCCAGAAGCTGGAGTCTTTGGGTTTATCAAACAGTAGATTACTGTAGTCATTGACTGCTGTGTCTTGTGTACTTAACATATTCCACTGCTTGACCCCTCTACTTCTTAGCCAGTAACAAATAATTTTGATGATTGCTGCTTTATAATACAGTTTTAGATCTGGTACAGCTAGGCCACCTTCCCTTGCATTTCTTTTCATTAGGCCCCTTAATATTCTTGACCTTTTGCTCTTCCAGATAAATTTTATTTTTTTTTCTAGCTCTATAAAATCATTTAAGTAGTCCAGTTCTACTTTTTCTTCAGTGAATTTTTATGCCTCTTTTTCCATTTGTCCAATTTTGCTTTTTAAGAAGTTTTTCTCTTCAGTGACTTTTTGTATGTCTTTTTCTATTTGGCCAGTTCTGCTTTTCAAAGCATTCTCCTTTTCACTGGATTTTTGTACCTTACCATTTTGTACCTTACCCATATTCTTACCATTTGACCTAGTCTGTTTTTTAAGGTGTTATTTTCTTCAGTATTTTTTTTGTGCCTCCTTTACCAAGCTGTTGACACATTTTCCATGATTTTCTTGCATCACTCTCATTTCTCTTCCCAATTTTTCCTCTATCTGTCTTACTTGATTGTCAAAATTCTTTTTTGGGCTCTTCCATGGCCTGATACTAATTCATATTTTTCTTTGAGGTTTTGGGTGTAGGAATTTTGACTTGGTTGTCTTTGCAGTATGTGTTTTGATCTTCCTTATCACCATAGTAACTTTCTATGGTCAGAATTTTTTTCTGTTTGCTCATTTTCCAGCTTATTGCTTGATTTTTAACTCTTTGCTAAAGTGGGGCCCTGCTTCCAGAAGGCTTATTGTCCCAAGCTTCATGGCTCTTGTTTTCAGAGATGCTTCAAGGGACCTGAAAATTTTTAGTCCTTCCAAGGTGGTATGATCTAAGGAGGGGTGTGTTTACTATTCTCCCAACCTGTGAACACTCTTTTCTGCCCTGGAACTGTAAGGAGGGTCTTCACTTCATTGCAGCCCCAAGCTCTGGGGTACTAGTACTCCTCCTCACTTCAGGATTGCCACCCAGGACTGTGACTCAGATCAGAGTATGGGCAAAGCAACAGAGTCCTGCCCCCAGTGCCAGCAAAAAGACACCTGTAATCTCTTTCTAACCAGTTGTCCAACCCCTTACTGTCTGTGGGCTGAGAGCTCTGGAAGTAGCCACTGCTGCTGCCTATTCAGTGGCTCCCAAGGTCTCCTGGTTTGCTGGGGCTGGGTCTGTGCTGACTCAGCCTGTACTGGACTATGCCCCACTCTCACCCCAGTGCAAGACCTTTCCTGCCAACTTTCTAAGCTGTCTTTGGATGGAAAATTATTTCATTCCTTTTGTGGGTTCTGCCACTCCAAAATTTGTTTAGGGTATTATTTAAAGGTGTTAGGCAGGGTTTTGAGGAGAGCTCAGGCAAGTCCATGGCTTTTTCTCCATCTTGGCTCTCTAATGTGACATTCTTGAATCATGGGTCTGACTACAGCATTCCCCTACTCAATAAATTCAAGACCCTCCATCTCTAGGCTCTGGACTCTCTTTCTTGTAATTAGGGTTAAGTGACAATTTGAACTCAGGTTCTCCTGATTCCAGGGCCAGTGTTCTATCCACTGTGCACCTAACTCCTGCTTCTGGAATATATTCTCACCTCCTCCTATTAGTTTCCTTCAGGACTCAATTCCAACACCACCTCCATGTATACTGAGACTTTCCTGATCCCCCAAGACACTAGTGTCTCCCATTGATATGTTTTGAACATACCTACATATAGGCATATCTATTTGTGTCGATATGGGTACATTTAATTGTTCCTTCTGGTTGAACATGAACCCCTTGAAAGCATGGGTTGGCTCATTTTTGTCTTGGTAGCCCAAGCTTCTTACATAGTGCTTGTCTGTTGATTGAGTTTACTGCTGTACACATGACTGAGCCAACAGCCTGGTCCCGCTACAGGTGCTGAGTGACTGTTGAGCAGTGGGTTTGGAAGGACCCAGTGCCCTGACTTCTGTTGGCCTGGTATTCCAAACACTGTTGCTGGGGTTCCCTCAGGAGGCTTCCCTGTGGAGCCTCTTCTAGAATTTTGTCAAGCTGGTTTTTGTCATACAAGTGGACATCTGTGTCATCTCTGGAACCCCAGTATTCCATGTAGGTAGGTATGCTGGGGAGTGGATTGGGAGAAACAAGAAGGGGGCTTTCACCGGGTATAAATTATGACTGGTGACCAGCAGAAAGCAAGAGCCAAGACTACTGTTTTCCTTAACGGAAATCTCTTTGAAGGCTAATGAGATGAGCCCCATGGAACTTTCCTGGAAGGGAAGGTAACAAAGGAGTTTGGACAGCTAGTGGTGGCCTGCCAACTCTGAAGGACAACCAAGTTGCTGCCAAGGATGCTGGGTCATCAAAACCATTAGACTTAAGACTCAAAAAAGCAAGTTTGCGTGTGTTCTTCAACATAGGGCTGGGTGGGTCACTTGGCAAAAGTCCAAGCTGGCCTCATTGACGACGGGAGCATCAAGAGATGGGAAGGGACCTCAAGAGTTAAGATGGGCCAACGCTAAACAAATATCTCACCAGGCAGAAACACAAATGCAGAGACTTGGTTTTTTTCTTTGCAAGAAGAAAGCAGCTGTTTAATAAATAACCAGGAGGGAGCCACCTGAATCTAAACACAATCTGAAATCAACTGAGTTATCAGCTAAAAACACAAAATCAGCAACACACCAAAGGGTTAACGTCATCAATTTCAAAGTATAGGGCTGGTCCCTTCTTAATGAAAACATAGGTTGGCCACAGTAGGAAAGTTGGGGAGTGGGTGGGTCCTGGAGGGGGGAGGACTAAGCAGGACAAGCCATTGCTACTTGCCAACAGCCAACTCACATCATGGTCTCAACATTGTTTCAAGCAACAGTAGGTCCACTGGGACTCCTTCAAATACCCCAGCTAGTTCCCTGAGGAGGGCATGTTAAACCAGAAGAGAACTAGGCAGAGAGGCTGGCAGGGCCCTTGAAGAAGGTGCTCCCTTTGGCCCCAAACCAGGGGGCACTGTGGTCACAGGGATGTCCCTGGGACAGCTGGCCTTGGCTACCCTGCTGGAGAGCTGAGCTGGGGAATGTGCCAACATTCCACTAGTGGCACTGCCTGGCTGAACAGAAAAGCTGCCTTGGGGGAAAAATGCCCTTTCAAAAAACTGGTTCACCCCCCTCCCCAAGTATAACAGAAAACTGGTAGAAATGGTGGTCTCTGGATGGCTTCCAGGACACATAGGCCTTTCAGACTCACAAGGGTCTTCATGCAGCCTTGGCAACTAATGCCTTTCAGGTACTGGGGGGAAGGCCAGAGGTCCGGGATGTCACATGCTTCAGGGGATTTTTTGGGGGGGAGGTCAGGTTAGTGAGAGCAATCTGGTAGGACCCTGCAAAGGTAGGGCTGGAGGGGGCCTGGTCACTGCCTTGTGGTTTTTGGGGTGAGGGGATCAGCTGTTCCTGTTCAGAGCTGTGTTCTTGGAAATGCCAAGATACCACAGGAGACCTCTCTGCTACCTAGGGGAACCCAGCCTGATAACCCAAGTTGGTCTGTTAACTTGAAGGTGTAAAAAAAAATTTTTTTTTGAAGTCATCTTCTGTGATACCGTTTTGAAAGGATGAGTGAGATTTTGCTTTTCTGATGTTCCTTTCCAAAGGATGGGTTGACTGTTGGAAAGAAACCCCTTGTGGGGTCACCCAAGTGAGGCCTGGGGCTGCAAGGGGAAGAGGAATGAGAAATGGAACTTTGGGGTCCACCTGTCCCTGCTGACTAAAGTGCAAAATGTAGAAGCCACCCCCACCTCCTCTCCCCAGGGTGGGCTCATTTCCACGTCTGGATGGCTCTGGTTCCAGCATCGTAGGTCCTGGATGAAGGAGACTTACAGGAAGGCTGAGGGCAAGGCAGCTCAGGCCACCACTCCTGCCAGACACGAGGAACCTCTGAAAGAACTCCTCACTTCTGGAGGCTCTTGGACAAATGGTGAGGGGCCAGTGAGAGATCCATTTAAAGCCTTTCCACCTTACAAGAGATGCATGCCAGGGATCTCAAACTGCTCTGTATGTAAACTAAAGCCTTGGCTGAGAATGGTGGGAGAGCTTAGGACCCCCTCCTGGGGCAAATATGCCCGAGGCAGGCACAGAGGGCCAGGGAGGCTCAGTGGATGCTGGGGCTGCATGGGAGAAGGCGGGGGGGGGGGGGCCAGGAAGCCATCAGTTCCTTACTGGTTGGCAGTCACAGGCTGCTTCAAGGCTGATGGCACCAGATCTGTAACTGACCTCCACAGATCACAAGAGAAGGACAAGGTCAAAGCACTGATGGCAGTTGACCCTGAACTGGGGACCTCCCCAAAGAAAGGGACCCGTGCAGCCCTTCCCCACACCAAATCAATGGGCAATTACTGGGCAAGGGGCACCAGGAGTCAAGTCAAAACAACATGGGGAAAACAGTCCACTCTCTTGTCACCAGTAGGGGTTGAACCTGGGTCACTCCTGCTATGTCAGATAATTCTCAGAACCCCCGCCTTCTGGCTGCTTTCCTAGCCTCACATGGGCAGCCTGACCTTTGATGTGGCCTTCTGAGCTAGTTCTTGTGTATTCCAGAGGCCACTGATGATCTCTCTCGGGACTGCAGGCAAAGACACATCTTGGCCTTTCCTCTTCTACCCCTTCCTGGACCTCTAGGGGTGGGGACTGGGAGGTCGACAGGTTCCTGGCCAGGCTTCCCTCCCAAGAGCTGACCTCAGGACTGCAGGGCCAGTGGCTGAAGAACTTTCCAGAAGAGGCCCCAGCAACCAGGATTGCCCATCACCTACAAGCTCTGGTGCTTTTTGGACGGTAGCTGCTGGGAGATCTGGGACAGGACCAATAGACGGGTGCAACCATGTAAGAAGATGCTGGCCCTTTTGTGTACCTAGACATCCCTGAGCCTTCCCCCTCTCCTCCAGTTCTGAACCATGATAAACTTGGCACTCAGACTACTGCAGGTTGGACAGGCCTGATGAAGGGGGACATCTATCTTGGAATGCTGGGGTCACATTTGGACCCCTCACAAAGGTGTGGGAAATTCTTTGCCTTCTATGATACTGTCAGCAAGGTGCTCCCTGCCTGAGAGTATCCTGGACTGGACAGGCACATTTGGTTGGGTGCCAAGGTAGAGGGGGACCACAGGGCAGGGTCAGTTCTGGCTAGAGCCAACACTGGGTCAGCAGGGTTCCTTTCCTGCTTGTGGGGGTGGGTTCTTCTCCCATTCTGGGTACTCCAGCCCCAGAACACTCTTTCCACCCTCCCCCCCACCCCACCCAGTGGGCCAGGAGTGGGTCCCCCAGGGGGAATCAGAAGTGCCTCCCATGACTGTGTGGTTGTCACAGCCTGGGACGGGAGCAGGCCAGGACCTGAGATTCGGCCACTTTCCCATTCCCTGGCAAGATGAGGATTTGGCAGGTCCCATTTCCAAGTCCACAGTTCCCCAGAAGCAGGTGAGTTTGACACTAGCCTGTCTTCACATGCTGTCATCCCAACTCCTTCCTATTTTCCAGCCCTGGGTGGATGACAGAAGCCTAGTTTTGCACCATTGGGACTGAGTTTGTGGGTAGCTGTGTTTATCTGTTTGGCTCTGAGGGCCTCAGTCTTCTTGGTCCTCTCATTAGCTATTAGTGGTATAGTCCATGGCCACCTCCCCTCCCACACCTGGTCCAGTCCACATCGAGCACACTGCTGTCGATGGGGATGGGGTGGGTGGAGGTAGAGATTCCCTGCCTCTCCCTTCCCATCATACACTGCTGTCCACCAGTAGGGGCTCTTTCCCATCCAAGCCCCCCGCCTGGGGGCTGTGCGTGTGGCTCTGGGCACCATTGCTGTGTTTCTTGTGGCTGCCGGACCGCAGTGTGAGATGATTGTGCTCAGGGATGAACAAGGCCACTAGGAGGGACAGCAGGACTGAGCACGCTCCAAAGAGGAAAGGGGGGCCCGGGATGATGCTCCGCTAGAAGGGCAAAGGACAGAAAGGGGTTAAGTGTAGGGCCCAGGTGGGGGTATGGGGGTGGGGGCAGGGAGGGGTGTCCCTCACCTCATCTGAAGGGTTGGCCATGTTGGGCTTAGTGGCCTTCTCCAGGCTCTCTACCGCCACCATCTCATTCAGCTCCACATGGAATAGATAGAAGACGAAGCCATACAGGGCCGGGCCCAGACCGTTGCACAGTCCCCGGATGCCAGTGATCATCCCTTGAACAACACCTGGGGGAAGGCAAGGAAAGGAAAATTCTAGTCCTTTTCAGACACCCCATGCCTTGAATGGGTGTCACCCTCTCAGTTGCCAAGGCTGAATGCTCCAGGTACCAGGGCTTGTATGACCAGTGGGGATAGGCTTTTCTTCTGGACTGAGCTAAGTATGGACCTGGGCCAACCTGCCTCACTGCTGCATCAGGAGCAGGTGTGAGGACAGCTGTCTTTGAAGAGGTGGACCTCCTCTAGCGTGTGCACTGGGGTTGCCAGGGGAGTGTGGGAACAGCCCAGGCAGGGTCAGAGCTACCTTGCTGGTCAGGGTCTGCATTCCGGGATACCATGGCGCTGATGGCGGGGAAAGTGATGCTGGACATGGCTGCCACTGCACCTGCGGCCCACATCATCCTGGGGGGAGGAAAGAGACAGGATCTTGGACTGATGTGGACCCCCAACACTCTTGTATACAAACAACAGGGCCAGAGAGCAGGATTGACAGGTCCCCCTGGTGCCCTGACAAGAACAGAGTCGGGGCTCTGGGGATCCAGAAGGAGAGGAAGCTCATGCTGCAAAGGGAACAACTCTCATTTCTGTGGGGGGAGGGGGAGAGAAGGCTGGGATATGCCCAGGGTCCCCGCCTGGGGTGGGGGCAAGGCAGGGAGGAGGGGGTCGGCAGGCCCTGGCTGGCTCTTACCAAGGCTGGGAGCCAAAGCCGTACCAGGCCAGCTGCAGGATCTGGAACCCCAGGCCAAGCAGGATGGTGTTCTTGTTCCCTATGGAGCGCATCAGGATGCCCAGCACCACTGTCTGCAAAGGGATGGGCACATGTTGCCAAAGCAGAAAGAGAAGGCCCTCGACTGGGGCAGGGAGGGAGCCCAGGGTGAGGTGGTGGGGTGGCAGGAGAGAGAATGACAAAGCAGGGAGGAGGAAGGACCCTCACCTGAGCCAGGATGGACAGAATCCCCACCACACCAATGAAGGCGGCCACTGTTTCTGAGGAAAAGCTAATTACCTGCAAAGACCAGAGAAGGAAGGCAGTGTCTGGGCTTGTGTGATGTTCTAGAGTTGGAATGTAGGACAGTAATAGGTTCTAGTCCTTTCCTGCCACCTACTGATCTCCCTGGGAAGGATGCCTCCTCCCTAAAAGGGGCTGAGGTGGAGAGCAGGGGACAGACCTGCACAGACAGGGCGCTGAGGCTCCTACATCTCACTTCCCTAACTCCTGAAGGCCAAGTCCAGCAGCTGCTGAGCGTGTTCTTGGATGGGAAGGCTGTCACTCAAGTGTTCATGGAGGGGCATCGATGGATCCAGAAGAGTCCTGATGGCACCCTCACCTCTTGTCCTGTGTCTGCCCAAGTGGCAGAGCCCAAGTGTCTAACTTTACCTCTCCCAAGAAGCCCCATTATATACAGACCTGGGGCCTCTCCTCCCTGACTCCAAGCCACTCTACTCTCTACTTGTCTGCATGGCGAGTGAGTCTCCTACACCCACCCTTTCTAGTACAGAGTGTAGACCAGAGGATCCTCCAGTGGCTACCCAGAGTCCACAGGTGTGCTCATGGCTGAATCTGCCCAAGGAGTGTGGCTCCAGCTTCTGGCCTTGGACTCACTCACCTGGCGTAGGTAGAGGAAGAAGCTGGAGTACTGGCCGGCTTCTGGCAGGTAGGAGAGGAAGACAGTGATACAGATGAGAAGCACGGTGGAGTCCTGGCCCACTTTCCGAAGAGACTGAGTGAGATAAGATGGGGACTGAGAGAATTAGAGAAGGAAGCCTGCCCTGTAGGAAGGCATGGAGCCACGTGATTTGTAGGATGGCAAAAAGCACCACCACCAACCACAACAAACCAACAGCGTTTCCTGCCTCCTGGCCTAACCCAGGCCTTGAAATTTCCATTAGAGTCACTCGAGTAAGACTGTTCTCCAAAAGGCTCCTAAGGAAGTGGAGCAAGGGAGTGGGTATCAAGTTAGCCCACCAGTGCCCAGTATAATATCATCCACTAAGATGTCATCCCACAGTAACCGAGTCCATCAGACAGCTTCAAGCAGAGGGAAGAGGAAGGGGAGAGACAAGGGCTGGGGACACTTACAGCAAAGGGGTCAGCCTGTTCCCAGGAGATGGGAGCTCCCCAAGACGCAGGCCGCATCTCCTCAGGCAGGGACTCAGGCACAGCCAATAAGATGAAGCCAATGTCCAGCAGAGCCACTCCAGAGGCCAGCACCACCACCAACGTGTCACCATAGGCGCGGGACAGATAGGCACCAATGGCAGGGCTCGTCACCAGACTGGCAGCGAAGGTAGCGGAGACCTGAGGAGATGAGGAACAAAGGAACTGCTCAGCCGGCCCCTCCCTCATGTACAGCTTGCACTGCATGGCACAGGGTAAAGCTCAGCCTTCAGAGACAGAAGGTTCTCTCCAAGACAAGCTTTGGCCAATGTCCACAGTGGGATGGCATGGTCAGCTTTTTGGGGTCTGTGCTCATTTCATTCAGTCCTTCATTCTTTTTATCTTCCCTGGGCAGTTCCATGAATGACCTCATGCCACGGGTGAGACACAAACAGGGATGACTAGCTGGAGGGGGGAGGGTGGGATGTGTTACAAGGAGGTGGGTAAGACTCAGGTTCTGTACTGGCTCTGGTAACAGAGAGGACTGTGATACCAAGCAGAATGGAGGCACCCAAGGGTTAGAGAGGCTCAGGGGAGACATCACTCACAGTTACAGGGACCAGAGAAAATGCTATGGAGAGGTAGCCTTGGGCCTGGGTCCTGAGAGTGGCTACACATGTGTGAGTATGTATGTATGTGAGTACATATGAGCCTGCACATCCATCCACGCCCACACGGAGCTTTATGTATGCTTCAATGCCATCACATGTACATAAATGGGGACAGCATGTGCCAGGGCACAGGAGGCTTGCTCTGATGGGGAAAGACCATATTTACCTAAATACAAAGTACTCATGGGGAGGCCAGGAAGAGCATAAGGTGCTGGGAGGAGGGGCCGGGAAAGCCTGCTTGGAGCTGACCCTGAAGGCAGAGGGGAGAAAAGGGAAGCTCTTTGAAGCAGTCCCAGGGAGATGGCATACCCATACAGGAACAAGGAGGACAGAGTATTACGAGGGAGGATAATGTGAAATCGACCTGGAGCCAACCTGAGATGAGGAGATACTTTATGCTAGAAGAAAGAGGGAGCCAATGGAACTTCAGGAGCAGGGGAGTGCCAGGATCCTGCCTGCACGTAGGAGTGTCAGTCTGGCACGGATTGGAGAAAGAAAAGCCTTGAGTCAGGAGGGCCAATTCAGAAGCTTGTGCAATAACCCAAGAAAGAGGTGAGGAGGCCCTGCACCGAGAGGTGACCACGGAAGACTGAAGGGAGAGGTGCTGTGGAGGACCTCAAATGCTAGGCTCAGTAGGTCTGGGGGGCCGGGAAAAGCCCTTGTAGATGTTAGAGCAGGAGCATGGACAAGATGGGAGGTATGCATGAGAAAGATGAATCAGGCAGGCTGTGAGGACAGACTACCAGAGAGGAGGATGAAGGTCAGGTGGCCGAGGAGGAAGCTATGGCAGCTGTGCAGGTATAAAGTGCATGAGCTTTGCCTGCTGCAGGGTGCAGGAGGGGCCTGGGGAGGAAGAATGAAGGACTTTCCATGTAACTTCCTGTTAGAGTAGTGAATGCCGGCCTCTGAGCCCAGTTGACTAGCAGGATGGGGGTGTTAATAACAGAAAAAGGGAAGTGAGCAGGTATAGATTTGGGACAGAAAAGAGAGACCCCCGGCTGTTGTTCTGCAAAGATGGCCACTGAATTCAAGGGGAAAGATGAAACAGGGTCGGGGAGGAAGGTACGGAGGGCACAGGGTAATAGGAATCCTGGCCTGGAGGTCTCCAGGAGGAGACATGGCAGAGCACCAGTCCTAGGCCTGGCACTGAAGTGGACAGAGCAGGGTGGCAGGACAGCCAGGCAGGGGGGCACCTCCAAGCAGTCAGAAGTGGAGGCCTTCGTCTTCAGAGAGGGGCCGGCTTACCAGGCCGTATGCTGTACTCCGCTCGTGCTCCTGGGTGATGTCAGCCACGTAGGCAAAGATGACAGAGAAGGTGACTGCGAAGACCCCTGACATGGAAATGACTGCAAAGTACCACCTGAGGAGAAAGGGTTGCCTTGTTGTGCCCCTCTGCCAGGAGGAGGCCCATGGAACCAGCCTGTGTCTCCCCCAAGCAAATCCCAAACAAATCCGGACTTCAGCAATCCCAGCCCGGCCCTGCTCCTTCCCTGGGTGCTTCCTCTCTTTCCTGCACTGGGAGCACACAGAGATAATTGAGACATTGTCCCTACCCTCAGGGAGTCTGCCCTCTGGCAGAGGTTGGGGAACTATCAGGAGACAAGAGCTCCAGGGCAGGCCAGGGCCTCTCCTCTTTGAGCTAAGCTGCCACCATCACTCACCATGGGCTGATCTTCATCAGGGGAATGGGTGCACAGGTAAAGAACACCGTCAAGAGGAGGAATGACTTTCTGCCCCAGACGTCTGAGAGGGCACCAATGAGAGGGGCACTGAGGAAAGACAGCAGACCCTGGAAGACACGGGAGAAGCAGCATGGAGTTCCGGGGGCAGCCACTACTCACTCAGGGGAGAGAACATGCCAGTGAGCTTTGCCCCGTGTTCTCTAGGAAGGGGTAGGACTGCCAAGAACAAAGGCCCCAGGCTGAATGAGGAATCCAGCAATGGAAGATGTCCCAGGACCACCTTCTCCTCTCTAAGGCTCTTGCTTCAACATGAAGCCAGGCTCTGTGGTTGCTCAGGCCTCTTACAGTATGTGCAGCTGCTGGCCTCATCACTGAGCGGCCCTCTAGACTGAGCACAGCCTCAAAGCTGTGGTCTGATGGGTTCCAGGCCTCTGTACCTCTGCTGGCATGAGGCTACAAGGGGATCGTCTACAGTGTACCTGATAGTTCAAAACTGCATCACAGGAGTGGCCTCCTTGGAAGTGATGAAAGAACTGATGGTATTTGTGGTTTACATAAAAATTAGGAGAGGAAAGGGCACAAGTGGCTGCCCCTATCACTTCTCCATGAGGAACACTTCAATGAGGATGATGCTGCATCTGAGGAGATTCCTGGCTGCTCCTCCACCCCACTCCCCATTCTAGAACTGGCCAGAAAAGCAGCTCTCAGGCTGCCAGCCCCCCACTTAGAGAGCAGCCCCTTCCAGTGGGGCTCCTGTCCCATCTCTCAAGAGTCTTTTTACCCAGAGGCTACCAGAGGACCTACATCTAGGCTGCCAGTAGGTTCCGATAGAACAAGGGAGCTGCGAAGGAAGCTTGGGTGGGGGGGGTAGTCTGTGGAGACAATGCCAAACCTGGAATCAAGAAGACCTGAATTCAAATCCTGCCTCAAATACTTACTAGCTTTGTGATCCTGGGTCACTTCACCTGTCTGCCTGTTTCCTCACCAGTAAAATGGGAATCATGATAAACACCTACCTTCCAAGGTTGTTGTTGATCAAATGAGATAATATTTGTCAGACACTTTGCAAACCTTAATACGCTACATAAATGCTAGTTATTTTTATTATTAGAGAAACCAGACCCCATATGCTGAATCTTGGCTCTGTCCAGAGAGCACTGTCCCCATGACTCCCTCGCTGAGCCCTGAATCCCTCACACAAAGGGGCCCATTGTTACTGTGGCAATGTACGTTTGTCCACTTGGAGCTGGACAGAGGCCATGGCCTACTGGCAGGCAGGGGAACGAGCGGCCTGGGGTCGCTGCCAGGTCCTGTCCCTGGGCTGTAACGGGAGCCAGGGGAGGGGCTTCCAACACAAAGTGAGAGTGGACATGCCAGGTGCCAGATGAACCTCACCTTGACTCCGTGGATCAGGCCATTCATCAGGAAGGTGTGCTGTGGGAATGTCTGGTGCAACACCTGTGGATGGTACCAGAACACCATGAGGCTGCCACTGCTAACTAACTCTAAGCCACTTCACATATCTAAGCCATAGGCTCCTCTGGCAAATAGGGATGTGAAAACTAATAGTACTGTCCACGTGACATGAGAAATCACGTAACATGTGGAAAGCATTTGGGACAAAAACCAGTTCTATTGTTGCTAGACCCTGTAGACAGGAGAACTCCGTCAATGGTCTGCGCCGACTCTTCGCTTCGCCCTTTCTTCCTGTTTGCTTGGTCTTAGCTAGTTCCTTCCCATGTCCTGCTTTTTATCCATTTTCCTCTAGACTGTCTAACATTCCTGCATTGTACCCAGAAAATAGGTTTCTGAGTGCTGCTGTAGCTTGTAAAAAGGCAATTTCCTAGAAAACGGACATCGGAGCCGGGAGACTGGCCCATTAAACCATGCCACGTTCACAGGCAGTTTCCAAAAGAAGTGTAGAAACCAAGCTTCTCTCTCTCTTTCTGTTTCTTGGGGTTTCTGGCTGAGATCCTGGCCCTCTTCTTCCCAACTCCCATGCCCCCCTTAAAACAGAGCCCCAGATCTTAGATTTTGGAATCTCTTCATTAAAGTAACCCCTCTATACATGGTATGCCAGCCATGCTTTTCATTGTTGTTCTTTCAATAGGAGACAAACCCAAGCCAAGGCACCCTAGGCTGAATGGGGTCAAAGCTGTTTTGCACTCCAGTGGGGGTCAAGCACAGAGACTGCAGGGCTGGGGCTGGTGTCCAGTGGTGGGAGGGAAGGAGGAAGGAGGGATCAGGGGCTCCTTTCTTCAGAACAAGGCTGAAGCAGGTCCACAGGCTGGGGGCAGGTGAGGAAAGGGGTGTTTTAGAAAAAAGTTGACAATATTAAGATTTGAATAATTTGGTCCTTCAAAGTAAAAGCAGCTGCCACATTTATAGAAATTTAGAGGGATAAAGCACTTTTCATAAATCATAAAATCACAAGAGTAAATCTAGGGCTAGTTCCACCCTATTGGAAGGGTTATGTTATCCTTATAACACATTTAAGAGGGAATAAACATAAGTTTTATTCCCTCCATTTTACAGATGAGAAAACTGAGGCTCAGCCCTAAGAAGTTACAGGCACAGAGCCATCAAGAAATAACATAGGCCCTGACTTTCATAATCTGGTCAAGGAGATAAGGCTTGTACCCATAAGGAATCAAATAAAGCAAAGGAATGAGATGGGCCTCCAGACCTGATCCAGTCCCTAGTATGTGGCAAGTGCAGCCTTCACTGTGTTCCTTAAGACTGAGGTAGCTGGGAGGATTTGTTACATCCTCTTGGTTAGACCAGGGCCCCAATCTCAGGCTGGTTCATTCCATTCTGCCTACACTTCTCTGGTTTCCTGAGGGGATGGTGTTCTTACAGCTTGTCCTAGCCTAGGTAACAAAGACACAATGTTCCACTCCCTAGGGAGCAGGGATCTGCATGGCTGGACAGGAGGTGAGGGGAGCCTGGCCACGTCTATCTACTCTGACTACTCAGTTCATCACTGACAAAATGGCAACACTCTCCTTTCTACCAGGCTACTAGACTGGGGTCCATTTCTGGCTTCATTAGTTTAGGGAAATCGCCATCTTTTCAGAGACAGTAGACCCCCATTTTATTAGTGTCCAAAGGTGGGTGCTTCCTCCAGAGAGAAGTGACAGCAACAGCCTGAGCTCTGGACAATCTACTCCACTATTTAGTTATGGGAGTTTTTCCAGTTTCTCCTGGGAATCCACTCCTCAGCCAAGCTATCTTTACCCTCCAGGTCCTGGGGCCAAAAGGGGGTAATCAATACTCACCGTTAACATGGGGGTTGTGAGCAGGCCCCAGGCAAAGAACTCAAGGAAGATCACCACCACAGCATGGTACACACTAGGCTCACCAATCCCCTGTCTCTGAAAAACAACATGGCTGGCTGGTAAGTGGATGAAGGGTAGGGAACAAAGGACTCTGCCTGGGGGAAGGGAAGAAAAGGAGTGATTAAACAGCTCTCACTAAATCAAGAACTTGGAAGGCCTTTGTTTGCTCTGAAAAGCCAAGGGTAAACATCTCCCAGGCCACTACCCCTCTGGTTCCAAGGCCCCAAAAGTTCAGCCAAGCTCTATCAATAAGGTCACAGGTTCAAAGACTCCAGAACCCTGAGGAATCTATGTGACCTTCAGTGCAACTGCGGTGGCTGGCACAGCCAGGACCCCTGGATCAGGCATGAAGACCCATTCTTTTAGCGGTAGCACACAAACTCAGTTTTTATTGGCTAGAATCCTGGGTGCAGCTAGCCTTGGCTATCATAGCTGGCGCCTAAACAGATGATCTGGATGTCCTCTGAAGGTGGGAAGGCTAAGATACCACCCAATTTACGGATTCAAATATTACTCCAATCATGAGGGTACAACTGGGCCAAGAATACACAGGCCAAGCAGTTTTAGAAATATCAGATTCAAACTAGGGAATACCAGGGCCAGTTTAAAATGGAAATCCTTGTTCTTGGCCAGTATCCTGAACTTAGAAAAGGTAGTAGAGTGGGCCTCAGAACAAGAAAGGCCTGATGTTTGATTTAGGAATAGCCAAAAACCAATGAGTTCATCAAAGACCAAAAGTTGGCACAAGGCCATTAAGCTTTGTCCAGCCCCCACCCCTCCAGTCTGATACCCTGGTGGACCTCAAATAGCTTCATTCTTTCCCTGAAAGGCCTCTTGGATTGGAGAGTTGAGACCCCCCCAAAATGAGAGGCAGCTTGATCCTTGGGGCTACCACACGGGGTCAAGGCTCTTCAAGTAGTTTTGCTCCAGCCAACCCTGGGTAATCTACTTCTTGTTCTTCCCCAACCAGTCCAGGGAAGGAGAAAAAGAACAAAAATTAAAAGTCAAGATCTTTTTTCCAGGCAAAACACAAATGCCAGCTCCAGGTCAGAAGCAGGACACTGTGGCCAGAGCCATCTCTCCAGTTGAGATGAGTGGCAGAGAGGGGACTGAACTGCAGTACACAGATTCAGTGCCCATGAACTCATCTACATTTTAAGTGGAGTGGTCAAGCCTGTTTTATCAGCCCTCATTAAAATACATTTACAACAGGCATGGCAAAACCTTGTTGGACAACATCCATCTCTAGATTTTTAACTATTCTTTGAGTGTAGTAGAGTGGAGTGAGCCCTGGATTCCAGTCCATCTGGGTTCATTTATTGGTTGAGCCTGTGATCTCTTGGTTTGCTTCTCTAGAAAATGAGGTGGCTAAACTAGGCCTCCTTTCAGGTTCTTGTTAGCTCTAACATTCTATAATTCTGTCGGTTGCCAGTTTGACTCTTCTGTCTCTCTCAGACTTTTTTCCAGGAGTTCATTTTAAAAAGGAGTGGGAAAAGGGCTAGAACACCTAAACCCCCCCAGATCAGCTATGCCCATCTATTTCCCTCAAAGCAGTTTCTTAAGGGACACTGTAACACTCTAATCAATCTCTGGCTTCTCAACTCTTGTTTTTCTATCTAATTAGTCTGGCTTGTACCCAAGTTTTCCTCTGTTACTGTTTAAACAGCTACCAAGTAAGATGGGAACTTTTGAGATACTTGCTCCCTCATTTGATAAAATTTTTCCAACCTTTCAATTAAACTTGATTAAGGGCCTACTACATTTGAGGCCCTATGCTGAGTGAGCTGGTGAGAGAAAGACTGGAGACAATCTAATCCCCACTTTCCCTCTGTGAACTTACTAATAGCAGGGTGTACAATATGTACACACACAAAATGGAAGAATACAACAGGATGCAAAGGAGCAGATTGAGACTTGGCAGGGACTTTAAAGACCATCTATCCACCCTACAGATGAGGACACAGAGACCCAAAGTTTTATTGCAAAATTTGAGGGAGGGATCATTTTGAGCGAGGGAGATAAGAAGTCAAGGCTTCATGAAAGGGGCAGTTCCAAGATGATTTTTGAAGAATCACAAGTAACTACTAGGCAACAAGGTCCTCCATGACAGATGCAGTGTTTCCTCTAAACTTGGTAGCTTCCTACTCTCCAAATAATGAAAACCAAAAAGGGGTCATCAGTGTCTGCGCTGGGGCTCCACCTCCTGGGTAATCTTGACTTAGAAAAAGATCCTCTAATAGACACAGATGAGGACTACATAGAAAAAAGATAACACAGCCAAGGTAACAGTTTCAGAGTGATTCCAAAGGGGAGACACAACAAAGGTGTGCTTTATTCATTAAACTGCTTGGTTCTCCTCTGTTAAAATACAGGGCATGATGTTTATGGCTTTGTAGAAGCACGTACTCCTTACTTCATACATTTATTCGGTAATTTGTTTTTGTGGATGATTGTTTGCTCTGAAGAAACCGACCCGTTAGGGCCCTTAGTGATTCTGGAGAGTCAGAAATGGTCTGCCTCATCCTAAACTTCAGTTTCCAGTGAGAAACGAGCCAGGGAACTAACAGCTTGGACCATTTTTACGAAGACAGCTCTTCCAACGCTCTTCTCTAAGACTGACTTGTTTCCAGAGTAAATAAGGAAGCCTGTTTTACCTTCAGTTGAATACTATGATCAAAACAACTTTCTCTCAACAGCTAATGCTACTGATGTGACCCTAAAGAACTAACAGTCCCCTGGAGGTCTCCCCAACAACCTTAACAATTATTCTTCTGGTTGCATTTAAACCAGTCACTTCTGGGAGATCCTAGTCAGTGTCCTCTTCTAACAAGAAAATAATTAAGTCAAACCAACTGACATTGCTACCATATCTAGCAGTGCACACTACTCTTCGTCATTAATTTAGCATTTACTCATATATTACTTTGTACTGCTTTCTAACTATTTTATTCCTCAGCATAATTTCTGAGACCTCAGTTAGAGCAGATGCTTATTCAGGGCTGGGGACCCATCCCTTCTACTTCCACAGAATCTCAGGGTTGTTCAATTCAGAGGCCATAGAGCCCAATCTATGTTCCACACAGCACCCAGCAATAAGGCTAAAAAAAACAAAAGAACTTCTGAAATGACTGACATGAGATACTTAGAGAATGTCTGAACTGGAAAGGTCCTCTGAGGTATTATTGAATCCAACCCCTTCACTTTATAGACAAGAAAATGGGCCTAGAGTGGGAAAAACCCTCGCTCCAAGCCATAAGACAGTAATAGAGCTGGGACTGGGGACTAGACCTCTTGACTCAACTCAGTACTTTTTTTATTCAACCAGAATGTGCAATACTTCTGTTCCTTCCCCTTCTATCCAGAATAAAAGAATTTCCAGCCCTAGGCAAGTAAATAAAGATTTCTCTGCAAGGCTGAGTTATCATGAGGCATATGGACCACCAATTCAGAAAAAAAAACTGATTCTTCATCATCTAGTCCTTTATCTGACACCATACTGGCCTTGTTCCTCTCCAAACATTCACTTAGAAGGGATATACATGTCTTAAAAGCCTAAGGCGGGGTGAAATCATAGGTCAACAATCTTAAAAAACAGAACCAGTGAAATAGAAACTCAAACTCCTTGAGAAAAGCCCATCAAGGTTACAAAGTGTACCATGCAACGATATGGAAGGAAGGAAAACCAGAAAGACTAAGAAATTATTGGGCAACAGATTCTGCTCCAAGAAAAAAAAATCCCAACAGACTGGAACAATGGTCAAATCAAACAAAATAAAATTTAATTGAGATGTTTTGTAGATAAGCATCAAAACTTCAACTGCACAAGCATAGGATCAGAGAGGAATATTTATGATTGGGTAAATGTTCATACGGAAAAGACCTAAGATTTTTTTGTCTTCAAGTTCAACATAATTGAACAACACAATGTGTGATGTGTTTCTGAAAAAGTCAACTTGACCTTACTCAATGAGAAATATAGGATCAGAATCCTATTGTCTTCTGTCCTGGTCAGACCACATAAGGTGTACTGTGTCCAGTTCTTAGGACATGTTTATAGGATGTACACTGACAAACTAACATATTCAGAAGGTGGCACTGGAATGAGAGGAAGGGACTCAAAATCTTGTTATATGAGGGACAGTTGAAATAAGTGGGGATGGTTAGGTTAGAGAAGAGAAGATTTTGGGAAAGGGACATAATCATTATCTCCAAAGATCTAAAAAGCTATCATGGGCAGAGGGAAAGATTTGTTTTGTGCAGCCCCATAAGGTAGAACAAAGAGAAATGGGGAGGAAAGTTCCTGGGAAGTAGATTTAAAGTAAATACAAAGGAAAAACTTTTCTAACACTCAGAGCAGCACAAAAATGGAATGGGCTGTTTTGTGAGGTTGTGAGTGTGCCATCAAGTGAAGGTATTTACAAAAGCCAGACAAGCAGTTAGGACATTGTTGAGAGGAATTATGCATTAGCCTGGAGTTTGTTGGATCTGATGAACTTAATCACCCCACCACTGAGATTTCAATAGGTACTGTCCTCTTCACAGTCTTGGTCCCATATGGCAGGAAAAAATTATGATGCATATTTCTGTCTTGGAACATACAAGAACATGTCACTGGATAGTGTTGACCCTTGCTTAGAGTGTGGAACCACTGAAGCTGACCCCCAAGACTTAGGATTCTTGATACTGAAGACTCTGGCAATGGGAATTCCAACACTGAAATGAAGGCAATTAGAAAGAAAGATGGAGATATCTCCAATCTCTCAACCAGACAACTTGATAACAAAGAATTTTAGCCCCACCTTGGCCTATCCAGAGACCCCATGCTCTCAAGTGACCTAAACATCATATCACAAAATTTCATTTCTCTCCCATGGTGACAGAGTCAAGTACTAGGTTTCTTGGCTCCATTCATTGCTTTTCCTCCAGGAAAATGACTGCTAGTTTCAGTCCCCAAAGGATGCTGGAAAGCAATTCCCAGATCTCCACTTTATAGTAGAGAGAGTCAAGTGAAATTAAATTGAAAACAAACACCAAGGACAATCTCAGGACCTTTGAGGCGTTGCATTGATTGGCGACTCAGGACAGGACATGGGAGAAGGCTCAGGCTGAATATATCCATTTAATATAAGATACTGAACTTTAACAAAACCAAATGGTTAAAGTAAATTACAACTCTGAGCTGTACTTTGAAGTGTGCGTCAAGCCTGTGATACTTATAGAATACAGAATTTAGATTTTCTTTCTACATCTGTCCAGCCTCTTACATGGATGCCTTTAGGACACAGGCCCATCAAGGGAGGTGGCCTTGGGCCCACACCGCTTATAGATGGTTCCCTAACCTGGCCAAAGCATGGGGCTGGGAGTGGGAATAGCTGTAGCCATATTTCAAGTATCTTGAGGTAGGCGGGTTGGAGGAAAGACACCAAGAGAGACTGAAAACAGAAAGAGACAAGCCAAGAGTGATTGAAGTATGGTTTGCTGAAATTCATGACAGAACCATTAGAATCAGATAGTTTTACTGAATAGAAGCATATGGTCAATCAGGAAGCAAAAGAATAAAGATGAGGAGTTAGTAGGTGTGGGTGGCAGGGCACAAGAATTTCTTTGAGTGACTGAAAAGCTTTATCCAAGAGTACAAGGTCATATAAGTCAGCGGCAGAGCCAGTACCAGAAAATCTGGTTGTTCTAACTTCAATCCCATCTCCAACATACCTCACTGCCCTTCTCCATAAGTGTGGGAAGGAGTGGTAGCTGCTAGGAGCCAGGGTTGGAAGGGCAAGAAATTAGGGAGAAATCAGAGAAAAGGGAAAAGAGGCCAAAGGTAGAAGGGAGAAGAGAAAGGACAAGAGGGAAAGCTTTGTTTAAGAAGGTAAAAGCAAGAGGAATGGGGAGGTGGATAGAGAGAGGAAAGGTAGTTTGGATGAGGCAATTTGTATGACAGATGAAAGGGAATAAGAGCAGGAAAGGGGAACAAGGCATAGGAAATGGAGATGGGTATAAGGAAAAGAAGGAGCAAAAATGAGATGTTTATGTGTGGCAGGAGGAGGTGAGAGTGGAAGTGGGATGGAGGTAGTAGAGAGAGAGTGGCAGGGGAATAATGGTATATAACTGCGTGTGTGTGTAAGACAGTGCGGACAACATGGGAAAACAGGGAGGAAGTGGGTTTAGAAGAATGCTATGGGAAGGAGTAGGGGGTGGACATACTAGGTGTGTGTAGATGGAAAAAGTAAAGAGTGACTGGGGATAAGAGTTGGTAGTGTATGGAGAAGGAATGGGAACAATGAGGTCTAAAAAGTCTAGCAGGGGAGCAGCAAGCATTGGGACGGCCAATGCCCAGAAGAAAGGCCAGGACTGGGGAAATGGCCTGTGACTAAGAAGCCACCGCCCAAGACTGGGGCTGGGGCTGAGAAATTATTGAGACAGAAGAAGGCTAGATCCTGGCTTGCACTAAATAGGGTACCAACCTAGATCTAGGGGGTGCTGGGGGCTGAAGAAGATTGGGTGGATAACTGCTTGACACTGAAACTAGGGCTGAGAGGAATTATTTTTTGCCCTTCTTGGTGTCTCCAGTGTTCAGACAGTGCCTGGCAGACAGCAGGTGTTTAATTAATGCTGGCTGACTATATTAGAGATAAACGATGGAAGCCTTTGTAAGGGCTGATGGAGAGCAATGGAAGAGTGGGGCTGGGCCAAGATTAAGACCAGAGCCTATGGGGGAGATGAAGCCGAGGTCTAGTAGGCCAGCTGAAAGAATGGGGAGCCATGGAGGGGTAGGAGATGAAGGGGGACATTAGATGAATGGGTAGAGAGCTATGGAGACAGGCTGGGGGGAGTCCAGAGGCCTGGCAGGGCTAGGGAGGAGAAGGCATTAGCTGAGCTTGGCTTGGACTGGGGCATATCAGGGGCCTAACAAGGCCCACTTTGGAAGAGGGGACCCTGGGGAGGGGGCTGGGTGGAACACTAGGAGCTGGTGAGGGAATGGTAGGGGTTGGGCCTAGACTGTGTAGGGCCCACCCCAGGGGGCTGGGCCTGGGCTGAGAGGTGAATATACTAGGAGGTAGTGAGGGCACCCAGGGGCTTTGCAGGACCTGGTGCCACCCCAGGAGGCCTGATAGGGAGGGGACCCAGGGGCCTGAAAGAGAAGGGGCCCAAGGGATACTCCAGGAAGCTGGCAGGGCCCAGGATAGGAGGAGGGCACCTCAGAGGCCTGGCAGGGAAGGGGCCTAGGTGTCTGGCTAGGTCTGGGGGTACCTGGGGTCCTGGCAGGGTCTGGGCTGGGAGGAGGGCACCCTTGGGGCCTGGTAGGGAGGGGACCCAGGTGTCTGGCTAGGTCTGGGGGCACCTTGGGGGCCTGGCACGGCCCAGACTGGGAGGAGGGCACCCCAGGGGCCTGGCAGGGAGGGGGCCCAGGGGCCTGGCTGGGTCTGGGGTGTTCCCCGGGGGCCTGGCAGGGAGGGGGCCCAGGTGTCTGGCTAGGTCTGGGGGCACCTTGGGGGCCTGGCACGGCCCAGACTGGGAGGAGGGCACCCCAGGGGCCTGGCAGGGAGGGGGCCCAGGGGCCTGGCTGGGTCTGGGGGCACCTCGGGGGCCTGGCAGGGCCCAGACTGGGAGGAGGGCACCCCAGGGGCCTGGCAGGGAGGGGGCCCAGGGGCCTGGCTGGGTCTGGGGGGGTTCCCCGGGGGCCTGGCAGGGAGGGGGCCCAGGTGTCTGGCTAGGTCTGGGGGCACCTTGGGGGCCTGGCAGGGCCCAGACTGGGAGGAGGGCACCCCGGGGGCCTGACAGGGAGGGGGCCCAGGTGTCTGGCTAGGTCTGGGGGCACCTCGGGGGCCTGGCAGGGCCCAGACTGGGAGGAGGGCACCCCGGGGGCCTGACAGGGAGGGGGCCCAGGGGCCTGGTTGGGTCTGGGGGTTCCCCAGGGGCCTGCCAGGGAGCAGCGGGGGCCGGCCCGGCACTCACGGCGCCTCCGTCCTTGGTGATGATCTTCTTGGCCAGCAGCACGCTGCGGTTGAGCCGCTTCTTTTTCTTCTTCTCCCCGGTCATGGTGCCGCCTCCTGGGCCCGGCGCCCCAGGCTCGGGCTCGGCCCCTTCATCCTGCAGCCCCGGGGCGCGGGGCGGCCCTCTCCCCGCTCCCGGCCCGGCCCGGGCCCCGCCCGCCCGCTCGCTCGCTCCCCGCCCAGAGGCCGCGGGACCTGTCAGAGGTGGTGAGAGGCGGCGGAGGCGGCAGAGGCGGAGGCAGCGGCGGCGGAGCTCCCGGGGCGGGCGGGCGGGCGGGCGGCTTCTCCGCCTCCTTAGCGACCCACTTCCGCCTGCCGCGGCTGCGTGCGCATCCACACCGCCCCCGCTCCGCCTACAACTCCCAGCAGCCTGCGCGCCTGCCTCTATCCCGCCCTCAACCATTCCAATTCCCGGCGTGCTCTGCTCCGCCACGGGAGGCGGGGCACTGATGTGATGGGGGTGTGGCGTGAGGGAGACTAAGAAAAGACTACAATTCCCATCATGCCGTGCGCGACAAATGTTTATGGAGGGATGGGAAGAGGAGATCGCAGGGTCCCCAGGTGGCTTTAGATGGGAGCTGTCTTCCCAGAAGACAGCGGGGCACAGATTTTTCTCTCCTCCCCCCCACCCCTCTTTTCCTCTCCTTCGGTCATACACCCCTCTCATGGCTGAGCGTTTTCTCTACTGCCAGATGTTACTTTGGGTCTGGCCAGAGCCTGGGCAGGAGAATCCAGACCCTATAGCAGGAGGCCGTGTTTCCAGAAGCTGGGAGTTTGGTTGCTAAGGTGCGAGTTCTTGATTGCTAAAGGCTAGCCCTGGGTTGCTAGGAGCTAGGAGTCCTGTCGCTAGGGTACCAAGGCTACTTCCCCCCACCCTCCAGGTGATTGCCCTCCCCCACATCTTTGGTGCCCACAACCACCAAAGCCCGTCTCCATCCTCTTCCACTTAGGCAGGAGCCAGGCTGTAAGCCGCAGCATCTTAGCTCAATCCCTCCCTCTAGGTGGACCGACCCCGAACACCCGAGACACAGAGAGAAAGAGAGCTTCGGGCCGGGTTCTCAGCCTTCTGGAGAACAACGGTTCTGTTGTTGGGGCGCTGCCCCCATTACGTACGGAGGCAACCAGCCGCAGAAGCGCGTGATTGTGAGCCAGGGGGCTGGCCGCCGGACAATCGACAGAAGGAGAGCCGCTCCCCGGGGAAAGGGGGAAGAAGCGACGGAGCGGGAGCAGGTCGAGAGCAGAAACTCGATACGAGACGGCGTCAGCTGTCCACAGCTGGCCTGGAGCCCCGCCGCGGCGGTCCGCCCCAGGGAACAGAAGCAGGCGGCGAGGCTGGCCGAGGGAGATTGGCGCAGCTCCGCCCGAGCCGCCGCTACTGGAAGATCGGTGTAAACCTAGTTTAAGGAAAAGTTTCCTACCCAATAGAGCTGTCCAAAAGAAAAAGGATTGGCTTCCTTAGGCTGTTAGTGCACTCCCACCGCTGGAGGTCATTAGCATCATTAGCAATTAACCTTAGCTTCTGCTATATGCCAGACACCGTGCTAAACACTGGGCATACGGAAAAGGGCAAAAACGAAGTCCTTGGCCTCAGGGAGCTCACGTTCTAAAGAAGACAGACCTTCAGCTGGAGAACGGATGAGCACTTTTCAGAGATTTCTGTTCTAGTACGCTTGGACTAGATGACCTCAGAGATCTCATCCGACCCTAAGGTTATGTTTATCTCAGGCAGAGAACAAAAGATTGGCCTGAGATGTAACCAAGACCTCCCTTTACAGTTATCCCTTCCACATCACAGGGGTCAGGGGCATGGTTCGCCCCTTTCCCCCATACTGTGATCTGGAAAATGCACGTAAAATTGTTTGGCCCTCCCTTCATACCAGAGACATCTAAATTTTTTCTTTTTCTTTTATGGGGTGTTTGCAGTACCTTATTGTAAAATCAGAGTTAAGGATTTGGTAATAGACTCTGTGTTATTTACTACTATCACAAAACTCCCCGCAAATTTCCATTTAATTTCTTATGCCGACCCTCAATAAAAATAGAGATGGAGAAAGTCTCAGTGTGGAAGGCATAACTGTACTGTTGCAAAAACCAACCAAACCAACTCAGCTAAGTAACCATCTGGGCTCCAACAATGAGTATTTAGTACCTTCCAATGGAGCCTATTTTACTTCTGGACAGTTTTATTGCCTTTGGTCCTGACCTCTAGGACCAAGCAGAGAGAGGCTAATTCCTCTTCCACAAGCCAGCCTTCAAATCCTTGAAGACAGCTATAATGTCCCCTGAAGTCTTCTATCCTCCAGGATAAATACACATAGTTCTTTAACCTGTACTCCATTCTTCTCACCCTCTTGAATGTGCTCATTTATACATGCTCCAATTTGTCTATGTCTTTCCTGAAATTAATCCAGTACTACAGATAAAATCTGATCAGGATGGGATATAGTGAAATGATTATTTCCCTTGTTTTAGAGACTATGTTGTTCAAAGCGGTTAAAGATTGCATTTGCTTTTTTGCTGTCATATCACACCAGTGACTTGAATACAACTTGGAGTGTATTTAAATAGCCAAATATGCTACACATGAACTGTTGTATGTTACCATGTCTTCATCCCATATTTTTTATTTTTTTGAACCTGAGTAGACCCTTATGTAGCTCTTATCCCAAAGCCCTCTCTCACTGACAAATTTGGTCTCAGAACAAGACCGTAGACACTAGGGTCTTCATACCAATTCCCACTTTTGCTGATGAAGCAGACCCTTCCCACCCCAAAAGTGTAACCTGTGTGTATTGACTTAGAAAACCACATATTAACATAATCCTTGTTCTACTGTAATTTTATTTACCTTGTTAAATATTTCCCAATTATGTTTTAGTCTGGCTCCCATCACATTCTGGAGCATTGTGACTTGACGCAGCTGTCACTGTGTTTTTGTTTTGTTGTACGGGTACATCTCCTCCTTATAGTATGAAGGGTACCCCTGAGGGACACTGGGGTTCTTCTAATGCTATCAGCTTGAACCCCCATCTCAGTGTATTCTCCCTAAAATCACCAGTTACAGTTAGCATCTCCTTTATATCATTGCTTGAATGTCCCAATATTATTTAACCAATTAATATCAATTAACTTTTAAAAAGTGTTAAAATAAAAACCTTGACGAACTGCTAAAATGGAAGAAAATCCCAAGTCTAAAAGGAGAACATAGAATGAACCAGAGTCCAATCACAGTTTACAAAGATTGTGACTGCATTTATTTTTTAATTTTAATTTTTAATTTATGTGGTATTTTATTTTCCCCCAATTACATGTAAAAACAATTTTTTAGCATTCATTTAAAAAATTTTGAGTTCCAAATTCCCTTCCTCCCCCCATTCAGAAGGCAAGCAATTTAATATAGGTTATACATGTGTAGTCATACAAAATATTTCCATATGAGTCATGCTGTGAAAGAAAACAGATTAAAAAAATACAAGAAAAATAAAGAAAATTTAAAAAGTATGCTTCAATCTGTATTCAGACATTATCAATTCTTTTTTCTGGAGATGGAAAGCATTTTTCATCTTAAGTCCTCCAGAGTTGTCTTGGATCGTTGAGAACAGCTAAATCATTCACAGCTGATCATCGTACAATGTTGCTGTTACTTTGTACACAGTACGTTTCACTTTGCATCAACTCTATAACTGTATTTATTGCCTGAGAAGAAGCTTACAGGATAGCAGTTAGATCATGTTATCATCTGTTCAAAGGGGAGTGGGAAAGGGTGAGATATTTATATATATTTGAAGTATTTAGGACTTTTTGGGGTGTTTAGGACTAAGTCAGGATTAAGGGAGAAACACAATAAATTGGGAAGTCAGGCAGGAAGTGGGGGTCTAGAGAGAAGATATCTGTAAATACAATAAATCAGAAAGGAGGATGTTTGCTTTTCACTCCAAGCTGGTCAAGGCTAGTTTCAGCACTTGCAGGCATCTCTGAGTTCAACTAAAGCTTACTTCACAAAGGATCACTGGTGTGCCAAGCAACCCCTGGGCATCAGAAGTCCTCCTGACTGGCTTGTGCTACTCCATTGTCTGGTTCCCCTGTGGAAAAGGGAAGCTCTAGCATATTTTATGGGTTAGTACAAGCATTGCAGAGCTCATGTTCATGAAAGGAATCTTTACTAAAATGAAATAGCAAAAAGAGAAGTACAAAGCATCCCCCCGCCTTCAGCTGGGGGCACACTGTCCCCTGTCCCTCCTTAGTCCATGAAGAGAGTTGGCTTAGACTTAGAGCAGTCTCTATAAAGCAGTGCCCCCAGCAAGTTCACTTCTGAATATAGTATATCAATGGATGAGTCTTCTCCCTAGATGCATCAGAATATGGTGCTCTGCTGCTCCACCGGATCAAACAGTTCACTTGGTGTTTTGTTCCTCACTGGCCTCGGTTGCCTAAAAACTCTAGTATGGACTTCAATTCCTAGACCTCTGATAGTTCGCTCTTCTGACCTTTAAAAGCTCATTAGTTTGTAGCCATCTCCAATATACCTTCTCCTGAGAACAAATTTGAACTTAAATTTTTCTGATTCTAGGCCCAGTGTCAAGGTGCCCCACTGCGTCCTGGGTCATCTCCAGTCATCCTGATCCATATCTTGCCACTGGACCCAGATGGCTCTGGGAGGAGAAAGTGAAGCTGGTGACTTTACAGCCATGCCTCATTTAAATCCAATTTACTTGCATATAATGGCATCACCTTTCTGATGTCATGGTCCTCTTTGAGAATGAAGGACAAACAACAAAAAGCAAGTATTCCAAACACTTGGCACCAAAACTGGCCCATAGTATGTGCTTAATATGCCTGTTGACTTGATGCTCATTTCTGCCTCAGGAGCCAACCAAAAGGCATGCAGTAAGTGGACAAGAAATACTCATGGAATTTGCATGTGCTCAAAAGTGGAGAACAGGGCCCTATTATGTAGGTTCACAAAATATCCATGTGGTCCCAGGACTGAGGCTTCACTTGCCACTCCCTCTTACATTTACACTCCTTCTGATTATCTTATTTAATGTTTCCCATCATTCTAAACCTGAGAACTTTTTGGATCTGGCCTCTGTCAGAACAAATGAGAGAGAGCAGAGACAGATATAGGACAGAGAGATAGAGATAGAGAGACACAGGATAGAGAGAGACACATGCAGAGACATAGAGAGAGACAGACAGGAAGAGAGAAAGAATGGAGAGATAGAAAAGAAACAGAGAAATAGAAATAGAAAGAAGAAATTTTATTAGGTTGATGAGAAATAGTCATGAGGTTTCAATGTCCATGTGTATTCATCACTGGTGGATATCCATCCATGTACCCATCCATGTCTTATCTGATGTGATCTCTACCTCACTTTTCATAGATTCTCATCCATGGACCATCTTCCCAGATGCTGGAGGCCTTCCTCTGGTTCTTTTGATCATTTGTAGATACCACTGCAGTACACTATCCATCTGCTATCCCTGGCCCTCCCAACAGAGTTCACTTTTGATAAGATTTTATAGGTCCTTGAAGATATCTTTTGCAGCACTTCTCACATGTAAATCCTCATTAATAATATGCTTCAGCTTATGAATGCCCACCATATTTCTTTCAATTACCCTTCAGGTTACCTGCAATTCTAATTCTTCAGAAATGGTGATATTCTTGACCTCCAGTCATTTAGCACGGCATTTATTATTATCATCATTACTATTTTTAAAAGGCTGATCTTTATTCAGAAAAGGAAAACAAATGCTGGAGAGGATGTGAGAAAAATAGGTACACTAGTGCACTGTTAGTGGAGCTGTGAACTAGTCCACTATTCTGGAGAATAATTTGGAATTAGGCCCAAAGGGCTATAAAACTAGTTGACCCAGAAATATCTCTAGTAGGTCTATACCCCAAGCCAATCAATATAAAAGGGAAATGTACCATATATACCAAAATATAGCAGATCTGTGTGTGTATGTTTGTGTGTATGTGTGTGTGTGTGTGTGTGTGTGTGGTATGTTTGTGTGGGGGCAAAGATTTAAAACTAAGGGGATACAAACCAATTGGTGAATGACTGAACAACTTATGATATACAAATGTGATGGAATACTACTTATGCTATAAGAAATGATAAAGGGGGTGGTTTCAGAAAAAACTGGGAAAGCCTATGTGAACTGATGCAAAGTGAAGTGAGCAGAACCAGGAGAACAGTCTACACAGTAACAGCAATATTGTGAAGATCATCAGCTATGAAAGACGTAGCAATTCTGAGCAATCAAATAATCTACCACAATTCTAAAAGACTTATGATGCAAAATACTCTCCTTCTCCAGACAGAGAAGTGATGGTCTCATAGTGCTGAAGGAAATATTTTGGGATCTCTTTCCTGAGGTGATCGGTGAATTCTTTCAACCTCTATTTTGCCCTCTGGTTCCGGGATATCAGGGCAATTTCCCCTGATAATTTTTTGAAAGATGCTGTCCAAATCCTCCTTTTGATTGTGGCTATCATAATAGTAGTACAATCATTCTGATATTGTCTTTCATTTTCCCAATGAGGTATTTGACATCTTCTTTTATTTTTTCATTCTTTTGACTTTTGATTTGGTTGATTCTTGATATCTCATAGTCATTAGCTTCCACTTGCCAAATTCTAACTTTTCCTCTATAGGCTTTTGTATTCACTTTTCTATTTGGCCAATTGTACTTTTCAAAGAGGTGTTTTCTTCAGTGGATTTTTGTATCTCTTTTTCCATTTGGCCAATTCTACTTTTTAAGCAGTTGTTTTCTTTTTCCAAGCTGTTGATTTTTTTACTCACAATTCTCTTGCATCACTCTTATTTCTTTTCCCAGTTTTTCTTCTACATCTCTTATTTAATTTTTAAGCTCCTTTTTGAGCTCTTTTAAGAGTTATTTCTGGGCTTGAGACCACTTTCCATTTTTCTTTGGGGTTTTGCCCATAGGTGTTTTGACATTGTTGACCTCTTTTGAGTTTGTGTCTTGGTCTTCCCTGGCAGCATAACAACTTTCTATGGTCAGATTAATTTTTTTTGTTTTTTGCTCATCTTTTTTGGCCTTTTTCCTTTCTTTTAAATTTGAGTTCTGCTCCCAAGGTGGAGGGGGCACTGTCTCAGGCTTCTGTCCTAGGGACTTAGGTCCTGGCTGTTTACCTAATACTTAATTGATGTTGCCCTGAAGGCCCATGGTGGGGCCCTCCTGTCTCATGCTTTCATGGGGTCAGGTGTGACTGGCTCTGCTGGGGCCATAGGGGTCTGGCAACTTACCTGGTGCGGAGCCAGGATCCTAGTGCTGATGTCTGGTGTGTACTCAGACTAGTGGGGTGTTTCTGCATGTCTTCAGGGCTACACCAAAGCATGTGGTGGTCTAGCTGCTGAAGGCTGCCTGTTTGCCTAGGACTATACTGAAGCCTGTGAGGGGTCCTGGTATTGGAATTTGCATAGTCCACTGTCCTGGGTCTCAGGATCTCTTGCTGGTTTGCTGAGGTGATGTTTGCTTCTGGCTTGCTAGGGTGCTTCTTGTCCTAGACTGTGCTCCTCTTTTATTTGAGTGAGACAGACCTTTCCTGCCAATCTTTCAAGTTTCTTGACTCAAAGATTGTTTCACCCCGTCCTTCTCCTGGTTTTGCTATTCCATAATTTGTTCTGAGGTACTATTTCATGGTTGTTTGGATGTGAATATGGGAGAGTTGCAGATTGAAATTGTTGACCTGAAAACTTGGTTAAAGAAAAGGCAACAGGCTAAATGCATACATTTTATGATTTAATTAATTAATTAATCAATTCCCTATTAAAGAAAACAGTAACATAATGCATTATGGAGCCAGAAAAATGTTCTGGCTACCCAGTACAGAAATCTTCTGGCTTATATACATTTTGCCATAAGAAAGGAACTCTCTTAGTTGAACAAATCATAAATTCAGTAAGACAAGACAATTAATAGAGCAATGCCAGTTGAGCCTTGCTATTCCAGGCTGGGTAAACATATGTCTCGGTAATATATGACAAGAAAGGAAATCCTACCACTAGTGAGTGGCAGGCTTCCTGTCTTAAACAGATATTCAAAATAGCTGACATAGAAAAGGGTAAACAAAGTTCAGATAGAAATTACAACCTAAGATATCTGCATTTTCTTTACCATTAACATGCCATAACATAGTATATGTCTACAAATATTAAGATATGAAAAATGTCCCATTATTCAAGATAGTGTCTTAGGTTAAAGGTCTACCAAGGAATGTTAAGTCAGCCTTGGCTGGCTTTTGTTGACATAGGAAGAGGTATTCTCTGAGTTTGCTTCAGAGAGAGCAAAGAGATTATTTCAAAATTTTATATTAAATGTTATCAAAACATAATTTTTAAAAAATTTTTCTTCTTTTTTAAAAATTTTTTGGAGGGGAACATGGCTAATGCAGAAATATGTTTTGCATGGTTTCATATATATAATGGGTATTATATTTCTTGCTTTCTCAATAGGTGGAGGAGGAAGTTGAGGGAGTGGGAGAATTTGGAACCGAAAATAAAAATATTTTGGGAACTTCTTGGTCCTCAGTTGACATTTGAGGGGGAACCTTCTGCAATTACTCCAGAACTTCTTGGAGAAGATGACCACCATCAGGAGAATGAACCCAACCCTTGGCTTGGCTTGCCAGAAAACATGCATGTGGAGGGATTTGTTTGGACCATGCAGAGCTAAGTTGAAGGTGAAATGCTAATTTAGCAGTCCCACAAAATGCTTCATACTTTGATGTTTTATGTCTAAGGGAAGAGGTTTGCACTCCCACCTCAATGAATATAAATTAATATACATCTCAGAAGGCCTAGACACCTCATATAGGGCAGTTGAGTGGTAGAGGACTCCAAATTCAGGAAGTGAGGAATTCAGGCCATTGAGAGAGAATACCTCTCTTCATTGACCGAGTTATCTAGTCTCGTAGGAGACAATTCATCCAGCTAGGAGAAGAGACAGATTTGCCAAGGTCAAACAGAAAGTCTCCCAAATAAAGGGAGCTGAGTAACAGGGTTACCACTTTGTGAACTTTGAGAATGTTTAAGACCTGGAAGTCTTGTTAGAATCAGTAGTGGTATACATGAACTGGAAATAGCTGATGACAGCATCTGTTTTGAGAGTTGAGACACATACAAAGGAGATACTAGATACCATAATGGAAATTTCAGGACTTTAAAAACTTATCAGTCTTTGGAACTTAGAAAAGAGGTACAATAAGAAGAACTTCATGGAGACTCTTGGGAGAGATAAGTCGTCTACTATGTTTCTCACTACTATTTTACTCTAAATTTGGGCCCACTTTCCCAAGGGACCTTGTGTATGTAAGGGGAGAATATGCCCTAGTTTGAGGGGATTGTTTCCATAACAACTGTCCTTGCTATAGCTGCTTAGTAAATACCTCTTTCTAAAAGCAATTTAATCTGGTTTATAATCAATGGGAAGAACACCAGTGGGGGCTTGTGAAAATCCCATCCCAGCCAGGGCTATCCCTAGAATCCAGAGGGGAGTAGTAATAATTCTAGTAGAACTTGTGAAGTAGCCCTGGAGGTAGTGTTACGTAAATGTCAACCTCCAAGGAGAACATAACAATAGTTAGAAGTTATTATCACTGTTTGTTTAAGGCTCTGTTAATGGGCACATGCAAATCTTGTGGTGAGCATTTCTTTGTGTGGAAGAAATAAGCTATCTAATATTTAATTTTATTTCTAAATCCTTCCTTTTTTTTGAGGGTTAACAATCACTTTAATCAAGCACAAGTATCAATCCTTTAACCAAACACATATATCATTCACCTATTTCAGGGGAGTCAGCACCCTGACCTTCAAAGAAAATACAGAGATTAAAAGTCAAGAGACATGGCTTCCTCTGTCTGACCATAATTCAACAGACAGGTACCAATTACCAGAGAGCGGGAAGCATGACATCTGGGTTCTCAAAACTGGGGGTGGGGGGTCCTATTTAGTGTCTTGCCAGAGTCCTAGACACTCAAACCTTCTTATCAAAACTAAACCCCAAAGTAAAACCTCACCCTCAGAATCTTTATACACTTTTTAGAGCCAGAGGGTATCACATCCCTTGAGGACCAGTGCCTCATTAACAAAAGGCATGGACCTCCTTACAAATCTTCCCAGGCTAGACGATGTGTAGGAAAGATCCTCTTAAGTCATATTCATATAGAGGTATTATATTTCTTAGTTATAGTAAAACAAAAACAGCAAAAGACCCTACTTTGCTTGCCATCACATCCCTCCAGGATCCTTGACCTTACAAATCTAAAAGGCCATGGATCCTGGAACAAATAGGCATTATACTTTGCCATCCCAAATCCAGGTAATTTAAGCAGATTACATGCATAACTTGTATCTGAATAGACATTAACATTTCTTTAATAAGTACAACATTGTTCATATTTGCAGAATACACAACATAGCAACTTATTACCAGGGTGGCCAAATGGCTTTAAACAAACACAAAAGTATAGACATAGCATGACATTCTTTGAGAAGAGATCAACCAGCTCCTCCTTCCTCAATCCCAAAGAGAAATGTCCAAGTAAAGTCCTCTTGGGGGTGTGTCCTCCCTACTCTGCACTCTCAGGGTAGGCTCCCTTTTCCAAATCCTGAGGGGTAGCTGGACAACAGGCATCAGGGTGCGGTCCTTGGAAGTATGTGCCACTTCCTCCCCGCCACCATAATCAACTCCACCCCCTAGATCTCAAACTGTCCCAGGAGAATGCTGCAAAAAGCACACTCAGTGCCTTGCTGAGCAGTCCCTATTTTGCCCCAGGGCTGAACTCCAACCTCCTGGATTCCTCCTCCTCCAGCAGGAGCCAGCCATTTCCATCTCCTGCCTGGATCTGTGCAGAAAGCAGCTCTGCACTCCTCTCCATTCCTCTCATCTCACCAAGGTCAGCACACTGGCTGTTCTTGGCTTCTGCTGGATCGTTGGACAAACAGGCTTCAGATGGGTCATTTGGCAGGCAGTCTTCCCGTCCTGTTCCATGGATCTACATACAATACAATCTCAAGGAGTACACCCCTCCAGCACAGTCTGGAGCCAGGCTATTCCCCTGGAGCCCAGGCTCTGGCCACCCCTACCTCCTAGGGTTCCACAGGATCATAACTACTACAACTGGAAAACAACAGACAATTATCCCAGTCCCCATATTTTCCTTTTAATTTATGCAGATCCCATCCTCGTCGCCATTTGTCTCAGTAAGCACCTCAACATACATAAGGGAGGCCTGTCATCATAGGTCCTTAGATCTGCATTAATAAAAGGAAAGAAAACTTTTGAGGGGTTATCAATCACTTTAACCAAGCACATATATCATTCACCTATTTCAGAGGAGTCAGCACCCTGAACTTCAAAGAAAATACAGAGATTAAAAGTCAAGAGACATGGCTTCCTCTGTCTGACCAAAATTCAACACAGCTGTCTGACCAGTTACCTGAGAAGGATATGATATGACATCTGGGTTCTCAAAGCCGGGGATGGAGGGGGCTCCTTAGCAGCTTCCCAGAGACCTTATCTGACACTCAAACCTTCTTACCGAAACTAAGCTCCATCTACTCCTTCCTTTATGGGGATATGCCATACATAATCCAAACCTAGCCTTTTAGTGATTCTGTCTAGGGCTTTAGGATGGGAGTGTATAAAATCAGAGAGAGTGGGAAAGACAGCCTTAGTCCTCTCTTTAGGGACCATCCTTCCCCCAGAGTGAACCTGGTCAACACGTATTGGTCTGGAACTAAGAGAGGCCCTTTAGTGGGATAGAAAAATGGGTGAACACCCCAGGCCCCTGGAGCCCAGCACCATTTCTGTGTGCATTGTTATATAAATTATGATCTGGATATTTGAGGCAGCGTGTACCTTCATTTTTTCCTCTGTGCCTTTTCCTATTATCTTCCTTCCTTTGCTCTCCTCCTTTTTACTCTGAGAAATGGGCCTGGGGATGTTTGTTTCTGAGATGCTTCAATTTATCCTTTTTAGTTTTAGGTGCCAGTGGTGATCCTCACCGATCAAGGAGTTCAGGCCACCATGACCTTAGAATCAGTATTCTAGTATTACATCTGTTATGGTGATCTGTGATCAGTGATCTTTGATGTTATCCTTGTAATTGTGTTGGGGTGTTACCAACCACACCCATATAATAAAGGTGAACTTGACTGATAAATATGTGTGTTCTGACTGCCTCGCCGACCAGCTGTTCTGTCTCTCTCTTTGGGCCTCCCAGTTCCTTGAAACACAAATTGAAATTAGGCCAATTAATAACCCCACGATGGCGTTTAAGTGTTCAAGTGAAAGGAAGAGTCAATCCATGTGGCAAACTTCACTGTTGTCTTATTTTAGGAAATTGCCACAGCCACCCCATCCTTCAGCAACCACCACCCTCAGCAGCCATCAGTATTGAGGCAAGACCCTCTGCCAGCAAAAAGATTGAGTCTCTGAAGACTCAGAAGATGGTTAGCAATTTTTAATAATAGAGTATTTTTAAATTAAAGCATGCACATTGTTCTTCTAACTATAAAACTATTGCACAATTAATATATTACAGCACAGTGTAAACATAACTTTTATATGTACTGGGAAACAAAAAAATTCATGTGACTTATTTTATTGCTATGTTCTTTTTATTATGGTGGTCTAGAATCAAACCTGCAACATCAGGGATGCATGCCCATACTAGCTTTGTGACCTGAGCAAGTCACTTCTGTCTGTTTCAATTTCCTCAGCTATAAAATGGGAATAATAATAACGTCTATCAAGGTTATTGTAAAGATCACATATGTGTAAAGTACTTAGCACAGTACCTGACATACAGGAAGAACTTACTAAATGCTTATTTTCCCCTTCTGCCTAGTCCCTTTTCTCTCTCCATACTCTTTCAGTAATCTCATCAGTTTCCATGTAGTGAAGTATGATCTATATATACAGCCTGCTTTTCTCTCCTGAGCTCTGGTCCCTCATCACCAATTGCTCGTGGTCAGGAGATTTAGCAATTATTTGCTATTTATTATACACATACAAACACACATATGTGTATATACATACATTTTTATATATATGTACATATTTATTTGCATGTTGTCTTTCCCATTAGATTATGAATTCTTTGAGGGGCAGGGATTGTCCGATACGTGGTAGGTGCTTAATAAATGCTTACTGACTGACTGAATATCTCCACCTTGGTTCCATAGGCATCTCAAATCCAACATCTCCAAAACAAGATTCATTATCTTTTCCTATTTCTGCTGAAGGCAACATTGTCCTTACAGTTACTCAACTTCAAAATCTTAGTTATCCTTGACTCCTGCCACTTATCTCTCCATATCTTTCTCATTTCCCAGCCTACCCCCCTCCATTCAAATATCCACTTCTCTAATTCAGACTCTCATTATGTCTCATCTGGGCTATTGGAATAACCTCCTAACTGATCTTTCTGCTTGTGATATCTCCCCTCACAAAAATGGATATTACTAAAGTCCTATATAATAACCTGGCTCCAATCTATCTTTATGATTGATTATACATTATTTCCTAGCACACATTCTACGTTCCCCCCAAAAAAGGCCTATTTGCTGTTCCCTATAATCATTTGAATCACATTTTCCATGCCTGGGCCTTTACCTTCTGGAATCTCTAGCTCCCTTTGAGGCTCAGCTCAAGTATCACATCCTAGAAGAGGCTTTACTGTTTCCCTTAACTGTTAGCAGTGCCCTCCCCAAATTACTTTGTATGAATTTTATGTTTACTGATTTATGCACATTTTTGTCCCTCCTCTTTAGAATGTAAGTTTCTTGATAGCCAGGACTGTTTCATTTTTCTTTGTATCCCAATTCAAGAACAGTGCCTGGTATATACAGTTGGTGTGTAATAAATTCTTATTAAATTGAATTGAATCTACATCAGTGGAAGGAGTTTCCTCAGTAGGAATTCCTACTCTGATGAAAGAACATATCCATGATGATAGGAATTATATTCTTTTCTAAAAACTAAATTTAAGAAATAATGACCAACTCTTTGTTGAAAACAAATTTCAGTTTGGGTAGTTAGTAAACACAGGGCTGTAACTAACAGTTTTGGTGCCTGGGGCAGGCAGCCTGTAATGTACTACAGCAAATAATCTTTGTAATTCATGATGTGAAAATGATACAAGATTTACCTTATACAAGAAAATGATACAATTTTAGTTGCGGAGGAAGGGCAAGTAGCTAGTTACTACTATATAAAGCTCCTTAACCTTTTCTGGTATCATGGGCCCCTTGGATAGTACAGGGAGTAAGTGAAACCTACAGACCTTTTTTCAGAATCAGGTTTTTAAATGCTATCCATATGCAGAAAAAGAACTACAGAGTCTAAATGCAGATTGAAGCACATTATTTGCTCTCTCTATTTTTTCCTTTTTGTTTGTTTCTTCTTTCTCATGGTTTCTCCCATTGGTTCTAATTCTTCTTTACAATATGACTGATGTGAAAATAGGTTCCTTATGAATGTATATGTAGAGCCTATATCAAATTACATGCCATCTTGGGGTGAGGTGAGGAGAGAGATGGGGACAAAATTTGGAGCTCAAAATCTTATGGAAGTGAATGTTGAAAACTAAAAATAAATAAATAATTTTTTAAAAAAGAAACCTTGCTATAGTGGCTCAGGTGGGTGTTCTTAACAATATTCTATAGCTTTCTATTTTGTTTAACTTTTAAAAAATTATTGATTTTTAATTTTTTATCACTTTCATTTCTTTATATATCCCTCTCCCTCCCTCATCTATCAAGTCATCTCTTTTAGCACAACAACAACAAAGAAATAATTGCTAGTTTAGCAAAATTAACCAACCAAGTCTGACCATATGTGCAATATTCTATGATCACTGACTCCCACTTCTGCAAAGAATGGAGTAGGATACATTTTCTCTTCTCTTGAGCTAGACTTAAATGTTATAATTCCCAGAGCAGTCAGCTGTTTTTGTTATTTTTTTTTTTGGTTGACAATGTTCTCACTGTATATATTGTTTCCCTCGTTCTCTTTACTACTACTCTGTATCAGTGTGTTATCTGAACTCTTCATATTCATAATTTCTAATGGTGTGGTTATATTCCATTACATTTATACCAGACTTTGTTTAGTCATTCCCCAAATCATGGGCCTTTACTTTGTTTCTAGTTATTTGTCATCCTTAAAATGTGACTTTTTATGTTAATTAATTATTCTTCCTAGCTTGATACTAAGATACTTTGTTTCTAGCTAGTAAAGGAAGCTATAGGTTACAAGGAGATCAAAGAAAAAGGGAAAAGATTCATTTATACAAAAATATTTATAACAACTCTTTCTGTGGTGACAAAGAACTGAAAACTGAGGGGATACTCATCCATTGGAGAACGACTGAACAAGTTATAGTATACAAATGTAATGAAATACTTCTGTGGAAGGTGTGGTTTCAGCAAAACCTGGGAAGACTTGTATGAACTGATTCAGAGTGAAGTGAGCCAAGAGAACAATCTACACAGTAACAGAGATATTGTGAAGATCACAACTGTGGAAGACTAACTCTAATCCACACAATGACCTGCCACAATTCCAAAAGACTCAAGATATAAAATGCTATCCACCTCCAAACAGAAAGCTGATGGACTCAGATCATAGCTCAAAGCACATTTTCTTTTTCTCTTCCTTCTTTCCTTTTCTTTCTTTCTTTCTCTCTCTTTCTTCTTCCTTCCTTTCTTTCTTTTTCTCTCTTCTTCCCTCCCTTTTTCTTTCTTTCCTTCCTTCTGTCCTTCTTTCCTTTTTCTTTTTTTCTTCCTCTCTCCCTTCCTTCTTTTCTCTTTTTTTTGAAACATGGCCAATATGGAAATTTATTTTGTTTGAACATATATGTAACATACATTATACATACATGTAGTATGTAATAGGTTTTGCTTCCCTTGCCTTCTCATTGGATTGGTGTAATGTTGATGGGAATTAAAAGATCTTACCCACCCATTAATGGGTCTCAGGTGGAGCTCATTACAGGAAATTTGATTGGGGAAGGCTTGTTTTGTAGGAAGGCCCACCCCTTTTATTAATTTCTAATGAAGCACTGGGTCATGAGGGTCATGATGGCCTCTGGCTCTGAAAAGTATATATATACTCTGAGGTGAGGTTTTTCTTTGTGACTTACTCTTTGGAAGAAGGTTTGTGTGGCCGATGAGACTCTGGGTAGCTGCAAAGGAGTTGTCCCCCCCCCCACCCCCCCAGCTTTGAAAACCCAGATGTTGGGGCATCTCTTTTTGGTAACTATGTATGTATATAATGGTCAGACAGCTGGATCTGTCTGTCGATCTGTGATGTATGTATTACTTATGGTCAGACAGTAATCTTATCTGTTGGTCTTTATTTCTTTGCTTGTATTTTTTCTGTTGGTATATATGTGATTAAAGAAAGTTGTTGATCCCTCAAAAGTTGTTTTCCTTTTGTAAGAGCAAATCTAAAAACCTGTGATAGCAGGTCACCGTGGATATGTCAGGGTGCTTGCTGCTACAGTCGAGGAGGGGGTAAGGGAAGGAAGAAAATTTGGAACTAAAAAAAAATATATAGGTTAAAGTTTCCTATCCTGTAAGTTTCCATTCCCTGGGGCAAAGACCTAGTTCTGGCTCTGGTCCACAATCTCATCCTGTCTGGTAAATAGGTCTGAGTGAATGTTTGCATAGCACTTTATAGTTAGAAAGTGTTCTTATATACATTACCTGATTTGATGTCATTTAAAAACACTCAAATCAGAGTTGGGGAAACTCAGTAGAGGAACAGAAAAGGCCCCATGTCCTGGTAGGAAATTTGAATTAAGCACAGAGGTCAGAGACAGTAGAGACAGGAGGTGAGAAAACCCTGATTAGAAAGTCACACTTTGACAGTGGAAGGGAAAACAAAAAGCCAAGAAACCAAGTCACATCTTGAACTTCCTGCTGAAACAGAGATTTAATTATTCCTGGGTAACCTCCAGCTGGGAAGAGGACCTAGGGTCCTGGTGAGTAACAGCTGTTTGTGCTTCAAGGTTTGCAGAGGTCTTTACCCACGTTCCCTTATTTGGTTCTCACAACAACCCTGCACCGTAAGTATCATTAATCCAGTTCTACAGTTGAGTCCCTAGGGCACTGGTTTGCACACAGTGAGCTCATGTTTGTTGAACTGAATTGACTTGAAGAAGAAACAAGCTCGGAAAGTTTAAGTGATTTGCCTGAGGTACCCTAGCTAATAAGTGTTTGGTCTCTGGACTCCAAGACCAGGGTTTTCTCTCTAATATCACACTATTAGTTAGCATATTTATTATGCCAGTTAATAAACAAGAATTGATCCAGATCTGCTATGTGTAAGGCACAGTGCTAAGTGCTGGAGACACAAAGAAAGGCACAAGCAAGGTCTCTGCCCTCAAGGAACTTATAATCTAATGGGGAGACAGACAACATGGAAATAACTAGATACATAAGAGATATGCTCCACCAGAGCCATATTTTTAAGCTGTAGCAAGAACAGTGGCCACACCCTGGGGACAGCCATCTCAGCAGACAGGTTAAACCACGTTGAGGATAGCCAGCAGGCCTCAAACTCATCACTGAATTTAGGGAATGTCTACTCCAAGTATGTGAAGACTTTCTCTGGAGGAATGGGAGGAAGAGAACAACTTGTTCCCATAGCCATGAAGGCAGCTGAAGCAGATGCTGCAGATGCAAGTGCTTAAAGCTCGGTCAGACATCAAAGACACCAAGGTCATCTATTTGCGTCCCAGGCCTTTGCCGGTTTTCCTGACCTTTGTCCTGCCATTGGACTTCGATGACTCTGAATAAGAGGGAGGTTGATAACCTTGTGCAACTCTGCCTCACTAAAAACCAATTCATGGGCAAATAAAAACCCTTACAATGTCATGATCCTTCACTGACAAACAACAACAATCCCTTTGGGATTGGCATGGGGGAGAGTGGAAATCTCAGAGAGAATGCACTCAAAACTGGGTCTACTAGAGAAGACCTCCTAGAGAAGGTGAGATTTGAGCTGTCTTGGAGGAAACCAGGGAAACTGAGGCAGGGGAAGAAAGCAGAGTGTTCCAGGCATGAGGAACAGCCAGTGCAAAGATGAAGAGTCCAGAGGTGGAGTATCATGGGCAAGAAGCAGGGAAGTTGGGAGTGCAGAATAAGTGGAGTGGGCTAAGAACTAGGAAAAAAGTACAACAGGGTCAGGTCATAAAGAACCAAAAGTGCCAAAGAGGAGTTTCTATTTGATCTTGGGGGCAGAAGGAAGCCTTGGAGCTCTCTGTGTGTCTAACACTTATGTGTCAGATATTTCAAAGCGCACATTTCAAAGAAACATAAAATAGTCTCTGCTTTTGGTGAATTTATTCTATAGTTAGGTGGCTCTCAGTTGATAGAGCGCCAGGCCTGGAATCAGGAATACTGAGTTCAAATCCAGCCTCAGATACTTACTAACTGTGTGACCCTGGACAAGCCATTTAACCCTGTTTGCCTCAGTTTCCTCATCTGTAAAATGAGCTGGGGAAGGAAATGGCTAAACTATTCCAGTATCTTTGTCAAGGAAACCCCAAATAGTCACAAAAGTTGGACCAACTCAACAGCAACGCTATGCACAAGACACTGTGCTAAGTAAGCACTTTACAAATATTATCCCATTTATCTTGACAACAAACTTGAGTTTTTGTCGTTTAGTCATTTCAGTCATGTCTGACTCATCATGACCCCATTGGGGGTTTTCTTGGCAAAGATGGTGGAATAATTTGCCATTTCCTTTTCCAGCTCATTTTTACAGATGAGGAAACTGAGGCAAACAAGGTGAAGTCACTTATCTAGGGTCACATAGTCTGAGACTGGATTTGAACTCAGGAAGATGAGTCTTCCTGATTCCAAGCCCAGGTCTCTATCCACTGCACCACCTAGATGCCCTGAGAGATAGGCGCTATTATTATTTACCTCCATTTTACAGAGAGTGGTTAAGTGATTTATCCAGGATCACGCAGGTAGTAAATGTATGTGGCTGGATTTGAAATCAGGTCTTCTTGACTTTTAAGTGGAACTATTTTTATGAGGCTTTAAGAGATTCATCAGCCTCCAAGGGGGCAGCAGTGGGGAGGATGGAGGGGAGGAGATGGTGGGGAAAGGTTTACAGGAGGATTGTAGACTTTGTTTTTCAAACTAGGGGCCATCACTGCCCAATTCACATTCCCCCCAAATGCATACATTCAAAGCTGGAGGGAGAAAGAATTAGAGTTGGAATGGACTAGGCCAGGATAGGTGCCGACGATATTTTAGACAACTCCTTAACAGAGCTCACATCTAAAACGATGTGATAGACTAGAATGTCTCTGAGCATCTTTCCCAGTTTGATAGTCTATATTCTGTGTTCTAAAGATCATATCTAGCACCGATGTTCTATGCTCCAAGTTCCTTCCTGGTTCTGATATCTTATGTTCTAAGGGTCCTCCTGTCTCTAATATTGTGTGTTAAGGGCCCTCCTAACTCTGACATCTTAAATTCTAAGAGCACTCCCAGCTTTGACACTGTGTTCTAAGGGCCCTCCCAACTCTGACCCTCTGTGTTCTAAGGGTCCTCCCAACTTTGACACTCTGTGTTCTAAGGGCCCTCCCAGCTCTGACATTCTGTGTTCTAAGGACCCTCCCAGATCTGATATTCTGTGTCTTAAGGCAGAAATTTTTAATCTAGCTTCCATGAACAGGAAAGATAAAATTCAAAGGGTCTATGAACTTACATGGGAAAAGAATTACATATTTATTTCAATATATTTAATTTCTTTTTTAATCCTATGGATTTTATTTTATTCTCAGACTTGAGTCTGAGAAGGGGTCCATAGGCTTCCCCAGACTGCTGAAGGGGTATCCTGGACCCTCAAAAGTTTAAGAATCCCTGTTTGAAGGTCTCTGTTAGTGCCTGATTTTGTATTGTCTTCCAAGGTCCCACCGAGCTCCCATGCTACAACTATTACAAAAGCTCCTTCCGATCCCCTCACTGGATCCAGAGGAAGTCACAGTATTTCAGACTAATTGGGAGGAAAATATGGCCACAGCTCACTGATTTTCTTATGACTTGTAAGATACAGCATGGTCACCCTTGACATCTATCTTTGGGACAGTCCCGTGAAGGAGACAGTGGCTGGCTGGTGTGGGGCCAGTGTTTTCCGGGCCCCATTTCTCCATGGCAAGGTCCCTGCTCCTAAAAGTTCTAAGGAAAAGGGGTCTGAGTCCCTTTCCTGCCCTGCTTCCATTTCAGAAATATGGGCTCCAGTCCTTTGGGGAGAGCAGGAAATGTGTGATGGACTCGGGGCTTGGGAATATCCTGATAAATGAGTTGTAACCTTTCTGGAGCTGAAGCTGGGTTTCAGACCTGCTGTGAGGGGAACAAACCAAACTCTCTCCTCAGCCCTCCTCTTCACTGCTGGCCCCTCCCTTCCCTCCCACTGTGTCTCATTAATTGGGAATTTCATTACCCTCACCATCACTCCAGGACTAAATTACCTACATCTGCAGCAGACAAGGAACACAAGGTAGTGAGACTTCTTTGGGGCAGCCAGGAGGGAGATGGGCAGGAGGGAGGGGCCCTGGGCAGGCAGCCCCAAGCTTCTTCATGGAAGGCTTCTACTTCATACAGCTCATTTCCTGGGACCAAAGTAGGTTTGGCCATACTGAGTCAGAGATGCCTCTTTGGGGCCTCTAACATGGCCATGGTAGGAGCATTCACAACCTATCTTTTCTCATATTGGTAGTCAGATATTTGCGCCCTCCCCCCCTCCCCGGCCAAGTCTTCTTTTCTATAGGCTAACTCCCACTCCCACCCTCTCTTCCCTGAATTCTTTCTCCTAGGGCAAGTTCCTCTGGTGCTCCTTCTCAATGCTTCTGAGCTTATCAATAGCTTGCAAATAGGATGGAGAAATGTTTCCCTCTCTGTCATGAGTGTGGATTCCCCTCTGCTCCAGGGAGGGGACTAGGCCAAGTGGTCAGAGTTCCATTCCATAAATTCAATTCTTTAAGGGGGACTGGGTGGGGAGTCCAGTCAGTGGAGTCTGATGAGTTTATTGTGAAGTAACCTTGCATTTAACTGCCCCTGGTTGACAGTCACCCGACCTGATCCTGCTCAGCAGGGTTGATTTGCAGAGGGTGGGGAGCCTACACTCCATCTCCAAGGCTCTCTGAAAACCAACCCCCTCCTCTCTCCAGCTCCTTTAGGGCAAAGAGCTCTAAAATGGTGGCTCCTTTAGTAAGAGCTCATTTTTCCATGGACCTGAGTATTTTGGTTCCTATAAATCCTGTCAGAGCTGGCTCACTGAAATGCGTATTCAAGGCTGCTTCCCCAAAGCTCTGACACATGTATGAACCAGCCCATTAACTAGGTCTGTCTGGGCTCTGGCTCCCCAGGGGACTGATGGGATCAAGGAACAGTGACCTGCAAGGATTGGAGATGGATTAATTAAGGGGGGGTGTGAAGCATTCATTTGAACACACACATCCCCTGAATATCCTAACTGGCAGAAAGGGTCTTGAACTTTGCATGGTAAGTTTTTTTTTGTGTTTGAGTTGGTCTGACAGGAGGCTCAGAGCTGATTCAATTAATTTCTTTTCAAAGGACTTTAAGATTTAGAGCTGGAAGAGACCTTAAAGAACCCTCATACCAACACTCATTTTGAAAATGAAGACTGTCCATTCAACAACCCACAGAGTATAGAATCCTGTATTTAGCATGTTTGGGTTTGACACAGCCAATCAGTTAGCAAGCATTTATGAAGCACCTACTATGTGCTAAGTGCTGGAATTACAAAGAAAGGGAAAAAAACAGTCCCTGCCTTCAAGGTGCTGTTTGGTATGGGGGTGGGGAAGGACAATAAGCAAGAAATGATGTAAAATAAGGATTTACTGTTTTTTTTACAAGGATTATTTTATAGGATGAATTGGAGGTAATCAATCTAGAAACACAAAATGTAGCTAAGATCTAAAACCTTCTCTCCTGCAACTTATAGTCTAGTAGAGGACTCAGACAATAACACAGATAAATAGAATACAAACTAAAACATTAAAAGAAAAAAAAGAAAAAACCCCTGATACATCCCTTCAAAGGCTCTCCACACTGTCTCACACAGTGATCTCATCATCCCCTATGGGTTCCATCGCCATCTCTCTGCTGATGGTTACCACATTTATATAGCTAGCCCTAATCTCCCTCCTGAATCCCATTTCTCCAGCACCATCTGCTCGTTAGACATTTCAGATCAGATGTCCCGAAGACACCTCTCCAAGACCCATCTCTGTTCTGATCATTCTCCCTAATTGCTCACAATGGTGGTACCAAGGAATCCTTAACCCGTCATTCTCATTCACCCCACATATCTGTTCAATGGCCTGCTCTTGTTCGTTTGAATTCTACAACATCTCTCATATAGGTCTGTTCTCACAACCCATAGAGTCACCTTTCACCTGAATTAGCTATATCCTCCTAATGGTTTCCCTGCCTCAAGGACCTTCTGTTCTTACAAGAGATACAATATTCCCCTATATAAGTATCTATATACATAAAATATTCAAGATAACCTTGTGGTGGGGTGGAGCAGGAGGAATGAAGGAAGAAGGCAGGAGAAAAAGGAAAGGGAGGACATTCCAGGCAGAGAGGAAAGAGCCTCTACCCAGACTTCCTTTCCAGATGGGGTTCTGTCCCTAGCTACCTTTGTTTGCCTCTTGGAATTCCTTGCTGCATCCGAGGCTCAGCTCAAGGGTCATCTCCTGTGAGAGACCTTTCTGGATCTCTCCCAAGTCAGCATGACTTTGTGTTTATCTAATATGTATTTTGGGGAGAGGCTGCTAGGTGGCCCAGTGCAGAGTGCTGGGCCTAGATGTCAGATCTCGGAGGGCCCTTAGAACACACAGTGTCAGAGGTGGGAGGGCCCTTAGAAGGCCAGGGAGTAGATGTGGGCCAGTATAGAAAGAACACCACTTATTTCATAGGTTTCAGATTGGGAACACTGGAGAGATCACCTGATCGGATCACCTGGTGGAACCCACTTCTTTTTTTCCTTCCACTTAACAGTATTTTATATTTTTTTCCAATGACATGTAAAGATAGTTTTCAACATAAGATTTTGAGTTCCAATTTTTTTCCTGCCTCCCTTTCCTCCCCAAGAAGGTAAACAATAGGCTATACCATGTACAATCATATTAAACATATTTCCACATTAGTCATGTTGTGAAAGAAGACTCAGAACAAAACGAGAAAACCATGAAAAAGAAAAAACAAAACCAAAAAAGAGAGAGAGAGAACAGTATGCTTTGATCTGCATTCAAACTCCATAGTTCTTTCTCTGGATGTGGATAGCATTTCAAACCCACTTCTGAAGCTTTGCTCAAAGTCACACAGCTAATGTATGGTCAGGTCAGGATTCGAAGTCATTTTTGCTGACTTCAGAACAATTACCCTTTCTGACATATCACATCAGGGATAACAGCTTTCACTCTTTCATGGAACTGGATTCCACATAAGAGTGTGGACATCTGTTTCTATCCATCCTGTCAGGGACAATCATGAGCACTTAATCTGTCCTGGGACCTGTAGGAGAGACAGAAATGAGTGAGGACCAGCCCCCCCCCCCCCCCCTTAGAAAACTCAGTCTCCGAGACAGGACAAGACACAGACTACAATACAAAGTAGGGTAGGAGGGTATTTGGGAGAGGTAGGAACAGGGTACAGTAGAGGAGGGAGAAACCACTTCTGCCTAGGGGAGGTCAGAGAAGATTTCCTGGAGAAGATGCCATTTGAGCTGGACTGTGAACAAGGAATAGGATTTCAACTGATGGAATTGGGGGTAGTGGAATGGGAGAGTCTTCCAAGTGAGGGGACCCTACTATTGGTTAAGGAAAGCTTTAGGAGCAATAAAATATAACATCTTTTTTTTCCTTTTAAAGGTTTTATTTTCATAAAAGAATGAGAAAAATAACAGCAAGTTTCCATTGTATCGGGGGGAAATACACAGTGGAAAAAAATGCTTCTCATTTGAAAGTACAAAATCTTCACAAAAGCCCTTGAAACAAGCACAGAGAAGAGATGATCGTGTCCATTTTACATATGAGAAAACTGAGGACCTAAGGGAGGAAAGGGCCCAGTTTTTAGTCTAGTTTTTTTTTTTTTACCAGAACTATAATTTTATGGCAGAGGAAGCTTGCAGGGAGGAAATTCCCAATAATGATCCACCTGTTCTGGAACTCAGAGAGTTGGGGCCTTGAAAGGTGAAGGAATTTGCCCAGGGTCACCCAGTAGGTATGTTGACTCTGAGGCCAGCTCTCTGTTCACCACCTTGGGGCAGTCCTTCTGGCCTAGCTATACCATGAATTAAATTGCCCTAGGACCTTTGGTAAACATACTGACCTCCCAGAGCCTCAGCTTCCCTGTCTTTACAATAAGAAGGCTGGATTCAGTGATATCCAAAGTTTCCTCTAATTTTGATATTTGGGGTTCCAATGACTGTGTTTACTTATGTCTAGAGTCTCATTTTTCTCAAATATAAAATATAAGAGTTGAACTCCGCAGCCTCAAAGGTCGCTTCTCGTTTTAAATCTATGATGCTATGTCATTTCTGAATTCACAAAGTTCCAGCAAATTCCTTATTTCCACTAGGATAAGATACAGGTTCCTGTTTGGCACTGAAAGCCCTTCAAAATCACGCTCCATCCTACTGCTGAACTGATTTCCCGTTATTCCCCCTCCTGCATGCAGCCACCCATTTATAGTTATATGACCTCCCATCTCCCTCCTCTTTGCCTCTACCCAGACATCCTTTCCAGATGGGGTTCTGTCCCTAGCTACCTTTGTTTGCCTCTTGGAATTCCTCCCTGCATCCAAGGCTCAGCTCAAGGGTCATCTCCTATGAGAGAACTTTCTGGATCCCTCCCAAGTCAGCAGGGTTTCCCCTCAAATGACTTTGTGTTTATCTAATATGTATTTTGGGGAGAGGCAGCTAGGTGGCCCAGTGCACAGAGTGTTGGGCCTAGAGTCGGGAAGATGAGTCAAATCTGCCTCTGGTACCTTGACCCAGTCAAGATGGAGCCATGACTCTGGCTCAGCCCCAGGTGACATTAAGACCAGAAATAGCCCATGAGATTCTTACCTGCTTAGATAAATGGTGGAGGTTCCCAATACAATGAGATTACAGGGCCCACCCATTTATCTGGGGACAGGTCATTTCTCTCCAATAGAATATAAACTCCTTGAGGACAGACTCTTTTTCTCTTTGTAGCTGGGTGCCTAATATGGTGCTGTGACATACAGAGTAGATGCTTAACCAATATTTATTGAATTGAATTCAACTGAAAGAGTAACATTCTGACATTCTATGTTCTAAGGGCCCTCCCAGCTCTGATAGGCTATATTCTAAACTTCTATCAAGCTCTGAAAATCTATGTTCTAAGGATGTTTCCAACTTGTAACAAAGTTAAGTCTGGGAGTACTATTCTTGTTTCAGCCCAGAGCACCTAATACTTCCCTGTCCTACAGCAGGGGACATCCAGCAGCTTCTTGGGAAGTTTGCAGCACCCAGGACTTTGGAACTTCTGCTCACCCCATCTCTGCTGCCTCCTCCTAAGGCAAGAGCTGCAGCAACACCCAATTCTTCTCTGAAGAACACACTATTTTGCCAGAAACTCAATCCCTGCTCCCTATTCCCTTGGGATAGGTGAGCTTCCTGCCCTTAGGAAGCCCAGGCTGCCAGGATCCCAGGATCTGATCCTTTAGCCACCTCCTCCTCCTCCTTTAGGGAGCAGACACACTCCTGGGACAAGGAGCTCCCTGTGTGGTCCACTCCCTTTGCTAAGAGCAGGTTTGGGGCAGCAGGTGCTGTTGGGAGGTGGCACTGGGGGAGCGTGCAGGGATCAACTTACTGCCAGTCGCTGCCTGAGTGGGAATCTTGTTCCAGTAGAGCCTAGTGCAGTGTGACAGACACGGGCAGGCTTTTGGGGTGGATGGTTGGACATAGCTCCAGCCCCCTCCCCTTTCCTAGTGGGTTTGGAGAGCGCCTCCCTCCCTGATTCTCCTCATCCTCAGGGGACTGCCTCCACTATGGGCACTCTGAGCTGTGGACCCCCTCCTCCCCGTCTGCCTGGTGCTGTTCTAGCCCGACGGGCCACCGTGTGCCAGCTGGGTGAGACGGACCAGAAGAAGACATCGGGGATCATTACGTGTGAGACTGGTATGTGTCAGCTGGGTCTTCTAAGTACCTGAGTCCTTCAGGAGACCAGGGTAGGGGGTAGACAGCAGAAGAGATCCTGACCACCAGAATGGATTAACACCACACCCTCTTGGGCTCCCATGACTGAGTCCCAGGAAATGTCACTGTCCCCCTAAACTGACAGTTCCCTTAGGTGGAGAGGGACTTCCCAAACCATATCTCTCTGAGTAACTGGCTGGCTTCTCCTAAGGGATACTGACAGCATTGGATAGGGTGGGAGGGTGGGAATGAGAAGGATGAAGGGGAAGGGGAATGATTAGGAAATATCTGACTCTGAGACTTTTAGAATTCTTTCCATTCTCTTTCACTCCCTCCTCCCCTCCCCAAACTTGACCTATGAAGACCAAACCAACCAAAGGCCAGCAGAATGGAGCGGGGCAGGGTGGGAGTGGGGGGGTGGGAGGTGGGAGTGGGGGAAAGGGGCCCTTGTGGGTGGACTAGAATAGCTCTCACCTTGGGCTAAGGGCCTAGCTGGCCCTGAGAGCAGAGCCATAGCCCAGGGTGAGGGCACTCTCCACCTCCCTCAGTGCTTCTTGAATTGAATTGAGAGGCCCCTTCATGGGGTTGTAGGTCCGGGTCCTGACCTGTTCTGTCTTCCCTCGACTGTGGGTTATATCAGCCATGACTTCACCAAGAAGGCTAGTCCAGCCTACTCCTTCCTCAGCAGGCCCATTGATGGTAAGGAGGGGGAAAGAAAAGCTATGGGTCAGAATTGAGGGCACGAAAGGAGAGAGGAGACATTTGGGTAGGGGGTAAGGGAGAGATCTGAGGAGGGAATTTAAGGATGGGGAGGGAAGTCGAGAGGACAGGTGAGCAGAGAGGACCCAAGAGGGAAAGAGACAGGAGGAAAAAAAGAGACAAAAAACACCAGAGAGAACAAGGGAAAGGCAGGTAAGGGGAGAGGCAGGTTTAGGGAAGAGACAGAGGTCAGACGAGGGCACAGAACAGGGGAAGGAAGGAGAGAAGAAAGGGAGGAGGGGAAGGACTGATGAGAAGATGAGTCAAGGGAGGTCCTCTGAGGGGTACAGGGGCCAGGAGGGATGAAGTCTCCTCATTGTCTCAGTTCTCTCATCTCTCTATGGGTACCAGGGCAGGACTCCCCCCACTTCTCAGTATATGTAGGGGGGAAGCCTGGGGATATGGGAAATGAAGGAGCAGATCCAGATCCTCCAGGATGTCCACTGAGAGTGGAAAGAAGAGCTGGGAGATTTCTTCTAATGGACTTCAACTGTCTGCTACATCCTCCTTGGCTTTGGAAACCCAAAGTGATTTTTTTTCTAGAGGAGAGAAATGGGGAGCCCTGGGCAGAGAGCAGACTGGCAGCATGCTTTTCTTCCAAGGGGAGGGTGTGAGAAGGTGGAAGGGGAGTGAGGTGGGCCAGGTCACACCTGGGCCGGATCTTACTGGCGCTCAAATCTGTTCTCTTTGTACTGCTTAGATCTGGGGCAGATGTGAGCTTGGGCTCTGGCTGGCCTTCAGGAGTACCTGAATGCCCTGCTGGGCACAGTCACAGGGCTCCAGGGCCACATATCCAACTCCCTTCTACCCTTCCCTGGGCCTCTCAGCTCCTGGGCCCAGCCCAATGCCCCTCCTCCCAAGCCCAATGCTCTTCCTTTCCCCACTCCTCTCCAGGAGCAAGGTGGGCTGCTGGCTGTCCAATTTCATGCTTAAGTGTGAACATGGATGTACATGTATTTCTATGTGTCTGTATATACTCTTTCTGCATGCATTTGTATGTAGATGTAGAAATAGGTGCATTGTGTATGCATATGTCTGTGTGGCTATATGAATTAATCCATGTATGTGCATGTATGCATTTATTATTTGTGCCTGTGTATGCACCATGCAATGCATGGAACTGCTTCACGCATATTTGCACACCTCTATGTGTGTATCTGTACATCTGTGTGTTATATTGCATATACATGTGCAAGTGTGTACATTCATACATTTGTTATTGTGTCTATGTATGCACAATGCAATGCATGTATCCGCCTCATGTACATTTGCAAGCAGAGAAGCATGCCTCTGGCCATTTATGTGTTATATGTACATATATGTGTGTATGCATGTATGTAATTAGAAAATAGAAAAACACTGATCTGGAGACAAAAGACTTGGATTCAAGTCCTAGTTTGGACAGTGACTGTCTTTGAAACCTTCAGTCTTTCTGGATCTCAGTTATCTCATCTGTGAAATGGAATGCCTTTGAAACCTTCAGTCTTTCTGGATCTCAGTTATCTCATCTGTGAAATGGAATCAATCACCCCTGCCCTACCCCAATCACACATGGTAAACGCCTGAAGGGAAAGATAAAAGTGGCTATTACACATGTACATGTGCTTTGTTCTTCATGCAAAGGTATGTTTGTCTGAACATGTGTAAGCCCATATAGCATATCCTATGAGTCTGTCTAGAGACTAAGGACTTGGATGTCTTCTTGGTGGGTGTGCAAATTCCTCTGGGTAGAAACATATAACGTGTGTTTACTTCATATGTGCTTAAACTGAAATCTGATAAACACTCATAGCACATACTTCCTGGGCTAGGGGGTCAACGCTATAGAGGTGGGCAGGGCCTGACTTACAGAGTTTAGTATCTCTGTGTGTCTGAACATGTATACAGGATGCAAGTGAATGCACCAACCAAAGGAGATCATACACATAAAGCACTCTGCAGTCCTTAGAGCACCAGGCACATTAGGCTAATAATAACAACTTCAATGTAGAATCCTTATCATCATCCAATCAATCAACAAGCATTTATTAAGCACCTGCTGAATGCTAGGCACTATGCTAAGCTCTGAGGACACAATAAAAAGTGAAATAAATAGTACCTCCCCCTGAGGAACTTACACCCTACTGGGGGATACCACTTGCAAATAAATTTGTTAGTATTATTATTATAATTATATTATAATATATTTATATCATATTATCATATATTATCACAATATTTTATGTTATTATAATATAACAATATATTGTTATTATATAGCATTATTATTAGCTCTGGTAGATACAGAGATTCAAAGTTTTGGAAGGCTTTCCTGGTAGCATCTCTGTGAGATAGGAAATACAAGCATTTCTACTCCTGTTTCATAAGTGGGGAAACTGAGGCTCAGGGAAACACTTACTCCATAGAGGTCACAAAACCACTAAGGGGAAGGACCAAGATTGGAAGTCAGACCTCCTGACTGTAAGTTCACAGATCTCTCCCTGAGACACTTCTCCACCATCCCTAATGTGTCCACAGAGGTGGACAAAGTTGAGGTTGCAAGGTGGCACAGTGGACAGGGCATTGCACCTAACTGAGTTCAAATCTGGTCTCGGATACTTAGCTGAGTGATCTTGGATATGGGGGCAAATAGACAAGCTCCTTCATCTCTGTTTACCTCAAGTTTATCTCCTGTAAAATAAGAAATAGTGGGGAATACGACATGTATATAGCTAAGTAAAATGGGGGTTGTTGTGAGGAGAAAATGAGATGAATAGTTGTAAAGTTCTTTCAGACTTTAAAATGGTATATAAATACTAGCTACTATTATTAATATTATTTTCATCTGTCACTTATTATTGTATGACCCTGGACAAATAATTTGACCTTTCTGAGCCTCAGTTTCTTTCTCTGTAAAATGGGCATAATCATTGGTGCATGACCTAATGCCATGGGGCCATTGAGAGAAAAATGTTTTAGAAACCATGAAGCTCTCTAGAAAGAGGGGCTGCTTGCATTGGAGGAGGTCTTGTTGTGGAAGGCAGAGGAAGATATCTGGAACAATTGGACCAGAAAGCCTATATCAGATCATTTCAATTCAATTCAATTTAATAAGAATCTGTTAAATGCCTACTATGTGACAGGAAGTATGGTAGGAGTTGAGGATAGAATACCCTTCCCCTAAAAAAAAGAACTGGTCCCTGACCTTAGGGAGATTATATTCTACTTGGGTCAGGCAGGGAATACAACATGTACATAGCTAAGAAAATATAAAACATACTCAACGTAAATATAAAGTAATTAGGGTGGGAGTGAGATGGAGCAGGGACCAGGAAAGGACCATACAAGACATGGCCCTGGAGAACCTTGCTTTTGTTCTGAGTTTATCTTCCATCTAGTCTGAATACATATTTGTACATATCTGGTTATTTGCATGTCTCCTTCCCCATTAGAATGTAAGCACCCTTGTCACAGCTAATTTTTTGCCTTTCTTTCTATCTCCAATTTTCAAGTTCTTTCTTAAGGACCCTGCCTTAAACCCAAATCACTCTGGCTCTCATTGATTGGCCAATAATGGCTCAGAGTGAATGTAAATTAGCAATGGTTTCTGTTTTGGCCAGAAACTCTGAGGGTCATCCTCTCTCAGATTGATTTTTTTTTTTTGACTAAGTAAAAGAGTCCATCCATTCTCTGCCTCATTTCTTACCTAGCTTTAATCACTGAATGGGTGTTGCCTCAGTCAAACTGAAACCTGGGAAACATCTTAGCTTAAAAAGGCCAACATCTCCCACTGCATCCTGGGCCATCTCTAGTTGTCCTGATCTATAGCTGGCCATTGGACCCAGATGGCTCCAGAGGAGAAAGTGAGGTTAGGGACTTTGCACAGCCCTCTGTCACTTAAATCCAATTCATTTGCAAGTAACAGCATCACATACCTGATGTCATGGTCTTCTTCCAGAATGAAGGACAAACAAGTTTTTAACATAGTGCTTGGCACATTGTAAATGCTTCTTGACTAGCTTGTACAAAGCTTGTACAAAGGCAGGGAGGTGGGAGGTGAAATATTTTAATATTGGGAGCAACAAGAAGGCCAAATTGTATATAGGATGTACCATGAGTAAGGTGGCATAATTAAGAAGACCTTGTATTAGAAAATATGTTAGAAAAGTCAGGACTCAAGGATAGGACAAGGGAAATTAGGGCAAGACAGATAGGGGCTATTTCGACTAGAAGTTACCAAGGGGGCTGGTATCTGGGGCTTTGGCCTCTCTCCCCACTTCTCTCCAGTGACTCGTCGAGATTCCAGCCCTGGGCCCTGCTATTATTTTGTGCAGCCCAACATCACCCGTTTTGGTCGGAGCAGTGCCCCTGCATACTCCCTGCAGTCCCGCATCAAGCCCAAAGGTGAGTTACCCAGGGATCTGGCTCCCTGTTTCTCCTACACACTCTTGCCAAGCCCTGGTGCTTCTTGGTACTCCCTTTGCCCAAGGTGGCTTATAGATCCTCAGAGTGAGAAGGTATTATTGAGGCAATCACCAAATTGGACACCTCCAATCCAGTAATGAATTCCTTTCAGAGAAGCCTATTTCATTAATTAATTAGAATGTTCTTCTTTATACCAAGTTGAAACCACCTTCCTTATAACCCCCCCTTCCCCCACTTATTTTGGTTTTGTTTTATGGGGGCAGTGCAAAACCATTCTACTCCCTCTGCCCTACCATGACCCTTTGGATATCAGAAGTAAACAATCCTATTATGTTTTTAGTTATGTCTCCACTTTTTCTGCTGTTTTCAGTCTTTCTTATCATCCTGCTTCCTCCCCATCCTAAACCATCCCAGGAGCCTCCATTTTGAGGCCAGTAACTCATTCTCTACTAGCAGGATGATAAGATGTCTCCTCATTCTCTTGGAAATGAGTATGGGGTCCCCCCTCTTCACTAGTGAAGGTGACGACACTATAGGTTAAGAAACCCAACAAATACGTCTGTGTTTGTTGGGCAGGTCACTGGGCTAGGCTGGGTTAGGGGACAGAGGTTGCCAAGATTCTTTTGAGGAACTCAGGCTAGAAGAGAGATGAGACACGGGGCAATAGACCTAAGCAGAAATGGAGAAAACCTCACAGGCCCTTCTACCACAGCCAATATCTAAAAGTTTGTTGGCAGTCTAGAACAATGAGCTAAATCTTCTGAGATGCATTTGAATACAAATGTCCATGACTCTATTGCTTTAGGATAGCATATATTCAAAGTTGGGAGCCAAGTGCAAACTCTGGAGGCTCTCCAAAGTTGGAAACATCTCTACATATGGACTTGGTGACCAATTGTATGTCCATTGACCTAGGATCAGCTTAACCAAACTTAGAGTGGCTTATCACTAGATTCTCCACAAGGTGGTGAATTTGTCAGCCACCACAACTTTCCAAGTTGTAGATATGTGGTGGTCTGCATTGGGAAAGGGTGAATCCATAGGGGTAAAATCACAGAACCTTGAACTAATGAAGCAGATGTCAAGTCTTATACCTGGGTTAAAAAATTCAGCACTAAGATGGGGAGTCCATGGCCAGATGATAATTTGTGCAGAAGCAGAACCAGATAGACCAAGAGTTCCAAATGAGTCAGCATGGACATGATAATTAAACAAATTTATAAGCATTGTGTCCAGACTGAAGGAGGTGATAGTCTTACTGGACCTTGGTCTGGCCAGATCACTTGTGGATTACCATTTTTGGGTGCCATAATTTATGAGTGACATTGACAATCCGAAGAAATTGACCTGTTATGTTGAGGGGGATGAGGACTGAAAACTCATCCATATGAATGACAGTGCTGTTCAGCCTAGGAGAAGAGACTAAAGAAAGGGACTTATGGATCAGGAGAGGGAGGGTCATGGAGAGAGTCATCAGGCACTTGACTCCAGAGGAAACACATAGGACCAGCTGGTAGAAATTTTATGGAGACATATCAAAAAATACATAAGGAAAAAGTTTGTTACCATCAGTGCTATCAACAAATGAAATGCGCTGCTGTAGAGGGCTTCACCAGAGGTAAAACCAGGAGAGGCTGGATGACTGTTTCTAAGTGGTGGATTGAGAGCTTTTATAACTTTTGTCATGTCCTTGAATCCAATGGACTCTTTTTCAGAATCAATCAGAACCTTTGAAGGTAGGGCAGTGGATAGAGCACCAGACTTGGAATCAGGAGGACATGAGTTCAAATCTGTCCTCAGATACTTATTGGCTGTGTGACCCTGAGCAAGTCACTTAAACTGGGATTGCCCTAAGTGGGGAGGAGGGAAGAAGTCTTTGAAAGAGAGGGAGTCCTGCTCAAGTCCAAGCTCAACTAAATCTCCTCTGAAGTCTTTTCCAACCCTGAGACTCTGAGATGCTGTGATAAGGTCAGATTGTCATTCAATTCATTGTAGTTTCTACTATGTGCAGAATCCTTGTGCTTAGAGTTAGGAGTGCCAGGAATTCGTCTCTGTCTGCCTCAGTTTCCTCATCTGTAAAATAGGGATGATAATAGCATCTATTTCACAGGTTTGTTGTGACGATCAAATGGGACAATATAGGCAAAGCACTATGAAAACCTAATAGTGTTATATGTGTTATCATTATCATTATTAATATACCAAAATGAAAAAGGATAATGAGCCACCTTCAAGGAGCTACTACTTCAAGGGAAGCAGTGACAGATACTAAGGACAGATTCACATAAAAATTCCTAAGAATATTTGAAGAAGAAAATGATACTTTTCCTTGGATTGCAGAGAAGGTAGCACCTGAATTAGATCCTGAAAGAAAGGAAGGAGATCAATTGATGGAGAAGAAGAAGGAGAAGGAAAAGAGTGTCCATTCTAGGTAGAGGGTCCAACGTGCACAAATGCATAAAGAAGAGAGAGGATGGGACAAGGTTAAGGGACAGAGAATCACTTATTTGGCAGGAATGGGATCATGGGTCTAGAACTGGAAGGAACCTTTGTAAGTCAAGTACTGTTGAGGAAACTGAGGCACAGAGACTTTAAGCCACTTGCCAAAGGGCACACAGTTGCTAAATGTCTGAGGCAGGACTCAAAGCCAAGTCTTCCTGTCCTCAAATCCAGCACTCCATTTACTACCCCAATACAGTCTTTCTAACAGAGAGTGAATGAGAGAAGTAGAGAATAAGACTGGGAATGTTGGTTGGACCTAGGCTTTAAATATCAAGATAAAGGTTGGAATTTTATCCCAAATCCAGGGGGATCCTGAACTGATAAACTGTAGGTTTATCAGCAGTGGAGTGGCATAGTTCTTAGGGGTGACTCTAAGCACTTGTATTCTGCAGATCTGGAGGTGACACCTGGCCCTGGTGCCTATAGCCCGGAGAAGGTGCCTCCCGTCAACCAGCCAAGATCTCCTGCTTATAGCCTGGGCTTGCGCACCCCCCGCTGCCGCCTGATGGACCCCATCCCAGCCCCCAACAGCTACACCCTGCCTTCTCTGTGGGGCTCCCAGATTTTTACCAAACCTTGCAGCCCCAGCTACTCAGTGTCTGGTCGAACAGCCCAGGCCCGCTTCACTGAGGATCCTTCTCAGCTCCCTGGGCCTGGCCAGTATGAGTGCCCAGACCCAGATGCCTATAGGCAGCGCCGGGGACCTTCCTATTCCATGCTGGGGCGCCCCTGTGCTCCTCGCCCCCTCTTCCAGACACCGGGTCCTGGTGCCCACAACCCTGAGCAAGTCACAGTGCACTGGACCCGGGCACCTGCTTACTCTCTGGGTATTCGCCACTCCAAGTTTATTACCCCTCTGGTCACAAACAGTACAGCTTGACATTCTCTCATCTCAATCCTCCCTCTCTCTGTCTCACTATAGCCTAGGGACTGAGTCCCTTGGGGTTCAGGTTGAGGGAGCAGGGAACTAGGGACTTCCCTTCTGAGAGGGGGGTAGGAAGAAAGAGAGGGAGAGAGAGGAAGGAGAGGGAGAGAGAGAGAGAGAGAGAGAGAGAGAGAGAGAGAGAGAGAGAGAGAGAGGTTGGCAGGGACTGGATGCTGCATTTGATTCCCTTATCTCTTCTTGTTTCTTTGTACCTAGCCTGAATTCTCTGTCCTGTGAGATATGGGTGGCATACAGATAACATATATGCTTCCTCCTTCCCCAGGGTCTGGTGAAAGTAGAAGGTGGCCACGACCCCCAGTTTCTCTATTTGTAGTAGGAGAGGGTTGGACAGATGATCTCTAAGGTCCCTTCCAGCTAAATGACCTAAGACCTATGGCTAGAGAGGATTTACAGATCATGAGGGAGGGTCTCAGAGGTCCAAGGCAAGGTAGGGTGGGGGGATCCTCTTGTCCTTGGAGTCTTTCCCTTCTGAACCAAAGTGCCTCACCTTGAAATTGTCTATCCTTGGTGGGGGTAGGGGAGATCTTCAGGAGAAAGATGTTCAAAAACCAGATTCTCCCTTGTCTGCTAGAGGGGAAGCAGTGAACCCAAGGCCCTGTCTGGGAGAGCACCCCCAAGAGCCCTTAGTGCTTTATAATTAATCCCCAAGTCTCTTCTTCAGCCAGAAGCCCAGAATCAGATTCTAGGTTTCAGCAATGGTGACTCTATCCCCATCCCCTAGGTCATTGATATTGCTCCTTCTCTCCCCAAGGGGCCTGTTCTAGAACTCTAATTTCCTAAAGATCACCTGGTTCTTAGATCTGCCCCCTTTCCCTTGACTTTGGTCCCCTCCCCATTCAATGTCTCATAACCATCTTCCAGGAGCTGGGGAGTAGGCATATGTGACTCTGGTTCTTTCAGCTCTGCTCCGTTTCCCAGGACTTCTTTCTCCTCCAAGGCTATGGGTTCCTGTGACTTTTGAGGGAGGCCCCAGCCATACAGAGTCAATATCTAGCCAACAACTCCCACCCTCACCTCCAGTCAACACAACCATAGATGCAAAGAACATGCTGTAAAGAATAAAAGTGTCAATAAACTGATTCCTGGAGGAGGTTAAATAGTAGCTGCTCTACCCAGGGGAGATCCGGTGCTCTGCACAGCTCTTCATGCCTAGCACAAAGGCTGTTTGGAGCTCTTTGGTGAATACAGAGGGTGCAGAATATTGAACTCAGGAAAGGCCTGGGGAAATTGGGTTGATGAGAATTAAGTCTGTTAGGTGTCCCTTCATTCATTCACTCACTCATTCTTTTCCTCATTCATCCCCTCATTCATGCTTTCCTTCCTCATCCTATCCCTTAGTCCTAGGGTTTCTCAGATCCATCTAGGATGATCAGGCAGTGAGAAGACCTGACACCACAGGGTTTGCTTCCCTCTTACCTTTCTCCTTCACTCAGGTGACTGAGACCCAGGGAAGGCAACTGACCTCCCTGAGCTCACCTAGCCACTTGGTGGTAGAGTCTGTACTACAATAAGGTGTTTCTGGATTCTTTTCTGCTGTCTCAACATCCAGAAGATTCTCTCTATGACTGGTCCAACCTCCTCATGCGCCACACTGCCCGCCCTTTCCCTTCCAATAAGTCACCGATTTAGGGTGAAATGTAGGGACATTCTGGGATGTTTAAAGCACTTGAGGAGTAGAGAATGAGGTTATGTGGAGGGGCTGTCTGTCCCACTGTCTAAGCTATATGTCCTACCCTACCCACTTTGTCCTCTGTATCTCCTCCCTCTCCTAACCTATGGCAGTGCAGGTGTAATGACCAATCCCACCTTCACCCCAAATGGAGAGTGTTCTGTATAAGTGACAACAACTGGTTTCTTTTGCTTTGAGCAATGCCAGAGGGAAATATAGACTAGAGGAACAGTTAAGAAAAAGAGACAGAAAAACGTGAGTGAAAAACTAAAGGGAAACATAGACCAGAGGGACAATCTAGAAGAGGGATTCTTGTTTTTTGTTTCATAGATCTCTCTTTTCAGAATTATGTTTTTAAATGCCTAAAATATATAGAATTGCAAAAGAAACCAATTATATTGAAAAATGGTTACCAACATATTTTTCAAAAATAAGTTAATGGACTCCAGGTTAAGAACCCCTGATACTAGAAACAATACATAGGTGATGATCTTAAGAGAATAATGGAAAAAAGAGGAAGAGAAATATGCTAGGGGGAGGAAAGACACACACACACAAGCAGACATCTGTACAAACAAGGAGAAGGAGTGTGGGAGCAGCTGACACTTGAACTGGTCAAGGGAGAGAAAAATACACAAAGATGGGTATAGAAATACATTTCACTCAACAAGGAAATAAGAGGGGAAGGGAAGAAGAGAGAAGGGGCAGTTAGAGGGTAGATTTGCTAAGGTGTGGATTAGTCCTAAGCAAAATGAACTCAGTTGCTAATGATGTACTAAAATATGTACAGCCTTTTTTGAGACTGAAAAAGAATAGGAATCTGAAGGTATGTCCATAAATTGAAAAACAGCTGAAAAAATTGTGGTGGAATATTATTGTCCTCTAAGAAATTATGAAGGGAATGGCTTTAGAGAAACCTGGACAGATGCAGAATGAAATGAATGAAACTAGACGAATGAGTTATATAATGATAGCAATAGTGTAAGGCCAAGTGACTTTGAAAGAATTAGAAATTCTAATTGGTGTAATGACCAATCACAATTCCGGAGGACTAATTATGAAGCATTCTACCCACTTCCTGATGAAGAGGTGAAGGGCTCAGAGTGCAGAATGAGACACATTATTGTTATTATTATTTTGTACGTGGTCAGTGTAAACATTTATTTTGCTTGACTATACTGTTTATAACAAGGATTTTGTTTTTCTTTCATTCTTAATTAGGGTGAAGAGAGAAGTCAGATTTTTGCTGATTGAAAAATATAGTTAAAAAATAGATGGGTTGAAAGAGACAGACAGAGGTGTCTACAGATAGTTCAGAGAGATATAAAGGTCAGAGAAATGGAAGGACTAGAGGGTCAGATGGGCAGGTATCTAGGCTAGGGATCTAGCAGATGGATGAAAGAGGGGCAGGAAGCTAAAGCAAGCTGACTGAGAATAGGCAGAGTGATGAAGAGACCCTCAGGGAGAAATAGCAACACATTATAGAACTGTTCTAATTCAACCCTTCAGTGGTCTCTGATATATCAGTGTGAGGAGAGGGATTGCAAGGGGCAAGGCATGGAGTTGGGTGAGTAAACTAGTTCAGATGAAGGAAGGGAGTTCCCCAAGTTGATAGAGTGATCTGGTGACAGATCCAGGACTAGAACCCATTTCCTGACTCCTAACCTGGTATTCCCATTCCCTTTCTTTGCTCCTCTTCCTCTTGCCCTTTAGAAAAGACTGGACAATCAGAATGGAAAGAGACCTTAGAGACTGTTCCCAATCCCTCATTACACAGATGAGTTAAAGGGGGCCCAACGAGAGGGAGAGATAGGACTTTCCCAAGGATACAGAGGGAGTCATAACAGAGCCGGCAATAAGACCCCAAACTTCCAGTTCTATACTCTGCCTATTGCTCTATACTAACTGAGTACCTACTTCAGTCCTATGCTAGGTTCCACTGAGGACACTAAGAGTCCCTGCCTATAATAGATTTATACTCTAAAAGGGCCTCTTTCTTAAAGTCAGTTCTGGGATCTGCTGCCCCTCCAAACAACAATAAAACTTGCAACCCTAACCTTGGCTCTCTGTCCTGGGCAATGTGGGGTCCTAGAATGTTTGTAGATCCCATTGCTCCAAATACTTTGCTCCAAGTTAGGTCTCTTCAGGCACCCCATTTGAGGAGTTAGTTGCCTAGTCAGATGCTTGAGCCTCAGCAGCTGTCCCCACTTTTTACATTGTTGAAAACCTTCTTTAGTCTCAGAGGGTTGACGCTGTCCCTGGTCCTGCCCAGAGCAGGTCTGTAAGGGCGAGATGTGCGGCCCCCAAACTCTCTGGTCCACTTAGCGCAAGGCTCAAGAGAAAGAAGTTAGTCTCTAGATCTGCATGTATAAGGACCCAGATGAGGGACCCTCTAGAAATGCCTCACTTACTCAGGGAATCTAGCACCCTTTGGAAGGTGGAGTAGACACTTTCTCTTTTTCTCCCTCCCTCCGTCTGTCTGTTTCTTTCTCTCTCTCTCTCTCTCTCTCTCTCTCTCTCTCTCTCTCTCTCTCTCTCTCTCTCTCTCTCTCTCTCTCTCACACACACACACACACACACACACACACACACACACTATGTACAAAGGAGGCAAGCAGACACATACACCCACACTCTCACCAATCCCAACCTCTCCCTTACCCTGTTTCCAGCCAGGGGCTGCCAATCCTGGCTGTCTGTGCTGCCCTCGTTCCTTCCCATCTGCTCTGGAGCCTCCCCCTCTCCTAACCCCACTTCCCCAGAGAGCAGGGGGTGGGGCACCAGAGTCTATGATTCTGTTTCTCCATTTTATTGATTTAGCTTGGAGCCTGAGCTACTAACCACCTCCCTTATCTTAGCTTCCACTGTCTTTCCATCCCACCTCACCAGACCCCTGCACATTCCTCCTTTTCTCATTCCTTGGAGTTCAGCCCTAAGTCCCCGATTTAGGGGCCTAATCAGAGCTCTATAGACTGTTTAGAATTAATTAGAAGCAACCTTGGAACATAGTACACAGAAAGTCCGTGCTGGGAAAGTCCTTACAACATAGAATGTCAGAGCTGTTCTAGGGTCCTTAGGACATAATATGTCAGAACTAGGACCTTTAAAACAGAATGTCAGAGTTGGGAGGGCCCTCAGGACATAGGATGGCAGGGCTGGGGGGACCTTTAGAACATTGAACTTTAGAGAAAGGACTTTTCTAAATCCCCAGAGGGAGATGTCAATACAGAAGGGGAAGACTTCCCTGGTCTCTGACGCTTTGTGGGAGTTGAAATGTTCCTTAAATCTCTGGATGGGGAGAAGGCTGTACTTGTTTTCCCTGCTTCCTCCATCAACCTTTCTAGCTCTTTGGTGTTCTGCATAGATGCTCTCTCTATGCTGGGAGGGGCCAAGACTACGGTGTTGATAAGGGGGAAATATTCCTAAATGGAGGGAGAGAAGGGTGGGGAGAATGTGATTTCTGGGGTGCAGACTAGGAGAGCCTTTTGGAGGCGCTCCTCTCTTCTGAGTAGCTAGAGGTCGAGGACTGGCTGTAGTCAAGCCAAGTCCCCGTTTCCATCACCAATGGAGCGCGAGGGCGAGGACTAGTTGGAAGGGGACCTAGGTCTATTGACTGTAGGAGCTGGGAATTGCTCAGTCTCAGTGGTGCAGGGGGTGGGGCACCCTGTCCCAGAGCGAGCCGGGAGAATGGGGGCAGGGAAAGAGGGGCTGCGGTACCCCCCAACTCCGTCCCCTTCCACCTCCCGCGGCTGCGCGTTGAGGCTGCCGCGCCGCTCAGCATGACATCATCCTGCTCTGGGGGCCTTCCGGGAGGGGGGCGAGACGGGTAGGAGCGGCCGGCAGGCTGGGGAGGTGAGTGGGGGGAGAGGAGGGAGCCGAGGGGAGCGGAGCCCTGGAGGCGCACTAGGGCGCAGGCGGCCCGGCCATGAGCAGCCGGGCAGGCCCGGGCCCCGGCCCCGGCGCCCCATCTTCTCCCCCGCCCGCCTCCCCGGCCGCCCCGAGGCCCGGGTCCGAGGCCGGGCCGGACGAGCCCGATGCTCCCACCACTTTCTGTAAGCTCCTGCCTAGGATGTCCCCGTGGAAGTTCGCGGGCCCCGCTGCCTTTCTCAGCCGCAGCCCGTCCAGCGCGGGCAAGGAGCTGGCCCCGGCGCCGGCCACCAAGGGCGGCGGCCTGGAGGAGGTGGCAGCGCCGGGATCCGGGGCTGGGCCCGGTCTGGCCGCGGTGTTAGGCGCCTGCGAACCCATGTGTGCCAGCCCCTGCTCCTTGCAGCTGGTGAGCCGCTGCCGAGGAGCGGCTGGGGCCCGCCAGGCCGGGGCTGGGGCCGGGGCGCGGGGGGTCGGGCCTGGGGCGCGACCACCCCCGGCCGGCGACGAGTGGAGTCGCAAAGGCAGTTTTATCCACAAGCCCCCGCAGGGCTGGCTGCACCCGGACGACAGGGTCCTAGGGCCTGGGGTCTCCTACATCGTGCGGGTGAGTGCAGCCGCCTCCGCCCTCCTTTTCCCCTCTCCCAGGACAACCCAGCCTTGCATCTGGCTCCCCCCACCCTAAGCGTGGACCCCTCGAATCATGAAGAGTCTTCGAACTGTCAGAATTGAATGAGACCTTAGAGGGCATCTAGTCCAACCCCCGTTTTAAAAAAATAAAAATGAAGAAATTGAGGCCCATAGGTTGGGGACGGAGTTACTTAGCTAGAAGCCTGCCAGCTCAGTCGAGCCCTAACCTATCCCAGGGTCCCAGAAGGCTCTCCCTCTTGCCCTTCTCCCTACCCCTCCCCTCCTCTCTCACGGTCTGACCCTCATAGTGAAGCATCACTCACCCCCAAGTTCCCACGGTGTCACGTGGGAGAAGAGGACACACAATAGTGTGTGGATTAGATGCTCTTTTGACTTCCCTTCCCTACAGGTATTCTTTCCTCCTAATCCCAATTAGGCCTGGAAAGAGGGAAAGTTGGAAGGGTGTGGCTGCAAACCAGTCTGGAAGGGGCATTTCAGATCCCTGTCCCCTTGCAGAAACACCCCCATCAGGTCAGCGTGACTGTCCATGAAGGTGAGAGAGGGGCCCAGCATAGAAAAGACAGAAGAATCTTAGAAGCTATGTATCATGGAATGTTAGCAGCTTCCATCATCCCTCTCCCTGAGTTCAGCCTCTCCTTTTCTCAGGCAATCTTCACAGGTGACTTGGGATTCTCCCAGCATGCCTCCTTTGATCACCTGTCTTTCTTTAACTTCTATTCAACAAATATTTGTGTATCTGCTATATGCTAGGTACTGGGTAGATGAAAACAAACCACGAACTGTCTCCTCCCTCAAGAAGCTGGTTCAGAGTCCTGCAAAAGGTTGGGTGCTGGATAACTCTCTCCCTGGTGACTTCTGAAAGGCCTGGTTTCTGGGGTCCTACTCATCACCTGGAAATGGGAACCCTTGGTTCTTTGCTTGGTCATAATGGTGGGAATCCAGGCTCTCACACTCTCTGTCTGGCTTGATTACTCAGTCTTTGCAAATAGGTCATGTTGTCACCCACATCTCTTCAGTACTTTGTGATCTGATTTCTTCTTCCCCAAAACACTTGGTTAATTCTCTCTTATTTTTATCAATGGGAAAGTTGAGTTCCAGAGAATAGAAGTGATTTGCTGGGTGTTAGAGATGGATCTAGGATTCAAATCCAGGTCTCTTTATTCCCAACCCAAGGCTTTCCCCTGTACTAAGGTTTTCTGATCCTAGGGGATCAGGAAGCTCTTTTGTTTGCTGTTGGGATTGGGAGAGGGAATGTGGATAGTGGAGAATGAAAAGGGTGGTGAAGAAAAGGGTGAACGGAGGGGGAGGTGGGAACCTTCCCCTTGCCCAATCCCAGTCTGTCAGGATGGCAGGCCAGCTGGTCCAAGGGGTGAGCAGGTTTTTAATCATATCTTCCAGACTCCTCATTTCATCCTTAATTAATTTAGTCAGAGTCCCTGAGCGCTGCTCCCTTCCCAGATGAATTATAGGATGTGTGGGATCCTGGGCCAAATTCTAACTGGATTGAAAGGGAAAGGCAGAGTGCCTTAACCCTTTCTGGCCCTGGAGGTTTCTCCAGAGAACCTTGAGAGAGTCCACAGTTCCCCATGTTTCTGGGGGAGTGTTCAGAATCTTAGATGAAAGGAATCTTGGAACTTCAGGGGCTCCTTTTGTTGTTCAGTCGTTTCAATCGTGTCCAGCTCTTTATGATCCTATCTGGGTTGTCTTGGCGAAGCAACTGGAGTGGTTTGCCATTTCCATCTCCAGTTCATTTTACAGAAAAGGAAACTGAGGCAAACAGAGTTGTGACTTGCCCAGGGTCATATAGTAAGTGTCTGAGGCCAGATTTGAACTCAGGAAAAGTCTTCCTGACTCCAGGCTTGGCACTCTATCTATACTATCTGTACTAGATGCTGGGATGGGGGGGGGGGGGGAGTGTCCTTAGAACATAGTATAATATATCAGCATGAGGAATAAACCTTAGAACACAGAGTGTCAGAACTGGGATTAACTGGGAATAGGAAATAGCTTTCTGTGGAAGGTGTTACTTAAACTTAGTTTAGCTGAAGAAAACCAGGGATTCCAAAAGGTGGAGGTGTGGCCACAGAGCATTCCAGCCATGGGGTCCAGACAGTGCAAAAGCAGGTGGGGCATAGTGGGGAAACTGAGGCCCTGTAAGGGAAAGAGACTTGCTCAAAATCACACAGCTAATCAGGGATAGAGTCAAGATTAGAAGCCAGATCTTCCTTAGACTGTAGTGCTCTGTCTTCCCCAGGGCAGGGGATTTTGTTGGATGAGTAGTAGATTTTGTTCCCCTGCTGATTAACTGGAGTCAATAAAACATTTATGAAGCATGTACTAGGTACAACACTTTGTGCTAAGGTCTGGAGATACAGAGATGAACAATTACACTATCTACAGCGTCAGCCATGAAGGAGCTCACAGTCCAGTTGCGGGCCAAGAAATGCTTGCAGATAACAATGATACAGATTAGAAAAAGAAGATGAACTACATAGTCAGTCAGTGATAAGCCCTGCCCCTACCCTCAAAGAGGCAGAAACCTAGAAAATATAGAAAGTCGAAAGAAAATAAGATGGGAGGGGAAGGCACTAGCAGCTAGAGAAATATAGAAAAACCCTGCAGAAAGTGGGATAGCTGAATCTCAAAAGAAGTCAGAGAATCGAAGAGGATGAAGTAAGGAGAGAAATCGCCCCAGGTATGAGGTACAGCCAGTACAAAGGCAGAGAGCTGGGAGATGGAATATTGTGTGTGAGAAGAGAAAGAAGGTCAGGGTAGTTGGACCATAGAGTACTCAGAAGAGAATGAAGTAGAAGACTGGAAGGTAGGAAACGGACAGATTATGATAAACTATGATAAACTTGATAAAATCAAGAAGAGGGGCAGCTTGGTGACACAGTGGATAGAACATTAGCCCTAAAGTCAGGAGGACTTGAGTTCAAATTTGACCCCAGACACTTACTAGCTGTGTGATCCTAGGCAAGTCTCTTAACCCCAATTACCTCAAAAAAAAAAGTCAGAGTTTTTTTTATTTGATCCTGGAAATAATAGGGAGCCACTAGAGTGACACAGGAAGATGACATAGTCAGACCTGCATTTTTGGAAGATCAGCTTGATGGCCCACTGAAGAATGGACCACAGGGAGTCTATTTCTCTGGGGAGAGAGCTGAGGCAGGGATACCCACCTGCAGGTTATTGCCATAATCTAGATGTGAGATGATGAGATGTGGCAGTATCAGAGGAGAGAAGGGAGGGTATGTGAGGGATGTTATGAAGGAAAATTGACATGTCTTGGCAAAAAAATTGGATACAAGGGGTGAGAGAGTTAAGAGTGAAGGATGACCACCAAGATTAAGAATCTGAGTGACTGAGAGGTTGGTGGTGCCTTCCATAGTAACAGTAAAGTTTAGAAGAAGGAAGGTTTTCTTTGTGGTAGTTTTGGTTCTGATTTTTGCAAGGGGAGTAAATATAATGAGTTTTGTATTGGACATGATGAATTGAAGTACCTACAGGACCTACAGTTCAAGATGTCCAAAAGGCCATAGGGAATGTGGGACTGCAGCTCAGGAAAGAGACGACCTCTGGATGTATAGATTTGGTAATCATCTGAATCATTACACTTATGGAAGCAGCTGAGCTCACCAAGCAAAATAGTATAGAGGAAGAAGAGGGCACAGGACAGAGCCTTGGAGGACACCCCTAGAGAGTGACTTTGGATGAAGATTCAGCAAAGGAGACTGAGAAGTAGCAGTCATTGAAACTGAAGGTGAACAAGGAAAGATTAGTGCCACCAAATGCCAGAGAGAAGTGAGAGTCCAGGAGGAGATAATGAGGTCAGAGGGATCATACCCAGAGGAGATGGGGAAGGAAAGCTGGGACTTAGATAAGAAGGATTTCAGTTGCCAGAAATGAGGAGAGGAGTGCCCTTCAAGGTGTGGAAGATGGCACAAGCAAAGGTCCCCAGGCTGAGGACATTGTGACAAGATTGGGGATTGGGTAAGGAGTTCACGTCTCCGAGCATCCATTAATGCTTAGTTCTGCCAACCCATCCAAAGGCTCAGGATCTGGGGGTTGACTCTTTCTTTCACTCTGTCTCCCTCAGTACATGGGCTGCATAGAGGTACTCCGCTCCATGAGGTCCCTGGATTTTAACACCCGAACCCAGGTCACCCGGTGAGTGCTGGGGCTCTTGTCTCTCTTGGGAGTGGGATGGGCGTGGGGCTGGTTGAGCAGACAGACAGACTCATTGCATGAAGTCAGACGCTGAAACCAAGAGTCAGGAAGGGGAATTTGTGCCTGGAGGAGTTTTATACCCTCAAGGACCCATAGTCATGACAATGATCCCTTATATTTGTACAATGTTTCAAATTACCTGGTACTTGACAGTGCACTAAGTTTGGTACCATTTATAAGACCTTTTATAGTCTAGAGAGCACTTTACAGCTTGCTAGGCATTTTCCCCATCCATTATCTCATTTGATCTTCACAGCAGTACCTTGGAGACAGAACTAGGATTATTGTTCTGACTTAACGTGGGGAAATTGAGTCTCAGAGAGAAAGGAAAGGATCATACACCTCTTCAGGGGCAGACTAGAATGTGCATGTCCTGAATTCTACTTGGAGAAGCAAGCACTGAATTGTTTTTAGAGCTTGTGAGGGGCCCCAGACCAGAGAATGTTACAGCTGAAAGAACCTTTAGAACATAGAACATGGATTGGACAGGCAGCAAAGGGACCTTAGAGACCATCTATGCCAATCTCGTCTTTTAAACATTGCCCAAAGAGGGGAAGGCACTAGCTTAAAGTCACACAGGGATGGAGCTGTTTGGTTACCCAAAATAGGACCTAACTTAAAGCATATCTGATGATTATTAGCCAGGTAACCCCTGGGAAAGTCACATCCTTCTTGGATACCTCAGATTCCTGAGGAGGTTGGATCTAATGACCTCTGAGGTCATTTCTAGCTCAACATCTCTTCCCCCGCTTCTCTCTCCTCTCTTCTCCTTCTCTCTTTTCCTCTCTCTCTGTCTTTCTTCTCCTCTCTCCTATGTCTTTCTCCTCTCTCTGTTTCTTTCTTTATGTCTTCTTCTTTTTCTTCTTCTTCACCTCTCTCTTCTCCCTCTCCCCCTCTTTCTCTCTCCTCTTTTTCTTCTACTTCTTTTTTCTCTTCCTCCTCTACTTGTCTCTGTCTTTCTTCTCTCCTCTCTTCTTTTTCTTCTCCTTCTCCTCCTCTTTTCTTCAATTTCTTCTTTTCTCTCTCTTCTCTTCCTCCTCTACTTCTCTCTGTCTCTTTTCTCCCTCTCCTCATCTCTATCTCTGTCTCTCTCCTCTCTCTTCTTCTTCTTTCTCCTCCCTCTCCTTCTCTCTTTCTGTCTCTCTCTTCTCTTCTTTTTCTTTCTCCTCTCTCTGTCTCTCTTCCCCTCCCTTCTCTCCTCCCTGTCTCTCTCCTCTCTTCTTCTTATAATTTTGTCTCTCTCCTCTGTTCTCTCCTCCTGTACTTCTCTCTGTCTCCTCCCTCTTTTCTCCTCTTTCTGTCTCTGTCTCTCCCTCTCCTCTCCTCTCTCTCTTCTTCTCTCTCTCCTCCCTCTCCCTCTTTCTGTCTCTCTCTTCTCTTCTTTTATCTCTCTTCTTCTTCTCTCTCCTCTATTCTTCTTCTCTCTCCTCCTTCTCTCTCATTCCCTTTTCTCTTTCTCCTACCTCTGTCTCTCTCCTCTCTTCTTCTTCTTCTCTCTTCTCTATCTCTTTCCTCCCTCTCTTCTCTCTCTCTCTTTTTCTCGCCCTCCCTCACTCAAAACAAAGTCAAGTGCAAGTCATGTCATCATTTCTCTGATGGCATAGTCTTCTTCGACAATGAAGGACAAACACACGCAACACACATTCTCTTCCTCCCCTTTCCCCCAGCACACCCAGGTAGAGGGAGCTCCTTGCCCATACACCTGCTAAAGACAGAGAGGAAAGGAGGGTAGAGGTGATGAGGGGGCAGAAGAGGCAGAAAAAGGCAGAGGTGAAGAGAAGTCAGAATACTGCAAAGAAAAGGTGAGACTAGTGGAAGGGGATTGGGTGGAAACTCCCTATTGCAGCAGGAAAGGAAGCTATGGGCTCAGATCAATAGCTGTGACACAGACTTGGAGAGGGTGGAGCTGAAGGGGGAAGGGTGCTTTCTATTATTTATCATCTTCTTTGCTGCCAAACAAGGAGATGTGGTGCTGGGGGAGAGGGATCGAACCAGGGGGGTTGGTGGGAGTGCCATTGGAGCTGGTGAGGTCAGCCAAGGGAGGGAGGGCATGGGGTTGTATCCCGTGGGAATGGAGGAAGCCTGATCCTTAAGCTCTTCCTTTAAATGGAGAGTCTCTGTCAGACTCGAGGCTCCTCCCTTGTTTCTGCTCTTGACTACCATTTTGGTGAAGACTTGTCATCTTACTGGGCCCATATCCCCTTAATGACCCACTCATCCCCTTCACTGAGCCTCCTTTCCCTTCATTGAGCTCCATTCTTCTCAGAATACTGGAGGTGAAAGAGACTTCCATTTCCACTGAGTCCAACTTATACCAGATAAAAGAAGTCCTACCTCAGCACACCCCACCAGTGTCTTTCCTTGATGACCTCAGTTAAGGGGAAACCCACCACTTCACAAGGCAGCTCATTCCATACCTGAATTTGAATTGAGTTTGAATTGTTAGGAAGTCTCCCTTTACATTAGCCCTAAATCTGCCTCCCTCCCCCCATTGCTTCTGGTTGTGCCTTTTGGAGCCAAAAAGAACAAATCCAATCCTTCTTCTACAGGAGAGCCCTTCAAATGTGTGAATTTCCTAATCCAGTCACTACCTAAGGCTTAGATTCCAAAGGGACCTCAGAGGGTCTTCTAAGTCCATTCCCTTCATTTTAAAATTAAAGAAATTGAAGTAACTTGCCCAAGGTCACACAGATGATGGTAAGTGTCAGAAGTGAGATTTGAACTTGGGACCTCTGACTACAGAGCTGGTACTCTTCCTAGTGCACCACTCAGCCTCTCTTCTGTAATAGCGTTATTGTGAGAGAAATGTTTTGTAAAAGCTTAAAACAATAAAGAAATGTGAGGTGGAAGTTAACATCATCTTCAGCAGTGATTCCCCCTCAACTTAAACCTATGACCCTCCCAGCTGCATAGCCTTGCTGGAGTAACTTTTCCCCTTCTCAGGGTTCTTAAGCCCTGAGCTACTGTCGATCACTCTCACATGAGGATGCTGTCTGTCCACAGGGAGGCGATCAATAGGCTTTATGAAGCCGTGCCTGGTGTCCGAGGTGCCTGGAAGAAAAAGGTGGGTGAAGTTGTAGGGAAAAGCAGACTCTGTTGTGGGAGGATAGGAGCTGAGGAGGGTGTGGAGTCTAGAGAGCAAAAACAAGGAGTTGGCTACTACCTGGGTCCTGGAAGTAGGGGACTGAGGGACAGAGAAGCAGTGCCTTGAGAATATGGGTTCCCTTCATCCACAGCTGAGGGAGAATGCAGTGACTAGCAGGGAGGGTTTGATGGGTTTTGATGAGGAACTGTGTTAGCTTTCCCAACTTGGAGAATTTCCAGTTCATCACTAGAATCCTGAGCCTCCCATTTGGATTATTCTCCAGCCCAATACTTAGGACCCTCATACTCAAATCAGGGTGCTTTTCCAACCTCACACCTAGAATCATGAGTCTCAAACCTTGATCTTTCTCCAGCTTCACACCTGGACCTTTTCTCAAACCTTGAGAACCCTGAGTTTCAAATCTTGGACCTTCCTTCAACCTCATACTTAGAATTCCAGTCTCATACCTGGATCTTTTCCCAAACCTCACACTGAGAACCATAACATCAAACCTGGACCCTCCTCCAGCCTCACACCTAGAATTCCCATCCCCAAACCTGGATCTTTCTTCAGCCTCTCACAGAGAACTCAGATTTAAACCGGGATCCTTTTCTAATCTCACACCTAGAACCTCACAGCCTCACCCCTAGAACTTCCTAAAACCTCATACCTAGAACTGACACTGTAATTATTATTACCAATCACTTCCCCTCTCTGACCCTCAGTTTCCTAAACTGTATAGATTAGGATAATAATACAGGCACTACCTACTTCACAAGGCAGTTGTAAAGAAAATCCTTTGCAAACCTTAAAGTTCTATGGAAATGTGAATTGCTATTATTAACTCCCCTCTAACCCAAACCTGGAACCCATCTAACAACTTCAAACCTTAATCTTCTTCACACCTAGAATTGTCCCAGTAGCTACAAGCCTAGATGTCCCCCTGTGTCTGAAGCGAAATCTTTACCTTAAAACTGAGAGTCACTCTTCAACCTGAAACCTAGAACTTCCCACAAATCCAGATGTTTCCCTGTCCTAAAAGCTAAATCCTGTCCCACACCATAAGCTGAAATTCTTAGCATCAATCCTTTTCCTTTTCTTTTAAAAAAAGTTTTTACTGATATCCATGCTTTCTGTTTTATATTAGCTATTTCAAGATCTCTCACTCACTCACTTTTACACACACACACACACACACACACACACACACACACACACACACACCAAATGAGCCTGTGGTAACAAAGAAAAGTAATTATTCAAAATCCATTAGCCCAGTGACTGGGTCTGACTGTATTGACTGTATGCCACTTTCTTCAGTCACCATCTCTCACTTCACTACCAGAGGGTTGTGCCTCCTCATCCCTTCTCTAGGGTCAGATTAATCATTATAATTACTCCACATGGCTTTATTTTTTGTGCCCCTTCCATCTCAGTCCTATAGTCATTATTGTATTTATCATTCTCTTGGTTCTATTTGCTTTACTTTGCATCAGTTCATACAAATTTTCCCATGCTTTTCCGAATTCCTCTGATTGGTCTTTTCTTATGGTACAATAATACTCCATTAATCCTTTGTGTACCACATTGCCTTTTGTCATTCCCTAACCAATTGGCACTCACTTTGGTTCCAGTTTCTTTCTACTGCAAAGCCCTGTTATGTGCCTCCTACCTCTCACTAGAGAGGGGGTGAGATATAAATACTGAATGAGGTGAATATTGTCAGCTATGGCTGGCACATTGGTTAGTGTTGCATAACTAGACTTCTTTGATACAAGAGAGGCTATTATTAGATGTGAGGAGTTCTTTGGAAATAGCATTAATTTTTTAAAAAACATCGTTAAAACTTTTTAGTACAATATTTTAAAAAGTGCTTCTAGGAATAGTTTGGCATATATGAAGTTTTTCTTTCTGTCTTTGACTCCTTTGGAATATATACACAATGGTGGGATATCTGGGTAAAAAGGTGTGTCATTTTCTTAGTTTTCCTTACTTCACTCTGTCTCAATTTATGGAAATCTTCTCATGCTTCTCTAGATTCTCTGCATTCATCATTTCTTAGGCCATAGTAATATGGCAGGACATTTATGAACCACGATTTATGTAGCCATTTCCCAAATGACAGATAATCACTACATTTCCAGTTCTTTGTTACCCACAAAAAGTGCTGCTCTGGATCTTTTGGCATGTGTGGGAGTTACGTTCCTGTCTTTGACTTCCTTGGGGATATATATGTTGCAGTGGGGATTTCTGAGTCAAAGGGTAGGAACAGTTTAATGACATTTTTTTGCCTAATTCCCAATTGTTTTATAGAATGCAGTCTCCTTCTCCCCCCCCCCCCCCTTTCCCCTAAACTTAGTCATTCCTGTGGGTTAGATCTGACTCTATACCCTGATCGTTCCTGAATTTTCTGGTCTCACGTCCTGGCCCAGTCAGAGTCTAATCCCTTCTCTTCCTACAGGCCCCTAACAAAGCCCTGTTCTCCATCCTTGGGAAGAGCAACCTCCGTTTTGCTGGTATGAGCATTGCAATCAACATCTCCATCGATGGTCTCAACCTTATGGTGCCCACCACCCGCCAAGTAAGCAGCAAACCTGGTGCCACCTGATTGCCACCCTCTGTCCCTCCCTTACTGACCTACTCCATCCTCATTTCTTGCCCTTGGCTTGGGGAACAGGGGTGGGGCTCCAAGTCAGGTCAGGTCCCCCTGGTTCCATTGAACTCACCCGTGAGTCTAGGAATTCTTTTCCTCTCCTGGCATGCTTGATTATTCCTGGGGGTGGAAAGAAAGAGAAGGGTAGGGTGTTGTGTCTGTATGTCTATGTATGTATGTGTATCTGTAAGCACTCCTGTTCCAAACATTTGTGTTGTATTCATCCTTCATTGCCCCTTTAGGCCAAGGTCTTTGCAGGTACTTACTTGGGGTGAGGCAACTCCCATTTATTGAATAGGACTGTTTAAGATGTAGCCAGAGCATGGCCCCTTTAATGAGGCCAAGAAAAAGGGAGACATCAGGCTGAGAGGGAAACAGCAACAGTTACTATGGATAATCACTCTAAAGTAGGGACTAGACCTATGATTTTATTAGTGTAGGAAATCCCCCAGGTAAGGAAATTGCTCCTGTCAATGAAGGAAAATTTCTTCATGAGAGTTCCTCTGTCACTTGTCTTAAAAGAGGGATGATGAGAGGTGAAAAGTCACAGACCCAGTGTTTGTGTAAGGGACTAGACATGATTCCAGGTCTGCCTGACAAGCTCCCTATACCCCATGTCTCTTATAAATATGAGGATGGGAGGAGTGTAATATATGGATGCTGGCATATACGCATCTCTGTGTGTGTCTGAGTGTCTATGAGTATGTCTCTGAGTGTGTGTGTGTGTCTGTGTCTGTGAGTGTCTCTGAGTGTGAATGTGTCTCTGAGTGTGTCTCTGTGAGTGTCTCTCCACGTGTCCCACTTTGTCAGCAAATCTGAGAGTGTAACCCAACTCTTTCAGAAACACACTATGTACCTTTCATCTCTCTTCTCCCCTTACCTGGGGCTGTTTTCCTGTCTACTAAAGGAAAGAGTTGAGTTCCATGATCTCTAAGGTCCCTCCCAATTCTAACATCCTCTGACCTATCTCTGAATGTTTCTGTGTGCATGAGGATTTGTATCTCTTGGGATGTGTCAGATTGTAGGTTTGTTTCATGGGTTTCCTGGCAGATGTGGGGCCTCAGAGAAGATGAAAATAGTGACCAGGGGTCTTCAGGGCTAGTTAACCTAACACTTAGCACTTGGCACATAGCATGTGCTGAATAAATGTTTGTTGAATTGGATTAAATTAGGAACTTTCAGCATAAAGTGCTGAATTTGGAGTCACTTCAAATTCTGTCTAGACACTAGTCAGACCCTGTATGACCCTGGGGAAATCACTTAAATTTCCTTCATCTGTAAAATGGGTGTAAAAATAGCCTCCACCTTCCAGGGTCATTGTGAGGATCAAATGAGATAACATTTGTAAAGTACTTTATATGAAGTATTATTGTCCTTATCATTACTCTCAGGGTCCTCAGCAAGGGCAGCAGTAGATTTTGCTCCAGGAGGGCAGAAATTGCCCCTGAGTCCAGCGCTGGGGAGGAGGTGAGGAAGGTGAGAGCAGGCCAATGGGGGAAAAAGAACAGGAATCCCAGGACAAACTCAGTCTGGGGTCCAGTTGGCAGTCTAGAAGAGGGAATGTAAGCAAATGTAGATTTTATGCAACGGGGCACATGTTAACCTGGAAGGGGCCCTTGCATCCAGTTCTCCAAAGTGCTGCCTGATGTGACCTTCCACAACTCCACCTCACATTTTTGCATGTAAGTACACGCATGTCCCAGGGTCCCTGCACTGGAGCAGGGAAGGAGATCAGACTGAGGCAGAGGAGTAATGAGCCTGCGGCACAATGCCAAGCCCAAGTGACGGACAAGGGATGTAGTATTCCAAATGGTGCTCAGAGGTGTCCTTTGGGGCTGATATCTCAGACTCCTGGTTCCTTCCCAGCTGCCTGGTCTCCCCTGTCCAGGGAGGAGGGTTCCTACTTTGTCCAAGGTCCACCTCAGGCTTTGCCCCTTGGGCTTAGCTCCCTGCTTCATTGTAACCCATCTCTGCCTCTCTGCCCGGGACAGATCATCGCTAACCATCACATGCAGTCCATCTCCTTCGCCTCCGGTGGCGACACGGTAAGCCCTACCAATGAGGGGGGAGCTGGGAGCCTTCCTCTGGGGGGGCAGCTCCATCCTAATCTCCTTTCCTTCCCTGCCCTGCTCTCTCCCCCAACCCAGGTTCGTCCCCACCTGCTCCTCTCTTCCCATCTCCCATCCCTACCACCACAATCACTGCATCCTTTTGCTTCCGCATCCAGCTGGACCCCTTGTTGCCAGGCAACCACCTCACCAGCTCTCCCTACCATTGGCCCTGGCCATTGCCTTTGCTCTCTGCCAATTATGCTCATCTGGTGCCTCTCTCCAAACCCTGGCCTCTGTGGACTAACCTCAGAATCCCAGGTTCCAGGGTCTGGGGTGGGGTGGGGGCCAGGAAAAGGACTTAGCTGTTCTCTCACTCTGCACACTCCCATCTGTCTGCAGGACATGACGGATTATGTGGCTTATGTGGCAAAGGATCCCATTAACCAGAGAGGTGAGACAAACCTTGGCTGGGGAGAAGAAGAGAATGGGGCATCTGGGACTGGGGGATGGTTGGAGATCCCCCTGATCTTTTGAGATTGCAGAGAGCTTTTCTGGGAGTGCTAGAGGGAGGTATTAAGGGGGAAAAGTGGGGACTTGAGGTTTCTGGGGTCCTGCTTCATGTGACATGCTCCCTGGCCTCCCCCCTCTCCCTTCTATCATAGCCTGTCACATCCTGGAGTGCTGTGAAGGATTAGCTCAGAACGTCATCAGCACCGTAGGCCAAGCCTTTGAGCTGCGTTTCAAACAGTATCTCTACAGCCCTCCCAAAGTGGCCATTCCCCCTGAAAGGTAAAGGTTCCTCATCCCTAACCCAGCTTTGGCCCCAAACCGGTTCTGGCCTCACCTGACCCAGAGAATGAAGCAGACATGGTGTAGGGGAAAGTGCCCCAGATGGGAAATCAAAAGACCCAAGTCTGAGTCCTGGATCTGTCCCTGGCTCACTGCCTTGGTGAAGTAGTGAATTCTCTATTACTAGAAGTCTTGTAGGACTGCACTGCCGACTGTTAAGGTTGCCCTAAAGAGAATTCCTGTTCAGGCGTGGATTGAATGATATTCCCTGGGAAGTCCCTTCCAGGTCTGAGATTCTGTGATTCTCAGCCCTTACTCCTTGCTGGGTATCAGTTTCCCTCTCTGTACAATGATGACTCTGTACACAGTGACCATAAGATCCCCTTGCCCAAGGTAACCTCTCACAATGATTCCTCTTCTATCCAGGGATTGTTGGGTGCCTAGTGTGTACCAGCATTGTAGGGGGAAAAGGAGGAGAAAGTGTCAGAGTCCTTGGGTTCAGATCCTGTCTCTACAGGATGCTTATTTTCTATACAAGCCACTTTTCTTTTCTCAGACTCTTTCCTCTGTAAAATGAGGGTCGAGTCAGACAGCCTCTGGGGTCCCCTTCAGCTCCGGATCTCTGATCCTCTGAGTTTCAGGCCTATTCCCTGGCCCTACATGCAAGGTTGCTAGAATCAGTCTCAGCATTGGGAGGAACTTTAAGGGGCATCTGGTCCGGTTTATCCCTGAATGGGGATCCTCACTCCAGTGCCCCAAATGAGTGGTAGTGGTATTCTTTTGGAAGACTAAGGGATGGGGAGCTCACTTATACTGGGGGCTGCCCACTCTGGTGCTAGACATTGTTAGAAATTTGTTCTTTACTTTGTGTTAAAATCTGCCTTTCCGTGGCATTCCTCCTGTTGGTCTGTTCACGAGGGCCATGCAGGAGTAGGCTCCTCTGCTGGCACTGGGGTATTGCCAGGCTCCAGAACTCTGCCAACTGCCCACCAGTTCTATGGCTCCCTGATGGCAGCAGAGAACAGTGGACATAGCACTTCCTGAAGATCATGTTCTTTCCCTGTTGTTGGTGGGGAGGGATCTTGGCACTTGGGCCTCTGATGCCCCATGAGGTCCCGGCCCCCTTGAGATCATAGAGGATTTTTAAGGAAGCTTGTCCTGCCACCCCCATCCCACTGTCCTACTCTCCCTTTGTTTCTGTGGCCCAGGATGATGGGGAATGAGGAATCAGTCTGGGGTGAGGAGGAGGAGGCTACTGAACACGACTATTATAACAGCATCCCTGGGAAGGAGCCACCCCTGGGTGGCTTGGTGGACTCCCGGCTCTGGGCGCCCAGCTATGTCCACACTCAGCCACCCAGCTCTGGGGCCTTCAGTCAGGTCAGGCTCTGCTTGTCTTTCCAGGGAATCTAGGACCTCTGGGAAAGGGGCTGCCATAGGGGGTATCCTCTAAAGATTCTTTCTATCTCCAGGGACCTGTGGTGGGAAACAGGACTTCCTAGATTCTGTCTCTCAGCATCCCAATGGGATAACAGAGAAAATGGTGGGGGGTGGGGTGGGGGTGGGGGACATAGTCAGCCATGGCTGATCAGGGCCCAGAAGGAGATAGATAAGGGAGAAGGATATTGTTCCTACCCTGGGCAGCCACTGATTTGAGGGAGAGATATGGTTTCTGTCCTTGGGGAATTTCCACTCTGAAGAAGAGATGACAGTATCAGAAGCAGCAGGAAATCTGTCTGTGGTTGTAGCTGGAGCAGCCAGGCTGGGAAGGCTGGATGGGACAGGGTAGGGTGACAAGGGGCCAGGGTTGAGAGAGGGCCAGAGGGGCTCAGGAGAAGGTGAGGAAGGGAATGCTGATGGGCAGTTTTGTTTCCTAGCTTGGATCACCTGCCCGGAGAGAGCAACGGAGTCAGGCTGGCCTGCACTGGGACCTGGGTCCTTCTGGTATGAGTCTCCCTGAGAGGAAAGATGCTGTAGCTGAAGAGGGAGGATCCTGATGGGCTGAGTGCTCATATTAGTCAGAAGAAGCTGTGGCTACCCTTCTGATACCCTACCTCTGCCAGCAGCCTGCCCCCTCAGCTCTGAGACATTCTTTGGGTTCCCTGCTATCCCTTACTGTTCCCTACTGCTTTTTATTCATTTTCCTCCCTCCTGCCCTTCCTTCCTTCCTCCTTCCTTCCTTCTTCCCTCCCTCCCTCCTTTCCTTCTTTCCTTTCTTTCATTTCTTTCTCCCTCTCTTCCTTCTTTCTTTCCTTTCCTTCCCTTCCTTCTTCCTTCCTTCTTTCTCTCCTTCCCTCCTTCCATCTCTTTCTCTTTCCTTCTTTCTCTCTACTGTCTAATCAAATCAACGCACATTTAGTAATTCCCACTAGGCCGGGGGGGCTGGGCTTAATGCTAAGGATACAAGATGAAAAAGAACATATTTCTAGGCCTCATGGAACTTGCAATCTATTAGGGGGCAGGGGAGATAAACTTAATGCAATATATAATGTGATAAAGACCAAGAGACAGCCAGACAATCCTCTCCAGACAAATGTGTGGAAGGAGAGATCATTTTCAGGTGGGGATGGGATGTGGTGGGGTTTTTTTGAGGGGGAGGAGGAGATAGAATTTTTGGAGATTTATGGAAGAGGTAAAGCCTGACCCAGGACTTTATGGAAAAGAACAATTTCAACCTTCAGGTGGGAGTGGAGAGGGAGTGCTTTCCAAGCATATGTTACCGCTAATGCAAATGTGTGGAGTTAGAAGAGAATAGAATGAGATTGGGGAACAGAAAATTATACAATTTGTAGGATATGTGAGCCTGGAAAGGGAGATTGTGTGGGGCCTTGAATAGCAATCTAAGAAGTTATTTCTTTTCAGCACCAGCTTTGAAGTCTGAAGGTCTGGGTTCAAATGTTTCCTCTATCCTGGTGACCTTCAGCAAGTGATTAACCTCTCTATAAAGTGAGGGGGCAGGATCCCTTCCAGCTCCAAACCTATGATCCCCTCACATCCTTCCTTTCCTTTTTCTCCTCCTGCCCTTCCCCTAAATTCAGAAGAATATGACCCAAAGCCTGTCCAGTTATCCAGGGAATCCAGGCGTGGTCCTGCCCATCCCTCCTGATGACTCCTCCCACCTCCCTCGTTATACCTCTCAGCCTTCAGCCTCGCCCTGGGTAGCGTGGCCCTGCTAAACTCCTCTGCATCCCCCTTTCTCAGGCCAGCCCTGCGATGATGGCTACCTGCAGGCAGACAGCCGGCCCCTGGGCTCCCGGGACTACGAGGAGCATATGTATGTGAACACACAGAACCTGGAGAACTGGGAAACGGAGCCTGCTGCTCCAGAGGAGAGTCCCAAGAAGGACCTTTTTGATATGAGTATGATGGGAGGAGGAAGGGAGGCAAGGCCTTGTCCTCAGAGAGCCCCTAATCTGAAGGCTGAATGTGGTCTCTACCCTGGGGGGGGGGGGGGGGGGAAGGGCACTCCAGTTTAATAGGGAGGGATAGATCTTTCCCTCAGGGAACTCCCAAAAGGAAGGAGATGAGGGTCCTCAGGGAGCCCTCTGCTCCCAGACAGCCAACACTCCGGAATCACCCAGGCTGGGAGGGAAGACCTATTGGCTTTGTATTCAGTCTGGTCTAATGACAGGAATGCTAAGCTGGGTTTAAATCCTGATTCTGCCACTTACTCTTAGCTGTGTGACTTTGGGCAGGTTCTGCTCTTTCTCTGGGCCTAATTTTCCTCCTCAATAAAATGAGATAGGGGGCCTGAAGGAACCCTAAGATCCTTTCCCACTCTAAAAGCCTATGGTCCTTTAATTTGACATGGTTGGATGCCCTGGTCTGAGACCGAAGTAAATTTAGAAAGCCTTTTTCTCATCATTTCTCTCATCTGTGGCTCAAAAAATCCTATGAGAGAAGTGAGCTCAAGATTACCCACTCCCACTTCATAGAAGAGGGAACTGAGGCCCCCTTGGCCAGGCACACCGTGGGTTAGGGAGTGACAGAGTACAGACTTGAGCCCCAGATCTCTTGGGATTGCAGGGCCCTTTGAAGATGCTCTGAAACTGCACGAGTGCTCAGTGGCCAGCAGTGGTCCCATCCCCATTGAGGACCAGTGGCCCAGCCCACCAACTCGTCGAGCTCCCATCGCCCCAACAGAAGAGCAGCTCCGCCGAGAGCCCTGGTACCACGGCAAGATGAGCCGGAGGGCAGCAGAGAAGCTGCTCAGGGCAGATGGGGACTTCCTGGTGCGGGACAGTGTCACCAACCCTGGACAGTATGTCCTCACAGGCATGCATGGTGGACAACCCAAGCATCTGCTCCTGGTGGACCCTGAGGGCGTGGTAAGGAGGCAGCCTCAGACACCAGAGCTGGCAGGGATTTGGGAACTAGCTAGAGATCATCCAAGCTGTTCCAGCTCAGTACATCAGCAAGCATTTATTAAGTACCTATTACATGTCAGGTACTGCCCTAGACACTGGAGATACAAAGATAAAAATGAAATAGTCCTTGACTTCAAGAAGAGAAAGGGAGAGTGGGGGGGGGGGGGGAGAGGGAGGGAGAAAGGGAAAGAGAGAAGGGGGAAGGAAGAGAGGGTGAAGGAGAGAGGAAAGAGGGAGAGAGAGATAGAGAGAGAGAAAGACAGAGAGAGAGAGAGAGAGGAGGGATACAAGAAAAAGAGGAAGAGAGAAGGGGGAGAGGGAGAAAGAGAGGGAAAGAGGAAGAGGGAGGGAGAGAAGAAAAAAGGGAGAGAGAATGAGAGAACGGGAAGAAGAGGGAGAAATAGAAAGAGATGGTTAGAAACAGACAAATAGAGCCAGAAAGGCACAAAGATAGAAATATGAATACGTAGGTAGAGAAAAAAGCAACTATCCTAAGAAGCATATACTCCATCAGACAACATACATACACATACACGAGTATATTCAAAATAAATATACGACAATTTCACAGGAAGGAGTGGGGATAGAAAGGGAGGGAGAGAGAGCCAGAAGAAGACTCTCTGACCTGTAAGCTTCCTTCCATCTCTGAAATTCCGTGGCAGGAGCCTTAGAACACAGGAGTTCACCTCTGGAGGGGCCTTAGAATATATTTGAATGTCAGAGCTGGGAGGGACAGATCATCCTGTCCAAATGGAGGAAATGTGACCCAGAGAGGGAGAAGACTCCCTTAGGATCACACAGTGAGTCAATGGTGGAAAAGAGACCAGAAGTGGCCTCCTGGCTTGGTTGGCCTGACCACACTACTGCTAGAAGGGCAAGAAAAGGGCACTTTGAGACCTAGCCCGGCTTGGACAGATACATCTTGTGCTCTTATTTTGGGATCCCTAGCCTAAAGATACCTACTGTCTGCTCTGACTGGTTGTGTGTCCAGCTGGTAGCTTTTGAACTGTGGTCTGAGAGGAGTGCAGTGTGTGTATAGCATGGCAGTGTTTATCTTGCGAGAAAGAGGAATTTGTCCAGATTTTCTAATCCAAAACAGAAAGGGAATTTTCTTTTGTATCAAATCCCAGAAGGCAGATCCCCCAATTCTCTCTCTCTCTCTCTCTCTTTCAGGTTCTCCCCTCTGCTTGACCCATCTCCCAACCAGGGTTTCCTTTCCCTTCTCTGATCGGTTCCCTCTGTGTTGCAGGTTCGGACCAAGGATGTGCTGTTTGAGAGCATCAGTCACCTGATAGATTACCATCTGCAGAATGGTCAGCCTATCCTGGCTGCTGAGAGTGAACTGCACCTTCGTGATGTGGTGAAGCGAGAACCCTGACCTGGCCTAGGGGTGTGTTCCAGGGAAAGGGTGCTGTCCGCTTTCCAGGGTCCCTGGGACTGGGCTGTCTAAAGAGGGATAAAGAGGCCAGGCTACAAGTGCCCTTTCCCTCACCCATTCGTCACATGTACTGCATCATAGAATGTAAAATATAAGATATTAGAGATGGGAGGAATCTTCAAACACAGAATGTCAGGGCTGGGAGAGTCCTTAGAACATGAAATTTCAGAGCTGGAAGGGCCTTTGGAATATAGAATGTCTGAGTTGGGAGGGTCCTTTGGACATAGACTATCAGAATTCTAATCCTAGGTGGGCAGAAGACCTCTCTGGCCATTTTTTTGTCTATCAGATGAAATGGCTCTAAGGCTGCTCCCAGCCCTGGCAGCATATGTTGTAGGATCCCTTTTAGTCTAGAAGTTCTGTGTTCAGCATTCTAGGGTCCCTTCCTGTTCTGAAGTGCTATGGTTCCTCTCCCTTGGATGCCCCCAGTTTCCAGGTGGTTCCTTTTCCATCGGCTGCCTGTCCTCACCCTTACAGGTCCCAGCTTTGGGCTGACCTCTTGCTCTTCTTGGATTTGTATGGCTCTGCCCAGCACTGACCCTGGGGTTGCCGCCATCACTGCTAGCCTTCTGAGTGAAGGACTGGCTGCTTCTTCTCCCTGGGCCAAGGGGGATGGGCCAATCTGGGTCTCTGGGAGCCCCAGCCCCACTCCCTGCCTTCATTCACCTGGCGTGAATGTGTTCATACCAAAGATGAAACTTTTTCTGACTTTTTTTTTAACAAACAAATAATAATAACAAAATGATGGATGACTTCCAAGCTGGTAACCTTATTCTCAAACGGGTTTGGGGATCCATAGGATCATAGATACAATCCTGTCCACTTCTTGACTGGAGCCTGGGTTCCCCTGCTGTAATGTGGGTGTGTAATTCCTGGGTAGGGGGGAGGTCAAGTTAAGGTGCTTGGAGATCCTCAAGCTGGATGGATGTGGGGTCAGAGCAAAGGTGAGGATCAGCATAGAATGATGATAGGAGCCAAGATCACTGGCCCTGTTCTTGCTCAGACCACCCCCTTCTCTTCCCCTCCTTTCCTCCCACACCACTCAGGAACATTAATGCATGAGCTTCGATAGGACAATCTCTTATGCTCATTAGGGAAAAGGAAGCCATATGATATTATAAAACTTAGAGCTGGAATGGACATTAGTAATGAGCTGGTGTGATGCTCCGATAACTCGTGGGAAGGAAACTTGGCATTTGGGAGGTGGGGCATGGAATTTTCTGCTCCTCCATTTCCATCACTCCCCATCTTCCTTACAGACCTGCTAACTCATTATAAGTTCAGGCACCAGGATTCAGGGATGCAGGTGGGAAGGTCTTCCAACATCCAGAAGAACTCTAGGATCTTTCATTTCAGAAAAGCCCTTGGGGTCATTAAATCTAGTTCCCCATTCTCCTGATGGGTAATAAACCAGTGGGCAACTAGGTGGTGCAGTGTATAGAGCACCAGTGCAGGAGTCAGGAGGACCTGAGTTCAAATGTCACCTCAGACACTTGATACTCACTAGCTGTGTGACCTTGGTCAAGTCACTTAACCCTAATTGCCTCATCCTAGGTCATCTCTAGTCATCCTGATGAATATCTGGTCACTGGATTCAGGTGGCTCTGGAGGAGAAGTGAGGCTGGTGACCTGCACAGCCCTCCCTCACTCAAAACAAAGTCAAGTGCAAGTCATGTCATCATTTCTCTGATGGCAGGGTCTTCTTTGGCAACGAAGGATGAACACATAATAAACCAGTACTCAGAAATGGAAAGGGATTTGCCCTGGGTCATTCAGCAAGGCAGCAGCAGAGTAGGGCAGGTATTCTAACAATGGCCACTTCACACTTCCTCCTTCCCCAGTACTGCAATCGGTGACCACAATTCTCTCCTTGCAGTTACCTCTCCCTAGATTTGGTATTCAGAACCTGTTTATAATTAAATCTGGGAGTGGCCAAATAACTTGACCTCATTTACATAGAGCTACCCAGTCTGGAAACGAACCTTCCCTTCCCCTCCACTCCCCTCCTTTTCCCTTCCCTTCTCTTTCCACCCCAGGAACTAGAGCTACCAGTCCCAGAGTATGGTGGCCCCAATGCAAGAGCTCTCTTCTCTAAACCCAACATCAAATAACCTTTCCCATGCCCGCCCACCTCCAAACCCTCTCCAGAGGAGGAGGACAAATACAGGCTGGGAGGGCCTCTGCACCATTCCTACAGGCTGGTGATTTCATTGGTTGGTCTAATGAGCTGCCCATGAGGAGCTTCTACCAATTCAGGCTGGTCCTTTCTCTGAGCCCTCCTCTCAGAGAGTTTAACTGTTAAACTCAAATACAGGTAGGAGCCACTAAACCACACACAAGAGATCCCTGCCATATGAATCCTGACTTAGAAAACTACAGAGTAACATTATCTATGTTCTACTGTATTTTATCTTGTTAAATATTTCCCAGTCACATTTTCATCTGGATCCTGATGCACTGGGCAATGTTATGGGCTACACTTCTCTGGCCTAGGGCACTGAGAGACTAAACAAAGTGCCTAGGATCACACAGCCAGTATGTCTCAGAGGCAGGGTTTGAAATCTTCTGAGCCCCAAGACTGACTTTTTCTCTGTCTTACTGTCCAGTCTCTACTTCTACAGGCCTTGCAGTTCACAAATAAATCACTGTCTTCACAGCAGTGCTGGGAGGGTAGGTAAGCTAATGATTTGTATTCCCATTTCACAGATGGAGATAACTGAAATTTCTTCCTCAAGGGCAAGAGTACTGAGTCCAGATCTTCTGACTCCTGAGCTGTGGGGGTTTTTCAGTACAGTGAATTGCCTGTGGAGATCTTGGCTCAGAGGACTTCTCTCTCAGGCCCCAGTCAGTATTCATGGGGAATCATCTCTGGGCCTAATTTCTCTCTCAAGGATGACTTGAGCTTTTTTCTCTGACACTCCCAACTTCTCTTCCAAAGACTGCCCCAATTTCTCTCCCCTCAAATTTTCCCAACTTCCAAGAAGTGCTAACTTCTACTTGTTGTCTGTCTCTTTGTGACCCTGTAACCCATAGCACACCAACATTGTCCATAGGGTTTTCTTGGCAAGTATACTGCAGTGGTTTGCCATTTCCTTCTCCAGTGGAATAAGACAAACAAAGGTTAAGTGACTTGCCTTTGTGTCTGAGGCTGGATTTGAACTCAGGTCCTCTTGACTCCTGGCCCAGTGCTCTGTCCACTGTCTCAGCTTTTCTCCTAGACTACCCCAAATTCTAATACACTCTTTCAAAAAAAAGGTCCTCTTATTTCTCTCTAGAGACATACCAAGTTTTCTCTCAGAGCCTCCCAAATTCTTTTCCAAAAATTCATCCAACTTCCAAGAGATGCTCCAAATTTTCTTTCAGCCTCCCCATTTTCTATCTAGGACATCTCCAGTTTTTTCCCAAAGAATCCTCCAAATTTTTCCCCAAGGCTATTCCAAATTATCTTCCAGTGTTACTTCCAACTTTTCCCTTTATCCTATTCATCCACAAGTGGTAGCCTGGTGTGGTGAACAGAGAACTGGCCAGGAAGCCAGAAAGACTGGGGCTTAAATCCTGCCTCTGATAAGTATGAGTTATTCACTCAGCTTTTCAGTGCCCTGGGTTAGAGAAGTCAAACACGTTTCAGTGGGATACAGTCCACAATACTCTTTTGCAGCCTGAGCCAGATTAAAATGTAATTGGGAAATATTTAACCACATAAATAAAAGTACAATAAAACATAGAGAACATTACATTCTAAAACTAAGTCAATATGCAGCTGCAGGGATCCTTATGTGTTTCTATTTGAGGTTGACACCATGGCTGCGGATGACTTTCTAAGAGTATAAACTGCCAGAGAAGGTGCCCACCTATATTGGTAAGAGTTTCCTCACCTGGAGAATGAAATCAGCCAGACCACCTTCTCCTTTTCATCCCCAACCTCCACCATTCAAAACTACTTGAGGCCAATTGATCTCAGTATCCTGGAATCCCCACCCTAATACCTGTTAAATAGCATCGGTTGTGTTGGAACTGAGATTGGCTGAACAGTCATTCCTGCTGTCACCCCCTCTCTGCCTCCCAACACTTCTTCCACCACCTCCCCCAGGTATGCTACAAGTCCAAGGCTGGAGCAGCATGCCTAGCCCTCTATCTAGGAGAGAGGAAGGAGAGGAAGGCTTAGTGTCTTGGCAGTAGGAACACTTCCTGTTTATTGAAAAAAAAATCTAACAGTGTCTTAGCCCCAGCACGTGCCCAAGAAATCTTAGGCCAAAAGCTGCTTTTTTTAAACCCAGCTGTCTGGGTGGTGACAAGGAGGATGGAGCCCCAAAGCCGTTTCGAGTTAGGAAAGGAGTAGCAAAGATGGCCAAGCACTTGCCCCTCCAGGGCCAAGTCACTAGTAAACCAATTTGATTCTAATAGAACTGAATCACCCAAGGATTACCCTTGGGATATAGCCATGGAGCTGTGGGAGAAAATGCAGCTTAAGTCCTTTATGAGAAGCAAGGTCATACTGGGAATGAGGACAGAACTGGGATTCTAACTCAGGTTTCATGACGTGAATTCAAAAACTTCCATAATTACACCAGGATGGATCTGATTAGATTTCCCTGTTCCCTTAGAAGGTTGGAGACACTCTCTCTAGATCTCAGACCATCCACCAGATCCTAGTCTTCTGAAAAGGTTCTCGGAAGCATTCCCTGCCACATTCCAGGATGCTATTTGGTCTAGGCTCATTGTCCAGGCTGGAGGTGTGAAGTTGGCCCAAAGGCCTGGGGAATTTGTTCAGCTGATGTGACATCCAGCCATGGTCCTTGGGAACCATTGATCCACATTGGTTGGACCTATTTATTTTCCCTTCCCTTTGTGGAGAACACTGCCCCAAACCAGCACAACTTGGTCAATTTTTTCCTCTCCCAACTCCTCCTCTAGCTCCTGTCTGGAAAACAAATTGGATTGGAAGTCCCCTAGGATGGAGGAGCCCCTGTCCCCTTGAACTTCTCCCTCTTCCCCACAGGACAGGTCACATGGATCCTAGATCTCAGGTCAGGATTGTTCCCTGGGGCCAGGTTCTACCTGGGGTGTATGTGTGAAGGGAGGCAATCCCCCTCAGGCCTCTAACTGGGAAGCCTTAGAAGATGTTACATTTCAGGAGGACTTTAGAACACAGTGTTAGGAAGGAACCTTAGAACATAAAATACTGGTGCTCGAAAGGCATCTTAGCATACAGAATGTTAGAGTTGGAAGGGACCTTTGAACATAGTGTATACACAGTGTAGAAGGACTAAGAAAACCTGCCCCTAGTGATGAGAGTGGGGCCCCAGGGTGACAGCCTGTGGGTAATAGGAAGAAGGAAGGTTCAAAAAAAAAAAAAAGCCCTGATGATTCTAGCTGGTTAGCTTCAGTGAAGTAGGTAAACAAAGCAGATCCCAGAGGTCAACAAAACCTTCTGGCTCCTGAACTACTTAAGCTACTGGCCTGAAGGTGATGGTGCTCCCATCAAGAACTCGGTTCCCAGAGCTCGACCAAATGGGCAACCCCAATATAGTACAGTGGAAAGTACAAGTGGCTCTAGATTTAAAAGGCTTGGATCTGCTAGTTTTCACCTGTGTGACCTTGGGCAAGTCACTTAACATCTACAGACTCAGTTTCCTCATCTATAAAAGGAGGGGTTTGAATAAGACAACTTCGGTGATTCCTTCCAGCTTTCAATCTATGCTCCGATGACCTTGAGCAAGTCCTATCCCATTGCTTTGGGCCTCTGTTTAAAATTTAACAAGGATATTAAATTTAAAAACAAACCAAGGGTGGGGAAAGAGATGGAATGGAATCTGATAATCTCTGAAACCTTTTCCAGGTTTGTTCTAAGGTTCTAAAGTTCCTTCCAACAATGACCATCTCTATTCTAAGGTTCTAGCTCTGGTATTCCAGTAATCAAGCAACAAATATTTATTAAGTACCAACTGTGTACCAGGCTCTATGCTAGGCACAAAGGTTCCCCTTTGGAGTTCTAAGGGCCTTTCTAATTCAATTTTTAAGAAATCATTTAAGTGCCAAAAACAGTGTTGGACCCTCTTCCAAGTTCCCTTTTAGCCATATGAAGTAGGGATCTAAGGTCCTCTGAGCTACAATATACTCCTTTTGAATTCTGAAGGCCTTTCCCATTCAGATCAACAAACATTTATTCAGCACCTCCTCTGTGCAAGCTGTGCTAGGTGCTGGAGATAGACAGACGGAAAAAAAGGTAGGGGGAACACTCTATTTTCAAGGAATTTATATTTTACTGGGGTGGAAGCAATGAATGAGTATATCTCCAGATATCTTGAGGAGGAAACAAACTCTAACAACTGGGAGGATCAGAGAAAGTTTTACATGGGAAGTAGGTACCTAATCTGGTCCCTGAAGGCCAAAAAGGGATCTCAAAAGCAAAGATGAGCAGATCATGCGTTCCAGGAAGGAAGAGGAAAAAACTTGCTCCAGTGTATGCATACACAGCCCAGAGATGGAGTTTGGAGTTCATCAAGATGCTCGAAACCTAGCTTGTGAAGGGCAACAGGCTCACGGGAAGGGAGGGGAGAGGCAAATTATGGGAGGCTTCTGATATCAGCCTGAGTGGCTACATTATCCCAGAGGTGGTGGGGATCATGGGATCAAAAATCTCCAGCTGGAAGGAGCTTTAGAAGCTGGCTGGTTCAACTATAGGAGGAAACTGAGGCCCAGGAAGTGTGGTGACTGGGGTACGTATATAGCAGGATGTGGGACCAACTCCTGGTCTGGAGACTGTACTTTTTTACTATATCTGCTGCTTCCTGGAGAGAATCAAAAGGGAAGGGTCTTGGAACATGGAAGTGCTGAGGTCACTCTGACAGTCTTTGTTCTTAGGTTGATTATGGCTTTCAATGTTTTATTTTCTAACTTCCCTCTAAGCCCTGATGTAGATTCTAGTCTGACTGAAATGGAGTAGTGGGGGACAGGGGAGAATGGCAATGGGATGATGGTGGTCTTACAAGATGGGTCACCTGGAGATGGGATGGATAATAGAATCTTAGGGTTGGTTATGTTTAGAACTAGGGAAGGACCATTTTCTTTTGTTGGTTGGTCGTTTTCAGTTGAGTCTGACTCTCCATGACCTCATTTGGGGTTTTCTTGGCAGAGATTCTAGAATGACTTGCCATTTCCTTCTCCAGCTCATTTTATAGATGAAGAAACTAAGGTAAACAGGGTTAAGTGACTTGCCCAGGGTCACACAGACAAGAAGTGAAAGTAAAAATAATAACTTCCATTTCTATGGACCTCTACAATTTACATCATTCCCAGCAGCCCTAAGGCGAGGCAGAGAATACAAGTACCTTTTATCTGCTTTTTAGGAGATGAAAACTGAGGTTCGGAGAGCAGGGATTTGCCCAAAGGTCTGGGCTGGGGATTTTGACTCCAAGTTCTGGCTCTTTCCAGACCACCACACCCAAGGGCACTCCTCTCCTCCGCTGCCCAGCTGGGTGCTTGGGAGCAGCGGCCTCCCCGGGCCAATGACCCCCGGGGCCTCTCCTGCTGCTTTTTAACTAGCCTTTAACGCAGCCTCTTGGCAGCCACTCGACATCTCCAGCAGCAGGTACTCGAGCTCAAGGACCTGGCCTCCTCGCCTCTCTCCCTCCTCTCTCGAACGCCCTGGCTCCCAGACCCAGAGCTCTGAGGAACAGGAGGTGTGGAGGGGGCGAAGGCCAGACATATTCCAGCTTGTCTCCTTCTGGGCGGGGATGTCTGGTAAGTGTCCGGCCCCGGAGGTTGAGATGTCCCGAAATTGCATCCTCCAGCCTCGCTCTCGAATCCAGGATGGGGCGGATGCAATCCAACATTCCCCTCCCCTCTGCCCCCCAATTCGAAGCAGTCAAGGCGGATCCCTGCGGGTCCGGGGAAATGGGGAGAGGAGAAGGGGAGGGGGAGGCAAGGTTGAGGTCGGCCTAAAAGATTTGGGCCTGTACTTGGTGGTGGGCTAGGGCAGGGAGGGGCTCACATCTCCTTCAGCTCCCCGACCGTGACCCAGGAGGTGGAGATCTGTGGCCAGGAGTCAGGAGACCTGGGTTCTAGCAGCAGCTTTAAACCTTTCCCCAGCTTGGGCCATGGTTTCCCCATTTGTCAAAAGGAGTTGAGCTAGACTGTTTCAGTTCTAGACATTTCAGTATTTAAAGTCCCTTTCAGTGCTAACATTCTACGGTCATGGGATCTCTAAGCGCTCTTCCATCAGACACCCAATAATTCTACCCGGTGCTTTTGATCTCTCTGGAGGGTGGAAACAAAGGGTCAGTAGCTCGGGCCAGTTCGTCCTCTCTGGCAGGTGCACCCCTGGATCATTCCTCTCCCTCCCACCCCCTGAGATCTTGGGAGGAGGCCTGGTCTTGGGAGATAAATGCAATGCCGCAGTCTGGGATTAACTCCAGTTAACGGGCGCCCCCACCCACCCCACCTCAGGTCATCCCTCTGGCCCACCGTCCGCACTGGCTCTCTGTCCTCACAAGATTCCTTGGGGGGAAGGAGTGTCCTACCGTGAATTTGGTGGTAGGGCCCAAGTCTAGAGCCGCTCCTCCATTCCTATGCCCACTTCCTGCCATGCGGGGGACTCCTGGGCTTGCGGGGGTGGTGGTAGGAACCCCGAGTGGGGGATTCAGTGGCGGCGCTACACGGAGTATTACGGCGGCGGCGGCCGGGCTGGGCGGCTTCCTGCGGCCGCGGTGAATGAGTCCGACTGCGCTGCTGCCGCCGCCTCCCCTATATAAGCCACCGCAAGTCCAGTCGCCAGCCCAGTGCCAGCTCGGGAGCCGCTGTTTCTTTGCTTCGTTTTCTCCCTGAGTCCTCAGTCCCTGCCGGTCCGGGACATCCCTCTCCCTCTGAGCAGGTAGGCAGGTGTCGACTCCACAAGGGTCTGGAGGGTCCCCATCTCCCTGTGCCATGCACCCCGCAAAATCTTCCCTCCTCTGTATTCGGGAGGCCAGAAGCAGGTGCGACAGGACAGCTGGATCCCCATCTTTCGGGACCAGAGAGAGGGAGGGAGCTACAGGTGGGAACTTACCCTAGGTGGGGGGAGGGGGGATAGTGTGTAAGAAAGACGGGGCCTGGGTTCTTCCCTGCTCCTTTGCTGGCACCTCCCAGCCCTTCTCCGCATGGTGAGCCTCGATTATAGATCTAGGGGAGTGCTTTGAGATCCCGGCAAGTACCTAGCAGGGAGCTGGGACGGAATGACCCGCAGGGGTCTTTCCCTGTGCCTCTGGCGCAGAAAGGGACCCCAAAGGCCCTCAAGCTTCAGCCCTGGGGATATGTGCTTATAGCCCTAAAGGAGTGCTTTGAGATCCTAATTCAGCAGGGTGCCCAGAGCCAGCAACTATGCGGTTCCAATTACCTGGGTACCTAGGGACGTCAATGTATAGCCCTAAAGGAGTGCTTAGAGATCCTAGCACAGAAGAGTGCCCCCCTTCCCCAGCTCAGAGGGCAAAACCCAAATGGTCTTTATTACCCAACCCAGATCCGGGAGTGCAATGGGCCCTCTGGTCCCTTCCCCAGGGTTTTGAACTCATAACATTAAAGGTGTGCTTTGAGATCCCAAACTAGGAGAGGCATAGAGCAGGGATACTGTTCTTCCCCGGGTATGGGCTGTTTAAACATACCCAAAGAACTTTAAGGATGTGAACTCAATGCTTTGAGATCCCAGAACAGCCACAATGTTGTCCTAAGACCTGCCCTGTCCTCTGGCCACAGAGTGGAGTACCCCATAAGCACCTGAATTCCTTTCCCATTGATGTTAGCTACACAGTGCCTGGAAATTCCTGGTTTAGTAGGGAGAGGAACTTCTCATCTCTCTTACTAGGAATCAGTCCTCTGGACTTGTCAAACCTGGGATATAGACCTAGAGCTCAGGGCCAAGACTTCTTTGTCTTCTTATCTCTTCCTCCTCCCTTCAGTATCCCCTAATCCTCGGGATGCCAGAGGATACCCCAAGTCAAGTGTTTCTCCTGCCCAGAGTGGGCAAGGGGCTTTCCTGCAGGTGAATCTTAGAGGCATTTCTCTAGTCACTTGGAGGTGTGTGTGTATGTGTTTGTGTGTGTGTGTGTGTGTGTGTGTGTGCAGAAGAGAGTCTCTTCTTGCCTGAAATCCTATCATACCAAGGCAGGAAATGAGCCTCGGGAATGGGTGCTGGGAGGGAAGGCAGGAGCAGAGAGAGCTTCAAGTGGCCATGTACATGGGGAAGTGCCCAGGGCAAAGTGTGGGTGCTGCCAAGTAGCCTGATGGTCTCCTGCTCCCTTATTCAGAAGGGAATGGTGGGCTTATAGATTCAGAGCCAAAAAGGATCTTCCAGGTCATCTAGTTTATCTGCTAATATTTGGAGCCATTAAGTGATTTACCCAGAGTCCCACAGGTAGGAAGTATCAGAAGCAGGATTTGAACCCAGAGCTGCCTGAGTCCAAGTTCAGCATACTTCCACTGTGTTACCATGCTGGGTATTTGTGGTCTATGTCCCCTGTGCTGCTCCTGCTCCCATCCTGACTTCTCTGGTCTCTCTTTGTCTGATCTTACAGCAATTTCTGGTGCTGCCACCTGCCTCCATCACCCTCAGTACTATCCCCATGAAGAAGACCAACATGTGGCTGTTGGATCGACTGAGAGGGTCTGGAGAGAACGGTGCCCCTCGTGGGGCGGATGGGGACCGATCATCTAAGGGGCCCCTCTACAGCAATGTGCTCACTCCAGATAAAATCCCTGATTTCTTCATTCCTCCGAAGCTTACCTCAGGGCCAGGTGAGGTGGAGGGGGCAGTCCCAGGTTCAGGCTCAGGCTCCAGCTCCCCCCACCTAGGATCATCCACCTCTGAACAAAATTTGGCATCTGGCAGTAGTGGGGCTCGAAAGGCCCAGAGAAGCCCCCGTTTGCCCGCCAAGCTCGCAGCTGAGAGTAAGAACTTGTTGAAGGCAGCCAGCAGACATGTGATCCAGATTGAAAGTGCTGAGGACTGGCGGCCAGAGGAAGAGGAGGAGGCTGTGGCCACCAATGCTGATCCCCAATCCCAAACTGCCATGTCTTTGCCCTATGTACCCAAAGCCCAGACATCCTACGGATTTGCCACTCTGATGGAGAGCCCCCACACCCGACGCAAGGAATCACTCTTCCACAGTGAGCATACTGGCCTGGCCCAGGCTGGATCTCCTGGTGCCCTTCGGAGAGCTGGGGCCAAGGCCAACGGTGAGGGCACCTCTCGAGCTGAAGCCCTGATGAGCCCCTACCGATACTTCAGTGGCGGCGAGAGCGACACAGGCTCATCAGCTGAGTCATCCCCCTTTGGGTCACCGCTGCTTTCACGCTCTGTGTCTCTACTCAAGGTGTTTGCCCAGGATGGGCAGGCCAAGGTGAGCCAGCTGAGGCATTCTGTGGGCCGCCACAGCTCCTTGTCCACGGATGACAGCTCTGCTGACGTCAGCCCCAGCGCCCGCCGCCGTGCCCGTCGCACCACCCCAACAGGTCCAGAGGCCAGCAGTGAGGCTGCCTCAACTCCTAGGGGGGAGCACACAGTTCGCCTGGGCAAGAGAGGGAGCCTTCGCCTAGCAGCGGAGTATGACCCCGCCCAGGCCCGCCTTCGGGTGAGGCTGTTGGCTGCTGAGGGTCTCTACGACCGTCTCTTTGACACTCGCAGCATCAATTGCTGTGTGGGCCTCTGTCTGACACCTGGGAAGCTACAGAAGCAGCGCAGCACCATCATCAAGAACACTTGGCACCCCATCTTCAACGAGGACTTTTTCTTTGATGGTCTATGCCCCTCCAGTGCCCGCAAGCTGTCTCTCAAGCTGAAAGTAGTGAACAAGGGAGGCAGCCTGAAAAGGGATACCCTCCTGGGAGAGAAGGAGGTGCCCCTCACAGCCCTGCTGCCTTTCTTGTGAAGGCCCTGCCCAGCCCAACCCCCCCATCGAGGAGGATGGGGTGGGGAACCCCTCTCTGACCCATTCCTGCCCTAGGTGCTCCTTTCAGTTCCTTCTACATTTCTGCCCCACCTGCCCCACCTGCCACCCAGGGAATGTGGGGAAACTCCAAACCCACAGCACTGAGAGCTGGCATGCCCAGGGTGAGGGATGCAGGGGGTCCCAGGAGGGATTGGGGGTGAGGGACAAAAATGGCCCTCACATGGGGGCCCAGACACCTGGCTTCAGTCCCAAGTCACTCTAAGAAACTAGTGTCACTTTCACTAATTTATATGGGAGTGGGGAGGGGAAAGGGGCTGAGACAACAATGCTGGACAGTGGTGAGAGCCCTGAATTTGGAGTCAGGACGCTCTGGCCTCAAGTCCCAACTTTGCCTCTTGCTCACTAGGAGACTCTGAGCAAGTCTCTTCTCTCTGGCCTCATTTTACTCTTCTGTAAAATGCTGGACTAGATAATTTCTAAGATTTGCTCCAGGTCTAAATCCCCATGATCTGGATCTTCTGGTCCAGGGGTCTCATCTCCCTCTAGCCGGGGAAGGAGATTTCTTGATAGATGGGGAGGAGGAAAGCAGGCAAGGAACAGATTGGTCTGTTCCCAGTGGGAAAAAGAGGGGGCAACCTCCCATTTTCCTGCCTTCCTCTGTAATCCTAAGACTGTACCTTCCCTCTCATATTCTCTTTCTGCATACTTTGAAACTGGCTTGCTGAAGATGCGCTGGAATTTGGGTAACCAAGTCAGGGAGGAAGGGGTCTGGTGAACTTCCAGGGGGCTAAAGGAAAATCCTTGGGGCTGTATAGAAAGAGTCAACCCCAAAGGGAAGGGGATGAGATTCTTTCAAGGGCTCTCCACTCTGGTTTAGCCCAGCTCTGCTTTCCCAGAGGCACCCAGCTGATCACCCTAGATCAGGTAGACACTGGGTGGGAAATCTCCCATCTACAGAAGCCATTCTTGGCTCTGCTGCCTGCCTAGGGGATAATGATTAAAGGGATGAGCCCTGGGAATGATCAGAAGCAAAGGGTTCCAGAGCTAAGGGAAGTCTTAGACCTTAGTGGGACCATCTAAGTCTAACCTGCTTGGTTTTACAGATGATGAAATGTCCAAAGAGAATGAGCTCCCTGTGGTCACACAAGGACAGAGTATCAGGATCAGGGCTAGAACACTGGGTTCTAGACAGGGCTGCTGGGTTCTAGACACTCTAGTGCTGAGCTCAGTCTGGAAAAAGTCCTGGAAAGAAAAGGCTGAAGGATTGTTTCCACCTCATCCCCCAGGGGATGGAGACAACCAGCATGTCTGCCTGTTTCCACTCCAGTATCCCCTCTCACAGTCTGCCCTCTCTCCCCTCTTTTGGCCAGAGGGTTGCTTTGTCAGTATTTAAACCTGCTCCCCAGCCAGGGAGCCATTCAGTCCTGGCCAGCTTCCTCCCTTCCTATTATTTCCTACTCCATGTTATCTATGTTTGTTGTCTCTTGTCTCCCTGCATGATTCCTGGCTTCTGCCTGAGAGAGGCCCCCAACTGTGCCTGGCCTCCGGGGCCCATGCTTGACTCCCCATCCTCTTGCACACAGCAGATGGCAGCCGTAGGCCTTGCTGTACACAGCTATTTATACTTGGAGAGTGATTGACATCTACCCATGTTTTATTCTGTGTGTATAAGTATGTTTTGGATATAGTCCGAGCGGGTACAGTGATTTTTCATGTTTTTTTTAAAAATTGTTTTGTAGTCCTGTGGCCTTTAATATGTCTTGGCTGGTCCCTGGGGGCAGGCAGAGAGAATTCTCATCTCAGCCAAGAACTGGAGGCAGTGTGGGATAGTTGCCAGCATAATTCAAGTCCCGTTCTGGGATGGGGACCTGGCACTCCTTCTCAGCTCCTCATTCCCTTGGCACCCCTTTGGATGGCTAGTCACCAATCTCCACTGGGACCTGAGCACAAGACGTCCCTTTCACCCAAACTCCACAGGCAGGAGATGGGGACTGTTGAACAGTTGTTCTTTGCTTGGTGGGCAAGACTGGCCAATCCCTCTCCTCCACAATTGGCCTCCATTTCTATTTCCTGATTGAGGAGGAGCTTTGGGCAGTCAAAGTCAGAAGGGATCTGATCATTGACTCCAGCCCTATCATTTTAGTGATAGGGAAACTGAGGCCAAGAGGGGCAAAGTGATTTGCCCAAGAAACATATAGTGATTCTGGCAGCAGAGAATGGCCTCCTAGCCCTAGGTTCAGGGCTCATTATTTCTGCCACCTGTTGTGTAACTGGGATTAGTAATTGATCCTAATCCCTCCAGTGGCTGAAAGAAGCCCACATGGGATATGGAGAAGACTGAAGTCAGGATGAAAAAGCTGCTAAAGGGGGCTGAGTATAAATAGGGTTGCCAGGTGATCCATTCCTGAACTCCACTCCCCAAACAGAGCAGCTGATAAAAATGGGCCACTGGAAGAGTGAATTGCCTGACCCTGTTGGTGCTTGGAAATCAACACCTCCTCATCCCAGTGGGGACCCTATGTCTCTAGGTAGTGTGCATCCCCTCTACTCCCCAACAAACCTGCCTTCTGCTGGCACCTGCCAATGGGGTAGAAAACACCCTGACCCTCTTTCTCTCTTGCAGTTCTGTTTTGATGTTTCCACTTTCCTGATAACTTTTAAGGTGAATTCTATCCGCCCACCTATGAGTGTGTGTGTGTGTGTGTACGTGTGTTTATAAATGCGTTTTTAGTGCAATAAAGGTATTTCCAAAACAACTGGGTTGCTGTTGCTGTTTCCCTGAGCTAAGAGAGGGATATATTTGACCTGGGGTCATCCTCCCTTTCCTCCCATTCCCTTTTCTCATACTGTTCATCTTCTAAGACTCTCTGAGAATCAAGCAGAAAAGGACCTTCATACCTAGACTGTCAGAGCTGGAAGGGGCCTTAACAGACCAACCCCTTCATTTGTTATCCAGGGAAAATGAGGGCCAGCCTCTCTGCCTGGAATTCTGACCGCTGGCTCATAGGAAGGGCCAGGCGCTCATTGGCTCTCATGGAAGACTTGATCTCCTGGAGCCAAGTTGGAGGATCTTCTGTGTGCCGCACCTGAGGGTTTCCTGAAGGCTAGGCTTCCCCTATGCAGCTAAACTTTCTAAACTGTCAGGTTATCCCTCTACCCACTGGAATGGGTATGGTTGAGAATGGAATGGAGAGTGATCAAGAAACAGGGTGGGGCTGGCAGGGCTGCCTCTGCACTAATTCAAAGAAAAAACAGAAACAGTCCCAAGCTTACGGTCTAGGGAGCATGAAAATATGGACATACATCTGCACAAAGTGAGGACAAGGTAGTTTGGGAAGGGAGGGTGCTAGCAGGCTTGGAATGGGGTTGAAGGCCAGGAGAGGCTTCATTTCAGCTGAATCTTCAAGGAAAGCACAGGTGTTGATGAACTGAGGTGAGGAGGGAGTGCTTCCCAGATCCCAGGACACAATTCAGAGGAAATATTGGCAAGCTGTCCCTAAGAGGCTCCTGGCCCACCCTCCATCTCTCCCATCCCCAGCCTTAACTGGATCACAGGAAGAAGAGTCCGCAACTCTTCCAGCCTGAAAACATTCTGGGGACAAACATGAGAACCCTAACTCTTCAGGCACTAGGATTTCCACCCCTTCCCCCCAAGCCTTGCTCTACACCCTCCTCCTTCCTACAACTTTGGCACTCTCGTCTCTAAGCCCCTATCCATCCTCAGAAGCAGGAGTTAGAGAAAAGAATGGTCTCTTGCTGGGGAAGTTTGGAAAATGATAGTACCAGTGGTAGGGTGGATCAGAGGCCGAGGTCCCGCTGTATTCTGGAAAGATTGGTAATGAGATTTGGCTTCTACCCACTGGCCTTCCCAGTTTTCATCTTCAAATCACTTGACTCCCTCCTTGATCCTACATCAGAATACCAGTGACTGGAGCATCTCAGAAGTCATGGAAGGCAACCACCTTCATTGAGGGGCAGATGGGGAAGCCCCCTGAGACCAGTGGTATCAGAGGCACTGACCACAGAGGGTCAAACATCACAGCAGCCAGAGTTCAACTTCTCTTCATGGATGGAGGAAACAAATCTAGAAAGGGCCCAGATACCTCACACTCAGTGGCAGAGTGGGGGCTCAGAACCTAATCCTTCTAGCTGCCACTCCTGGCAATTCACTCCTGTTCTTTGTTTTAATAGCTCTGAGGGTTCCAGATGATCCAGTTCCTAATACCTTCCTCGACCACCACCTTCCCAGACTTTGACCTCAGGGGAGATAGACTATAAAGACTCTAAATTCACTTGGGACAGGTTCCAAGTTTCCTTCCTGGAGATGGAAAGTTCCCTGAGGATAGGTCTACTCCTTAGATGAGGGATACCCTGGAGACTGAGGATAGGGGATGTCTTCATTCAATGCTAGGTGTGGAATTCTCTCAGGTCCTAAATTCTGGCTTTTTTCATCAGGGAGGGAAAACCAACAACCCTTTCTTCCTCCTTTTCCCAGGACAGATAACGTACATGAACCACAATCTCCCTATCAGGTGCCAGGATATGTTGCTAGGCAACAGGGCAACTTCTTGCCTCTTCCTCTGACCAGCCATGATTGAATTTCCTGTGACTGTGTGTTTGACCAGGTGTATGTCAACTCTGCCACTGTTAATATACTCCCAGACAGGGGCAGAGATTGGAGAATCTTGGGAGAGGTTGAGTAGTAGGGCAGAAGATGAGGCCCATAGGTATGATGATCCAAGAATTCAAAATGGCTATCAACCAGTTTTTCCACCTGCCATTTTGAGATCCTCAGGATTTGAACCTGTGGGTGCACTATTTGGCCTTTTAGAACATCCAGGGAGCCTCAGTCCCAAAGGGTAGAGAGGTTTCTTTCCATGGAAGCACTCATTATGGATTTGAGACGGAGGGAGGGATATCTTCCACTGTGAGAAGAAAAGAGTTTTCTAAAGACACATGTGTACCCATGGATGGGTTGGTGTGATATCTGATGTGTATATGTGTTCTTCTCAGCCTGCTTTTAATTGAGCTTGATTCTCTTTCTTCCCTCCCTTTGGCCTCAGTGCAGACAGCAACCCCTGCCCCCCATGCCTGTGAGGGGAAAGAAAAGAATTCTCATATAGCTTAGCTTTCTGTCAGAGGGGAAACTGAGTAAATTATAAGGTACAGATTCTTGGGAGGGTGTGGATAGAGGGAAACCTGGTACCTGAAGCCCCTCAAGTCTGAGAGAATCCTAGTTTCCCAAAGCTCAAAGAGATCTTAGAACATGAAATATCAGAGCTGAAAGGAACTTCTTAGAACACAGAAAGTCAAAGCTGAGGGGAAGACACACATTAGATCACAAAGTGTCAGAGTCTGGAGAGATCTTACAACTAGGAAGGTCAGTACTGGGAGGGACTTTTGAATATAGAATGTCAGAGCTTAGAAGGACCTTAGAATAAGGAATGTCAGAGCTGGGAGGACCTTAGAACCCAAGTTGTCAAAGCTACACCATAGAACATAGAAAGGCAGAACTGGGAGAGACTTTAGAACAAAACTTCCAAGTTCAGGATAAGCCCATTGGGCAGGGCTCCCTCTTTCCTTGCTTTTCCTCACCATCCAGGGCACAGAAGGAGGTAGGTAGAGGTGGGGTGGCCTCAGGGAGCAGGGGATGCACATTCCTGGTTTTCTGTTCCTCATTACTCCACTATTTCCCATCCTGGGTTCAACACCAAGAAAATATGTGTTCAGAGGAATTTAAGTGACTCCATCCCTGAAGTTCTGATGGGGGATGTGCCCTTCTGCCTGGTCTCCTGCAAACTGCCTTCCTCTCTTTCCTCCCCCAGTTCAAGACTTTCAGACTTTTAGTTGTAATCACAGGAAAGCAAATTCCCTATGAGCACAAGGAAGAACTTCCTAACAATTAGGTCAGAACTGCTGTTGTCCTTCCTTTTTTGAAGAGGACAATGACCTCATGGGGGATGACTTACTCCATGAATTAGATTTAGAGGAAGCAGAATTGCATGCTATCCTTAGCCTCAGTTTCTGTTCCAATCATCAAAGTCCAGTGGCAGGACAAAGTCAAGACTGGTGATGGCTCAGGATGTAGTGGATGACCTCGGCATCTGCCATGTCTGACCAAGCTCTAAGCTCTCCACAGTACCTGCTTCAGCCGCTGTGGTGGCCATTGGAACAAACTATTCTCATCCATCTCTTCTGCAGAGGGAAGTCTTCACCTGCTTAGGTAACACTCTCCTCACTGAGCTATGGATTTGAGGACTGCCAGTTACCCTTAACTTGGTTTAGCCATCTGCTGAGATGGTTTTACCTGGGTGTGGCTACTGCCCATGCTACAGCTTCTTGGATCCACAGGTGAGAGTTGGGTGAAGGTGGACACCAAAGGTGGATGATCAGTCCTGACAAGAGCTTGGCAAGCTCCCACAGCAGAGGTGTTGGTCCTCCCTGAACACCCCATGTAGTGCAACTTGTTATCACTGGAAGAGTTCCAGCCTAGGGTAGGTGAGATGGATAACCATGGAGGTTGTAGATAGCATTGTTACACTGAGAAGGAGCATAGTTTTAGGGGTAGAAGAGGCCAACCTCTCTATTCCAACTCCTCCTGCCCCTTATTTTATAGTTAGGCAAACGAATGCCCAGAGAAGTGAAATGACTTGGCCACAGTCTCACAGCCAGTAAGTGATGGAGTTAGGATTCAAACCTAGGTTTTCTATAGTGTTCTTCCCACTGAACCATACTGTCTTTCTGAATGAGGACACTTTCAGCTCTGAGGCTTAGGGATTTTCTGAGGAAGGCAGAACTAGAGAAAGGTAGACTAGGAAGAGCCCAGAGCTCTCAGTTTAGGAGTCTGAGGTTTGAAGTTCCACTCTCGCACTGACTCCTTTTGTGACTTTGAGGTGTTCTTCTGCATTAGTGGACCTCAGTTTCACTATTTGTAAAATGAAGGCATTGGACTACAGCTTCTTCAAGGTCCCCTTTAGCCCTTAAAATCTAGACTTATAGGACTAGATTCAGTGGAACCAGAGACTCAGACACATAGGATGATGGGCAATCTTGCCCTGAGCAGTGGTCTGTGTGTCTGGGATAGGGGTGAGGTGTGGGTAGGATGTATGCCTAGAGGCTGCTCTCCAACTCCAGTCTGCAAGTTCAAAGAAGTGATTCCATCTTCAGTTAGGAGACCTGGGCCTGGTGTCAAGGGAGAAAGGTTGGAACCCAGAGAGTCAACAATTCCCTCTCCCAAAATTAAGTCTGTTACTCAAGATATCTGGTGTCTGATGGGATGGAATCCTGGGCCCTTATGTTAAAACCAGAGTGGTCACAGACTGGTTGGGCTGTGTCCTGTTGCCTCAGATTGAATTCAGTCTTGCCCACCCTCTGGGGAAGCAGAGAAGGGACTCCATGGTTGTTTAGGGCCAGGTGGTACAGGGAGGGTTTCTTTGCTTCCTAGTCTCTATTTCCTGGGCATGGAACCCTGCTCCCCTTTCATATCCCATCCCCTCTCCCAGCAGAGCCTGAAGGCTGCTGTTGCCATGGGGATGCATTAGCCCCACGAGGCCAAGCTGAGCTCTTCTCCTGGCCCTGATTAGATCCCGTTCTCTAGATCACTCCTACAACAATTTCGAATCATCTCCTAAACCATCACCAGTAAACTGGCTGCCATGACAGCAGCCCCTGGGGCTGGGGTGGGTACTCAGCTCTGGGTGGGTGCAGAGCTCTGGAGCAGCAGAAGGCACTCTTTTCTAATTTCCTCCAGACTGGCCTTTGCTCACCCCTACCATCTGCTTTTTACAACCTGACCCTATATCACTCCTAGCCATAGCTAGGGAGTAGGCCTAGCCACAGGGACAGACCTTGTCCCCAAATTGGGACCAAGATCCCAGACATAAAATTACTGAATCATAGAATATATCTTGAGACATAGAACTTAGAATGTCAGGGCTGGGAGAAAGGAATGTTAGAGCTAAAAGATCCCTTAAGACACAGAAGACAGATTGTCAAGCCCAGAAAGATCTTTTCTAGAGGTAGAGCCTTTCTAAGAGTATAAGAAGGTAGAATGCCAGAACTGAAAGGAATACAGAACACAGAATGTCAGAATTGAGAGGGTGCTTGGAGCATGGAATGTTGGCCCTGACAGGCCTGAGAACATGTAGTAGAATGTCAAACCAGAGAGGGCCCTTAGAATACAGAAGATTAGAGCTGAGAGGGCCTTTAGAACATGGGATGTCAGAGCTGGGAGGTCCTTGGAACACAGAATGTCAGAGTTGGGAAGGCCCTAAAAATATGGATAATTTGAGCCAGAAGGGGCTTTGGGCCCACATATTTAGGTATGTATAAGTCTGTGTACACACACATACACACACACACACTCAACCATACACACACACATACACATCCATATATATCTACGTGTATATATGTATATATCTATATATATATGTATGTACCTATCATGTATATGTATGTGTGTATATCTATCTGTCTATCTGTGTGGGTTTTTGCAAGTGTATCCATGGAATGCTGGAATAGGTTCCCATTGGGATTCCACTTCTCCTTCCTTTCCTCCCCTAATGCATGCTGCTTAGACCCTGGAGGATACCAGCCACTTTCCTCCTCCTGCCATCATCTCACCCCAAATCTTCTTTCCAATATCATCTTCCCCTTTTCCCTTCCTTTCCAGACCCTGACTTCCCATCTCCACCCTTGTCAGAGGGAAGCCAGAATCTTTCCTCCTCTCTGATCCACTAAGTGGTGGGAGGCTTCTGAGGGGCAGACACTCCAGTGCATCCTAAGGATTCCTGGAACTGAATCTCCCTGTACCTGAACTCTCCTTTACGTAATCTCTTCCACAATTAGAATGTGGGTTCCCTGAGGGCAAAAACTGCCTCCTATTTGTATGTAAACAGTAAGTACTTAATAACAACTTTTTGGTTCATTCCTCAGTGAACTGCACACACCTGGGCACTTCCTGAGCTCTGGTCCCTCATCTCCAGCTGTCTGCTTGGCATCTTTTCCTGGATGTCCCATACATGTCTCAAATTGAACATTAATCTAAAACCAAATCCATTATCTCTTCCCCTAACCCTCCTAAATTCCCTTTTTCTGTATGGGACACTACCATTCTTCCACTCACCCAGGCTCACTCCTTAACTCTCCATATCCATTCCCCTCCTCAGCATCCCTCCCCATCTGCCCCCTTATCTTAACTCTGCCACAGTCACTTTTGTGGAGGTCCTTCTCACTTCCGCCTGGAGTGTTGTAGCAGTTATGTGAAAAGGCATCTCCTTGCATCCAGTCTCAGGGGAGAAAACACTGAGTCTACTTGTTTGTTTTTTGTTGTCAGAGGATCCATGACATCAGGAAGGTGATGCCTTGACTTGCAAGTGAATTGGATTTAAGTGAGGGAAGGCTGTGTAAAGTCACCAGCCCCATTCTCTACTCTGAAGTCATCTGGGTCCAGGGGCCAGATATACATTAGGACTACTGGAAGTGGCCCAGGATGCAGTGGGGGACCTTGGCACTGGACCTGGAATCAGAAAGATCCAAGTTCAAATCTGGCCTCAGACACTTACTATCTGTGTTATCCTAGGCAAATCATTTAAACCATGATTTGCCTCAGTTTCCACCGCCATCCCCCCTGCCTTGCCTCTTCGTTGGAACCCCTCTCTTACTGTCTGATACAAGGGACCTTTCTTGAGCCCCCCTCCCCACTTCCCAATCCTCCTTCCCTATCACTGTCTTCATTTTTGTAAATGTTATCTACCCCCTCACCCCCCTGGGAAGCATTGCATCCTTTTGTTGAACTGATTTTCTTTCCTGTTTGTATCTCTAGTGCCTAGCACAGTGCCTGGCACCTGGTAGATACTAAGTAAATACTTGTTGATCCATTGCCCCTAAACATTCCTACGTGTTTCCATACAGGGCTCTGTCCCCCTCTTTCTTTAAACACGTGCGTATCTGAATATGAGCTCCAGCTTGGCATGGGTGCCTGCGCGCAGGTTTAATCATCGGCAGCCTGCCTGCTCGCCCACTGCCCTGCCCTTCGTAAGATGCAATTAGAACAGTGAGCTTGGTTAAAAATAACCTGAGTGAAGTGGTTCTGCTTGGATGAGTGCGTCTATCTCTGGTTGATGAGTCTATGTCCATGGATGCTGGGAGTAGGTCTGGGCCACTGTTAATGATAGGATTTGCCTATTTGCTTTAATTTTGCTAAGCATTTTACAAATATCATCTCATTTTATCCTCACAACCACCCTGGGAAGTAGGTGCTGTTATCCCCATTTTACAGTTGAGGAAACTGAGGCAGAGATTAACTAATAATAACTAGCTGCTATGTGCTGGGCACTGGGCTAAGTACTGTACAGTTATTATATCATTTGATCTTCACAACAACCCTTGGAGGTAAGTACTGTTATTATCCTCATTTCCGTGGGGTAAACTGAGGCAAACAGAGGTTAAATTACTTGTTCGGGGTCATGAAGATAGTAAATATCTGCTGACTGCTGGGTTCAAATCTGGCCTCAGTCTTTTACTACCTGTGTGACCCTAAGTAAGTCACTTAACTTCTGTTTGCCTCAGTTTCCTCAACTGTGAAAATAACAACATCAACTTCCTGACTCCAGGTCCAGTACTTTATCCACTGAGACACCTATCTGCCTCTGTCACAATAGAGGAGACACAGCCATAGATGCAAAGCAAGAAGACAGGATTTCTTTGAATTAAGGAGTAGGTAGCAGGCATATTGAAGAGAGCCCTGGCCTGAGAGCTGGCAGAACTGGGTTCAGGTCTTTTCTCTGCGATCTTGAGTGAATCCTTTCCCCTCTCTGAACCTCAGTTTCCTCATCTTTGAGACGTAGAGTTGAATGAGAGGATTGGGACGTTTCTCTCATTCTGCCTCCTTCTATGGCCTGTGCCTCTAGAGACATTCTGTGTTCTATGTCCCCTGCCAGCTCTGATATTCTATGCTTTATGATCTAAGGGCCTTTCCAGTTCTGCCAGTATCTGATTCTTAGAGTAAAGTCTGCCTCAGATACTTACTAATTGTGTGAGCTTGGACAAGTCATTAGACCTCTCTGGGTCTCAGTTTCCCCTTCCTTAAAATAAGGGGATTAGGCTTGATGGAAGTCCCTTCTGTTAGCTCTACCCATATTATGATCCTGTGAAAAGAGAGACAGACCTAGGACTTGGCAGGAAGCCAGACTTTCCCCTAGAAGGAGCAGGTACAAGAGACCTGCTCTCTTTACTCCCTGGCAGCCAACTCTCTCCCCTTTCTTACATCCAGCCGACAGAGCTTTCCCGAGGGAGAAGAACAGGACTGAGCATTTGAAGTCCCATCAGTGACATCTGAATCAGCTCTGTCTGCCTCTGGCTTTTTCATTTCTCTCCCTCCTCTCTGAGAACTGAGGGAGGGGATGGGAAAAGGGGCATGTTGTGGGGCATGGGGGCTCAGTGAGAAGGCTGGGGCTCAGTAAAGGGAGGGAAGAGGACACAATATGGAGGTTGGGGGCTCAGTGAGAGGGATGGGGCTCAGTAAGGGGAGGAGGGGGGGAAGGGCACATTGTGGGGGATGGGGGTTCAGTGAGAGGGTCAGGGTTCAGTAAAGGGATAAAGCCACAGTGAGAGGATGAGGGCTGTGGGGAGGTGGGGGTTGTTAAAGGCTTTCTGAGGGGGATGAGGGCTCAGTAAGGGGAATGTAGGATCTGTGCCAGATTCTCTCCTTCCAGTTTCATCTCAAGCCTGTTCCCCCGACTCAACAACTTAAAATAGATATTCTCAGCCCACCTCAGGCAGGGCCTCTGGCTGCTTCTCTTTTCCCCACTACTCCCTCTCCCCGCCTTCCCCCACTCTCCCAAAGCTCTCTCCTTTACTTGGCCAATTCTGTAGGCAGGCTCCATCCAATCCTCCCAGCATTGAGTCTGGTGACACACACCTCCCCTCTGTGAATAGACACACATCTGGTCCCTCTAGACTGTGTCCCCCTCTCTGTTCCACAGGAACCAGCATGGGCCCCGCGGGGTGAGATGAGCAGGGGAGTAGAAGCGCCATAACCTGGAGACAAAAAAATGCTCAATTTGGAATTTGGAGACCTGGATTCAAACCCCAGGTAGCTCTGCTCTTTACTCCATTTATAATCTTGGCCGTGTTCCTTTCCTCTGCAGGGTGCAAGTTTCCCCAGCTGCAAAATGGAGATGGTGATAATGATAATGATACTGTATAAGATCATCTGTTGCTTTTAAAGCCCTTTCCAATCTAGCCTCTTCCGACTTTTCCAGTCTTTTTACACTTTATAATAATAATAGCCAGAATTTATATAACACTTTAAGGTTTGCAAAGTGCTTTATAAATGTTGTGTCATTTTACCCTCACAACCAGCCTATCTCACTTGCTCATTTATCACTTATCTCATTTGATCTTCACAACAACCTTGGGAGGTAGGTACTATTATTCTCCCTATTTTGTAGATGAGGAAACTGAGGCAAACGGAGGTTAAGTGATTTGCCTAGGATCACATAGAGAATAAGGGTCTGAGGTCAGATTTGCATTTAGGCGCTCTCTCCATTGAGACTGGATGAAAGGAGATGCATTTTTAGGAGATGGTTTGTTACAATAAGTAGGTAAGGTAGGTACTATCATTATTTTATGAATGAGGAAACAGACAGACAGAGTTTAAGTCAGATTTTTAACCCAGGTCTTCCTGAATCTAGGTCCAGTACCTATCTCCTGTGTCACTTAGCTGACTAGCTTAAATCGCCTCTGAGTCCTTTATGACCCAACAACATATCTGCCTTCTTATTGTCCCTCCCTTGAGTCATTTCCAAACCCATGCATTTGCATTTAACAATCCCACCTGGGGACTGTCCCCTGTACTAGGAAATTTCATACAAGACTTAGCTCCAATTCTCTTATGCAAGAAATCTTTCCAGGTCCTCTCTATTGCTAATGGCTTCCCTCTAAGATTACTTCCCATAATCTTGTATATATCTTGTTTGGACACAGATACTGTTTGTTGTCAACATTAGAATGTGAACTCCTTGAGAGCAGGAATAGTTTTTGCCTTTCTTTGTATCCTCAGTGCATAGTATGGTGCCCAGCATGTAGGAATGTCTTAATACATACTTGTTGGATGACTTACTGACTTTAAAGTTTTTTAATTGCTTTACATTATTTTCTCTCATCTGAAATTTAGCTCTGTGAGGTTAAGTGCTGCTAAGACTGTCACCTCCATTTTATAAATGCAGACTGAGGCTTTGAGAGATTAAATGACATGTCCAATGTTAAAAAAAAAAGGGGGGGGGAGAGGGGAAGAAATGAAGGAGCCAGAGACAGATGGTCCCTAAAGGGCTTCAGATGTTCAGCATTAAGTATATATTGAACCTGGGTCTTAACTATCCCATGTCCAGCACTCCAGGCACTATAATATTAGGAAAAGAAGACTAGTTGGAAATGGTAGACTTGAATTTGAATCCTGCTTCTCATCCTCAGCCTCAGTCATCAGACAGAGAATTGGATTAAATGATTTCTAAAGTGACTTCCTGCTCTAAATTCTATGATCCTTGGAGACAGGTGGGTGGGCAAGTGTCCTAGGCAGGAGTCTGAGTGGTCATGTCCTTTTGAGCCTGATTGTCTTGAATCTCCTTGGCAACTGAGCTTATCAGAGAGGTCCTGATGTCCAGGGCTGACCACCCACCCCCTGTCTGAGAGGGAGGAAGGGTGAGGAAAAGGGAGAGAGACAGAGAGAGAGAGAGAGACAGACAGACAGACAGACAGACAGACAGATTTTTAAAACAGCCCAGCACTCACATACCATCATTTGGCTGGTTATGAGTCCTTTTGTATCCATTCTCCAAATATCCCTGGGAGGGATGACAGACAAGGAATATTCCTATCTCATTTTTCAGAGGGGGAGGAATGAGGCTAGAATACACCAGGAGGCCGAGGTTTTCTGACTCCTAGGTCCCCAGAATCACAGAATTTTATATTTGGAAGGGACCTCAGATGACATCTAGTTCAACCTCTACCTGAAAAGGAATTCCCAGTACAACATACCCAACAAGTGGTCATCTAACCTGTACTTGAAGACCTGTAATGAGGGACAGCTCATTACTTCCTGAGACAGGATATACCGCTGTTTGACAGCTCACTTTATTAAGAAATTCTTGATATCCTTTCTATATTTGCCATTTTGCAGCTTCTACACATTTATCCTGGTTCTAGCCCCTGGGTCCAAAAAGACCAAGTCTAATCTCTTATGATCCAACAACACCCCCTGCCCCAAAACTCTAGACTAACAAGGATTAGGCCCAATCTTGGAGACTAAGTAATTTTCTTTTGGGACCTCATAACTCCATATGGAATTTACTCTGAGAAAATCTCCCAGGGAAAGAAAAATAGTATTTTTCCAGTGTAATTTTTTTTAGACTGTTCCCTTAAGAAAGTGGGAAAAACAAAGGCCAGATACTTCCTTTGAAATGGAGTAAAGATGATAGTCATGTTTAAATCTTGCCTAGATGGGATCCTTGCCTTCCCACTCACCTGAATTGATTGGTGTCATGGCCCACCTGGGGACTGTAACTTCCCTTTTGAAATTCAGCTTAAGATCCTGATCACAGGAAGGAACTGTTAAGAAGTGGTCAGGAAAGGCATTGTATGATTGCTCTTCTGGACTGGTCACCACAAACTTTTTTTTAAAGAAACATATTATACAATCTTTTCATTATTCAATATTTCTATAAATTTTACCTTAAATCTTACTGGCGACGAGTCATGTCAGAAGGCATGAGAAACCATGCCAGTTTGGTCATCTCATTCTCTCTTCAAGCTTGAAGTGGCTTGGATATAGATTAATATATTCAAAAGTATTGATTTTGGCAGAATAGCCTAGATCACAAAGTACATTATATGTATGAATATATTTTTTCTTCAGCACAAAGTTTCCAGCTTCTGTAAAAGCACTCAAGGTTACAAATGCATGTAAAGTGTAGGACAGTTTTTATTTTATCCCACAGAAGATACAGAAGCTGTAAAGCATACACATGAAGGAACCCAGGCACAGATACAAAAATACGCAAAATATTCCCACTAGTTCCGTTTAGAAGGAACTGAACTCATAGTTACCATAGATTGTCATACTCTGACATACCAGTGGATCCCTAGCTCTTTCACAGAGCTTCTAGGAGAGCAATCCTCTTCTCATCAGACCTTTGATCTCCAAATAATTCACTATAATAACAGGAGGTGATAAATCTACTGGCTCCCACTGACACAGCAGAGAATATTATGTAAATTTCTTCCTCTTCCCTTCACATATTATGACTCTGCTGTCTATCCACAAAGGTCTCATAAGGGATCCATCCTCTTCTTTATAATAGTTAGGAAATCTCCTTCTTTAGAAGGTACAATCTCCCATTCTTGATCTTCTAATAAATCTCAAGGCAATCCCTATAGCCAGAGCTGCCCAAGATATAAAATGATACTGACTCATCTCTCTTCTCTACCAGAAGATGGTATTCTAGGAATGCTACCTAGGAAATTGAAATCTTCCCTCCTCTACATAGAAATTTGGGGTTCGGAAACTTTGTCCATGGATTGCCCTTTGCAGCCAAGAAAGGAAACATATGAGTCTTGTTTTGCTTCAGGAAATCTATCACTGCCTCAGTTGCTCAGTTGCCTCTGGGGTTGGAAAAGTCCACAGCTTTTCAAGTAGAGTCAAAAAGCATTTTAAACTACCTATCATGTGCCAAAAACAATCTTCTCAAAGTAGTTGAATGTGTGTGTGTTCTCCCTTCGTTGCCAAAGAAGACCATGCCATCAGAGAAATAATGGCATGACTTGCACTTAACTTTGTTTTTTGAGTGAGGGAGGGCTGTGCAGGTCACCAGCCTCACTTCTCCTCCAGAGCCATCTGAATCCAGTGACCAGATATTCATCAGGATGACTGGAGATGACCCAGGATGAGGCAATTAGGGACAGCTAGGTGGTGCAGTGGATAGAGTACCAGTGCAGGAGTCAGAAGGACCTGAGTTCGAATCTCACCTCAGACACTTGATACTCACTAGCTGTGTGACTTGAGATGGCAGACAATCAGATGTAGGTTATACATGTGCAATTATGTAAAACATTTCCATCTTAGTCATTTTGTACAAGAAGACTCAAATATAAGAAAGAAAATGAAAATAGCATGCTTCAGTCTGTAGTCAAATAATATCAGTTCTTTCTCTGGAGGCAGATAGTATGTTTCATCATTAGTATTTTGGAATTGTCTTGGATCATTGTATTGCTGAGATTAGCTAAGTCATTCACATGTTACTGGGTACCGCGTTCTCCTGGTTCTGCTCACTTCACTTTGCATCAGTTCATGCAAGTCTTTCCAGGTTAAACAGTCTTAAAGGAAGAAAGAGCTAGGGATTCTAAAAGGCATAAACTGGGTTGAGGAGAAAGGGGATAGGGAAGGGGCAGCATTCCATCTGAGAAGAGCAAAGATAAGGAGCCAGTAGCAAGTTGTTGTTGTGTTTGTCCTTCATTTTCAAAGAAGACCGTGACAGCAGAAAAATGATGACATGACTTGCACTTGACTTTGTTTTGAGTGAGGGAGGGCAAGGTCACCAGCCTCACTTTCTCCTCCTGAGCCATCTGGGTCCAGTGACTGGAAATGACCAGTATGCAATGGGAGACCTTGACCTTTTTATCATGCTGTAGATAAGGAAACTGAGGTTCATATTAAGTGATTTGTTCAAGATCACACAACTAGAGGTAGAAGAATAGAAAGATGTGGTTAGAGTGAGATTTCAAAGTTGTAGATCTTGTAGATCTTAGAGATGGTGAGGTCTTTGGTGTCACCAGGTTATCAGATGGCTCGGTAGAATGAGCTATGATATGAACAAACAAGGCTGAATTTGGAGGAATAAGATTGAGTATCTGAGAGGACAACAACTTTCTTCCTGATCACAACTTAGAATTCTACAGTGTTTTTCACACTGGTCTTGATGTTCTAGATAATTTTTATTGTGAATTCAAACAAAGCACTATGCTCTATAAAATATTTTGAACAAAAATGAATTATTTGACTATTGACCAGGCTCAAATTCAAGTTTTCTTTCCCACCTTTCAGGAAGATCTCTATTCTCTCCAAAATTTGAATTTCTAAGTAAATTCTTAAACAAATGATTTATAAAATGATACTGACTCATCTGGAAATAATATAAGGATATTATTAAATGTATAAAAATAACATGTAGAACACTTTGCTGTTTTACATTTTATACCCTCCCTCTCTCTTTGTTCCAGTGACACTGGCCTTCTTGCTATTTCTTGAACAAGATACCCCCTTCTCCCAACTCAGGTCATTTTCACTAACTCCCCCTCATGTATGGAATGGGATCCCTCTTGGTTTCCTTTAAGTTCCAACTAAAATCCTACATTCTACAGGAAGTCTTTCCGAAATCCTTTTTTCATTCTAGTCCCTTTCCTCTGCTAATTATTGTCTATTTATCCTGTATATAGCTGTCTACATGTTGTCTCCTCCATTAGACTGTGAGCTCCTTGAGGGCAACTTTTCTTTGAATCTCCAATGCTTAACACAGTGCCTGGAACATACCAGGCACTTGATATTTACTGGCTGAATGACATGCAAAAGACTTTAAATTTCAGTGCAAAACTAATATCATTTATCCCCACCACCACCCCCATAACATTTAATATGATGTTGTGCATAGAACAGGGAACTAATCTGCATCAAGTATGAGGAACAAGTAGAACCAAACAATGACTCACATCCTGATAAGCTCAGCAAGTTGATCAGAGAACTCCCCTGGTCAGTCCCACTTATACCTTCTTGCACAGGACATCACATCAGATACCTCTTGAGCCTTCTTCAAGACAAATATCTCTAGTTCCTTCAAGTCATCTTCATATGGCAGTATCTGGAAGACCATGACCAACCTGGTTGTCTTCTACAGAGGGATCTCCAGCCTATGAATATCCTTCCTAACTGTGGTGCCCCCACAGTACGAATGGAATGGAATGCTCCAAACTCAGTCTGACAGGGGCAGACTACAGTAGGATGATCATCCCTTTATTCCTGGGAGTTGTACTTCTCTTAACGAAGCCCAAGGTCAAATGAATTTTTTGGCTGCACTCTACAGAATCTCCCAGATCATTTCTCAGACAAGCTGCCTTCTCACCATCCCTCCTTCATCCTGAAATGAGTTTTAAAGGTTATGAGTCTTATACTTATGAAATGGATGTTTTGAACCCAAGTGGAAGATTTTTCATTTATCCCTGTTGGATTTCATCTGATTAAATTCAGCTCAATGTTTTAGTCAGCCAAGATGGTTTTGAATCCTGACTCTGTCAGCCTTGGGTGATAATCATTTAATATCACTTTTGGACTTTAATAAGAACCAGAGCCTGAATTAATCCATCAGAGAAGAGCCTGGACCCAACAGCTTCTTTATTCTCTGAATAAGTTCAGATAATACCTCTTCCTATGTCAACAAAGCCATATGGGGCTGACTTAGCATTCTTTATGAGACCCTTAACCCAGACACTATCTTGAATAATTTGACTTTTTCCATATCTTAATATTTATGGACATATACTATATTATGTCATGTTACTGGTAAAGAAAACACAGATATCCTGGATCTTAATTTCAATTGAAACTTTATCAACTCTCTTGTTATATTCACAACTTATTCAATTAAGAAAATTCCTTTTTATAGTTAAACACATATAGAGACCATAAATCTGAGGGACAGACATTCTAGGATTGTCCTAAAACTGATTTAAGCCTGGTCATTCTTGTATCAGACAGTCAGAAGTTTTTTTTCTGGTTCCATGATCATGTAACTGCTAGCCTTTTTAAGGGAATAGACAATGTAAGTTTAGCCTGTTTGCCTCTTTTAACCAAATTTCCAGGTTGACATGAGCAAGTCACTTAATTTCTGTCTGTCTCAGTTTCCTCAGCTATAAAATTAGGATAGCACCTACTTCCCAGGATTGTTGTGAGGATCAAATAGATGTTTGTACAATGCTTAGCACAGTGCCCGGCACAGAGTAGGATCTAAATAAATGCTTAGATTATAAATAAAATAAGACTAATAAGTGTAAAGGAAATAGGTCAAACATCCCTACATGGAGTCATCTTCTCCAACTATCTATTAAAGCACTTCCCGTTGGCCTCTCATATCTTTGGGTGTGGTTTTGGGATCTCTGACCATAGCTACTGAAGCCACGTCCACATCTCCTTATTGAAAGCTAATAGTTCTCATTTATCCGGTGCTTTATCTCATTTGATCCTCACAACAACTCTGTTAGGTGGTCATTCTACCCATCATACAGATAACTAGACTGAAACTCAGAGATCTTCAGAGGCTTGCTCCAGAGGTCACATGACTAGTAAATATTTGAGGTGAGATCTAAATCCAGGACTTTCTTCCTGACTCCAAGTTCAGAAAATTTTTCCCTAAGCCACAGCTTCCCCTCAGTTTCCCCCAGAGCTCTTTGTTTCTGCCTTCCTCTCTCAGACACAGGATTTGGAGCTGGAAGAGACTTGAAGACCATCTATTTCAAACTTCTTGGTTGGTGTATTTTGCTCCTGAGGCTCTCAGAAATTCAAAGGGATTTGTCCAGGGACACAGATAATCTAAATAGCAGAATCAGTATTTAAAAACCTAGGTCTTCTGACTCCAAAACCACAATAATAACAACCATTGTTATTATAACTAGCATATCATCACATGCTGTCTTAAGTTTTCAAAGCACATTTGAATCTTCCTCTGGTTTCTGGGGGTTGTAGGGGTAGGGGTGAGGGAATCCACAGAAGTTGCTTTCTAGTCCAGACTCTCTCCCAGGACAAGAATCCTTTCAAGCTTAAATCTCACAAAGACTCGTCTGACCTCTAACTGGATCTGTGGAGCACCAGAGAGTTTCCTCTGGGAACCCATTCCAGCTCGGTATTGTTCTTAGTACAGTAAATGAATGAAAACAAACATTAATTAAGCTCTCACCATGTGCCAAACACTGTGCTAAGCTCTGGGGAGTACAAAAGCAGAGGCCATCCCTGCTCTCAAGAAACACATACTTTAATGGGGAGAGATTTTGTTCTAGAAAATAACAGACAGGGCCAGTTACTGGAAGCACAGAGCAGGATTTTGACTCATATTTCAAGTGAAATCAGCACACACTTATTAAGTGCTTACTGTGTGTCAGGAACCCTGCTGAACATTTTTGTCCAGTATCAGCATCATTAAAGACTTGGTTCTTGTTATAACACTGGAAGGGGTGCCTTGGCAGAGGGTCTGCTTGTAGCCAATGGCAGCTAATGAAACGTGGGTCAGCAGGAAGCATCACCAGGCCCTGAGGCCCTCACTGATCAGAGCAGCAGCAGTCTCAGGGCAGGCAGACTGAGGAGAAAGGGTTAAAGTTTTCAAGGCACGCTTGGTCTGGTCTGTGATCGAAGCAGCAGGGAGGCTGCTTGGAGAGTAAGAAATGTCCTTCTCATATTGAGTAGAAATCTAGGCAGCAGCGCTTAGTGACTGGAGGGCTGGCCTTGAAATCAGGAAGACCTGGATTTAAATCTTCTCTCTGTAAGCCAGTTCTGAGGCCTTGTATCTGTCCATTACATTATTCAAGATTGGATTAAGTGTTGCCAGGCCTGACCAAGCCCTCTAGATTTTGGTGCTGATGACAGAGAGAGAGAGAGAGAGAGAGAGAGAGGCAGAGAGACACAGAGAAAAACCAAGACACACAGAGAGAGACAGAGGCAGAAACAGAGACAAAGAAATAGAGACAGAGAAAAACCAAGACAGAGAAAGACAGAGAGAGGCAGAGAAAGAGGCAGGAGAGATACAAAGAAGAAAGAACAAGACAGAGACAGAGAGAGGGAAAGGAGAGGGAGGCAAGAGAAGGAGAAAGAAATGCAAAGAAAGAGGAGAGGAAAAGAGAGACAGAAAAGGACAGACACAGAGAGAGGAGGGGGAGAGGGAAGAGAAACAGTGTTTGAGTGTTCAAGGCAATATGCTTATCTAATCTGAGATGACATAAAGGTGGGAGTGACAGGCAACATGTTGGAAGACAGTCAAGATCCAAAAAAAGCTTGACAGACTAGAATACTGGGCTGAATTTAACAAAAGACAATTTAATAAGGATAAGTATCATGTCTTACACCTGGGTTCAAAAAATCAATGGTAAAAGTATAGGATGAGAAAGAATATACATGGCAAGACCAGAGCCCATGTAATAGAGACCTAAGGGCCATAGAATGATGGATTTAGGAATGAAAAAGAGGGAGCCTTTTGGGCCAACCTAGACCTGAATAAGAACCCCTTTTCCAACAGGTGATCATTCAGCCTTTGCTTGAAGACACTCACTGAGGAGCAGCCTATGACCTCTGGCAGGAGCCTGTCCCACTTTGGAATGTCTCTAATGGTCAGGAGTTCTTCTTTACCTCAAGCTTACATCAGCATTTTTGGAGTTTTCACTTGTTATTCTGAGTTCGACACTCCAGGGCCAATGAGGCCAAGCCTATTCCCTCTTCCATAGGACAGCCCTTCCAATATCTGAAGTGTTTCATCTGTCTCCCTTGAATCTTCTTTTTAATGGAATCCAACTGATCCTTCTGGTGGCTTGATACATCCTGATTGCCTTTGTCTGGGCACTCTCCAGCATATCAATATACAACCAAAAGCATGGTGCCCAGAATTGGTCACAATTGGGACTCCAGATATAATCTAACCAGGGCAGAGTAAAATAGAGTTGTTTCATGCTGATTCCTTAATGTAATGTGTCTCTTAATGCAACTTAAGTAAGAGCTCTCTTGGTTGCCATGTAGATGGCTCAGCGTATAGGGTGCTGGACCTGGAGTTGGAAAGATCTGAGCTCAAATCCAGCCTAAGACACTTACTAGCTAAGTGACCCTGGGCAAGTCATTTAACTTCTGTTTGCCTCAGCTTTCTCAACTGTACCATGGGGATAATAATCACATCTACCTCCCAGGGTTTGCTAGGCAGATTATTATTCAGAGATAATATTTGTAAAACCCTTAGCACAGTGCCTGGCACATAGTAAGCACTTAATAAATGCTTCTTTCCCTCTTTTTATATCACACCCCACTGACTAATATTCAGCTTGCAATCCATTAAAACCTCCAGATCTTTTTCTAAGTATTGCTTAGCCATGCCTGTACTTGTGAAGGTGATGTTTGAATACGTTTAAGACTTCACATTTATCCTTATCCACATACCACTCCTAAGCATGCCATCTATGCCTTTATTCAAGTCACTGATAAACTTGTTAAACAACACAGGTCCAAGTACAGGTTCCTGAAGCAATCCATTGGCTACCTCTTGCTGAGTTACTACCAAACCATAAAGATAACCTTGTGAGACTGACCATTCAGTCTTAAATCCAGCTAATTCTATTTTTACCCAACAAACCTATCTATACCTTTTCCCACAAGAATAACAAGAGTGATTTTCTAAAATACTTTGCAAAAATTAAAGTAAACTGTATGTGATACCTGATAGATTGCCCTTTCCCCTCCCTGGGGCCCTTGGATCATGTAGTGTTCTCCTTAAGTGTATAGAAAAGCAGTATGTAACTGTTTTAGTTATCCAGCGAGGGAGTATATCTGAGTCATCCACCAGATGGCATTCTAGTTGAGTCCTCAACAGGTGTCTGTCAGTTCCTTATTGGCATGGAGTAGACTTCCTAAGAGGATGCAGCATCCCTGCTGACCATCAAATGGTGCTCAACCTGTTTCTTTTACCATCTCTTTTTACTTCTTTGTGTGTGATGTTAAGGAATATGGATTGATCCCCACTGTTTGGGTCTGGAAATAACAAATTAATTTAGAGGATGAAGTAAAATATTAAGATATATAACATCTGTTTTCTGTAATTGCTCATGATCCCTCATCTTCCTTGATTCCCTTTTTTTCTGTCATGGCGCACTGCATTCATGAATTCAGAGACATAGTACATTTTGGTTACATTGTTTATAGCATATGGAATAAAGTGGAAAGGAAATAAGTCAAGAATTCCTATATGGAGTAATCTACCTTATTAAAACTCCTCTTTGTTGCCCTCCTAGATCTTTGGATTTAATTTTAGGACTCCTGACCACACATACCTTTGTCTCCTGAATAATCCACATTATATCTCATGATCATAGATTAGAAACAAAAGGGAACAGGAAAGGAAGTGAGAGAGATCAATCTCCTTGAGCTCCCCCACCCCCAATTCACAAGGGGAATTCATGGTAGTTGGCAATTTTGGCATCTTGGGATCTACTCTCTTCCTGGATCTTGGTTCCTATTTCTGCTGCACTGATGTATATCCATCTTGCCCTCACAGCACAGAAACTGTCAGATAGCAATAGCCAAACTCTGTGTTTCCCCATGGGGTCTCAGTTATCTGGTAGCAACAATAGATGCCCCTGCTCTCTCCACTCCAATCTCTCTCATTGGAAGCCTAGATGTTCTTAAGGAGAAAAGAGAGATCCCTGATGAAGAAGAAGGACAATCAATTTCTCATGTGCCAAGATCATCAGAAACTACTCTGCTAGCTTCTCTCTATCTAAACAATCATCCTGAGTTGAGGGAAAAACAATTATTCAAAGAGATGACAGAGCAAGGCAGAAGTACAGCTTAATATACCAATATTAATAGTAAATATGGTATAACTTCAAGGTAGGTAAGCCAATCAGTTAATAAGCATTTATTAAGCACCTACTATACCAGGATAAGCCCTGGGGAGATATTGCAATGTTAATGAGATTTATGTTAATGAGTGTTAAAGATCTTCTTAATAGGCCTCAGGTGGAGCCCATTAAGGGAAGTTTGATTAGGGGAGGCTTGTTTTGTAGGAAAGCCCATACCTTTTGTTAATTAGACACTGAAGCATGAGGGTTGTGATGACTTCTGGCTCTGAAAAGTGTATATATACTCTGAAGTGAGATTTTGCTTTGGTGCTTACTCTTTGGAAGAAAGCTTGTGTGCCAGATGAAACTCTGGGTAGCTGGCCACCCAGCTGTAAAAGCCCAGATGTTGGTGCTTCTTTTTGGTAACTATGTATGTATGTAATGGTCAGACAGTTAGATCTGTGACATATATATTGCTTATAGTCAGAGAGTTAGAAGCCCTGTCTGTTGGTCTTTTCTCTGCTGTATTTTCTCTGTTACTGACTGTGATTAAAGAAGATTATTGACCCTTCAAAAGTTGCTTTCCTTTTAGAAAAGCAGATCTAAGAACCTGTGCTAGCAGGCCATCTTGAATATGTCAGGGTGCTTGCTGCTACAGCTATGCTAAATCCTGGGGAGATAAAGAAAAGCAATGACAGCCCCTAACCTCAAGGAGTACACAGTGTAATGGGAAAGACAACATGCATATTGTCCAGACCTCCATCCCAAGATGCTTTGTACTCCTCTCTTTTCTTACTATTAGGAAACACCTTTTTTTCCAGAGCCAAGGCCCAGCAAGCAAGCTGTTCTTTGAGCTTGGCTTCACAACAATACTTTGCACTTACCCTCTGGATGAGCTCTGCTCCACCTAAATCACAGAATTGGCTCAAACCAGCTTAGATAGTTCCTGAAGGCACCACATCTCAATCCTGAAGCCCTGCTATAAATATACTTTTTTTCACTAGGCAAACTTGCCTCATTGTTGTTGTTACCCCTCCCTGCTGTGGTTATCCCTCATTGCTTGGTTCTTTGTCTAGCCACAATTATATACATCAAAGCTTAGCCTTGCTGCCTTGGGTCTCCCTCTAGAGAAGACCCTGACACATGTGTCTAGTTCCCCTTCTCCAACAGAATAAAGAATGATTTTTTCCTATGACCTGTGTGAGCTCTTTTGTTTTATTTTATTTTACTTTTCAGAATTAATAGTTGGTACATAACCTCTGTGACTCTTTGGTCATTTATTTTCTGAGTTTGACAATACAACTATATACGAACTATATACAGGATAAATAGGAAATAATCAACAGAGAAGAGGCACCAGAATTAAGAGAGATTGGAAAAAGGTTCCTGCAGAACATGAAATATAAGCTGGGACTTGAAGGAAGCTACAAAAGTCAGGAGGTGAAAATGAGGAGAGAAAATATTCCAGGCATAAAAGATAGCCATGAAAATACCTGACTGGAGTCAGGAGATGAAGTATGTTGCATGAGGACCATCTGGGAGGCTAGGGTCACTGGACTGAAGAATACTTTGAGAAGGGAATGGGAAGGTATAAAAAGACCAGAAAGGTAAGGCGAAATAATAGGAAATAGTCAACAGTGGGAAGGCACTCAAGTTAAGAGGGGTTGGGGAAGGCTTCTAGCAAAAGATGGAATTTTAGGTGGGACTTAAAGAAAGCCAGGGAAGTCAGGAGACAGAGATGAGGAAGGAGAGCATTCCAGTGCTTTGAACACCAAATGGAGGATTTTGTATTTGATCTTTGAGGTGTAAGGGAGCTACTGAAGGTTATTCAATAGGTGACATGGTGGCATATGTCAGTTTAGCTGAGACAACAGGACACCTTGAGGTAAAGACAGGAAATAGCATATGCCAAGCAACTCAAATCACCACCACCCCCTCCCCTATGGAGATAGCCTGAGACCTTGAACCCCAAAGACTTGCTTTCAGTTCAGGCCTCTAGTCATCACTGAGGGGACTACACTATGGAGAAGGGGGTCTATCCCACTTACTTCTATCCAACTGCCCACCAATGGGCAAGTATGTCGAAGAACCCTGAGAGTGTGATAGCACCTTCCAGACCACCAGCCCAGTCTTCACAGGAAACAATTCCCAATTGAGATGTCTAGAAATTGTTTTGCAAGTGCTGAAGCTACAGCTACTGAAGGTCCAGTATGTTTTCACTTCCAAAGTCCTTGACTCTGTCAAATGGTTTATCATGGGAAACGGACATCCTTTATCAGCAGAAAAGACATTAGAGAAAATGTGTGACCATCTGTTTTGCTGCTGCACTCTTAGCACAGGACTTTTCCATTCAATTTACAGCTGAAATATTTCATATTTATTATCTGCCTTCATTAGAATGTGATTGGGGACTGGCTTACTTTTCAATTTCGACCCATGATACTTAGCAAAGTGCTTCGCACATAGCATATTTTTAATAAATGTCTTTTCATTCATTCATTCATAACCTGTACTTGATGAAACCATGATGACTCTTTTTGATCACTGCTTCCTTTTCTATTGTCCATTAACCATCTCTTTGATAGTGTAATCTAGAATTTTGCCAGAAATTGAAGTTAAACTCATCTGCCTATCATTGGAAGACTCTATTCTCTTCCCCTTTTGAAAACTGGGACATTTGCCTTCCTCCAGTCCTCTATTACCTCTCTCATTCTACATAATCTTTCAAATCATGCCTGCCCATGGCTCAGAAATCACCCATGTCAGTCCTTTCATTGCCCTGGGATGTAGTTTATTTCAGCTCTTGGATTTAACAAGGGCACCTACCTGATTTCTTATAATCTCCTTATTTATCTTGGGTTTCAACTTCCTATAGTAGCCTTTTTTGGTCAGTCCTTTTCAGTCCATACATCATTCTCCTCAGTGGAAAAAACACCAGCAAACCAAGGGTCCAGTCAGTTACTGTCTCATTTATCCTGAACAGCAATCCTATCCCTTCTTTGATATCATTCTTTCCCCCATTATAGCTAATTGGGGAGAGGAGGAGTGGTTATTCTTAGCTTTTCTTTCTCAACTCATTCTGAGATTTAATATTCCTGAAACCTGTGTTTTAGGATCTATGTTACATTTTTACATCTATCATCCATGACCTTCGCTTCTTCTATATTCCCTAAATTTCTTAGCTGATCATTCTTAGCTTCTTAGTGAATTCCCTGGGCATGTTCATCTTTTCAACAACTCCCTCTTTTCAACATCATTAGACTTGTTTCAATTCTCATCTTCAGAATTTCCTTCTTAAGAGCTGTCTATCCCTCTTGAGTCAGTCCATCTGTCAATAAACATTTAAGTGCTTACTTTGTGACAGACACTATGCCAAGGATACAAAGAAAGACAAAAGCAGGTTCCTTCCTGGGGTCAAGGAAGATGACCTCTGTGTTCTGATCCTCCACATTGACCTTTGCCTTCCACTCCCCTTTTCAGTCTCCTCATTGGGGTGTGGGGTCTGGGAGGTATTAACTAGCTGTTCTCCAAGAGCTTATATTCTAACAGGGTAACAACATGCAATAATTCAACACACACAATATTTTGTTAGTGGTGGTAGGTACAGTGTATATAAAAAGGATAAAAAGTAAATATGTGGGAAAGACAGCAGCAGCTAGGGAGACCAGGAAAGACTGGTGAAAAGGTGGCTTTTCTGTTGAGTCTTAAGAAAGCGTGGAGTTAGGAGAGGCAGAGCAAGAGAGGAAGAGCATTCCAGACAAGTCAGAGAGTCAATATAAAGGCTATATAAATATAGCCTAAAAATAAAGAGGTGGGAGACAATGGATTCATGTATAAGAAGGCCAGTATGACTGGAACATAGACTGTGTGGAGGGGAGTAGTGTAGAATAAGTCTGGAAAGGGAAGCTGGGGCCAGGCTGTAAGAAGGGCCTTAAATGACAAATAAATTATTTGTATTTGATCCTAAAGGCAATGGAGTTTATTGAGGGGTGGGGTGAGGAGAGGTGTGTGACACAGTCAGGTCTAGCCTTCAGGAAAATTGGTTTGGTGGTTTTGGAGGATAAATTGGAAGGGGAGAGATTTGAGGTAGGGAGACCAGGTAGAAGGCTAATTCAACACTCTAGGCAAGAAAGGGTTACTGGTCTGATTTAGGGGAATGGTTGTTGTAAGCAGACAGACAAGATCTCTGGTGAGAGATGTGAAGATAGAAATTACAAGATTTAGCAATGGAATGGGTATGTTTGAGGGAGGGAAAGTGAAGGTAACACTGAGGTTCTGAACTGTCCTCAATAGAAACAGAGATGGGGAGAGGGATTAGTTAGGGAGGAAGAGGGAGAATACGGATTCTGTTTTGGACAGGTCTAGTTGGAGATGCTATGAAGCAAAATGAGAGCTGAATTCATTGTTGTTACTCCCATAATTTCCACTCTAGAAACCAGTCTTTTTGGAAAGGACTACATCCAGAATAGAATTTCCCCTTTTTGTTTCTCCACCTTTTGAAGGATGGAATTATCATTAAGGCAAATCAAGAAATTATTAGCTACTCTTTTTTTGGCAGAGAGAGTGCTCAAGCAGATGTTGGAATATTTAAAGTGACAGGCATGGGAATTATTTTTTGGACTCCTCATGTCGTTTTTCTTCCTGCAGAGCTGTAACTAGGAAGGAGTAATAAGGGTCTTGTCTAGGGCACTTGATTCTAAGAAGCACCATTCCTTCCACAGAAGCCCTCCCACACCTCCCTGACATCTGTTAGTCTCAAACCTCATCCACAGACTGACTACCTCTATTCCCTCCTCTGGTCCTCAACTACTACACCTAATGGTCCTATCACTGGACAGAGATCTGGGGGCTGGACCACTCTGCTACAGGTATATTCTTGCTGCACCCTGAGGTCAAGGGAGATGACCACTCTTGTGCTCTGATTCACCACAATACTCTCTGCCTTCCAATCCTTCTTTCAGTCTCCTCCTTGGAGTTTTGGGTCTGAAAGGTATTAAATAGGCTGTATCTGACCCTCTTTCCCTTTCTGGTCCTCTGAAGCAATGATAGGTATAGTTGGAGACCTTTTCAGTAAGGGCGTGTTTTTGCCTAGGGGAGCCTGAGTTCCTGGCTGCTTTCTGCTACCTTTGTGTTTCTTTCCTGAACATATATTTTTGACCAGCCACCAGCAAGCCTTAGAAATGGATATTTTCAGCCTGGCTGGCTACTCCAACAGTGTGTGAGTTCCTAGGTTCTGGAGTCTGTGTCAGCTGCCCAGGAGGAGGTACCTTCTGAAACAATGCTGCTTTTAGGGGAAGACAGCCACTGAAGGGAGCATCTGTACCTGGAGGTAAGCAGATATGCCTCGCTGGCCAGAAGAACTGTACCTTAGCAGTTGTTCAGACCTAATGATGAACAGGAAATGTCTGTCCAGCAGTACCATGAAGGAGCTTTACCTTTAGGGGAGGATATAATGGTGTGATGCACTATTGTTTGATGTTTCAAGTATTTGTGAATGTGCACTTATGAGTCTTTTGTATTTTAAGCATTTCTTTTGTGGTTGAGGAAATAAATGACTAGAACTAGGTACATTTCATTTTTTTTTTTCAGGAAAGACCTCCCTTTTTATAAATACATTTTTATTAATATCTTTGCTTTTATAACACTTAAATTTCCTCTTGCATCCTTTCCCCTTCTTTCTCAGAGAATCATATCTTATAATAGAGTTGTTTAAGAAAAAATAAAGAAAGATTTTTAGACAAAATCAATCAATACATTTAAAAAACCTATTGTATCTATATTCCATGTCTGTGCCCCTTCCTCCCTTTCCAAAGATGTGGAGAAAGATGCTTCTCTTACTGAAGATATCCTATTAATCCTGTGAGAAGACTGAGCCACACCCAAGTTTTGCAGAAGAGATTTCCCCTGGAATTCTGGGGTGGGGTATCATGAAATGGAGAAAAAGAAGGAAAGATGCCTTACCCTTCTTTGGGGGGTCAGGCTGTCCCAGGATGGATCCAGGCTCTGGATGAGTTTAGAGCAGAGCCCTTGGGGGACTAATAAAGCTCAAGATTTCATGGAAGAAGAATTTGAATGCATAGTGCCCTGGATACAGGAAGGCTGTGCCTGGGAGGTTTTCCCTCAGGGGATGGCACATGAACGATGGAAGGAATGGAGAAAACCTCACTTGGGAGACAAGGGGGGGTGGCTGTTCCTTGACTCTGTAGCCAATCATTTTTGAAGCAACATCTCTGTGATGGAGACCAGGAACCTTTGTATCCTATGTGTCATTTAGTCCGAGGCCAGAGCCTGTGCACCTCCTCCCCAGAAAGGGACCAATTCACATTATGTGTGCTTCCCCAACTACCTGTTGGATTATGGCAAACTAGATATCCCATTGGCAGCTAGGTAGTGCAGTGGATAGAGCATTAGGTCTGGAGTCAGGAGGATCTAGGTTCAAATCTGATCTCAGATGCTTACTAGTTGTGTCCTGGCCAAATCACTTAACCCTGTTTGTCTCAGTTCCTCATGAGCTGTGGAAGGAAATGAATGGCAAACTACTCCAGAATCTCTGCCAAGACAACCCCAAATGAAGTCACAAAGAATCATTCGTGACTGAAATGACTGAACAACAACAAAAAATCCCATCAGCACCTCGTGCTCAACATGTACAAAACAGAACCTATTATCTTTTCCCCCAAATCACTCCACTTTCAAATTTCTCTGTTCTCATCATGCAGTTGGTGGTACATTGGATAGAGCTCTGGGCCTAAAGTTATGAAGACCTGAGTTCAAATCCCACCTCAAAAACTTACTAGCTATATGACTCTGGGCAAGTCACTTATCTGATTTCTACCTTAGTTTCTCTTACTGTAAAATTGGAATAATTACAGTACCTACTTCTCAGGGTTATAGTGAGTATCAAATGAGATATTGGTAAAAAGAATTTAGCACAGTGCCTGGCACACAGTAGGTACTATACAAATGTTTATTTATTTATTTATTCATCCTACCCTCCTAGCCACCCAGTTTTGGAAACTCTATCAGTAAGCACCCCAACATACACAGGGGAACCTGTTATCACAGGTTCTTAGATCTGCATTCATAAAAGGAAAGGAAACTTTTGAGTGGTTAATAATCACTTTAATCAAGCACAGGTATTAGAGAAAATCAAAGTCAAAATTTCAGAGAAATTAAAAATCAACAGATGGCTCTTCCAAACTGCTTGACCACTAACATACATACATCTTTACCAGAGAGGGAAGCACTAATATCTGGGTTTTCAAAGCCAGGGTGCTGCTTCCTGGCTTCCCAGAGTCTCATCTGGTACATAGACCTTCTTCCAAAAACTAAGCCCTCTAAATAAAATCTCACCCTCAGAGGATTTATACACTTTTTAGAGCCAGAGGTCATGACCCTCTGACCCAGTGCCTCAATAGAAAAAACAAAAGGTACTTGGGACCCTCCTACAAAACAACTCTCCTAATCAAGCTTCCCACAATGGGCAGGCCCATTGATGGGTGAGAAAGATCCTTCTTGATCACATTATTCAATCAGAGGCATTTTTAGTAAAACAAAAACAGCAAAAGATCCTAATTTGATTGCCATTACAGAAACCCAGCATTATCTTCAACTTCTCACTCTCCCTCACCTCATATATCCAGTAAATTGCCAAATCTTGTTCTTCTCACTTAAACAGTGTTGACCTGGAAGTTTGATTAAAAAAGGCAAACAGGCTAAATGCATATTATTTATTCCCTTAAAGCTAGCGGTTACATGATCATGGAGCCAGAAAAACTTCTGACTGCCTAATACAAGAATGACTAGGCTTAAATCTGTTTTAGGACAATCCAAGGTTGTCCATGTCCTTCAGATTTATGGTCTCCACGAGTGATTAACTATGCCATGAGAAAGGAATTTCTTAATTGCATAATAATCCTTAATTGCATACAATAAGATAACAGAGTTGACCAAGTTTCAATTGAAATTAAGACCCAGGATATCTGTGTTTTCTTTACCATTAACATGCCATAACATAGTATATGTCCACAAAACAAAAAAATTCCATTATTCAAAATAGTGTCTAGGATTAAGGATCACATAAGGAATGCTAAATCAGCCCCATCTGGCTTTGTTGACATAGGAAGAGATATTCTCTGAGTTTACTTCAGAGAACAAAGACACTGTTAGGTCCAGGCTCTTCTTCTGATTGATTAAGCTCTGGCCCTTATTAAAGTCCAAAATTTATATTAAATGATTATCAACAACATCTCTGGAATTTGTTCCTTCCTCTCTATTCACATCATCATCACCCTCATCAGGTCCTCATCACTGCCTATCAGACTCTTTCAATAGCCTCCTAATCAGTCTCTCTAGCTCAAGGCTTTCCCCACTCCAACCCATCGTCCACTTCACTGCCAAAGAGATTCTCCTCAAGCATAGTTCTGATGGTTTGACTCCCCTACAGCTTTAGAGGCAGCTCAATGGTGTAGGGAAGACCTGAGTCCAAATTCAGTCTCAGACACTAGTTGTATGACCTTAGGCAAGTCATTTAACCTATTTCCTCAACTGTAAAATGGGGATACTAATAGCACCTACCTTGAAGGGCTATTGTGAGGATAATATTGGTAAAGGTTTAGTACAGTATCTATCACATAGTAAGTGCTTAATAAATGCTTATTTCTTTCTCTCCTGTAAACTTTATTTGCTTTGAGGATCAAATATAAATCCTTCCTGACTTCTAAAGCTCTTCACAACCTGCTTTTCCAATCTTGTTATATATTACTTCCTTTCCTGAGCTCTGCAGTTCAGCTACTGCAGCTTTCTCAGACATGACCCTTCATCCCTTCCCTCCTTGTCTTTGCACTGACTGTTTCATATACTTGGAAAGCCCTCCCTCCTTTCCCCCACCTCTGAAAATCCCTTGTTTCCTTCAAAGCTCAGCTATTTTCAATATGAAAGTGTTTCTTTATGCCCCTATTTAGATGCTACTGCCCTTTGCCCAGCCCTAAAAAAATTACTTTGACCTTATCTTGTATATGCTCATTTATGCACATTTTGTTCCCTCTTGAATATAATATCATTGAGGGCAGGGGCTATTTCATTTTTGTCTTTGCATCCCAGCCCCTAGCAGAGAGCAAGGCACATAGTAGGAAACTTGATAAACACTTGTTGATTGGATTGACTGTGTTATGAGGTACAAGGTCTCCCACCACCCTAAGCTTGCTCCAGGGACTACATTCACTGTCCCTGGTACTGATTTTCTAGGATCTGTGAAGGTGGAAAGCTCTCCATGAATTTCCATAACACAGCAGCCACAAGAGTTGCCTCTACCTTTAAAAAAAAAAAAGCCTTTTATAGTAAAGACATTGTGCTTGGACCTTCTTTTTAAAGCTATATTGAAGGAAAGAGGACCAGGATTGCTGCTTTGGACAATGGATGACTGGCATCAAAGAGAAGACCAAGCTGCCTATTTCTTTCTTGGACCTGTTTTCTCTACCATAGAGAATGACCTTTGGAGTGGAAAGGGCAGAACTGAGATGTTGAACAGGAATGAATGCCCAAGGTAAATAGGACAAGAGCTGGAGAATGCTGAGATACCCATGATAACTAGCATTTACTATGTGCCTGGCATAGTACTAAGCATTTTACCCAAATTATCTCATTTGATCCTTGCAACAGCCCTGGGAGGTAGGTTCTATTATTATCCTCATTTTACAGTTGGGAAAACTGAAGCAAAAAGTAATTAAGTGACTTGCTCAAGGTCACACAGCTAGGACACGTAGGAGGCTGGATTTGCCCAGTGCTTTGTCTACTGTGCTGCTTAGCTGACTCCTAGTGAATTTATGCTACCTGTTCCACATGAACTGCATCCCAGAGGATGGAAAGAATGGGCAGATATGATTGCTGAGTCATTGTTATTGATCTTTAAAAAGCAGTGGCAAACAAGAGAGGTACAGCTGAAAACCAGAAAAAGGCTAATGTCATCCCAGTTTTCAAAAAGGAAAGAGCAGAGTTTACCCTAAGCATGCAATTCTGACTTTAATTATGAAAGAAATCATTAACGTGATGGCTAGTGAACAATCTTGTAAGGGAACCTATGATCAGAAAGGAAGAAGAAGCAAGGGTTCATTAATGCAGGGCATTCCAGAAGAGCCTTCTGTCCTTTTGTGAACTGGGTTACTCAGCTACTGGATCAGGGGAAAGCTATGGAGGCAATTCGCCTTAATGTTAGCAGAGCATTTGCCTTACATCTCATACTAGTCTCTTGGAAAAGGTGGAGAGATGTGAACTAGGTAACTACAACTGGATGAATTTCGTTGTTGTTCAGTTTGTCCTTTGTTCAGGAAGAGGACCATGACCTCAAGATGATAATGTCTTGCAGTTGATTTTGATTTGAGTGAGAAAGGGCTGTGCAAGGTCACTAACCTCACTTTCTTCTCCTGAGCCATCTGGATCCAGTAGCCTGATATTCATCAGGGCGCCTGGAGATGGTTCAGGATACAGTGTGAGACCCTGGCCCTTTCAGTCTTACAGCATTCTCACTTTGAGTGAGATACATCCATTCAATGAATAGACTTCTTTTACTTGTTGCTCAAGGGATGGCCCCTTTAATAAAAAAAAAAAAATCATACTGGGTTTTACCCAGGGTTCCTGGGTAAAAGGGAAACAATTAGTATTTAGTATTTCCATCCATTCTGTGCTAAGTGGGTGGGACTTGTTGTCCAGTCTATGAGCTCCAGAATTTGGAACTTGCTGAATGACTGATTCAAAAAGTAAACATTAAGACTCTAATGTCAAAGAGACTGGAGTTATTTAGTGGGGTTAGTGGCCAGGGGTGAAGGGTGGGACTGGGAATCAGTGCCTTGTCCTGTTTAACATTTTTATTTGTAGAGGGGCTCAGTGCTTAGCCCAGTGCCTGGCATAGGCACTTAAGCAATGTTTACTGACTGACTGGCTGAATGACCAAGCTCTTCAGGAAAGTTAACACACCTCATAACAGGATTCAAAAAAATTCTTGGACTGTGCACACCCTTTGACCCAGCAAAACCACTGCTATGTCTGTATGTCAAAGAGATTTTTTAAGCAGGGAAAAGGACCTGCTTATACAAAAGTATTTATAGCAGCTCTTTTTGTGGTGGCAAAGAATTGGAAATCGAAGGGATTTCCATTACCTGGGGAAATGGCTCAACAAATTGCGGTATATGATTGTGATGGAATACTATAAGAAGGAATGCTATGAGAAATAGCAAGCAGGATGATTTCAGAAAAACCTCGAAAGACTTCCATGAACTGATTCAGAGTGAATGAGCAGATGTGGGAGAACACTGTAACAGCAATATTGTTCAGTGAAGAGTCGTGAATGACTTTGATATTCTCAGCAACATAAGGATCCAAGACAATGCCAAAGTACTCGTGATGAAAACTGCTGTCCACCACCAGAGAAAGATCTGATGTTGTCTGAATACAGACTGAAGCATATTATCTATGTTTCTTTGTTTCTTCCTTCCTTCCTTCCTTCCTTCCTTCCTTCCTTCCTTCCTTCCTTCCTTCCTTCCCTCCTTCCTTCCTTTTTTTCTTCCTTCCTGTCTTCTTGCACAAAATGACTAACTTGGAAATTTTTTACATGACTGCATGTGTATATCCTATATCAGAATGCTTACTGTCTTAGGGTGGGGTGAGGGAAGAGAGGGAGGGATAGAATTCAGAACTCAAAACTTCAAAAAATTGTTTAAAATTGTTCTTACATGTAATTGGGAAGAAAATAAAATACTATTTTAAAAAATAAACTGCAAAAAAAATTATATTTCCTGTACAAATAAGGGTCATGGACTGAATCTAACATGAAGAAATTCAGTAAGGTTAAACGTCAAGGCTTACACATCAGCCCAAGAAATCAATGTCACAAGTGGGCAAGCATGATGGTTTGTCTGAAAAAGATCTGGGATTTTTAGGACACTCCAAGCTTACCATATGAGTCAAAAGAGCTAATGGGAATGCAGATTAAAAGGATTACCTCTAGGAAAGAGGGTTATAGACCCTTTGCACTCTTGAGTATTAGGTTCAATACTTGACACCACATTTGAGGAAGGACATTGATAATTTGACAAGCAAAGAGAGGAAGACAAACAGGAAAGTGAACTGCCTCAAGTCTGTGCTATATGACAATTAGTAGAAAGAACAGGGAATGTTTAATCTACAGAAGAGAGGACTCATGGAGAACCTGACAGCTGCATTCAATTATGATAAGGGTTGTCATGTGGAAAAGGGTTTAGATTTATTCTGTTTGACCCTAGAGGGTGGAAGGCAGGAGCAATGGGGGAAAGTAGCAAGGCGGCCAATTGAAGTTCAATATCAAGAAGAACTTGCAACAACTAGACCTGTCCAAAAGCAGAGAAGCTTGTCTCAGGAGACATGGGCTCCCCTCTTTGGAGGTTTTCAATCACAGACTGAATGACTATTTGTCACTTAAGTCACAGTGGGGCTTCCTTTCACGCAGGGGTTAGACTAAAGTCCCTTCCAGCTTTCAAATTCTGTGATTCTGTGATAAGAAGAAACTTTCTTATAATCAGAGCTATCCAAACAAATTGCTTTAGAGGTAAAAATAATAAATAGTCTATAAGATACTTTACATTTATGACCTCATTCAGTCATTACCACAATCCCATAAGCTAGTTAAGATAAGTATTAATATTTCCATTTTATAGTTGAGGAAATGGAGTCTTGGAGGTTTCAAAGGTCCATGGGCACAAGCTAGCAATGTGGGATACTAGTCAATTCAAAGTCCAAGCTATTTCATCTATATAACTGTATCTCTGTAATGGATTTCCCCTTCACTGGAGGTTTTCACCAGAGGGTGAATGACCACTCATGGGTGGGGTTCCGTGAAGAGAACTCTTGCTCAGATACTGATTAGATGAAATGTTCTCTAAGTTTCCTCCCAATTCTGAGATGCTTCAATCCTTGGAAGGGTAGGAAGCTCGTGAGGTCCCGGGCAGATAAAGCAAGACTGGGATGGCCTGAAGTCCCCTAGACTTCCTCTTTTCCCTTTATTCCTTCCTCCTCTCCTCAGCCTCCCTGGTTCCCTTGAGACTTTGAACTTGGAGGAGAAGCCAGACTTGTCTCCATGGATACCAACTGAGCAAAGTTTCTCTGCCTTCAAGCCTGAGAGAGGAGAGACTAAGTCCAAGGGTGGGGGCAAAAGGAGGGGTGCTAGCCCCTCTTCCTAGATCCAGGCCCCCCTCTCCTGAAAGGAAATCTGGTCCCCAGATTCAGGGGATGCTGAGGGGTAGCTTGCTTACAAGAAGCAGAGACCCAGAGCAGGAGCAAAACTACTGGTTGCCTAAGCCCAGTCCTTCAACCCAATGTGCTCTGCAACCTTGGGCAAATCTCGTCCCCTCTCTGGGCCTCAGTTTCCTCATCTGTAAAGTGATGGGGTTGAATTAGATGATCCCAAGGTCCCTTCCAGCTCTGATATTTGAGGGCTCTGACTAAGGCAGAATATTCCACCTCTATCTCCATTCTCCCTTGGTGAGTCCTCTCAGGCTCTGTGTGTGTGTGTGTGTGTGTGTGTGTGTGTGTGTGTGTGTGTGTGTGTGTTGGGCAGGGTTGGTGTCCTTCAGCTGGGTGACCTAAGTAGCCATTCAATAAACACTTATGAAGTACCAGCTGAGTACTGGCCCTGGGCTGGGCCATCCTGAAAAGGAGATAGGAATATATAAGATCTACGGATTATATAGTCTAGGTGGAAGGCTAGGTTTCATTCAGGTACACAAAACCACAATAATGGATAGGATGGCCCAATGGATAGGGACAAACAGAAACAGACAGAGATAGAAAGAGACAGAGAGAGACAGTGACAAAGAATGGAGACACACACACACAGACAGAGACAGAGAGATAGTGAGAGACTGTGTGAGAGAGAGAGAGACAGAGAGAGAGAGAGAGAGAGAGGGAACAAGGGAGGGAGAGATCTCAGGGGAGAGCGAGAGAAGGGTAAATCAAGGCTTCCTGGAAGAAGTAGCATCTAAGCTTTCCTTAGAAGGCTCATTTGGATTTCAACAGGACGTGCGTATGAGGAAGGTATGTTAGAACCTCTTCTAGCCCCCAGTAACTGCATGATGGCCCATCACAGAGAAGGAAAAGATACCAATATAGAAAATACTGAACAAATAGCCCTAAGTGGATGTCTTCCTGTTTACTGTACCTTTTGTTTCCAGGTACTGACCTAGCAGTGGATAAAGTGCTGGGACTGGAATCAGGAAGACCTGAGTTCAGATCTGACCTCAGACACTTAAGAGTTGTATGACCTTGGGCAAATCACTTACCCTCTGTTTGACTCAGTTTCCTCAATAGTAAAATGGGAATAATAATAGCAGTATCTCCCAGAGTTGTTGTGAGGATCACATGAGATAACAGTTGTCAAAAGTCTTTAGCGCAGCACCTGGCACATAGTAGGCATGCCATAAAGGAAGTCATGCAAGGTACTACATTAGGGAAAGATGTGACTAGCACTGAATTGTGAGAAGATGTTTCTGGTGGTTTGTGCAGGAAGAATTGGAAGGGGGAAATTAGGTGTTTTAAAGTACTCCAACATCAACAAACAAATAGGCTGTGAAACCCTGAGTCAGGGAAAGGAGATGGTGGGGGAGGGAAGGAATGAAAAGAAGAGGAAAAGAGAGGGGTAGAAATACGAAAGGAGTGGTAGCATGGTAATGGGAGAGAGGAATGAGGTGGAAGGGAGAAAAAAGATGAGGGGATGGGGAAGAAAGGAGGGTAGAGAAGAGAGTTGAGAGGAGAAGAGAAAAGGAAGAAGAAAGGGATAGAGGAGTGACAAAGGAAAGGAAGGAGAGGAGAGATAAGGAGAAAGGGGAGATGGGAAAGGAAAAGGGGAAAAAGGAAAAAAGGAAAAGAGATATGGGAAAGAAATGACAAGGATGGAAAGAAGGGAGAAAAGGAGGGGAGAAAAGAGAGGAGAGGAGGAAAAAGGAACAGAGTGGAATGGAAGGGGGAATAAGGGGAAAGGTGAGAAGTGAGGATGAGAGCAGAGGGAGAAGAGGGAATAGGAGGTGGGGAGAGGGGAAAGGGACAGAGAGAGAGTACAGAAAGTAAAAGAGGAGAGAGAAAAGAATGGAAGTGAAGAGAAAAGGTGCAATGAGAAATGGAGAGAGAAAAGGAGAAAGGGGACAGGGAAAGGAGATAAGTAGAGAAGACAAGAATGGAGAGAGAGAGAAGAGGATTAGAGGCAAGAATGGGAGAAGAAATTGGGGGGTGGGGAGAAGGGAGCAAAATGAAAAGGAAGAAGACTAGAGTTCTCCTTTGAGAGGAGAGGCAAAGGCAGGTTGTTACCGTGTTTGTCTTCGTTCTTGAAGAGGACCATGACATCAAGATGATGACATGACTTGCATTTGACTTTGTTTTGAGGGAGGGAGGGATGTGCAAGGTCACCAACCTCACTTTCTTCTCCTGAGCCTTCTGGGTCCAGTGGGCTAACATTCATCGGAAAAGGGAGGAAGGAAAGAGAGGGAGAGGAGAGAGATGGGAAAGCAGGGCAAAACTCTAGGGGAAAGGGGCTGGAATTTCCTTCCTGGAGCCAGGGTCACAGAATCACAAATTTAGAATTGGTTAGATCCATCTAGCTAATTACCTCCCATTTATGCTATATATATCTTATTTGCACATTGTCCCTCCCATTGGATGTTTTTGTCTTTTTTTTGTAACCTAAGTGCTTAGCAGAATACCAAGCACGTTATAATGTGTTTAATAAATGCTTGTTGACTTGACATAAGGAAGTGGCTATCCTAAGGTCCAGTTATACATTGTAGTAAATGGCTGAGCCAAGATATAAGCCCAACCCCTCTGACTCTAAATCCATCCCACTGTCCACAATGTCTCAATATAGTGAGTTGTTGGGGTTTGGGGAAGGAAGGGATGCTCATAGCCAAATTCTGGCTCTGGGAAGGAAGTTCCCTCAAATCCCCTGCTACCATGGATTGTAGAGACTTAGACTATCATAGCTGAAAGGATCTTTAAAGATCACTTTGTCTACTCTGTCTTCCCACCCCCCAACATTTTACAGATAAGGAAATTAAGACTAGAGGAGAAGGAAGGGGAAGAAGTTTGGCCTAATTGGCCCACAGTCGATGATCCCAGTGGGTCAGGTTGCTTCAAAGGGTTTGGGAGTCAAATCTTTTCTCATTTCTCCCTACCTTTACCCAAGTCCTATTTTCGTTCTTCTCCTCTTCTTCCTCACCATGTCATTGAGCTGGGCGACATCCTGTGGCGTGATCATGGTACTGCCTTGCCCTTTTCAGGCTGGAAAGATGATAAGTCTGGGAGTAGGGGAGAAGCCAACGCCAATGGGGTCTTGAAAGCCAATTGCTAAAATTTCAGGGTGAGCATTTACACTTCTGAAATTGTCAAATGCTACACATCTGGCTCGACTGATTGTTTTGTTTATTGACTAGATTTAAGAAAGTGATGGAGAAAATGCTAATGACGCAGGTCAAACTGAAAAGTGTTCTGCTTTTTGCAGAGTCAGCTGTTAAACATTTACCAGAATAACTGTGGTTATAGGGGAGATTTGTTCAGATACGGGCTGGACTAGTTGGCCTCTGAGATTCCTTCCAACTCAAATTCTTTGATTTTGCAACAGTCCTCCCTCTTTCCATCAGGGATATTGGCAGGAAAACCCTAGAGAAATTGGAGGAGGAAGAAGGAGGGTGAAGACTGATGAAGATTTATTACAGGGAAGTCAAACACACCAAAAACACTGTTTGAGGGAAAGCAGAGACTGGAAGCAGTGATTTTGACTAGGAGTCAAGTGCAGTAGTCCAAGCACAAGTCTAAGAACCACTAATATAGGCTACTGTCTGCTCAAGTGGAGTTGGTAACCATCTTCCTGACTGATAAAGAGTGTTACTTGGAGGCCTGTTCAGAGTAGTGGAAAGAACACTGACTTTGGGGACCTCAGTTTCCCCCTCTATAAAAGTTAATGGTTCATACTTAAAGATCTCTGAAGTCCCTTTCAGCTAAATTCTATGAACTTCATGGGAAGGGGTGGGGAGGCAAGGAATTGGGGAGTGGAATATTTGAGGTCTAAACAATTTTTTAAACTATTTACCTTAAAATCCCCCTTGAGCAGTCCATGCCTACTCTAACTCATTCTGGTTCCCAACCTTTTATTCCTGTCCATAGAAGATGAGGCAGCTACCAGGGTTTCCATGGCAACCGGGATAGTGTTCCCTGTTACCACGGTGACCACATCCTTCCACTGGGGCCTGAGAACTGGTGGCCAGTGCCTAAAGGGGGGGGAGGGTGGGTAGGGAAAAAAGAAGTGAAGGGAAAGGAAGGGACTTAAGGAAGACAGTAAGCAGAGAAGCACTTCAGTGAGAGATGATGGATGAGATTGACTCAGATGGTTTCTCCAACCACCCACGCCACTTGTCTTTAGTACAGGATGCTTGCCTGGAAGACCTTCCTTTGGAAGACAGGATTCCTTTAGAAGATATGATAAATGCCGCAGAAAGGTATGGTTGGAAAAGGGTGAGAGGAAGATAAATGTACAACCACAGTCCGGGATAAAGGAGGAGAAAAGAGAGACCTAGGCTTCATCTGTCATCTACTTTGTCTTAAATATCTGGGTAGAAATAAAGAGAATGGGGAGGGGAAGAAGAAAGAGAACAAAAAATTCAACCTTTAAATACAAACATTTGGATGACCCAGATTGCCCTATCTCTGGTTTTGAATTTGAGGATATTTCTGCTTTCCTGTTTTCCTCATGATTTTGGAGTGAAGCACCATTAGTGGAATATTAGGAGGCAGCTTGGTATAATTAGATTATTGGATATTAATTAGACATTATCTAATTAGACATTAGATATTAGGTCAGAAAAATGTAGGTTCAAATCCTGGCTCATCCACTTGCCTACTGTATGACCTTGTAGAAATCACTTCACGTCTCTAGACCTCAAGTTCCATCTCTGTAAAAATGGGGTAATTGGATGAGCTAACCTCTAAGATCTTTTCCAGCTCTAAAGCTATAACTCTAATTCTATGACTTGTATTTGAGCCCCAGCTTTTCCATTTACTAGTTTCAAACTAAAAAGGAGATGTTTATGTCTATCCAGCAAGATAGAGACCATAGATAGTAACTACAATGCAGAATAAAGAATAATCGTTAAGAGACCCAAAGGTTCCCAAGAAACAAAATCCAAGAATAGGCAGCAAAAACACTCTTGGCTTCAAATATCTGCAGACAAGAATATGACAGCTAAACAAGAGACAAAATTAATTAGGCATCCTAAAGCAAGTAGGCAAATTTGACTTTACAAGTATCAGTGAGACTTGCTGGGATGAGACCCATGACTGCACTATGGCTCTAGATAAATATATCATAATAAAAGAAAACAAGACTGGTAAAAGGCAAAGTGGAGTTAGCATTGTATATTGAGAATACGAGAAAATCCAAGGTCTGGAGTGGTGAAACAGTAGAAGAGAATTTGAATGGAGATTGATGGAGGGAGAGCCAGAAAGGTTCTTGGCTTTGGATTATACTACAGATCACCTGAGCAGAAAGAAGCTATAGATCATAAATCTGGAGCAAGGGCACAGATGAGTAGTGAAAAGGGACTTTTTTTGTCTGGACATCTGCTGTTGGTCTCCCTCTGCCCAGAGCAGAGCAAAGTCTTGATTTGACTTAATGCTCTTTGTCAAGAGAAGCTTCTTCCCTGGGTCTGATCTTCACCAGTAGGGAGGAACTGGTTACTAGAGTGGTTACTAGAGAGAAACTTTGGCATGATGTATATTTGTCCTAGAGAAACAGCAGAAAGAAGAGCAGGCTTCCATGCAACCCAGATTTGGGAAGAGCCATTTCCAAAGGGTTCAGGCACAGAATGGGCAGGATCGTATGGACTTAAATTCTGCAGATGAAGTCATTCAGCTCAGGAAAGATAAGAGTTCTGTGAGACAGAGGAGCATGTGTTACAGCAGTGCACATTTTTCTTGGCACATAGTAGGTGTTTAATAAATATTTATTGATTGTGATTATTAAGACATCTGCCAGAATTTTTTTGCACCAAAAAAGAGCAGCTGATAACTTCTTGATTTGCTTTAATGATAATTTAATCATGAAATTGCACTCTCCAAAGTTACCGATGATCTCTTAATGGCCAGATCTGATGGTCTTTTCTCAGCTTTCATTCCTCCTAATCTCCCGGCTGCTTCTGACACTGTTGACTACTTTCTCCTGCATACTCTCTGAGAGCTTTTGTGACATTGCTCTCTCTCCCCACCCCACCCCACCCCTCTCTCCCCTCAGGTCTTTCTCAAGGGCTCCAATCCTAACCAGTTTACCTATTGGCCATTTCAAAATGTATGTCCTGTAAGCATCTTAAACTCAAAGTGCCCAAAATAGAACTCCATATTTTCTTCCCCAATCTCTCCCCATTCCAAACTTCCCTACTATTGTTGAGGGTATCCTGCCCCCACCCAGTTTCCCCAGGTTTGAAAGCTCAGGGCACTTCTTAACTCATCATTTTCACTCATCCTACATTCCTAACCAGCTGTTAAATCTTGTTGCTTCTACTTTTGCGAGATCTCTTATTTTCCAACCCCTCCCCCATCTCTCCACTCACAGACACCTTCATCACCTCTTGTCTAGACAGCTCTTGGGTGCCCCCAGCCACTTAGATCTTCCCTCTTTCTGTACTGTATCTTGTATGAGCCTATTTGTTTACATGCTGTCTTTCTCACTGGAGAGATAATATTTACATAGCATTTACTATGTGCCAAGCACTGTGCTAAGCATTTTACAAATATCATCTCATTTGATCTTTGCAACAGCTTTGAGGTAGCTGCTACTAGCCTCACTTTACACTTGAGGAAACTGAGGCAAGTGGAGATGAAGCGACTTGGCCAGGTTCACAAAGATAGTAAATGTCTGAGACTGGATTTGAATTCAGGTCTTCCTGATTTCAGGCCCAGCAGTCTTATCCATTGTGACGCCTAGCATGCTATTAGTATGTAAGCTCCTTGAGAATAGGGATGATCTTGTTTTAGCTTAGCACCATGCCTGATACATACTAAGTCCTTAATACCTTATCTATCTATCTATCTATCTGTCTGTCTGTCTGTCTGTCTATCTATCTATCTTTCCATCCATCCATCCATCCATTCTCATCAGCTCTTATGGGTTTAGTGATCAGCCCTATGCAGATGACTCCCAGTTTTTATTTAGCTCCACTCTCTCTTCTGAGCTCAAATCCTATATTCTCAGCTCTCTATGGGATAGTTTGAACCCAACGTTCATTAAGTATCAACAAGTCCAAAACAGAACTCATTTTTTCCCCCAAATCCACCCTCTCTTCCACACTTCCCTCTCTTCCAGTTCTCTCAAACACATAATTTTTCCAGTCTCCCAAGTTTGTCACCTCAGACTTAGGCTCATTTCCTCACTACACATGCCCAACCATTTGACAAATCTTGCCATTTCTGTCTCCATAGCATATCTCAAATCTGACCCCTTTCTGTACTCACACAGACACCACCTTAGTTCAAGTTGTCTTCAACTCTTGCTTGACCAACAACAAAACAACAGCAGCAACCATTCACCCACATTTTTGCAACAGCTTTCTGCCTCCAGTCTGTCATGACTCCAGTCCATTCTATATACACAAACTACAAATATAATTTTCCTATGTGTACAGATCTGACCATGTCACTCGCCTACTCAATCACCTCCAGTAGCTCCCTCTGGGATAAAATACAATCTATACTGTTTGGCCTTTAAGATCGTTTACAAACTGGTCCCACTTGACCTTTCTCATCTCTTCATTACTCTCCCTCCCCAGCTCAAAATTCAGCCAAAGGTCCTTTTCTCCATTCCTCACCCAAAGCTTCATCTTCCTTTCACAGTGACCATCCCCCTTTCTTTAAGTGTATTTCTTGTTCACTTCTGTCACTTTAAAGAGAATTCCTCTCTTCTTTAAAGATATAGCTCAATGCCAACTTTTACAAGAAGCCTTTTTTATTAATTAATTTATTTGTTTTCGGTTTTTTATAATCATTTTCATATATCTTAGATTTTTCCCTCTCCCTCCGCCCTCCCTCCGAGATGGCAAGCAATCTTATATAGGTACTATGCATACATTCTTATTAAGCACTCCTTATTAAGCACATGTTGCATAGAAGAATTATAATGGGAGAAACCATTACATGAAGCCTTTCTTAATCCCCGCAGTTGCCAGTGCTCTTTCTCCCAAACTAGCTTGAATTTATTTACACTCGTTCTCTTCATGTTTATTCTCTATATCCTTATATGTGCATGTATTGTCTATTCAAGTAGAATATAAGCTTCTTGAGGAGAAGAGTTGCTCCATTCTTTGAACTGTGGTCTCTGGTGCTTATATAATGCCTGGCACATAGGAAGCATTTAATAAATGCTTGTGGGTTGATTGATTAATGTGAATGAGTGAGAGTGAGGAGTCAAAGCCAATATGAGGTTGTACACTTGAGTGACTTTTGTAGATAACCTTTTCAAGGAGTTTAGTCACTTCCATAGGTGTCCCACAAGAGTTTAATTTTGTAGGCAGTAGGGAAGGAGTCAGTAGATAAGGAGAGATCAAAGGTAGAGTGGAGATGAAAGAAGGGACAATCTTTTGGAGAGGGCAGGATGGAATGGGATCATTTGTATATGGAGAGGTATTTGCATTGGTAAGGAAGAGGGCCACCTCATTATGTAAGATAGGGGTAAAGGAGATGATAGCAGAAGGCATCTAAGTGATGTGAGGTGAGGAAGGAAGGAGAAGAGAGAGCTCTCGGTAAATAACCTCCATTTCTTTTTTCAGTAAAATATGAGTCAGGGTTCTCATTTGAGATAACTATGGGTAGAGGGAGCCACAAGAAGTTTGAAGAAGTTTGAGGAAGGATGAAAAGATTTGGGAGAGTCAATGTAGAGTGGGATAGTGAGTTGATACAATGGGATGTAGAGTGATTGCCCAGCAGCAGCGAGAGCTCAGCTGAGGCTTTGTAACATAAATTTGTCAGGGACCCAGTCAGTATGGTTTTGTGATTTCTGAAGCTTTATTCAGCAGCATGAATGCATGAGCAAAAGCAAATGATAGGAATCATCCAGTGTGGAGGCTTGGCTATGCAAATAACTCAAGGGAGGAGGACATTGTTGAACTGAACTGGTTCACCATGGGTCAACATGGGGAAAGGGAGAGATATAGCTAGTACAGGTGTGATAGTCTGGGAAAGAACTGGGAGGTTGGAGTGTTGGAGGTCACTCTGAGAGGTTGTAAGACAGAGGGAGGGGTGGAATTACAGTAGGAGGTGATCACATAAGGGAAATTCAGAGTTTATCAACCTAGAAATGGTGCATTTGTCAGAGATGGCCAGATCTAGGATATGACTAGTAAGGGCACCAAGGTGGCACAATGGATAGAGCACTGAGCTTGGTCAGGAAGACTCATCTTCCTGAGTTCAAATCCGACCTCAGACACTTATTAGCTGTGTGACCCTGGGCAACTCACTTCATTCTGTTTGCCTTAGTTTCCTCATCTGTAAAATGAGCTGGAGAAGGAAATGGCAAACCATTCCAGTATCTTTACAAAATTTGTGAAGAGTTGGACATGACTGAACAACAAAGGGTATGACCATCTTTGCATGTAGCTGAGGTGAGGTGGAGGTACAGTAGGTCCAGAGAGAAGAGCAAGTTGAGGAACTGCCAGATTAGAGTGTTTGAGGGAGTATTGAGATGTATGTTGAAGTCCCCAAGTATGAGGGCAGGAGCTAGGGAGGAGATTCTGTGAGCCAGGCATTGGACTGATTGATGAAGGAAGAAGAGTATCCAGGAGGTAGAAAACAGTTACCAGAATTTTTATTGGATGCTTGTTGTTCATCCTTTCTCAAAAGAGGACCAATGACATCCCAAGGGTGATGTCAGCCTCATTCTGAAGATTTAAAAGTCCTTGGTTGGATCCCAGTTTTGTAAAAAGGGAGATTGGATGGTAGCTATGGATTGAAGGAAGCTCAAAGCAAGAGAGGGTGCTAAGCAACGGTTATAAAGGTAGAACCTGGAAGAGGCAGTGGGGAGCAAGGAGTATTTGAACTTGCCCATCTGGTCTAGTTAGTCAAAGGAATGAGTGAAAGTACCAGAAATGCAGGCCAGGGAGGTTGTGTCATTAATAGGGTGCCAGATCTCAGTGAGAGCCAGAAAGTGGAAGGAATGGGAAAGGCAAAGATTTAACATGGAAGCAAGTTTGTTGTCTCTGAAACAGGCATATCAGAAACAGATATCACAGTGGGAGATGTGGGTAGCTTTAGAGTGAGACATTGTGAGGAATGGGTTCAGGTGTGTTGGAATAAAGGATAAAGTATTAGGGGACTGAGAATAGGGGTCTGAATTATGATATCTGGGGATTCAGAATCACCAAAATAGGTATGACCCACAGAGAGTTTGTTAATTATTAAGGGATGTGTTCTGGGAGGTTTCCATTGTCAGTAGGGTATGGTCTTATTGTGGCATCCTCTCAGGGTCTTAGGCAGTTCAGGAGCTGAAGGAATGATGATATTCCCCTTCCTTCAAAGCAGGAGACCAGGCTGGAGACTTGATGTAGTGGCCTTTCTCTTCTTCCCTGTAAGGGAGGAATCTGGTGCTCTATGAGATGGCATTTCTTCTCTTCCCATGGGGGGGGGGGGGGGGGCGGGAGGGTTGTGGGCAATGGAAGGGACAGATTATAAATTCATGCAAGAATAAATAAAGATTTTTTTTTTAAATTCAATGTCCAGAAATCAGTTGGCTATGTGAGACTACAAAATAGAAGAGAGACTAAGGCTGGATATATAGTTGGCTGGACTTTTTTGGAGGGGTAAGCAATTAGAGTTAAGTGATTTGCCCAGGGTCATAAGTAAATGTCTAAATCTGGATTTGAATTCAGATCCTCCTGACTTCAGAGCTAGTGCTCTCTCCACTGTACCACCTAGCTGTCTGTTGGGCTGGATATATAGACTCAAGAATCATTTTCATAGGGATTATAATTGATTCTATGAGAACTGATAAGATCACCAAATGAAAGTGTATAGAAAGAAAAGAGGGTCCAGGATAGAGCTTTGGGGAATACCCATAGTTGGTGGTATGACATGGGTGCAAGATTCAGTAAAGGAGACCAATAAGAAACTTCAGGAAGGTAGGAGGACAATGAAATGTCAAGAAAACCTAAAGAGGAGAATCTGCAGGAGAATCAACAAAGTTAATAGTGGGGAACTCCATGTGTGGCTTAGACTAGTTCGCCTATGAAGTCCCTTCCAAGTCTCAGGTTCTGGGACCCTTTGCCAAATGACGCAGAGAGTTCAAGATAGATGAGGATTTGACAAGTAAGAGATCCCTGGTAACTTTAGGAGAGAATAGTTTCCATTAAATGATGAGGCTGTGCACCATATTGCTGAGGGACAAGATGTAGACATTCCAGTTGGGCATTTAAAAGTCCTTCATAGTCTGCCTTCATCCTACTTTTCCAGACTTACTTCCTATCGCTGTGACACTCTTCCTTTCAGTCATGTTCACCAAATTTCTCACTCCTCCCACCTCCTTGCCTTTGTACATACTTTCCTCCAGTTTTGGAAGGGGTTCCTTCCTCATCCCAGCTCTTTGGAAGTTTTAGCTTCTTCCAAGGCTCAGCACAGGTGCCACCTCCTACAGGAAGCCTTCTCAGATCCTCTAGGTGTTAGCGTCCTGCCTTCATTCGTTTCTTTGAGAACAGAGACTGTTGTTCATCTTTACCTGTGTATCTCCAACAGTAACTTGCAAATTAGGAGCAGGATAAGATTTATTGGTTTGCTTTACGGGCATTAAGAAATCCCCCCAAAAAGGAAACTTCCTCATCCAATGCAGATCAGCTCCTGCTCTGTAAATTGGGATTTTAGAACATTGCCTAGAACCTGAGAGGTTAAGTTGCTGCCCAGGGGCTCATAGTCAGTATGCTTTAGAGATAATACCTGAAGTCAGTCATCCTGGCTTCAAACCTAGTTCTTCCATCTGCTGTGCCAGATGGTCTAGCAGATAATATGTTGGAATTGATGAGTTGCCTAAGGTCACAAAAAGTTGGGAGTTGAGAGAAGAGTAAAGAGTAGAAGATTCCTCCCCAGGACGCAAGCTTTGGTACCCATAGTCCCATCATGCCACACAGCTAAGATGTTTCTGAGCTTAGTCTTCCAACTCATAAGGTTTAGAGATGGAAGGGACCTTTGGAAATCATCTACTCCAAGTGCCCCATTTTATAGATGAGGAAACTGAGGTCCTAGAGAAGTTAAGGGATTTGTCCAACGTCACATAGTAAGGAGCAGAGGATCAGGTTTCAAGCCCAGGTTTTCTGGCTGAAAAACCTAATTCATTATATACCACAGAAAGAGTAGGGGAAGCAGAAGATAGAGAGGGGGAAGAAAAGAGAAGAAAATGGAAAAGGAATAGGCAGAGAAAAGAGGAGGAAGAAGTAGAGAAGAAAGGAAGGAGGAAAAAAGGTAGAGGAGCAAAAAGCAGAAGAAAATGATGAGGAGTTGAAAGAAGAGGAAGGAGAAGGAAAAGGGAAGGTGACAGGGAAAAAAGGAGAAGGGAGTAAAAGAGGAGGGAAAAGAGATGGAAAAGAAAAGGAGAAGAGGAGTTGAAGAGAAGAAAAAAGAGGAAAAGGTGGTTGTAGAGAAGGGGGAGGGGAACGGGGAAAGAGACAAAAGTAAGCATTGTAAAAGTAGAGGCATTTGTATACCTACCACTCAGTACAGTCCTGGCACATGGTTCTTTAATATATGTTTGACATATGATTGATTGAGAAGGAGGTAGAGGAGGATAGAGATTAGTGGGAGACACATTCTCAGGGTTATAGTTGAAAGATAAAGGTACAGGAGGCAGCTAAGTGGCTCAGTGGCCTGAGGTCAGGAAGACCTGAGTTCAAATCCAAGCTGTGTGACCTCGGGCAAGTCACTTAACTTCTGTTTGCCTTGAACCACTGAAGAAGGAAACAGCATCCAGTATCTTTTTGCCAAAGAAAGTCCCATAGACAGTATGGTCCATGGGGTCATGAAGAAACAGAAACAACTGAACAACAAGACAGACAGACATATTCTATCAATAAGAGAGAAACTTTCCCCGAGCACACCTGGGGTAGATGAGAACAGCTCAGGCTGTGTTTGGCATTTTATAGGTTATAGAATTCAGAGTGGCAATGGCCCTTGGAAAGACATTAAGACCCTCAGGGCATCAAGAGTACAAAGCAGGGATATTGGCACACGGACAGTCAGAAGCTGGAAAGAGACCTCAGTCCACAGAACTCAGAAGAACCCAGAATTTCAGAGATGGATGAGATCTCAGAACACATATTTTATAATTGAAGGTTTTTACATGGTGTAAAACAGACTATGTGACTCCAGAGGGTCCTTAGAGACCATCTAGCTCAGTTCCTTCATCTTTAAAAGGGGGGAGGGGGAAATGAGATCCCAAAGGAGAAATTCAAGGTCACAGATGGCAAATGGCAGCACTGGGTTATCAGATTCCAAATTGAGGGGTTTTTTTTCCCATGACTCCCCACTCTTGGTTGGTGTGCCAAATTTCACACCTTCTATGGCCTTCTCCTGCTCTCAACACTAACACCAACTTCTTTCCAAGGGAGATCATCTCAAATCCCTCTACACAAGATGATGAAATACCAGATGTCATCGTCACTGAACTTCGGTCATGGAAAAAGAGTCATCGCCATGGCTCTGGGCGCTACAGGAAAGGCAGAATCAATGAGCTGGCCAAGCCGAAGATCAACCATCAGATCATAGTAGACAGGTGTGGACTTGACCAGGAGTATCACTGGGGAACAGAGAGAAGGAGGGAAAGATCCCAACCTATAGTTACTTTCTTCGATTTTCCCTATCTGTAAAATGGGAAAGGGGACATTGTGTGGAATGGTTTTGGGGGCCCCTTCTAACTCTGACATCCTATGTTCTATTTCCTAAGGTTCCTTCCATATCTGACATTCAGTGACTCTAAATGGAAAGAGGAACTCAGGGTCTTCACTAATCTCTGCCCCCAAGGGCCTTCTGTCCCCTCCTAACCCTCTGGGTTCCTGGCCCAATACTCAGAACCACATGCCAGCCTGGCTTTCTCCCATTCTGACCCTTCATCCCATCCCAAATCCCTGCACAACACTTAGACCAGAGTCAGGTGAAGGTGGAGCCATAGAGAGTGAAAGAGGCCTTTGCCCCTTGGAATAGAGGAAAGGAGCAATAGGAAGGAGAGGAGTGTGGGATGGAATGGATAAGTTTCTAGAAGACAGAAAGGAAGGCAAAGCACCTGCTATAGTACAGAATGCCCTAGAATTTGAGTAAGAGAACCCAGGCTTGTGTCTTAATCACCATGCAATCACCATGTCCCTTTACAGTGGTCCCATCTATAAAATGCGGAGATGGAATAAGACTGTCTTCAAATTCTTTGGGATTCTTTGCTACTGAGAGAGGAATTTAAGTAGTGAGGCTGAGAGGTTGATGAATCAAGAAAGAATGGAAGGGTCCCTGGCTGGTGACAGCATAGACAGGCCACCTCAGAGTTCAGGTTGATGTAGAGGGTAAGTTCAGGGAAGAGGTTAGCCCCTAGTTTCATTCATCTGAGTGGGTGGATGGGTGAAAGAATGGTATAGGTGGATATGTTGCTGGGAAGGAGAAAGGAACCACTGGGGACAACTGAGACATCTGGGCCTCAGTTTCCTCATATGTAAAATGGGAGGGAATGGGCTAGATGATATCTGAGTTTGTTTTCAGCTATAGATCTTATAAACCCATGAAATTCCTTGGTTTCTTTTCAGGCCTTCGGTATACTGGGCAGATAAGATACAACCAAATACTACGCTCAGTGTGACTTTTCCTAGTAAGTCAAACCTACATTCTATGCCCAGCTTCCTTTCCCATTTTCCCTAGGAAAGTCTCTCTCCCTCCATCTATATATTTGCTCTCTCTTTTCCTACCCCTGCCCACTGGGCAGCCATGTAGATCCAGGGAAAGCCTGGTAACTGCTCAACTGTTATGTAAGTAAGTGTATGCCCGTAAACAGATTGGGGGCAGGGGGTGTAATATCTTAATGCTGCCACTCATGGGCTGCATGCCCAATTCCCTGTTAAGTACCTCAGTTTCCCCACATGTAAAATGAGGCAGTTGGCCTTGATGATCTGTGTCCAAGATTCCTTCTGACTCTTCCCTATGTTCTAATGTCTGTCCATGTTCTGACATCTTGTGCTCCATGTTCTAAAGTCCCTCTCAGACCTAATAGTCTGTTTTAAGGGCCTACCTAGTTTCAATATTACATGTTCTAAGGGCAATGTGAGCTGTGGCATTCTGTTCTAGGATCCCTCCTTGCTCTACCATTCTATGGCAGGGTCTAAGTTCTGACATTCTGCACTCTCTGTTTGGAGGTCCCTCCCAGTTCTGAGGTTCCATATTTCTTGCCTATGTTTTGGATTTGACTTGAATACAGCTTTTTCAGGAAGGTGTCTATTGTGCAAGGCAAGGGGCCACTCAGGAGCTGTCACTTCCTACTTGTCAGATGGATGTAGGAGTAATTCCTGGGCTGTTTTTTTAAAAATTCAATTGTAGTTGTGACACCAAGACTAGAAGAGCTCTCTAGACCCAAACGGTTCTATTCAACCTACTACAATGAAAGCAGGTAAGAGGGTTGTCAGGGGGGCAGTATTGATGAGAGAAGATAGAGGTGGACCACCCACCCCTGCCCTCAGCCCCCCATCATTGATTCTTCTGATTTCCTCTGGACTCCTAGGTGAAGCTGGAAAAAAATCTGAAGCGGGTAATGAAAGTCTTGGGCTAGGTGGTTTCCGAGGTCCCTCCCAAGCCCTACAATTCTCAGTACTGTAGACTAGACTCATAGAATCTTATGGGATATCTAGTACAACCCCCTTATTTTATAGATAAGGAGTCTCATGGGTTTCACAGCTCTGACATTCTGGGTTCCAAGGGCCCTCCCAGCCCTGACCTTCCATGTAGTGTGATTCTAACTGGGATCTAAGTCTTGGTCAGGGAAGTCTGTGATTGTTGGTAGACTCAGTCTAACAGGGCAGAACCTCTTCCTACCTGTGATCAAATGAGGATGACTGGACTCAGACTTTCCTTAGGGGTCCGGTCAATATATCAGAGGGGGAGGAAGAAACTGGAGTTCCCAGTGCTTCTTCTTGGAACTCTTTTGGTAAAACCTTTTGGAAATGACCCTGGCCAACCAAAGCCTATCACCTCCTGCTTACCCCATAAGACCATGGCACCAGAAAAGGGGCAACTTCATCATGACCCAAATTTAGATAGTTATTTCCACTTGGATGTGGGAGGATGGATGTACCAGTCTCAGCCCTGATGCCCCCTTCCAGCACTATACTATAGCCCTGACACACCTTCAGGATGAATACTTGGTCCATGCAGCAAGCTGAGAATGGAAAGCTGACCATGCTGGGGAGGAGGGAGGGGAGGCAGATCTCACACAGGCTTTGTCCCCTGGTGAAAAGGGCCACCAAGAGCAGGAGGGCTCTCTATTGTGATGTTCCCTGGGGGCTGACCCTCCTTATCTCAGGTCTACTCCTATTTGGCCCATTTCACGGGCATCATTGGAGGCCAAGGCTTCACCTCGTCTGAAGGTGCTTGCATTTCCAAAGATTCGGAACAACCTCTGGGTCGTTGAGCCTTCCGAGGTATGTGTCTCCTCCCTACGTACTAGGTCTTTCTGGGGTCATTGCCACCTTCTTCCATTCCCAATCATCAGACCAAAATACTGTTCTCCTTGTTGGTTGGAGGGAGGATGCTAGAGGATATTAGAAGCTTCTGGGTTTGGTTTCGTTTTTTTGTAAGCTAGTACCCCTTGAGTTCTATTCCTTGAGTTCTATTGAATGATGGCAGAGTCTCATTTTTAAGTCAACAAATAAACATTATGTACTTGGCCCCTGATGGCTAGGGAGAGTAGGTACAAAATTTAAATGAATCATAGACCCTTCCCTCATGGAGCTCCCAGTTTACTAGGAGAATAAGACACAAATACAGAGAACTGATTATAATATAGAATGTTTCATAAGTTTGTTAGAGAAATACAACATGCTATGTGAGTCCTGAGGGGGAAGGTCATAACTGAGTGAAGAGTTCTCTAGGGGAGATACTCCTAAGAATAATGAAGGGCAGACAATCTTGCTTCCAGCAGGCATGGAGAGCAGAGATCTGTGTAGAGGGTGAAATGTTTGCCTTTCAGATACAGCCAAGGGGTTGGTATCCATATTCAAAATTTAGGGCAATGTCCCTACCTGAAGAGATGGTAAAGGAGGCAGGGAAATGCCTCTATACTTCCTAAATTATGAGAGAGAATAAAGTTTTCTTTCTTTTAAATATGTATATATGTATATTTGTGTATGTATGTATAGATTATGTATATACATATAAATATACATAAACACATATATTGAAAGAGAGGAGGGGGAGAGAGAGGGGAAGAAAGAGATAGAGAAGGAAAGAGAGAAATGAGAGAGGGAAAGAAGGGAGAAAGAGAAAAAGAGAAGAGAGGAAAGAATGAGAAGAGGAAAAAGAGAAAGAGAGAGAAGGGAGGAGAGAAACAGAGACAGAAAGAGAGAAGGGAGGAGAGAGACAGAGACAGAGAGACACACAGAAAGACAGAGAGACAGATAAAGAGACACAGAGATGGAGAGAGAGGGGGGGGGGGGAGAGAGAGAGAGAGAGAGAGAGAGAGAGAGAGAGAGAGAGCGCCAAAATTCTTAGGGCAGTTTTAACACCACATATGAGCAACTTTGCTCTGACAGCCAACAAGATGTTGTTGGGCCATGAAAATGAGAGGGAGAAAAGAAAAGAGGACCGCTTTACACTTATGTCCAAAAAGCAGATAAGAAACTCTTTCAGAAAAAGGGAGAACTGGACCCTCGAGGGAGGAAGCAGCTGCTTCACCTTCAAGCAGTGATGATGTGGGTTTGAAAGTGCTGTCGGGAAAGAGCTCTTCCAATTACACTCAGAGGAAGAAAAGAAGAGAGGTGTCTGTACAGAACTGAAGATGATTCACATCTTGATTTAAAAAAAATGAAGGAAGAGAATAGTCTATAGACAATTTATCAGTGAGCTAGGCTTCAGTTCTTGGTGAAATTTGAGAATGTAGCTCTAAAGTGTGTTTTCATTGAAGATATGGATGTCCCCATGGGCTATCAAAATGTGGCTTATGGGATGTAGCACCTGAATTCTGAACCACCCCTAAAGAAAGGAGGAGAGCCAGCATGGAAGGGCAGTCAAACTCCTAGGGTACCAACAGGCTGGGTGCTCTTTCATTTAGCCTCCAAGGAGGTACCAGACCAGACACATTTAACTGTCCTCTCTAAACATTGTTGGTCTGAAGGTACAGTAGTGCAAATCAAAAAGTTGTTTCCCTAACAGTTGTCCTTAAAGTGGGAGGGCTATAACAAGCTTATGCCTAGAGCTTAACCCTTCCCACCAAAAGGCTACTTAGATAAAAGACTGTCCCAAATAATGAATAGGAAGTAAAGCCTCTTCTCCAAGCAAATAGCAAACAGAAGCTGAAATTGTACAAATGGAAAGTATCAGAAAATATCTAAGAATGAATAAGCTGATTAGATGGAGTGAGATGAAATCACATCTTGACCAAGAGAGGTCCAGCACAGGGGAAATTCCCCAGGTCTTTAGGAAAGAAAGGTGGAAATGAAAGGCTCATTGAGGAAGCAGCTTCCCCTACATCCCTGAAACTTTCAAAGTCTGTTATGAATCTGGAGTTAGTGCCAAAGAGTCAGGGACCACATGGGTAGTTTCTCAAAGAAGAATGTCCTTTACAAAGTTTTCACAAGGACTCAGCCTCCATGCAGACTCTACTGAAACAGAATCTCCTTCTGTATATAGCAGCATGATGTGTGTGTATATGTATGTATGTATCTACGTGTGCGCACGTGTGTATGTGCATGTGTGTACACGCACATATGTATACACATATACATACATATGTGTGTATTACATATAATTATATGTGGTTTTATATGCGCATATGTGTGATTAGTGAACAGTTAGAAAAGGGGCAGAAAGGTGGTGCCATAGTGCACAGAGCACTGAGTCTGGAATCAGGAAGACTCATCTTCCTGAGTTCAAATTTGGCTTCAGGCATTACTAACCATGTGACCTTAGGCAAGACACTTAACCCTGTTTGCCTCAGTTTCCTCATCTGTAAAATGAGCTGGACAAGGAAATGGCAAACCACTCCAATATCTCTGCCAAGAATACCCCAAATGGGGTCATGAAGAGTTGTATATGACTGAACCACAATAAAAGAAAAGGAAACTGTCATGCACCCAAATCCAAGAAAATTCCATCAAGATTAGTTTAGACTTGTAGATCATGGGAATACTATCAATATATTTTACAAAAGTATTTTTAAAAGTCTCATGTCATATATACATATATACGCACACACGCACACACACACATGTAGGGGGAAAGATGGGGACATGTGGAGAGTACACTTAGAGACCTGCAGAATGACTCAACGTCGGGGCCCCCTGCTGCTGCTAATGGTTCAAAGGCTTCTCAGAAGGAGTCAGATGAATGCCTCAGGAGCCGCTTTTTGGTCCTCTGTTAACATTTTCATCACTGATTGAATGAAAGCATGGACACCATGCTTATCAAATTTGCAGATAACATCAAGCCAATCTCCAAGATCATAAACAGAGATCTAGAGCACCTAGGTGGTGCTACAGTGGACAGAGTGCTGGGTTTGGATTCAGGAAGACCTGAGTTCAAATTTGGCTTTAGGCATTTACTGACTGTATGACTCTGGGCAAGTCACTTAACCTTGGTTTGCTTCAATTTACTCAGCTGTAAATTGGGGATAATACCAGCACCTACTTCCCAGTTGTTATGAGGAACAAATGAAGCAATAACTCTAAAATGCTTAGTGCAGTGCCTGACATACACTAAGTGCTATATAAACGTTAGCTATTATTAGAGTTGAAAGGAACTTTAGAGATCATCCAACCCAACTTTCCTCAGGCAGCAGAATTCAGGATATAAATAGCTCTGGATAAGAAAAAATATATTGCATTGAATCCAATAACGTGAAATTTAAGACACAAATATAAAGTCATACACTCGAATTAAAGAACAATGAACTTCATGTGATCACATAGGGAAGGGGGAAGCATGGGTAGACAGGAATTATTGAGAGAAAGGACTAGGGTAGGGTTTTTTTAGGGGGGAAGGAATACAGGGTACTGTATTAGTACATACAGTGACTAGAACATTTTATTAAATGCTTGTTGACTTAACTTACCTTTCCTGACAAAAGACCCAGGGCGCAAAAGCATAATTCAACACTATAATATGGCAGCCAAGAAAGCTAATCTCCAAAAACCAGAAGGTCACTGTCTTCCTTTACTCGGCCCCTAGTCATAACATCTGATATAGTCTGTCCCATTCTGGCCCAACATTTTAGCTAGAACACTGACAAGCTGGATAGCTTCCAATGTGGTCATGCAGGATCTCTAGATCATGTTCCATGATGAAAGAACTGAGAAAGGTTAGCCTGGAAAACAGAAGACTTAGGAGCTGCATATTAGCTCTCTTCAAGTATTTGAAGGGCTATCACATGGAAAATATTCCTCCTTTTGATTTTGGGCTTTTTTTTTAAGACTTACTCTGCTTGGGGGGTGGAGCCAAGATGGCGGAGTAGAAAGACGCACATATGCTACCTCCTAACCCACTGCCCATAAAATACCTGTAACAAAAAGAACCACGGACGAATTCTGGAGCAGCAGAAGCCATAGAAGGGAGCGGACGAGATTTCTGCTCCAGAGAGCCTGAAAACCTCTCGCAAAAGGTCCCTCGCACCCTGGACCCGGAGCAGAGCCCAACCCTGCCTCAGTGGCGCAGCGCTGAAAGGAGCAGATCCAACCAGGCTTCAGGGACAGAATCTCCAGCAGCCATGCGGGTCCCTCCACCCAGAGGTGACAAGGGTCGGTGAGAGGGTCTCTTTGGAGGGTCGAGAGGGGAGTGGGGTGCCCCCGTAACTCAGGCTCCCTCGGGAGGCAGCAGCGGAGGCGGGAGCAGACCAGGGCTCCCCAAGCAGGCAGGAGCCCGGATCCATTGTTGAAGGTCTCTGCATAAACTCCCTGAGGGAACGGAGCCCGTGAGGCAGCCCTGCCCTGACTTGAGCACCTGAACTTAATCTCACACTGAACAGCAGCCCTGCCTCTGCCCAAAGCCCTGAGGCTGGGGAGCAGCATTTGAATCTCAGACCCCAAGTGCTGGCTGGGCAGATCTGGAGGTGAGGTGGGGGTGGAGAGGACACTCAGAAGTCAAGTCACTGGCTGGGAAAATGCCCAGAAAAGGGAAAAAAAATAAGACTATAGAAGGTTACTTTCTTGGTGAACAGGCATTTCCTCCCTTCCTTTCTGATGAGGAAGAACAATGCTTACCATCAGGGAAAAACGCAGAAGTCAAGGCTTCAGTATCCCAGCCCACTCAATGGGCTCAGGCCATGGAAGAGCTCAAAAAGGATTTTGAAAATCAAGTTAGAAAGGTGAAGGAAAAACTGGGAAGAGAAATGAGTGACATGCAAGCAAAGCATGAAAAACAAGTAAACACCCTGCTAAAGGAGACCCAAAAAAATGCTGAAGAAAATAACACTTTGAAAAATAGGCTAACTCAATTGGCAAAAGAGATTCAAAAAGCCAATGAGGAGAAGAATGCTTTCAAAAGCAGAATTAGCCAAATGGAAAAGGAGATTCAAAAGCTCACTGAAGACTTATTCTGCTTGGTCCTAGATCCAGGAACAATGGGAGGCATTTTGGAAAGCGATGGATTTAAGATGGGAGGAGGTCAAGAAAAAAAATGTCCCAATGGTTAGAGCTATCCAAAAGTAACAGGTGGGGGCCTGGAGTTTAAGTGACTCATTTAAGGTAGCACAGGGAGGGCATGGTAAAACCAGGATAAGTTTATCCCCGGGATCCTCAAGTTCAGATGAGCCACTAAGAAATTGTTGAATCTACCTCTGGACCTGTAGACATGCCCCCTCCTTAAACAATTCTAGTTAGGTAAGACCTAATTCTAAATGGGAACACTCTCCCTCTTACCTCCTGGCTTCCGGGGTTTCCTTCAAATCTTAGCTAAAGACCCACCTTCTTAATTTTAGTGAGATTACCCCCAATTTATCCTGTAACTACCTTGTCTGTACATAGTACTTCATATGTTGTCTCCTCTGTTAGGATGAGAGCTCCTTGGGGGAAGGGTACTGGCTTTTGCTTTCCTTTGTATCCCAAATGCTTTAACACAGTGCTCAGCATACAGCAGGTGCATAATGTTTATTGCCTGACTGATATGGATGGTTCTAGACCTGTATGTTGGAGTGAGGGGAGGATAGGGGGAGGGAGAGATGGTAACATACTGGCCCCTTCCCCCCATCACATACCTGCTTTCCTCCTCCTTATCTCGCTTCCCTAGTTCCAGGTGTCTAAGACAGCACAGCTAGCCCAAGTCAGACCTCGGACCCTTGAGCTGGCAGCCCCCAAAGGCAAAACCCTGTTATCTACTGAATTGTTAACTGAGAAAAAGACTAAGCAGCGTCCTCCAGACTTTGACCGGATCTACAGTTTGGCTAGTAGGTAGTCTGCATTGGGAATGTTTCCAGTTACTAGTAGCCCTGTTTCACTTCCCCCTCTAATTCTAGAGGTGAGAAGAAACTGAGATGTGAAGGGAAACATGGGGAAAGCTTTGGCACACCCACCGTCCACCAGCCTTCCTAGTAGGAACTGCTAACAGGGTACCAAATATTCCTGAGGAAAGCCTCCCTGACTCCCTCATGCCAACCCTCACCATTGACCTGCTTAATGCCCAAAACTCCACAATCAGGAATTCTTTCCATCATAATAGCATTTTGTTGTTATTCAGTCATTTTCAGTCACATCTGATGCTTTGTGACCCCATTTGTGACTTTCTTGGCAAAGATACTGCAGTGGTTTACTATTTCCTTTTCCAGCTCATTTCTAGATGAGGAAATTGAGACAAACAGGGTTAAAGTGATTTGCCCAGGGTCACACAGCTAGTGTGAAGACCCTCAGGTCTTCCTGAATCCACAACCAGTATTCTATCCACTGTGCCACCTAGCTGCCCCTAATAATATATGATGCATTATTACATAATATTTCATAAATATATAGAAATGGAAGTTATTATTATCATTGCTATTTTTCTGATAAGTAAGTCCAGAAAGTCTTATTCTAAAGCCTTATCATGTCATACAGGTGACTTGGATTCTCAAGCTGTATGCCAGCCAAGCAGAAGCTTTGACAGGTTCCTACCATTGTGGAAAGGGTCTGTTTTTCATCCTGCCTTCTTATATGATTTTGGTTTTCAATTAATAAACACTTCATTTTCTCTCCCAGTCACCTTCCCCAATTTAAAAAGGGGAAAAAAGGAACAGATATACACAGTTAAGTAAAACAAATTCCCACATTGTTCATGTCCAAAAGCATATGTCTCATTCTTCACCTTGAGGTCATCATTCCTCTATCAAGATGAAGGTAGCACATTTCATCATAAGTTCTCTGGAATTGTGATTAACAATTGCTGTAATCAGAGTTCTTAGTCTTTCAAAGATGTTTGTCTTTAGAATATTGTGGCGACTGTACAGATTGTTCTCCTGGATCTGCTCACTTCACTCTGCATCAGTTCATACAAGTCTTCCCAGGTTTCTCTGAACCTATCCCATTCGTCATCTCTTATGACACAATATTGTTCCATGATATCACATATCATAATTTAATCAGCCATTCTCTCAGTTGATGGGCATCCCCTTAACAGTCAAAAATGTTTTAACTATGGTTCCCACAATAGACTATGCCTGCTTTTCAATGACCAGTCTGTTTTTGTATGAAACAGACCATTACAATTAGTCTGGCCATTTGCTGATGAATTCTTTGGCTATAGTAACCCATGGAATGAAGAAAAATACAAAACTGCTTCCAGTCTGATGTATCCTCCTTCCACTTCTGGAGTAGTGAGAAAAGAAGGCATCGGATCCTAAGAATCACACAATTTTTGGACTTTCTATAAACATTAACATTTGTCAAGATTCTAAATCTAATTCTAAGAGTTCTTTATTCAGTGATAGAATAATATACTATGGAGGGACTGAATCATATCAGTGTTGACATTCTTGCTATAAGTGAAAACAGAAGACAGAAGAAAGTTGCCACCAAATTCTCTTTGAAGAGATGAGCAATGAGGACACTAGAAGAAGTTAGAAAATGGCCTCAGCCAACAAACATTTGATCGACTTACCAAGTTGAGAGCTACGGACATCAAAGATACACAGGTTTAAAATGTAAGTTCAGAAGCAGTATAAAAGTTTATAGGAAACATGGCAAGAGGCTAATCCAGATCATTCTGAGAGCATTTAAGGATAAAATTGGAAGAAGGACAACAAACAGACCCCCCCAAATATGGGAAAGATTGGTAAAAAAATTTTAGGACAAATTCTTTTCTCCTTAAAGGACAGTGGTGCCACAATACTGGGGACTCTTACTTCACAGAACCTCAACAGAGGTTGGAGCAAAGGAGGAGAGAAGGTGGGGTGTGGGAGAGAATCCTGTCAATTGTTTCTGAGGTATAGAATTAGGAACCAGGGATCTTAGCGCAAAGGCTCGAAGGAAGCCAGGGAAATGAGGAGGAAGAGATGAGGAGGGACAGCATTTCAAGTATGAGGAACAACCAGTGAAAATGCCTGGAGTCTGGAGATGGAGTGTCCTGTGAGGGGAATAATAAGGAAATCAGTGCATGGTGGAAGGTGGAAGGGGATTCTGGGGGTTGGGGGGGAGGAAGCAGTTTGAATAAGGTATAAGAAGATTGTAAATTAGGAGGGGGCCAGTTTGTGAAGGGCATTAAGAGTCAAAACAGAATGGTCTGGAATCAGGAAGACCTGAGTTCAAATCCTGCCTCAGAAGTTACTTAACCTCTATTTGCCTCAGTTTCATCATCTATAAAATGGGATAATCATAGTACATTCCTCCCAGGGTTTTTGTGAGGACCAAAGACAATAATAATTGTAAAAGCCTTAGCACAGGGCCTGACACAGAGTAAGTGCTATATAATTGATAGCTATGAGGACTGAGAAAAGGCCATTGGATCTGGCAATTAAGGGATCATGGGTAACTTTGAAAAGAGCAGTTTCAGCGGGGATGGAAAGATCAAGGGAGGATTTTTTGAGGAGGGGGAAGCTATGGACATTTTTGTAGGCAGTAGGGAAGCAGCTGTCAGGGAGAAATTGAAGATAAAAGAAAGAGTGGAGATGATAGAGAGGGCAATCTCTTGGAGGAGACAGCATGAAATAGGATCACTTGTGCATTTGAAGGGGTTAGCCTTACCAAGGAAAAGGATTATCTCTTGGTATGAGACAGGCATCAAGGCTGAGATGGTGGCAGAAAGCTCTGGGTGGTGAGATAAGAAGGAGAGAAGAGGGAGCTATTAGCAAATAACCTCAATTTTTTTTTCAGTAAAATATGAAGCAAAATGCTCACCTGAGAGAATCAGGAAAGGGGAACCATGGGAGATTTCATGAAAGATGAAAAGGTTGGGAAGAATCACTGTAGAAAGTGAGATAGCAAGTTAATTAGGGAAATGTGGAAAGATTGCCCAGGAGCAGTGAAAGCCCAGTTGAGGTTATGTACAAGAAATTTGTAGTGGACCCAGTTAGAACAATTTCAAGATTTTTTCCATGTCTATTTAGTACCATGTATGTAGGAGTGAAAGCAGTACATGGTGAAAGCCGTCCAAGGCTGAAGCTTGGCAGGTCATGATGGATAATATGATATGAGGGTCAAAGACTCAAGAGAAGAAGACAGTGTAGAGTTTATTTGGTTCACAAAGAAGTCAAGATGGGGAAAAGAGGAAAGAGTGGCTAGTGCAGGGTTGATAGTTTGGGAGAGAACTAAGATGCTAGAAGGAATTGGAGGTCCTGATATGAACATAAAGCAAAGTTTGGTAAGAAAAAGGAGATGAAGAAGTAGAAAACCAACAGACTGTGACCTGATTAGAGAACTTTTACCACCAGAGAGGTGATGTTGTGAATGAAGATAAGGGGCTGTATGTGATTATCCTTCGTTTTTGAAGAGGACCATGACATCAGGGAAAGGATCACAAAACTTGCAGTTGACTTTGATTTGAGTGAGGGAGGGCTGTGCAAGGTCAGCAACCTCACTTTCTTCTCCAGACCTATCTGGGTCCAGTGGCCAGTTATTCATCGGAATGACTGGAGATGGCCCAGGATGCAATGGAAGACCCTGGCCCTTTTAGGCTAAGGCATTTTCATATACTCACTTAAAGTGAGGTAATTCCCATTCAGTGAATAGGTCTCTTTAAGAAGTGAGTCAAGGAATGGCCCCTTTAATTAGAAAAAAAGAAGAAGAAAATCAAGCTGGGAGGGGGAAGACTGTTCCAAAGGTTTCTTTTCCAGTAGGGTTACTGTTCCAGTAGGGTTGACCCTAAACCCAGAGAGCCCAAAATACAGCCATTAAGTGGAGCTTGGGCAAGGACTCATTGTCCAATCTAAGAGCTTCAGAGCAAATTGGGTTTCAGCTTCAGGGTAAACTGGGTTTAAGGTTCCTTCCTTCCTTCCTCCTTCCCCTCCCTCCCTCCCTCCCTTCTTCCCTCTCTCCCTTCTTCCTTCCTTCCTTCTTTCTTTCACAAAACCTTATGAGACAAAAAGACATTTTGTGAAGGTAGAAACAAGACAAGACTTGGAATGATATTGGATATGTGGGGTGAGTAAGAGTGCAGGCAAGGTTTTGAGTCAGAGTAACTGGAAGGATGATGGTGTCCTCTACCATTGTAGGAAATATGAAAAGAGGTCAGGGTTTGGGAGGAGAGCGAAGAGGAAATTCATGACAGATGGTCTCTATTTTCTTGTTAAAATAGGACTCATGGTCCTCTGCTGAAAGGGAGGGGACAGGGATTGTTATGAATGGTTTGAGGAGAGAAGAGAATATTTAGAACAGTCTCATAGGGAAAAAAACAGGATTAGTTAGGGAAGAGTAGGATGCCGAGCAGCAAGGAAAGCCCAATGAATATTAGAAAACAAACTTGTAGTAGATCCAGTCATGCAGTTGTGTGCCTTCACACACCTGTCAAGGGTACAGTCATTGCCCTCCCCCCCCATACCCAGATTCAAAACCTCAGTGTCATTCTTGATATCTCACTCCCACTCATATATCCACAAAGCCAATCAGTTACCAAATTTTGTTGTTTCTGCCTCTCCTCCACGAAGTTTCTCTCATATGCATCCCTTTTTGTAGTGCCAATGTGAGTGCCTACAGCGTCCATGAATATCCTGGTGCAGTTCTGAACTGTGAAATACAACAGATTCCAGATGGAAGACAGAACCAAAACATTCATTCAGATACCAGAAAGCCAAATCCACCATAGTAACAAAACATAGTAACAAAAATCTATACATAATAACAATACAGAGAATACTATCCCCAAGCCATTCCCCTGCTAGGCTTCCCACAAACCTGCTCCATTAAACAAATCATAAACAAGCTCTTTCATTCACACTAGCTAGCTGCCTTCTTGCCTGCATTCTTCCTAGCTTTGACAGTTCTGATCAATTTCCTCTCAGTTCTGCTCTAGCTCTACCCCTTCCTATTCCATGTGACTTAGACTCATGTGACTCATGTAACAATGGGAAAGATCTTCTCATTTAAATTACCATTACACTCCTCTTCACTCATATGTTCAGGCCCTTACCACATACAGCCTGTACTGTGACAGTCATCTCCCAATTGGTCTCCCTGCCTCAAGTCCATCTCCTTTTGAATCTACCCTTCACACAGCTGCCCAAGTGATTTTGCTAAAGTTCAAGTCTGGGACAAGGTGGTGCAATAGATAAAGCAATGGGTTTATAATCAGGAAGACTCAACTTCGTGAGTTCAAATCCATCCTCATATACTTGCTAACTGTATTTCTGGGCAAGTCACTTTTTTGCCTTTAAAAAAATAAACAAGTCTGACCATGTCACTAGTAATTCAATAAACCAGTGGCTCCCTATTAACTGTATGATCAAATACAAACTCTTCTTATTAGGCTCTAACCTACTTTCCTAATTTCATTACACTTTATTGTTTATTAAGTACTCTGTAGTCCAGCCACATTTGCCTTCTTCCTGTTCCTTACACCTCACAACTCTCCTTCTCTTGCCTCCAAGTCTTTGCACTGGCTCTCTCTTATTCGTGGAATACTCTCCTTCTTCACCTCTATTTCTTTTGATCTCACATCAAGCAATCTGGGTTGCAGATGTTGCTCTACTATTTGTTACCTTTATGACCTTAGAAAACCTAGACATTAGAGTTGGAAAGGACTTGGGAGGTCATCCGGTTCAACCTCTCCATTTTACAGATAAGGAAACTGAAACCTTGGTCAATCCCCAATCCCTTCCCTTCATCAATTTCTCCATCTGAAAAATGGAGGGGTTGCACCAGTCAAGCAAAAACAATTGTTATTTACATTCATTCTGAGCCAATCAGGGACCAAACTGTGATCAAGTAGGGCTTGATTTGGGAGTGACTTGGGGTAAAGTCTTGTTAAAAAGTTTCAGAGATTAAAATTTATATTCCCTTTGGGCAGAGCACAGTCAGATAAGGGTGTAATAGAGAATGTGGATAGGGATATGGAGAGAGAAGAAAGAAAAAAAAGAGAGAAAAAGAAAGGAAAGAAAGAGAGAGAGAAAGAAAGAGAAAAAGAAAGAAAGAAAAAGAAAGAAAGGAAGGAAGGAAGGAAGGAAGGAAGGAAGGAAGGAAGGAAGGAAGGAAGGAAGGAAGGAAACCATTTTACCCACCTGGAAGTTTGGTCCCTAGTGGGCAATTCCTTTTCTATTCACAGAGTAGAGACCCTGAGGATCTTCCCTTTCTAGATCTAAATTTTTTTAAAGAGACCTTTCTTTGACTCATTTCTCCTTAAGCCTTAATCACTGAATGGGCTCTGTCTCAGATAAAATGAGAACTGTTGAAGACCTTAGCTTGAAAAGGCCAAGGTCCCTAACTGTATCTTGGGCCATCTCCAGTTATCCTGATCCATATCTGGCCACTAGACTCAGATGGCTCCAGAGGAGAAAGTGAGGGCTGGTGACTTTGCACAGCCTTTCCTCACAAATCCAATTCACTTGCATGTTATGGCATTGTTGAGGTTGAGGGGTGCTCAGGACCCTAAAATACCAAAGTGCCGAGTCCTGCTGGTGACAACTGTACTTGTCACACAAAAAGTTATCAAGGAAAATTTATGAAAAATGGAGTTCAGAGGAGAGAAGACCTTCTACATTCATCCCTTGGAAAGAGCGGGTGGTCTCCAACATGGCTGCCAGAGACTACAATACTACAACTTCAGAATAATGAAAGCTTCATATAGTATTCTGAACTTTGGATCTCCCAGGCCACCATTCCCTGACCATGTGAGTTCATGTTCTCCTCTCTGATAGGCTTTCCTTCACACAACTTATCAAGCCTGCACAGTAGTTTGTGACCTTTTACCTGACCATCCTATGTCATGGCTCAGTGGAAGCAGAGCTTCCTTGTTTCTCACACACTCCCCCTTTTTCTCTTTATTAAAATTTTTGTTTCCACATCTAAATCCAATCAATGCCTCCTCACTTGCTTTCCCCTATGAATTCTTCTCTTCATCTATGTCCCCTTTATCTGAATATGGGGAGGAAGCAAAGTTGACCAATGCATTGACAAATTACAAGGAGACAGTCCCCTTTCATAAGTATAGATACAGAGACTCAGAAGAAAAAGGTAAATCAATGAGTTGTCCATTCAGAAGTTCCATCTCATATAGTAGTCTGGGGAGGAACATAACCTGTTGCAGTTTTCTGGTCTGGATGCTCGTTCAAGACCGCTTCAGCACAGCATTTCTGCATCTTCTTCCCTTTATCTTCTTGCAGAAATCCAGATATCCACTCTTCTACAAAATTTATCTTCCCAAACTTTATACTTTTATCGCTCTTACAAAATCAAAATTGGAACTTTGGCCAATTGTCATGCTTAAGAAATTCACATTAGAATCCAGTTTTTGCATTTTACATTAATTAGCTATTCATTTCCCTCATCAGGAGGATGAGATTTCATTAAGGAATTAATAACAGACTCTAGTACATACATAAATACAATAAGTAATCATTTTTAACACAGTACATATCACATTGTAAAACAATTCCAACTTCTGGTCACAGGTTGCTTCTTTTAAAGCATTTACAATAGAGACCACAAACCATTTTTCTTTTAACATTAACCAACTGGGACAAAAATACTATTAACCACGTATGCTAACCTCACAAGCCCTTGACCTGATTGCCTTCATACTATTACTAAGAATTATAGGGCCCTAACTTGTTGTTGATCTAAAATCCTAAGCCTAATAGCTTAATTTTGGACTTAACCTCAGATGTTTCCCTACCAGCAGTCTATTATTTAATGGATCTGATATTATGCTTACAAAACTTTTGACTATAGAAAATTGCCACTAAGAGTACAGACATTTCAGGGAAACAATATCTCCCTAACTTCATGTTAACTTCAGACAGGAATAGATTATCAACTGGAATTCAGCCAAGCTTAAAGTCTGCCAGGTGTCAGTGGCGAAATTGAGTCAGGAGAATCCTTTCTCAGCTCAGGCTGAACAACCATTCTCCCAACCTTTCCATGAGATCACCCCCTTTGCTGTTCATACCAGCATCTCACAGGTTCCCCAGCATCATGGGTCAGTGGCTCAGACAGTCTCTCTTGCTATCCATGCCTGGAGTTAGACTCAGAAGAACAGTCAGTTAATAGTCCCATAAAATCTTAAACTAGCAAACTCCAGTAATCCCTTCCAGATATGACTATGATTTCACATTGGTTAAGGAACATCTTTGAAGCAAGTCTTAAGTAGCTTGCATGCCTTTCTACACATGCTCTAGTTCCTGATTAAATAACAATCATCATAAGTTATTGCTCTAATACAATAATTAATATATTATTATTAATACAATTATTATATATATTAATACAATAAGTAATATATTATTACTAATATGATATATTAATAATTACATCTGCTCCCAAGCTTCTCTGTCCATCAATGCAAAATATTACCAGAAGTTACCTGCTTCTAAGAAACTTAGACTGAAATTCTTTTCCCCAAACTGAAAATGTCTCTGATTTAGTCTCAGTAATTAATTCAGCCAATTGTATTTACCCAGTTGGTGTTTGTAACATGTAAAGACCTTATTCCAAGTTGGGACCTTTGTCTCTTATCCCAAAAGAGTTTTAGTCTCATTTGCCTAACAGGGCCCTGGAAAACCTCACTTTGAAAGCTCCTTGGATTTCCCCACTTGAACTGACTCTCTTGAGGTCCATAAGTTTTCCCCTATTACCATGCCCAAATCTCTGTTCTATTTCCCACTCTTGATTCTATCAATTCAAATCTCCAGTCTACTGGCCACTCCCATCAAGACCATCCCTGGAACCCCTAGACCACCTGGGACCACCCCCAGACTCCTTCCTCAGTCCGTCTGTAGATAAGATACATCTTGTTTTAGCATTACAAATGATCAGATTCCCTAAAAGTCCACCCAATGTTGAGAAACCTCAACAAACTTTGACCTTCTTTGGTTGAAAGAAGGCTTGGGTTGAATTCGTTTGAGCAAGACCCAGCGTGTCACTATTTTTGGGTCCCAAACATTACAGTTAATTTTAAATCCCAGTCTTGCTCTATGGAACAATGATTCAACATCACATTTATGCTTTGATTTCCTTTGATTTATCTAATTGTTCCCATCACATTCGGAAAGAATGTCCTATTTCAGGGATTTTATCTTTCATAAGATTGGACTATGTGCTCATTTATCCAATTAACTGAAAACAGCAAGATTCCACTACTTGTATTGTGCTTACATCTTAAACTATCTCCTTTGATTACGGAAACATGCCATGAAGATGAAAAGCAAGGACCTAATTAGATATCATCTCCACCTTATAACCAGATTCAGAAATACTCAAGGGGGTAAACATTCCTTTTCAGAGGAACACAATGAGGAAACTGAGCCAGAAGGATCTCATCCCAGGCTGAGGACACAATTGTCCCCTGAGGCAAGCTCCTGCCTGTAACAGTCACATTCCTCTCTGAACAGTAGAATGCAATTAGTAGTGATCCCTGAGGCTTTGCATTAGATGACAGCTTTCACTAGTCAAAAATATTGCCAGGACTTTCATCTTAGATCCTAAACTTGTCCTAAAAGTCAATCACTAGAGATCATTTCTACACATTTCCAAATTCTCACCAAAGCAAGTTCTTTCTTTGGGAACTCTATGGCTCAAACAAGCTCCTTAAAGCTACTGGGGCTATACTTTTTGACTAACCTGAGGACTGCTCCTTTTCACACATATACACAGTGTACCAGCTTTCTGTTTTATCATTAAAACTATAACCAGCAAACTTATAATTTTCCTAAGTGATAATTAAATTGTTTTAGTTGTAAACACAAACAATAAACTTCAGATGACATCAATTGTATTTTCATATCATATAAAAATTATTGACAGAAGGATGGGCTCTCTTACCAAGTGCAGACAGCGATTGACTGGCTTCTTTATCTTGACTCATCCCCCTTCACCCTCTTCCCAGGGCCGTGATTATGTGCTAAACCTGGATACTTCCAAGCTGTAACTGCTGCTCCTTCCCCCTCCTTTCTTTTTCCATTTGTCCTTCCAGTTGGAGAAGGTGAATTTGCACATGGGGGGGAAAGGGTGAAACTCTCTTTTCTTAATCTGATCTGGGATGAGAGGTTGTAGTCATTATGAGATATCCTCTTCACTCAAAGGAAGGGAGTGACCAGGGTTGTAAGGAGGTGTTCCAAAACTCCTTAATGAGTTTCCAAATTTCTTAGTGATCAATGGTAAAAACCTCCAAAATCTGCTAACATTCTAACTTTTCACTTTTATGTTCACCTCTTCAAAGTTTAGAGAGGGGCACTGAATCTTTCCAACCAACATTCACCAAATTAATGCCCTTTCTTAGACTACCTGAAGCACAAATCAATGACTCTGTTTCTTTGAAAGCACTATTTAAGACTGATCCAAGGACAAAACAAACCTAGGAGTGAAACTTGGAAAACTCACATTAGATTTGGATATAATTTATTATCAGTATCAAGTTATCGAAACAAATTAGTTAGCAAATGAAAATTTAGTAGGTCTTTAGAATCACACAAAAAAGATTCTGCAAAATATTTCTTTGTAAAAAATATTTCCCTTTCCAAAAAAGCTCACAATTCATCCCAATACTAAAAGGGATAACGACTAAACTTTCATTGAGTAAATTAGCTGGAGACCTTAAACATTGGGATATATGGAAACCAAGTTGGTGCAAAATGTCTTTTAAGTATCACAAATCCCCAAAGTGCCATAATACCAAAATTCTTAATAATCACAAATTCCTAAGTATCAAAAGGTGTTTAGCTAAGAGCAGAAGTTCAGTTTTTTTTCCTAAAGCAAGAACATACCCAATTGAACTAGCCTTATCACTAGAAGTTCACCAGGACTTTAAAATTTTACTCAGTAGGAATTCTACTACACAGAAGACTATACAGGCTTGATAAGAATTTTTGACTAGATGGTTCCAAAATTCTTGGTTTAGTTAACAGTCTCATAATCTGATAGCACAATTTTAAATCTAACAACATCTGGATTATAAGAGAAATTGTTTTTCTAACAACATAGGTAATACAAAATTACACAATATAAGAAAATTCAGAAATATAACCATACCACAAGCATATATTTAAAACTTGAAACAGAACCAATTAATTACCAATCAAGTGACTATACCTTAGCTGAATGAGCAAATCAAAATTGGATTCATAATCACTAGTGCTAACATTTTAATTTCTAAGGCCCAATAATCTTAGCACTTTAAAAGGAAAGATTATTATCCATAAATTCAAGTCTTTTGCTAACCTAGGGGCAACTCTCAGGGAAGTCCTGCTAAGTCCAGCTGCAAGGATCTGGTGGCCAGAAGCCAGGAGAGAAAGGCGATCCTGCAGGCATGGGCTTGGGGACATGAAGCATTGGGGTGCAGAGGCAAGGGAGCACCCACAGTTTTTCCAACTCCCTAGTGATGCGAGAATTGAGACGACAGGACTTACTCCAGACAGGACTTTGGAAGGTGTTCCTAGGTTCATGGCCTCCAATTGCTGGATCCAGAAGCTGGGAGTGACAGGACAAGTGTAAGACAGCCTTATAACTGTCTGCTGTAATGGGATCTGAGAGGTCAGGTCCAAAAGGCACCTCCAAGCCTTCCCAAGTGCTAGAAGAATGACCCCCAATTGCAGGGAGAGAAAGGGTTAGAGAGAGAGAGAGAGAAGGCTTGCATCTAAGCAGTTTTTCCAAGTTCAGAGGCCCAGGGTGGGTATGGTGCCCCTCCTTTCCTTCTACAATAGGAAGGAATTAACATTTGCTCTGAGCAGCTCTGAGTTCAGATTAGATCTTAAGAAGTCCTTCAGTAATAATGACTGGACTTTGAAGGTGAAAGAGGAGACTGCCATGATGTTGCCTTGAATATATCACAGAGCTTGCTGGAGTCATAAAACTCCTGGTCTCCTTTATCTTGTCCTTTATTTTCCAACCCCCATAAAACCTTTATATAACACATTAGCTTACAAATATAAATTTTGGTAGGCCTTCCAAAAATCATACAAAAGATTTTATAAAACATTTCTTCATACAACAAATGTTTTCCTCTCTTAAGAGCAGTTTACAACTTATCACAACCCTCTTGAACCTAATTGACAAAAATTACAAGAAAAGATCTAAAACCAAGGCCTTTGCACATTTACAAAATTTCCTTTCACAAACATACTTTTGTAAGTGCTTGATTTATAGCAAAAGCAATTTTAGTTAAAACCTCCTTCTTAATAGCGGAAATAAACTTTTTGATATACTTAATATATCCTTAGATAGAACAGGCTTGAAAATCACACCCATATAAAAAGAATATGTATTTTTTCAAGGATTCTCATTTTCTCAATAAGAATTCTACAACAAAGAAACTCTTGCACAGAATTCATTACAGCTTTTTGACCAATTATCATTAATTTAAGAAAGCAATTCCTAATATGACAACATATAGATTTACTTAAAAATTTAAACTATTTAAGTTTACTTAAAACTTAAAACAAGCCATTACCTATTCAGGTGAATGCATTTCCACATCACCTTGTACAGTAATTCATCTCCTTACCACCAAGTGGGCACACTCTATAACTTGAAAATCATTTAATATAACTTTTTGATTACAGAAATTTGCTATAAAAGAAAAAGAGAGACAATGTAAATTCTACTCCCATAAAATCTTTAATAGCAAATAAATATTGACTTGGTATCCTTTCAGATAGAGTCATATCAAATATGATTGAGCTATTAACTATTAAATCAAGTTAACCATAAGACAAAATAGTTCGTAAGTTATTACTTTTTAATTCTCTGTACTAGATCCCATTCCAGCAAAGCAAAGAACTTAGATCTACCATTATATAGCAAGCATCAGCATTATCATTGCTTATTTATAACCCAATATAAGTTTCGAATTATCAAATTTCTATCATATCCTTTTAAAACCCCAATCTATATATAACAAAATCCAAATTTGAACATTGTGTAACCATCACAGATTAATGTTGTTTCCCACATATGGCCATCCTTGTGTCAAGCACTTAAATGCCAAATAACAATATCTTTTTCTGATTAATTCTGATAGGGAGAGCATTCTCAGATGCTTCTCTGTATTCCTTCAGGACAGATTTTAACTTGAATCATATCAAATCTGGATTTATAATCTCTAATGATAAACATGTTAGCCTTTGTTTTTTCTTAAGTCAAATGCTCTTGCTACTTAAAAGGAACATGTGGCAATTCTCAGCTCTGAATAGCCTTTTCCCTTTTAACTCTACTTCCTTAAAGAGCTGAAATTGCATTTTCCATCTCTCCTTTCCTCTCCAAGGCCCACCAGACAAGCTCTTCCAGTCTCATTCCAGCTTTTAAATCAGATGGGGTGGGAGGTAACCTCCCCCTTGTGCACATGATCTGAGCACATGGGTACTCTGCTATCCTATTCATATCCTGCCTATACACCAGGAAAAGTATATCAAGTTCTACAAAGAGTTTTGAAATTACACTTGTTCTCCTCAAGTTAGCTTAAAATATGCCAATATTCTAAGAGGAGGCTTTCGAGCCAGGCAGAGACCTCAGGGGGCTGACACAACATTGCTAGTCTCCCCAGGCAGAAGCCTTCATAGTTCCAAAAGTTTAAGTAATTGATTGCCTAACTGCTCACCCTCCTTGTCTTTATCCTTCAGAATCTGGAGATAGTCAATGTATCCCAAAGAAATCACTGAAATTCCAAAGTGAACTTGTAATTTCAAACCCACTGTCCCGTATCAGATATTTTAACTCAATTCAAACCTAAAGAACAGATTTTAGCTTTGAGATCTCATCACATCAAAACTCCACTTTTCACTGCAGATCGTCTGAGGCTCCTTTCCTCTTTGTAACTTGTCAATACAAAAGAGACTCTCATAGGTGAGGTAGGGAATGATCTGCCTCACCCCTCTCTGAGAGATAAAGATTTTCAAGATTTAAAAACTTGGTCTTAGTTTTTGAATGCAGAAAGAAAGATTTCTTTCTCTTCTCTCTCTCTTTTCTGCCCCACTCACTTTTCTAAAACTCCTGGGAGGGGGGGTGGCGGTGAGAGAAGGGGAAGATAATGGGGAAGCCTTGCTGGCTGACTGCATTTATGATCTTACACCACAAACATGAAATACTTTACAAACACACAGACAAGACATTTGACAAAGCATGTGCACATCAATTTGAATTTGAATTTCAGACCTGGTCCTAGACAATTTTAAGGATTAAACTTCTCCTTAATAAGCTCACTTTGTCCAGTTTCTGGGACAAACAAGAACCTAGAGTTCTTGTGTCTATCCCAACACCAGATGGCTTAGAAAAATGCCAGTCTCTGTTGATGCTAAGTCCCTTGTCCCCATCAACCACCATAGTCCTTTTGACCTGGGAGTGCATCCTCTCAATATCTCCAGGTGTTTTCTGCTCGAATTCCCAGGATTCTGTCCAAGTTCTCTCATTAGCTTTAGGCCAACCAGGAGACTTCTGGACAGGAATATGATCAATAAAGTTTGCCACACCCAAACTTCAATCTGTCAGTAAAAGACTGATCCAGAGTGGAAGTTCCCAGGGTGACCTGATCCTTGCTTGGTATACTGGTTCACCTGGTCTACCAGAAAATTTTGCTCCCCAGTTCCTTTGAGTTCCCTGCCTATGGTCCAATGTTGCGTGCTTGAACTGGAGTAGATTTAAGTTACAGGAACAGTAAAAAAAATTTTTTACAGGAGCATTCTTCCCCATAAATTTTATCTCACTTTGTCCAAGTCAGCGAGTGGAGCCCCACTTTGGGCTCCAAATAGTTAGAGATGCACTTGACACGCAGAAAGGTATCAAGGAAAATTTATTAAAATGGAGTTCAGAGGAGGGAAGTTCTTCTACATTCATTCCTTTGAATAAACGGGTGGTCTCCGGCATGGATACCAGAGACTACAACACTACAACTTCAGAATAATGAAATAACTATTCCAAACTTTGGATCTCCTGGGCCACCATTGCCTGGCCATGTAACTTCATGTTCTCCTCTCTGATAGGCTTTCCCTCACACAACTCATCGAGCCTGTATAGTCGTGTCTGACCTTTTACCTGATCATCCTATGTCATGACTCAGTGGAAACAGAATTTCCTTGGGAAACAGAATTTCCTTGTTTCCCATATACCAGAATGAATTCAACTCAAGTCTTCTTTCAGCCAAAGAAGAAAACGATGTTCATTGGCCAGACTCTTAAGAAATCTCACCATTGGCTAGACTTCTAAGGAATTTGAACACCTTCACGGAAATGGAATGGGCCTTATATACAGAAAGATTGTGGGAAGGATCTAGGGGCAATCTAGTCTGGAAGGAGGGGTCTAGGGAGAGTCTTGGTTTTGAGGAAGAGTCTAAGGAGGATCTTGATGGGACTGGGGGAATTAGAGGTCAGACTCCAGGAACCAAGAGAAGGGATTAAGGGTGGGAAGTATCTGATGGCTACCTGGAGATAACAGACAATGGAAGGCTAGGCTAGGTTAAGGGTAACAGAGATTGGGGAGCAGTGATAATGAAAAGCTTATGATCTCAGGCAAACACCAGATCAAGTGGGAAGATTCAAGGAGAGTTCAAGGGGGCTCCCAGAGCCTATAGCCCATGAGTATCACCACCCTGATGTCATGGTCATCCTTCAGAATGAAGGACAAATAGCAACTAGGCAAGAACCAAAGTCTCTCCCACCTCTAAACACAACGATTCTATGATGCAGTTTGGAATTCCTAGAACCTTCAGGTATCTTCCTACTTCCTTAAATCTCCTTCTTCATTGAGTCTAGCCCATAGTTCTGCCCAAACCTAACCTGATTTCATCTCGTCTGCCTCTGCAGTGCCCAAGATGCTTGCTACTAACTACACCTATGACAAGCCCTGCTCCTGGGTTATCTCAGATGAGACCAAGAATGCTGTGGCCAGTAAACGAATCCTCTATTTGGCCAAGCCCAAGGAGCGGAAAGATTGCAACGAGGGCCATGACCCCTACTGTATCTCAGTGGCTGCCATGAGGGCAGAGCCATCTCCTCGAATCTATGAGCTTGCCACCCCTAAAAGAGTAGCCAAAAAAATCTAAGAGCCTCCTGTATCTCATCATCAACCCTCTCACACTCCCAGATGATGGCTGCCCAACCTCTCCTTCCAAGTAAACAACTCCAACATGTCTTCCCTGTGCAATCTATTTTGAATGAGGAGCAGCAAATGGGGAGAAGGGTCAGAATGATAATAATACCATTAATTATAAGCACTGTAATAGTTACTATCATTTGTCCAGTGGTGTTTTTTATTTAATTGCCTTTTTTATGTTCATTCCAGGTAAAGGAGATGGGACAGAGATTTTAATCTCCACTTTACAGAGGAGAAAAATGAGTGCCAAAGAGAAATGAAAATAATTTGCTTGAAGTTTCACCAGAAAATAAGGGACACTACTAGGAGTAGAACTCAGGTCTCCTGACTTCCAACCTGGGGCCTCTTTTCATTAGCAAATCATATTGGGCAATGAGGTTGGGAAGAGAACTCAAGTTAACTGTTCCCAAGGGCGTTGGTGACTTGAATGCAGTCATTGGCATAAGAGACAAACATGTGGTTAGGCCTGAATCAATAGATGGTATACAGCAGCTGGCCTCATGCTCACAAATGGGTCCCCAGAAAGCCAACCCAGGTTCATGTCATTTCAATGGATCTTGTTCCCTCCTTCACACAGATTAGTATTAACAGTGTGGTAAAAGAAACACATTGCCAGGGAACCCATATGGAGGGATGGGTACAGAAGGCACATAGGGAGAAAACAAACACAATGGAGGAGCATGCATGAGCAGATGGCTTCCACCATTGCCCTCTAGCGGTGACATCCTGCTGCTCTCTGCTAATACACACTCATTGATGAGTTCCTGCTGCTCAGTTTCTGCATCTGCTGGGCTCTCAGGTGTGAAGAGCATACACTTATATACTATTTCAGCTACCTGGAGTCACAGACCCCAGCCAGCCATGTGCTTCTGTGATTAGGCATTTAATTCAACTTTGTGTTTAGAATTCCTTGTATCCTGCCGTTTCTCTCTTATTTGACTCTCTCAGAGGGCAATTGCCCAAACTGTACTCATCTGGTTTGGGCTAGGGGGTAAGGGGCTACTTACTCCCCTCAAGAAGGTAAGAAATAAAGATTTGTTTGTTTTGTAGCACCTATGACTTCTAGGCACTTTAAAAATATTATCTCACTTGATCTTTACAATAACCTAGGAAAGTAGGTACTTTTATGATCTGCATTTTATCACTGAAAAAACTAAGGCAGACAAAGGCTAAGTGACTAACCTGTGGTCATACAGCTAGTAAGAGTCTAAGACCTGATTTGAGCTAAGGTTTTCCTGAACTCAGGCTCACTGTTCAAACCACTGAGCCACCCAACTGCCTCAGGTTTCTAGAAGGAAGATTGAAGACTGTTTTTAGCATTTCCACTTGTGAGCCCCAATAATAATAATACCCAGCATTTATGTAACATTTTAGAAATATATCCTTTGATCCCTACACTGATGCTGGAAGGTGGGTGCTATTATTATCATGAGGAAACTGAGACAGATAGCATTTAAGCACTTTCCCAAAGTCACACAGCTAGTAACCACCTTGGGCCAGATTAGAACTCAAGTCTTCCCAACTCAACATCCATCACTCTCTCTGCTATCTCAACTCTATGCTCATTATTAGGTAGATTTAATTAGCTTTTACAAAGGGTATTTACTAATGCTACATAGAATAAACAGTTGGTTCAAGACATTCCCCAGAAGTCTTTGGTGCATTCTTCTCCTGCAAAAAAAAATCTCTGAGTGGTCTCCAACTGAAAGTATGTAGGTAGTGAGACCCATGAGTGGAGAGCACAGATAACAAAGGAGTATCATGGTACCTGCTTACTGTAACTCCCTCGTTCTTAGAGTCCTCATGAACACCCCCTTGATCTCTGATGGGCTCTGACAGTTGTTCCTTTGTAGACATTATATACAACTTTTCTTTCTGTCCTAAGGAGTCAGACCCCTTGAAGCTCTCTTTCTTCAGTGTTCGGTTAATTTGTCGTTGGAATGTCAAGACCTGAAAGAATCAACTGAAAATTTAACTTAATTGCTTTAGTAAAGTTGAAGGTTATGGAAAAAATGCACATAAATCAGCAGCATTTATATTGGCCAACCAAACTCAAAAGGAAGAGATAAAGAACTCCCATTTAAAATAACTACAGAAGATATAAATTTAGGAGTCAATCTTCTAAGACATGGAGGAGCTATGTGAATACAATGATGAAACACTACTAAAAGTAGACTTAAGTACCTGGAGAAATAGTAATTGATGATGGACAGGCCAAATTGATACATTTTTTTAAAAAAGACTGAAACAGAGGCAGCTTAATGAAAGTTTATTTCCTTTCTTCCTTCCTAATATGACCTAATTCGGTGACATACCAATCAAACTACCCAGTTTCCAAAGGATTGTATTCTAATACCAGAAAAAAGAATTATAAAATCTGCAAGACCAAAAGATTAAAAAACCTCAAGGGAAATCATGACAAAAGGTGAGAATAAAGGGGACCTAGCAGTAACAGATTTTAAACTATACTACAAAGCAGTAATCATAGAAACAATTTGGTACAGGGACTATGAAAACTGGAAAGTAGGCTGGCAGATATCTCCCATCACATAATATAATCCCTAAGTGAATAATGACTCAGATTAAAAAAGGTCACATCATAAATAAATTAGAAGAGAAAGGAAGAAAATATCTTTCACACCTATGGATAAAGGAAGAATTCATGACCAAAGGATAGAGAGGAATACAGAAGATAAAAATGGACAATTCTGATTCCATAAAATTAGGACATTTTTACACAAAAACAATGCAGTTAAAATTAGAAGGGGAAAAGTTAACTGGGAAAAAAATCCATGTGGCAAGATATTCTGATAAAGGTCCCATATCAAAGATACGTAAATAACCAATACAAATTTACAAGGACAAAACCACTACCCAACACATGAATGGTGAAAGAATATGGAAAGGCAGTTTTCAAAGGAAGAAATACAAAATATGAACTACATGGGAAAAAAGTCCCAAATCACTAATAACTAGAGAGCTAAAAATTAAATAACTGAGTTTCCACGTCACACCCATCATATTGGCAAAAATGACCCCAAAAAAGGAAAATGATCATTTTTAGAGGCTGTGGGAAATCATGCACACTAATATATCATTGGAAGAACTGTGAATTGGTCCAGCCATTCTGGAAAGCAATTTGGAACTATGCCCCCAAATCATTAAACTGTCCATACTCTTTGACTTAGCAAAACCACTATTAGGCTATGCCCCCAAATAGATCAAAGAGAGATGAAAAGGACTCATATGTATACATACACACACAGACACACACACACACACACACACAGACATATAAATATACATAAATAATTTAACACCACAAAAGTATGTACACACACATATATATATACATACATACATATATCTGTATCAGTAAGCACCCCAACATACAGTGTGGGGGAGCTATTATCACAGGTTCTTAGATCTGCTTTCATAAAAAGAAAAGCAACTTTCAAGGGGTTAACAATCACTTTAATCAAGCACATGGATCATTCCTCTAACTAAGTACATATTCAGTTAGTTCAGGGAGTCAGAACCCTGAATTTCAAAGAAAATATAGAAAAATAAAAAAATATGGCTTCTTCTGCTGAAATTCAACAGAAAATTGGACCCCAAGTGTATAACTGTAGTTACCAGAGAGGAAAGCATGACATCTGGGTTTTCGAAGCCAAGGGGTTACTTTAGTGGCTTCCACAGAGTCCTCATTTGGACAAACAAACACTATCAATCAGTAAGCCCCAAAGTAATCAACAGATATGGCGTCCTCTGCTTGACCATAATTCAACAGACAGGTACAGCTGTCTGACCAGTTACCAGAGAGGGAAGCACAACATCTGGGTTCTCAGAGCTGGGAGGCTCCTTAACTGCTTCCCAGAGTGCTCATCTGGCATTCAAACATTCTTACCAAAACTAAGGCCCAAAGTAAAACCTCAACTCAGAGTATTTATACCTTTTCAGAGCCAGAGGGCATCACAACCCTTTAAGTGCCTCAATAGAAAAAAGGTATTTGGGACCCTCCTACAAAACAATTCCCCTAATCAAGCTTCCCACCACGAGCAGGCCCATTAATAGGTGGGAAAGATCTTTAATCACATTAAAATAATTAATAATACAAATATATGCACTGTTTCTAGTTAAAGAAACTCTTGTTTCTGTACTTTACTCCTTGTAAAGGCTCTTAATTGATAAAGGCAAAATTCAATCAGAGGCACTTGATTACAGTAAAACAAAAACAGCAAAAGATCCTATTTTGATTGCCATCACAACATCATATATATGTCAGCCTTTTTATAATGACAAAAACCTGGAAACTAAGGGGTACATATCATTTGAGGAAGGACTGAAAATATTATAGCATATAAATATAATAGAATAGCATTGTGTAGTTTAAAAATGATGAAAGTTTCAGAGAAACCTGGAAAGAGTTGTACGAACTGATGCAGAAATGAGCAAAACCAGAACAATATATTTGATGAAAACATTGTAAAGACAAAGAATTTTGAAAGACTTGAGAACTGCATGATTCCATATGACTGATGATGAAGTAGAAGCCTGGAAAGGTGCTGTACTGTAGGGCACAGAGTGGCAGGCCTGGAGTCAGGATGACTTGAATTCAAATTCTACCTCCAACCCTTGTGTCCCTGGGCAAGTCATTTAACCTCTGTCTCTGTTCTCTCATCTGTAATGGAAAATAGTAGTATTTTACCTTATAAGGTTGTTGTAAGTATTACAAATGAAAAACCCAAGAGTTTCTGGGTAATTAATAATCAACTTATTAATTATGCTAGCTAATATTCAATAAGTTGATAGTGATTTCTCTTGGTAACCAAAGACCCCTAAAGAAGACACTAAATGCCTTAAGTACCTTTGTAAAAATGAATGTCCCTGACAAATGAAAATCAATCCTGACTGGTGGACATTTATTGAGGAGGTGGGATAGCAGTCTTCAGCTCCTTCTGCTGAGAACATGTACAGGAATCAGTACAGGAGAATCCATTTCCACCCAGACCACTCTGGTTGGTTTTCCTTCATGAGCTGAGTCACCCTAAACTCTAATGAAGGGGTACAAGGACAGAGGCTCATTTCTTTCAGGGTAAGAACTGACCTAACTAGGATTCTGCTTACACTCTAAACAAAAGCAAGATCTCCTAGTTAGGTAGAGTCATGCCCAAAATTGAAGAGCATGTTCCCTTAAGGGCCAAGGCAATTTCATTAATAAGTCATGTCTTTCAGAGGCTGACTGACCTTCTACAGGGACTGAGTCCTAAATAAGGAAATAAAGGAGAAAAGCCTGGATCCCAATTTAATAACTGGTTACTAATATAATAGAAAAACAATTTTTCTCATAAGGATCAAATGAGATAATATTTGTGAACTGATTAGCTCAGTACCTGGCACATGGTAAGCATTATATAAATGTTAGCTATTAATATTATTACCCACTCCTTGACAGAGAAGTGATAGACTCAAGACAATAAAACAGAAAGTGGGAATTTTATTTTGTCTGACTAGGTATGTTTATTAAGTTGTTTTTTTTAAATTCAGAGAAAAGAAGGTGATAGGTGGAGGGATAGCATAGTAGAAAAAGAAGAGAGAAGGAGAGGATGAGACAAAGGGAGAGAAAGAAAAAAAGAGGTCAAGAATTCATAGTCTACTCTCTTCTCTGCTACCATGGATCATGCACCTTGAAACAGGACCCCTCCCTTGAGTCATGGCCTCTCTGTGTCTGGAAGGCATAAAAAAAAAAAGTTAAGCTGTAAAATCTCAATGGGAAAGCAATAAAAGTATATTTCAAATTTTTAAAATTTAATGAGTTGTTCTTAAAAGTAACAAGAATATGGTGTTAAAGTCAACTTCAAGCTCAAAACAGAGAAGGAAAATTGAAATAACACATAGAGAAAAAACTAAAACAATATATAAAAAAATAAAATTTTCATAGTGAGGACAACTACAATGCTTGTAACAGTACTTCTGGAAAATTTTGCTTAAAATAAATAGGAACAAAGAATAATAATAACATCTGAACTCCTGGTGCAGAAGAAAAAATAAAATTCAAAAACAATTCTATTCCTAGATGAGCTCATACTTACAGTAATGGTGACATGGTGTGGTATGGCTGATTTACCACTTCTATTTGTCCCCTACTTACAGCTGATTCTTTGCCTAGGTGTGTTGTTGTTGTTCAGTTGTTTCAGGTGTGTCCAACCCTTCATAACCCCATTTTTTGGCAAAGACACTGGAATGGTTTGTCACTTCCTTCTCCAGCTCATTTTACAGATGAAGAAACTGAGACAAACAGGGTTAAATGACACATCCAGGATTGAGTTCCTCATCAAGCTTGATTCTTGAAGTGACTTCTTCTTGAATTGTTCCACTATCTCTGAAAGGTCATCTAAAGGATGATCAGTCTTGTCTTGGCCAATGATATCACTCTTTTTCTAACTCAATCAAGGGACTTGTTTGAACTTCATAAAGCTATCACCATTGTGCATGAGGACCATCTCCAGTCATCTTGACTTATGTCTTGCCACTGAACTCCAATGACTCTGGAAGAGAGAATGAGGCTGGTGACTTTGTCCAGCTCTGCCTCAATTAAATCCAATTCATTTGTAAGTCAAGTCACCATCTTCCTGATGTCATTGGTCCTCTCCTCTTCAAAACAAAGGATGAACAACAAACAACTGGGAATGGCTGCAGTTTTTAAAGTTAGTTTAACATGTTGCTTTCTGTGATTCCATCGTGGGTTTTCAGGGAACACCTTCCCTATAGAAATAAAAGACTATATACTTACCTTCACTGAATTTGGTCTTACAAGATTCATTCCATAATTCTAATTTGTCTCTATCTTTTCAGGTCCTGGCTCTGTCATTCAGTAATAGGTATCCATCTTAGCTTTGTATCATTTGGAGATTTTATAAGTATGTCATTTGTACCTTTAGCCAAGTTACAGGTAAAAAGTGCTAAACGGCCTAGGAAAAAACACAGATCTTTGGGGCACTCTCCTAGTGACCACTTTCCAAGTTGACAAGGTACTATTAACAACTCTTCTGATTTGGGTCATTCAACCAGTTCAAAATTCACCTAATTATGTTATTATTTATCACATAGCTCTCCATATAATATAATTAATATACTATAATGTAATATAATATAATAAATGTAATTTATCACTTCTATATAATATCAATTCAATAAAACATTTATTAGGTGCATACTATATGCCAGACACTGTGCAAAGTGCTGAGGATACAAATTTGCAGGGAAAAAAAGACAGTTCCTGCCTTTCAAGTAGCTTAGCATCTAATGGGAAAGATAACATTTGGATCACCAGAACATAATGCTCTTGTAGTCAAAACTTAAAAGAGTTACCTGGAAAGTTCTGAGATTTCTCTAAAGGAAGGCTTTGAGAGGAGTTAACTGCCTCAGTAATAAACTACCTGTCATCCCTCTAATCAGAGGGGAGAGTCAACTGACTATATTAAGAATAATTAATAATGATATCGAGGGGTGGAGCCAAGATGATAGAGTAACAGCACAGACTTTCTACAGCTCTCCTACCAAGCCCAGTCAAATAACTGTAAAAAATGATTCTAAACAAATTCTGGAGCTGCAGAACCCACAGAATGACAGAATGAAGCAAATCTCCAGCCCAAGACAGCCTGGAAGGTGGCAGGGAAATGTTTATTGCATCATGCTGGGAGCAGAGTGCAGTCCAGTGTGGGTTATGAGTGCACAGACGGGACTTGAGCAGGCCTTGGGGGAACTGAATATCTCGCACCTGAGGCAGTTTCCAGACTTCATGAACCCAAATGCTGAGGATAAATCGGAAGGTCAGTAGAAAAAGCCTGTGGGACCAGTGCATGAAAGTGAATGTTCAGTTCCCAGCCCTAGGGTGACAAAAGGAGGAGGGGGCAGAGGAACCCGAGGAAGCCACAGTAGCCACAGGGGTGGCTGTAGCCACTGTTTCTGGAGCTCTAGGCCCACAGATTGTGGGATAATCCAGTAACTGACAGTACACTCCCCACACCCACTGGAAGCAGAGAACTACCTTGACAAAGAGCTCAAAATTCAAGTAAATGGCTGGGGAAATGAGCAAAAACCAAAAAAAGAATCAGACTATAGAATCTTACTTTTTTGACAAGGAAGACCAAAGCATGCAAACAGAAGAAAACAAAATCAAAGCTCCTCCATCCAAAACCTCCAAGAAAAATATGAATTGGTCTCAGGCCATGGAAGAGCTCAAAAAGAATTTTGAAAATCAAGTAAGGGAAGCAGAGTAAATATTGGGAAGAGAAATGAGAGTGATGCAAGAAAATCATGAAGAATAAGTCAACTGCTTACTAAAGGAGACCCCAAAAAATACTGAAGAAAACATCACTTTAAAAAATAGCCTAATCCAAATGGCAAAAGAGATCCAAAAAGCCAATGAGAAGAAGAATGCCTTAAAAAGCAAAACTGGCCAGATGGAAAAGGAGATCCAAAAGCTCACTGAAGAAAATAATTCCTTAAAGATTAGAATGGAGCAGATGGAAGCTAATGACTTTATGAAAAAGCAAGAAATTATAAAACAAAACTAAAGGCATAAAAAAATAGCAGCCAATGTGAAATATCTCATTGGAAAAACACCTGACCTGGAAAACAGATCCAGGAGAGATAATTTAAAAGTTATGATACTACCTGAAAACCATGATCAAAAAAAAGAATTTAGACATCATCTTTCATGAAATTATCAAGGAAAATTGCCTTGATAGTCTAGAGCTAGAGGGTAAAATAAATATTGAAAGAATCCACCAATCACCTCCTGAAAGACATCTCAAAAGAAAAACTCCTAGGAATATTGTAGCCAAATTCCAGAATTCCCAGGTCAAGGAGAAAATATGTCAAGCAGCCAGAAAGAAACAATTCAAGTATTGTGGAAATACAATCAGGATAACACAATATCTAGCAGCTTCTACATTAAGGGATCTAAGGGCTTGGAATGATATTCCAGAAGTCAACAGAGCTAGGATTAAAACCAAGAATCACCTACCCATCAAAACTGAGTATAATACTTCAGGGGAAAAAATGGTCATTAAATGAAATAGAGGACTTTCAAACATTCTTGATGAAAAGACCAGAGCTGAATAGAAAATTTGACTTTCAAGCACAAGAATCAAGAGAAGCATGAAAAGGTAAACAGCAAAGAGAAATCATAAGGGACTTACCAAAGTTGAATTGCTTACATTCCTTCATAGTAACTCTTGAGACTTTTCTCAGTATTTGGGTAGTTGGAGGGATTATATACATATAGATAGAGGGCACAGGGTGAGTTGAGTAGGAAGGGATGATACCTAAAAAAAATAAAATTAAGAGGTGAGAGATGAATATACTGGGAGGAGAAAGGGAGAAATGGAATGGGGCAAATTATCTCCCATAAAAGAGGCAAGAAAAAGCTTTTTCACTGGACAGGAAAAGGAGGTAGGTGAGAGGGAAAAAGTGAAGCTGACTCTCATCACATTTGGCTTAAGAAGGGAATAACATGCACCCTCAGTTGGGTAGGAAAATCTAGTTTATCCTACAGGAAAGTAGGGGAGAAGGGGATAAGTGGACTGTGTGTGTGGGGGGGTGGGGGTTATAGAAGGGAGGGCAAATGGGAAGAAGCAGTAATTAGAAGTAAACACTTTTGGAGAGGGACAAGGTCAAAACAAAGAACAGAATGAATGGGAGGCAGGATAGGATGGAGGGAAATATAGTTAGTCTTTCACAACATGACTTCTATGGAAGTCTTTTGCATAACTACACATGTATAACCTATATAGAATTGTTTGCCTTCTCAGTGGGGGTGGGTGGGGAAGGAGGAAGGGAGAGAAGTTAGAACTCAAAGCTTTAGAAATGAATGTTAAAAATTGTTTTTACATGCAACTGGGAAATAAGAAATATAGGTAATGGCATATAGAAATCCATCTTGCCCTACGAGAAAATAGAGGAGATGGGAATAAGGGAAGGAAGGGATGTGATAAAAGGGAGGATGTTTTGGGGGAAGGGGTAATCAGAATGCATGGTGTCTTGGGATGAAAGGAGGGGAGAGATGGGAAGAAAATTTGGAACTCAAAATACTGTGGAAATGAACGTTGAAAACTAAAAATAAATAAATTTTTAAAAGAATAATTAATAATAATAATAGCTAATATTTATATAGCATATACTATGTTCTAAACACTTTACAATTATCATTTCATTTCAACCTCACAATAAGCCTAAGAGATAAATGTTATTATTTTCCCCATTTTACAGATGTGGAAATTGAGGGAAACAGAGGTTAAGTGACTTGCCCAGGGCCACACGACTAGTAAGGTATCTGAGTCTGGATTTTAACTGACATCCTCCTGCCTCCAGATCCAGCACTCCATTTACTTCCCCATGTAGGTAGCTCCCCATCACTTCCAGATTCAACCATAAGATCCTTTGGTGTTCAAACCTCTTCATGACCTTTCCTTTCCCTCCCTCTCTTCCCAGTCTTCTTACATCTTACACGCCCCCCCCCCTTAGTCCCCCTACACACACACACACACACACACACACACACACACACACACACACACACACACATCTGCAATCCAGTGGCAGTGACCTGCCTGTTGTTCCCCAGACAAGAAGCTGCATCTACCTACTATGAGGATTTTCCCTGGCTGCCCTCCACGCTTGGAATGTTCTCTCTTCTCAGCTTCCTTAAAGTCTCAGCTAAAAACCCACTTAGTCTTTTCCAAGCCTTCTTAAAAACAGCAATTTTTCTCCATTAATTATCTTCATTTTATGTGTCCATGTCTTGTAAGACCATAATCATTTGCACGTTATCTTTCTCATTTGACAGTGAGCTCTGACTGTCTTTAGCCTCTTTTTTTTTTATCCCTAGTGCTGGGCATGGCACTTAGCAAATTCCTATTGACTGACCTGCAGCAATCTTAACAACTGTTTGATTGATTAACCCATTTTTTTTATTTACCTTGTTTTAACTAGTTTAGTCATGGCAATGATATGGGCATAGTGGATAGAACACCTGGCCTGGAGTCAGGAAGACTTGAATTCAAATTTGACCTCAGATACATACTAGCTGTGTGACCCTGGGCAAGTCACTTCACCCTGTTTGCCTCAATTTCCTCATTGTAAAACAACAACCACCTACCTTTTTTTGAACTGTCTCCTGGAGTCTTTGTCTTGAAAACTCCTTAATCTTAGTCCTCATTTCTCCTCTTCCTGCACACTGAGTTCTCCTTCTCTACCCTATGATCCTAAGAACATAGATTTAAATCTGTGAGGGACCTGAGAGGTCACTGAGCCCAACTTTCTCATTTTACAAATGAGGAAGCTATGGCCCAGAAACTTTCACAGATTTACCCAAGATCACAGAGGGAATAATAGGACTTGAATTAGAACCCAGGTCTTCTCATTTTAAGGACAGCTAAGTGGGCCTGGAGCCTGGAAGAAGTGAGTTCAGGTCAGATCTCAAGCACTTACTGTGTGACCCTGGGCAAGTCACTTAACCCTGTTTGCCTCAGTTTCCTCATCTGTCATGTGATCACTTGTGCTGTGTGAGTTCTCCATAAAATAGTTTTTTTGGCAATCCTTACTCAAACTAAACTGCCAATTATTCAATACTCATATTCATTTAGAGAGTGCAACTCCAATGGGCTGGCCATGTTGGTGGAATGCAAAACTTATGCTTGCCAAAAAGGACTATTTTATGGAGAACTCACACAGCACAAGTGTTCACACAGTGATCAGAAGAAGCGATACAAGGACACTCTCAAGGTCTCTGCAAAGAACTTTGGAATTGATTGTGTGACATAGGAGATCCTGGCACAGGGTTGCTCAGCATGGCATGCCCACACCAGAGAAGGTGATGTGCTTTATGAGCAAAGCATAACTGAAACAGTTCAAAGAAAATGTAGGATGCACAAATTTAGAGTATCCACCCCAAATGTTCACATGGACTATCTGTGCCCAGGCTGCGTTAAAGCATTCCAATCTTATATTGGTCTGATCAGCCACTGTCAAATACATTGAAACTTGACTTTATCATAGTGATATTATTTGGTTCTCCTCGAGAACAAAGGATGACAACCAACCAACCAATCAATCATCTGTCAAATGAGCTGGACAAAGAAATGGCAAACCACTCCAGTATTTTTGTCAAGAAAATCCCAGATGAGGTCATAGAGAGTCAAACACCAGGGGAAATAACTAAACAACCTCTCATTTCACCTCTCAGGTACTTTACACTCTACTATGCTGGGTCTCCTAATTCCCACCATCAAGGCCTAATGCACAGTGGATAAACCTCAGAATCACAACTGGAAAAAATATTATATACTGAACCCTTCTTCCTCTTCAGCTCAAATTATTATTTTCAGTTTATCCTCAATATCTTCCAAATTTCACTTCCTCCAGATTTTACCTCTGAACTTCGTCACAAGTCAAAACCCTTCAAAATCACATTTGTAAATTCTTTCTACTTTTTCAGTTGAAGATGTTGTCTTCTCTTTTGCTCCTTCTCCTACCACCTTCTGTCACAGAATTTGGAAGTAGAATGGGGGAAGTAGTTTAGAGAAGAACTGTCTTACAGCAACTTTTCTCACTAATTGTTCTTTTGTGTTTGTATGCTTTGATCTTTGTATTCAAACAATTTGTTGATAATTTTTAGGATTTTTATTGAGTTTTTTTATTCTGATCTTAACCAGCACCAAATAAAATGAACATTTTCACACAAAAAGTTAGAACAGAAAATAAGGATTATATATGAAGCTGTGAATATGGATAATGAACAATTTAAAGTCCCTAACTGATTCACTATGTTCTTTCCAAAGCTGTCCCATATCTGAGTTTCCTATCCTTTATACTGTTCTCTTCTATGCATTTTTAGCTGCTTCAGTGACCTTTTTTTTACTTTCCTTTCTTGTTTTAAAATTTTTATCTTCCTATTTCTAAATTCCCTCTCCTCCTCCCTCCAAAGAAACTGAAAGAAAGAAAAATAAAACCCTTATCTCAGATACGAATAGTCAAACAAAACAAACTTGCTTAATTGGCTGTGATTGAACATGTTATGTCTCTTTGGAACTAGGCTAAAGAAGGAATGGCATATATATTTAGTAGTATACAAAAATATTCTTAATTTACAGAGAAATAGGAGGGAAAGAGGACAGAATAAGGTAGGAATTCTTAGGACAATATGTGGATTAAGAAATAGGAGCAAGGAGATAGGATAAGGGAGGTAGCAGTCAAGAAAATCAGATTTCTTAAGAGGTATGGGGTTAAAAAAAGAGAGAAAGAGTGATAAACAGTAAGAAAAAATAGGAAGGAGGGAAATACACAACTAGTAATTATAACATTATTACAATTATAGCAGATAATAACAATTATAACAGAAATGGATAGCAGAATGGATCAAAAACAAGAACCTGACAATATGTTGTTTACAAGAAACACACTTGAAAATGAGAGACGTACATAGAGTAAAAATGAAGGCTGGAGTACAATCTATCGTGCTTTAGCTGATATTATAAAAGCAGAGGTAGCAATTATGATCTCAAAGTTAAAGCTAAAATAGATTTAAATAAAAGATATAAGCAGGGAAGTGACATTATGTTAAAAGGTATCATAGACAATAAAATAATATCGATAGTAAATTTGGTGCATATATGCACCAAATGCTATAGCATCCAACTTTTTAAAGGAAAAGGTAAATGAATTACAAGTGGAAACAGATAGTGAAACTATAATAGTGGGAGATTTCAAACTTTCCCTTTCAGAACTAGACAAATCTAACCAAAAAATACGAAAGAAATCAAGGAGATTAATAGAATCTTAGATAAGCTAAATATGATAGACATCTGGAGAGAAATGAATAGGAATAGAATGGAATATACCTTTTTCTCAGAGATATATAGTACCTTTACAAAAATTGACCATATATTAGACAATAGAAACATTATAGATAAATCCAGAAAAGCAGAAATATTAAATGCATCCTTTTCAGATTACAATGCTATAAAAATTAGAGATTAAAAACTAATTGGTGACTAAATAACAATCTTAAAGAACGAGTGGGTTAAAGAACAAGTCATACTAATGTGGTAATATGTTTACTATAATTGTACATGTATAGTCTATACCAGATTGCATATCATCTTGCAAAATGGGGAAGGGAGGGTGGGGGAAAATTTTGGATCTCAAAATCTTATAAAAGTGAATGTTGAAAACTAAAAATTAATAAATAAAATTTTAAAATAAAGAACAAGTCATAGAAACAAAAAATTATTAAAGAGAATGATAATAATAAGATATTATATATAAAAATTTAGGGGATGCAGCAAAAGCAGTAATTGAGAAAATTTTTTATCTCCAGATGTTTACATCAGTAAAATAAAGAGTAGATCAATGAATTGATTAATTGGCTATGCAATTTAAAACCTAGAAAAGGAACAAATTAAAAATCCTCAATTAAACACGAACCTGGAAATTCTGAAAATCAAAGGTGACATTAATAAAACTGAATGCAAGAAAACCATTGAATTAATAAATAAAATGAGAAGTTGGTTTTATGAAAAAACTAATAAAATAGATAAACCATTAGTTAATATGATTTTAGAAAGAGAGAAGAAACTAAATCCCCAATATAAAAATGAAAAGGGTAAATACACGACTAACGAAAATGAAATTAAAGTAATTATTAGGCATTACTTTGCCCTATTACATGCCAATAAATTTAACAATTTAAATAAAATGGAAGAATGCTTACAAAAAGCATAAACTACCCAGATAAATAGAAGAGCAAATAGAATATTTAAATAAATCTATTTTAGAAAAAGAAATAGAACAGGCCATAAATGAACTCCCTAAGAAAAAAGCATCAGGACCAGATGGCTTTACAAGTGAATTGTATCAAACATTTAAAGATCAACTAATTCCAATATTAAATAAATTATTTGGAATAATAGGCAAAGAAGGAGGCCTACAAAAGCCCTTTTATGAAACAAATAATATAGTGCTGATACCTAAACCATGAAGAACAAAAATAGAGAAAGAAAGTTATATACCAGTTTCACTAATGAATATTGATGCAAAAATCCTAAATAAAATACTAGCTAGGAGATTATATTAATATATCACAAATACTATATATTATGACCAAATGGGATTTATACCAGGAATGCAGAGCTTGTTCAATACAAGGAAAATTATTAGCATGGTTGATTACATCAATAACAAAAGAAACAACAATCACATGATTGTATCAATAGAGGCAGAAAAAGCTTTTGCCAAAATTCAGAATCCATTCCTATTATGGTTATGGTGGTTGTTGTCCATTGTCTTGATAAAGTGAAATTTCAGTGTGTCCAACTGTGACTGATCAGATCATTATGAGTTCAGAATGCTCTACCACAGATTGGGCACAGATAGTCCTTGTGAATCTTTGGGGTGAATATCCCAAATTTGTCCATCCTGCATTTGCTTTGTGCTGTCTCAATTCTGCTTTGCTCAAAGAGCACAGCACCTTTTCTGATGTGGGCACACCATGCTGAGCAGTCCTGCACCAGAATGTTTCACAGTCAAATCCAAAGTTCTTGAGAGAGACCTTGAGAGTGTCCTTGTATCATTTCTTCTGGCCACAATGTGATTGCCTACCCCATACGAGTTCTCTATAAAAGTCTTTTTGAAAAGCATACATTTTGCATTCCAACAACGTGGCCAGCCCATGAGAGTTGCACTCTCTGAGGCACAGTTTGGATGCCTGGCAGTTCAGCTTGAGCCAGGACTTCAGTGTCTGGTACCTTTTCCTGCCAGGTGATTCTCAAAATCTTCCTAAGACAGTTCAAATGGAAGCAATTCAGTTTCCTGGCATAGTGCTGGTAGACTGTCCATGTTTCACAAGCATACAGCAATGAGGTCAGCACAACAGCTCTGTAGACCTTCAGTTTGTTAGTAAGTCTAATACCTCTTCTCTCCCAAACTTTTCTTTGGAACCTCCCAAACACTGAGCTAGCTCTGGCAATGCGTGCATCAGCCTCATTGTCAGTGTGTACATCCCTGGAAAGTACACTACCAACCTAAGTGAACTTATCCACAGCATTCAAAACTTCTCCATTGGTTGTAACTGATGGTTCCATGTATGGATGGTGTGGTGGTGGCTGATGGAGCACTTGTGTTTTCTTGGTGTTAATTATTAGGCCAAAATTAGCAGAGGCAGCAGAGAATTGATCCATACTTTGTTGCATCTCAGCTTCAGAGGCTGCATTGAGTGCACAATCATCTGCAAACAGAAACCATGCACCAGCACTCCCTCCACTTTGGTCTTGGCTTGGAGCCTTTCCAAATTGAAGAACTTACCATCAGTGCACATTGGCTGATCTTGATGCTGTGTTCATCTTCAATGAAAGCATTTGACAACATGGCTGAAAACATCATGCTAAAAAGCATGGGAGCAAGCATACGGTCCTGTTTCACTCCACTGGTGACTGGGAAGGCAGGAGAGCATTGTCCACTATCCAGAACCTGGGCAAACATGCCATCATGAAATTGATACACAATATCAATGAATTTCTCTGGGCAATCAAATTTTGACATCATTTTTCATAAGCTCCTATGACTAATAGTGTTAAAGGTCTTGGTCAGACCTACAAACATTGTGTACAGACCTCTGTTCTGCTCCTGGCATTTCCTCTGGAGTTGTCAGGCAGCAAACACCATATCAACTGTTCCTCATCCCTTTCTGAAGTCACACTGGCTCTCAGGTATATGACTATCTTCCAGGTGAAGGATCGGCCTATTAAGGAGAACTCTAGCAAGAATTTTGCCAGCAATGACTAAAAGAGAGATCCCCTTGTGATTGTGACAAGACTATCTATTCCCTTTACCTTTATAGAGATGGACAACGGAGGCATCCTTGAATTCCTGTGGGATAACCTCCTCTTGCCATATAACCTGGAAAATATCAGTCAGCTTTTGTATGAGCGATAGTCCCCTTACCTTGTAAATCTCAGCTGGAATAGAATCATCACCAGGAGCTTTGCCACATGAAAGGAGCCTAATGGCCAAGACTGGTTTGATGAAAATGATGGGGAAATTCAGAAGATGCTAAATGAAAAATGAGAACGCCATAGGATTTACTAGCAGGATAGTTCATCCACCTCTAGGAAGGCAGCATTTAATTCCATCAAAAGCAAAGTACAAGCAAAGCTTAGAGAGATAAAGGATTCCTGGATCAATAAGAAAGCAGATGAAATTCAGTTTTATGCTGATAGTAACAATCCAAAATGCTTTTATGATCCCCTGAAAGCTATTTGTGGACCAAAAACCTATGGTGTATCATAACTACTCAGTGTTGATGGAGCTACATTGATTAGTGATAAGGACATGAACCTAGAGAGATGGGCCGAACACTTCCATAGTGTTCTCAACAGACCATCATCAATCAATGCTGAGGCCATTGACCTTTTACTCCAAGTTGAAGTCAATCCCTCCTTAGCTAAACTTCCAACTGAAGAAGAGGTTTTGACTATCATTAGACTCCATTCCTATTAAAACCACTTGAAAGCATACAAATAAATGATAAGAAGCAACTACTTAAAACCATCAGCAAGCATTATCTGTAATGAGGATTAGGTAGAAGCCTTCCCAAAAAGATCAGGGAGTGAAACAAAGATGCCTATTGTCATCAGTATTATTTGTTAGTTGCTTGGTTGGTGGTTGTCCTTTGTTTTCAAAGAGGACCAAAATGACATCACAATGATAAAGTGAAGTTTCAGTGTGTCCAACTGTGGCTGATTAGACCAATATGAGGTCGGAATGCTCTACCACAGGTTGGGCGCAGATAGTCCTTCTGAATATTTGGGGTGGATATTCCAAATTTGCGCATCCTGCATTTACTTTGTGCTGTCTCAATTCTACTTTGCTCATACAGCACAGCACCCTTTCTGAGGTGGGCACGCCATGCTGAGCAGTCCTGTGCCAGTGTCTCCCATGTTGCATAGTCAAACCCAAAGTTCTTGAGAGAGACCTTGAGAGTATCCTTGTATTGCTTCTTCTAGTCACCATGTGATTGCCTGCCCCATACGAGTTCTCCATAAAATAGTCTTTTTGGCAAGCATACATTTTGCATTCCAACAATGTGGCTAGCCCATCAGAGTTGCACTCTCTGAAGCATAGTTTGAATGCTTGGCAGTTCAGCTCTAGCAAGGACTTCAGTGTCCCGTACTTTATCCTGCCAGGTGATACTCAATCTTCTTAAGACAGTTCAAATGGAAGCGATTCAGTTTCCTGGCATGGTGCTCATAGACTGTCCATGTATCACAGGCCCACAACCATGAGGTCAGCACAATGGCTCTGTTAGACCTTCAGTTTGGTAGTTAGTCTAATACTTCTCTCCCAAACTTTTTTTGGAGCCTCCCAAACACTAAGCTAGCCCTGCAATGCATGGATCAACTTCATTGTCATTATTCAATATTGTACTAGAAATGCTATCAATAGCAATAAGAGCAGAAAAGGAAATTTAAAAAATCAGAATGGGCAATAAGGTAATAAAACTATCCCTTTTTGCAGACAGTGTGATTCTAGAAAATCCTAGAGATTCAACTAACAATCTAATAGAAATAATAATTTTAGCAAAGTAACAGGATATAAAATAAATCCACAAAAATCATCAGTATTTCCATATATCGCCAACAAAATCCTGCAAGAAAAGGTAGTAAGAGATAGTTCATTTAAAATAACCATAGATAACATAAAATACTTGTGGGTATGCCTGTCAAGGCAAGCCTAGGAAATATATGAATAAAATTATAAAATTATGAATAATATTATAAATATTTTTATACAAATAAAGCCAGATTTAAATAATTGGAGAAATATTTATTGTTCATGAGTGGGCTGAGCCAATTTTACCTAAATTAATGTATTTAGTTGGTGACATTCCAATGAAATTACCCCCCAAATTTTTATTGAGATAGAAAAAATAATAACAAAATTCATTTGGAAGAACAAAAGGTCAATAATACCAAAGGAATCAATGGCAGAAAAAATGTAAAGGAAGGACTTCTAGCAGTGTCAGATCCTAAACTGTGTTATAAGGCAGTAATTATCAAAACTGTTTGGTACTGGCTAAGAAAAATAATGGTGGATCAGAGGAATAGGATAGATATATAAAACACAGTAGTAAATGATTATAGTAATCTTGTGTTTGATAAATGCAGAGATTTAAATTCTCAGGATAAGAATTCACTGATAAAAAACAAAAATTCTTGGAAAGCAGTATAGCAGAAAGTAGATATAGACCAATGTCTTATGCCATTTAACAAGATAAAGTCAGAATGAATATATGACTTAGACATAAAGGAAGCTATCATAAGTAAATTAGAAGACCAAGGAACATATTACCTATCCAATTTATGGATAAGAGAAGAATTTACGAATAAACAAGAGATAGAGAGCATTGTGAGATGCAAAATGGATAATTTTACTGCATTAAATTAAAAAGGATTTATACAATAAAACCAATATAGCTAAGATTAGAAGGAAAGCAGAAAATTAGGTGAAAATTTTGTAGAGTTTCTTAGATAAAGAGCTTGTATCTCAAATATATAGAGAGATTTGTCAAATTTATAAGAATATAAGTCATTCCCCAATTGATAAATGGTCAAAAGATATGAACAAGCAATTTTTAGGGGGAGAAATCAAAGCCATACATAGTCATGTGAAAAAATGCTCTAAATAATTATTGATATGCTGTTGCTGAGTTGTTTTCAGTTGTGTCTGACTCTTTGTGACCCCATTTGGGATTTTATTGGCAAAGATCCTGGAGTGGTTTGCCATTTCCTTCTCCATCTCATTTTACAGATGAGGAAACTGAGGCAAACAGGGTTAAGTGACTTGCCCAGGGTCACACAGCTAGTAAGTGTCTGAGGCCAGATTTGAACTCAGGAAGATGAGTCTTCCTGACTTCACACGTAGCACTATATTCACTGCACCATCTAGCTGCTCCTGTTACTGATTAAAGAAATGCAAATTAAAACAACTTCGAGATACCATCTCATCCCTACTATATTGGTTAACATGATAGAAGGGTAAAATAACAAATATTGGAGGGGATGGGGAAGATTTGACATACATTATCGGTGGAACCGTGAACTGATCTAACCATTTTGGAGAGCAATCTAGAATTATGCCCCAAGAGTTATAAAATTGTGCATACCCTTTGACCTAGCAATGTCACTATTAGGTCTGTTTCCCAAAGTGATCAGGGAAAAAGGTTAAAAATCCTATGTGTTCTAAAATATTTATAGCTGCTCCCTTTGTGGTGGCAAAGAACTAGAAATTGAAGGGATGCCTGTCAGGTGGAGAACAGCTGAACAAGTTGTGGTATATGATTGTGATAGAATGCTACTGTACTGTAAAAAAATGATGAGTGGTTGATTTTAAGAAAACATGGAAAGACTTGTATGAAATAATGAAGAATGAAATAAACAGAAACAAGAGAATATCGTATACAGTAACCGCAATACTATTTGAAGAGTAAATGTGAATGACTAAGCTATTCTGAGTTATATGAATATTCAAATCAACTATAAAGGACCTATGAAGGAAAATGCTGTCCACCTCCAGAGAAAGAACTGATATATGGAACTATGTGCTGTATAGTTTCATATATGTGGGTATAGGTATATATAGGTATGTACATACATATGTGTGTATATATGTATGTATATATACATATACACACATATACATATATGTATATGTGTGTATATCTCTATATATATAATCTGTCAAATATTGTCCTTCTCTAGTGCAGAGTTGGGAAGGAGGGAGAGAAACAGCTTGGAACTCAAATGTAACAATAAATAAATAATCAAACGAATTAACAAATGATGAATAAATGGTTGTTTTTTTTAAAGAAAGAAAATGTATGTTTAATTCTGTTCCCTGAGTCCATCATCTCTCTGTCTGGGAGACAGGTAACAGGCCTAGTCATTGATCCTTTGGAACTGAGGTGTGACACTGAACCCATCAGAGTTAGAGTACAAAAGTCTTCTAAAGTTATTTTTCTTTACAATGTTGTTGTTTACTGTCTCTGGGTTGTTGATACTTTTAATTTTTTCTAACACCAATGTTTTCCAGTAAATCCCTCGCTCATCCTCTTCCCAGAGAGCATCCCTTATAACAAAGAATAAAAATGAGAGGGGAAAAAAAACAGTTCAGCTAGACTAACACTTTGACCAAATTCAGTATTATCTGCAGTGTTCCACATCCCAAGTATCCCATCTCTGCAAAGAAAGAAGGGGAGATGAGCTTGTATACCTTTAATTTGGGGTCGAACTTGAGCATTATCATTTCACTGCATCCAGCTTTAATTACTGGGTTGTTTCCATTTACATTGCACATATTATTTTTCTAGGTTTGGCTATAACTACTGCATCTGGCAGAGATTCCGATAAGCCTTTCCATGCTTCTATGTACTCATCACATACAACACAGAAACATTCCCTGACATTATTAAAGCCCATCCTGCTCAGGGCACTGTTGAATGGGAAGGAGCCAGAGACAGATAAAGATGCTTTGATATGTCTAGGGACTTCTCTTCTCACTAACTTCTGGTGGCAGCAACAACTGCAGAAATCCTCCCCTGCTTTTATGATGTAGGTGATCTCAGACTAAAATGACCACAAACTCTGACTTCCTCTGGACTCGGAGGCAAAGATCTCCTGGTGCTATCAGAGGCTTTTCTAACATTAGGTTCAAAACAAGGTAAGAGGGACCATGGGTATGCATGTATCAACTTGTGTTTAATCAAGTGCATTACAGAAAATTATTTAAAACAGCAAACTTACTATCTTTCACTGGCTCTTCCCTCCCCATCCTCCCAAGTCCCACTTCCCCAGCTTAAACTGAAGAAAAAGTTTTTTGTCCTTTTTAAGATTGAATCCCCCCATTTCATTCTCAAACCCCAAACTCATAAATCACAATAAAAGAAACCAGCTTTGAGTAACAGAAAATCAAATTAGCATCTAAAAAGAACAGACTTTTAAATACAGGCTGGGGGATACTAGGTCTTTTACCTTCTTTCCCCATCACACCTTCCTGGCCTTGGAAGGGTGAGGGGAAAAAAGGGCTCAGCCTGCTTAACAACGTACAGGCACCTGGCCTGGCAGAACTAAACTCCAGTTAAACGGTAGATCCTTAAGTGGGCCCCAGCAGATCCTTAAGTGAGTTATTAAACTTTTTTGTGTCCTGGGCCACCTTTGGTAGACTGGTGAAGTCTAGCAACCCCTTCTTGGAATAACATTAAGTGGGCAAAATAAAATACCTGGGATTACAAAGGAAAGCGATTATGTTGAAATATAGCTATCAAAATATTTTTAATAAAGCAAGTTCATGAATCCCTGCCTGGAAGTCTTCCTTCAACATGCTTGCTTCTGCCTCATCTATCCTCAATAGTCTCTGCTCCAAACCTGACTTCTCTCTCTATCACTTCCTCAGCTTCTCCCTTCTCCTTGGCCCTCACTCTCTCTGTTCATGGATGCTCAGCAAGAAATGGCAATCCACCCCTCGTCTGTCTCCTCCTCAGTTAGACAAAATGGTGTCTATCCTGGCTTGGCTTCCCTGGGGAAGGTGGGTCATTGGCCCAAGCCACTGAGAACTCTAAGAAGCCTTACACAGCCTTCTCTAGCCTTCCATTCTCATTGGCCTTAGGAGAGAGTGGTACATGTATTCATCTACCAAATCAAGTCAGCTAGCAATTGCTAAGGGCTTACTGTGTGCTACGTACTGAGCTAAGGGCTGGGATGATACAAAGAAGGGAGAAAAAAAAAATCTCTCTTATCTAGCTCACAGACTAATGGAGGAGATGACATGCAAATGATATATAAACAAGAGTATGATGGGAAGGATCAATTGGAGACAGACTCAGAGGAAAGGCCCTAAGATTCAGGAAGACTGGGAAAGGGTGGGGTTTTAACTGAAACTAGAAGGAAGTCAAAGATGAGAGAGACAGAGAGACAGAGACAGAGAAAGAGAGAAAAAGAAAGACAGAGACAGAAAAAGAGAGAAAGAGAAAGAAATGGCATTCTAGGCATGGGGAAGATCAGGGAAAATGCTCAGAACAGGATAGAAAGTGTCTTGTGTGAGGAACAGCAGAGAGACTAGTATCATTGGATCCATAGGACCATTGGACAGTGGATTAGAAATGGAGTAAAATGTCAGAACATTGGAAAGGTGGGAAAAGGCCAGATTATAAGGGGTGTAAAAGTCAAAGGACTTTCTATTTGATCCTGGAGCTAACAGGGAACCACTAAAATTGATTGAATAGCAAAGACTTGCACTTTAGGAAGATCAGATCTGACACAGTTCCCTGTAGGAGGTGTGGGAGTGGAGACAAGGAGACCACCCAGCAGGCTATTGCAAAGGGCCAAATGTAAAACGATTAGGATCTGCATAAGGGTGGTAATAATATCAGAGTAGACAAGGGGACGTATAGGAAAGTTATTATAAAAATAGAAACAAGACAGGGCTTGGCAAAAGGGCAAGAACACTTTGATGAGCCAGAGAGATTCAATATTCTTCCAGGTCTTATTTGTGAACATCTCTTTCCTTCTTTTCTTAAAAAATTTTTTTTTTTTTATCCTGAACTAAAACACCAAAAAGTGCATTTTCCATAAACGCAGTAGATCACAAAAAGAGGACTCTACATGAAACTGTAAATCTCCATTCTGCATGAGCTGTTTTTAATATATGTGCACATATAAATATAAATTTTGCATATTACTTTACAAACTGTTATCCTTGTCTGTTTCCTTCTGAACTTCCTTCTGTTCTCTTTTGTGCATTTAAAAAAAATATTTTAATGGTTCTCTCTCATTTTATTTTTGGCATCACTACTGCTAACTCTCACTCTCCCCCACCCCCATTAAGCCAGAGAAAAAGGGAAAAAATCCTTGTTACAAATAAGCTTAATCAAGCAATACACTAGCACATAGCGATCATGTCCAAAAAATGTCTGCCTCTGTCTTTGTGGTTCATCAGCCATCTATCAGGAGGTGGGTAACATGCTTCATCATAGGTCCTTTGGAAGCATGGTTGGTCAGTGCTTTGGTCAGAGATCTCAAGTCTTTCAAAGTTGGGTTTTTTTTTAAACTGTGGTTGTCTCTGTTGAAATTGTCCTCCTGGTTTTGCTCGTTTCATTCTGTGTTAGTTCATGTGGCCCGCCACTCTGTGAAATTGACTCTCGTCATTTCTTACTGAGCAATAATACTCAGTTGTGTTCATACTCCATTTGTTCAGTCATTCCCATTCTCTTCCTAATATTCTTCCTATTAATGTCCCTCCCATCCTTTCTTATTTTCCTTTTTAGATTGATATATTTCTGTATCAAACTGTTTGTATGTGTATCCAATCCTCCTTTGTCCTTTTCAGATAAGAACAAGGTTCATCTGATGCCTCTCTTTCTGTACCTTCTTCCATATTTGTATGCTGTTTTTGTCAAGCACTCCAATAATAAGAATCAGCCATTTCCATCCTGGTGTTTCTTCTTTCCTCTTTTTGCCCTCCCTTCCCTTCTAAAACCCTCAGAACAGAAGCAATTCCTGCACCACCCCCACCCCCAACTAGGGACTTTTTTCTTTGCTTTTTAGATTCCTCAATACTCTCTGAAGACATTAAAATTCTGAAGAAACATTTATTTTGTCTTTAGTATGTTAGCATTACATTATCTACAGTATCTTCTAATTGTTCAAAGAAATTTTGCTTTTCTAGATTTCTTGTGGATCTTTTGCTTTTATTATATTTAATATATAATTTTATATATATTATATAAGTATATACAAATACATAATATTAATATATTTGTATTTATTATTTATAGTTATAGTTCAATTCAGCTCCTTACGTTTTCATCATAAATGCTTGCAAGTCATTTATTCTTGAAAGATCTATTTATTTCCCTATACGATTATACTCAGCTTTGCAAGTTAAGTTCCTCTTCGTTGTAAACCTATGTCTTTTGCCTTTAGGAATATTGTATTCCAAGACTGCCTTTGGTTTTCAGTAGATGCCCCCAGGTTTTGTATGATCCTGACAAAACTTTCTAGATGCTTGTAGTATTTTTTCTTTTTCTTTTTAATTCAATTTTATTTTCAGTTCTGAATTCTCTCCTTCTCTCCTTTCCCTCCTCTACCCACTGAGGTGAGAAAAACAAAATCCATTACAAATATGCACAATCATGTAAAACAGACTCCCACATTAGTCATTCACCCCCTACCTTACCCTCCCTCCCAAAAAAGGAAAAAAAGAAAATATACTTCAATTTCTACTGAGTCCATCAGCTTTTTACCTGGAGGTGGATAGTATGTTTTCATCATGAACCCTTTGGAATTATAGTTGGTCGTTGTGTTGATCAGAGTTCCTTAGTCTTTCACAGTTGATTATGTTTACAATATTATTGTTATTATATAAATCCTTCTACCAATTCCATTCACTTTGCATCAGTTCGTATAAGTCGTCACAGATTTTTTGAAACCGTCTCCTTTGTAATTTCTTACAGCACAATCATATTCTATCACTTTCATATACTATAACTTGTTTAGACATTCTCCAATTGATGGACATCCCCTCAGTTTCCAATTTTTAGCTACCACAAAAAAAAGAGAGATACTATAAATATTTTTTTGTACATAGGAGTCTGTTTTCTCTTTTTAAAAGAAATCCCTTTGGTATATAGACTAAGTTGCTGTATCACCTGGCCAAAAGGTATGCAGAATTTAACAATTTTTTAATATGATTCTAAATTGCTTTCCAGAACACTTGAACTGGTTATAGCTCCATAGTTGCTATGAGGTCATTCTTTTTCCCCCAGATTCTGCTTATTTTTTCTTTTTTCTTTGATAATATTTTCCAAATTACATGTAAAGACAAATTTCAACGCTCATTTTTGGAGATTTTGAGTTTCAAATTTTTCTCCCTTTCTCTCTTCCCTCCTCCCCAATTCAGCAAGCAATTCAATATAGGTTATACATATGCAATTATGTAAGATGTATTTCCACATTAATCATATTGTGAAGGAAGAAACAGAACAGAAAAAAAAGTGAAAATAGTATTCTTTGATCTGCATTCAGACTCCATCGGTTTTTTCCCTAGATGTGGATAGCATTTTCCATCATGCGTCTTTTGGAATTGTCTTGGATCATTGCATTGCTGAGAAGAGCTAAATCAATCATAGTTCATCATCATACAGTGTTACTGTTACTGTGTACAATGTTTCCTTGGTTCTGCTCACTTCACTCAGCATCAGTTCATTTAAAGCTTTCCAGGTTTTTTTGAAATCTGCCTGCTTACTATTTCTTATAGGACAATAGTATTCCATAACATTCATTTATCACAATAGTCATTCTTCAATTGATAAGCATCTCCTCAATTTCCAATTTTTTGCCACTACAAAAAGTTACTGTAAATATTTTTGTTCGTATAAGTCCTTTTCCCTTTTTTATGATCTCTTTGGGATACAGATCTAGTAGTGGTATTGCTGGATCAAAGGGTATGCATACTTTGATTGCCCTTTGGGCATAGTTCCAAATTGCTCTGCAGAATAGTTACTTCACAACTCCATCACCAATGCATTAGTGTTTCAGTTTTCCCACATCTTCTCCAACATTTATCATTTCTCTTTTCTCTCATATTAGCCCATTTGAGAGGCATGAGATAGTGCCTCAGGGTTGTTTTAATCTGCATTTTTCTAATCAATAGTGATTTAGAGCATTTTTTCATATGACTATAGATAGCTTTGCTTTCTTCATCTGAAAACTGCCTGTTCATATCCTTTGACCACTTATCAATTGGGGAATGGATGTCATTATTTATGTGGAGATCATGTACCTATTTGGAGCTTATCTTGGTATATGGTATGAGATAAATGAATAATTTTTCTTGACTACTTGTAATAGCAAGGATCCTGGCATACACAGGAGGGCCTGCTGTACAGGTTGTTAGATCTGTTTTTCTAAAAAAACTTCTGAGGGATCAACAATCTACTTTAATCAAGCACATATATCATTCACTTAGTTCAGGGGGAAAAGTCAGCACCTTGAACTTCAGAGAAAATACAAACAGAAATTACAAGCAGAAATTACAAACAGAAAGACCAACACACAGGGCTTCCAACTGCCTGACCACAGACAATATTACCATCACTATCAGAGAGAGAAATACCAACAAATGGATTTTCAAAGCCAGTGGCTTCTTAAAATGGTTGCCCAGAGTCTCATCTGGCATACAACCTCCTTCTAAAAAATAAGCCCCAAAGCAAAACCTCACCTCAGAGTATATATACTCTTTTCAGGGCTGGAGGGCATAACCCTCATGACCTTGTGCCTCATTAGAAATTAACAAAAGGTGTCTGATATCTATTAATGGGTGGGGAAAAGTCAACTTTTTTTTGATTGATTCCCTTAAATTTCTTGACCTTTTGTTCTCCAAATGAATTTTATTATTTTTCTAGCTCTACAAAAAAATCTTTTGGTAATTTGATTGATTTGACATTCAATAAGTAAATTAATGTAGGTAACGTTGTCATTTTTATTATATGGGTTCAGTCAATATAAAAGCAATTAGTATTTCTCCAATTATTTAAACTGGTCTTTATTTGTGTGAAGTGTTTTATAATTAATTTTATAATGTATCATATAGTTTTCTGTGTGTGTTTTGGCAAGTAGGCTCTCAAGTATTTTATACTATCTATAGTTACATAAAATGGAATGTTTCTATTTGTTCCTGCTGGATTTTGTTGGTAATATATAGAAATGCTAATGATTTCTTTGGGTTTATTTAACATCCTACAATTTAACTGGCGTTAATTGTTTAGATTTTTTTAGTTGACTCTCTAGAGTTCTCTAAGTGAGCTATCATATCTGCAAAAGTGATAGTTTTGTTTCCTTATTTTCCATGTTTATTCTTTCAATTTCTTTTTCTTGTCTTTTTGCTATAGTTAGCATTTCTAGTACAACATTGAATAATAATGATGATAATGGATATCCTTGCTTCACCCCTGGTTCTACTGGAAAAGTTTCTAGTATCCTTTCTGGTATTTTTAACAGGAATATTGTCCAAAAACTTTTTTTGTCAAAAGGTTTTCTGCATCTAGTGAAATAATAATTGATTTTATCATTTTTATTATCAATATGGTCGATTATATTTTCGTAACATTGAACCACTCCTGCATTTTAAATCCAGGATGGTGATAGTATTTTATCTTTTTGATATATTGCATTAGGTTCCTTGCCAATATTTTATTCAAAATTTTTGTATTAATATTCATTAGGGAAATTGATTTATCATTTCCTCTCTTTGTCTTGACTTTCTCTTGTTTAAGTATCAGGGCTATATTTATGTCACTGAAGAAATTTGGTAGGACTTCTTTTTTTATCTTTACCCACAAAGACATTCCAAATAACAAACAATATTTTTAAAGATAAAAAAAGGGGAAAAAACTCAGAATAATACTCAGATTAATACATAAAAAGTCTGTAACTATTTGCCATGTACAATATGAACACTTCTCACCTCTGCAAAGGAGTGTGGGTAAGTATGTCTTTTCATCTCTTCTTTCAAGTTGTTTGTTTTTTTATAATTTTGAAATACTCACTTGTGATTTTTTTGTTGGTTGTTCTTTTCATTTACATTGTTGTAGTTATGTTTTTTTGTCTTCATGGCTCTGATTACTTAATCCTGCATCCATTAATGTAGATCTTTTCATGCTTCTCTGTATTCACCACATTCAGCACTTCTTACAGCATGGCAATATTCCATTCCACTCATGTACCTGAATTTGTTTAGACTTTCTTCAATCAATGGACATCTACTTTGTTTTCAATGGTTTGTTACCACAAAACACAACTTTTTTGTTAATACAAATAATATTGCTGTAAATATTTTAGTGTATAAAGCTATAAACATTTTAGCTACTTTATCTTAATAATTCCAAATTCTCTTCCAAAATGAACAAATTTACTGCTCCATCAATGATTCCTATCTTTCCACCACCCCTCCAATACCAACTATAACTAACTTTTGTCAATTTTCAGAGAATAAGATTGAAAGTATAAGATTGTTTTGATTTATATTTCTCTTATTGTTTGTGACTTGGAGTATTCTTTCATATACTTAATAGTTTGTAATTCTTTTGAGAACTCTGTGCATATCTTTTGTTTTTGGTCATATATGTATATATGTGTACATATATACACATGTACGTTCACCCCTTCATATGTGGAACCATCAGTTATCGCAAATGAAGAAATTTTGAATGCTGTAGATAAGTTCACTCACCTTAACAGTGTGCTTCCCAGGGACATACATATAGAAGATGAGGTTGACAGTCACATTGCCAGAGCTAGCTCAGTGTTTTTGGGAGGCTCCCAAGAAAGTGTGGGAGAGAAAAGGTATTAGATTGCCTACCAGACTGAAGGTTTACAGAGCTGTTGTACTGACCTTGTTGTTGTATTCCTATGAAACCTGGACAATCTACCAGCACCATTCCAGGAAACTGAATACCTTCTATTTGAATTGTCTTAGGAAGATTCTGAAGATCACCTGGCAAGATAACTTACCAGACACTATGGTCCTTTCTCTAGCTGAACTGTTAGACATTCAAACTCTACTGCAGAGAGCACAACTCCAGGGGGCTGGTCATGTTATTTGAATGCCAAAAGTGCATTTGCCTAAAAGACTGTTTTATGGAGAACTCACACAAGGCAAGCACTCACACGAACGTCAAAGGAAGTGATACAAGGACTCTCTCAAGGTCTCTCTGAAGAACATTGGAATAGATTGTGAGACATGGGAGACACTGGCACAGAACTATCTAGCATGATGCGCCTGCATCACAAAAGGCACTATACCAAGGGTGGGGAACTTGCAACCTTGAGGCCACCTGTGGCTTTCTAGGTCCTTGGGTGCAGCCTTTTGACTGAGTCCAAGTTTTATAGAACAAATCCTTTTATTAAAGAGATTGCTCTATGAGTAAAATGACAGTAGCTCAGAAGAAAGAGGAGTTGTGCAAATTTAGAGACATCTCAACTCCAAATGCTTATGTGAACTATTTGTGCCTGATCTGCGGTAAAACCCTCTGAGCTCGAGCTCATATTGGTCTTATCAGGCACAGTTAGACACAGTGTACCTTGACCTAGTGATGTCATTTTGGTCCTCTTCAGAAAGGAAGGACAATGACCACCACCAATCTTATATATTAGACACTAGATTTTTATCAGAAAAATTTGATATTAAGGTTTTCTCTCCATTTTATCACTTCCTTTTTTATTCTTGGTACACTAATTTTGTTTGTGCAGAAGCTTTTAAGTTTCATGTAGTAAGTTTATCTTTTAGAATTGTCTCTATCCTTTTTTTTAAAATAAGAATACATCCTCCATCCATATATATGAGGTATAATATCTGCTCCTCTTCTAATTTTATTTTATGTTCTTTAATGTGAAGGTCATACATTGAGAACAGAAGGTAGAATGCTGTAAAATGTGTTAGTCTAAGCATAATTTCTGCTAGACTGCTTTCCATTTTCCCCAGTAGTTTTTAATCTAAATAGTGAATTTTTTCTAAGTAATTTGTTTTCCAGTTTATTGAATATTGGTTTATCGTGTTCCATTTTTTCTGAATTTCCTTTGTCTAATCTATTCCATTGATTACAAATTACACTTTCCATTTTTAACTACTATTTAACTACCATTAGATTGTTTTGATAATTATTGTTTTATAATATAGTTTGAGGTCTGAAAGTACCTACTTCTAGTTTATCTCTTTTCATAATTTCTGCTGATATCTTGATATTTTATGTTCCCAAAATAATTTTGTCATTATTTTATTGAGTTCTATACAGCATCTCTTTGGTAATTTGATTGTCAAAGCAATAAAATCGTAAATGAACTTTGGTCATATTGTCATTTTTAATATATTGGCCCAGCCCAGGCATTAGCATTGGATATACCTCCAGCTATTTAAGTTGTTACTTATTTCTTTAGAAAGCATTATGTATGGAATCTATACAAGCATTTTGGTGTGCTTTGATAGAATGATCCTCATATATTCCATGTATTTTATAGTTATCTGGAATGGGATTTTCCTATTGCTAGAAATGCTGTTGATTTTTGAAGATTTATGTTTCAATCTGCATCCTTGCTAAAGCTGTTATTTCAATTAGTAGCTTAGGTAATTCCTTAGGACTTTCTAAGTGAACCATCATATCACTAGAAGATAGAAATTTAGAAAATACTCCTCTTTACACTTTCGTTTCTCATATCTTATTGCTATTGCTAGCATTTTCAGAATTATATCAAATAATAAAGGGCAGAATAGACATCCTTGCTTTACTCTTATATTTATTGGAAAAAGGTTCTATCATGTCCCCATTGCACAAGATGTTTGTTTTTGGTTTTAAATACTTTTTATAATTTTAAAAAAGGTTTCTCTAGGCTTATCCTTTGCAGAGTTTTTACCATTAATAAGCATTGTACTCTGTCAGGTTTTTTTTTTATGCATTCATTGAGATAATCATGGTTTTGGATGTTTTTGTTCTTAATGATTAATTACACTGATTGTTTTCCTAATGTTGAACTATCTTTGTATCCCTCCTGAAAATCTAACTTAGCCATGATGAATGATTTAATGATTTCTTAGATGGATTCCCGAAATCTGACAATATTTTATTGAAAAATTTTGAATCTATATTATTGATAACTGGACTATTATTCTTCTATGCTTAATCTTTCCTGGGTTTAGGTATTAAGACTGTTTATCTCATAAAAGGAACATAAGAATATATATTTATCATGTTATATATAATAATGTAATATAAGGAATATAATAGAGTACTTTCTCAATTTTTGAGAAAAACATATACGTACTATATATGTGCATACATAGCACATACATATACAGTATATATACATGTATAATAAATATATTTATATACGTACTAGATAAAGTGGGGATAACCAAGAGAGGGAAGGTGCTGGCATTAAAGAATATAGGGAAAGACCAGGAAGAAGTGGAATTCTAGCTGGGATTCCTGGTTCTTCTCAGTCTTCTTTGCAGGATCTTTATCCAGGTCATGTCTACTAAACATATTCTCCTACAGGGTTCATCTCCTGGGTTCTTGTCTCTTTTCCTTCAGCATTATTTCTCTTAGTGATATCATCAGTTCCTATGGATTCAATTTTCATCTCTATGTTGATAATTCCTAAACCTACTTATCTAGTCATAACCCCTCTGCTGACCACCACTATCATATTTCTACCATTCCTCCCAAATCCTCCCCTCTTCCCAACCTCCCTATTACTGTTGAGGGTACAACCACCCTCCCAGGCATCCAGGCTCCCAACCCAAGTCTCATCCTCAACTCCTCACCCTCTTTCACCATCCTATATCCAATCTATTGCCAAAGCTTGTTGATTTAATATTGTACTTTCTTTCCTATACTCCTTCTTCTCTCCTCCAGCACTGATACTACCCTGGTGCAGGCCCTCATCATCTCACACCTGGACTATTGCAGTAGGCTACTGATTGGCATCCCTACCACTCTCTCCAATGTATCTTCCACACAATTGTCAAAGTGATCTTTCGAAAACTCAGATCTATGTCATTCTCCTTCTCAGTAAGCTCCAGTGGGTCCCCATCACCTCCAGGATGAAATACAAAATGTTCTATTTGGTGTTCAAAGTCCTTCATAACCTCCCTCACCCTTCAATACCCTGTGATCCAGTAATGCTGTTCCTTGAGTTGTAAGGTTCAAATGAGATCATGTAAACTATTTTGCACATCTTAAAAGTGTTAAATAAATTGTGGGCCATTTTTAAAAATTATAAACCAATAAAGAAGTACTACTTTAGACTAGTTTGGGAATACCAAGGGATCCCTGCCCTCAAGGAAGCATATAATTAGATTGGTGGATCCAGACCCAACCAGAGAAAAGTTTACCAGGGCAATGGGTTAAGTAAACTTACATTTCGGAAAAAGACTCAGAAGAGTAGAAAAAGGGGATCGGTGGGTTAAGTAAATTATATTTGGAATAAGACCTGAGGAGGGAGGGGAAGGGAAAGGACTGACAGAGTTAGACATGGAAGAGACCTTGGTCCAATCCCCCATTTTACTGATGACACTGAGGGCCACTGAGGTTAAGCGACTTTCTCAGGCTCATCCAAGCAGTAAGTAAAGGGGGGATTTGAACTCAGGTCCTCTGGACCCCAAGTTTCATGCCCTCTTCATTGCACCAAAGCCACCCTTCCCATCAGCTCCCCCGCAGGTTTTTGGAGCAGGAATTCAACCCCTTCGATTTACAGAAAAGGAAACAGACCAAGAAAGAGACAAGGACCAGTCCAAAGTCATTTGCTGAGTTGAGGACGTTATGCAAAGTCTCTCAGGGAAGGTCTCTTCTCTGCCCTCCAGGGGTCTTTCCTTCCTCCTAAGCGAAAGCTCCCTTCCCTAACCTTACCCTAGAGACCCCCTACCTTTTTCTTTGAGGCCACGCCCCCTTCCTAGTCCCGCCCACTCCCCTCTGTCCCCTAGACTTCTCTCTCTTTCTCTTGGCCCCTAGACCACACTACTTTCTCCCCAACTCTTTTTGGTCTCCAGGCCCTCCTTTCTCCTCCCTTCCTGGACAGTTCCATCCTTCTTCACCCCAACCTCACCTCCTTGTACCTCCCTTTATGGCTCCTACCCTTACCACAAACACTCGTGGCCCCGCCCCTCCCCCTGGCCCCGCCCCCTCTCGCTCCTTCCCTTCCCGGCCCCTCCCCTCGCTCCTCCCCCCACATCTCCCTTCCAGTCCCCGCAGCCTCCCCCTGCCTCCTGATGGAGACGGCCGCAGCCAATAAGCAGGCGGCTTCACATCCGGGGCTCCCGGCGCGGCCGTCGCCTCCCGCTCACACACGGCCATGGCGGAGGTGAGTGAACCGGGGTTGGCCGAGGACCGCCCGCCGCCGCTGCTGTATCCCCCCCAGCCCCCCACCTCCCGGTGGCCATGGCCCCTCCTGGCCCGCAGCTGACGAGACAGACGGGGACAGGAGCCGGGATGGGGGTGGGGAGGCTTTGTAGCGGGGCGCGAGGACCCGAGCCGGGCCACCTCCCGCCGGGGGCCGCGCGCAGCCTTCGTCTCTCCCCCCCCACCCCCAACCGCCAACCGCCCCCGTCTGCCACATAGCGAGCCACGGCCGAGCTCCGCGGCGGCGCAATAGTGAGCCGCGGGCCGGGGTGCGCATGTGCGGTGGCTGGCCTCGGCTCTGCTGCGCTGGAGTGGGGGGCGGAGGAGCGGGGCGGCTGCGGGCGACCGAGTGGGGAGGGGGGGGGTGGAGCGGAGTTGGGGCTGGAAATGGGAGGGGGGCGGGCCGCGCGCTCTCGCTAGGGGAGCTGGAGGGGAAGAGGGGGCGGTGCACGCCTACCTGGCGCTGGCAAACTTTGCGGAGCTAACTGTTGGTGCGCTGTCTTAGCGTCTCCGTGGAACGGGTGTGCGTGTGTATTGGGGGGGGTGCAACCGGGAATCTCCGGGATCTCCCTCCCCCTCCCCCCCGCGTTCCCCCCCAGCCCTTGCTCTGCGGCTCTCCCGGTGACGCTCCGCGCATCTTAGCGTCCCGGCGCGTTGCAAACTTTGCTGAGCGCTCCCCGCGCTGCTAGCGCCGGAGGAGGAGAGCTCGCCCAGGCTCTGGCTAGGCCGTGCATTGGCCGGGTGCAGCGGTGCTGGGCGGGGCGGGGCTCCCCGGGGGTTTTGCGAAGGACTCGCACGGAGTGGGGTGGGGAGGGATGTTTGCGGCGCTGCGTTACTCTCCCTGCGCGTTGCGCGGGCGCAGCCGCTTCGCAGACCTGGTGGCTTCGCGATTTGCTGCAGCAGAGCTGCCTGGGTCCCTCCTCCACGCTCTGGGTGCTTAAGAAACTTTTGCATAGTCCGTTACACTTGAACCTGAGACCTAGGTAAGGTTTGACTGTAAATACGGGAGGGGAAAGGAGACAAAGAGGGCTTTTGGATCTGAGATCCTAAAAAAAGGCAGCGCTGGAAAAAACCTTAGAGGAGGGAAATGATTGCCAAAGTTCCCACTGTGAGTCAGGCTGGGATCGGGACTAGAAGCTAAATCTGCTTACCCCTTCCAACCCCTTTCCCCCTGGCCGGAGCTCTTTCCACATCGCTATATTGCTTGTCCCTCACCAGAGAAGTGGGTTTTCTGGGGACTCTGGGTGATGACAGAGGTCAGCAGTGCAGATAGCAGTATCATTCCTAAAGGCTCAGTGGTTATAGTGCTGTGCTGTATTAAAGCTATCTGGATGAGAGGGGCTTTATGCCCTGCGAAATGACATTTAATTTTTGCTCATGACCTGCGTTGCTTTCTAGCTAAAACCTGGAAGATGGGTTCCCTGCTATTGAAGGTTTGGTACAGACTGAAGTCATTAACTTTAACAGAGGAGGATGTAATAAACTGATTTGGGACAGGCAGTTTGTTGTACCAAAGCCACTGAGGCAATCCCTGGTGATTTCTGGTGGCCTCTTGCTCTGCTCCTGGATCCTCCACCACATTAATTCATTCAAGTTACCTTCATTCAGCAAGCTTTAAGCATCTACTGTATACCATCTGTGTCTCATCATCTGCGGCTTTGGGATACAAAGTAGCTTCTACACGGATGTACTTTACTCTCAAGAAACTTGAAATCTAATAGAGAAAGACATTTACAGTATACCAAAAGGAGTGAAATGAGAGCCAGAGAGAGCCAGGTAAAAAGTTGTGAGAAATTGGAGGAGGGAAAGATGCGTTGAGGGCTGAGAGAGAGAGAGAGAGAGGTTTTCAGGAAAGGCAGGGTTTCATCTGAGAGATAGCACCTCAGTGAGACTTTAAAGGAAGGGAAAGATTGAATGGAAAAACTGAAGTGAAAGGAGGTAGGGAGGAGAGGCAGGAGAATGAAGACCAGAACAGAGCATTAAGAATAATTCAACTTTACTGGAATTTAGAATGTGGAAGGAAGAGTATGTATGAGAGTAGATTGTGGACTAGATTGTGTAAGGTCTTGAATATTAAGAGGCTTAAAACCCAGCACTCTTCACTACTTAAAGACCTGAGAAAAGGTAGTGTGATGTGTCTAAGGAACTCTGGGCTTTTAGAGTAAGGGCACTTGGGTTCTAGTCCTGACTCAGGCTTTGAGGAAGCCAGATTCAATGGATAAAACATTTGATTTGCAGTCAGGAAAACTTGAGTTCACATCTAACCTCAGGCACACACTAGCTGTCTCAGTTTGCCTCAGTTTCCCCATCTGCAAAATGGGGATAATAGTAGCACCTGCCTCCTAGAGTTGTTGTGAAGATCAAATAAGATAAAGTATTTTGGAAACCTTGAAGTCATATATAAATGCTAGTGGATATTACTTTTATCTTTAACTTCTTTAACTTAACTATTATCTTAGTAACTTTAACTTCAACTTGAATCTGAGTTTCCTCATCCATATGATGGGGGTGAAGATAATTGTACCTCCTGGCTTCCAGGATCATTATGCAAAAATGGCTTAATAAACCTAAAACCACTCGAATGGATTTGTGATCTCATTGATTGGGATGACCCCTTCAAAGATATAGATTGCAACCAACCCATCTATGTCTTGTCCATATTCTTTGGTAAGGTTTATGTCATGGAGGAACTTATAATCCTTAAAGGGATAGAGATTGGACCTGTGACTTCTTTGGTGTAGGGAACTCCCTCTGTTAATACAATTTGCACTTTTACTTCCATTTGAAGTCTTAGGTACCTACCTGGAGAGTACATAAGGGTCAGGTAACTTGCCCAGATTCACCCGGCCAGTGCGTAGCATTACGTTAGCATTTCTTATTAAGAAGATTACAAAGTACTGGGGAGATTCAGACATGGTAGATATTGCCACTTGGAGGTTTCAGGGAGGACATCAAGGAGGAAATTTCAGGAATGTGGTAGGTAACTCAGTGGCCCCAGAAAGACCTCCCAGGAAAGGCTGAGAACAAGGGACATGCCTGGGTACACAGGAGAGAGAGGAGAAAAAGACAGGCCACAGGTGTGGCCACACCACACAGGGGTGTGTTTAGATTGAATCTTTGGTCAGTGGAAAGTACTGAGGATTTTGGGTGCCGATTTCTTTCTTTGCTTTCTCTTCTTCCTGCCTGTTTGTGGTGGTTGTGCAGTTGAAACTTGGAGCTAAAAGCTGCCCAAGCCTTGGGCCTAATGGGTAGAGACCAGCTAGTGTAAATCAGTTCCTGAAGGAATTATAACTATAGCCTCATCATATCTTCACTATTTTATTTTAAAAAAAAAAAAAGGAATGATTGGTCCAGGATTATCACTTGATATTTGCAAAAAAGGATATATCAGGAATATTGTCACTTAATTCCTATTTAGGCATTTTGGGTTGTGTGTAATCTTTCTAAAAATCTAGTTGGTGTTTAGATGAAGAGAAATAATTTTGAAAGGTGAGCTCCATAACAGTGAAGAGTTGCTTTACCTAATGACCAGTAACACAAGAGCATGGTTGATTCCTAGTCAGAGCTCTGTGAAGGATAGTTTCCACCAGACCCTTCTGCCAGAGTGAGCCTTTCTGCCAATGATTCTCTGGGACCTAGAAGGAGGACATCAAAACTGAGCACCGCAAGTGACAAGCATGCATTCCCTGGCTTTCTGGTCCTAGAAATGACCATAAATCCATCTGCTGTTGGAAGCGTCTTCATCAGTTTTACTAGCTGGGCAGGGCAGTACTGTCAGCTTCATGGGAAAATTAAAGTGATTTACATCAGAGACCATCAGCAGAGAATTCCATCAGGACCAACAACTTTGCCCTGTTATTAAGGCATGGTTGAATCAGGGAAGGTTCAACCATGGGAGGGTGGGAAATCTTTGTTCTCTCTGCCAACGTTTGTACCTCTGCCTTGCCCTGGCATTTTTTCAGTCAACAGTTTGGGTTCTTTCTTTATGCTGGCTCTGTTAGGTCAGGGGCTTGGGAGGTAGGGAGGGGTGTCGGGATGCAAGAAACACACAAGACATGATCCTACTCGTGAATGGACTACAGTCTGATTGGAGAGGCAAGATGTGATCAAGATACATAATAAAGTATATAATAAAGTATGACTCTGACTTCCCAAGTGTTGGGGATGACTTTTAAAACAACTACACCAAGACTTTTCAGCGTCTCAGTTGTGTCCAGGCAGTCACTCTTGGAGGCTACTTGTGTTTCCTTGGTGTGCTGTAACCCAAGTCAGGTGTAGAGGAATTCAACATCACCGTGTGCTCTACTTCCGTGAGGTATGCCACTTTTTGGGTATCCCAGACAACTTTGCTGTTCTCCTGTGCTCTTGAGTCACAACCAGGTGTTAACAATATTCATAACAATGTCATGGTTACAAAGAGACTATTTGACCCCAGCCTCCAAAAAGAGAGATGGAAGAGAAACCAAGGCATTAAAGCAGGCAGGACTGCCCTAGGGAAAGGGAGCTGCAGCAGCTACTGTAGAGAGCACAGGATTGCATAGGAATCCTACATGGGAAACCGTGGTAAGGTGAAATAACTCAGAGAAAGAATGCACATCCTAAGAACAGGCTTTGGCTAACCTCTGCTAGTACCTGGTGTTTGTCTGGCACATTGAAAAGTTAAATAAATGCGTGTTAAAGGCTTGGGTCCAGGAGTTACCTTAAATTGGATTTTTCTTTTGTTATTGTCATAAAACCAACCTCCAGGCTATGGAGATCCTTGGTCCCACAAAGGCAGTTGGTTGCTTCCCAGAGTATTTAGAGTAGAGATTATTTCACATGGATTCTGAATTAGGTAAGAATGTTGTTCCCCAAAGGTGATTTGGGCATTTAGGGCTGTAGGTACCCTGGCACAAGTTACCCTGCCATTACTTAAATCATATCTGGAACTGCTTTCACAACCAGTCTAGAAGCTCCAGGAAAATCAATCTTGTGACTTTTATCTAAGATACCAATTCATCATCTAACATTTATTAAGCCCCTTCAATTTGCTAGGTATTGGCAATGCAGAGACAAAAATGAACTACTCTTTACCCTCAAGGGACTTAATTCTGTGGGTGAAAACAAACGTGTAAGGATTGTGTACATATAAAAATAATGGGGGAGAGCTGCTGAGAGCTTTGAGAAAGCTGCATGTAGGAGAAAGCATTGAGCCAAGCTTGGAAGGAAACTAAAGATTCTCTTCTTTTTTTTTTTTTTTTTTTTTTGGAGGGAGGAAGACAAAGCAGTTGGGGTTAAGAGACTTGCCCAAGGTCACATAGCTATCAAGTGTCAAGTGTCTGAGGTCAAATCTGAACTCAGGTCCTCCTGGCCTCCAGTACTCTATTCATTCCACCATCTAGCTGTCCTGAAACTGGCGATTCTAAGATTATCCTAAAGGATCCTGAAATTATTCTTCAAGTATTTCATTTTGTTGAAGAATGGGAAGGCTGTAAGGTCTTTATTATAAACCACCTGAGAAGTTCCCAACTTTGTTCTGTCTACTTTTGCAATTTGCACAATATTCACCTAACATTTACATTATACTTTGTACAGGTAGGTTAAGTGATGTTGCCTGTACAGCTAACCAGTGGTAGAGCAGAGAAAGTCATCTGACTCTTTACTCTTTTATGGCTTATTTCTTCCTGTTTGCAAGAGAAATATTTTAGAGTGGTGGTATGGTTCTGGACTTGGGAGTCAGGAAGACCCCTGTTCATATCTCATTTGAGAACCTAGATAAGTCACTTAACCTCTAAGATCCCTCCAGCTCTTAAATCTACAGCCCTATTTATTTTTATACAACATAAACACATTCTTAGCTCTTTCTTCTTTGTTGTCCAGATTTAGTTCCAAATGAAATTATTTCTAAAATTCCTGTCTTCTTGCAAAACAAAGATTTGCCAGCATTGAAAATATTCAGAAGACAAAATATCAGGCCTCGAAAACAGCTCCTGAAGGCAGTTTTGAGCAGTGGCGACATTGTTGGAATCAGTTCCACAAGTTTGATAAATTCCAGTTGGGGACCACCGTGGGAGAAGGGCATGTGTGGAGCCAGGGTCACTGAAGAAGCTAACCTGCTTTTAGAGCAGAGACTCTATAGGAAAAGTTAGGGAGAAAATTAAATAACTTGTCTGAAGTCATAACATGGGGAGAAAGAAGAGATTCCTTCATTCTCAGTGAATAGTGGGTGTGATTAGTGTTCTTTTTCATGATGAGAGACATATAGAGGCAGCTAGGTGGTATGGTGAATAGAGCATTGAGCTTGGAGTCAGGAAAACCTGAATTAAAATCCGTCTTCAAGACTGTAGTTGTGTAATCATAGCAACTCACTTCACTTATATATGCCTCACTTTCCTCTTCTGTAAAATGGGATAATTCTGTCAGATTTGCTGTGAGGATCAAATGTAGATATTTGTAAAGTGCTCAGCACAGTGTCTGGCACATCATAGGTGCTTAAATCCTTTCTTCTTTGCTTCCTCTCCCTCCCCACTGGAAGTTGGCTACATACCGTATTTCACCACATAATCGTCACAGATTTTATGACAAATTTTTCGCCAATGAAGGGAGGGGGTGACAATATGTGAAGCTTTTAAAAAATGTGCCAGTATTACTTAAAAATGATTTATTAGTAAACTGTTGTTGGCAGATGAACTGTACAGTTTAGATAGTGAGGAAAGATTCACATCTTACCGTATTGTGTGACTTACTCTTGGCAGCTTAGCCTGTTCGCCCTCTCCCCTTGCAACTGTGGCCCTTCATTGGGTTGGGTGACAATACCGTTAGTGCTGCAGTGCTCTAAAGAAACCATGCAAATGGGCTTTTAGAAATATAGTGACAATGTACATGTGCTGAGAATTCTTCGTGAGAGCATCTCCATATGCCACAGGTGAATACATTGCTGCTCTGTTTACCTTTAAGCAGCACGACAAACAGAATTATACCATGCAACAATTACTTGATGAAAGGTTATAAACCAATTTTTGAACTGGAAAAAAAATTTATGTGGTAAAATATGGTAGAAGGGAGTTAAATTTGCATAGTTTAGCATCTCTTGCCCTTTCTGTTGTATGGCCTTTGGTATAAAAGGCAGGTTCCTTCCTAGGGCCTAGGATGATTTAGTTTCTGATAGGTCAAAAAGTCTGCATTCTAAGGATTAAGGCCATCTCCCTTTTAATATGACCCCATGGCATGATGAGGTCCTTGTGCTATAGTTGGGCTGTTAGTACATGTGTGGAAGTGTACTTTCTAACTTTTGTCCCTTCAATGGCTAAATCATCATTGCAGTCACATTCCTAAAGTTTCCCTGATCAAGTCACTGAAACTGTTGGTTCATTTAGACTTCACAGTCTGGCAACAATTTTCCCAGAGTTCAAAGAAAATGATGAGAGGGGAAATGAGGGAGGTGGAGTATGACTATCAAGAAGTCTCTGGGCAGGAATGGGGCATGAGGAAGTAGGGAACAATTTTGGGCAGACCATCATGTGATCCATTGGTGTCTGTTTCCTTCCGTAGGCCTCGGCAGGGAGGCAGAGCCCGCGGGTGGTCTCCTACCCAGCTCACAGCCTATGCCCCGGGGAGCCCGGCCTGCAGACAGCAGCAGGTATTTGCCCTCAAGTTTTTATGGCTTCCTTCTCTGCTTCCAGCCACGGGCATGGGCACCCTGGCACTTGACTGCCAAGGCTGAAGCCAGTCCCCTCCTCCATTTGTCACTTGGCAGCTGGGTCTCTAACTTCAATGCTGTTTGTTTGTTTTGGGACAAGCTGGTGAGTGGAGACTGCCCAGGGCTCAGGCACGACCCACCCATCCTTTGCTTCTCCCTCCTAGGCCAGTGAGAACCCAGGGCAGAGAAGAATACTGGGTTCTGTTCCAGATTCTCTGCTCTCTACTGGCAAACAGCTTTCTTTGGCCTCATGGCTTGCTTGACCAAACAAGGGAGCAAAAAGGGAACCTGGTTGTAAGGTATTTTCAACTCAAGTTAGGAAACATGATTGCAAAAGCCATTATAGTGTAATTGACAGCCCTTTTAAGACTGGTGTCAAGGGATAAGACTCAAATCTCTTTCATGAGTTAGATCCAGCCCTTAAATCATTGATTTGATCTGTGGTTTATGCAAATCTGTACAGTAGCAAGTGGTATTATAGAGGTCGACTTGAAGATTCCTTGAGCTAAAGTGTGGGCAGTAGTGCTGTGGCCTAGATTGGCCTTTTTGGGGAGTAGTGTTGGTTAAGGAAGAGGCTGGCAGGCAGTCTGTCCAAAATGAAGTTATTTATAAAAATAACATTTTTTTTGTTATTCCAACAGATTTCTAAGACTCTTTCCCAGTTGCCTTAATGGTTTCAGTTTTTCCCATCTTTCTCAGTACCTAATACTAGAAAAGCTAGATATATTTTCTTGGAGTCATTCATGTTGATATGCTAGAATTAAACTCAATGAATATATGTTAAGGACCTCTTATGTGGCTCTAGGGGAACATACAAAGATAAGTAAGACATGGTCCCTTGCCGTAGGGAACTTCAGTTTAATAGGACAGATACCAGACATTATTCAGATTAGAAATAAGTACATGAGAAAAGTATAAATTACTGTGAAAACATATAATAAAGGAACCACGTCCAGTTGAGGAAACAGAGACTACTCCATGAGGGGAGGCTACATTTCAGCTTGCCCTTTTAAAGGATAGTTGGATGGCAAAAGGCAGAGTTGGGGATGGGGGAAGCAGGTACTTTACTCCATTGAACAGCTATCCTACAAGTCAGGGAAACTCACTCAGATTGGTATCCCCCACAGTTGTGTCCATGGGCTCTGATGACCATCGTTTCAACCTGTCAGAGATCTTGTCCCAAAACTACGGTATCCGAGAAGAACAGGAAGGTGAAACACAAGACAAAGAAAAGTCACTAGAAGAACTGGAGAAAAGCTTCAACACATCTCAGGTACAGAATGATGGATCAGGACAGGGTAGGAGAAACCTGTCTTGGGCAACCTCTAATCCATCCTAGTAGCCTCACGTCCTCACTGTGGGAGTGAAGACAGCATAATCTGATTTGGAATTCTCAGACATTTTCAGCATCTGGGAATGAGAGTGAAAACTTTCAGCAATTGAAATCCTCATTTGATTCTTTTCAGGGGAAATAAGATATTCCCTTGTGAAAAGAGTCCTTGGGGGATTGACCAGATTGCTAGTATCCTGCCCTGAAGATAAAAGACTCAGTTCACCCTACCAAAATGCCTTGGAACAATAAGCTGCCAGCGTGAATGATTGGAATCCCAGATCCCTCTCTAGAGCTGCTTCCTTTCAGTGTTCATAGAGTCTTAACCATAGCCTTTCTGGGAAAGGGAGCCTCCCAAGCTATCAAGGAATGAGGGTTGCTTAGGAAGCTGACACCCTGTTCTCTTTCCAAAGGATGCTTGGACCCAGTCCCTTCAGAGACCATGGAGCATAGTCCTAGAATCTTGGAAGTTGACATTATGGGTAATAACCCATGCCCTTCTCCAAACTATGCCTTGGTGTCATTTTTAGAGATAGGCTGCTGGGCTAATAGAACAATGAGCGTGAGCCAGGAGAACATTTTCTATGTCCTTGCTCCCCATGGCCAAAGGTTTCTTTAAACTGAGTTCAACAAAATCTTTTTCATTCAGCCTCTCATGACCATTTTGTTTTCTTTCTCACCTTCCTTATTTCTCTAATCATTTCCAAGAAGGAAACAAAGGCCCATGGAAATATATAAAAACCTGAAGTTGTGGAGTGAGAAATTTTGTCAGCTCCACCCCATCATCTCCTGTTACAACGTGCATTAAAAACACTAGCTTATGTAACATATGTTACAGCTTGTATTTGTATCACATTTTACTGTTTTGAAGTGCTTCAATATCTTTCTGCATCCCTGTTGTAAGCACGATGAAGATTTATTATTCCTGTGTGACACGAGGAAATTGAGGCCCAGATGAATTACATGCTTTGCCCAAATTCATACGGCTCATAAGTGACAGCTAGGGTACAAACCTAAGCAGACCTTTGGTCTGTTACATCCCTTAGTGCTCAGCACAGCCTTGTCAAGGTGTGGCACACCCCACATAGGAAGCTCTTGGGGAGTTAGAAAGTAAAATTCAAAAGGTGCCAATTGAAGGCCTACCAGATGTCCACTAGAGTTGAATGATCTTCAGGATCTTAGTCTCATTTGAGAGAGAATGCATATACTATGAAACAATTAGACAATAAAACAGCATAACAAAGCACTCAATTGTGTGTTACACATAGTAAGTACTGATCACTGAGGACTGATGTTTTAAGGAATGTTCTTGAAGGAGATGTCCCCTGAAGAACAGGGATGGTTGGGATAAATGTACCTGATGATGTCTGCATGTGTCCATCTCCCTAGTATGTTTCTTTAATCCTCGGTTTTCTTCTTATTCTCAACTCATAGAGATTGGTTTTGGGACTACCAGTCTCCCTAGGTGATATTTTGTCATTTTCTCCCTCAGAGCAGCGACATGCCGTTTGAAGAACTGCTCGCACTCTATGGCTATGAAGCATCAGATCCAATTTCAGAGCAAGAGAGTGAGGGAAATGACATTGCCCCCAACCTCCCAGATATGACCCTGGATAAGGTAAGGAAGGACTGCAGAACAGAGACTGATCACTTGGAAAGATTGCAAACTGGTTGAAAACTAGATTGACCCTGTTCTTCATATCAAAGCAGTTTTTTGTTTGACTAATCTTGTAAATCCTGTTCAGAACATGAAATTGTAAAATTAACCAAGTCTGTTTCTTGCTAATATTTTCAGCATATTCTCACCTTAGGTGAGTGTCAATCTGCAAGTCTGGCTTAGACTGATTAATTGATAAAATTTGCCCTGGTCCTGGGGAATGTTAGATAAGAAGTGAGGCTAGAAGGAAGATTGGTTAAGGGAAGAGGAACACAGAGATTTTCATGGAACATCATGACTTGTGGACCTCAGGTAGTTGGATCCAGGGGAGATCCAGGGATCCAGAGGAGATTATCCAGGAGGCCCATTTGTGGGACTATCTTGAAAGGAATTCCCTGGGGGATTTAATAAAATGGGAGGGGGAGGGGAGATTAGTGTGTGGACCCTAAGCCTTATAGTACCTGAGGAAAACATTTGCTTCATTCTGGACCTCAAGTTTGAAAAAAAAAAATGTTTTTCACTTTCTTGTTAAAAGGAACAAATAGCGAAGGATTTGCTTTCAGGGGAAGAAGAGGAGGAGACACAGTCATCAGCTGATGACCTGACCCCATCTGTGACTTCCCACGATGCATCAGACCTGTTCCCCAACCAGGCCAGCTGTAGGTTTTACTACTGATGTCAATTAAGAGTTTTGACAAGTGTCAGGGGTAAAGCTTCACCCAAACAGATGTACATGCTAGGAGTTGGACTTCAATTCAGTCCCTTTGCCCACCAGTTTGAGCCTCTTGGGCGTGAGGCAAGATGTGGAGCTGGGGGGCAGTTGGGAAGAACACCTGAGAAGAGTTAGCTCCTACCCCTTCGTCTTCTCCAAGGGATGTTGCTCATGTACCTTGGTTTCCTTTTCCCCCAGATCAGAATCACATAATTAGAATCCAGTTACGTAGTGTCTGTCTGTCTGTCTCTCCCTCGCTCTCTCCCATTCTCCTTTCCCCCGTACCCCTGACAGACAGAAGTTTAGGATGTGATATAAAGCCCATTGGCCATGGAGACTCAGGTCTTTTGAGTCTTCCCCTTAACTTTGTGTTCATGGGAAAATCTTCTGCCATTTCAGAACCTTAGTTCTTATGAACAAAATGAGGAAAATAATCCTTGCACTCCCAAACTCACAGTGTAGAAAACTATGTGCAGCCCTTTGTTTCCAGAGGTGTGAGCTGCCATTCTTTGTTATTTATGGCCCCATTTGTAGTATAGAGTAGAGCAGTGCTACAAGCCAAGTCATAACTGCCCACATATTACTGTTTTCCTCTTCCCAAAGCACATTTCCTTGCTGATGAAGACAAAGAGCCTTGTTTTTCTTCTTCATCTGACTCAGAAGAAGATTCTCTGCCCTCCAACGAGTGCAAGAAAGTGAGTGATCCATGGAGGGCTCTTGGAGAAAAAAATGCATTGAGGTGGAATGGGAGCCTAAAAGACCCCATGCCTACATCGATAGGCCCTCCTCAGAATTTCTGAGAATTACTTTGTGGGGAACATGAGGGCTTAGCATAAGGGAAAGAGAACCTGGCTCTGCCACTTACAGATTCTATCACCTCAGGAAGTCTTCAGTCTGTTTCCTCCCTCCTCTGTGAAATGATGACAATGATAGATAGAACATCACGTGCTCAATTATTCTCAGAAAAGGAATAGTTTCTTCTCCCCAAGCCATTTGAATAGTGCTGGGTGGGTAACTAAGGCAGAAACCAACCAAGTTACACATCTGGGAGGACCCACAAAGGGAATTGACCTGTATTCACTTGTGGAAAAACCAAACAGAATGCTTAGAAAATAGCTACCCAGACCATCTGCATGCTGGGAGCCCCATGAAGGCCCCATTGTGCCCTGTTATTGTGGGTAATTCTTCTGGCATATTGACTTTTCAGGAGATCATGATTGGACCTCAGTATCAAGCTATTATTCCCACCCTCCACTTAAACAGACACAGTGAGAAAGGTAAGCAATAAGGTTTTGGAGGCCTTTGAACCAGGGTGGGATTATAAGATGGGAAGGACATGGAAAGAAGATGAAATTTTCCCTTGTCTGCCCCATCTGAGGGTAGACAGATACATCCATAAGTCAGTAAATCCATTCATTCAACAAATATTTCTAAAGCATATACCCTGTAAATTCCCCAGAATTTACCCAGAAAAAACTAAAAAAGACCATACCTTTATGCCTTCCCTAATGCCTAAACAGTGCTCTGTGCACAGTAAGTACTTAACATTTGAATGAATGAATGTCTTCAGAGGCAGCTTGTAGATAGAACATTGGCTCTGGAGTCAGAGAGACCTGGGTTCAAATTCAGCCTTTGGGAGTAGCTAAGTGGTGGAGGTAGTAGGTGATAGCTAGGCAAATTCATCCTAAGATACCTACTAGTTATGTGACCCTGAGCAGGTCACTTAACCCTGATTGCCTCTCCCTCCCCCCAAAAAAAGAAATCCAGCCTTTGACACTGCATAGCTGTGTGACCCTGAGTGAGTCACTTCACCCCTGTCTTTATTTCCTGTAAAAATGTACGATGGGGATAATAGTAACACCTACCTCTCAAGGTGATTGTGAGGACCAAATGAGTTAATAATTTTAAAGCTCTTGGTGCCTACAATGCTTGACACATAAGAGGCACTTAAAAAGGACACACTTCTTCAACAACATTCTTTTTATTAGAAAAAGAAAATGAATACCCATAGATGATACAAGCACTAGAAGGCTCTGTTATACAATAGGACTTTAGAAGGGAAAAGTTAAAGAGTCCAGAACTAGTTTAGGGCTGGGGAGGGAGGCCTTTATGGTGGAGATGGACTTGACTAGGGGCTTTAGAAAGTGGATAGAATTAGTGAGTGATGTGGAAACAAGAAGGAGTCTGTCTCATCAGGGGGACCGTGAAAAGACCTATCCAAGAAGAACCAAGCCTGGAGGAGTGGATCGTCAAAGAAATGAATTCTGGCTGTGCCATCTTCGAGCTGCTTAGGGTCCCATTGAAGCACTTATTGTGATTCAGACCACAGTTCACAAGTTGGAGGGAAGACTAAGTAGAGAAGCTTTTTTTGTTATTACAGACCATGGACGGGATCAGTTGAGAGCCAGCACTCTGCTGTTAGCTTAGTAAACTATGAATACAGACAATTTCAGTGAAAAAATTAGTGAACAAATTCACTAATAAGTACAGTGTAGGAAGCAAAGAAAAAAATGGAAGACAGCCATTCCAGGTCTTCAGTGAATCTTAAAGTTATATAGAGGCTTACAAATCTGTCATTGACCTTGGGGAGCACCATAAGGCAACTTTATTTTACTCTTTGACCACCTTAACAGGGGACTTGGAGGAGAACAAAAATATAAATTCTGGAGTTAATTGTTGCCTACTTTATTGTTTTCACGTAAGAATCTCTCTTCAGAGTGAGTGGTTATAGGAGGCTGGCTTCAATATGGGAGCCATTCATGCCGAAAGAATGGCTCTCTCTTTATTTCCATCTTCTTCCCCTTTGAAGCTTTCATCTTACCTTTACTTGGTGATGTTAACCTCCAGTAGCCTCAGAAATGGAATTAACACTCAGGATCCTCAGAGTGGGAGGCAGGGGAGCAGCCATAGCGTGACTGCTAAAGTCATATACTGGGCGATCAGGAGACCCAGAAAAAACTGAAAAGACCATGGGTTTAAGAATTAACCTTTGGGTATAGTTGGAGATTTGGAATGAGATGCCTAAGTCAAAAGATTGTGAGACAGGGTCTGGTTCAGAGGTGTCATATATGCCTCCCACCACACTCTCTAGTACAGCCTGAACCTGATTAAAATGTACTTGGGAAGTAATATACGAAATAATATTATATTAAACAAAATAAATAAAAATGCAATGGAACATAGTCGATGTTAATATGTGGTTTTCTAATTGAGCATGCAGCCTGCAGGCAGCCTGTGTATGGTTTATTACATGAAGCAGGCTGGTACGTTTACTCTGTGATTCTTTTTCCACCGATTCTAGTGGGGCAAAGAAGTCTAGGCCAGGAGTTGTATGATGGATATGTGTTCAATTCTGGTATTCACTCAGACTTATGATACTGACAGCAAACAATATTGGAGGTTCACAAGATCCAGGGCAGACTGCTGCAGGGGACTAAGAAACTTTTTTCCCATAGATGAGAGCTTGATACAGACATAGAATTCTGGTCGGAGGTTGCTGCCAAGGTTACCAGGTAGTTAGAACTTCTGATAGCTATTGATAAATGAGGTAATCCATTTCATTAGCTCCTGACTATGGTTAGCACAGTTACATCTGTTAATTGGAGATCTCTTTGGTATGGGAGTGACTGGAGGTCTGGCTGAGAGTTTCTTAGGTTTGCTGTGCCCTTTCGGTGAGCAGGAGAGAAGAAGGAACAGAGCTTCAGCTCCCAAAGTCCAGTCTTAGCACAAATATTAGCTAGGTTCTTAAAAATCCAATGTTGTTCTTCTGTTGCTATGTGCAGACTAAAGATATAATGGGCAATAAGAATGCTACAAGATCTCTCAGGCCTTGAAAATTACCTTACCATTTGTTATGAGAATGGGTAACTGTCACTACTGGTAAAAAGGGATACCCTATCTAGGTGTAAATTCTTTTAAAAATTTCATAATAGCTATAAGTGAACCTGTCATTAGAAAAACTCAGTCGGTATATTTGCATCTCATCTTCCTGAGTTCAAATCTGGCCTCAGACACATATTAGTTGTGTGACCCTGGGCAAATCACCTAACTCTGTTTGCTTCAGTTTCCTCATCTGTAAAACGAGCCAGAGAAGGACATGGCAAACCCCTCCAATGTCTCTGCCAAGAAAACCTCAATTGGGGTCACAGAGTTGGACATAACTGAAAAATGACTGAACCACAAGTATTTGCAGATTTTATGTTTTAGAGGATCCTCATGGTGGACAATGAGATGTTTATTTTGCCTTTATAGATGTTTCAATTTACCTCACAGATAAGGTAGGCTGAACAGCACTATTGGGCTTACAAAAGAAAATTTAGAGAAATTAATGTCCTGAGTGGCACAGTGAGAAAGGGGCTAGTCCTGGAGTCAGGAAGACCTGAACTCAAATCTGGCCTCAGTGACTTACCTAGCTGTATTACCCTGGGCAGGTCATTTAATCCTGTTGGCCTCAGTTTCGTCCCTTGTAAAATGGGGGTAATAACAGCACCCACCTCCCAGATATGTCATGAGGATGAAATGGGATAATATTTATAAAGTGCTTAGCACAATTCCTGGTACACAGTAGGTATTATATAAATGCTAGTTTCCTTCTTCTAATTGTTTCATGTGGGTGGCATGTTTGTCTCCTGAGTGCCCTTCCTCCTTGTGCCCTACACTCTATAGTTTTTTTTATGTAAATTACTTTTATTTTATAGAAGTATCTCCAAAGAATACAAATTACAGGATGATAGTGGACCATTAAAGTATAGTTTTGAGGAAAGCACTGGACAAGGATGCCCTTAAATCGCAATGGATTGTTGGAGTTCTTCATACTAGCTGATGAGACTCAGGTTCACCAGCTATTTTACTTTAATAGAGTTCATGCCCCTTCACCTGAAAGCTTGAGGTTAGGGGATCACTTTTAGCTCTAGTACGGACAAAGCCTGAGAACTGACTGAAAGCTACTCACTGTGGATTTAAGGAGAATAGTGACCCTGAAACACCCGAAGGCATTTGAAGTGTCTACTGCAATGAGGAATGTACTGAAGGAGGGAGACACTGATACATTGTTATAACGTTGCATTTGTGCCTGAACTGAGGTGTCATGTATGATCTGTGAGATGGGAGTCCCTTACCTGTTTCATCCAAGGATTGGAGCCTGGAAATAATTTTGAACAACCAAGACAGAACTTCATCTTGTTTGCATGTGATAGCCAGGGCTATCATTGAACAGGCAGAAGATTGTATCGTTCAGGGTGGATAAATGGAACAAAAGGGGAAAACAAGTCGGTATTCCTGCTGTGGCCCCAAAACTCCTGTGCTGTTCACTTCAGTTACCCCAATTGTCCCAGCAACGTATATCCATGGGGAATTGCTTTAACATGGGACTGTGCTCGGCTAGTGCTTCTTCTAAGTGGCAGTTGGCATTTTTCCAGAACTTCCATGATATATGCTGATGTGTCAGCATAAACATTTTAACCTGGATCAACTTGAGATCGTAATAAATAAATCAAATCTATATTCCCCAGAGACTCCACCTAACACAATAAGTTCCTCTGCTGATGATTTAGAGCAAGTTTTAGTTAGTTCTATTGGCGTTAGTAACACAAGACATTTGGATTGTGTGATTTTTTTAAGCATTTTTATTTATGTATTTATTTTTAGTTTACAACATTCAGTTCCACACGCTTTTGAGTTCCAAATTTTCTCCCCCTTACCCCTCCCCAAGACAGCATGCAGTCCAGATATAGGCTTTACATATACGTTCACATTAAACATATTTTCACATTAGTAATGCTGCAAAGAAGAATTAGGATCAATGGAATGAACTATGAGAAAGAAAAAACAAAGAGCAAATAGTATGCTTCAATGTGCTTTCAGACTCTAATTCTCTGGATGTGGATAGCTTTTTCCCTCATGAGTGTTTTGGAGTTGTCTTAGAACCTTGCATTGCTGAGAGGAGCCAAGTCTATCAAAATTAGTCATCACACAATGTGGCTGTAACTGTACAATGTTCTTCTGGTTCTGCTCCCCTCACTCAGCATTGGATTGTTTTTTGTTTTGTTTTGTTTTGTTTTTGATTTTAAAAATCCTTCTTATCCTCCTTCTTCATCCCCTTCCCCTCAACTAAAGAAAAACAAAAACCTGTTACAAACATCTATAGCAAATCAAAACGAATCTCCACATTGGTCACATCAGAGCTCGATCTGGGGGCCTGTAAGTTTTCAGTGCTTCCAAAGGGTATGATCTGAGAAGTGGTCTCTTCACTGCTCTTGTCAAAGTTCTATGAGTTCCTGACTCAGGTTTGGGTCTTTTGTGTTGTGTGTGTTTAGGATTCAGTAGATCACTGCTGGACTCAGTCACTCTTAGCCTGCTGTTACTTAGCTGCTGCATTACTTGGTTCCTCTTTAGTTGTCATCTTCTGCTCTGGTTATTCTGCTGTCGGTTTAGAACTGAATCCCTGCATTACTCTTAGACTCTGAGCCACACATTCAACTTTTTAGAACTTGTTCCTTGCTTGTATATGGGTAGGGCCTTTGTGGCCTGTGCCCAGGAACTGTGACCAAGATCTGGATAGTGGACAATGAAACTACTAGATGGCATTCATTCCTGTTCCCTGTGCAAGTACATAAATTCCTTGAGATCTTTTGGCCCAAGTGTTTGATCCTATTGCTATTTCTGAGCATTGGGCTTCTCCTTGCCACTGCTGCTGTGCTGCTGGCCAGCCTCCACCTCAGGGTTCACTGTCCTTTTTGTCTTCCTAAACTGGAAGAATGACTCACTGCGACTTTTTCTTTGCTTTCCCAATGAGAATTTGGTCTAATTCTGCTTTCTAGGTCCCCGTGGAGTAATGAAGGCAAAAATGTTACCTCTCCACTATCTTGACTCCATTGGCCACATTCCCTCTCCCCACTTGCCCAAATGTCTCTCCTTCTATTTTTTGTGTCCCTCACCTCTTTATCAGCAGGTGGAGATTATGTTTCATCATTAGTCCTCTGGAATTGTGACTGGTCATTACTCTAATCAGAATTCCCAATTCTTACAAAGTCGTTTGTATTTACCACATTACTGTCATTGTAAGAATTATTCCTGGTTCTACTCACTTTGCTCTACATCAGTTCATACAAGTTTTCCCAAGTTTCTTTGGTTTCATCCTCTTCTTCATTTCTTGAATCATCATAATGTTCCATCACATTTGTATACCACAGCTTGCTTGGCCATTCCTTCATTGATGGGCATCCCCTAGATTCCTGTTCTTTGCTGTGTCAAAAAGAGCTATGTTTTTGTGCATCCTCAGTTTGTTTTGTTTAGGATTAATGCTTCCCTTAATGTACTGTTCTCTAATTCCCCTTTCCTTCCTATTTTCCCATTGAGTGAAATGTATTTCTGTACCCAGATGTTATGTGTGTGTGTGTGTGTGTGTGTATGTATGTGTGTCCTTCCTTCTTTTGACTACTTCACATGAGAGTGAGGTTGATGTGTTAACCCTTTCTCCTTGTTTCTGTAGATTTTACTTTCCCATCCTGATTACGTGAGAGAACTTTCCCTGTAACCTTCCTTTCCCTCCCCACTCTGCCCTCACACTTCCCTTCTTTGTTTCCATTCTTAAAATTATCAAAATATAATAGAACTACTCTCAGGCCTTGTCCGGGGGGCTCCTATAACCTCTGATGAGCAGTTTGTCCTTGTTTAGTTCCTTGTTATTGTTCATTCCTGTTTACTTTTACGTGTTTCTCAACTCTGGTATTTGAACTTTGAAAGTTTCTACCCAGCTCTGGTCTTTTCATTGAGAATGTTTGGAAGTCCTTTGTTTCATAGAAGGTCCAATTTTTTTCCCATAGACACTTGAAAGTTTCTTAGGTTTGCTCAGTTTTGCTGGGTAAATTATTCTTGGCTGTAAGCCCATATCTTTTGCCTTCTGGAATATCTTCTTCCAAGCTCTCCACTTCTTTATAGTGGTGACTGTTAAGTCATGTGTGGTCCTGAATCTGGCTCCTAGAAAAGATTTCTTTTCTTTCTTTCTGACTGCTTGCAGTATTTTTTTCCTTTGACCTAGAAACTAGATTTTGGTCATAATATTCCTTGGAGTTTTTATTTTGGGATTTATTTCAGGAAGTGACCAGTAGATTCTTTCTATTCCTTATTTGCCCTTTGGTTTTAATATATCTGGACAGTTTTCTTTTAAGATTTCTCAAAATAATATATCTAAGCTCTTTTTTTGGCATGGCAGTCTTAGAGTTTTTTCTCCTTTCCCTGTTTTTGCTATGATACCTTATATTTTTTTCCAATTTTTTCCGCAATCTTTTGACTATTGGAGTATTTCTTACTGTCTTGTCTCATGGAATCATTTGACTTCTGTTTGTTTCATTCTAATTTTCAAAGAGTTTGTTGTGTGGCCCAGGTCTTATACCTCTTATGTTAAGCTGTTAACTCCCTTTCCAATTCTTTCTTCCATATCTGTCATTTCTTTTTTGTTTTTTTCTTTAAGTGCTCTCATTTTATTGACAAAAATATTTTTTCATTCTTTTTAACTCTTGATTCATCTCTTCCAAGAATTCTTGTTGAATTTGTAGCCGGGCTGTGTTTTCCCTGCTTATAGATGTTTCAGCATCATGCTTTTCTTCTGGGTGTATGTCCTGAGCTACTCTAACGTCACAGTAGGTCTTTATGATGGGATTATTTTTCACTTGTTCCTTCTTTCAACCTACTGCCTGTGTTTGGTCTCACTTTTGGGGCTGGGCTTTGTATCATTTCTGGAGTGAAGGCCTAGTCTGGTTCTGTTGCTTTTTTCTTGAGGGGCTATTCAGAGACAGTCTGGGGACCTGCAAGGTTTTATTGCTCCCAGAATAGTCTGATCCAGAACAAAGACTGATTACTGCCCCCATTGTGAGCTCTGCAAGTTCTTGACTGGAATTTGGGTTTGAGCAACAGTGGATACTGCTGGACTCAGCCACTTTCAGCTAGTTGGAGAGTTTTATTGGTTCAATGACAGAATTGTAGTCTCCTTTGGTCTGGGATTTCTGCCCTGGTTATTCCTCTGAAGGTGGGGATAAACTCTGGGAAAGAGATCCTGCTCTGCTCTTAGGTCTGAGCTGCTCTGCTGCAGTTTTCTTCTGAACTTCCTCATTTCTCAGTAGACACTGCAGGCCTTTCTACATGGGAATGCAACTCCTGGTTGCAACCATAAGGCTTCAATCCTCCACATTAAATCTGTGACCCAGAACTGGAGAGTGAGCGACAAACCTGCAAGTTGGCACCTGTACCCATCGTGGTGCCCTGTATGGGTCTGAGACCTCCTTTTGCCCTCATTCACAGCCTTTCCCTTGGCACTGGAGTACTCCAGGAGTGCCATGCTCCAGCCAGATCCCATCCCCAATGTAGCAGACCTGTCTTTCATTGCTGACTTGGGTGGGACAAATGACTTGTTGACTTTATTCTGGATTTCTCCATCAAAATTTGGTCTGGTGCATTTTTCATGTCTGTTGGGAGAAGTTTTGTACTACTTGCTATACTGACATTTTGACTCCCCCTCTTTGAGTTGTTTTCCAGGTGTAACATAATACATAATAGTACAATATCCCATTCATAATATGTTTCAATGCAGACATCGGTGATAAACACAAAAATTAAATGATGATAGTGAGGTTTTGCAAAGAAGTGATATGGCTCACTTAAAACCAGAAAGGCACTTGTTAAGGTCAGCAAACTTAATGTTTCTGAATTTGTAGAAGTCTGGATTGTTGTTCTTTTATCAGATTATCAGCATAAACAATGTGCTCTTCTGTTTTAGAGAGGTAAGAGTGTTTTAAAGTGGGAATCTGTAAATCTGAGGTTGAAGACCTAGACGAACAGCAGTGTTGTTAGAGGGGACGCCCACTGAGGCTTTGTTTCCCCTGAGTGATCTCTTCTCTTCTTAGCTGCACGGAATAGAGATTCTAGGCCCTCGGGGTGAATGTCTTCAATGTACATCATCAGGATGTCAGAGCAGGTTAAACATTTACCAGTCATAGCAGTCATAAAGGTGAACAGCTATTTCATCATTTTGATCCATTGTATGATGAACAGATAGGTCCAGTATTTACAGTATTGTTGAATTAATTTGTGAAGAAGACTTTGGCACTACATTTATAGTTTGTGCTATGCATAATACAAAAAAATATATGTCATTTTTATTTTTGCAAAGTGCTTTACATACATTATCTTACTTGATACAACAGCCCTGTGAGGTAAACATTGTTATCAATCCCATTTTACAGATGAAACTGAGCCTCAGGCTAAATGACTTCCCCAAATGACTTGTAGCTACCACACAGCTACAAGTGTCTGAGGCAGGATTTGAACCCAGTTGTTCCTAATTCCAAGTCCAGTGCTATAATTCATCATACTGTGGCACTAAGATGGAAAATGAAGTTGGTAAGAAAGGTAAAAGATTAGTAAGGTAAAGAAAAGAAAGTTAAATATAGCTGATAAGTGCTTACTAGGTAAAAAAGAAAGTGACAGATCAGGAGATGAAGCTCTGAACAAGCAGTTTGCCATAGCTTTTCACCAGGGGAGCTACTCTCAAGAATGACCAAAAACATTCAGTGCCTCCCTTCCAAAAGTATGGAAAGCAGGAACTTTCTAAATGAAAAGTGACCTGAATAGAATAGATGGTGTTTGTCTTTCTGCCATGGCCAAGTAGCTATTACCTGCTCAGAGTACAATCTAGTCTCCCTCCTGAAAGATAGAAAAGAAAGTAAAGGAACTTTCCAGGTACTTTAAAAACATGGAAGATTATCAGTGTGAAAATAAAGAACAAAAAGATCTGAAGTTGCAGAAGAACAACCCCTATCTGTGTTGAGCAGAAGGATCATTAAACACTTTGAGCTAAGGAACAGATGTAACCCTCAAGATTACAAGAAAGGTGTAATCAGCCCTCCAGTCATGGCATCCTTGTCCATGTAGTCCATTCTGGTCAAAGGAGTAAGTCCTGGAGGGCTGATGACTTCTTACTTGTAGACTGTTCTTCCTAACCCTGATTTTATTGGAAAGGCTTCTCGTTTATCTCCATTACGCATAATATTTACTCTTGGTTTTAAATAGATAGGACTTATTTTAAGAAAAGTGTCATTTATTCCTGTGCTTTCTAGAATTTTTAATAGGAGTAGGTATTGTACTTTGCCAAAAGCCTTTTCAGCATCTATTGATATAATCATATGCTTGTTACTTGATATGGCCAATTATGTTTATAGTTTTTCTAATATTGAACCATCCCTACGTTTGTGGCGTAAATCTAATCTGGTCATAGTGTGTGATCTTTGTGGTGCATTGCTGTAATCTCCTTTCTAATATTTTATTTAAAATTTCTGCATCAGTACTCATTAGGGAAATTAGGCTGTAATTTTCTTTCTATGTCTCTTCCTGGTTTAGGTATCAAAACCATATTTATTTCATAGAGGGAATTTGGTAGGACTCTTTATCTGTTTTTCACACTGTTTATACAATATTAGAATTGAATGTTCATTAAATGTTACATAGAATTTACTTGTAAGTCCATCTGATTCTAGATTTTTATTTTCCTTAGGGAGCTCATTTATGGCTTGTTCAACTTGATTTTCTAAAAAAAGATTATTTAAGTATTCTATTTCCAGTTTTGTTAACCTGGGTAATTGATATTTTTGTAAATATTCATCTATTTCATTAAGACTGTCAGTTTTATTTACACGTAGTTGAGGAAAATAACCCCTAATAATTGTTTTAATTTCATCTTCATTAGTCATGCCTTCACCCTTTTCATTTTTGATACTGGTAATTTGATTTTCCTTTTTATTTTAATCAGATTAGCCAGTGATTTATTATTCTTAAAAATAAAACCAGTTCTATTTTTATAGTTCAATAGTTTGGATTTTTTTTTAACTTTTACTTTTATTAATTTCTCCTGTGATTTTTTCAGGATTTTTATTTTGTATTTAATTGAAGATTTAAAATTTTGTTTTTGTAGGTTTTTTTTTTAATTTGCATGCTCACTTCATTTCATTGGTTTGCTGTTTATCTCTTTAATTGATGTAAGTATTTAGTGATGTAAATTTTTCCTTAAGTACTGCTTTGACTGCATCCTGCAAATTTTGGTGTATTATCTCGTTGTTATTAACTTTAATGAAGTATTGTTTCAATGAATTATTCTTTGACCCAAGTAGACTACCTAACTGTCCTAATGATGCTAATGGGGTTACATGTATTATCTTCTGTATAGGGAGATAAACAGTTTAACTTTGCTAATTCTCTTATGATTTCTCACTCCTATTTATCTTTTTATGTTTATCTTGAGTCTTGTGTTTTAATGTCAGATTTTCTATTCAGCTTCTGACCTTTTCATTAGAAATGCTTGAAAGTTCTCTATTTCATGAAATGTCCCATTTTTCCCCTGTAGGATTATACTCAGTTTTGCTGGGAAGATTATTCTTAGTTGTAACCTTAATTCCTTTGCCTTCCAGAACATATTACATTCTCATTGTTCCTTGATTGTAGTAGCTTCTAAATCTTATATGATCCTTACTGTGGTATTTAAATAGTTTCTTCTTGCTGCTTGTAGTATTTTTTCCTTGACCTACGAGTTCTGGAATTTGGCTGTATTCCTGGAAGTTTCATTTGGGGGAAATTCTTTTAATTCTAGTTTACTCTCTGATTGTAAGATACCTGGGCAGTTTTCCATTATATTTTCTTGAAATATGATGCCTAGGCTCCTTTTTTGAGCGTGGCTTTGAGATATTCTACTAATCCTTAAAATGTCTTGGTCTATTTTCTATGTCAGTTATTTTTCCATGAGATATTTCATGTTTCTTCCATTTTTTTCAGTCTTTTGACTTTGTTTTATTGTTTCTTGATGTCTCATAGAGTTATTCTCTCCCATTTGACCATTTCTAATTTTTATCAAGTTTTCTTCAGTGAGGTTTTGTACCTCTTTAACCATTTTGCTAACTTTGCTTTTTAAGGAGTTATTTTCTTCTGTATCTTTTGTGCCTGTTTTACCAAAATGTTAATACTCTTTTCATAATTTTCTGGCCTCACGCTCATTTCCCAGTTTTTCTTCTACCACTCTTATTTGATTTTTTAAATATTTTCTGCCCTTTTATTGCTTTCTTTAGTTCTTCTAGGAATTCTTATTAGGCTTATGTCCAATCCATATTTCTTTCTTGAGGCTTTTATTTTCATATCATTGTCTTCAGAATTTGTGCATTGAACTTCCTATAACCAACTATAAAAGTTAATTTTGTTATTGTTTGTTCATTTTTTCAGCCTACTTCTTGACTTTGGACTTTATATATGTTGTAGAGGGCTCAGTTCAACTCTTGGAGGGAGATGACTGGCTGACCCAAGCTTTCGTCTTTTATGTCACTTTGCTTTCTCAGCTCAATAGGGTCCTGTAAGTTTTTGGTTCTTCCAATGTGGTGAGATCTGGAAGCAGTCTGGTCACTACCCTTCTAATCTGCATACACCCTGATCCTTTTCTAGGTAGGGCCCCTACTCCCTTGCAACAATGACTATGACTGCTCCTCTCTGCCCTGCAACTGGGCCCTGGGACTGGATGATGGGTGAAGAAGCTACTAAGCAACTCCTGGTCTGGTCTGACACCCAGTACTATACTAATAAAGGGGTCCTCCGGGATTTCTTTCCGACCAGGTGTTACATCTCCCAACTGTCCTGGGTACTACTGCTACCCCGCAGCTGTATCTATCATGCTGCCCTCCTGGGCAGGCCCCACTTCAGTGTCCTCAGACCTCTTTCTGCCTTCCGTAAGCTGTCTTGGGCTGGGAAAATGACTTCGTGACTTTTTTAAAAAATATTTTCCTGCTCAGAATTTTGTTTGGTGTTTTCTATGATAATTTGGTAGGAGAGGTTTTTGGGGGGAGGTTTGACATCTGATCTTTTACTCTGCCTTCTTGACTTGGCTCTTCCCCACCATCCTGGTTTTTAAGAGACAGATACAAAAGGTAATGGAGGGTGAATACAAAAACATGGTAGAGTTCTGTAAGAACCAGTGATGCTAATAAATAAGTTGAAGTTGGCTAAAAAAGCTAATACATTGAAAAAGTGATTTTAAAGCTATTTGTGGGGCAAGAGGGGGATCATAGGAAAAATACAGGACTGTTGCTCAAGGTGGATGAGATAATAGCAACCATAGTTGTTATAGTTGCTAAATTCTTGTTTTTAATAAGTGAAGAAGAAAAGAATTTTCCACTATGAGCAAGTTATTTAGACTTCAATTCTTAATAAAATTTTGGAATTAATTAAAGGGGTATTTAATGAACCTCTAGAAAAGGAAGCTGTGATCAGCATAGTTTCATCAAGAGCAAGTCATAAATTGGGATTCTAGTGCACACTGTTGGCAGAGCTGTGAAGGGATCCAGCCTTTCTGGAGAGCAGTTTGGAATTATGCTCAAAGGGCTACAAATACCCTTTAATCCATGAATATCACTGCTAGATCTGTATCCCAAAGAGATCAAAGAAAAAGGAAAATGACACACATTCAAAAATATAGCAGCTTTTTTTGTGGTCACCAAAAATTGGAAACGGGGGGGGGGGGGTGCCCATCGATTGGGGAATGACTGAAGAAGTTATGGTGTATGATTATGATGGAATATTATTGTGCTGTAAGAAATGATGAGCAGGATGGTTTCAAAAAAACCTGGAAAGACATATATAAACTGAGGAGAACCAGGAGAACAACTTTCATAGTAACAGCAGTATTGTTAAGATAATTTGGAAAGACTTAGCTATTCTGTTCAATACAAAGATCCAAGACAGTTCTGAAGGCCTTAGGATGGAAAATGGTGTCCACCTCCAGAGAAAGAACTGATGGACTCTGAATGCATAGTTTTTTTCAGTTAGTTAGTCAATAAGGCTTACTGTGTGCCAGACATCCGGCTAAGCATTGGAAGGCAAAGAAAGGCAAAGGCACAATCCTTGCTGTCAGAAAACTCACATTCTAAAGGAGGAAACAGCATGCAAACAGGCTTTGTACACATATGACCTGTACAGAACAAATAGGACAGGCCTCTTGCAGAAGGTGAGATTCAAGCTATCTTGAAGGTGGAAGTGAGGAGGGAGGGAAGAGCATTCCAGGCATGAAGGACAGCCAGCTCAAAGGCCCAGAGATAGGATATGGAGGGAAGGACATTACAAAGGCCCATATGCTGGACTGTACAGTATGTGGAGGGGAATCAAGTGTGGAAGATTGGTCACATGTATGGTCTGATGTCAGTTTGGAAATGTCTTTACTGGAGGACCCCATGGATGTGTGCTTGGCCCTATGCTGTTTAACATTTGTTCAGCAGTTGACTTGGATGATGGCAGCATGCTTAGCAAATTTTGCAGTTCACACAGTGATACAGGATACAACTAGAACTCAGCAGGCTAGAGCACTGCGGTATTTCTCATGGGATGGAATATAATAGTGATAGATTGAGAGGCGGCAGAGAATAGAAGATGGAAAGCTGGTTGAGGAGTCAGGAAGGCCTGGGTTGAAGTTCTGTCTCTGTCAAATGCTGGTTCTGTGACCTTAGAGGCAAGTTTTTTACTCTCCCTCAGACTAAGCAGCAGAGCAGTTGTTTCTCTTCATTGGTATAGAGAGTTTTCTTATATGGATGTCATCACAGGTCCTAGGCAAAAAGAAAGACTGGAGGATCGGCATTGTGCCTTTGAGAGAAGCCAACCTGGGCTAGAGGGCACTGTGCATTGGTCCTCTTCTTTCTTAATGCCTCCAGCAACTCTGAGATTCTGAAGCTTTCAAGGCAAAAGAAAGTTAAGTATAGCTGATAAGTGCTTACTAGGTGAGGAAGAAATTGACAGATCAGGAGATGAAGCTCTGAACAAGCAGTTTGCCATAGCTTTTCACCAGGGGAGCTACTCTCAAGAATGACCAAAAATATTCAGTGTCTCCCTTCCAAAAGTATGGAAAGCAGGAACTTTCTAAATGAAAAATGAAAAGTGACCTGAATAGAATAGATGGTGTTTGTCTTTCTGCCATGGCCAAATAACTTTACCTGCTCAGAGTACAAGCTAGTCTCCCTCCTGGAAGAAGAGAAAGTAAAGGAACTTCCCAGGTACTTTAAAAACATGGAACATTATCACTGTGAAAATAAACAATAATAAATAATAATAAATTGCATTTCTGACCAGGCCCTACCTCAGTGTCCTCAAACCTCTTTCTGCCTTCCGTAAGCTGTCTCCATTTAGCCTCCATCCACTGATGAATTCACAAGTCTAAACTGCCCTCCCTTAACTCCCTACACCGAGATTCAGAAACACTTTTTCCAGTTCTGAAATGGGGAGACCCTGGCTTGGCATTCACGGGTGCCTCACCCATCAGGGTGCCCACGAGCTTGTACATGTTTAGACTTCAGTAATGAGAGTGGTGAAGAGGTTGTGGACTGGTGCTCACTCTGCTGGACACAGATAGGAGACCCTTCTCACCCTCAGCGTGAGACCACATCTGGGAAATTTTGAAGATCCAGTTTTCTTCTAGACACCACATCGAGAAGAACCTTAATTAGCTGAAGAGGACTGGCTGAATTTAGGTATTTTTTAGGCACCTACTGCATTCCAGGCTTGACCTGGAACTACAAAGACAAAAGTGAACTGTTCCTTGCCCTCAAGAAACTTAAAATTTGTTGGAGGGAACAGCACATGTAACATGTAAATAAATGAACAACATATAGTCATTTCTGGAGGTGTTTGTTGGGAAGCACTGTTGGTTAACAATAGAGCAGCAGTTCTAGAGGGTACAATAAGGGCTGACTTGTAGCAGCATCAGGGAACGTTTTAGGGCAGCAGGTTGTTACACACCCTTTGCAGCACCAAAGGTAATGTGGATTTGATTATTAGTCCTTGAGAAAGAGATAGAAGTGGTAGGGAGGTATATACTCAATAGCAGAGCCAACATCCAGTCACTGGACCTATGTGACAGTCAAGGCCCATGGATTCTTGGGGCCTCATTCCCTCTCAGGTCATATTTGAGGCATGTTTGAACTGCCGACCTCCTGCCAGTTCAGCCCAGCTCTCCTCCATCAGGATTATCTCCCTTAAGAAGGACCCAGAGGATATGGCATATGAAGATTGGTTAGCGATATTTCACCAAGAAAAGATATGTAAGGGCTACATCCTAAGTATGTAAAGTGTTGTTTTGTGAAAGAGGCAAATAGACTTGTCTTGCTTAACTCAAAGGCAGAATTAGGAGGAATGGGTGGAAGCTACAAAGAGGCAAATAGAACCTTGATGTCAGGGAAAACTTCCTGACAATTAAAGATCCAAAACTAGAATAGCCCTACTCAAGAGTTAGTATGTTTCCCTTCACTGAAAGGCTTTAAAAAAAAAAATGTTGCATGACTTCCAGGCTTGAATTAAGTTAGATAGCTTCCGAAATCCTGTTCATCTCTATGATTTCTGAGGGTGAAAGCAAGATATAAGATTCCTTTTCAGCATCCCTTACTGGGCCAGTAGCTTTCTCAGGTCTTTTTTGTCTGCTTTGGCCTGAACTCACCCTCGAAGCTTGGCTACTGAAAGCCTCACTTGTTCTTCCCTTCTGGGCTATTTCAGGTGTAAAGGCCACAAAGGAATGTGACCTTTCCATTGGCATTAAGGTTCTAGAGATCTGAAAATAGACTATCTCCCTTCTCTCACCACTGCGTTTCAGTCAGACCTTCCTAGAGATAATGATGACTCTGACTTTGGAAGCAGCAGGATATCCTGTATGAGGATTAGGGTTATCCATCTGCCTGCCAGCATGAGACTCCGGGCAATGAGCAGGGACCATCAAGAGTTGACTGGCAGGATATGGGTTTCACAGAGGTGACTCACTTCTTCCCCTCCCAGCAGGGCTGGGCAGAGCCTGGGCAGATGAGCTTAAAAGGAGACACTGAGAGCAGCGTGTGGGCACGGGGGTCTGGTTGGGTTTACCAAGTTTCTTCTTTGCACCATGTATCTCCTCCCCAATTCTCTGAATCTCTTCATAAGAGTACATCTTAACATCTAATGGCACTCTGCCCTCCTTACCTCCTATTTCTTATCCTGTTCCTATTGAATAAAGTATACAGACCCTTCCACATCTCTCCTTTCTAAGCATATTGAACAACAGAAACAAAAGCATGATGGTCGTTAAATCCAGGGTGTGTTCAGCATTCGAGCTCCCTGGGGCGTAGTGCACGAGTCCGAAAAGGGTGGGGGGTAGCAGGCTGATGGTGCCTTGAATGTCCGGAGTAAGTCATGGTAAAGGTTTGGCATAGCCTAGTAATATGAAGTGTTAAAAAGATCTCTGCTAAATAGTGTTAGAAACACTTAGAAGTGACGCTGGTGATTGTAGGAAGGAAATTAACTGAAGCTTTCCAGCACTATGCCCTTGCATTGCCCCTTGACCCCTGTGCCTCTGTCCTATTTAGAGCTGATTGGGCAAGAGCTGTCATCTTGTCAATGTGTCCCTTCCCTCTATTCTCTCCTCAGTCTATGAGAAAGAAGACCAGCTGCTGTGGGATCCCAATGTCCTTCCTGAAGGAGAAGTAGAAGAGTTTCTGTACCGGGCAGTGAACCGGCAGTGGGATGAGATGGCCACCTCTCAGATCCCTGTTGGGGTAACTGTGAAAGACAATGAGCAGGTGAGCCTGAGTGGGAGGAAAGATAATTCCGTACTGCTGCTGAGGACCACCTGAGCCGGATTCAGAGCAAGGTATTATGTGTTTGGAGGCAGAGAGCGTGGATTTGAATCCTAGCCCTCTTACATAGTGACCCAAGGCAATTCATGGCCTTTTGGGGCTTCAGTTTCCCTCTGGAAAATTAGGAAATTGGCCTAGATAGCTCTCAGCTCTAGAGCCTGCGATCTTAAAAATTAAGTCTTACCCGTCTTAATTTACTTGGGAGTACATAAGTAGAGAATGAATTTCCTCCTCAAGGTTAGGACAAACTGAAAATGTGAACCAGTTCACAAAAGGCTCAGTAACTTTCTGGCTATGTGATACATAGTGAGTTATAGGAAGGTTGGTGTGTCTAGGTCCTCTCTCTATCCTCTCCTTTGGCATCACAAAAGGCAGCCAAGGCTTTCCCCAAACCATACTACTCTACTGATAGAGGCAGGCCAGAAGGTACACCAAGCCTGACCCCTTGGTACATTGAGTACTAAGGGTCTGAGTCAAAAGAGAGAGCCTTTGATGGTACTTAGAGCAGAGTGTTTGCGTCTGTCTCTATAACAAGTCAAAGAAAGGTTGCCTAGATTCTCTTCTGACCTACATCCCAACTGTATGGCTAGATTTTCTTCCAGTCCTCGGACTTGGGTTTCCTTTTATATAGAATGAAGCAGGAGAAGGGTATTCCTGCGGGTTTATGGTGTCCTTTCAGGTGTTTGATTCTGTAATTCCTTTTGGTACCTGACTGGAGGTGCTTCATAATACCTGGAACATAGCCATGTAGCTATACCTCTGTCAAGACTAGTAATGAAGGGAGGCACCAAGTCTCAGGGCAGGCCCCAGCTGTTCCTTCAGCAGGGCAACTCTACAATCTATACCCCCTAAGATTTTCTCCCCGACCATCCAAGGTGAGTTAGGAGGCAGAGGGCAGGCCCGCGAAACCGCATGACTCTATTCCCAGGTTCCTTGTGGCCATAACTCCAGGGATTTGTCATTGAGGGTGGTAACTTGGTCACCTTCAACTTGGGGTTCTATAGGTTTGGGATGCGGGGGACTCAGCCGTGGCCTCTCTGCTGTCCCCAGGCCCTGTATGAGCTGGTGAAATGCAGCTTCAACGTGGAAGAGGCACTTCGAAGGCTGCGGTTCAATGTGAAAGTGATCCGAGGTGAGAGGCCCTGCCTGTGGCTACCTGGCCTGCTCAGCACCTTTGAGCCCCAGCCTACAGCCAGCTCTCTTTTTGTATTATAGATGAACTTTGTGCATGGAGTGAAGAAGAATGTAGGAATTTTGAGCATGGCTTCAGGGTCCATGGGAAAAATTTCCACCTGATACAAGCCAACAAGGTATGGAGCCCCTAGTTTGGAATTTCACCATCATTTCTTAAGCTCCTGCTTTCTGCTGGACAAAGAAGTAAAAAACAATACAGGCCTAGCCCTGAGAACGATTTAAAGTCTAGTGAAAAAAAGCACCGCACACACAACTATGGCCTGAATTAGGGTATGAGGAGGCAAACTCAGGGAGTCAGTGAAGACTTGATAGTGTAAGTGTTGTCTGAGCTGAGCCATGGAAGAAAATGAGGATTCCAGAAGGTAGAGATGTTGAGAGACAGTCTGTGCCACAGAAAATGTTGAGTTCAGGGAATAATCAGCTGGCTGGAGTATAGTACATGAAGGTGTGTAATGTAAAACAGGCTAGGAAAAGAGTGACTCGGTGCTCCGGGCAACTCAGACACAAGGGCCTGTCCCCTTCTGTGTGTCTGGACCCCTTTGGCAGGGAGTCTGCTGGAACCTATGGATCCTTCCTTAGAAAAATGCTTTTAAATACATAGAATGCAAAAGGTAACGAAGGAAACTAATTATATTGAAATTCATTTTCAAAAAATTGTTAAGTTGATAGAGTTCAGGTTAAGAACTGCTGCTCTTAAGTCTGAGCTTCAAGAGGGAGCTGGCCCCCGCCCCAGCTGGCTGGAGTTCTCAGACTTCAGGTCCAGTCCTTGCCCCGACTTTGGCCTTCACATCTGCTGTCCTTCATACCGCTTCCCTTTCCATCCCCTGGAATAAAGACTTTTTTAAAGAGGGAGATTTAAAAAGTTCGGCAAAACTAATCAGCATAATGAAAAGGTTGGGAGGTACCGCAGAAGCAGGGAGTGGCACAGTGCCAGGAAGACTGCTTAGGATTCTGTGGTTCTAATTTTGTAGCATTCAGCTTTGATCGTTTTGTTATTCTTCTGTTTATTTTTGTATATTGTTTTTTCCCTAGTTCTGCTTACTTTACTTTGCACAGCCCAATAATATTCCATTCCATTAATGTACCATAATTTGTTTAAACCATCACCTGTCATTGAGTGCCCACTTTGTTTCTAGTTTTTGTTCCCATAAAAGATGCTGCTGTTAATATTTTGGCCCTTTCTCTTTGCCATTGCCTCCTGGGGTAGGTGGCTAGGAGTGGAATCCTGGGGCTGTCCCTCTCTTGGGACAGTTCTGAGTTGCTTTTCCTGAGACATTTTAAGTTGTTCGATTTACACAGAATTTTCTAAGAATTTTCCAGGTACCTAAAAGTCAGACTTTTTCTTCTCCCCAAGAAAAGTTAGCTATGTATGGTCACATGCTCTTATTCCCTTAAGGGCTAGAGATATTGAACTTTGAGATGTGAAATTATCTAGTTAGTCTAATGTATCCCTCCACTTCATTCTTCATTGTGGTACTTGAAGGTAAGAAATAACACATAAGGTCATCCCCATTCCTGACCAGAAAACAAGAAAATTGAATCAACTTCTGTGACATTTCTTTATTCTTCCTTTTCCCCAGATCAGAATAGGAGGAATCCTTCCTTTTTCAGACCTCCTCTCTCACTTTTTCCTTTCCCCACTCCCAGAGCCAAAGGTTAGACAGCTCTTGCAGTAGCAGAGATGTAGAGGGCTTTGCCCTGAGAACCAACAACCAGTAGCCTTTTCTATATGCACCTGTCAGAGACCTGTCAAATTGGATGGGAGAAAGGGAACTGACCTTAAATATGAATAAATCTGTGGCTGTGACTGGTATCATCAGCACCTAATGGTGGATGACAGTGGGACATAGAAATCAGATTGTCATAGTGAATGCCACAGTTGGATCACAAGGTGAATGTAGAAACAATGTAAATAGGAAGCCAAGGGCAGAGTCCAAGCTGTCAGATCAAACCTAAGGGAACAGACAAGGGACAGAGTCCAAGGTAGAGCAGGGAGGAGGAAGAAAAGTAGAAAGTCTGACTCTGTAAGCAAGCCCATGGAATGTTAGAGTTGGGGCAAGGAGATGGGCAGAGACTGCCACTGGCATTAACAGCTTCCAGAAAATAGCACTGTATGATGTGTGAGAGCCACATCATACGCAGTCTGATTAAAGAAATGGAGACTGTTTAGCCTTGAGAAGAGAAAGGGGGCGGGGGGGGGGAGCAGAACCGTGTGTGGCATCATTGGTAGCTTCAGAGTATTTGAAGGACTATCAGGTAGAAGAGAGATTAGACTTGTTCTCCTCACCACCACCCCCCAAAAAAAAGGGCAGGATTGGCATCAGTGGCTAGAAGTTACAGTGGCAGATTTAAGCTTCATGTGAGAAAATATTTCCTAGCAATTGGAGCTGTTTCAAAGTGAAATCAAAGATCTGTCTGGGAGGGAGATAGTGAGAGTCTCCCAACTGCAGGTTTTCAAGCAGAGGTTGGATGATCTGCTGGGTCAGGGGGAGGGGGAGCAGCAAGGTTGCTTGGGCAGGTATGGGTTGGACTAGCAGGGTCTTCGAGGTCTTAGATTCTGTGGTCTCACCCCAGGTGCGCACACGGTCAGTGGGTGAGTGCGTGGAATACTACTATATGTGGAAGAAATCTGATCGTTATGATTACTTCACCCAGCAAACCCGCTTCGGCCGGAAGAAGTACGTCCAGCCCGGAGCCACGTGCGTGAAAAGCTTCTCACGATACCATCAGTAACGTTATGAAGGCCCCAGGGAACCACTGGTGCTAGGGTCCTGGTTGGAGTTTCCCCAGCCCTGACCCCTTTCCCAGGCAGTAGCAGGGGAGGGCTAGAGCTTCCCCTGGGCATTCCCTCAGTGTGTTCCATTCCTGGCAAGGGCTGTCAGGGGAGAGGCTGAGGGAAGAGGAGGGAAAAGGCTCCCCAGTTTGCCTTCAGTTAGCCTATGCCCTCATGGTTCCCTCTTTGCTATGCAGGGACTTTGCAGACAACGACTTAGACAGCGGGGAGGTAGAAGGCTCTGGCCGCTCTCGGAGCTCCCCACCTGTCCTCTCTGCCACTGACTGCCTGGACTCAACCTTCCCCCAGGACCACTTGGCGATGGAGAGCACAGGTAGCTGCCATGGGGGGTGGAAACATAGTGGAATGAAAGGAGCCTTGCACTTGGGGACAGAAGGCCTAGGCTCTGGTCCCAGCTCTGCTGCTTACTAGCAGCGTTGGACATGCCACCCTGAGGTGGTATGGGAGTGAACCTGACCTCAGGCCCTTGCATCCTAGCCCAGGGGTGGGCAGATCTCATAGGAGAGGGTCAGGCTAAGCCAGGACTGAGCAGCTCCCTGCTGCTTTCATCAGGAAAACTGTCTCGTCCCTCCCTCCCAACCCCTTTAAACCTCACTGCCTAATTCTGTCCACTTATACTCTTCTCTTTCACCTCTCCTCAGTCGGCATTACTGTGGGTACATTTGAAAAGGCGATAACTTGATTCGCTGCCTCCTGTCCGAGGCCAAGATCTGGTCAGTGGCAGAGCCGGAGCTAGAACCTAGGTGTCCTGACATCTAGCCCTGGGCTCTTTCCTCTCTGCAATGCTGCTCCTCTGGAAATGTGCCAGTGAGAGAGAAAATAGAATGGGCTGCCTTTTGAGGTAGTGAGCTCCCCATCACTCAAAGTGTTAAAGCCTGGTTGCACCTGGGAATCATTGCCTCAGTATTGGGACTTAAGTCTTAGGGGAGGGAGGGTGTCAGGGGGGTCCTAAGAGGAGTGTACAAGTGGAATTGCCTCCCTTTTGCCCAATCCCTGTTTCCCTCTCCCTTCCCCCAGAACCTCTCAGTGTGGAGAGTGCCGCCTGCAGCCTGGGCAGTCTGAGTGAGTCCGGCCAGTGCAGCACACCCTCAGAGGCCAACTGCTCCTTGGACCCAGCTGAGGAGTCCTCGGGCATCCCTCTGCCCCAGCGGTCCCTTACCCCAGCTAACGTAGGCTTCTATCCGCTGCCAGCAGTCGACAAGGCAGAGCTGGACCCAGTCCCTGCTGGGCGGCTGGCAGTGGATTTGGCTTTGCCTGCAGCACTCCCAGGGGAGGAGCTGCCTCTCATCTCCAGCCATGTGGATTTGGACAGAGACCCAGAGGAAGCTGTGGCCCCTGCCCAGGTGGCTCTGTCGGTCACAGATTTTGGACTCCTTGGCATCGGGGATGTAAATCCTTTCCTGGCTGCCCACCCTGCCTGCCCAGCCCCCGTGCTGCACCCTGAGCCCTTGTCACAGTAAGCATCTCCCACTCCAGAGCCCTCAAACAAGGCTGTCTCCTTCCCCATCCTCCTGACAGTCAAACTCATTCTCCATTTACCTAGTACACGGAAAGGGGAGATGTGGGGCAAGAAGCTGGTAGGGTCTTGGATAGGGTTTCAGAGGTCTACCTTAGACCTGTACCCTGAGTGGAAGGAGGGCTGACCAGCCAGCTAGTATGTGGGTGTCAGGAGGACTGCTCCTGCCATGTAGGCAATTGTGGCCTGAGTACGTGGGCCCCACAAATGGGAGGAGAGTCAGCATCTTTTTTTGGCAGGTGGGTGGGAGAGGTTCCTGTTAAAATGAAAATAATTCTCTTTCTCTTCTCTTCTGACAGCTGTAACGTGATGACCTGTTGATTTGTTAATCTGGGGGCAGGTGTGTGCACCGAGACTCCTCTCTGTTAACGCATCACTGTTTTCAGACTGTAGGGCTCTGGCTGACAACTTCTCTTCCCCCTTCTGCCCATGCCAGGCCTGTCCTGCTATTGCCTCTGTCAGAGCCCCCCCATCCCCTTTCCATCCTGCTCCTTCCAGACCTTGGTCAGCTCCTCCATTTTGGAAGGTGGAACTAAGGGGACGAGGAGCTTTGGGCCTTCTGGGCCCTTGATGACTGACCTTCCCAGACACAGCCACATAGAAGGGTTGGGGCAGAGAAAGTTCCCTGAAACAGTGCTTGGCCGGGTCCTGAGCCCCCTCAGCTCAACTTGAAACCTGGTAGCAACTCCCAGGGCAGAGTAGAGTGGGTGCTGGAGGGCCTGTAGGGAGTGGGAAGGAGGAGGACATAGGCCTCCCGGCCCCTCCCTGGACTTCCGTTGCTGGCAGCGGACATGATGGCCTCTTGGACCACTCTTCCACTATAAGGATGAGCCTTCTGGGAGGGGTCTGCTGAGACTGCCAGCCTAGCCCGGAAAAGGGACCCCCAGGACCTTCAGAAAAGGTCAAAGTCACTCCCCCCAATGGGGGGGGGAAGGCGGGCTTTGGGGGTGAGTGGGACCTGGCCCAGCCCCTTCCACCAGCAATCTCCCGCAGCCTGATGGCAGCTCCTGACTTTGTCAGCATCAAGGCTTGGGCAAAGGGAAAGACATTCCCTTCCGGAGAAGGACCTCCCTAGGGGCATGTGGAAAGAGGACAGCAGGATGGCCAGCTGCTGCTCATGGTGCCAAATAATGTGGGGGGCAAGAGTGGGACAGGAGCCGGCCTTGGAGCCATATACCTCTGGACTGTGTTTGGGCCCTTAGTGACTCCTGTCAGCTCCCCTCCACTTCAGGTCAAGCAGCACTTTACACTCTCCCTGCTCCCCCCACCACCCTTGTGTCACAGTGGCCACTCACCTCCCAGGCCCACTGCCTCCTCTGCTCCAGAGTGCCCAACAGGTCCTGAGAACCCAGTTCTCCACTCTGTGTGAAATGGAGGGAGAGAGGGCCTTCTTCTGGCTTGGCCCTGGCCAAGCTGCAGGGGTGGGGGCCGTGTGGGAGTGTCCAGCCTCTTTGCTTGCAATAAAGCAAGCAGCAGCCACAGCTTGATTTCAGAATCGTTGTGGGCTCTTGGGAAGGAGGCAACTTCTTCCCCTGGCAATATAGAGAGGGCACTTGTCCATGCCCATGTTTCCTCCAGGCCTTGATTTTGTTTTCTGCAGAATGGCTGGAGGGCTTTGTTCTTTTTTTTCTCTTCTTCCCTGCCCCTCCTTTCCCATTTATTTATATTTCTGTTGTTTACAAATCAGTGGGCTCCTGAAGGTTAGGCAGGGGCCATGGCTTCTTCTGCGCCCCCACCCCCCAGGTCCATATGTCATGAAGCACATTTGTTTTTCCCCCTGAGCTGTTCCTGAGGGCCAGACTCAAATACTCCCCCAAGGACCACACTGTGAAGTGAAAACTGCCTTCAATAGCCCTCGCCGTTATTTATTAAATTTGATTTGAAGTCAGAGATGTGTCCTTGTCATATCGGGAATTGAGAAACCATGCTGCCTTACCAAAGCAGTGACAGCCCATGCCTGACCTGTTGTTTGAGCTAAGGTCCTCTTAGGCAATGGCTGATTCCATACAGGTGGGTATTAATGAGGGCCTATGAGCTCAACACTTGGGTTCCATGACTCAACATAGTCCTGGGTTCCTTCCTTTGGTTTTTGGGGTCTAGCCAGCCCAGGGCTTGTCTTTGCCATCATGGTTCTGTTACTGATGCCTTCAGAGAACTGAGTGTATGGATAGGTTGGTGGGGTAGTTCCTGCCCCATTTTGGAGAAAATCACAGATGTTGTTCATAGTCTGGGTCCAGAAGAGGATTTCTCCTAAAGTAAGCCTTTGCCATTTGTGAGGATAAGCAGCTACCAGATCTTTTTGCAAGTTACTCCATTAAAAATTAGAGAAAAGCCAAGAAGCAATGGATGTGGCTGAGAATAGGGTCATTTAGGCAAGCTTTTCTTCCCAGACGATAGTTTCTGCTTGCTGGGAGCAGTAAAGGGAGGGGGGAACCCAACTGGGACAATTCTGAGCCTGGGTAGAAGTAGAAAGGTCTTTACACCTCTGAAGTTGAGTGATTCCAGGTTTCCTCAGGAATCAGGGGTTCTAGAGTACTTGAGGGTCTTGCCATGCAGCTGCTGTTGCGTAGGCATTGTGTTAGGAGTTAATGGGAGGGAGACCAGCCAGAGCTGAAACCTAACATTAACTCCCTCAGGCCATTACCTCCTTGGGCTCTTGTCTACCAATGGAATCTGACTCAATATGGGTATTTTTAGTCATGCTCCACATCATTTCAAAGCTTTGGATGTTTTAAATCGAGTTTGATTTACACAAAATTTTTCAGTTGCAGAAGTCTTTTCCTATATGCAGTATGAGTACAATCTTCTGGAGGTTCATGGAGATAAAATTTTTCCAGGGTTCCTTCCTCTGATTTTCAGACTTTTCAGTATTGGACTGAATCTATTCTGGTGGAAACTAAATTGGTCCATCTTTTGTGTGACAAGTATCCACCCCAGATTTTCAAAGATAAGAATAGGTCAACAAGCCTTGGGATCTGTAAATTGAAGGGTTAACTAATTGTCTAACCAAATCCCTAACACTACTACCCCCATCACGAATAAGGAAAAAATTAGCTTGTTATAACTATATCCTATTTTCCAAAGGAAAGTCCATTTTTGAGGAGAAAGGAAGGTGACTGAAGGGATTAATTTATTTTCCTCACTTGAGTTTGAGCCTTCCCCATGCTATACATGTTTCCCTGTTGGGATCCATGAGCCCATCCTCTCCATTATAAAATGGGGATGGAAAATCTTAACCAAGTTTCTATTCAAGGGCTGTTGTTTCCAAAAAGCAGGGAACCCTCAGCTACTGAGGCAGCTTAACAAGAGCATTCAGGTGTAAGGCAGGCCACTTGGGAAAATTCTTGTAAAGAGGTGTCCATAGATAGAATATGGAGACTGTATCTAATAGAAGTGAAGGTGATAGTGGTGCCTGGGATTGGTATGAGAGGCCAAGGAAATGAGACAGTCATGTGGGAATTCTTTCCCCAACTTGGAAGCACACCCCTCTTCCTCCAGTTATCTAGTCTTCTACCATAGCACTGCCCAATGTAGTCCAAACTCAATATTGTGTAGATGAGAAAATTGAGGCCCAGGGGTTTGAGGGAACAACAGCTAAGATCACTGGGGTAGTAAGCCAAGATTTGAATCCAGGTTCTCTGGGTTCAGTCCTCTTTCTGCTATGCAGTGTTGCCTCTCCAGTTCTTGGAGTTTCGGAGAGCTCTGGGTTGGTAATCAGAAAGAGCTATGTGTGAACAAATCCCTTTGCTTCTCAGTCTCTCCACTCCCATCTTTATGGACTGGTGTTAGACAAACTCAATTTTTAAGGTTCCTTAATGATTTTGAGGTTCCAGAAGAATCCTTCTTTCCTGGCCCCAAAAACAGTCTTCTTACTCTCCAAGGGTCCATGGATTAAAAGATCTTCCTTCCTGGGCTATTCACAACCTTCAGTGTGGGGAAGTGGATTGCTGTCATCCAGATGTATTAGGAGCCCAGATTTTGGATCCCTTGCTCCCTCCCTTAGAACCAAAAGTCGGAACTAGATGGAACTTTAGAACAATTTAACAAGCTAGTATTGAGTACTCACTAGTATTAGATTCTGGCCATATAGAAATTATTTTAAAAAATCCTTATCCTTAAGGCGCTTGCAGGAGATGACATGTATGTACATGAGAAAGAGGATTCAAGTACTACCTGTGTCTTAAAGACCTAAAGGTGCAGACAGTGTACTCCAAAAAAATAGAACTTTCTGTGGGGGGGAGAGGAATAGGAAATGGGGGAGGAGTCTATGGAAGTGGTACCAGAACTGAGCCTTTCATGATGCATTGGAGAAAGGAGTGACTGAAGGCAGGAAGACACTTTAACAAATATGATTATCCCAATTTTTCAATTGAGGAAACTCAGAAAACAGGAAACAAGTGACCTGCTGCCAGACAAGGTTGTACACAGCTAGTTAAGTGTCTGAGGTAGGATCGGAACCTGGGTCTTCCTGGCTGCAGACCCAGATTTGTATCCACTGAATCTCCCAACTGCCTCTGATTTGAGAAGTGAGTCAAAACTTCCTCCTAGGTTCCAGAATTCCTCCTGTTTCCTCCAGGAACAAAGGGAAATCGGATTAGAAGGGATGCTTTGAAGGGGTCGAGGGACGACGTCAGATCTGGAGACTATGAGAGAACAGTCCCCTCAATTTACGAATGCTAAAACTGAAGCTGGGGAGGAGAGAAGGGACTTGCCCAAGAAAACTGGCCAAAATGACCTCTAAATGAAGAAGCAATGGCATAAAAGCCTTGGACTTTTTCAGGAGACCCGGGTGCTTATCCCCGGCTCTGCCAGTAATACCCCATGACGTGTGGGAGCTCTCTGGGAGTCGGTTTCTCCATCTCCAGAAGGAAGGGAGTACGCATTTGTGTAATGCGCCGGGTACTGAGTCAATCCCCTGAAAAGTCTCATTTGACAGAAGATGACAACTGGACGGGGCGGCCCTCCCGGGGTCCTTCCAGTCCTAAGGTTCGCTCCCGGTGAACCTGCTCCTTCCTTCCTTCTCACCTTTCTTCCTCCTCCCTCTCTCTCCGGGGGCGGGACGGGGCCAGAGTCCAGCCTCCCCGCCTGCTCCCCGCCTCTCGGGCGCCCGCCCCAACCCAGCTCCGCCGCCATGTGACCCTGCTCCCTTTCCCTCTCCTCCCCTTGTCCCAGCCTGGTTGGCCTTCCTCCTTCTGCGCCTCTCCTGCTCCGGGCTTAGGACCCGGAGCCCACGCCCCGTCCGCGTCCACCTCCCGGGGCAGCGGAGGCGGGTCTGAGCTGTTCTCGGAGTGCGCCGTCCAGGGCCGGGTTGGGACGGACCGGGCCGGGCCGGGCATGGAGAGGAATAAGGTGTTCGTGGTGCTCGACGTGGTGTGCCTTGTGGTCGGTAAGCCGCGCGCTCCTGCGCCAGCCCCTCCTGCTATTACCTGACCCCTGTCCCTGCCCCATCCAGTGGTGGCCCTCCCCATCCCCAGTTGTGCAGGACTCAACCATCTGGGGGAATGGAAGAAAGGCCTTCCTACTTGGAGGTCGGCACCAAAGGAGGTGCCAAGAGCCCAGACCTGGGAAGACTGGACCTGGGGAGCTTAAAACACCCCCCTCCCGTGAGTCTGAGGAAGGATTCCCCTATGTAGAAGAACTCTTGCGGGGTGGGGTGGAGGGAGAAGGAGGGGAACAACCTCTGGAGCATTTACATTGGTAACCCCAGCTTTACGCCTGACTCCATAACTTTGGGTTGAGCGTTTAACCCTCCGTCCCTCTCTAAGCCTCAGTTTCCCCATCTGTAAAATGAAAGGATTGGATTGCACTGTGTCTTTATAGCTATTGTAACCTATAATTTTATGAATAAACTCCGACCTATAAAGGGGAGTTCCTTCGGAAGAGGAGGAAGTTGGCCCCTCTTCCATCCCGGGTAGATTGTGCCTGCCCCCCTTCCTCTTGTTTCCCTCCCTGGGGCAATGAATCATAGCTGGGAGGGAGCCCTGATCTGGGAGATCTCCACCAGACCAAAGCCTGGCCTGTCCCTGTAGGCAAGAGAGACCTCAGAGCTGAACTCGGGAGGGCTGAGATCCGGGTTCCACACACCGCACACACCCCAGGACGTCGAGCGGGTTGAATGAGTGGAATTTCGGGGTCTGGACCGCTTGGTGTCTTGCCTCCCTTCTACACTCATCTAACTTCCGAATTTGGAAGATTGCTTTGGGGACTTGTTCTCACTCATCCCCAACCGCAGTCTTAGAAGCCTTCAGAACATAAAATGTCAGGGCTAAAATGGAGATCATGTACACTGCAATCTTGCTGTACGGACAGGAAGCCCAGAGTTTAGACACTTGCCCAAGGTCACACGGACAGTTAAGCCCAGGACTCCTGATTCCCTGGCCAGGGCTCTATGGCCTTTTTTTTGCTAATTCCCAACAAACTTAAAGCAAATATCCCCCATACACCTGCGCACTGGGACGGACCACAGCCAGCCCAGCTGGCCTAACCTCATCCCTGGGTTCCTGGCCTGGCCCAATCCTGCTAGCTGCAGAAAATGCTCCTCTGGGGAGTCATAATTGTAGATTGTGATTGTGGGACTGAAGGGACAGGTACGGGTTAATCAAAGCTCGCAGTGGCTGGGGGGGAGGGGGGGGGCACAATCTGAGCTGGGGACCCTGGCCCCTGCCTATACCAAACCTGTCTGACTGGTTGGTTTTCCTGGAGGGGGGTGTGCTGCTGCTGACAGCCTGAGGGCCCCCTCTGATCCCCTCCCCCAGGGCCCAGACAAAGGATGAGTGTTTACTCTGGGGTTGACAGACAATAGCCTGGGAGGCTTGGAGCTGTGGGAGCCTGGGCTAAAGGTAGCCCTTTAAGGTGGCCTGGAGGAGGGAAATCTACCAGACCTGGGCTGTCTGGAGCTAATCCTTAATCCCTCCCTAATGAAGGAGATGGGGAGGGAGTGGTGGCCTCCAGGATCAAGTTAATACCACCACTCTGTATCTCCTTGCCTTGGGGCCCTGCCAGGGGCCACCGTTAACTTTCTGTAAACTATAAAAGATGGGCGCTGGGGTGCATGAGTCTATATGGTCCAGTAAGTCTTTTTCTGCTCTGAGGTTACCTGGTTCACCAGAAAAGAGAATAACAGACCCTCATTTGTATAAGGAGAAAAGAGGGTGCAGAGAAGGAAGATTACCTGAGTCACCTTCCCTTATCCCTGGCCCCATGGCAGTGTTCAGGACCTTTGTGGATCCATCCCCCAGCCCTCACAGAAGATCCCTTTTCCCCTTCAAACCTGTGAAGTCTGGGAACAGCTCTTTACCTATGGCCCCTGAGGAAAGGGAGTCCAAGGCCTGTTCTTGGGTGAGGCTGGTCCATCAGGCCCTGCCCTGTCCCACGCCTGAAAACCATCAGGGAATGTGCCACCTCTTGGGTTGAGGGCAAAGGGTAGGCAGGGTTCTTCTGGGCATGAGCAGCTAGAGGATGAGGGCAGAAAGAACTCTGGGTCAGAAATGAGGAGACCTGGCTTCTCGTGTTCCCTTTTACCACTGACTTGAACACCTTTGGCAGGTTCCATTCCTTTCTGGACCTGATCTGCAACATGAGAGCATTGGACTCCATGGTCACTTAGGGGACACACACCCCCAACCCTGATATTCTGTGTTCTAAGGATCCTCCTGGTTCTGACATTGTGTTCTAAGGACTTTCCCAGGTGACTTTGTATGTTCTAAGGGACCTCCCAGTGTTCTAAAGCCCTCCCTACTCAGACACTCTCTGTTCCAAGGACCCTCCCAGCTCTGACAATAGTTATTTGTCCTTCCTCCTCAAAGAGGACCATGACTTCAGAAAGAAAATGTTATGATTTGTAAGTGATTTGGCTTTAAGTGAGGAAGGGCTGTGCAAAGTCATCAGCCTCACTTTCTCCTCTGAACCATCTGGGTCCAGTGGCCAGATATCCATCTGCATGACTGGAGATGGCCCTGGATACAGTGGGAGACCCTGGTCTTTTTAAGCTAAAGTCTTTCCCAAGTCTCAGTTTGTCTGAGGCAAAGCCCATTCATTGATTAAGGATAGGTAAGAAATGAGTCAAAGTTTTGCCTAGTCAAAAAAAAAATCAGTCTGAGAGGGGAAGATTCTTAGGGTTTCTAACCAAAACGAAACAATTGCTATTTACACTCACTCTGAGCTATCAGAATCCAAATAATGACCAAGTGAGCCTTGGACTGGGACCTATTGTTGGCCGATCTTTAAGAACCAGAGTGATTTGGGTTTATGGCATGGTCCGTAAAACAGAAATTTGACCATAAATTCTAAAATATCTTACTAGGTTTCAATGATCAAAATTTATATTCTTTTGGGCAGTGCTCCCACAACTAAGGGTATGATTCCCTCTATGAGGAGAGGAGGGAAGGAGAAGAAGAAGGAGCTGCCCTTACCAACTGGAACTGTTGGATCCCCAGTGGGACAGCTAAACTACTACTCACAGGCTGTTGTTTGTCCTTTCTGGAAGAGGACCATACTTCAGGAAGAAAATGTCATGATTTGCAAGTGAATTGGATTTAAGTGAGGCCGGGCTGTACAAAATCACCAGTCTCATTTTCTCCTCTGGAAACATACAGGTCCAGTGGCCAGATATAGATTAGGACAACTGGAGCTACCCATCTCCCCCTCCCAGCTCTGACATTCCTGATTATAAGGGCCCTCCCAGCTCTGACATCCTGTGTCCTAAGGGCCCTCCCAGCTCTGACATCCCACTTTCTGAGCACCTTCCCTGCAGTGATGTTGTTCTGTGTTCTGTATTCTAAGCTTCTCTGCCCTTTATCATCCTGACGCTGGTGAACTCTCCATACAAGAGGGGCTTCTATTGCAGCGATGATACCATCCGATATCCCTACCGCCCTGACACCATCACCCATGGCCTCCTGGCTGGTGTTACCATCACCGTCAGCGTCATCATTGTAAGGATGCTCCACTGCCCCCTGGGAGCAGCCAGTCTGAAAGGGAAGCTGGCCCTGGGGGTTTGGGGGGACATGGCAGAGGGGAGACCTTTTCTCTGATGAGAGTTGACACTGCCCTGCCTGAGCCAGGAATGCCACCTAGAGTTGGGAAAATATTTAGGGACAACTGGCAAAAGGGGCCAGCTTATGGTATAGGAAGAAAAGTGGACTAGCAGGCAGGAGTGGGGAGGGTCCCGTGCTAGCTACCGCTGAGCACTGGGGACCAAAGGAAGGGGAAAAACAGGCCCTTCCTTCAAGGAGTAACAGTCTAATGGGGGAGACAAGGTGAGAACAGCCAGGAACAGGCACATAGCCAAGTCCCAAGTCCCTACGAGTATCTGAGGCTGAATTTGATCCAGAGCTCTGTCCAATACCCCACCATGCCCTTCCTGAGCTATCACGCCCCCTGTGTCATTTCTGCCTCCCTCCTGGCCCTTGCTAAGCCCTATCTGTGTCCCCTAACTCGATTTCACTTGGCAGGTCTCATCTGGGGAGGCCTACCTTGTCTACACAGAACGCCTCTACTCACGATCAGACTTCAACAGCTATGTGGCTGCCCTCTACAAGGTCTTGGGCACCTTCCTCTTTGGGGCAAGTGTGAGCCAGTCCTTGACTGATCTTGCCAAGTACATGATTGGCCGCCTTCGCCCCAACTTCCTAGCAGTCTGTAACCCTGACTGGTCTCGCGTCAACTGCTCAGGCTATGTCCAACCTGAGGCCGTGTGCCGGGGAAGCCCTGCCAATGTCACTGAATCTAGGTAAGCTAAGGGGACACACTGCCCAAGAGATGCATTTCTTCCATTGAGCCTTGACTCCCCTATAGCAGGAGGGATGAAACTGTGTTCCAAGGGCCCTCCTAGATCGGACTTTGCATGTTCTAAGGGCCCTCCCAGCCGTGACATCCTGTGTTCTAAGGGCCCTCCAGCTCTAACAGCCTGTGTTCTAAGGGCCCTCTCAGCTCTGACATCCTGTATTCTAAGGATCCTCCTAACCCTGACATCCCATGTTCTAAGAGCCCTCCCAGCTCTGATGTTCTGCATCCTAAGGTCCCATCAAGAGCATCTTTTCAGGGGGTGTGGAAGGGCCCAGCCTGAGTGGGAAGGGAGACTGTTGACCCTGTTGGACCTGGTTTTGCTCCTGCTCTAGGCTGTCCTTCTACTCAGGCCACTCCTCCTTTGGCATGTACTGCATGGTCTTCCTTGCGGTGAGTGAGCCCCAATGGGCCCCCTTGGATTCCTGAGTCTCCCCATTAGAATTGCCACAGGGAAGGGATGGGAGGAGGGAGGAGGGAGAGAGGGAGAGGTGGGAGAGAGCCTCCCCCCAGCCCAGCCTCATGAACACTTCCCCCTTCCCTGTAGTTGTATGTGCAGGCCCGTCTCTGCTGGCGGTGGGCACGGCTGCTGAGACCCACTGTACAGTTCTTCTTGGTGGCCTTTGCCCTCTACGTGGGATATACTCGAGTGGCTGACTATAAGCACCATTGGAGTGACGTGCTGACTGGTCTCCTGCAGGGAGCACTCGTTGCAGGGCTCACGGTGAGGGACTGCATCCAACCCTTGGGGCTATCCCTGGGCTCCCCTGACTTTGAGTCATCCCAGCCCTTCTCCCGACGATCTTTGCTCTTCTGGCTCCTAATGCTTTGCTCATAATAGGCATTTAAAATTCTTTTTCATTTATTCATCTGTTCACTCCTCACTGACCTATTCCCTTTTCAGGTACGCTACGTCTCAGACTTTTTCAAGCTTCGCCCCCCTCTGACCAGACCAAATGAGGAGGCAGAGCGGAAGCCCAGCCTGGGACTGACCCTGACCCTCACTGAAGGCGACCGAAATCATTTCAGCTATGTGGGAACCTCCTGAGCTGCCTCCCACCCCTCCCTCTCCTTCTGGATGGACATCCCCCTACCCCAACCCTGACCCTGGTCAGTGCTCCCATGCTTGGCCCAGGCTGGTCCTCTCTGCTTCACATCCCCTGGGCTTGGTCCTGTTAGTTAGGGGGAAACTGCTTTAGGGAACTGTGGTTAGGGGGTCTTGTCCCCCACTTCCCATTGGGACTGTAGGAGCTCAAAGAAGAGCCTGGAATAGAGATGGAAAGCCAGGCTAGTGCATGCTGTCTCTAGAAATGCCAGCTACCATCCTCCACTTTGTTGGGGAGGGGTTGAAGGTGGGTTCTATCTCTTTGCTGTGTTTGTAATGTAACTTGCAATGGAGTTTTTATTGAATTAGAAGAACTCTGGGGGGAATGGGGAACTGGTTCCTCTTCTTCAGTCCTGGGCTGGCCTCTAAAAGTTGGGGAAAGAGGAAGGAAAGGTCTCTGTTCTCTCATGCCAGTCCTGTTCCATATGCCCCTCCCTTATTCTGAAGACTTGGGATTCAGTAGCTTTCCAGAAACTGGAAAGTTCCATTGTTGTCCTCTCAAAACCCAGGGAGGGCAGCCCTAGAGAGAAAGAAAGCCTTGGCCTTGGAGTTCCCTCTCTCTACTTCTAACCTGCCTTTCTGTGGTTTGACCCAGGAGGACCCCCAGGAGGAGTAATTGCTATCCCTAATTCCTAGCTCAGCTCCCTGGGCCACCCTAAAATTCTTATCCAGTTTGGAAGGACAGAGAGAATGTCTGAGCTGGAAGAGAACTCGAGAGAGAGTCAAACCCTTTTGTTTTATAGATGGGAAACTGAGGCCCAGGAAGAGGCAGCAACCTTTGGGAGCTCACCAAATGAGTCATTGTGTTAAATATAGAACAGGAATTCCTAGTCTCCCCAAATCCTGACCCAGGGTGTCCACCCTCTCCAACCTGCTCAGCTGAAGAGCGTCCCTCCTCCCATGCCTTCTCTCATGGACTATTTCAGGATTCTGCTTGGAAAGATAGACTTCCTTGACCCTGAGCCCCAGGCCTGGAGATGGAGGAACCTGTCTGGGCACTTCAAAGGAATGAGGAAGGAACAGTGAAAGCCTCTTGGCCCCCTGTTCCATCCTTTGGCCTCTTGGGGCTAGGAATCAAGACCTGAATGAGCTTTTGTGCCTGGTGATTTTGGGCACTTGTGTGCTAGCAGTTCCCCCCTTTCCAACCCTGATACACCTGCCTCTGGATGGGTTTATGCATATGGGGATGGAAAATTCTATGCTGGGATCCTGGGGATTCCATACTTGGGTCACTAGCTTGGAGAACTTCCTTACCTGTTCTTCAACTCATTTCCCCATCCATCAACTCAGACCCAGAGGAGATGGTCTAAAAGTCCCCTAAAAAATACCAGAATTTGGAGGAGCTATGTTCCAGCTCTGCTGGGTGACCTTAGGCAAGTAATTTTTATAGACTGTTTCCAGCAGGATTCTCTGATTACCGCTTAAGCAAAGGAGCTGTCTGTTACAAGGGTATATTAGGTATGTCTGCCATGCTCCTTGGATTTCTTTTCTCCCCTGAAGTCAGCAGCCAGAAAGGAAGGAGAGGAGAGAGGGGGACAGCAGGAAGAAAAGAAGCCAGTAAGACCCGGAGTCTTGGAGACTTGATTTTAAATCTGGCCTCTGATGCTTACCAGCTATTATGTCCCTCTGTCTGCCTCAGTTTCCTCATCTGTGAAATGGAGATCTTAATAGCACCTGTCTTCCAGGGTTATGGGAGGATAAGTCAATGTTTGTAGAACACTTTGCAAACCTGGAAGAATAATTGTGGAGGGAGGGTCTCTTATTTGGAGCCAAGATCAAAAGGTCCACATCCCCTTCACTCAATCCAGCCCAAAACCTCCCCATCTGAACTATTCCTGACGCTTTGGTACTATCTCTAGGAGGCCCCTGGTAAGTGGCACTGTTGTTTCTGGTAGGGTAACATTTCTCTTATCACACATTAACCTTTATCAGGAGTCCAGAGCCCCGGAGCTAGAAAATGGCTTTGATTGTACTGGACTGGGGAGGTGGGGCTGGGTTACTTTGTGCATCCAGGGGGTAGCTTAAGGACAAGGGGAGGAGGAAGGGGGGGCGATCACAAAGAGACTGACTGACCGCAAAGACTAACCTGACTTGGAATCCTAGCATGCCACATCCAGGAGGGACCTCAGAATGGGAGACATCAGAGAAAGGAAGTCACTTGCCTAGAGTCACTCAGCAAATCAGAAGCATGGCCAGCACTAGTACCCAGGCATCTTCTTTCCCAGCCCCAGGTTCTTAAAAATGCCTCTGAAATTGCAGAGATTGGGGCTTGAGGGAAAGATCAGAGGGACTTTCGTGGTTCAAGAGCAGGGCCATGGTTCATTTGACCTCTTTGAACTGAGATGTTGAGTGTGTTTGTGTGCATCCTATGGGTCGGCCAATCTGGCCTTCTTGCTTTTACCTGTATGACACACAATCTGGCCCACCTAGCCCAGGTGACCTACATCCTCAGTTACTGAAAGAACTAGCAAGAAGGGATTGTTCAGCCACTGTCTGCAGTATTTGAATAATTGCAAAACGACATTGCCAAGAGAAGTGTAAATGTTCCAATTTTCCAAAATGGGAGAATGAAGTCTCTAAACTGTAGTCCAGTGAACTTGACTTGAGTCCTGTGGAGATTCTAGAGTGGACATTAAAAAGATGGTTGGTAAATATCTGAGTCAGCAGATGTAGCTCATGTCAAAATAATCTTATTTCTTTTTTTGGACGAAGTATCTTAAGTTGATCAGTGAGGGAATTCTGTAGAAATTATTTGCCCAGATTTTGACAGTTTGATCAAGTCCCATGTACAATTCTTCTGGAAAAGATGGAGGGATTTGGATTAGATGATCATATAATTAGAGTCAAAGTTGATTGTTATATTTAAGATCAACCTGGCCAGTGGTGTCAAGTAGAGTGAGTGCTTCAAGGATCCATGCTTGGCCCTGTGCCATTCGATGTCTTTATTAATGATTATTAAGTATTGATGACCTACTCATCAAATTTTCAGATGACAAAATTTGAGAAAGACAGCAACTAACCTATTGAGTGATAGGACATAGAAAGATCTTGAAGGCATGGGGCCCAAAAGCTAATCCAATGAAATTAATTAGGGGTGAACATCATGTCTTACATTTAGGTTCAAAAAGTCAATTTTCCAACTACAAGATGGCGGAGACATTAGACAAAAGGTCTGAAAATACCTCCAGGAGATTTTAGTGGATTACAAATGTCATGAGTTGGCAATGGAATATATATGGCAGCTAGAAGAAAGCTTTTTTGATCCTGGGCTACATTGAGAAGACCCTTTTCAGGAATAAGGAGGTGATAATAGCTACTCTGTAGTCTGCCTTAAAGCACATATGGAGTACCATGTTCAGTTCTAGGTACTTCAGTTTAAAATAGTGATAAGCTGCAGTATCAAGAGGGTGGTAACCTGGGTAGTAAAGGTCCTGGAGCCCATGCTCCATGAGCTAGAGTTTAAAGCAGGTGAGGATGGAGAGAAGACAGGAATCACTGAAGGCCTGTTGTGTGGAAGAGATTAGACTTGTTCTATTTGTCCTGGAACCAGGAACCATGTAGATGATGTGAAAAGGAAGATTGAAACTATCAGGAAAACCTAACATATGGAGCTGTCCCAAAGTAGAGTGGGGAGCCATGGTGGTAGGGCTTTAAGTAGAGACTGGATATAGCTCCTTTCCAGGTGGGTTATAGTGGGAATGCCTTTTGGATATAGATTGGATAAGGTGATTGCTGCTGAGGTCCCTTTGACCTCTCAAATTCCATTTCAAACTTCGATGCCAACACAGGCTGGCGACCCTATTCCCCGGAATAAGTGACCTCACTTCCTTAAGAATCTCTGATGGGGCCCGTGACTTGCCTGACATTCCTCTACCAGTCTGCACTTTCTCTATGGCTTAGTCTTAGACAGTTACAGAGGCATCTGAGAATTTGAATGACCTGACTAGGATGCCACCACTGGGTACATGTTGGAGGCAGTTCTTGAACGAGATTTTACTGACTCCCCAGTTCTCTCTGCTACTTCCTACTTGAGTCCATTTTATATGTTTTTCATATAAAACGAGGCAACTTTGTGGCACTGTACTTAGCATACAGGACCTCAAGTCAAGATCTGAGTTCAAATCCAGCCCCTGGTACTAACGGTACGACACTGAAAAGTTTCTTAACCTCTGCCTGCCTCTTTCCTTATCTGTAAAATAGGGGTAATAATCTCACCTACCTCTTTCCCAGGCTGGTTGTGAGGACAGAATGAAATAATTATTGTAAAGTGCTTAAAGCTCTATAAATCAACTGTTTTGAATATACTTTTATATGTGTATCTCCATGGAATAGAAGCTCTGTGGAAAAAAATTATTTTCTAATTTTTTTGTTTTGCTTTTGAGTTTTCAGCACCTGACACAGTAGGCACCTAAATGCTTGTCCTTGGGTTTGGGGAAAAAGGGGACCCCATTGACCTGGGAAGAACATATTAACCTGCCCCCTGTTAGCAAAGAGAGGCATTTGAACTGAGGCGGCGGCTGCCCAGGAGACTGTAGATCAAAGCCTGGGTCCCTTGGATGTCTGAGACTGGTCCCTCAGCCCCAGGTTCCTAGGAGTTCTCCATCATCCCAGCCCATTAGGTGAAGGGGTGGTCCTTGCTAGACGCAGACAATGTTTGCTGGACGGCAGCAGAGCCAGGAGGGGGCAGCAAAAGCCCGGATTTCCCATCCTTGGGACTCTGGGCAGGGCAGGGCCGTCCGGGCAGGGCTGGACTGAGCTAGGAGCTGCCTCTTCCATTAGCTCAGCCTTCCGCTTCCTGTACTCACAATCCTGAGGGATTGCCTAAGACCAACCCTGGGCAGTCCTCAGTCACATGATATTGCCTCGCCCCAAGTGGGTGGCTCATGGGCACCCCAATCCCTGCCCTTAGAAATCCTGCTCTTGGCATCAGAGCCCACCTCCAGCACATCCCCTCAAATTATTTATCTGCACCCCTCCCCATAGCACATATTGTTAGGTCTTTCCCTGCTCCACAGCAATATATTCTGTGTCTGAGATGGGGGTACCCTCAGGGTTCAGCTGCATCTCCCGCAAACGGGGAAGCCCCCTGAAGTCAGGATTTTGTCTTCCCTCCATAGAGATCCTAGGGAGCAAACATCAGTTTCCTACTCTGTTTCCTGGCTCTGACTGGCTTCTCAGTGCCCCAATTTCCTCACTTGTATAATAGTGTTAATAATGCTAATAGACATTAGGAGCCACTCCCAGAGTCAGAAAGGACTTTGTAGAACTTAAAACTATGGGATCCAAGACTGAGGCCTGAATGGGAGCTCTGAGGTCATCACGTTCCACTCGTTTTATTAAAGAGGAAAGTAAAGCATTAAGTGACTTGCCCAGGGTCACACAGCTAATCAACTCCTCAAAGCTTTCCTTTCTAGAGAACTAGGACCTGAACTTTCTATCTGACACTACATCCGAAGCTGGATGTGGTTTGGACTCTAGGGAACATCCATGCCCCCTTTCCACCTTCTTTTCCTCTTCCTTACACTCTAAGCTGAAGGCAGAGACTTTTTCCTTATTTGTATCGGCAGTGCTTAGCACAGACACTGTGCTCATAGTAGGCTCTTCATGGTTGAAATAATTGGGGAAAAAAAAAAAGATATTTTCAGGGTAAGATTTGGACCCAGGTCTATCCTCATTCCAAAGCCAGTGTCCTATCAACTATACCACATTTACCCCTATTTCTTATAGTTGGTCTCTTAGCCCCCTCTCCTCTACAAGTTGGGGCTCCCTGAGGGCAATCAATGGTAAATCTTCTGAGGCCCAGGCCCTATCCTAGATGCTGGGGGAGGAGGGATCCAAGTACAAAGAATGAAATCATCTTTACCTGCTATGAGTTTCCATTCCAACAGGACAGTGACTTTCTATCTCTCCTTCCTACTATAGGCCCCTTTTAGGGTGCCACCCCTGAGGGTTTGGGGAGCAGAGAAGCAATGGGGGAGAGTATGGAGGGACTGTTACACTTTCCCTCCCTGGAAGGAGCTGGATCTCAACTTTGTTGCCTCATCTGTAAAATGAGGAGATTGGACCTGGTGATCTGGAAAGCCTTTCAAGCTCTGGAGAGCTAGGAAGCCCTGGCTTTTTCTAAATACTGCCTTTCCTCCTCATTTATTTCCTCCTCTGTTCTCCTGAGCTTGGGACACATCCTATCTCCATTCCCTGCTTCTGCCTGGGGGCAGACAGAGGAAAGGGTTAAGCCTTTCCTAGTAAGGGGGGAAATTATTTTCCTTATCCTTATCTCCTTCCATCCACAATCTCTGGCCCTGGGGGCTTCTTCCCTTTGGCATTCCTCTTTACCAGGGCCTGGCATCCCTTTCCTTGGCCTGAGGTGGGGGCCGCCTCCCAAGAAGGCCAAGGCTTGGAAAAGTTGCCCATCTGGGTCCTGTTTCCAGTGGGAATCCCAGCCCAGGCCAGACTGCTGGCCGGCAGCCATTCCCAGAGACTGCCCGGCTCTGTGGCTGCCAGGCCATCCCTGAGGTCAGCGGCTTCCTGAGGACCAATGATTGATGCCTCAGCCTCTCCCCAGGGGCACTGGGGGAAGTTTTCCTTCCTCTTCCCACCCTTGGCTCTCCCGCCTGACCTAACCACAGAGGCCCAGGGCTCCAGAGGGATCAGACTTAGAGAAGAGGAAGTCTGGGACCTGCCTAGGCTGGGATTTCTGTGGTCTGAGGGCACTGGCTTCCAGGGCTCCTGAGAAATCAGCCTTCAGAGATAATCACCCCAAACCAAAAGCTCAAGGACAAGGATGGGGATGGGGGGGGGGATGGGGGCAGAGTGAAGAAATTGAGGAATCTGTGAAAAGGAGGGGACCCCACAAGAGGGCTAGGAATTCAGGAGGATGGGGGCTCAGTGAGTTATCTGGGGGCTCAGTGGTGGGGACCCAGTGAGGAGGACAGGGCCCAACAGAGGTGAGAGTCCATGGAACGGTCACTCAGTCTGGCAAAGAAGCTCGGTGGAGGGGAAGGGGATGAGGGCAGAAGAGAGGCCTGGGAGGGTAGTGTGGGATAGCAGCTCAGAAAAAAGGATGATGAGTCTGTCAGGGGCCAAACACCAGGACTCTCTCAACCTGGCCATCTGGACCCTGCCGGAGATCAGGCCCTGGATCCTCCCCTCCCCCAGGACTGTGAGAAAGTCAAATTAATTAAAAATTAATATCAAATCATCTGACTGGGGCTAAACTTATTGGAGAGGGTGTGACTGTCTGCTAATCCACACTGGTAATACGCTCAGCCCTCCTCCCCAGCACTCCTTTCTCCCTCTTCCAGGTCCTCTCCAGCCCTCTCCCCATCCCTCCTTGGGCCCTCCAGACCCCCTGCTTTGTTGTTAACAAATTACGCTTAGGTTAGCCATCTTCCTTCCACACTTTCTGTTTTTACATGTTTGGCTTCCACCAGGAGACACATCACTGAGGACCACTGTCTCCAGGGCTGGGTGGACCTCTCATGCCAAGAGGGGGCGTAGGCATGTCTATTGTTTCTCATTACCATTTCCAATCAATCAATTAATTGAGCATTCAGTAACCTCATTTCTGCTGAGATTCACTCTGTCTATCTAGGATGACCACATCTTGTGACTCTTAGCTACTGGCCCTCTGGTCTCAATCAGCATTTATTAAGTGCCTACTATGTGCCTGGGCAGCCAAGTGGCAAAGTGGATAGAGTGCCGGACCCAGAGTCAGGAAGAGCTAAGTTCCAAGACACTAGCTGTGTGACCCTGGACAAGTCACTTAACCCTGTGTTTGCCTCAGTTTCTTCATCTGTAAAGTGAACTGGAGACAGAAATGGCAAACCACTTCAGTATCTCTGCCAAGAAAACCCCAAATGGAGTCATGAACAGTCTGAAATGACTGAAAAATACACACACACACACACATATACATACATACATCTTCTAGAAGCCACTCTGGTAGCTACTACTCCAGTTCAAGGTCCCATCGCTTCTAACCTGGGTCACTGTCACATTCTCCTAATTGGTGCCCTTGCTTCCAGCCTCTTCTCTCTCCAAACCAGCCTCCAAATAATTTCCCCATTGATATTTCTCATGCACAAGTCACTCCCCTGACCAAGAAACTCCTTGCTGCCTACAGTACCCAGAACAAAACACAAACCCCTCTGTTTGGCATTTAAGGCCCTTTCCAAATCTGGCTCTCACCCATCTTTTTAGAATTATTTCACATTATGGCCCTTCACAGGCCTACCTGCTGTTCCCCAGTATATAACACATCATCTCCCAAAGAGATCAAAGACCCCATGACCCCGAAGACATCAAAGAAAGAGGAGAAATCCCATATGTACAAAAAGATTTATAGCAACATATTTTTTAAGCTAGAAACTAAAGGAATGCCTATCAATTGGGCAGTGCTGAACACAATATAGTATGAGAATGAAATGGAATGCTTCTGTACTCTAAGAAATAACAGAAGGGATGAGAAAGGGTGTGCTGGAAGCAAGACTAACTGGAGAGTCAATTTTCAAATTTTCATTGTGAGCTTTTACATGTTAGAAATCAGCAAGCTACAAATCAAGGCTTGGTTTATTCTATTATTATTATACAATATTATTATATCATATATTGTTTTGTTGATTTTGAGACTTAAGCAAGAGAGAAAATGTTAATCATGTAAATTGAACTTGAAAGTGTGTTATATGTAACTTTTGAGGGGTGGGGGAGACCTGATTGTTAAACATTAAGGAGCACACCCCTGGTTCAGTGAGAACTGGTCAGTGAAGTGGATGAGAAGTCATAAGAGGGGTAATCGGCCTTAGTGAAAGGAAAGGCGACTTAATGGACAATTAGGGGTCCTGGTAAAGGGGTAGGGATTCAGTGAGAGTTTAGGGGCTCACAGAATCAGGGGAAGAGATTCCGTGACTCAAAGAGAGCCTCAAATCCCACCTGTACCTGACCAAGAAAACCCTCTACAACCTTCTGAACAAGGAGTCCACAGTCTCTGCTTGAAGCTCTCCAGTGATGAGGAAAGCCACCACCTGCTGAGGCAGAGCTCCCTACCCCCTATCCTTCCCCTCTTCCCCACCTGCTGCTGAACAGCTCTGGGCTAGTTGTTAAGAAGGCTTTTCCCTACCAGCTCTAAAGTAGTCTCTTCAAAATCTCTACCCACAACCCCTGGAACTCCTCCTAGGGCCAAGTGGAACAATCCTGTTTCCTCTTCCTTCAGATAATTAAACACAGCTATCATGTCCCCTCTGACAGGCCTAAAAAATCCCCATTTCCTCCAAATGGTCCTCGGAGGACAAGGTGAGATCCTTCACCATCCTGTTTATCTTCCTCTGGAGGTTCTATAGCCTACAGATGCTACTCCTTGGAGAGATGATATCCCTTGCAGTGTGTGCAGATTACTCGTGGTGTGGCTGGGTCAGGGCAGAGTACAGGGGGACAATTCCCTCCCTGGTTCAGTATATACTATGCATCTCTTAGGAGTCTAGGATCCCAAATTTAGATCTGAAAGGGATCTTAGAAAGTTACCCAGTCCAGTGGCATTGGAAAGGATGCCTGCAGACCACAGACTGAGTTAGAAAATCATAAATTAACATCTATGTGGCATTGTATTTTTCTTAATTTTGTGAAACACTTTCCAATTACGTTCAATCTAGTTTAGGCTCATACTAGGGAGTTTTGGGGTGTGGGCTGCAAGTTTAACACCCTGGATCTAATCAAACCCTTCATTTTACAAATAAGGAAACTGAGACCTAGGGAGGTGGGATGGTATTGTGAAAAGGGGACTGGATTGGGAATCATGAGACCAGGGTTCAAATCCTGGTCCTGGGCCTCAGTTTCTTTACCTGTGAGATGAGAGTGTTAGACCAGATGACCTAAGAGGACCCTTTCAGGTTAACTAATACATTCAACGGAAGTGGCAGAACCAGGATTCCAACACTCAGGCCCCTCTAACTCCAAATCCAGTCCTCTACTTCCCAGCCTTCCCATTCCCTTTTTTGCTGTCCCTACCCCAAAAAAATGCCAGCATTTATTTAGGGGCTTAAGATTTCCAAAGTTCTTTATGAATATATCTCCCTGAGAAGTAGGTGCTATTAATATTTCCATTTTACAGATGAGAAAACTGATTCAGACAGAGTTCAAGGGGCTTGCCCAGAATGCTTTAGCTAGATGCTCTCTGAGGTCCTATTAGAACTCAAGGCTTTAGGACTCCCAATTGCATCGATTTGTACTCTATGGCGCCTCCTACTGGTCCTGCATATCCCACTGGACTGTTCTATTGAGGTTACTTTGGACTCATAGCATAACATAGCAGGCAAACTACAGGAGTCAGTTTGTCCTTGGGAAGTTAATTTTTTTTAAAAATGTGAGTATATTCTATTTAGTTTTATCTTACAGAAATAAAGGCTCCATCAACATCAAAATGTTCTCAGGAGATTTTTTTGGTTTCCTTCCTTCCTCTCTTTTTCTTTCTCTCCCTTCTTTCATCCTCTTTCTTTTTCTTCCTTCCTTTCTTCCTTCTTTCTTTTCTTCCTTCCTTCCTTCCTTCCTTCCTTTTTTTCCTTTCTTCCTTTTTTTGTGGTAACAAAGATTTGGTAACAAAATAGATGCTGCTCATTGATTGGAGCCCAGCTAAACAAACTGTGGTACTCAAATATAAGGGAGCTATTTCAGTGTTCCAAGAAATGAGCTTGCTATTTCTATGACCTTGGGCAAGTCACTAGACCTCAGATTTCTTGTCTATGGGATGAGGGATGACCTCTGAGATTCTAGATCTATTATCCTATGAAGAATGCAGAGCAACATGGGAAGATATATACACTGATGAGGAATGAAGCAAGGGAAACCAGGAAAACACTTGATACATGCAATATGGTGATTAAAAACAGGAAAAACAAATAGAAACTCCTAAGTAGGAAGAAACCCCTTGCATTTGTCCTTCATTCTTGAAGAGGACCATGACATTAAGAGGATGACATGACTTGCAGCTGACTTGATTTGAGTGAGAGAAAACCCCTAAAATGAAACTTATAATTATCCTGACCAATCTCAGCTCCAGAGAAGAGATGATAAAACCCTCCTCCCTCTCTTCTTCAAAGAAATTGAGGACTGTGGGTACAGAGTCCTGCATACACTGTTACACTCAGCTGATGTGTTCATTTGTAGCACAACTTTTTTCTTTCTTAATCTTTGTTATAAGGGATGGCTACCTCAGAGGTGGCTAAAGAGGTATGTGCTTGGAAATGAAAGCCATGTAAAGTCAACAGATATAAATTAATATGAAAAATAAAAGAAAATACATCCTCCTCTCTTTTTATTTTTTTGCAAAGTTGGGCAACTGCGAATGTGTAAATGTTTTTGTGGAGTCATTTTTCAGTTTTTGTCTGACTCTTCATGACCCCATTTGGGGTTTTCTTTGCAAAGATACTGGAGTAGTTGGCCATTTCCTTCTCCAACTCATTTTACAGAGGAAGAAACTGAGGCAAACAGGAGGAAGTGATTTGCCTAGGATCACACAGTTAATAAGTGTCTGAAGTAAGATTTGAACTCAGGAAGATGCATCTTCCTGACTCCAGGATGGGTGCTCTATCCTTTGCACCATCTTGCTGCCCTTCTGTGGGTACAGTCCATTGCATACATTTTCAGTTGACATATTGGTCAGATTTATTAACCTGCTTTTTCTTCATTCTTCTTAAATCTTTGTTACTAGGGATGGATGGCCCACTGGGTAGAAGAAGGATATATTCAGAAATTAATATAATGTAGCAACAAAAGGTGTCGATATAAATAGAATGAAAACTATAAAAAAAAAATGAAGAAAAAATACACTTCATCTTATTCAATTCAGTCTCATGCTCCAGCCTGTCAAGACCTTTTTGCTTTCCAGATAACTCTCCTTTTTCCATCAGCGTGGTTGTGATTCCACAAGAATATCATGCCTCCTGTTCATCTGAAATGTCACCACCCTGCAGACTGACTCAGTTTTTGATTGTCATCACTTTCTCCCCTCTGATTGGAGGGCTGGAAGATAGATCAACTTTTCCCAAAACCTTTTATAGAAGACTCTGGGAACTTCCTGGCGCTCCTCCCTTCTCCCATTAGATTACAAGCTTCTTTTGTGACTGGACAACGCCTGGCCCAGAGTAGGTGTTCGATAAATGTTTATTGAATTGAATTGACTATCACACAGGAAAGTAACCCTCCCTCCTACCTTAGTGTTGGTTGGAGAATTGATAAGTATGACACTCCTAAAACCAGTCGCAGATAATGTTAAACAGCAAAGGGTCAAAAGTGTGATCCCTGCAGCATTTCACTGGAAACCTCCTTCCCAAGTTGATATTAAGGACTGTTCTTTTAGTCTAGGCATTCAACCATGTCTGATTCTGTGTAATTGTTCTGTCATCTTGACCACATCTTTCCATCTTGTCCACAAGAATGCGGGGGATATGGGGTGCTCAGGAGGAACTTCTGGTGGGTGAGTTTGACAAACCTTTTCAGGGCTGCTCATCCACCTTTGGTGTTCACCTGTCACCCAGCTCTCACCTGTGCCTCTAAGAAGCTGTAGCATGGGCAATGGCCACACGCCAGTAAAAGCCTCTTGGCAGAGGGGTTAAACCAGGGTTTAGGATAACCCACAGGCCTCAAACCCATCAGTGAGTTAGGGAGGTGTCCACCCCAAGCATATGAAGACTTCCCACCAGGCAGAAAGGGCAGATGAGAAAAATTTGTTCCAACAGCCATGAAGGCAGCTGAAGCAGGCACTATGGAGCCCTCAGGGCCTTGGTTAGACCTCCCAGAAGCCAGGGTTATCTGCTGTATCCTGGGCCATCGACAGTCACCTGGCTTTTGACTTGCCACTGGACTTCAATGACTCTGGAAAAGGGAGTGAGGCTGACAGTTTTGTCCAACTCTGCTTCACTTAAATCCAGTTCACATGCAGGTCAAAACATCACTCACTACAACATTGTTCCTCTTTGAAAACAAAGAATAAACAACATGAAAGACTATCAAGCCATTTAAAATCCAGGTAAGCCACATCTGGCACCTGGCCTAGAGTTGAGAAGGTTCATCTTCCCACGTTCAAATCCAGCCTCAGCCACTTACTAACTGTGTGACCTTGGGCACCTACCCCTGTTTGCCTCAGTTTCCTCTTCTATAAAATGAACTGGAGAAAGAAGTGGCAAACCACTCTCGTATCTTTACCAAGAAAACCCCAACTGGGGCCATGGAGAGTCAGACAACTGAATAACAGTTCATGTGCTGAGTGCTGGAGTTTGAATCAGGAAGACCTGAGTTCAAGTCCTGCCTCAGAGACTTACCAGCTGTGTGACCCTGGTCAAATCACCTTAGCAGGGGTGAGGAATCTGCAGCCTCGAGGCCACATGTGGCCCTCTAAGTTCTCAAGTGCAACCAATTTGGATTCAGTCAAAGGGTACATGTGAGCACCTAAAGGGCCACATGTGGCATCAAGGCCGCAGGTTCGCCACCTCTGAAACCTCTCTCCACCTCAGTTTTTTCATCCATAAAATGAGGATGATCATCACAGCACCTCCCTCCCAGGGTGGTTGGTAAATAGTAGAATACTATTTGTAAAGTGCTTTATAAACCTAAAACTGTATATGAATGATCTCTATTATTTTTGTTATTACAAACCCTGTCCAAAAAGGGCAGTCTGACATGACCTGTTCTTGGCAAAGCTGCCATGCCTTACTTACCTGAATGTTTTTCCACCATGCCTTTAATAACCTCTCCTAGAACTTTTCCAGGAATCAGTCAGACTCATTAGCCTATACTTTGTAGACTCCCTTCTCTTTCCCTGTTTTTTTGTAAAATCAGAACATTTGACTGATTTTTATCATTTGGCTTTTTTCCCCCATGCTTGACCCTATAGTTGAACCATTTCCCTTCCTTTGAATCCCTTTCCCTCTTCTCCTCCCACCATTTATGTTGTGTTTGTCCTCAACCCTGAGTCACCTGTACCAACCACTTTCTCCATCCCCTACTCCCAGGCTGATGAACATCTCTGGGAGATGTCATGTAATAGTGCAGCCTGGGTCCACTATAAATTCCCATTATCTAATCTCCACTGGGCCTGTATGGTAATTCTTTTTTTCTTTCCTGAAGGACCCTTTATCACACATTAGTAGGAGCTATTCCAAACCTTCTCCTCTCTCCTCCCTTCCCCCCTGCCTCAGCTGATGACCTTGATTCCTACTTTACTAAGACAACAGAAGCAATCTATTGTGAGCTGTCTCATCTCCCCTATACCTACATCTCGGTGGTCCTCTATACCCTCATCTATTCTCTGCTCCTTTACTGCAGCCTCTGAAGAAGGAAGGGATAGCCTTTGTCCTTGTGGAGACCTGTGCCTTTGATCCCTCCCATCCCCTCTTGTCACCTCTGGGAGCTTACCCAAGACTCTGTCCCATTTGCCCATACCCCCATCTTTATCCTCGCTTTCTACTAGATCCCTTCTTGCTGCCTATAAAGGTGCCCAGTTCTCTTTCATTCTTTAATTCATTTCAACCCAGTTCAACTTTCCTTAAGGGACTTCTATATAAAAGGCACTGTGCTAGGCCCTGGGGGCACACAAAGACAAAACTGTTTGCCTTCTAGGAATTGAGAGTCAACAGAGAGAAGTAAACATTGGATCATTTGAGGAGGAAGCGAGCATTAAGAATAGGAATGGGGAGATCTAGAAAGACCTCAAAAAGGAGGTGACTGCTGAGCTAAGCCTTAAAAAAAGAATTCTGAGAGGCAGAGATGATGAGGGAGGGTGTCTCCTTCAGAGGAAGGTTTAGGAAAGGCTTGACAATGGGAAAGAGTGAGCTGAGTCCAGTAGACCACTTTGGCTGAAACGCAGAATATAATGTGAGAGAAGACTAGAAAGAAAGGTTAGAGCCAGATTTGGTCTGTCCCTAAGAGGCAACCTAAGGAGTTTGCATATTATCCATATTATACTGGCATAGGAAGCCAAGGAAGGCTGGAGTGACATTTTGCCTTAGGAAGATCATTTTGGCCACTATGGAGATGATGGAGTGGGGATAAGAGAGAATGAAAACAAGGAGACAATTCAGAAGGCTATCACAATTTTCCAAGCAAGAGATAATGAAAGCCTAATATAGTGAGGTGGCCATGTTTTTGACTGAAATTACCCTCTCCAGAGTTACCAATGATCTCTTAAACCAAATCTTGCCAAATCTATTGGCCTTTTCTCAGTCTTCATCCTTCTTGACTCTTCATAGCCTTTGACCCTGTTGATTGCCCCCTCCTATTTTTAAATTTTTTATTCATTTTAAAATTAAAAATAAAGCAAGAAAAGAAAAAAAGAACATTTCCATGTCCACAGGATTCAACCTAAAACAATACATTTCCATTTCTTGAAAACTTCTGCAATAAATCCTACACATTGTTTTCCAAGCAGCCTAGCTTTTCTGTACTTCTTTCAAGTTTTTCTTTTGTTCTTTGCACGAACTTTTTAATTTAATTTTCTTTTTTTTCTTCCCTCTCCAACCCCCTCCTTCTATACATTGTCTCCTCTCTGTTTTTGTAACACTGTTCTCTCTTGGTTTTTCTCCTGTTTGAGCCATCCTTTTCCAGTCTCCTTTGATGGATATTTACCAAAAAAATTTTTTCAATTAACTGATATTAATCTTCTGTCCCCCCATTCCGCCACCCATGACCTTTGTTATCAATGGTGCATATTCAAGCAAAATCAATTCCCACATTTTCCACGTTTAAGAATGTATCACCTTGAGTCCAACACCTCCCAGTCAGGAAGTGGATAGCTTTTTCCTCACCAGTCCTCTGCAATTAGGGTTGGTAATTGTGCTGATCAGAGTTCTTAAGGCTTTCAAGGTTATTTGTCTTTTAATGTAGTTGTAATTGTATAAATTGTGCTTCTGGTTTTGCTAACTTCACTCTTTGCATCAAAAAGTCCACGTCTTCCCTGGGTTCTCTGAAACAGCTCGTTTCATTATTTCTTATGGCAAACAATTGTTCCATTACATTCATGTACCATGATTTCTTCAGCCACTCCCCAACTGATGGGCATTCCATTGGTTTCTGTTCTTTGTTATTAGGAAAAATCTACTGCAAACATTTTTGTGCATAAGGGTCCTTTTCCTCTCTCTTTACACTCTTTGGGATATAGGCCTTATAGTGATATCACTGCATCAAAGAGTACACACAGTTTAGTGACTTTGGGGGCATAATTCCAAATTTCTTTCCATAATGGCTCCATCAACAGTGAATTCCCGTAGTTGTCTCATAGCTCTTCCAGCATTGATCACTTTTCTTTCCATTGATGGATCTTCATCTATGTCAAATCCAACTGTGGGTATCCCTTGGGGGACTGTCCTCATCTCCTTCTATACTAGTTCATTTGGTGACTGTGTCGGCCCCTATGGGCTCAATTTTCATCTCTATGCTAATGATTCCTAGATCTATACATCCAGCCTTAGTCTCTAGGCAGAGCTAAGCCATTCTTCTCCAACTGGATGTCCCCCAGGTTTCTCAGACTCAACTTGTCCAAACTCACCTTTTTCCTACTGAAATTTTCCCCTTTTTTGAATTTCCCATTACTGCCAAAGTTGCTACCTTCCTTCCAGTCACTGATGCCATTCTCAATCCCTCACTCTCACTCACACCACATATATAGTCTTTGCCAAGTCTTGTTATTTCTTCCTCCACCATATTTCTTGTCCCCTTATCTCCACTCATCCAGCCAGTACCCTAGTTCAGGCACTCACCACCTCTCCCTGGGAATAGTGTAGTGCCTTTCTAACTAACTGACCTCTCTCCTTCAAGTCTCTCCCACTTCAATCCATCCACCATTCAGCTGTCAAGGTGATTTCTCTCAAGCATGTCTCTCACACACTTATATCCACCATTCAATAAGGTTCAATGGCTCCCTATTACCTCCAGAATCAAATACAAAAATTTTTTTTTGGCTTTTAAAGTCCTTTATAACTTGGCCCATTCCTACTTTTCTAATCATCTTCTATCTTCCTCCCCTCCTTTCATTCTAGGATCTATCTACATTGGCCTACTTGCAGGTCCTCACATGCACTATTCCATCTCCCAGGTCCATGAATTTGTACCTGGAATTCTCTGTTCCCTCACCTCTCATTCTTAGTCTCCCTGAATTCCTTCAAGTTTCAGCTAAAATCCCATCTTCTCCAAGTGACCCTTCCTGGTCTGCCCCCATCTCCAACTATTAACACCTCCCCTTTTTATTTATTTTGCATCTATGTTATATGAACCAAATTATTTGTATTTTGTCTGCCTTGTTAGAATGTGAACTCCTTGAAGGTGGGGACTGTGTTTTTGCCTTTTTTCTATTTCTAGTATTCTGCACACAATTGACACTTAATAAATGCTTGTTGATTGTCTGACTGACCCTGTGAATAGAGAGACAGGAATGGATATGAGCCATGTGGAAGCACTAGAACGAATAAGACTTACTGCTAAGCATAGTGCCTGACTCACAGTAGGTGCTTAGTTAATGTTTATTGACTATTGACTGGCAACTGATGTGATCTGTGAGCAAAGAAGAGTGAAGGTTCGGGGTTGACTGAGGCTATGAACTCAGGTGACTGTGAGTATGGCAGCTCCTTTACTGAGTCTTTAGTCATTGAATGGGTGTTGCCTCAGATAAACTGAAGCCTGAGAAAGACCTTAATTTAGAAAGACCAAGATCTCCCACTGTGTCCCAGCTGAATTGACTTTTGTCCTGCCATTGGACATCGATGACTCTGGAAGAGAGAGTAAGGTTGACAACTTTGTGCATCTCTGCCTCACTTGAATCCAGTTCACAATCAAGTCAAAGCATCACCCCATGATGTCAATGGTCCTCTTCCAGAAGGAAGGATGAACAACAAAAACAATAGTTTTTGACAGAAATAGGGATGTTTGAAGGAGAGCTAGGTTGGGGGTGGGGGGTCAGGGGGCTGATGAGATGATGAGTTTTGTTTTGGACATATTACATTTAATTATAATTATGGAACATCTAGTGTATGTGCTCAGCAGACAATTGGAAATGTGGGGTTAGAGTTCAGGAAAGAGTTTAGGGATGGATATATAGATCTGGGAGTCATCAGTGAAGGAGATAATAATTAAACTTTTATGGATTCTGATGAAATGAGCTAGCGAAAGGAAAGAGCAACAAGGTAGAAGGGGGTCTAAGATGTGGCTTAGGAGACACCCATACTTAGTAGGCAGGACCCGAGTGATGATCCACAAAAGGAGACTGAGAAGAGTGATCAGAAAAATAGGGGGACCTCCATCCTCTGGCCTTCTCACAAAGGAAGTATACCCTGCCCCTCCCTCTGATTGGCTGTTTCCTCTCAGAACCCCCAGACCAGCCTTGACTTCATTCTACTCCTAGACTTTCTCCACCATCTCTCCTCCAGATTCCCTTCCTTTGATGTTCTGTCTTTCCCCATTCTAATAGGGGAATTAGAATTCCTCGAGGGCTGACCATCTCTTGGTTTTCTGCTTGTATATGGAGCACGGAGCTTAGCACATAATAACTACTTACCAATCACTTGTTGTCTTGACCTGATGGTTAGAACCAGGAGAAAGCAGTATCCCAGAGCTCCTAAAACCTTTCCTTGGCCCCATCATTCCCTCAAGCTAGCTCTTCCTATCCTTCCCCTTGCTTTCATTCCCAAACTCCTACAAAAGGTCTTACAAATTGTGGACCGTCCGACTGACCCGGTAAATGTCAGGACAGGAATGTCAATGAGCTCTGTGGAGGTGCTAGAATGATTATTCGAATGGGAATCATTCAAATGGGAATCGATTTTAAAACTTATCAAGCTCAATTTCCTAATTTTAACTGATCTTTGCTCCCTAAGGGTAGGGACTGTCTTTTGTCTTTCTTTTCACCCCCAGTGCTTAGCCATGCAGGTCCAATGCCTGACACACAGTAGGTGCTTGATAAACATTTATTAACTGACTGAAAAAGTTGTGGTATATGAATATGATGAAACATTACTGTACCATAAGAAGTAACAAAAGAGACAATTTCAAAGCATCCCAACTAGTGTGGACTGGTACAGAGAGAAGGGAGAAGAATTAACACAGAAACAACAACATGGCAAAGAAAAACAACTTTGAGAGACTTCAAAACTCTGTCCAAAGCAATGACCAACCATATCTCCAGACCTAGGATGAATAATAATTTTATAGAGAGTTTTGTAATTTGCATATCACTTTGCAAATATTATCTCACTTGATCCCCATAACAATCCTGTGAGGTAGGGACTATCTTTATCCTCATTTTGCCGGTGAGAAAACTGAGGCAGACAGAAGTGAAATGACTTTTGAATGGCCACATTTGAATTCAGGTCTTCTATTGTTCTACCCAAGGTATCATCTAGCTACCTGCTGCCTGCCTCCAGAGAGATGATAAACACAAGGAAAAGCCTCATGCAGAAGAGTCCTAAAGGAAACCAGAGATTCTGAGGAGTAGAAGTAAGGGGGGAGAGCCTTGCAGACATGTGAATCTACAGTATGAAAAGTACAGAGACAGGAGATGAAGGAATAGTAAAGAGGCTGATATGGCTGCATGGAGGGGGTTAATATATAATAAGGCTGCAAAGGTAGGATGGAGGCAGGTTGCAAAGAGCTTTAAATGCCAAACAGAAGAATTTATATTTGATTCTGGAGGTAATAACAAGCCGCTGGTGTTTATTGAGTAGGGGAGACATAGTCAGACTGGAGCTTTGGGAAGATCATTTTGGGAGCTGTAGGGGGGATGAATTGAAGTGGGGAGAAACTAGAGGCTGAACAGTCAGCAGGTCAGTCAATAAGCATCTTTTAAGAACTTCCTATGTGCCAGGCACTGTGCTAGGTTTTAAAAAAAAAAAAGATTTTTTAAAAAAAAAAAGCAGTAGTAGTGGTGAGGAGAGAGAAACAAAGTCCCTGCCCCAGGCAATTCATGTTCTAATGGTGCAAATACTTGAAAACAACTGCATACATGCAAGACACATACAGCACAAAAAGAGAATAATTAGGAAGCTACTCTAATAGTCTAGTCAAGATGTAATGGATAAACTGAATCAGATGGCTTACTATCTCAGGGAGGGGGGAGGAAGGGAGGGAGGTATAGAATTGGGAATTCAAAACTTTAAAATACATCTTAAAAATTGTTTTCACATTCAATGAGGAGGGGGAATAAAATGTATTTTTTTAAAAAAGATATAATAGACTGAACCAGGGTGTTTGTTGTATGTGTAGAGAAAAGGGACAGATGGGAGAGATGTCACGGAGCTAGAAATGCCGCATTATGGCAAGGGACTGGCTATGTGGGGTGAGTGAAAATCTGAAGGGCTAAGGATGACATGGTGGCTGTGAACCTGGGTAACAAGAAGGATGGTGATGTTCTTGGTAGTAATAGGGATGTAAAGAAAAGAAGAGGGTTTGGGAGAAAAAGAATGATTTCTGTTTGAGCATGTTGAGTTTGCAATATGTACTGTATATCTGGTTCAAAATGTCCAGCAGGCAACAGGTGATTCAGTATTTGTGCTCAGGAGAGAGGTGAGGCTGGATATACAATTTGGGAGTCGTCTGCATCCAGAAGATAATTGAACCTGGAGTTGATGAGATGACCAAGGGAGATAACACAGAGGGAGAAGAGAGGAGGGCAGACTCTTTAGAGAAGATACACAGGAATAGTGATCCAGCCAATGGAAGGAGCCATTCATCAGAGAGGTAGAGTTGTATCACAAAACCCCAAGAGAATAATAAGCATAATTACCATTTATATAAGCACCTACTATGTGCCAGGCACCATGCACATTACAATTATCATCTCATTTGATCCTCACAACAACCTTGGGAGGGAGGTGCTTTTTATTATCCCCATTTTACAGATGAAGAAACCAAGGCAAACAGAAGTGAAGTGATTTGTCCAGGGTCACATAGCCAGTAAATGTCTGAGCCTAAACTTGAACACAAGTCTTCCTGATCCAGGCATGGCAGATCTATCCACTGCAGCCACCTAGCTGCCCAGCTGAAAAAAAGAAAGTATCTAATGGTAGAAACAGAAAGACAGGGCGCTCCATGGATAGTATTAAAGGCTAAAGATAAGTCCAGAAGGATGAGGATTGAGAAAAGGCCATTAGATTCAGCAACTAAGAAATTGTTGATAACTTTGGAAAAGGTAGTTTCAACAGAAGGATGAGGTCAGAAGCCAGCTCTCTGATTTAAAAGAATGAGAGAAAGTAGAGGTACCAAGGGTGCACAACTTTTTCAAGAAATTTAAGAGAAAGGGAAAAGGGACACAGGACAACAGCTGCAGAATCATAGAGTCCAGTGAAGGTTTTTCAGGGACAGGGATGACACGGGCTTGTTTGTAGGCAGTGGAAAAGGAATCAATAGACAGGGAGAGATTGAAGATTTGGTGAGTGGGAAGCATGGATAAGTGGGAGGAACCTGCTAGAGACAGAAAGGATGGAAGAGTACATTGAATGTTTAGCATGACTGTCCATGGATAACCAATCTGATATAGGATTGCTTGCTGTCTTGGGGAGGAAAGGGAGGGAGAAAAATTTGGAACTCAAAATTTTCAGAGATGAATGTCAAAAACTATCTTTACATATAATTAGAAAAAATAAAATACTGTTTTTTTAAGAGTACATTGAATAGTCATTTTTCAAGTAAGAATTGAACTAGATAGCTTTTGAAGTCCTTTCCATCTTTAAGATTTGACATGACTCTATAAGCTGGAATTGGCAAACTCAGGATTTGAACCCAGATCCATTGACGCTAACTAGGATAATATCCACTATATCAGGCTTCCTTACCACCCCCTCACTTTTCTACCCCTTACAATCAAGTTTCAGATCCTATTGAAACTGCTCTTTCAAGGTCTCCAACTGCTAAATGCAGGATCATTCTGTTGGTCTTTATCTGTCTTGACCCCTCTGCAACCTTCTTGACATTGGTGATCTCTTCCCACTCTTGGCTCCTTTGTCTTCCCTCGAGTTCTGTTCCAATGCTGTCCTCTCTCAATTTTCCTCCTACCTGACCAATTCTTCTCCATTTCCTTGGAGTTATCCTTGACTCTCCCTTTTCTCTCCCTTTCTTTCTATTCCGTCCCCATCTACCCAATATTTAATCAATTGCCAAGTCTTGTTGATTTGACTTCCATGTCATCTCTTTCATCCATCACCCTTCACTCCACTTCTAGGGACTAGGGAGGTAATAGGCCCATTGTCCTCTGCCCAGATCAGGCCAGATCTAAGGTACTGGGTTCATTCTGGCAGTTTGATGTTCTTTAGAAAGGATATTGATTGGTGAGCTAGAGGCAATAAAGATGGGCCCTAGATCATGTCATATCAAAGTCACATGAAGGAAATGAGGATGTTTGGCATGACCAAAGGATCATAGATTCAGGGGCAGGAAGGGAGGTCATCCCCTTTCATTTTACAGGTGAGGAAACTGAAACCCACAAAGCTTAAGTGACTTTCCCTGTGACAAGGTCATACAAGTAGTAAGTGACAAAAGCTTGATTTTAAACCCAAACTCTAAAAGTGTTCACAAATTTGAAGGGTTATCACTTGGGAATCGATGTCTACCTTAGAGGGCTATTATAGGTTCCTATGAGATATGGACTAACAGATCCAAGATGGGATCTCAGAAGCCATCCCCTACCAGTGGGCATGAGGTCATTTTACATTGTTTGTAAGCAGGTAGGTAGCCTCATCTGAAAGCTCAATCGCCTTCAGTCAGTAAGACCTGAGTTCAAATCTGACCTCAAACACTTTCTAGCTGCGTCATGTTGGGCAAGTCATTTAACCTCTATTTGCCTCAGTTTCCTCAAACATAAAGGGGGAATAAAATGGAAATGTGGCCTGACCTGGGCTGAGGACAATGTGCCTATTACCTCCCTAGTCCCTGGGAGTGGAGAGAAAGGTGATAATGAAAAAGATGACATGGAAGGTAAATCAACAAGACTTGGCAGCTGATTAAATATTGGACTCGTGGGGATGGAGCAGAAGGAGAGAAAGGGGAAAGTCAAGGATGACTCCAAGATAATGGAGAAGGATTTAGTCAGATGAGTAGGAGAAAAATTGAGAGAGGGCAGAACTGGAGCAAGGGAAGAAAAAGGATTGGGGAATAGGAAGAAATCAACAGGGTCAAGAAGTTTGCAGAGGGGTGGAGACAGATAAGGACCAAGAAAATGACTCTGCATTTAGCAGTGCTTTGTAAAATATGTGTAAAGCAGCTAGCACAGTGCCTACCTAGCACACAGTAAGTGCTATATACAGCACCTATGTAGGTGCTAGCTAGATAAAGATAAAGGCTCAAGAAAATTAATTCAGCCTGTCCACTAGCATTGTATGTCAGGCATTGTGGTAAGTTCTGGGGGTGCAAAGAAAGGCAAAAATGAAGTTCTGGCCTTCAAGGAGTTCACACTAGGGGCGGAGACAATATGCAAATAAGTATGTATGTATAAGATATATACAGTGTAAACGGGAGATGATCTCAGCTGGAAGGTACTAATGGTGGAAAGGGGGGGGAAATTTTTGCTGAAAGTAGGATTGAGGTTGAGTTTTGAAGGAGGCCTGGGAAGTCAGGAGCAGGAGGTACAGAGTGCATCTGAAGAACAGTTACTGTAAGGGTATGTGGAGGGGAGTAAGGTATAAGAAGAATGTAAAGGTAGAAAGGGGTCAGTTGTGAAGGGTTTCACATGCCCTTCTTTATTTGCTCCTGGAGGCAACAGGTAACCATTGGAGTTGATTGAGTAAGGGCACTTTAGGAAAGTCATTTTAGTGGCTGAATGGATGGGTGGATGGGAGTGGGGGAAGACTTGAGGTAGACAGATGCACCAGCAGGCTGTTACAATAGTACAAGTATGAAGGCATGAAGGTCTGGAACAGGATTGTGGTTGGCTGAGAATTATAGGAGCTACATTGTAAAGGTAAAAACAAGATGACACAAATTAGCTATGTGAGATGAACGAAAACGAAAAGTTGAGGAAGACACCTAGGTTTCCAGCGTGGGTGACTGGTAGAGCCTTTAATAGGGCTGTTCAGAAAAGAAGTTTTGTAGGGAAAGATAATGAGTTTCATTTTGGACCTACTGAACTTGAGGTAACTACAGGTAAAAGTTATCCAAAAGACAGTTAGTTAGTTGGTGATGAAAGACTTGGGAGAGAAAGTAGGGCTGATATAAGATCTGGGGACCCTCAGAATAGCAATGGTAGTTAAATCTATGGAAACTGATCAGATCACCAAGCTGAGATGAAGAGAGCCCAGGACAGACCTTTGGAGGACATCCAAGGTTAGTAGGTGTGACCTGAATGAAGGAGTAGAAGGGCAGGTAGGAGGAGAACCAGGACAGAACAGTATCACGAAAACCTAGACAGAGGAAAGTATTAAGGAAAAAGAGTGATCAACAGTGTTAAAGGCTGCACAGAGGTCAAGAAGAATGAGGACTGAGAAAAGGCCATTAGATTTGGCATTAGATTAAGAGGATCCTTGATAACTGAGGAGAGAGAACAGCCTCAGACCAATGATGAGATCAGAATCCAGAACTGTAGAGGGTTTGGAAGAGGAAAGGAAGGGGGGACACCAATTGTGGATGGTCCCCTCGTAGCTTAGTTAGAAAGGGAAGTATAGAAGATGATAGGATGGTTGGGTTAAGTGAGGTTCTTTGGGGATGGAGCAGACATGGCTCATGGGCAGGCAGTAAGGAGATTGAAGTCTACAGAAAAAAGGGGTGGTCACACCACAGCCACAGGGGTGGGAATCAAACCGATTTCCCTCCCTCCCAAGTCTGTGCTCTTTTCATTGTATCAAGCTGGCTACAAGGGCTGCCACAAATGAAATCTGTTGTGATCATCACTCCCAGTGTCTAACCTAGCTCTGCCCTGCTACCACCCAGGTCTGGTGGCTGCTGGTTCAGACTTATTCTGGCTATGACAAGTCAGCTGTGGGCCTAGGCCAAGCAAGCTGGAAGCTGAGGCCCTTTGTTGGGGCTGGGGGAAGGGTTTTGGTTACAGAATAGTAATGCCACAACAGTCCCTCACAAAGTAATTTCCTTACAACAGCCGTGGGAAGGATGGGAAGGATGAGGTTTGTAGATTCAAAACTGGGAGAGGTATTAGATACCATGTAGGCCAACCCTTTCCTTTAACAGAAAAGGAAAATGAGCTCCATCGAGGGGAGAACTGGCCAGAGTGACCAGGGTGACCCAGGCAGCAAGCGTGGGAGGCAAGATTTGAAGCCCACATCCTTTCATTACAATTCCCTCACTTCTTTCCACTGTGTTGTGATACCTCATTGTCACCCTCATTTTCCAGAGAAGGGCCCCCCAAAAGGGGAAAGTATTGTTCAGAGACAGTTATTACATAATAATTTAGTAACCCTAAGAAAGGGAGATGTCATTTACATAGCCAAGGCTTGCATTATTTTATTTGATTAGTGTGAGAGAACAAGATGTGGGATCCAGGTCTCCTGACTCTGTTTAAACTTTGTATCTCTTCCAGCATCTCTGTACCCAATAGGTGATTAATAAGAGTCTGTTGTTCTTTGAATGGGCCTGGGTCTGTTAACATTTGGAAGACCATCCAAAGCAAAACGCCATGCCAAGAGATAGGGGGCATTGTGGAGGGCAGCAGGAGGGTACTGGGGCTGGCTCATCCTATTAGCTTGAATGCCCAGATCTAAGGAGCCAGCTAGCTTTTACAGACTGCCCCCCTTCAATGCCTGGCTGGCTAGGGGAGATGCCAGGCTGGGTCAGCAAGAGCAAGGGCAGGTGGTAGAGATAGGACTCAGGCATGGAGCAGGCCCTTCCTCCCTCTTGCTCTCCCCTCCCTAATCCATCCCCCCCAATCCATCCTGGCCCAACCCAGTCCCTAGGGAGCAGTAATTATCCAGAGAAGGAAGAAGGGCTGGCCTTAGCCCTGGGAAACAGGCCCCCGGTGGGACTGACCATCTCTGGGTTAATTGGTTTGGAAATTCAGCTGCTTCCCAGCCCCCTCCCATCTCACTCCCCCCCCCCCAAACCCCCCATGACTCACTAATTGAGCTCAGGGTGAGTTCTTGGGAAAAGTCCAGAAGGATAGATGGGGGGTGCAGGAAAAGCTAAGCTTTTGATGATTCTCTATCTTTCTCAGAAGAGGGGCAGCCTTTGGAGCGGAGTCAAGTCCTCGAACTCTCAGGCAGGTAGCACATTTCTCGACCCGGGCTGAGGCATTTCCCTTCTCCGGGCCTCCTTTGCCCTATCTGTCAAACGGATTAACCATCCTTGCCCGAGGGGTCTCACAGGGCTGTGGGGGGAGGATTATGTGGAGTGGGAGCTCTGGGCCCAGAGCCAGAAGGCTGTACTTGCAGTTCAGATTCGGGCCGCTCAGTAGCTGGGCAATCTTGGTTTAATCATTTCCGGACATTGGACCTCAGTTTCCCCGGAGAGAAAAACAATGGGATGGTTTCTAAGATTCCCTGCTGCCAGGGACCATCCTGGAGCTCTGTTTTAACACTGCCAGGCCCAGGCTGACGCCCCGGCTTCCTCCCACAATTGTCCTACAACCCTCTCCCCTTCCCCCGCTTCCACCCCCCCTCCCTTTTCCTGGAACAAAACACCTCCACCCCAGACCATCCAATCAAGGGTTAAAGCCCCAGCCCGGCTTGCTCGCTCCGCAGGCTCCAGGCTGATTGACACATTCCCGGGGCGGAACTCTGGGGCTGGCCAATGGGCGCGGGCGGCGGTGGCAGCAAGGGGGCCCCACGTGGGGGCGCGGTGGCCCCCGCGGCGCCCTGATTGGCCGGCCCGGCTCGGCGCTGGCCCGCACGAGCCCCGGCCCACGTGGACCTGGCGCGCGTTCATTGATCAGTTTCCCCGCAGAGCCGCTGCTGCCTCTGCTGCCCGGGGAGGCGGGGGAGGCGGAGGAGGCGGGGCGGGCGGGGGCGGAGCGGAGCCGAGCCGAGCGGAGCGGGGAGGGCGGCCCGGAGGAGGAGGAGGCAGCGGCGGCGGCTACAGCGGCGGCCGAGGGGGCGGGGAGGCCGAGCCGAGGTTGGGGCTGGGGCCGGACCGGCCCGGGCGGTGCCGAGCGGGGCCGAGCAGCGCAGGCCAGCTCGGGGGGCTCCAGGCGCTCCTGGCCTCGGCCTTTGCCTTCCCCCGCGGGCGCCAAGCTGAGCGGGCCTGGCCGGACCGGACTCGACTGGGCTGGGCTGGGGCCGCCGAGCCTCCGCCCCCGACGGCGGGCCCTCCTTCCCCCTCGTGCCCCAGCCTGCCCGGTGAGTCCTGGGGGAGCGAACGGGGCCGACCGCCTGCTCCCTCCCCTCCCATCCCCTCCTGTCCCCTCCCTTCCCTGGGAGGTAGGAGGCGGGGCCGGGGGGGGGGAGCGCGGGGGAGAGGAGGAGAAGGGGGAGAGAGGGGGGGAATGTGGGGGCATGGGAGAAGAGGGAGAGGAGGGGAGAAGAGAGAGTGGGTGAGGAGGGGAGAGCAGGGGAGAAGAGGGGAGAGTGGGGGAGGAAGGGAAGAAGAAGAGGGAAAGAATGGAAAAGAGAGAGGGAGATAGAAGGGAGAGGAGAAAGTGAGGGAAGGAGGGAAAGAAAGAGAGAAGATGGAAGAGAGGAGGACAGAAGGGGGAAAAAGTGAAGACCGAGGTGGAAGGAGAGATGGGTAAGGGAGGGAAGGAGTGAAAAGGAAAGGAAAGAAGAAAAGAGGGAAGGGGGGAAGGAGAAAAGGAAAGGGGGAGGAAGAAGGGAAGAAAAAAGAAAGGAGGAGGGCCCATTGTCTGGCTGGAGATGAGGGAGAGGGAGCCAGAGCTGGGGGGGTTGGCACTGGGGAGAGGAGTGCTGAGCTGGGGAAGAGGGATGCTGGCCAGAGTGACTGGCCAGCTCTGGGCCTGTGCCAGGCTGGAGTTGGACAGCAGGTGGAGAGGCTGCTGGCAGGAGCTGGAAGGGCCTGGCCAGGAGGGAGGATAAGAAAGCCCTGAGTTCAGAGTGCAGCCAGGGGGGTGATTATCACCAGCTCTGTCCCCAGACAGCACCTAGCCCCGGCACTGAGGGTGGCACAGCAGGGACACCTCCCCCCTCCTTCCCTTTTCCCTCTTCCAGCCCAGTGCAGCCGGCTGCCTTTCAGAACCCATTGGCAGCAGTCTTGGCGGTTTCGAGCTGGAGCCTGTCCGAGGGCCTGGGCAAAGGGCCAGAGATTGGATCTAGTAGCCAGAGAGGTGGCTGGTGGATAAAACAGAGGGCTGCTCATTCTGGCTGAAGATGTTTCCCCAGAACAGGCCGCCTTTGGTGAGTCCTGCTTGCAGACCCATCCTGGGGACCCCTGGTTATTAGTCCCTACCAGCTTAGGTGTCTGCTGCCTCACTCCCATTGGGACTGCCAGGGTTTGAGGGTAGTAATGAGGGAGAAAAGAAAGGGGACCCCCAACCTGGAGCAATTAATAGCTTTTATACTGACTTCAGTGTGTGACTTCAGACAAATCCCTTCCCTTCCTTTCTGGGTCTCAGGCTTTGTAAAAGAAAGGCATTGGACTAGATGGTCCCCAAGACCTTTTCCTATTTCAGACAATGTAAATTAGAATTCCTAAGTCTGAATCCCAGCTCAGACACTTGCTGGCAGCAACCTTTTTCCAATCCTAACTGACCCCAAGTCACTGGCAGTGGGTAAGCTGATGTGTCCAAAATAGTCCTGGATTTTAATTTAGAGAAATGGGTTCAAATTCTGATTCAGTCAATTAAAAAGCTTTGTGATTTGAGGCAGGTCCCATCTCTCTGATATTCAGATGTGTTCTCTTCATAATGAGACCCTCTCCTTTCCACCCCCTGGCTATAGGCACCAGAGTTGGGTTCTTTTTCCCTTTGATATAGAACGACAGTTTCCTGGTCTCTTGGGGGTCAGGGGTGGGTGCTGACTGACTGATCCCTTATGCCCCTCCACTACCACCACCATAGACCCACCTTCAAGCACCACCAGTGGCCTCAGCGGCAGCTGTGCTTGTGACCACCAATGCTTCAGCCACCACCCCCCAGACTCTAAAACTCACCTACCCTGAGACGTTGGATAGGATCAAGGAAGAATTCCAGTTCCTTCAGAGCCAATACCACAGGTATGGGGTTTGAGAAGAAGGAAGCACCTGGCTTAGGATCCTGGTAGAGGTCAAGAGACAGGCATGAGCTCAAGGAGACTGACCAGCCCAAGAAGACTTGGGGTTACCCTTTGACCACAGGCCCCTGATTTTGGGGTCAGGAAGACCTGGGTATGAATGCTGATTCTTGATACCAGCTGTGTGACCTAGGCCAAGACCCTCTCCTCCCCTATGATCCCTTTTAGCTCAAATCTCCAGGCCTCCAAGCTCCCAAGGGTCTCCATTCCTCTCCCCCACCCCACCTCCCCTATACAACCTCATCTGGTACAGTGGAAAGAGCCCCAGACAAAATGTCAGTTCCAGTTCTGAAGCTGCCACTGACTCGCTGTGTGTCAGCTAGAGAATAGCCTTCCCCTCTCTGGGCCCAGGCTTCTCCGTCTTTAAAATGAAGGTATTGACCTAGGTCATCCCTTTTGCCTCTGAAGTTCTCCGAGTTCCCTGTCCGTTCCCTCCTGGCCTTGTGTGAGCCCTCCTCTGGGGGCTGGTATGAGCCCCTTGGACCCTGTGTTAAGTGAGTGCTCTCCTAGGCTGCTAGCCCCCTTTCTGAGCCTGGGCTGCCTATGGGACCCTCACCCAGCACTTGAATCTACCCCTTAGCTTGAAGGTGGAGTGTGAGAAGCTGGCATCAGAGAAGACTGAGATTCACAGGCACTATGTCATGGTGAGCTGCCTTCTGGTCAGGGGGAGGGACTCAGGACAGCTCCTTTTGGGAAGAGCTGGAGACCTAGAGTATGCTTTTGTCTTCTCTCTATCTCCCTGCTCCCCTTCTTTGCAGTACTATGAGATGTCTTATGGCCTCAACATCGAAATGCATAAACAGGTGAGTGGCTTTGATGGCTCTGTCCTCCTCCAACAAGTCTCTGGGGCCCATCCACCAGCAGTTTTGGGGGTGGGAGGCAGGTAGGGGCCCTCCTGGGCATTCTTGTGGCTTCTCTCTCCAGCAAAGCTGCCACCACCACCACCCCCCGTTCCCTTCCTCCCCCTGCCTGCCCATCCCTGTCTCATCTGGCCCAGGGGCTCCCAGGCAGCAGTATTTACGGAGATCTGATCCCAGGTGCTACTGGCTGCCTGCCAGAGCCCTGTCTGCTTTCACAGGGGCCTGAGAAAAGGCTGGGCTGACAGGCAATGGCTGCTGAGGACGGGTGGAGGGAGGAGGCAGGCAAGCTGGGCCATAGCTCCCCCACAGGCAGGACACAGTGCCCAGTCTCCAGGCTTGGGTCCTGCCCAAACCTTTGTATAGAGGCTCTTAGCAGAACAGTTATCAGAAGGACTGAGGGCCCAGCCTAGGCACCTGAGTCAGGGTAGGTGAGCAGCAGGATCTTTGCATCATATTCTACCAGCCCCTCCCTGCTCCACTCCAGCATGGGCTTCAGGAGCTGACAGTGAAGTCCTCCTAGACTCCTGAATGTGCAGAGGGGAAAGGGCCCCCAGAGATGAAGATCATGGTCCATCTAGCCCCTTCGTTTGGATGATGGGGAGGCCATGTGGCCCCAGAGAAGCAGAGGGACTTGCCCAAGATCTCTCAGTATAGCCCATACAGCCAGGAACTAGAACTCAAATCTTCTGACCCTCCCATCTGGTACCCTTTATATCGTCAAAGGAGATGTGTGCTCTGGGGAAGGGTGAACAGGGAATAACATCCTTGGCCTCCCAGCCTGTGTTCTAAGGACCCTCCTAGCTCTGACATTCTGGGTTCTAAGGGCCCTCCCAGCTCTGATATCCCAGATTCTAAGGACCCTCCAGCTCTGACATTCTGTGTTCTTCAGGGCCCTTCTACCCCCTGACATTCTCAGTTCTAAAGGTCCTTCCAACTCTGATGATCGGTGCTTTATGGGTGGTAGGGGCTGTGACTCCTTAGACTTATCTCCTGCCTGCCCCCACCCCTGTTTCTTCTGGCCTTTAAAGAAGGAACAAAAATCCAGCCCCCCCTCCCCCACCCTCTGCCTGCCTCCTCCTCAAAGACCTCCTTTGAAGGGAAGGGGGGGGAACCATTGAGTGCACAGTGGAGGAGAGGGAGAGAGCGAGAGGGAGCCTAGAGCAGCAGGATCATTTTTCATGCTGAGAGCGTTAAAGTGCCCGTAAATTGCACATTAACGAGCCCGAGTGAATTGGAGGCTGCCTCCCCCGGGGCCCTGCCCATCAGTGCATCAGGCAGGAGGATCCGTCACTGCCCGCCTGCCCCAGGAGACAGCCTCAGCCTGCCCAGAAACCACCACCAGGCCCAGTGCCTCGGGCTGAAGGGCTGACGGTGAAAGCTGGGCCTGGGAAGCACCCCCCTGAACCCCGTCCTTTAGCTGAGCCCATCCCAGAGAAGAATTCCCCTGCATCCACAACTATACCCATCTAATGGCGGGGCCAGCTAGGAAGCTCCCAGGGGCACCACATCTGCCATCTGTTCAGCCTGGTGAGGGTTTCCCAGGGCTCCCCACCCCCTGCCCCAGCAACCAATGGCCTCTGGACCCCAGGAGCATTCCTTTCCAGCTGTTCCTTCATTCTCCAGCCTAGGCAGCAAGAGAAGAGGTGAGAGCCGATTCTCACACCCTTCATCAGCTAGACACATTGATCATAGCGCCAGTCCCTTACCACCCCCGCCTTCCCCTCCTCAACCATCCTTGCTGGCAATTGAGGTCCCTGATTGCTTGTGGCACACAAGTGGTACTGGGAAAACTGCAGCTGGAAGGAAGAGGGACCTCTCCAGGGCTTCCTGACAAGACTTGAGAGTATCAATTGGCACTCAGCACCCAGACTCCAAGCTGGGAGGAGGAGGGGGCAGCGTACTCATCAGGACCCTGAGCCCTGGTCTGGCCGAATCCACTATTCAAGTGACTCTTCTAGAACTTAGATACCAAATGTCAGGGCTGGGAGGGCCCTTAGGACACAGATCATCAGCTATCAAAATTGAGAACAGCCTAGCACTCAAGAAGACTTTGGTTGTCAGTTCCTTTCATGGAACCTCATTTTCCCCCTTTATAAAATGAGGGCATTGTCTTGGATCCTGGATATCTCTCCTAGCTCTGATGTCCTCAGTCTTAACTGCTTTGTGCAGCCTTCCCTCCAGTGCCTAGGGTGGGCAGGTGCCCCCGACAGCTGGCTCTCTGCTTCTTCTTCCAGACAGAGATCGCCAAACGACTGAACGTGATCTGTGCTCAGCTTATCCCCTTCCTCTCCCAGGAGGTAGGTTGCTCTGAGGCTAGATGCTGGGTGGAGCTCCTGGCCAGCCCTGGAATGTATGAGAGGAGTCTTCTGACCTGGTCCCCCACCCCCATGACTCTACCTAGCTTCCCTTTCTCCCCAGCACCAGCAGCAGGTGGTCCAGGCAGTGGAGAGAGCCAAGCAGGTGACCATGGCGGAGCTGAACGCTGCCATTGGGGTAGGCAGATCCTTGATGGTGAGAGAGATGAGGACTGGTAGAACACCAGAACCCTGAGGAGAGGGAGCTAGGAGCAAATCCCAGTGTAGCTGTGTCTCCTTACTAGCCTTGTGACCTTGAACTAGCCTCTAACATTTCAAGGCCTCAGTTTCCATATAGAAAATGAGAGTTAAATTCAATTAATCTCCAGTCTTTGTTCATATGAAAGCCTTTTCTACTCTGGGCCCTCTGTACCATCACCATCTCCCACTCCTCCATCAATCTTTATTTGCATCTCTCCCCCCACCCCCCACCTCTCTCTCCCGTGTCTCCTTCCCCTGTCTCTTCTGTCTGCCTCTCTTCCGTATCTGTCTTTCCCCCCACTCCCTCCCTCCCTCCCTCCCTCCCTCCCTCTCTCTCTCCCTCTCTCCCTCTCTCTCTCTCTCTCTTTCTCTCTCTCTTTCTCTCTCTCTCTCTTTCTCTCTCTTTCTCTTTCTCCCTCCCTCCCCCTCTCTCTCTTTCACACACACACACACACACACACACACACACACACACACACACACACACACACCTGTCTCTCTGCCCTGTCTCCTCTCTGTCTCTCTCACATGTCTGTCTCTCTGCCCTGTCTCTCTATCTCTTGGTTTGTCTCTCCCATGAACTCTCCCCCTTTCTTCCCCAGCACCAGCTGCAGGCCCAGCACCTGCCCCACTCTGCACCGCCCATCCCACTGACCCCTCATCCCTCAGGCCTGGCCAGCCTGGGCAGTGCCTCAGGGCTCCTGGCATTAACAGGGGCGCTGGCAACTCCAGCCCAGGCTGGCCCTAAGGATGATCGAGGTTTGCAGGATCTGGAGCATCGAGGTAGGGTGTGGCATGGGGGAGGGGCAGAGGAGGAGGTGGTGAATGCTCTGGTTCCCCCCCTCACTGTGCTCTTTCTTTCTTCCTTTGGTCTGACTGCCCACTTACCCTTCTCTTGTGCTGTCCTGGCAACAGACAGAGACCCAGGCCCGGTAGGTGTTTGGTGTTCGTTACACTCTTGGGTGGGGGTCTCAGTAAGCAAGAAGAGGGATAGCTCCCTACAGATGGGATGCCAGAAGAGCCTGAGTTCAAATCCTACCCTGACACTATAATTGTGTCACTCTCTGCTTCAGTTTTCCCCCCTTAGCAACCTGCCTTAGCGGTCCATGGCCTAGCTGGTACCCATCCTTGCTAAGAGGAGCATCTGTCTGATGCAGGATCTGCTGACAGACACCTTGAGCTTCCTCTTTTCGTCTCTCCTTCAGAGCTCCCTGGCCCTCCCGAGTGCTGAACGGGTCCGGACCATCTCAGAGTACCTGAGTAGCAGCAAGAAGAGGCGGGCAGAGGAAAAGGACTTTCTTACTGACTACGTAAGGGAGCCTGGGCCCAGGAGGGTGGGGCTGGGGGCATCCTGGGGGTCTGACTTCCCGTCCCCTCCTGTCTTTTAGGGCAGTGATGCTGACAAGAGTGAGGACAATCTGGTGGTCGATGAGGTCAGTGGGCCCTGGACCCTTCTTTCCCCCTCCTCAGAGCTGCCCGAGGACCACCACAGCCTAACTGTGTGGGATGGGATGGCCACCTTGGCAAACTGAGGCTGGAGCCTTCGGGTCAGCTTCTGTTTCTCCACTGTCTCTCTAGGATCCTCAGTCCCCCCATAGTGTTCAGTCTTACTCCTCGAGGGAAAATGGGTTAGACAAAACCCCCTTGCCTCGGAAGGAGGCCATCCCTGGCAGCCCACCCTCTGTCTCCTCGTCACGGAGTGCCTCGCCAGCTCGAAGCAAGGACCTGACCCCGGTAGGTGTGTGGGAGAGGAGCAATGGAGAGGTGGGCTGGGGAAGGGGAGCCAGGATCCAGACCAAGCCTGGTCCTGGAAGATCTGCCACTGACTGGACTGTCACTGAGTCACCAGGGTCCTCCCCAGGCCTCAGTTCTCACACCCTTAGAATAAGAAGATGGCACCTTTGCAGGCTGCTGAACAAATTGGGATAAACAATTGTGAGCACCCAGTAAGCAACGAGAAAACCAAGCAGACGGTCTCAGTCTGTGATTTGAAGTGCTGGGAACCATGGTCTCAGTGACCAAAATGAGAGAAAGTCAGGACGCTGGCAGCCCTGGGCAGAGAAGAGGCCCCCAGGAAAAGCCTGCGTCTTGGAGGGGGGGCGGGCCCTGAGATCCCCATATGGAGACTGGTCCTCAGTGAACCATCGTCCTGTCCTTCCTGCTGCAGGTGGAGAAGGCCGGGACCCCCGGCTTGAAGTCCAGCACCCCTACGTCCCAGGGGGATGGGCTGGGGCCTGGAGGCGGTGGAAACAGCAGCAGCAGCAGTAGCAGCAGCAGCAGCAGCAGCAGCAGCATTGGGACGCAGCCATTCCGGCCTGGGTTGGGCAAGGCCACAGTTGACTCTCTGGGTAACCCAGCTCTGGAGCAGGGGAGGATGAGGCGGGAAGGGACGGCAGCTTGGATAGGCAGTGGGGGGGAGGTTCCATTGCAAATGCATGCATACACTTATCTACACCAACTTGACCATTGCCCTCTGGGTCCTGTGCCAGCCCTGGGCCTTAGGAGCCCCCTGGCTGTGGCTGGCTCCTACACTGGCCCTTTCGGGATGGGAATGGTGCACTCAGCGGTGAATGGAGACCTGACCACTACAGGGGCCTACACCGGGCTCCATCTGGCCTCCTCACAACTCAACGGGGCCAGTGCCATGGGAGGGACGTCAGGCTATGGCCGCCCTGCCCTGGTAAGTGGTCCTGAGGTTCTTGGCTGCTGCATCTTCTCCCTGCCCTCCTGGGGGGTGGGAGGGTGGGGTATTGGGGGGGCCCTCCCACCCTCGTCTTTTGGTCTCCTGTGGATCTACTCCCCGCTATCCCCATCCTGAGGCTCCAGTAGACTTTTGACAGACAGGGGCCATGTTTTTCCTGGGGGGCAGGACAGAGGGGTGGGGATAGGGCACTGTGGGCCACCACAGGTGTGGAATTCTGCTTGCCCACTGCCCTTGCTGTGTCTCCAGGTCAGCTATGATCCTCACTCCCACATGCGGGTCTCAAGTCTCTCTGCTAACCTACCCAGCAGCTCCTCAGGGAAACCGTGAGTGTAGAGGGGAGAAGGGGATCCCCTGGGCTCCTGGTGTCTGGCCCTAATCACAATGCTGAACATAAGACCTGATGGGCCACTTCAAGGAAGGCCTTCCCACAGCCCCACCCTCTGTCCTTACCCTTTGCTAGGGAAGCCAGAGGTCTGCACTCATCTCCTAGGGGCCCAGCTGTGAGAGGCTCTGAAAGGAATGGGTGGACTCTCCAGGGTGGGCTGCAAGGTGTCTGCCATGGTTCAATCAGACAGAGATTGGTCCCATGGCTGTGGGGGTTGAGGGGAGGAGGGTTTGTGAGGTGCTTACCAAGGAGAGGCTACCATGTGTATGCTCCCTATGTGTGTGGGGTGGATTGAAGGTTACCGCTTCCCCACACAGACTTCTTCCCTCCAGGGCTTACTCCTTCCACGTGTCTGCTGATGGGCAGATGCAGCCAGTGCCCTTCCCATCAGATGCCCTTCTGGGCACAGGCATCCCCAGGCATGCCAGACAGCTGCACACCCTCACCCACGGCGAGGTCGTCTGTGCGGTCACCATCAGCAACTCCACCCAGCACGTCTACACAGGGGGCAAGGGCTGTGTGAAGGTGTGGGATGTGGCCCAGCCAGGCACCAAGACTCCTGTGGCACAGCTTGACTGCTTGGTGAGGGAATGGGGCCGTGAGCTGCCCAGCCTGCAGGCCACTCACTGTCCAGACTTGGTGCCAGGGGTCTGAGGTGGGGGTGAAACTCTGGGCTGTTCCCCGACTTGGGCTGTGACTTTGGGCAAGCCCCTTTCTCTCCTCTGGCCTGGGCTGAATGGTGCCCCCAGCTCCCTTGCAGGCCTGGGATTCTGTGAATCCTCAGGAAAGTGGGCCTGGTGCTGAGGCTGTCCCCAGCTCCTCCTCTCCTCTCCCTTTCCTCCCCTTGCACCCAGAACCGGGACAACTACATCCGCTCCTGCAAACTGCTGCCAGATGGACGGAGCCTGATCGTGGGTGGGGAAGCCAGTACCCTGTCCATCTGGGACCTAGCAGCCCCTACCCCCCGCATCAAGGCTGAGCTCACATCCTCAGCGCCCGCCTGCTATGCCCTAGCCATCAGCCCCGATGCCAAGGTCTGCTTTTCCTGCTGCAGTGATGGCAACATTGTGGTATGGGACCTGCAGAACCAGGCCATGGTCAGGTGAGGGCCAGCTGTGCACATGTGGACTGAGACCATGCTGAGAACCAGGCCATGGTGTAAGGAGTCCCAGCCAAGACCACTTGAGCACTTTCTCTCCCTGCAGGCAGTTCCAAGGTCATACAGATGGGGCCAGCTGCATCGACATCTCTAACGATGGAGCGCGCCTGTGGACAGGGGGCCTGGACAACACCGTACGCTGCTGGGACCTGCGTGAGGGCCGGCAGCTCCAGCAGCATGACTTTAGCTCCCAGGTACTCAGGCCTCCGGGGTCCCCAGGTAGGGAGCCAGCACTTCCACAGACCCCTTGAGGATGGAAACGGGAGGGCAGAAGGAGCTGAAGGACCTGCATCTGGCTTTTGTGGGCAGAGGATGGGCCAGGCCCTGGGCCCCAGGGAGAGCTCACTCTGTGGACCTTTCCATCAACCTCTCCTCCACCCTCCAGATCTTCTCCTTGGGCCACTGCCCCACGGGTGATTGGCTGGCAGTGGGCATGGAGAGCAGCACCGTGGAGATCCTGCATGTCAGCAAACCAGACAAGTACCAGCTGCACCTACATGAAAGCTGCGTACTCTCCCTCAAGTTCGCCTCATGTGGTAGGCACTGAGCGTGTCGGAGGGGAATGGGAGGGCGGGGGCCTGGGGCTTGGACGGCCCTGACTAGGGGCCAGTGGCTGCCTATTTCTCATTCTCCCCTTTTCAGTAGCAGCTTCTGACTTAGCAGTAACAGTGTTGACCCTTCCCCACCTGGCACAGGGCCCAGCCCTGTATCAGCAAATGTTTGTGAAGTGAATGGATGACATCAGTGGGTGAGCTGCTGGAGAGAGACAGCGGCCTTGTCTGTGATTTTCTGGGTTTTTCTTGCTATGCTGTGTTAACACCATACACAGAGCCCAGAGTATCAGAACTGAGAGGACCCTTAGAACTAGGGATGTTAGAGCTGGGAGGGCCCTTAGAACCCAAAATGTCAGAGCTGAGAGGACCCTTAGAACAGGAATGTTAGAACTGGGAGGGCCCTTAGAACCCAAAATGTCAGAGCTGGGAGGACCCTTAGAACAGGAATGTTAGAACTGGGAGGGGCTTTAGAACCCAGGATGTCAGAGCTGAGAGGACCCTTAGAACCCAGGAAGTCAGAGCTGGGAGGACCCTTAGAACCCAGGATGTCAGAGCTGGGTGGACCCTTAGAGCTTGAGTTCAGACCTTTCATTTTACACATGGAGAAACTGAACCTGACAGGTTAATGACTTGCTTGGGGTCACACAGGGCAAAGTGCATAGATGGGACTAGATACCAGGTTTCTGGCCCCTACCTGGTCTCTTCCTCCTGGTCTAAAGCTTTTTCCCACTGTTAAGGAGGAGGTTCAGTGGAAAAAGCCTCTGGCCTGGAATCGGGAAGACCTGAGTTCAAATTCTGCCTCAGATACTTCCTAGCTTTGTGACCCTGGGCAAGTCATTTTACCCCGTTTGCCTCTGTTTTCTTATCTATAAAGTGAACTGGAGAAGGAAATGGCAAACCACTCCAGTATCTTTGCCAAGAAAACCCCAAATGGGTTCACAGAGAGTGGGACGAGACTGTAAAATGACTCAGTGACAAAACGGGATATTAAGGACACCTCCCTCCCTGGGTTGTTAAGGCTTCAGTGAGATCACATCTGTAAGGTGTGAATCTAAAAGCTGTTCTGTGTTATCCCCCAGGGAGGTGGTTTGTGAGCACTGGCAAGGACAACTTGCTTAATGCCTGGAGGACACCCTACGGAGCCAGTATCTTCCAGGTGAGAAGCCCACACCTGGGCACTGAGGCAGTGACCAAGGGCCCCAGAGCAGCAGAGATCGAGGCAGGTCAGGGCCGGGAGGGACAGCCTCCACCCAGGCTCAGGCCCAATCCAGCTCCCCGATAATGCCTTGTGCCTTTCTCTCTCACTGTCCCCCTCAGTCAAAAGAATCCTCATCCGTTCTGAGCTGTGACATCTCCACGGATGACCAGTTCATCGTCACTGGCTCAGGGGACAAGAAGGCTACCGTCTACGAAGTCATCTACTGATGAGGCGCCTCCACACTGGCTCCACCCCCGCCCACCAGGCAGCAACGTCCCAAAGAATCCCTGAATGGGAACTCTGGACATTTTGTGTGGTCTTCGTGTTTATTTTTCTACTTCTTGGGTTCTGTTTTTTTGGCGGGAGGGTTTGTAGGCCCCCGTCTTTAGGTTATATTTAATAAAATGCCAGCGGCACGGGGGCTTTGGTGTCTTCTTCAGAGGACTCTGGGACTTCTTTCTGCCCAGGGCCTTTTTGGAGGTCACCCACTTAACAGATGCCAGAACCCAGGCTCTCATGTCCCTGGCCACCCGGAGCAAAGGAAGTCATCTGATTTGTGTTCCAAGGCTGCCAGCCTGATCCCAAGGCGGATCTCTCTGGCCTCTCTCAGCCGTCCTGGCACTCAGTTTCCTCTCTGAGGCCAGTGCTCCCATGCTTGGGCACGTCTGTGACCCTTCTCCCACCTCAAGTTCCCTCATTGGTAAAATAACAGCAGGTCTGAGGTCCCTCTGGGCACAGATCTGTGAACCCTACTCCCTGCTTTCCCTCTGCACACTCTCCAGTCAGGCCCATCTATACCACTGACCAGGCCCCTGAGACTGCCCATCAGCTCAAAGTTTTGGATCTGGCAGGAAGGCCGTAAATCTTGAGCAGGAGCTTCTGGCCATACAAAGAGCCTGAGGGCTCCTTGGAGTCTAGGTCAGGTGGACAAGGAGGGCTAACCCCAAAGCTCCTCAGCCCCTCTAGAGCCCAAAGTGCCCTCTGCTCCCTCCCCATTGACATCCCCTCAGTTTGCTTTTGGCCTCCTGCTGGCTCCCTGGTCTGGCCTCCAGGAACCCCAGGTAGGGTGGCTGGGGGAGGTGGAGAAGAGAAGGCTGCCTTCCTGCAGCCCAGCATGGACATGTGACTGAGATGTTTATTGACTCTGAAGGTCAGAGGCCCTGCCACTCATGGGGGAGCTGGGTGTGGAAAGTCAGGAAAGTGGAGGAGGAGATCCCAGCCTGGGCTCCCAGAAGGGGAGGCTCCTCCCTCAAGGCAAGAGGGGATGAGGGGCTTCTTATTGCCTGAACCTGTCACCATGTACTTGTTGCCGGAAATGTCACAGCTGAGGACAGAGGATGACTCTTTGGAATGGCCCTGAGTGAGGGGAGGAAAAGAGAGGGAGGATGGTGAGTTGAGTCCCTGGCTATGAGAGATCCTCTTCCCCATTTCCCTGGGCTGAGTGAAGGATGGAGACGGCCTCAGTAGGGGCTTCTTTAACCACTTAGAAGGGTGAACTTAGGCGGCTAGGGGCTAGGTAGACCTGAGTTCGAATGCTGCCTCAAACACCAGCTGTGTGACCCTGAACCTCTCTATGCCTCAGTTTCCTCATCTGAATGTAATGATGGAGTTGGACCAGGTGGCCTCAAAGGTCCCTTCCTGCTCAGAACCTAGGACAATGTCTCTGGGACCCCCTTTCCTCCTCTGCACTCTATGGCCCGTGAGGTTCTTGGGATGTCTATGATCCTGTGCTGTAGAGTTCATGGCTGCCACTAAGGGCCTGGGCCATATCCACTCCCTGCCACTCACCCTCACCTGGAAAATGCTGGCTCCACAGGGTGTCCTCTAAGTGTTGAGAAGGTTGTCCTTCCCTGTGCTCACAAACCACTTCCCTGAAGGGCCAAAGGAAGGAGAAGGCAGGGTGAAGGACAGCTAGACAAGGGTGGTGATGTTCTATCCAGTCCAACCCCTCGTTTACAGATGAGGAAACTGAGGCTCCAGGGAGTGAAAGGACTTGCCTGAGGGAGGAAGACAAGCTGGAAGCCCCATATGCCACAATTTTTAAAAAATCCTGAGCTTCCTAGCTCTGGGAGAAGTAAGTCAAGGCCCAGAGCAGGAAAGCAAATGATCACAAGCCCCACAGCAAACCAGGACCACTTGGAGGGGCTACAGCAAGATGGAGTGGGGGGAGAGGAGCATCAGATCTGCCCCAGAGCTTCAGTCCCCTCCAGACCTGCCGCAGGAGGAGAATTTGAGGAAGAGGCTGCAGCCCTCGTGCAGGGGGACCTGGTATTTCTCTGGCTTGTGGACATGCAGAATCTCCACGTTGCTGCTCTCCAGACCCACTGCCAGCGACTCCTGGTTGGGGCACCGGCCAAGGGAGAAGATTTGGTAGAGAAGAATTGAGGGAAGGTGTCAGGCCCCCCACCCCCCACCCCCCCGCTCTCCCCACACACACACTGCTCACCATCCATCCTGTCCCTCCTGCTGATTCCTAATCACCTCTACCAGCATCCCTGACTCCTGTCTAGGCACTAAATTCTGACAACCCACCCCCCAACAATGTGATGGGGTGATCCAAAAAGCTAAGGCAATCTTAGATCAGTCAGATCTGGAAGGGGGGGGTGGCAGTGCTGATGCATTTTAGCTAGGATGGTGTCAGACTGGAAGGAGACCCAGATGGTGACAGAGTTCTCTAAACCCAGTCATAGAAGGATGGAAGGAGCTGGGGACAGGGCCGTGTTCACTGTCTCCAATAATCCAAAGGGTCGGCTTGTGGGAGACACAATCATCTCACTCCGCTTGGCCCCAGAGGACAGGTCTGGGAGCAATAGGGGAAGAGAAACTACAGAGAGGCAAACTTCTATTTCATGTAAGAAAAAATATCCGGGCAATTAAAGCTGTCCAAAAGTAAAACGGGCTGCCTCAAGAAGGGTGAGTTTACCATCCCCAAAGATCTTAAAGCAGATGACCACTCATGAGATGGAAGGAACCTTAGAGGCTCTAAACACCCATTTTATAAATGAAGAGACTGAGGTTCAGAGAGGTGGTGACCACCCACCCCAAGGTCGTGTCAGAGGCAGAACCAACATCTGAACTTAGTGCCGTAGATCCCCAACTCATCATTCTGTGACCCCACACTGACTGGAAAGAGAATTCCCATGCAGTTGTGGGACACTAGATGGTCCAAGGCTGCCATTTGGGGACTCTGACATTCTGTCCCAATTCTTTTGGGCCCTGATGCTTCATACCCCAGTGAGCCCAAGAATGAGCCAGGCAGGCCGGCCTGGCATCATCCCACCTCCACCCCATTGCTGAGAAGCCTCCTTCCAGGACCAACTGGGAGCTAAAGTCATGCTGTTAAAGCAGGTCCCAGTAGTGCACAGCATTGTCCGGACCACCCGTCCACAGCCGAGTCCTGTAGTCAGAGATGTCAATGCTGTTGGCCCCATCTGTGTGGCCCTGGAATTGTCTGAAGAGAAGGATAGGTCAGGAAGGAGGGAGAAGGCCATGAGCCTTCTCGTTTGCCAAGCCGGCTAGAGGATCCTCCAGTGAGAGCTCCTCCCAGCATGTAGCAGACAGACAGAGTGGCTGGTAGCCACACCAGGGTCAGGAGGCTGGTCAAAGCCTCAGATTTGCCTCAAGGAAAGGAGAGAGGTCAGAGCCATGGATCATGGCATATTCAACAACAAGGAAGGCAGGGAAGCCTGGTGGGATGCCAAGTTCAGCTTAGGGGCACTTGAATTAGACATATCCATCTGGGAGGTGGATGGAAGGAATCCAGAGAAGTTGGGAATTGGGGCTTCATGCTGCCAATCCCTCCAGCCGTGGGCCCCACATAGTCACATCTAGTACAGGTTATGCTAATGGGCTGCTGAGATCCCTTCTAACTAAAATACTGGGTCACCCCTGCCCTCTTTCTTCCTCTTACCTTGGATCTCACATTGATCCAGAGAGACTCAGAGTTCACACTGGCACAACTTTCCTAGCCTTGGGACCCTACTTACTGAATCCCCTTGGCCTTGGGTCCCCCAACCTCTCCATCCCCAGATACCCCATAATGCCATACACAGTTCACTTCTACTCCCAAATACCAAAATGCCCTTTTCCATATCTGCAGGTCCCTATTATATAGACCCATATTGTTACATCTCTACATCCCTCAGCCTCCAGCTGGCCCTCACCTGACCATGGCCTGGCTCTGTAGGTCCCATACCACAATGTTGCCGTCACTGCAGCAGAAGAAGCAGACCTTGGCATTGGGGCTGATGATCAGGGCATAGCAGGCAGGCACTGAGGATGTGAGCACAGCCTTGATGGAGGGGTGGGGGCTGCCAGATCTGACAGTAGTTTGCAGGAGCAGATGTAGTTGTCCCGGTTCTGGGTGCAGGGGAGGAGGGGGAAAGGAGAGGAGGAGCTGGGGACAGCCTCAGCACCAGGCCCAGCTCCCTGGGGAGCCACAGAATCCCAGGCCTGCAAGGGAGCTGGGGGCATCATTCAGCTCAGGCCAGAGGAGGGGAGGGGGCTTGCCCAAAGTCACAGTCCAAGTCAGGGAACAGCCCAGAGCTTCCCTCCCACTTCAGACCCCTGGCACCAGGTTTGGACAGTGGGTAGCTCTGCCAGGAAAGGACTCCATAAGGGCCAAGGCTGGGCAGCTCAGGGCCCCATTTCTTCACCAAGCAGTGAAGCTGTGCCACAGAAGTCTTGGTTCCTGGCTGGGCCACATCCCAAGCCTTCACACAGCCCTTGCCCCCCTTCTACTCTCCCCAACCCCTCATGTAGACATCCTGGATGCAGTTGCTGATGCTGACCACACAGAAGACCTCACTGTGGTGAGAGTTTACAGATGTCTGGTGTGCCTAGGGATGCCTGTGCCCAGGAGGGCAACTGACAGGAAGGGCATTGGCTGCATCCACCCATCAGCAGACGTGGAAGGAGTAAGCCCTGTAGGGGTTGGAAGGGGCCTGTAGCCAGGGGGTAGAGGCTGACCCTCCCCATCCCAACAAACCAACCCCCACTCTGCTGTGACTAGAGCACTGCAGACAACTTTACAAAGAGCCTACGCAAAGGCTTTTCCTCCAACCCATACACAGTTATTGGGATGTAGCTGGCCCTTTATTTTTCAAATATAAAGTTAGAGAAAGGCTTCAAAATGGACTCTATCAGACATATTCTGGAGAGGCATCTGTCCCCTGGTCCCTCCTCTGATACATGCCAGCCTGGGATACAACCACTTTTAAGGGTCTCAAAGAATCTTTTGGATGTGAAGTCACAAAGGAATCCAACCCATTTTCCAGATGCACCTCCAGTCACCTCTTCCAGGTAGCCCACTGGCCCTTATCAGCTAAGTGGGTACTCACGGCTTTCCCCCAGAGATCCCAGGCAAGGTGGAAGAGAAGGCAGATACCTGGATGTGGGAGTGAGATTCAATTTCCATCTGCTGATTCAGAGGGTAAGGAAGAAGAAAGCCTCAGTCTCCCTCCCCCACCCTAGATTCTCCTTGCTTCACCCCCCAAGCTGGACAGAACTTTCAATCAAAGCTTATGAGAACCTCAGCATCTTCTCCTAGTCCTGAAGGATAATTGATGACCATACATGCCCCATTAACAAATAGGATCATGTGGACTGGCCCAGTTCCAAGAAAATCCAGAGTGCTTGCCTCTTCCCCAATGGGGACCCAATGCTCAGTCACCATAGGGGGAGCAGCCATACATCATGAGGCCACTGACCTGTAGGGACAGGTGAAGGGTCACATAGGAGCTAGGCACAGCAAGGTCCCCACTGAGTAGAGTATGGGGTCCCATGCCAAAGGATGCAATGAAGGGGCCAGACAAAGTCAGGGGACTCCTCAAGGCTGTGGGGAAGGGACAAGACCTTCAGACATCCCCTCCTCCCCTCAGCACCAGCAAAGGGGCTTCAGCTCTCCAATCTCCTGAGTTGAGGGTTTCAGGAGGCCCCCATCAGGATTCAGCAGTGCCTACTGGACCCTTCAGAGGAGGAAGTCATTGAGGATAGGGAAGTTTTCCCAACTATCCCTCTTCATCTACATTCTCATTACCCTCAATTGACCCATTTGTTGCCACAGGAAATTCCACTCCCCACTATGAGGTTGCTCTCTGAAGGCCCCAGTGCCTGGCATTCATCTCTCTAGGTACGCCATTATTGCTTCAAGCTCACCACATCCAAAAAACCCAGGTCACCGCCTTCTTCTCCCTCAAATGACCCTCCGATTCAACGATCTAACCCACTTTCCCTGGGCCAATGGCACTACCATCTTCTAATTGCCACAACCAGCCACCTCTGAGGCATCTTTGAGCCCCAGCATTATACTTTATGTCCCAAGTGCTCCCAAGCTATGGGGTAAACCTTGTCCCTCCCTAGGCATTTGGTTCCCAATCTGTCAGATGACTGGATTGGACTAGATCTCTGAGGTACACCATTCTTCGTTCTTTAAGTCTAGTTAAATCTTCCAAATGTCTTCCTTATCTACTGACAGCCCACCTCTAGTGAGCCTCATGGTATCATAACTAGCCTCCATTCCTCCAGCCTATACCCTTGACATTTCTTGTACAGTCTTTTTCAAGCAACACTTTCTTCCCATCTCTTCCCTGCTTCCAAACTCCCAAAGTCTCCCCTGTTGTTTAATACATCAAAAGTCCTAATTCCTAAGCCTGACATCCAATATCCCATCCTCAGTCTCCCAAATTCCATTAGATCCCACCCTGCCTGACCAGCTTCATTTCTCATTACTCCCAGTTACATCCCAAAGCAATACATGGCATTTCAATAGGGCCTAAAACCTGAATGTCATCAGCACACACCCCTTCCCACCGTCCATTCTCAAATACACATTCAATACAGAATATAGGATTCATTTGAGTCTTCAGCCTTTGCAACTTACATCATTCTCCATTCTTAGAATGAATCTTAGTAACTTAAAACCTTATATGCTTGGAATTTTGGAATCATGAAACACAGAATGTCAGAACTGGGAGGACCCTTCTTAAATCACAGGTTGTCAGAGCTGGAGGGCCCTTAGAAAACAGGATATCAGGGCTGGGAGGGCCTTTAGGACAGAGAATGTTAGAACTAGGAGTGACCTTAGACATCTTCTAGTTCTCCTCCTCCCCTCCCCCACCCCCATTTTACAGGTCCAGAGAGGGGAACATATTTGCACAGGATGACACAGTAAGTTAGTGATGGATCTGATAGCAGAATCCAGGTTTCCTAATTTTCAGTCTCCCTTATTTCCCCTAGCCCACGGTCTGTGTCAGGGAGGTCCTGTTCCCACCAGACAGTCTTCATCCATCGTTCAAAGGATGACTCTCCCCTCCCAGGAACTGGGGTAGAGGTGGATCGGAGGCCAGGTTTCTCACCAGTGCTGTCTGCAGTAGGCAGTAGTTCAGTGCCAAGCTGATGGAGGTGGCTGGCAGAGCTGGGGCCAGGGGCGGAGGCGTCTGGGGAGAGGGAGGGGCTGCTGGGCTTGCCCATTGGAGGCGAGCTGACAGAAAACAGCTTCTGCACAGAGAACAGGAGGGGGAGGGGCAGTCAGATTTAGTCTGGGGGAGATTTGTCAGGGAATAGCTGGGGACTATATAGAGCTAATGCATTTGGCAGAAAACTAGGGAGGGTTCTATATGAACAAGCACATGTGTGTATCTGCAGGTGTCTGTGTATGTGTGAGCATGCCCACTCATGTTAGCCACTGTTTACATAGAGGGGAGCCACAGTGGATATGCTTACATAGATTTGCATGGGCATTGTCCATAAATCCACATGCATTTGCCTACCTGCAAAGTGCGCTGGGTTTGTACATATGAGTGCATGTATGGACATACACATTCAGACATGAAGCTCGCATGTATGACATGCATGGGTATACCATTTCCTGTGAGTATGTGTGTACTTCCATCTGTGGATATCTTGCTAGTTATCACACATGAGCACATATGAGTGTGGTTATAAATGGGTGGGACAGGGCAGATAGAGCCACCTGTTGGGGGGGGCGGCTCCCTTCTACAAGCTGACCCCCTTGCTCCTGCCACTGCCCCTCCTGTGAGCAGTAGGGCTCTATGACTTTGTGGGAGGGGCTCCAGGGATATCCTGGGAGCACTCCCATCCCCTTAGCATCTCTCTGTCTCACACTGGCCCCCTCCTCCCTCATCTGCTGGAGCCAGTGGGACTCAGATTGATTAGCCCTGAAAGGCAGTCCTAGCAATGATGTTTCAATCCCCAAGTCTGACTTGGCCAATCGATCCAGGGCTTAGGGAAGCAGTTCAGGCAGCAGCCAGGCAGGAAGGCCTGCAGGGCCTGGGTGCCAGGAACTGCCACATTAACTCCTTGTATACAGTGAGGACTTTAAGACCATGTTTAAAATTAAGTTGGTGAATTGAGCCATATGCCATGTAGGGGTGGGGGGAGAAGTGCTGAGTACTGAAAATCCCAGCTCTCATTTCTCCGACCCCTGAAGTTTATAAAGCACCTTTCCCATCACTAATCTGGAGGAAGGTAGCACATGTATGAAACACGTGTATTCATCTTATATAAGAACTATTCATTTTACACATGAGAAAATTGAGGCACAGAGAAAGGAAATCACCTGTCCAAGTTGACAGAGTTTGTAAGTGAGGGTAAGTCTGTACTCAAATACTGCTTTTTTTTTCTTGAGGCAACTCGGGTTAAGTGACTTGTCCAGGATCACACAGCTAGTAAGTATCTGAGGTTGTATTTGAACTCAGGTCCTCCTGACTTTAGGACTGGTGGTCTATCCACTCTGCCACCCAGCTGCCCCAAACCCAGCTTTCTTGACCCCTATACAGGCATCTGGCATCACAGGGCACTCAGTCTCCCTGTCCCTGGTGCTCTGGGAAGCGTCAGAGTCAGCAGCCCAGGGCTAGAAATGGGGTCACAATGACTGTCTAGGGATGGACTCTAATTCCTTACCAGGCTGGGGTCCTTGCCTTTGGGGATCAGTGTGGCCTGGCTTGAGGTCAAAGAGGCCAGACTGTCAGACACATCTGGGTGGGTTAGTAGCTTTGGACTGGGTGTGGGCACCAGGCTGGGGGGTTCCATGATGACAGGATCCTAGCAACGAGAAGGTCAGAGAGTTTGAGGAACCTGCACCCTCCTAAAGGGTGATTTCTTTCTCCTCAATTAGAAGGGAGTCTCTGATTGGGCTTATCTATCCCTGCTTCCTCCACCCAGCCCCAGGAGGGAGGCAGCTTCGGGGAGGGAGGGAAGAGACTTGCTCAGATTCCAAACTAAAAAAGGTGGTAAAATTGAAGCTGCATCTCAGAGGGTGTGAAGGAAGAAAGCCTAGAGCTGAGCTGTGAAGGTTGAGGTTCCCATCTCAGCTATGCTGGATATGTCCTTAGGCAAATCCCTCTCCCTCTACAGACTATATTTAATAAAATGGGAGAGGGGTAGTAGAACTAAATCAGAGATCCTTTTCTCCCGACCTGAGACAGTCAAGGTTAAGTGACTTGCTCAGGGTCACACAGCTAGTAAATATCCAAGGCTAGATTTGAACTCAGGTCCTCAACTACAGGCAAGTGCTCTATCCATGGAGCTACTCAGCTTCCCCTTAGGACAGAGATTCTCAACCTTCATTGTGTGATGGAGTCCTTTGGCAGTCCATCTGGTAAAGCCTGAAGAGCCTTTCTCGGCATTTTTTTAAATACAGCAAATAAAATATATCCATTGGATTATGAAGAAAACTAATTATGTTGAAATATAGTATAGTTTTCAATTTTTAAAAAAGTTCATGGATCCCTTGGTTAAAAAAAAAACCCTAGACTAGACAATCTCTAAAGATTTTTCAGACTCTGGGGTTTTATCATCTTAATGAGGCCATAAGGTAAGATGAGACATTTAGAAGTCATTGAGTTTTCCCCAGTCCTTTTGGAGAGTGGCAGAGGGAAGAAGGGAGGAGGGGACTCCCATCTTTCTCTCTCTAGCCTCTGTCCTAGGTCCTGTCCAAGAAATCAGGATTTGTATCTCCCCCTCAAGATACTCTGAAACTCATCCTCAATGTCCTCTTCCCAGAAAAAAAAAAAACCAAAACCTTCCTCTTGATGCTGCCACAGAGGAAAGAAGTCCCAGTTGTACACCCTCACCCCCACGCCCAGGCCCAGACTCACCTCATCCACCACCAGATTATAATCGCTCTTGTCACTGTCCTGGCAGAGAGAAAGGGGGAGCTAGATGGGAACTGGGAGGAGGGACCCCCTCATGAGCAGTCCTCAGAGGGAAAGCCAAGCTCCCCTCATCAGCAGCCTCTTTTGACCATAAGAGGTCAGAACCAGAAGGGCTTTAGTAGAGAGAACCTGGAATGTCAGAGCTGAGAAGAGGCTTAGAACATAGAAGACAACATGTCAGGGTCTGGAAAGGTCTCCAAACATATGATAGGTTGACTTTTTATTTTTTTTCTCTTTCTTTTTATTCTTTGTTACAAGCGATGGGTCTTCAAGGAGGAAAGGAACATTTTTGGAAATAAAACTCTTGTAAGCACAAAAGATATCAAGAATTAAAAAAATAAGAAACACATACCATAGCATATCAGAACTGGAAGGGGCCTTTAGAGATCATTAAAATACCCAGGCCTCTCTTTTTACAGATGGGGAAACTGAGGCTGAGAGAGAGGAAAGAGGACAGACCCCCACTCACGTAGTTTCCCAGGGGATCTTTCTCCTCCTGCATGTGTGTCTGACCAATGAGCCACTCTTCCTCCACCAGGCTCTCTGGGGATGAAAGGGATGGGCTCTGTAGGAAAATGTAAAAGGTTTATCAGGCATCCTGGAAGCAGCTATGGAGGCTCGGCTGGCTCTGGGGAGAAGTGCCCATCCCCTTCTCCAAGTCCCTGAACAAGTGTCCCCAGGGTTCCTGTAAGCTAAAAGAAGGGGAACATGGTCATCCATTAGACACAGGGTGGCCCAGCTGGAGAGAGGGCCTGTATTCTCTTAGCTCTCTTAGCAGGTCTTGGGTTCTCTGTTGAGGAAGGGGTCTCAGCTCCCATGTGCTCCGTGGTTCTTGAGGAGACCACAATGTCCTCTCTAGGGGTCAAGGGAGGTGGGTGCCAGGCTGTACTTGCTTCTTCCCATGGCTTATTTATAAATATACACACATACACACACACACACACACACACACACACACACATACGCACTCACGCACACGCATGCACACACATACACACATACACACACTCTGCCTTCCCCACAACTCTGCTTTCTTTTCCCCATCTTGTAACATGTTCACTCTGCAAGGGACAATAGAGCATATCCGTAATGGAAAATCCCCAGCTCAGCCTACAGCCCCTTCTCTTTCCCCCTTGTTTATTCCCTCTTGCCCTGGTCAGAGACTGTGAGAGCTGGGAGGTACCTTGAGACAGAGAACACAGGCCCTTAGAACACAGAATGTCAGATCTGGGAAGGGATTTGGAAACTACCTAACCGTGCCTCTTTCCCAGTCTGAGAAACCACTCCCCACAAGGTATCTCTAACAGCCTCTGTTTACATATCTCCAGTGATGGGGAGCTCCCTCCCTCCCTCAACAGACAATCCCAGTGGGGAACAGCTAGCTGTTAGGAAGTTTTTCCCTGCATCGAGTTCAAATTTGTCCCTCTACCATTTCAGTTCATTGCTCTTCGTACCCTTCACAGCCCACATTAAGTCTATTCACTCTCTCATATATTCTTAAAATATTTGAATATAGCTTTGAACCTTCTCTTCTCCAGCTACACCTTCCTAACTCCTCCAGTGGCCTGCTCTCTTGGCCTGTCCCCATCCCAGCTCCTTCCTCTAACCCAGTTCTTGAACTGGACCCAGTCTTTCAGGTGGGGCATGACTAGGATAGTCCCAGCTTTTGTCTAGGGCACCAAGCGGATGGGGCTGGTCATGGGCATCCAGCAGAAGGTGCCTCCATCCCTCCCTCACCAACCCCTCTCACAAATGCTGATGGGACATGGAGCTGAAACCAGCCTGACTGAAGATGAGGGATGTGGGCTGTCAGCTTATAGCTGTTATCTTTAACTCAGCAGGGGGGGAGACAGGGGCACGCGTTGGTCAGTAATCTCTCTAGCTGCAGTGGGGGTGGAGAAGGGAGGAGAGGCCAGCAGAAGAGTTGGGGCTCAAGACCCAGACCCCAGGATCCTAACTACCCCCCCCCCCCAACATGGGCCAAAACTGCCCAAGATGGAGAAGCCCAAGGGCCAGACAAATGCAGATGAGATGGAAATGCCACAGTAAACCCCCAAGTGGTCTCAGCTCAGGGTGGCTCTGGGAGAGGAAAGAGAGAGTCCCAGTCCCAGCCCCATCACTCACCCGGCTGCTGTGGCCTCTGCCTGCTGCTCCCCAGGCCCAGGGGAAGAGAAGGAATGAGAGAGACAGCAGAGAAGGGGGAGGAGGGAAGGAGGGAGGCATGAAGATAATAGAGGAGGGAGGGAAGGAGAGAGAGAGAGAGAGAGGAAGGGAGATGAAGAGAGAGTGAGAGAGAGAGGAAGGGAGAGGGAGAGAGGGAGAGAGAGTGAGGAAGGGAGATGGAGAGAGAGGGAGAGAGAGGGAGAGAGAGAGAGAGAAGAGGCAGAAGAACAGTTATGAATGGGGACAGCTTGCTTCCCTTCTCATCCCACCAAGTCCTTTTTCTTTTGTATTTTTGTGTAACCCTCTTTCCTCCTCCCTGGTACAGTCCTTTTCCTACCCCCCTCCCAATGTCTCTTCTTAATCTAATAGCTCTCTTTCCTCATCCCCTCCCTCTTTTTCTCTCAACCTCAGAGTAAGGCCCTTACCTGGGGTCTCCCTTGTGCCTGAGATCCTCTGGTCCTCCTTGGTAGTAGTATCAGTTGTAGTAGTGGTGGCTGCTAGCTGAGCCTGGGTGGCCAGGGCTCCAGACAGGGTTAGCAGCCCTGCTGCAGGGTGGGGGGTCAAGGGTACAGGTGGAATGTGGTGTGACAGGTGCTGTAACTGCTGCTGCTAGATTGGAGAAGGGTCCAGGTTGGGGAGGGGGACAATAGTTAGCCCCCAAGGAGGTTTACAGCCCCATTTCAAAGAAGAGCAAACTAAGGCTCAGGACAGGGGAGGTCTTATAGAAAGTCAAGGGTAAAGTAGAAAAGAGGGACTTGGGGGCATCCGAGGTCTGACCTAACCAAGCGTCAAACTCCTTGGCTTGGCCCCAAGCCCTGGACAAAACCTCAGCCTGATGGATGCTGACTCACCCCGATAATGCTGTTCAGCTCTGCTGTGGTCACTTGTTTGGCTCTCTCCACAGCCTGAAGGACTTGTGGCTGGTGCTTGGGATAGGAAATACATTGAGGTAGGGGTAGGGGGAAGGCAGCAGCAGTGGGGAGATGGAACAGAGACACCTTGGGGTGATGGAAATAGCTGACTCTGAATTGATAGTTCCTGGGATCGAGTCCCAGTTCTGCTACTTAGTACCCGGAGGACCTTGGGTCAATAACTTATACTCTCTGGTCCTCAGATTCCTAATCAATCAATCAAATTTATTAAGTGCCTATGAGGTGCCACATAACAGGCTAAGCACTAGAGACACAAAAAAGAGGCAAAAGATTGTCCCTGCCCTCAAGGACATTACAATCTCATTGATGAGTGGGTTGCAATGGGTGATCTCTAGGCTCCCTTCCAGTCCCAAATCTATTTATGTTCTTTCTGCTACCTGGGTCCCCCTTCCACCAGACTAATGTGTTAGGATACCCTAGCCCAAGAGCAAACCAAGCAGCTGCTTAATGTTTGTTGAACTGATGGACTGCACTGGGGATAAAGATCCCTGTCCCTTATCAACCTCTGTCCTCTCACAGTCCAGCACCCTGAAACAGAGAGGTAGGGTGGATGGAGCATTGAACTTAGCATCAAGAAGATCTAAGTTCCAATCCTACCTCTGACTATAGTGGTTGTGTGATCCTAGACAAGTGACACTGCTCTGAGCCTCAGTTTACTCATCTATACAATGAAGTCACTGTATTAGGTGGCCCTTGGAGGTCCTTTCTAGTTCATAGGATCTATATTCCTTTGATCCTCCCTTCCCTGCCCTTCCCAGAAGCCCCAAACCCACCATGCTCACCTCCTGCTTCACCAAGGGGATGATCTTGGCACAGATAGTGCTGAGTCTTTTCACAATCTCTGCCTGGCAGAGAGACAGATACAGAACAGGGTTAGGCTGGAGGCATGGGGAGGAAAACAGTGTCTCCCAGTTCCTCCAACAATCCCTTACAAGGAAAGCTGGAGGCAGAAGAAGAAGAAGCCCTCTCCACCCTCCTTGGCCTCCCTATGATAAGGAGCAGCCCCAGCTCTCCTGCTTCCTCTCTATTGCTTTCCCTCTCTGAGTCAAGGCTTCCTCATCTGTTCAGAGAAGATGGTGGCCACTGACCAGCCTTCCTCACAGGGGTGGAAGGGAGATGGAGAAGGCTGTTCCCCAACTGAAGAGGCAGGAAGGAACTGGTTCTTTCCAGAGAAGGGCCAGGGCTGAGTGTGTGTGTGTGTGTGTGTGTGTGTGTGTGTGTGTGTGTATGTTTGTTCCCTTGAACCCTTCTGTCTGTGAATGTCTATGAATGTCTGTGTGTGTTTGTGTGTGTGTGTTTGTACCCTTGAACCTGTCTGTTTGTCTGTGAATGTCTACGAATATCTGTGTGTGTGTGTGTGTGTGTGTGCATGTGTGTGTCTCACTCCCACGATCATAAAAGGAGCAAACTGGGAGGGAGGCCTCTCCAGCTGGAGAAATATGGCTGTTGGATTCACCACTCCGTCGGGCTCTGCTCCAAACTAATTTCTCTGGCAGGCAGCCCCGTGATGACGGGATTGATGGATCTGAAGAGTGACAGCAAATTACTGCCGGAACAAAGCAGCCAGCCACAAGAATGAGGACAGGGGGAGGGGGGTAGTGGGAGGGAGGGGGAGCAAAGGCACTAGCAGAGAATGAGGCTGGGCAGGGCACGGGCGCCTGGTAGGGGATGTCAGAACAGAAAAGCACCTTTAGAGATCACTCGGTGCCAGCCCCACTGTGACCTCTGTCAGCTCTCAATTTCTCCATGTGTAAAATAAGGGGATTGAACCAGAGGATCTCTAAGGTGACATCTATCTTGGAGGTACTGTGCTCTAAGGACCCCTAAGAAAAACAAGCAGATCAGTGATTTCATTGTTGTAAGGAGGTTAGTGAGAGGATGCCCTCCACAATTCACAGTCTTATAAAGTTACCTTAGTGTGGGGGTAGGGTGGGGGTTGGGGGTCACACAGGTATTATGTGTCCGAGACAGATTTGAACCCAGGCTTCTTCATTCCCAAGACACCTTACCTCCCTCTACGTCCTATCTTCTCCTAAGACCTCTTCTAGTGCTGATAGTTTACCTTCTATATTCTCAAGTCCCTTCTGGTTCTGATGTTCTATGAGTCTGTAGTTCTACCCTTTCTCTCATTTTATATCTGGGGAAACTGAAAGCCAAGAGGTGGGGAAGGGACTTGCTCAAGGTCACAAATCCAAATGAGACCTAGATATGTTGAAAAGCAATCTGTTTGGCTCCAACACCGATCCTAGAGGCCTAGAGTGAAATACTCCACCACTAAGTCTCTCCCTTGTAAGGGTTACCTGTGAGTATGGCTAGGATCCTGAAATCCACAGCCTGCTTCCTCCCCCCTCACCTGCTTGTGCATCTCCAGGTTGAGGCCATAGGACATCTCATAATACTGAAAGGCAAGGAAAGGCTGTCATCAGGCATAGGTGATATCCTTTCCTGCCTTCCCTTTGGTGATCTCAGTGTTGGGTCAGAACTAACTAGCCCAGTTCCTGACACTGCCCTCCCCATCCCTCTACCCTACAACATACATATAGGTCCCGTCAGACTTGCATTTATAGCATTTAGTCCTATATCACTTATCCTAGAGAAATCTCTCCCAAGCACTACTGATCCCCAAAACTCTCCCATTTACTTTGTTCCTGTGGGCTGGGGTCCAGCCTAGTCCATCTTGACCTTATTACTGGAGCAGCCTCATTGCCACCCTCAACTCCTAGATTGCTTCAGAGAAACCCCTATCACTACTTCCAAGAGCAGGAAAGGAAGGTTTCTAACACATTCTCTGTCTACTATTAACGACCTTGGCCTGTACTTTTCCCTTCCCTTCAGGACCCACTGGGACTGAGAGAGAAGCATGCCCATTCTCTCCTGGCTTCTGAACTTCTGATTTCTAGCTCCCTCCAATCCTAAGCCCTTACTCCATTAGCCTGAAGAGAACACACTCATTAAAAGGAACAAACACCTCCCAGAAAACTATGAGTTATGGCCTAAGATCCTCCACAGAGGGGTACGCTCAGGGCCCTCCGGTTCCGTTATAGAATGACACAGTCCCAGCTCTCAAAGAACTTAAAGACTTTTACAAGATGAGGAGAGGGGTGTGACATTATGAGTCCAATGAGGACATCTATACAAAGCATTCTGAAAGCTTTAAATCACTATGAAAATGCCAGTTACTATTCTAGATGATCATCTCGGAAAAGCCAGCATAGGCAAGTAGTTTGGTTCAGGGATGGGGAATCTTCAGCCTGAGGCTACATGTGACCCTCTAGGTCCTCAGCTGTGGTCCTTTGACTGAATCCAAACTTCACAGAACAAAATCCCCTTAATAAAAGGATTTGTTCTGTAAAGTTTGGACACAGTTAAAAGGCGGAATCCAAGGACCTAGAAGGCCACGTGTGGCCTCGAGGCCAAAGGTTCCCCACCCCTAGTAGAGGGAAGCACCCTGCACCTGGAATGAGAGGATGTCCTGCTTAAGTCACTATGAGATTCTGACCTTTTCCTTCCTTCCCAAGGATTCAGTTTTCTTATCTGTAAAATGGGTAGATGGGTGAGTGAGAGAGGTATGTTAGAATAGGTGATCTCTAAGGTCCCTTCCAGCTTGAATATTTTGTGATTTTTAGATTACTAAATCCAACTGCCCTTCCTTGAGTCATTTTAGAAATAGTGAAATCGAGGCTCAGGGAAGAAAAGACCTTCCCTAAGGCCTTATCATAAGCCCAAGGCAGGGTCAAGGACTGGAATTCAGATCTTTAGAGTTAAAACAATCAGTAGAAATTAGGATAGGGTTGGAGGTTCCTGGAGCAGGCTCAGTGTGCCCTTCCCTCACCATGACGTAATGACGCTGCATCTCGGTCTTCTCACTGGCCAGTTTTTCACACTCCAGTTTGAGGCTGGGGAGATCAAGGAAAGGGGTAGACCCAGCCTCAGGAACTGCCCCGCCCCCGCTTCCTCACTTAGATCAGGAAGTGCCCTGACCCCCAGCTCCTACAGGACCTGGATATCTCCCACTCTGAAGTCAATTCCTAGGATGTTCCTGGCTCTTCTTCCCTCACCTGGCCACGCCTACTCTGGCCCCACCCCTCCCCTTCTTTCACTATTGGTCCTTGGAGCTTTGGGCTCCCACCTTCTTTCCCTTCCTATTGGCTTTCCCCTCACCTGCTCTTAGGTTCCTCCCTCGAACGCCCTCCTTCCTTCCCCCCCCGGCCACGCCCACTCCTAGACCACGGCCTATTGGCCCTTAGTTCTCCGAGGGTCAGCCCTCACCTGTACTCTCCCACTCTCCGCCCCATTGGCCCTCTACGTACCCCTGAACACCCCTCCCTCAGACTTAAAGCCTTAGGCTCCTGCACAAGGTGAAGGTTGCGGGGTGGAGGGGTCAGCCCTCCAGTCCAGCTCCTCCTCCCCGCCTCACCTGTGGTACTGAGCCTGCAGGAACTGAAATTCCTCCTTCATGCGGTCGCATATCTCCGGGACCGAGAACTTGAAGGGCTGTCCCGCCTGGAGTGGAGCGTGGTCGGGGAGATACTAGGTCTCAGGACCAGACTAACCCGATAATCTCTCCTGACCCTCGGGTCCCCCCCACCCTCACGCGCCCTGGGAATCCACTCACCGGAGGCCTGCCTTGGGGGTACATCCTGCGGGGCCCAGCCAGCTCCACCCTGTCCGCGAGGGCACCCCAGTTGCCTCCAGTTGCCCTCCAGTTGCCCCTCTTCGCCCCCCCGCCAAATGTTGAGGAGAGCCAAAGGAATGAGGGAAGACGAGAGGGAGGAAAAGGAAAGCAGGACTGAGGATAAAACCTAAGGAGAGACAATGAAAAGGGGATGCCGCAGAAGGACCCAGGAGTCCAGGTCTCCCTGCAGAGCGAGGCTGAAGAGGGGGGAAGGACCAAAGTGGCAGGGAGGTGAGCAGGAGCTGGGGAAATCGGGGCGGGGGGGGGGCGACGAGGGAAGCTAGGCAAAGGGCCCTAGAACCCAGGAGTTCCCGGCTCCCCAAGGCCGTCTGGAGCTGGAGGGAGATAAGGGAGCGCCTCGGGGCTCCTGCTCCAGAGGGAGAGTGATCTCAGCTGCCTCTTTTCCGAGATGTGCCAGAGGAAATGGGCAGGAGAGAGGGGAGGGGAAGGAAGGAAAGGGAGAGGGAGGAGAAGAGCACAGCGGGCGGGGGGTGGGGGGGTGGGGGGGCGGGGAGGTCCGGAGCGAGGTGTGGATGTCGGGCAGCGGTGGCAGCCGCAGGGCCAGTGGCTGTGGTCCGTCCCACTCTAGCCGCCTCGGGGCTCAGCTCTATCAGAGACGCTGCTAGCACCGCGGCCTTAAGGTGGCCCGCCTCCCCAATTCTCCTATCCCGTGCCTACCCCACCCCAGTCAATTCTGCTCACCCCAGACCTGGCCAGACTCCACCTGAGATTGGGTGCCTGAGGACTGGAGCCTCCTCTAAGCATCTGGGGAGATAATCCAGAAGGGCCAGTCCGGGAAGGGGAGGCCTTGCCTAGAGGGGGCTGAGGAGCTTATTTGGGTATCAATGGGATGAAGAAAGCACTGGTTCAGTCCAGAAGACTGAGGCACAGATCTGGTTTCTTGGCAATGCATTTTCCTCTGCAGTCTTCAAAAGACTGGAGCCCAATTTCACTTCCTCCAGGAAACCTTCCCTGATTCTTACCAGGATCTGTCATACACTGTGGACTCTGGCAATATGGCCTTGGAATAAGAACAGAATCCCACCAAACACAGAGTATCAGAACTAGGAGGGCCCTTAGAAAAGAGGATGCCAGAGCTGGGAGGGTCCTTAGAACACAGAACGTCTGGGCAGATAGGACTTTAGAACACTAAATGTCTGAGCTGAAAGGACTGTTAGAACACCAAAGGTCAGTTCAGGGAGGGATCTTGCAACATAGAATGTCAGAACTGGGAAGGAACTTAGAAGTTAGAACCATCCAATCAAGAAGTCTTCATTAAAAACCTATAAATGTCAGACCTGGAAAGATCCTTGGAACAGGGGATGCCAGGACTGGGAAAGATGTTAAAACATAATGTTAGCACTGGAAGGAACCGTAGAACAAAAAATGTCAGAGCTGGCAGGAGTCTTAGAACACAGAATAAACTTCCCACATAACATCCTAGAGAGATCCAAGAATGCCCTGTTCTCAAAGGAAGAAATGAAGAAAAGACAAAAAGGAGCTGAGTGGCCTTGGCATTTTTAGGTGGGAGATTCATGATATAGCAGAAAGGTATCCACTTGAGCATCAGAAGATGCTAATTCTTTCTCTGCTGTATTGTATTTGCTCAACCTTGGACCATTCACTAACCTGTCTAGTCCAAAACTGAGTTCATTGTCCCTTAAATCTGCCCTTCCTCCCCAACTTGCATATTTCCATTGGAAACACCTCCATTTGAAACCTCAGGAGAGTGGCTTTGTTAGACAAGGCTCATGTCCCCCATTCAGAATCAGTTCCTGATCTGACAATCCTCCCTCATGCCAGGCAACCAATCATACCACTCCAATCCTTTCATCTATCCCTACCACCTCCTTGGTTCAATCTTTATGTCTCCACTAGAGAAGATGGGGTATGGGAGGAGTAAAATGAGCACCAGAGTTAGAATCAGAAGATGTGGGTTTTCAAACTATTCTTCCGGTTATTGCCCAGTCATTTCTGACCCCACTTAAAGTTTTCTTGGCAGAGATACTGGTATGGTTTGCTATGTCCTTCTCCAGCTCATTTTACAGATGAAGAAATGGAGACAAACAGGGTTAAGTGACTTGCCCAGGGTCACACAGCTAGTAAGTGTCTGTAGCCAGATTTGAACTCATGAAGATGTTTTCCTGATTCCAAACCCAGTGCTCTATTCACTTTGCCACCTAGCTGCCAATTCATTTGTTCATTGCATCTAGTACAGTGTTATAGCAGTTTAATAAGAACTTGTCGACTATCTGATTGTGGAATCTTTGGCAAATCATTGACTCTCTCAAGGTTTCCAATAAAGTATAAGTTCTTTGAAAGTAGTCAGTTTTTCATCTTGTTTTTGCATCTATACCCAGCCTGGTACAAAACCTTGGAAATAGCATGTGCTTAATAAATGCCTGTTAATTTGGATTAGATTAGATTTAGTTTCCTGATCTATAAAATGAGGGGGGATGGATTACATGGTCATTAAGGTCCCTTCCAGCTAAAAAGCCTATATTGGATAACTATGCACCAGCTTCCTAACTGGTCTCCTCTCTAGTCTCTCTCTTTCCAAGATGCCTTTTACATGCTGCCAAAACAATTTTCTTAATTCAGTACTCTAATTGTGTCCCTTCTCTGCTCAAGAGCCTTCAGGGGCTCCACATTGCCTACTGAATAAAGCAGACACTCCTTTACCTTGCATTCAACTATATAATTTGCCTCCAGTCTATTTATTTATTTATTTTCGTTTTCGTCTGGACTCGTGGCTTTGTTGGTGTAGGGAGTTCCTAGTAAGAAAACTCCCTCTGCTAATGAAAATTGGCAACTGTTCTGCAATTTATAGGCTCAGAGGGCAGTTTAGGAGGAACTGAATTGTTAAGTGACTGACTGGTCCAGGGGTCACTACAATCCAATTTTTTCCAGCTTTATCTAGCATGATTTCTCCTTTCTTGTGATATGCTCTAGGCAAGCTGTCTCTATATCCCTCATTTTCTTCCTAACTTCTCTTCATCTATCTGTCTTGTCTCAAACTCTCTTATGCCCTAAATAGACTTCTCTCCCTCCATTTTCACCCACTGAAGTTTCTTCCCTTCCTTCAAAGCTCAAGTCAAGGGCCAGCTCCTTCATGCAGCCTTTCTCGAACCCCCAGCTAAAAAAGTCAGCTCTCTTCCATCTTCTCAGGACCTCAGCCACTTCTCTGCACTTTTCCCATGCACCAGCATTATTTATCTATTTGCCTTCCTTTCCCATTCAATTGCAAGCTTCTTTAGAGCAAGACCTACTTGCTCCCAAACACCTTGGACTTGTGTCCTCTTCTCCGCTCACTCAGTCACTGGCCAAGTTCAGGGTTTTTTCATCTCTTGCCTGGCTGGCTATAACAGCCTCTCAAATGGTCTCCCTTGTTTCAGTATCTCCCCATTCTCCTCCCCATACACCCCTCACAGCTGCTAAAATAATCTTCCTAAGTAAGGTACAGATCTGACTACATCATTTTCCCCCTTAAAGACCCTCTGCAGCTCCTCCCATATTCCCTTGTTAGACTGGGAGCACCTTGAGAGAAGCACTATTTTTTGCCTTTTTTGGTATTCCCAGAGTTTAGCACAGTGCACGGCACATAGTAGGTGCTTACTCAATGCTTGTTGCCCTGGCAGCTATAGGAAAACAGAAGCACAAAGAGCTCAAATTCCTTTTAACTCAGAAGTTCACACACTTGTATCACCTCCTCTGTGAAGCCTTCTCTGACAACTCCACTTGTATGGGTTTCTTCCTCCTCAGATTATCTTATGTAAATACATGTTGCATGCTCACTGCAGAAGGTAAGAAGGGACTGTTTTGTTTTTAAGCTTTGTATTTCCTTGGTCAAATACAATGGCTGGCATATAATGGACAATCAATAAATCTTTGTCGAATTATTTGACTTGTTCTTGGTACCGTAAGCATTGAACATAGGACCTTTGAATTCAGTTGGTGACTAATAAATGTATGACCACTGGAAGTCTTCAAGCAGAACCCAAATAGGTCCCCTGTCCAAAACTTTGCCCAGGTGAGGCTAATGTAGGTACAGATTGGACAAGGAGGATTCTGAGATTCCTTCCTATCTTGAAATGTTATGATTTTACAAATTAAATTCACTTCAATGCAACCAGCAACTGAATTGCTTTCCGTGGGTTGAATTGTATTGCTCAGAATGACAGTAACAGAAAGACCTCTAGAACACCAAAAGACCTTAGAGGACACAATGTCTGAGCTAGAAGGATCCATAGAACATCAAACACAGAATGTCAGAACTGGAAGGAAATTTAGGGATAGGATGTTGGATTTGGAGTCAGGGGAAACCAGCCCTGTCTTTGGCACTTATTAACTAGGTGATATTGGAAAAATAATTTCACCTCCCCTAAGCCTTTCTTTTCTCATGTGTAAAATGGGGAGGTGGAGGAATTATATCTGTGGTACTTCATGGGGTTGTTGTGAGGATCAAATGAAACAATGCACATATAAAGTACTTTGCAAATCTAAAGCACAATAAGAAATAAATGTCAGCTGTTATTAGAGTGAAGTGTCTCCAGGGAGAGATGAAAATATGTGCCTCCCTTCTTTGCAGAAGTGGGTGACAAAGGGAGTGAAGCATTACATATACTATCAGACTTGGTTAGTTTTGCTAAATTGCTTTTTCCCACTCCTTCTTTTAAAATCTTTGTTACAGGGAATGTGTGTGTGTGTGGGGGGGTATTTGGAAAAGGTGGTATAAAATAACAAAAGTAAGATTTTTTTTTTAAAAAAGGCATGTCAGAGCAAGGGGGTGTCATAAAATATAGAAGGTCAGCGCTGGAAGGGACCTTGGACCTTCTGTCTATACTAGCCTATACTCTTCTTCGAAATGAGAATTTTAGCTCAACTTTTTATCTTTAGAGACAGTGCTCTCTGCACACCAGAGGTGCTGTCAACAAGGACTTTATTAAATGGCCAGCTATTGCAAGACACTGTCCTAGGTGCTGGGTTAGTTCCTGACCTAAAAGAGTATAGCATTTCAAATTTTGAAGGGATCTTCTAATGGAACACAATGATAGAGCTGGATGGAATTTTGGAATATAGCACATAGAACTGTTAAGAATTAGGGAAAGACAGTATAGCATGGAACACAGAGAGCTGAAGCTGGAAGAGATCTTAAGAGATCACATAGTCTAACCCCCTGGTTTTACAAATGGAGAAAATGAAGCCCAGAATGGAGAAGGCTTTGCAAAATGTCAAAGCTGGGGGAGGGCAGGAGGGAGGGAGGGGAGAGAGGGAGAGAAGAAAAGAGAGGAGGGAAGGAAGAGACAGAGAGACAGAGACAGAGAGAGAGACAGAGACAGAGACAGAGACAGAGAGACAGAGACAAGGGAGAGACAGAGAGAGAGACAGACAGACAGAGAGAGAGAGACTGAGAGAGAGAGAGAGAGAAAACTGAACTTTCATCACAACAGAACCTGAGAGACTAAAGAGACCACAGAAGTCATCCAGTTCCATTTATACTGAATAGGAATCCTCTAGAGCTGCCACATGCCCAACCAAGGGTCACCCAGTCAGACTCTACCTATGTCCAGTGACAGGGAGCTCACTACCTTTGAGGCTACTCGTTTCACCTCGCTTTAATTGTTAGGAAGTTTTTCCTCTCATTGAGTCTGTCTAGACAGTCTTTCAGCTCGTTCTATCCTTACTCGCCCCTGCAACTCCTTTTATTTGACGGATGAGGTAAAACCCAGAGAGGGGAAGGGGCCTTGCCCCCAAGTAGGCGCGTGACCCTGAGAGATTCACCCATCCTCTCTAGGCCTTCCATCTGGCAGCTCCCCGCTGGCCCTAGAGCCCTCCAGTACATTGGGCTGTCGGCCTCCTCCTGGCTCCATACCCAGACTTTATTATGTGGACTCAGTTTTAAAGAGAGGGAAAAAAAAAGGGAGGGGGAAGGAAGAAAGAAGGAACCCAGGAGACAGATTGAGGGACCACCTTAAAAGAGCTTTGCAACCCTGGCTACTGTGGAAATTCCATCCTCGGGCTGCGGTTGGCCAATAGCGCCAGCCAATCGGCTGTCAGTGCTCCCACATGGGTCTGTGACGCCACAATCACAGCTGACCAATGGGAGGTAGGATTCGGCCAGCCAATGGCAGGCTAATTCTGGGGCCTCCTGGGCCAATCCGGTGGGACATCAGAGTTGAAGGATGTGACCCTAGGGGAGCCGGGGGCGGGGGAGGAGTATCTCTAAGCTGCCTTGGCTTAACGGCGGGCTGCTGCAGGCAGCGAGAATGAATGCCCGAAAGCAGGGGGCAGAAGGGGCCCATTCATGGTGGGCTGAAGAAGGCTAAGGGACGCCCTGTCTTTCTATACCCTTGAGGACCCCAAAGTCCTGGGCTCTCATCTTGTCTGCAGCCTATGGCGTAGAATGGGCCGGAAAAGAAGGGAGAGGGAGAAGGCAGGGTCGCCTGCTTTGCCCCCACAAGGACTTCAGGCTGGCCTGAGTCTGAAAGACTACAAGCCCCACAAGGCCATGCGAACTGGCCCCTCCCGGGCTGTCAATCAAAGTAACGTGGGTCCCGAGTTGTCTTCCCCCACCCCCACCTCGCCCCCCCGCCCGGAGCCGAGTGGCTGCACAGTATAATTACCGCACATTGATCTAACTGGGCCCGGCTTTCCTGCTGCCGCCGCTGCTGCTGCTGCAACGGTCCGGGGAAGCTGCTCAGCCTGGAGCAGGGAGCCACGGCCCTTCTCCCACTTCAGACCCTGCCAGGGCGAGCCTGGCCTCCCCCGGCCCCCCGAAAACCCACGAGGCCTGAGGACCATATATTGGGAAAGAACCCTCTCTGCCTCTCCCCTGCCTGGCTGTGTGTGACCTTCTCTGGTCCTCAGTTTCCCCGTCTGTAAACGAACCGATTGGGACGGCTTCCGGTCCTGGCAACTTTATGTTGTAGGTTCAATTAAATAATTCAAGTCCCTTAACATTTTTTCAGTGCTTGCTAGGTGCCAGGGCCATAAATAATAACAGTATTTATATAAGACTTAAAGGTTTGCAGGGAGTTGTACAAGTGTTTTCTCATTTGATCCCCCAACCACCCCTTGAGATAAGGTTCTGCATTATTTTCATTTATGGCTGAGGAAACTGAGGCAAGCAGTTAAGTGACTGGCCCAGGGTCATACAGGTAGCAAGCGTCTGAGGCTGAACTCCTGTCCTCCCGACTCCAAGCCCAGGACTTGGACACCTAAGCAAACGGGAGGGATTCTAAAAGGCAGGCGTTCAGTGTTTTGTATTTGTTACTCTGACTCAGGATGTAAGGTAGACAGAAAGCTGTGGAAAGCAAGCCTCTTCCTTAAAAGAGAGAGATCAAGCTTCTAAGGAAGGTCAGGGTTAAATGGTGGAGGGCTGAGGAGTTTAGGCTTTCTCCTAATCACGGGAAATCAAGGTTATGGGCAGGGTCATGGCCAGAGTCAGGCATTAGGATTAACCTATGCAGGGAGTTCCAAGAAAGAGGAGCTGAAGGCAAAGAAGCCAGATAGGGGTCTATGTAGTTCAACAAACAGAATCAGCTGATGACAGATAGGATAGGTGAGGGTGGGACTAATTAGGAGATGGGGATGACTTCAGAAAGTTTCAAATCTGCGTAGTAGTGCTACCATTAAAAAGAAAAATAAAAGGAAATCAGTCTATTAGTATCAGAAATGAAAATACAGGGTACTAGAACCCAACATAAGTTCAGTGGGAACAATTCAAGCCAAACATCCTTTTTTGACAGGATCCAATTGGGTTTAATTCAACAAAAGTGTATGGGCATCTACTCTGTGCAAGGAGATCAGTCAGTCAACTAACATGCATTTCTTAAGTGTTGGTTACCTACCAGGCACAGGGTTACATGTTGGGTATAACAGAGACAAAAGTGAAAACGATCTCTACCCAAAAGGAGCCAACATGACATATATATATATGTATGTGTATACACACATATGTACATATATGCTGCTGCTCAGCCTCTTCATAACCTCATTTGGGGGTTTCTTGGAAAAGATATTAGTTTGTCATTTCTTTCTCTAGCTCATTTTACAAATGAGGAAACTGAGGCAAACAGGGTTAAGTGATCTACTCAGGGTCCCACAGGTAGTAAGTGTCTGTGGCTGGATTTGAACTCAGAAAGAGGTATCTTCCTGACTCCAGCTGAACCACTCAGCTACCCCTATACACACATAGAAAACACTAGATGATTCAGAGGAAAACTAACATGGCGGGGGAGGGTGGTGGGGGGTGGTGTCAAGAGAGGCCTCTCATGCAGGAAGCTGAATTTGAACTGAGCTTTGAAGACAGCTGCTAGGCATTCTAAGAATCAAAGGTTGGGGGGGAGGGGGACGGTGCATTCCCAAACCTAGTGAACTGGGCTATGTTCTGGGAAGGCTTCAAGATTTCTGAGGATTCGTGATCTCATTGAAACAGGTACATACAGATCCAAACCCATCTCTGCCTCTCATCCTGACCAATGAGATGTTAGCACAAAGGGAAGACTCCAGTGAAGAGCTGAGAGAGGGAACACTTGACTTGGAGAAGAGAATACTTAGTGGGGACATGATCACTGTCTTCAAATGGTTGAAAGGCTGTTTGTAGGAAGTACACATTTAACTCGGTCAATTTGGCTCCAGAGGGCAGAGCTGGGAGCAAAGAGTAATTAGGGTGAAAAGAGGTTTAGACAATACATCAGGAAGAAAGTAGATTTAGACTTGACTTTGGGAAGGCAGGAAGGAAACAGGAGTTTAACTCCCCTACTATGTGCTAGGCACTGTGCCAAGCTCTTTACAAATATTATTTTATTTGATCCTCACAACCACCTTGGAGGGTAGGTGCTATTAGGTGCTATTACTATCCTTATTTTATAGCTGAGGAAACTGAAGCACACAGAGGTTAAATGACTTGGCCAGAGTCACACAGCTACTAGTAAGTGTCTGATGACAGGTCTTCCAGACTCCCTCAATCTATCCACTGCAGAGATAGATAGATAGATAGATAGATAGATAGATAGATAGATAGATAGATAGATAGATAGATAGATAGATGGATGGATGGATGGATGGATAGATGGATAGATGAGAAGTGGATGATGATGATGATGGATGGATGGGCAGATAGGCAGATAGGTAGGTAGGTAGACAGACTGATTCCAAAATCCCTTGGAACTCTAGGATTCTGGAATTCTTATCTTTATCCTCCAATAAACCTTTCATAGAAGTCCTACTCAGAGAACTAGCTTTCTAGAATGGCTCTGTCCCTGTTCTCAAGGGGTTTAGATTCTTCTGGAAGGGAGGGGAGGGTGTGAATTTATCTTACACAGACACATATATGAGTATAATACAAGACAATAATCACTAGGACACAATAATCCAGGACACTGTAAGGTTTGCAAACTGAAAATTTCTTATTTCATCCAAGGTAGAGTGTGATGGGATAAAAGAAAATCAGACAAAGGTTACATAGAAAACCCTGAGGAAGAAGGGAACATTTTCAGGTTGGGGGTATGTGGGGGAGGTGCAGGAACAATCAAAGACTTCCTGGAGAAGGTCCAGTTTGAACTGATACTTAAAAGTGGAACCTAAAATCTCAGATTAGATCACTGAGTCTAGCCCAGTGGTGGGAAACCTTTGGTCTCAAGGCCACATATGGCTCTCTAGGTCCTCAAGTGCAGCCCTTTGACTGAATCCAAACTTCACAGAACAAATTTCCTTAATAAAAGGATTTGTTCTGTAAAACTTGGACTTAGTCAAAAGGCCTAAGGAACCAAGGACCTGCGAGGTTCACATGTGGCCTCCAGCAGGTTTCCACCCCTAGAGCCAGTTCCCAAGCAATACTCCCCTTGACTCATACCCATCCAGTGGTCCTCCAGCCTCTGCTTTGAAAGACCCTTGGTTGGGAAGAACCCACCCCCTCTCAACTCAACCTTTTCTACTAAGGCACAACTCCATTTGTTGGGAAGGTTTTCCTGATGTTGAAGTGAAATCTCAACTTCTCCTCACCTTCTCCCTTGCCCCAACACCATACCATCAGCTGTTCATAAAGCTGTCCTCTAGGATCAAATAGAAGACAAGGAGGAATTATGATACTGTGGAAAAAGCCCCAAACTTGGAATCCCAGGCCCTCTGTGTGAATCCTGGCCAGACACATGTGTGATCTTGGCCAAGGCACTGAAGTGCCCAGTTAGCTTTCTCTGCCAAAAGGAAGGGGCCCAGAGATCCCATCCAACTCTAGACCTGGAAGTTGTAGGTGAGCTGTTAATTTGTTTTGCTGGAGGGAGTTTCCATACTTAGAATTCCCTACACTGATGAAAAGTCTCAATCCCTAAAAATTAATTTAGGATGACCATCCAGTATGGAAGGGTTGGGATCTATGTCAGTGGAAAGATTATCCCCCAAGGATGAAATTACATTATTTAATGTGTTGGACAATGTCCTTGGATTTCAGCAAGGGATTTGGCCAAGTTTCTCCTACCTACTATCTTTATGGGAAAAGCTGGAGAAATGTGGACTGTATGATAACACAATTGGAAGGACTCAGAGGTGGCCAAATGGCCAGACACAACCCATGTCAACTTGGAAAATTATGTCCGAAGGAATGCCCCAAGGCTCCACACTTGATCCTATGATGTTCCATAATTTTGATATTTGGATTAAGATATAAAGGGCATGCTAGCATAAATGAGGATTCCAGGATTTTGACCCCAGGAAAGCTTATCAAATTGATCCAGGAACTTCCAGGATCAAGCCCCTCCTACATTTGTGGATCACATGAACCTGGATGGGATAGCTTACCCACTGGATACCAGAGGTAGGAGCCCAAAAAGGCCCAATGGGTAACAGCTCTAGACTGCAGAATCTCATAAAATGAAATTTAAGAGAGACAATCACAAGGCCATGGACTTGGGTCTGAAAAAAGTGACTGCCCAGGAACAAAGGAGTAGCTTGGCAAGAATTCACATGGGAAAGATCTGGGGATTTGGTTACACTATAAGGTGTGATATGTCAGCTTAAAAAGCTAACACAATCACAGTCAGGAGGGTTCTTAGAACACAGGATGTCAAAGCTGAGAGGGCCCTTATAGCATAGGTTGTCAGAGCTGAAAGGGCCTTTAGAACACAGGATGTCCGAACTGGGAGGGTTCTTAGAACCCAAGATATCAGGGTGCTTAGAATAGATATGTCTGAACTGGGAAGGACCTTTAGGCATAGAAGAATAGTGTCCAGGACATGGGAGGTTACATAGACCACCTCCCCACCCCCCATCTGCCCTGGTCAGATTATGCCAAATTCTAGGACTTGATTTTAGAAATGCAACTGCCAATTGGATGGAAACACTTCCAGAGGAAGGCTGGTGACCAGGCCATAGGAGGATAGGATAAAAGAATTGAGAATATTTAGCCTAGAGAAGAGGCAACTGTTAACAAAAACAACTGTTATCTTCAGATGCCTTAAAGGGCAAAACAAGGAAGAAAATGCCAGTCTTCCACTTCTCCCAGAGGGAGACCTAGAAGCAGTGAGGAGAAATGACAGGAGGGCAGATTCTAGCTCCGTAGAAGGAAGACCTTTCTAATGAAGGGGGCTATCCTACAAGGTCAGGACCATCCCACAAAAGCTGGGACTGGTTCAGGGTGCTCTTTCTCTCAGGATGTCTTCCACTGGAGGCTGGAAGCATGATAGGTAAGCGTTAGAAAGGATTTTTGTAGGAGAAGGAAGTCAGGATTGAAGGACTTCCAAGGTCTCTACTAGCTCTGAGAGAATGGGCTTTTTGGAGGCAAAGGCAGATTCAGGATTGGAACTCCAGAGCCCCAGGGCTCTGTCTGCTCCTGGCAGCTTCCCAAATTGGCAGGATGATATTTCAGGCCCTTTCCAGGATAGGAGGAGGGAGGGAGAAGCTGTAATCAGAGCCCATCATCAACTCCCAGCCTCAAGAGAGGTTGGTTTTAAGCCCAGCCAGGACCACCTTCCCCAGGCCTGGCAGGACTGTGGTTCATGTCTCCACAACCTCTTGGGCTGGGGGCCCTTGGATAGAAGGCTCAGCAAGGCTTTTCCACAGCTCTCTGACCCCAACACATACAGTTCTCTGGGTGTGACTGGCAATAGAGAAGGAAATGTGTGCCTGCCTGGGAGAGGTTGCAAGGAGGGGGTGGAATTTACAATCCCAGAGTAGTGGTCGGTGCCCAGCAACTAATGCCCTCGAAGAGGCTCAAGCAGAAAGGCTGGACAGGCCAAATCAGAGACACAGAAACAGGGCAAAAGAGAAAAACATGGGGAGACAGTGAGGATATGGGAAGCAGGCATAGTAAAAAGATTGTCAGAGGGCCTGCATCTGAATCCTGACTTAGCCATACCTGTGTGAGGGTGGGTAGGGTGCTGAGCCTCAGTTACCTCATCTGTAAAATGGGGGGGTTGACCTGAATGACCTAAGAGGTGATTCTATGATTCCAGAGACAGGCCCCAAGGAGGCAAAGACAGCTGATTTGTCATCCGTATCTCCACTGTCACATCCTACCCCCAGCCTCCACTCCCATGGGATTCTCTCTCATCTCTGATTCTACACCTTCCGTCCTCCAAAGCTGGACTCTCGCCCTAAACTTTCAGCACTACCAGGACTCTCCGCACCTTCTTGGGGTTTCCTTCACAGTTACTGCCGGTATGACTTTTTTGTTTTATGGGACATCAAATTTGGAATGAAAGAACTGGCAGTGCTCTTAGAACACAGGATGTCAGAGCTGGGAGGGTCTTAGAACACAGGATGTCAGAGATAGGAAGACCCTCTGAACATAGAATATCAGAACAGGAAAGGACTTCAGGAAACAGAATAAGAGAACTGAGAGGGCCCTTACGATGCAGAATGTCAGAGCTGGGTGGGCCTCTAGAATTCAGAATGTCAGAGTGGAAAAGTACATTAAAGGAAGTAAAATAAATCTACCTTGTTTTAAAGGCCCAGTAAGCAGAAATTAATTTCCAAGCTAAGTATTACTCAGTGAAAACAACTGGGCTTTTCTGATTTCCCCTGGGTGTGGGTGTGATGGGATAAGGAATGTCTAAGAAGTGACTTGACGCTAATTTCTTCTTCTATAGAATGGGAAAACTATTACTTGCAAAGGTTCTCTCCCCATTTCCGCCAGGGTTGCTGAGAGTATCCAAGAGGATCCCTCCACCTCCACCAGGCAAAGTAATGTTGTTGTAGTCCTTTGGACTGTGATCACCAGGGGCTGGGCCGCCTGGGGAGGGGGGCATTTGGTAGGGCAGAGAGTGAGCTGATCTGGGCTGCCTGCCCTCAGCCAGGGAGCAAAAAACATGGTGAATAAGAGATGAGGTTGGAATGTGACATGTTAAATATTTAGCCCTAGAGAGAGCCAGGTACAGCTGCTGCCTGAAATATTTACAGGCCTTTTGTGCTTCCTCTTCGGTTTAGATTCTGGACTGATCAGGGCCTTGGTGCACGAAAGATGTCGGGGGGAGAGGGGAGGGCTGGGGGACTGCCTCTTGCTTTCACTCAAGGTTTTAACAGTTAAAAGAGATTATCTGACCCATTCTCAATTATCCATAGCAATGGGAGATAAATCAGGAATTCCACCCCATCCCAAGCCAGGAATCTGTACTGCAACCTCTGGGAAGCCCAGGTCTTCACTCAGTCCCTTTGATGGAGAGACAGGAGGAACAGGCCCCCATTCCAGCTCCCCAAGAGCTTCCTGTCTGGATTAGGAGAGGCAATGTGCTCCCCCAGGAACCATCCACACCAAATTCAAGGCAGTAGAAGTGGAGAGAGGCCAGTGCTGGGAACCACAAGACCTGGGCTCTAGGGTGTTTAGAAATTAATTTGTCTGCTTATTCATTCATTCATCTATATATTTGATGATTCCCCAAGTTACCTGAGCCAGATCTACAGGTAAGATGAGGGGTTTCCACTAGAGAGTCCCCATGCTTCTCCTGGCTCTGATATTCTCTCTTGTGAGGTGCTACCTTGTTCTGACATCCTGGGCCCTCCCAGCTCTGATATCCTGTGTTCTAGGGGCCCTCCCAGCCCTGACATCCTGTGTTCTAAAGGGTCTCCCAGCTCTGACATCCTGTGTTCTAGGGACCCTCCCAGTTCTGACATCCTGTGTCCTAAGGGTCATTCTATATCATTATCAGCCACTCTGACTCCAAAACTTGGATGCCTCCCTTAAGTCTTTCTCCAAGGCATCACCCTCTTCCTGCCTCTCCATGTAGCTCCAGCTCAGGAGCCCCCACTAGTCAGTTCCACAATCTCCCCTTTCTTCTCTTCTGTCCTGCCAGGCTCACACCTGGCCTTTCCTTTGAAGATACAGCTAATCTCCCAGCCAGATAGCCAGTGAGTTCCCCAAGACAGAGCCCAGAGCAGGCGGGCTAAACAGCCTGGGGAATTCCAAGCTGACTTCCTCCCCCCTCCCTTATTCTGCCCATGTCTGTTCCCCATCCTAGATTCCATGCTGATGCCCAAGGGAGGAGGCCAAGTTTGCTGCACTCCGTGGAGAGGTGCCCTCAGGGGACCCTGGGGAAGGCTGGAGCTGAGGGGCAGAAGGGTGGGGAAGGGAGGTTAGAGAAGGACACACAGGAAGGGGCCTTTGCCCCACCCATCCTCTCCCCACTCCTACACACTTCAGCCTGGGCCAGCGGCCAGTGTAAATATTTCATTGGAGAGATATTTATTACCTGGATTTATCTGGCTCCCAAACTAAGCTCAAGGGCCTGAGCTGTTTAGATCAGGTCAGGAGGACTCCGGGGGGGAAAGAGGCCAAAAGCTGGAAGTGGGGCTGAACAACTTAGCTCAGTTCAGAACAGACTGAGTCCTTGATCTTGACCCCAGACTGATTCCTGACCCTGGCCCTCAACTGAACCCACAGCCCAGTTCCAGATTCAGCTTTGGCCTCAGACTGAGCCCAACTAATTTTTGTCACCAAAAAAACTGTTGGGGGTAGTTTGGGTGGTTTTAATGCAACTACCTCAGAAGGACACACATGCTTTCATTCTGGGATGGAATGGAGGAGGGTGTCCCACTCTATGTCGAAATGATGGTGGGGGACTGGCAGTGTAGACATCGACAGAAGTCTTGGAGGAGCTGAAGCTGATGAGGTTACAATATGGTGTGGACATCCACCAATACCTGGACCTTTTTCTTTTGAGCATCTCTGAGGAATAAAGTGTTGGGGGGAAAGGAGGAATCTGATTACAAAAAAGGAAACTGAGACCCAGAGGAAGGAAACAGACTGCACCTTGGTAGCAGGGCTCTGGCCTGAAGCCCAGCCTCCTGGTTCTTTCTAATACCTACCCTTCATTACTGTTCTTCTTACAGACTTTTCTGGGGGATGGGCTATATATATATATTTTTTTACATCACCTAGATTTCTCCCTGTGTCCCTGCTCCATATAACAAAGAATTTTTAAAAAAGAAAAAAATGTTTTAAAAGTCAGCAAAACTGATCAATACATCAAACAGTCTCATATTACCTGCAAATACTTCTCCTCTCCCAGACTTTTCTTCAGAGCCTCCCAAACACTGAGCTAGCTCTGGCAATACATGCATCAACCTCATCTTCAATGTGTACATCCCAAGGTAAGCGAACTTATCCACAGCATTCAAAGCTTCTCCATTTGTTGCAACTGATGGTTCCACTTGTGGATGGTGTGGTGGTGGCTGATGGAGCACCTGTGTTTTCTTGGTGTTAATTATTAGGCCAAAATTAGCACAAGCAGCAGAGAATTGATCCATACTTTGTTGCATCTCAGCTTCAGAGGCTGCATTGAGTGCACAATCATCTGCAAAACAGAAAATCATGCACCAACATTCCCTCCACTTTGGTCTTGGCTTGTGGCCTTTTACCATCAGTATAGTAGTTGACCTTGATGCCATGTTCATCCTCATTGAAAGCATTTGACATGCCTGAAAACATCATGCTAAAATAATGGGAGCAAGCACACAGCCCTGTTTCACTCCACTGGTGACTGGGAAGGCAGGAGAGCATTGTCCACTATCCAGAACCCGGGCAAACATGCCATCATGAAATTGATGTACAATACTGATGAACTTCTTGGGCAACCAAATTTTGACATAATTTTCCATAAGCCCTTACAACTAACAGTGTCAAAGGCCTTGGTCAGATCTACAAACGTTGTGTACAGACCTCTGTTCTGTTCCTGGTATTTCTTCTGGAGTTATTGGGCAGTAAACACCATATTGACTGTTCCTAGGCTTTGGGAAGTTCCAAAGAAAAGTTTGGGAGAGAAGAGGTGTTAGACTGACTACCAAACTGAAGGTCCACAGAACCATTGTGCTGACCTCATTGTTATATGCCTGTGAAACCTGGACAGCCTATCAGTGCCATGCCAGGAAACTGAATCACTTCCATTTGCACTGTCTTAAGAAGATTCTGAGGATCACCTGACAGGATAAGGTACCAGACACTGAGGTCCTTGCTCGAGCTGAACTGCCAAGTATTCAAACTATTCTTCAGAGAGCGCAACTCTGATGAGCCGGCCACGTTGTTCGAATGCAAAATGTACACCTGCCAAAAAGACTATTTTATGGAGAATTTGCACGGGGCAGGTGATCACATGGTGATCAGAAGAAGTGATACAAGGACACTCTCAAGGTTTCTCTCAAGAACTTTGGATTTGACTGTGCAACATGGGAGACACTGGCACAGGATCACACAGCATGGTGTGCCCACATAAGAAAAGGTGCTGGGCTCTTTGAGCAAAGCAGAATTGAGACAGCACAAAGTAAATGCAGGATGCGCAAATTTGGAATATCCACCCCAAATATTCACAAAGACTATCTGTGCCCAGCCTGTGATAGAGCATTTCGAGCTCATATTGTTCTGATCAGTCACAGTTGGACACACAGAAACTTCACTTTATCATGGTGATGTCATTTTGGTCCTCTTTGAAAACAGATAGCAATCAACCAACCAATTACCTGCAAAGTTCCACGCTATAGGACCTCACCCCCACACCCCACCAGTACCAGTACCTCTGGGTGTTGTGGCCAGGCTGTCTCTCTCCTACTAGGTCATCTCTACTTTGCCACCTTCACTTTTGATTGTTTGGGTGATTATTTTCATTTTGCTTCCATAGAAGCTGTCTATTATTCTCTCTAAAATTATGTAAGTCTTTCCATGTGTCTCTGTAGCCAGATGGATAGAGCCCTGAATTCAGGGAGACTGGAGTCTGTATCCTGTCTCAGACTTTCTAGCTGACTGACCCTGGATAAATCACTTAACTCAGCCTCAGTTTTCTTATCTATGAAATGGGGATGATAATACTATGGGTAGTTCTGAGGATCCAAATGGGATCATGCATGTAGAACCTTTTGCAAACCTTAAAGCTCTCTATACATATTCGCTGATATTGTTTGTCGTTTCTTTGAACCCAGCAATATTCCATTACATCCATGTATCAGAATTTGTTTAGCCATTCCCCAGGTGATGGGTATCTGCTTTATTTCCAGCTCTTTCCTGCAAGGACTATTTTGATGTATGGGGTGGAGGTGGGGGGGAACCTTTTTTTTGTCATTGATCTCCTTGGTCACTCAAAAGCCTAGTGAGTATATTCTGTCCCCTCCTGGCTTCTTTCCTCATCTCCCTTTTCAGATTAGATCTGATGCTCTTAGAGTTTAGGAGAAGGTTATAGAAAGACCACTGGATTTTAAAGTGGGAGGACCTCTACTTCTTAGAGCAGATTATTGGATTTTAGAGTCGATTTTAGAACCTCACAGGTTCTTGCACAACTGAGGAAATGGGGGCCCCAGAGGCATATGAGTTCTAGCTGGCGAGCTTAATTTTGCTTGCCAATTTTATTCTCAGAGTATATCAAGCAGTCAGTCCACAAACATTTATTAAGCATACGAGTCAAGCACACTGCTAAGCACTGGGGGTCCATGGAAAGGCTCCCAAGGAGCTCACAGTCTAATGGGACAGGGAAGGGGAAGGGGATAAATGTGAACAAAATAGCATTTACTATGTGCCAGACATTGTGCTAGAATTTTTTTTTACAAATATTATCTCATTTGATCCTTGCAACAATCCTCAGAGGTAGGGGTTATTATTATCCCCATTTTTCAGTTGACAAAGCTAAGGCAGAGGTCAAGTGATTTTCCCAGGGTCACATAGCTAGTAAAGGTCTGGTGCTGGATTTGAACTCAGATCCTCTTCACTCCTGGCCCAGCACTCTGGCAGCTTTATCATCAGCTGCCTCTAATGGGGAAGAGAGAATGCAAGCAACAGTGTCCGTACAAGACATTTACAGACTAAATGCTAAACTGAGAGAATCTTGAATGAGAGATCAAACACACTTCTATCTTCTTGGGAGGCAGGTGGGGATTAAGCCTTTAGCACACTGTCTGGCCCATAGTAGGTATTTAGTAAATGCTCGTTAACTGGTTGATTGGGGTCCATGGAACCCCAGGGCTACATGGATAGATTTCAGGGGATTCTTGTACTTGAGAAGGGGAAAAAATATTTATTTTCCCCAGTCTCAGCTTAATATTTAGCTTTTCCTTCAATCATTCATGAAGGGGAATGCAGACTTTACCAGATCATCCAGAAGAATCCGTGTGCCATGTGCCCATGGCACAAAAAAAGGTAAGAACCCCTGGGCTACAATTACCCCTAAAGAGTGTGTAGCTGGATTTCTGTTCCATAATAAAACTAGACTAATTTAAGCATTTTGTCCTGTCTTCCTTTTGCCTCCCAGCACTCCCTCCCCTGATGTATTGGACACAGAGGCATGCTGGGTCAGCTTGTACAGGCTTAGAAGAGCTGATTGTTAAATTTTTAGGGTGACCATTTTTGCCTTGAAACTCAACAAAGGATACAAGTAGGGGCTTGACTTGTTTTGTTGATTGTTTAGAGTTAAGACTTTTTAAAAGAAATGTTAACAATAGGTGGCACAGTGTGGAGAGCACTGGCCCTGTAATCAGGAGGATCTGAGTTCAAATCCAGCCTCAGATACTTACTAGCTCTGGTGACCCTGGATAAGTCACTTCAACCCTGTTTACCTCCAAAAAACAAATAAAAAATGTTCACTCAACCCTGTTTGCCTCCAATAAGTAAATAACGTTAACAATACAGACTGAACTTCTAAGTGTGTCTGTGCCTACATTTCCACCTTCCCCTGCTCTCCGAGCAGGTGGTTCAGTCTCTGGCAGCACATCCCCGTGTTGTCTGTTGTTGCTCAGTTGTTTTTAGTCATTTCTGATTCTTTGTGACCCCTTTTGGGGTTTTCTGGACAAAGGTTCTGGAGTGATTTACTATTTCCTTTTCTAGCTCATTTTACAGAGGAGGAAATGAGGTAAACAGGGTTAAGTGACTTGCCCAGGGTCACAGAGCTAGTATCTGTCTAAGGCTGGATTTGAACTCAGGTCTTCCTGACTCCAGTCCCAGCACTCTATCCACTGCACTACTTGTGTACATTCCAAATTTCCCCCGGTCTAAGTAAGCTTCTTGAGGGCAAAGACTGTGCCATTTTTCTTTCTATGCCCAGGACTTGGGTTTCCATGGTAACATAATCCTAACTTTCCAGTGACCTGACATCCACATCTTTCTCAGTAATCAGTGACACTGTGGCAGTAGTTCATTCTCAAGGCCATGAAAGTCCCACTGCACTAGAAGGGACTCAGTAGAGAAAGCTGCGATGCTTTTCAGGTGGTCATCTTGGCCCACCCAGAGAAGCTCCCTTGGAATTCCTTCGAGGAGATGCTACAGAGGAAATACAAGAACCACCAAGGGACCAAGCTGGGAAAAGCCAGGAGACTTAACAGCAAGCTCCAGGGGACCCACGTGCTATCTTCATCATCTACTCCTTGGAAATGCAGGCTCCGGAGGGCACAGTGCTGGGATGCTCACAGAGGCTAGATGGACCACTTTATGGTGTGAGGACAAAGAACCTTTCTGTGCTGTTCCTCAAGACTTTAGTTTGATGGAGAAAAGATCTCTGGCCACAAGTTACATGCTTGCTCCCAAGAGTGGAAATCAAAGGAGTTGTTTCTATGGAACAGTTGGGTGATGTTAGTCTGACCCAAGGAGAAAAGGGTTTGCATTTGATGAATGTGTGATAGGAATTTGGGAATTTAGAAATAATGAATATCCTTGGGTTGGTCTACGATGAATGGGAGGCATCACAGAGTAACGGCTAGAGACTCACAGCTTCCCCACCCCTGGTAGAGAACTGCATAAGGATAACCTGGATTAGATCTCACCTCTGACAGATCTGTAGGATCCTGGATCAGTCACAAAGTCTCTGTGCCTGTTATTTCTTCTATAAAATGAGTAGCTATTGGTTGAGTCATTGTGTTAAAGCAATTTGGAACTCTGTCCCCAAAGTCACTGAATCATGCCTACCATCACACCCAGTGATATCCAAGGCAGTCAAAGAAAGAGGAAAAGGACTCATTCACACAAAAATATTTAGAGCAGCTTTTTTTTGTGGTGGCAAACCATTCTTTTCATTATTTCTCATGGCACATTTGATTTTGTTTTCAGGTCTCAACTTGTTCCATCCCCTCTCTCCCACTGAAAAAGAAAGAAAAATAAAACCCATCACAAATATGTATAGCCAAGCACAAGAAATTCCCATATTTGCCATGTGCCCTCACCAAAAATATTAATAACACATGCCTTAATCTGCACTGAGGTCATTCGCTCTCTGCCTGGTGGTGGGTGCTGTGCTTCTTCATGAGTCCTCTGGAATTGTGCTGATTAGCATTCCTAAGTCTTTCAAAGTTGTTTGTCTTTACCATACTACTGTTACTGTCTAAATTGTTCCCCTGGTTCTGCTCACTTCACTTTGCATCAGTTCATACAAATCTTCTTGGATTTTTCTGAAACCATCTCTTTCATTCTTTCTTACAGCACAATAAGTAGTATTCCATCACATTCTTGCACACTGTCTTGTTCAGCCCAGGTGATGGGCTCTCCCTTATTTTCTAGTTCTTTGCCACTACGAAAAGAGCCGCTATAACTCTTCTTGTACATATGGCTCTCTTTCCTCTTTCTTTGATCTCTTTGGAGTACAGACTTACAAGTGGTATTGCTGGAGCAAAGGGCATGCACTGTTTAGGTGTGTATAACTATTTATATCCATCCTAATAGGATAGGCTTCATTTTTGCTTTGTATTTACAGTGACCTTGAACAAAGGAGATTTTTAATAAATACTTGTTGATTGATTGATTTAATGCCTGAGGTTACTTGAGGTAACCTGAGGTTAGGGTGAGCTTGGAACTTTCTATGGAAGAGTCAGAGGTGTGTGTAGATCCCATTACCCTGGTATGCTCAGGCCTCAGAGACTCCCTGTGTCAGCAGAGATTAGGATGACCTCCATTTGATTAAAAGTTCTGGACAAATATTTCAGGCAGTGATCTGGGGTTTGATATCTGGACACCATGAGGCTTTGTTCCTTCTTTCTTGATATTTACAAGTAGATTGGAGGCAAAGAGGAAGCCCTTTGAAGAGTGGGTCCAAAGAGGTTTGATGTTGAAGAGTCTCTAGGATCTAAAGTATCATCTGACCTCATAGATCGCTTAGTTCAACCCCTCAATTTATAGCTGAGGAACCTGAGATCAAGGGGAAGATCAGTGATTTGCCCATGGTCACACAAGTAGTAAGTGTCAAAGGTAGACTTTGAACCCAAGTCTTCTGACTCCAAAGCCAAGGTTCTAACCACTGTATTATACAATCTACCCCCAATCCCTTCCTATCTTCCTTACTTCCCTTTTCTATTGAGGTTGCTATCATCCTTCAGTTGCTGAGTTCTCAGCCTTGATGGTCGGGGCATCCTCTCTTCCCTAACCAATCAGTGGCCATATCTTGTTGATTCTTACTCTTCATACTGCTCCTTAATTTGGTACCCATGACCTTTTTTTTCAAGTATTTTCATAACTATATCAATATAATTGGTTTTCTTTGCAATCCTATGTTTTATTTTATGCACTTGAAGTACTAGTCCATGAATTTTTTAAGATTTGTTTTTTTATACAAAATATTGAGTTTTAAATTTTCTCCCTCCTTCTCTCATCTCCCCCTTCCCTAAAATGGTAAGCAATTTGATATAGATTCAATATGTGCAATTATGTAAAGCACATATTCCTATTAGTCATGTTCATGAAGTTATTTTTAAAAAAATATTTAGATAGCTGTTATAAATTAGTTCCTTTGGAATCTTACATATTTTATTTTGTATATTTCTGAACATTCTTCTAAGGATTCCACACGTTTCACCAGAGTGACTGCCAAAAAGGTTCAGGCTACACAAAACAGAACCGCTTTTAGCTCACGCTTATCCTTTCCGTCCATTCACACAGCCTGCATCCTTGCTTCCACACTTGACTTCCAAAGCTCTCACCTGGAATACTGCCATAGCTTCTTATGGGCCTCCCTGCGTCTGTCCAATTACTCCCCTTTCCAGTCCATCATCCTTTCCAAATTTATGTTACTGTTAAAAATATATTATTCATTTTATTTTTTAACTTGTGGAATAGAACGAGCATTTCCATAACAAAGCACAAAATTCACAAAAGATGATTGAGCCTAGAACTGCAAACCTATTATACGCAACTTGCTGTTTCTTTTAAATATATAATAAAATACATTAAATAATTTAATATATTATTTAATAGACAAATAAATATTTAATTTTATATATAAATAATTAGAGAATTAGAGAATAAACATTAAATAATTTAATAAAATATTGAATAAATGAATAAATAAATTAGATAATAAATATAATAAAATTCTTAAAGTACAAGTCTGACTATGTCACTACACTGCTCAAGAAACTCCAATGTCTCCCTCTTGCTGTTAAGATGCAAATTCCTCTATTTGGCTTTCAAAGTCCTCCGTGATCTGGCTCCAGCCTACTTTGCTCTCCTTCATGCATGAACTGGCCTACTTGCAATTCCCTGAACATTATATATATCGCATGCCCTATATCTGTGCCCTTGTGAAGACTGACCCCCAGGCCTGGAACACCCTCCCTCTTCAACCTGGCCTCACAGAATTCCTGGCTTCTTTCTAGGCTTAGCTCAGGTGTCTGTTGCTACGGGAAACCGATTCAAATCCCCTCCTTCCCAGTTGCTAGTACCCCCCACTCCGAATTCACTCTGTACCAATTTTTATTTAAATCAAATTTAAATTTCTGTATGTACTGACTACTTCCTCCAAGAGGTGGAGGCTCCTTAAAGCAGAGGCTTTGGTCTTTGTATCCCCAGCCCCTATCCCAGCACCTGGAACATAGCAGACTCTTAATAGATGCTTATTAAATAAATGAAGGAATCCTTAATGGCAGAGGAAGCTAAGGAAAAGACAATTTCACTGTGACCAGTAGGATTCCACCAGCTTGAATATAAGCCCCAAGAAATGTATGGGGGCCCCAAGAGACTTATCAGGGACTTGAAGACACGTTGACGGATGATAAGAACTCCTGGGAAGCATTGGCAGATCTGGATGATCTCATCATATTTTTAGAGTCAGTGTGGGACAGTGGCCAGTTCAAATCTCAACTCTATTGCTCCCTAGCCAGATGATGCTGACCAAGTCACTTAGCCTCTCTGGACCTTAGTTTTCCATTCTGTAGAATGAGAAGATTAGATTCAATGGGCTCCAAGGCCCTTTCCAACTGTGAGCCTAGGAGAGATGCTGGAAGAAGGTTGGGAAGGATGACTGAAAGTGTGACGTTGGCTGGAAACTGCAGGTCTGAGGCTTTCTGCTGACATGCCATTTTTCTGAGGGGCTCCCTCAGGTGCGTGGGTCACAGAGTGTCTTGGTGGAGGACATATACACTGACCCACAAAGACAGAAAGAAGTGCTCATCACGTGGACCCAGCCAAAGAATTTTCAAAAAAAAGTTTGCTAGACTTTGGTGGCTACTTTTGGGAATCGGAAAGCATTATGGAGTCATTGTGGAGGTATCTAGGCTGTACATGGATAGAACTCAAGACCTTTAGTCAGCACGACCTGAGTTCAAATCTGACCTCAGACACATACTAATTATACGACTCTGGGCAGTCACTTAATGTTAACTCTGTTAACAAATGAAATAGTATTTATAAAAGAGCTAAGCACAGTGCCTGTCACACATAATAGGTGCTTAATAGATGTTTTTTTCCTTCCTTTGTTCCTGAGCATCTCATAGGTCTTACCTGTGGGTACAAGGTTGCCATGAGCAGAACCAGGAACAGTGTCAGCCAATCAATAAGCATTTATTAATTTATTATGATGTACCAGGAACTGTGCTAGGTGAGGGGAGAGAGGGGGGGGGGGAAGAGAGAGAGAGGGAGAGAGAGAGAGAGGGAAAGAGGTGGGGAGAGAGAGAGAGGGGGACAGAGAGAGGGGGGGAGAGAGAGGGAGAGAGAGAGAGACAGGGGGAGAGAGAGACAGGAGGAGGGAGAGAGAGAGGGGGAGAGAGAGAGACAGGGGGAGGGGGGGGAGAGAGAGAGAAGGAAAAGAAGGAAGGAAGGAAGAAAGAAAGGAAGGAAGGAAGAGAGAAGGAAGGAGGAAAAGAGAGAGGAGGAAGGAAGGTAGGAAAAAGAGAAGGAAAAAAGAAAGAGAAAGAAAGAGAGAGAAAAAAGAAAAAAGAGAGGAAGAAGGAAGAGAAAAGAGAGAGAAAAGGAAGGAAAGAAGCAATGCTTATTCTCAAGGAATTTACATTTAAGGGCAAAAGGGGACATTCTAGCCTGAATTCTCTGGCATGATCTGAAGGCCACAGGGGTGAGAAGCGTGCGTGGGTTATTTAAGGTCTTAGTCAGCTACTTGACATGTGAGCCAATGGTCTTTGCAGCCTGAGCAGGCCTTTGTGACGCAGATCACCTGGGAGCAGTTTTAGGCCCAGAAAGCCATTCCCTTCTTGTATTATCTTCCTCCCCTCTTTGCAGAAGTTGAAGAGAATGGGTACAGAACATTGCATATACTGTCAGACATGACTGGCTTGTCCTTTGGCTTGGCTGAACCACTTTATTTCTTTCCCTTTCCTTTTAAAATCTTTGTTAGTAGAGGAAAAGTGTATTCAGAAATAAGGGGGATATAAAAAACATGTGGACAAAAAGAAGAAATCTATGCATTTCCCAGAAGAGGACACACTCACTGGCAGTGAGACTTATTACCCTATCTCCACATTAATATTTGTTGGCCTTGAAGTGAGCTGGCACTGACAAGTCCTGAGATGGTGAAGACAGTGCTGAGTTTCAAGTCTGGACAGACAACAAGCCACTGACATAGTCTGGCATTTGCCAAGTCCCTGGGCTGCTACAAGAAGTGGGGAATTTAGGTGGCTTAGCCAGCTATGTGTTCAGAGGGTGCAACGGGCCAGGAATGACTGACTTAGAGGCAGATGTCCTATCTCTTGGGGCCCCATGCATCTAAGCCCTAGCGATACTCACAGGAGAGGGAGGTGAGCAGAGAGATGTGGAGAGGGTTGGGCCATTGGCATGTGATGATCTTTGAGCAGAAAGTCTGGGCCTTCCACTGGAGGGTGTATCATCACAGGAAGCACCGTCCTCCCTGGCTTATTTGTCCTTGGGGAAACTGATCCTGGAAACAAAGGAGGAAGGCCCATGGGAAGTAATAATATCTAATATTAGCTAAGATTTATATAGAACCAAGAGGACAATCCACACCATTGCAAGGATGATGGGAATGAAAACATCCACCAAGTCAAAGTAAACCACCCCCTTCCCTCTCTCCTTACAGCAGGGAGGGGGACTACCAGGACAGAATGGTGAATACATACTTCCTTCTCTCTGTCTCATATCAGGTGTTATTGTTATCTTATTGTTTGTTTTTTGCTTAATTGGTTTTCTTTTTCATGAGGAAAGATTTAAAAGTTCTCTTAAAAAAAAAAAAGTTCCTTACTCTTAGTGCTTCTTTCCCTCTGAGATTACATCCCATTTATAGCATCCACATCTGATATGTTTGCATATTGTCTCCCTCTCTCCCAAAAGGCATCGATAAAACATTTTTACAAGAATTTTTATAAAAGAAATTATTTTTCTAAAAAATAGTTTTGTGATTTCCTTGGGGTAAGGCATTGGTGTCAAGTCCAAGTTAAAATGAGACTGCTAAACTTTAAATAATAAGAATCCCTGAAGCTGCATATTGACTTGGAAAACCACATTTTAACATTACCAATGTCCTACCGAATTTTTATTTATTTTGTTAAATATTTCCCAGTTACATCATAATCTTGGTTGGGCACTAGGGAAGGTTGTGGATGAGCCCCAGTGTTGAACACCTCTGGTGTAGGGAACTCTCACAGTAAGGCCACTCCCTCCATCAAAGCAGATCTACAGCTCTTTCTCATCTTAGAAAATTGCCTAGAGTGGGGCAGCTGGGTGGCAGTGAATAGAGCACATGCCTTGGAGGCTAGAGGAACTAAATTCAAATCCAGCCTCAGACACTTACTAGCTATGTGATGCTGGGCAAGTTACTTAACCTCGATTAAAAAAAAAAAGGAAAGGAATGGTAAGAAAGAAAAAGAAAATTGCCCAAGGTGCTGAAAAGTTAAAGGTAGGTCTTCCATACTCTGGGCCAGCTCTCTAATTACTCTGACACACTTCCAAGAAATGGGGGTGTGGACCTCAGGACTCAACCTTATGTCCTCAAAGGAGAGCATTGCGTTTGAGAGAATAGCAGAAATTGGAATAATCAATGAAATATTGTATGAAACCATAATTCAAATAATTCAGGGTACAAGAAAGAAGTTGGTGCTACCCAAGGCTTCATGTGTCATGGCCCTGAGAGTGCCATATTAGTGATCTTGGACACATAGACCAAGGAAGAAGTTTGGAACTGATTAGGAATTGAGGCTACTGGTCTAAGATGGCAGCAGAGATGTGTTCAAAGGAAAATGGTACCAATTCATTGCATTTTTCGTAGGGAATAACTCCCAAAAAGTCCTTTGGAGCTGGATCCAGTGTGTGGAGATTTTTACCTCTGGAAGAACATGGTAAGATTGTAGTGACATCTTATCATCCAACCCAGTATGCAAGGACAAATCAAAAGGCTTCTCTAGTTGCCAAAGGAGGGAGAAGGGGGAGAGGTATGTCTCAGTATTTGGCTCCTTTACTAGGACCCATTCTCAACAACGGAAACAGTGCTGTAGTAATGACATCATGAGGCTGATGACTTGTGAGTGAATTGGTTTTGAATGAGGCAAAGCTGTACAAAGTCATCAGCCTCACTCTCTCCTCCAGAGCCATCAAAGTCCCGTGGCAGGACAAAAGTGAGGACTACTATCCTTGGGTGGGATGCAGTGGATGACCTTGGCCTTTCTAAATGAAGGTCTTTCCCAGGTCTCAGTCTGTCTGAGGCCATTGGTAGAGTGAAGATTGGAGTTAGAGGACCTGTCTTCTCCAGGAAGCCTTTTCCCACCTCTCTGAAATCTAGTGGCTTGTCCAATATTGATTATTTTCTATTTATCATGCATATAGCTGTAACATTAATGTAAGGTTAATGGTGGGTGGGGGAAAGAGTTAAAGATCTTCCTTGCCCATTAATAGGCCTCAATACCTTTTGTTAATTTTTCTGTTGAGGAACTGGGTCAGAGGTTCATGCCTCCTGGCTCTGAAAAGTGTGCAAATACTTGGAGGTGAGGTTGTACTTTGGGGCTTACTCATTGGAAGTGTTTGTTTGGCCAGATGAGACTCTGGGTAGCCAGTAAGGAAATCTTGGCTTTGAAAACCCAGATGTTGGTGCTTCTGTCTCTGGTAGCTATGTATATATGTAATGGTCAGACAGTTGGACCTGTCTGTTGATCTGTGATGTATGCATTGCTTATGGTCAGGCAGAAGCCCTGTCTGTTGGTCTTTATTTCTCTGTTTGCATTTTCACTGAAGTTCAGGGTGCTGACTTTTTCCCCTTAACTAAGGGAATGATACATGTGCTTGATTAAAGAGATTGTTGACCCCTCAAAAGTTGCCTTTCCTACCTCATTTCTAAAATATATACAGAACTGAGTCAAATGTACAAGAATACAAGTCATTCCCCAGTTGATAAATGGTCAAAGGATATGAACAGGCCGTTTTCAGAAGAAGACATTAAAGTTATCTATAGTCATATGAAAAAAATGCTCTAAATTACTATTGATCAGAGAGATGTAAATCAAAACAATTCTCAGGTACCACATCACACCTATCAGATTGGCTAACATGACAAAACAGGAAGATGATAAATGTTGGACAAAATGTGGGAGAGTTGGAACACTAATTCATTGTTGGTGGAGCTGTGAGCTGATCCAACCATTCTGGAAAGCAATTTAGAACTATGCCCAAAGGGCTACAAAATTGTGCATACCCTTTGACCCAGCAATATCACTTCTAGGACTGTATCCCAAAGAGATCGTAAAAATGGAAAAGGGTCCCACATGTACAAAAAGATTTATAGCAGCTCTCTTTGTGGTGGCCAAGAACTGGAAATCAAGGGGATGCCCATCAACTGGGGAATGGCTGAACAAGTTGTGGTATATGAATGTAATGGAGTACTATTGCGCCATAAGAAATGGTGAACAGAAAGACTCCAGAGAGGCCTGGAAGGACTTCTATGAACTGATGCTGAGTGAAAGGAGCAGAACCAGGAGAACTTTGTACACAGCAACAACCACAGTGTGCGAGGAGTTTTTCTGGTACACTTAGTCCTTCATAGCAATGCAAGGACCTAAAAAATTCCCAATGGACTCTTGAGGCAAAATGTCTTCCACATCCAGAGAAAGAACTATGGAATTTGATCGCAGAATGAAGCAGACCATTTTCTTTTGTATTATATTTTGTTTTGCTTTTTGATTTCTCCCATTCATTTTAATTCTTCTATACAACATGACTGAGGTGAAAATGTATTTAATAGGAATGTATGTGTAGAACCTATATAAAATTGTATGCCATCTCAGGGAGGGAGTGGGGAGGGAGAGGGGAAAGGGGGAGGAAGGGGAAAAAAATCTAAGATATATGGAAGTGATTATAGAACAATAAAAAAAAATTTAATTTTTAAAAATGGGAAAAAAATGTTGCTTTTCCTTTTGCAAGCAGATCTAAGAACCTTTACAACAGGCCCTCCTGTGTGTGCAGAGGTCCTTGCTGTTACAATAGCTCACATACCCATTTGCTTATTGTCTCCTTCATTAGACTGTGAGCTCCTTGAGGACCTGGGGCAGCTAGGCGGTGCAGTGGGTAGAGCACCAGTGCAGGAGTCAGGAGGACCTGAGTTCAAAATCTCACCTCAGACACTTGACACTCACTAGCTGTGTGACCTTGGGCAAGTCACTTAACCCCAGTTGCCTCATCCTGGGTCATCTCCAGTCATCCTGATGAATATCTGGTCACTGGATTCAGATGGCTCTGGAGGAGAAATGAGGCTGGTGACCTGCACAGCCCTCCCTCACTCAGAACAAAGTCAAGTGCAAGTCATGTCATCATTTCTCTGATGGCATGGTCTTCTTCGGTAACGAAGGAGACCACACACACACACACACACACACACACACACACACACACACACACACACACACCTTGAGGACCAGGACTATCTGTTTGCCTTGCTTTTAGCACTGTACCCGGCATACAGTAGACGCTTAGTAAATGCTTATTGGCCTATTGACCTGGGTTCAAATATCACCTGTGGTAGAAGTGATGTCCTAAGGTTCTATACCATCAAATTAGGCTACTTTCTCCTTAAGAGGCATTGAAACCATCCTTGAGATTTAATTGGTTCAGAGGACTAAGACTTGGCTGCTTGAGCCCCAAAACAACTGGAAGGTGGAGTAGCTCCAGCTCCTCACTTCCTGCTTCTAACCTCAGATTCAGGATGAACATTCTTTGCTGCCCTGAATGTCAGGAATTGAAAGAAGAGGAAATGCCACATCATTACCCTCTTAAAGGTAACTAGGTGTATAAAGTACTGGACTTTAGGAAGACCTGGGCTCAAATTCTGTCTTTAACATCTACTAGCTGTGTGACCCTGGGCAAGTCATTCACTCTCTCTGCTTCAGTTTCCCCCTTTTGTAAAATGGGGATAATAATAGCACCTATGGAGGTTTGTAAGGATCTAATTAGATGCCATCTGTAATATGCTTGGCCAATTTTATAGCACTATACTGATATTATTATTGTAGATATGGTTTCTATCATTATAATTAGTCATGGAGGCTTGCTCAGGCTCTCCCAGCCAGGGGCCCAGAAGAACCTGAGCCAGGGCAGTCTGTGAGCTCAAGATTGAAACGCAGGCAGACAAAGGAGTTTCAGGAAGCCAAAGGCACATAAATAAGGCACCACTTGCATAAGTGCCAGGGTTTTCCAGTTAGTGACCAGGTTGACTTATGATATGCTAGGAATGTGAGGAAGACTTATTGAGGTGGTACAGCCAGTAAGTCTGGGTTTGTAGGCAGGAAGACCTGAGATCAAATCCTGTTCATTCTTGAGCAAGTCATTTCACTCCCCTTGACCTCAGTTTCCTCATCTATAAAATGAGGAGGTTTGACCCAATGGTCTCTGAGGTTCTTTCCAACTCAAAATGTAGCCAGATAAGGTCAATTTAAGAGAGTTCATTTTAATCCAGGAAATATTTATTAAGCTCCTACTGGATACAAGACTGTAAGGCACTGGGGATAGAAATGAAAACTAGGTCCTGCCCTTAAGGAGTTGACAGTCTTTCGGAGGACACAAATAAATATGTAATATATACTTTATTGTTATTGTAAAGTCATTTTAGTCTTGTCCCACTCTTGGCAAAAATACTGGGGTGGTTTGCCATTTTCTTCTCCAGTTCATCTTACAGATTAGGAAACTGAGGTGAACAAGGTTAAGTGACTTACCCAGGGTCACATAGCTAATAAGTGTCTGAGGCCACATTTGATCTCAGGACCTGCTGAGCCACCCAGCTGTTACTGCTACTGGATAGCTGTTTATCTTTCATTCTCAAAGAGGACCATGACATCAGGAAGGTGACGCCATGACTTGCACGTGAATTGGATTTAAGTGAGGCAGGGCTGTGCAAAGTCACCAGCCTCACTTCATGCAAGAATCTCTAGCCTCCCCACCTCTGCAATGAAGGGAAGATGCATTTTCATAGCTCTTTTCTGGGGCTGTTTGGTCATTATAATTATATATCTTTCTGTTTGGGATTATTGTCCTTTCCATTATATTCGTTGTGTATATTGTTTTCCTGGTTCTCCTTATTCAGCTCTGCATTAGTTTATATTAAGTGATCCTCTGGTTCTTTTCATTCTTTCTATTCGTCATTTCTTATGTGACAATAATATTTCATTACATCTGCATGTGTGCCACATTTTTCTAACCAGTCCCTAAATAATAGGCACCTTTTCCTGATTTTCCTGTCCTTTGTTCCCACAATAAGTCTGCAAAAGACTCTGGACGCAGGCTGGCCCAAGGGAGATGACATAGATAAGGGAAAATGGCAGCCATTTCTTAACAGTGGCAAAGTTAGTACAATTGGCAGAAGCGATTGCAGCATCCAGAGAGGTCAGTGGTCCCTAGGTCTGGGTGCCCAGAGAAGTCAACACCTCCTAAGCTTTGGTGACTGAAGAAGTCAGTCAACACTCAGCTGCAGCCAAAAGAAGTAGGCAGTGAAGTCTGAAATGCTCTGTGGTTTCTGCTAGCGTTCCCAAAGCTGTTGCTACAGTCAATTAACATGACTGACCTGATGTGTCCTTCCAAGGCATTGAAGAAATAGAGGAGTTAAAGTGGGAGTCAACTAGAATTCCCATTTGAGAATGACTTCCAAAAATATTTAATATGTGATTTAGTTTTCTGTTGTTACACTATCATTCTGCTTTAATGAAATGTCTTTGCTTTGAATTCATGTCATCTGGCTTGGTCTGGCACAAACAGATACATTAGTGGGGGCTCAGAGAAGTGAATTCAAACCTGTCTCAGTGACATTAACCTGACCATAGCTGAGAGAAGGTCCTGGCCTTATAAGGGCTTTCTAGTCCCTCCTCTGCCCCACTGTGTGTTGTTCAACTGGTCTCCTCCCCTGCCTGAGAGACTCAATTTCTCCATTAGTAAAATGAGAGGGTTGGATTACAGAGGACCTTGAAGGTCCCTTTCTGTTCTGATACCCTATGTTCTAAGACTGCCTTCAATTTTCTGTTCCAAGGTTTCTTCCAGTGCTGATATTCATTGTCCTAAAACAGTTTTCCAGCTCTGAACTCCTGGGTTCTAAGGGCCCTCCCAGCCCTGACCTCCTGGGTTCTAAGGGCCCTCCCAGCTCTGACCTCCTGGGTTCTAAGGGCCCTCTCAGCTCTCACATTCTCTGCTAGTCTAAAATCCCTCCCAACTCTGACACTCTCTATTCTAAGGTCAGGCCCAGTGCTAATAATCAATCTATATTTTTCTCTCTGTCCTAGTCTCTCCCCCACCTCTTTCCTGTCTCTTAGTCTCAGATCTTCTCTTTTCTCTCTTCCCATAATTCCTGGCAAAGCCCACATCCCTCAGGGGATTTAAATTCCCACTATCTTCCCAGGGAGGATTTCAGTATTAGTCTCCACCCTCATTGGACTGGAGTTCTTCCTCGGATGGTTCCCACCTCCTGGCTCAGGGCTGTGGATGAAGGTTCATTGAGAGAAAGGGAGTTTGGAATGGGATGGGAGGCTGAAAATAGGCAGCTTTGTGTAGGATGGAGACTCACTGAGGGAACAGAAAGCTTATAGAGGGAATGGAGTCTCAGTGAGGGGGATGATTGTTTAATGAGTGAACAAGGAATCAGTGAAAGTGATGGGGGGAGTTCAGTGAGATGACAGGGCCTTGGTTTGAGGGGGGGGGTCACTTGTTAACAGGATGTAGCCTAAATGGAGGAGGGGATGCTCAGGAAGGAGGTTATGGGCTCAATGAGTAGAATGGAGAGGGTATGTAAGAAAACTGGGAACCAGGAAGGGGTTGGGGTTCAGTGAAAGAGACAGGAGCTTAGTGAGGAGATGGGAACTTAGGGAGGGGCTCATTAGGCAAATGAGGGCTTGGTAAGGAGATAGGGACTCCAAAAAGGTGGTGAGGAGATTGTACAACGGGGAGATTCATGTGCTGACACAGTAACAGGGCTAAGCTTGCACCCCCTCCTCTGATCTCTTCTCTTCCTTCCCATCCCCCAGCACAGCCCAGGCGGGGCCTGTTGCTGAGTGCAGATGAATTATTGATGCCTCCTGGGCTCAGTGGGGTGATGGATGGTGAAGCCACCGCTGTCTGACCGCCCCCCCTCTTCCTTCCCTCCCTCGAGCAGCCCAGCCCTGGCTGAGAGCCCCTGGGAGCTGCCCCGCTGGGTCTGAGCTGCCTTGGAGATGTCCCCCCTCCCCTCACCAGACTCATTAACGGAAGGCCCTGCGGAAGGGAAGCCGATTAGCGGCTCAATTAGCCACGTTCCGCCTGGGAGCTGAGCACCAGTCTCCCGCAGCCACAGCCGGGAGGGGTCAGCCAAGATGGTGAGCCAGGCCCCAGGCCTCTGCCAACCCCAAGTCTTAGAACACAGACTCTCAGAGTTAGGAGGGCTCTTAGAACACAGCATATTAGCGAGGGCAGGACCCAAAGATAATGACTCTCAGAGCTGGGAGAGCCCTTAGAACCCAGGATATGAGAACTGGGGGAACCCTTAGAACACATCAGAACTGGCAGAGAATATTGAGAAAATGTAGTCCAATGCTTTCCTTTTTCAGAAATGGGTCCGTTGAAGGGAAAGGTTTTTCCTAAGGTCAAATTGCAAACCAGTGGACTAATCCCAATCTCTCCATCTCTAGTTAAGGGCTTTTCCTATTATACCAAACTGTCTTTTGTCCAAAAATGCTGATGGGTTCATCATCTACTTGCGGTCTCCCACTAATCTCCTATCCTTTCTGGGGCATCAATGACCCTAACCATCCTCCTTTTCCCAGTCCCACTCTCCTGGGTGGATCTGGCTCACAAAACTGGCCAGGAAAATGCAGGCTGTGGCTGATGGAGGACCCTAGGACACAGAGCTGAGAGTGCCAAGGTCAAGTTAGAACACCTCCTAGAACTGGTCTTCAGGACAGATTGACCTCATGTCAGCCAACAGGAAAAGTTACCAGTCAGGTCAGGGCAGAGGAAGGGAGGTGGGAGGAAGGAGAGACCCTGCTTGCAAGAGTCAGACCCCAGAGAGTGGAGAAGCTGGAGGTGGGGCACCTGGAAATTTCAAATATAGAAAGGGAAAGAGCCAAGCAGCTCTTGCTATAGGGTGGTCAAGGGCTCCATCAGGAATCATCCCTCCTCCTGGAGATGCCCACAGCACCATTGGGTTACAACAGAACGTAGCCATCATTCCAAGGGAGGATGTGGCTGGGAAACCAGGGAAACAGAGGGCTGATGGCCCCATCTGAGGAAAGACCTTCTTTCCTGTAATCTATTGGAGTAACTACACAATGTCCCAGTCTCTGTGCAAAGATTCTCAAGGGTCACAGTTGGGCCTGGTGAAGGAAACACATCAAAGCTATTAAGGAATCGCCTTACAACACTGAATCAGGACCCGAAGACATTTGGAATATCACCTAGTCCAATCCTGCCTCCCCATTTATAGGGGCAGACATTGAGGCCCAGAAAGTTGACAGGACTTCTCCAAGATCCTAGGAGGGATAAGAACAGACTCAAGGCAAAAATAAAGAGCCAAGGTCTGAAGGGTGGAGGCCACCAGCAGCCAGGCCTCTTCCTATGGCTTGGAGATGTCTGTAGAGACTCAGGTCCACCAGGTAGAGTGGGGAGGGAGGGAGAACATGCCAAACCAGCTCATTAGGAAGATGAGGAAAATTTTAAATGAGTACATGAGATGCCAAAGAACCACGGGGACCTTCTAACTACAGTTCAGACTACTTCAAATGAGAGTGAGTTCCCTATCCAGAGGTGTATGAGCAAAGATTCCATCTGAGGCTGCACAGGAAAGGGGGCTTAGCTTGGATAATAACCCTGGAACCCTTGGAGGTTCCACGAGGCCTCTCATGCTCCTGTGGGAGGCCTAGGCAAGCTTTAGCAGGCAGGAGACCCCAGGGATGACAGCAGGAGGCGGGCGCTTTAAACCAACCGTCTCACATCTTTATTTGAAAGGCACAGCTAGTACAAGCTTAGTACAGTGTCTCCATTCCTCCTTTGTATTAGGTTAATGAACACCAGAAGCCGACAAGTTTGTCTAAAGGACTATATACAAACACGAAATTGGGGGGAAGGGAGAGGGGACTTTTTTTTGGTGATTTTTTTGTTTCTTCTTTTAAAAGACAGGCTAGCAGACTGAAAGAAAACCAGACAAATGCGGTACCCTCATCTTTATTTGTGGGCATGGGGAGGGGGAGGAAGCAGGTCCCCCCAGCCCTCTCCATCCAACCTCCCCTCTCCCACATGCCTGCTGCTGAGCTCTCTCCTGGTACCTGGTACCAAAGCAGAGGGGCTCAGGGCCCAGGTTAGGTGGGTGATGGAACAGAGCCTGGGAGGAGTCAGGTAGGCAAATGGCAAGAAGGAGGAAAGAAGGAGTGGAACAGGGTAGAGCCTCTACATGGGGGGGATGGAGGGGAGGAACCCGGGGCCGGCTGGCATCCGTGATTGCATGCAGTACCAGGAGGGGACTGGGGAACTGCTGTGCTGGGTGCGCAGCAAACAGGCCGAACGGGGGGAGCAGGAAAGGGAGGGGGGTCGGTTACATATGTGCACAGGGAAGGGGGGGAGGCGCTTGGAGCTAAGGTGGGTTCATTCTTTTATTCCCTTCCGACCCGGTCCGGTCCCATTCACACCCCAAGGGATTTAGGGGAAGGGGAAGGGGCTGGCAGGGGGCTGGGGGCAATGTCTGAGATGGGCTGGCTGGCACTGAGGTGCCAGTAGCCACCATGAATACCAAGCCTTTCCCCACCCCCGGACTGTGCCTCTAATCTGACTTGTCACCATCGTCATCCTGGTGGGCATCCCCATCATGCCCGTTCTTATCCTCCTTAGAAAGGTGGGCCTGAGAGCCCAAGGCCGACAGGGAGAGGAGGCCAGTGCCTGCGCTGACAGCTGGCAGAGATGGTGGCTGCAGGCCCACAGGTAGCGGAGTCAGGGGCAAGGCCAGGGCCTGGAGCTGGGACAGCTGGTGAGCCTGGAGCTGCTGCTGCAGGACAGGAAAGAAGGAGCTAAGGACAGGAGGAAAACAGGAAAAAACAAAACCCTGCAAACCACTACGTGGAGACCCATCCTAAGAGGTAGTGTTGGGGAGAGCCTGGTGGGGAGGGCTGGGCGCTAATCTTGACTCTGCCACACTTCGGTGTGTTGGGGCAGTGCCTTCTTTACTCTGGTTCTCAGTTTCCCCAGCTGAAAAGTGAGGCCACCGAATCCAAATCTCTTAGTGTCCCTTCCATGTAAAACATTTCAAGATCATCTATTCTAAAGAGCCTTGCAGCCCTGGTCATCTGTGCCCTGTGCCAGAAGGTTCTTAGAACTCAGTAAGTCTATGGCTACCTATGAACCATCAACTTCTGGAAAGATGGGAGGGTGGGCAATTCCTCCACCTCTGCCCTATCCACAGGAGCCAGTCTAGACCCTTCAGGCAGCCACGATGCCTCCAGATCTATCATGTTCTCCCTTCCCTACAGCCAGCAGGACACTTATCTGCCCTAAACCAGTTCTTATTCCTGGAATGACCTGCCCTGCTCCCATTCCTAGCCACTAAATCGTCCCCCTCCCACCAGGCCTTCCAGAAGCTTCCTTCCTAAACCTCTAGCCCCAAGGAGAGATCTTTTTCCTCTGGATCAGTTGGTGTGTACTCAGGGTCCATCTGTGCAGTAATTCTGGGTCTGTTTCCAGGGCCATCTAAGCAGGCACACTAGAATCTTTTTTGATCTTTTTGCCTTCTTTCTCTTTTCCAAGGGACTGAGCATGTAGCCTTAAAGGGTAAACCCTCAACATCCACTGAATGAACAAATGGAGCAAGGTCAGATGGATTTGCTACGAGATCTGGCTTGGAGTCAGGGCACAGGGTCCCACTCAACTGATGGTCTAACACTTTTCTCAGGACAGCTCGAGGGAGAGGATTTCGCCTTTACAGATGAGCAAGAGAGGCCTTGTGCATGGTCCCACAGAGGCAGCAGCAGCTGCCCTGGGCTCTGGGTCCCAAACTGGAATCTTTGGAGGTTGAATACTTGAATACTTCCTCAGCTTTTAGTTGATGGGAAAAGTGAAGTTCAGAGAAAGTAAGGGGTTTGTATGCACTAATTTAGAGATCTCCGAGGCAGCCCTGGGCTTTCTGGGGGTTAGGGGAAAATTTCTTCATAGAACTTCAAGGTTTAACAAAATGATTTTACACCTATCACCTCAATTAATCCAAACAGCCCTCCAAAGTGGGTATGACTAGTATCCCCATTTTGCAGACGAGAGAAGCTGCAGCCCATGAAAGTTAAACTCTGTTCTTGAAGCCTCCAAGGCCAGGGCTGGATCCCATGAACCACCTCTCTACCCAGAAACAGCTTCCTGTGTCACAGTACAAAAGACTGACTCTGTTCCTAGTACATCAGGCTCAGAAAGGCCTTTACAGACCATGGGGAGCAATTGGCAGGTGTTTTTAAAAAGGGAAACTGAGGCATAGACTGAAGCAGGGATAAATCCATGGTCACATTGGTGCACAGCTGAGATTCAAAGTCTCCCCGGGTCCACCTCAGAAAGATTTGGTGGCTCCAGATTGAATGTGGGGTGTGGGTGGTGGTTTCTAGAGCACACCCCTAACTCTTCCCTTGAATGAAAGGGTAGCACTATGGAACTTGGAGCTGAGAAGAGGGGACCTGCCCCCGAGGTCATGCTTGTGGAGACACATACCCGGATGATGGAGTTCAGCTCCGGAGCAGTTACCTGCTTGGCTCGCTCAATTGCCCCCAAGACCTGCTGTTGGTGCTAAGGAGAGAAAGAAGTAGGGTAGGACAGAGAAAAAGGTGTTAACTTCTAGGAAATGTACTTTTTAGAAGACAAGAGTCACTAATTATCATGCCCCACACTGCAGTGGCTTTACAAGGTAGAAAGGAAACCCCCCCCCCCCCCCCAGCACCTGATCTTTGTTAATAGCTGACTGGCATTTATACACAGCCTTTGAAGTGTGTAAAGCTTCCTAACAACCTTGGGAGGAAAGTACTTGCTTCCGTTTTACAGATGAGAAGACTGAGACTCAACAGCACAAAGAACTTGGTTCAGGCTAACAAAACTAGCACAAGTGTGGGTGGCAAAATCTGAAGCCACATCTTCTGGATTCTAAGCCCAGCCTCAGTCCCCATGCCAGGAAGCAATCTCTTTCAAATACAAAGTGATTCCAGTGCCTCGAACAGTGGAAGACACAGAGAAGGCACAAAAGCCTCAGCATTTGTTGATTTGATCACAAATTCTCCATTGCTGACGGGGCTGAGAAAACAAAGCTCTTACTGACACAAAAGCTAGACCAGTGTGGTCTACTGGTGTCCCAAGCCAAGGGGCAGAGGGTTCCTTGAGCCACCACGCTCTCAAAATCAACTGCTCCTTCTCCCAAATGTCTGTGCCAGGGAGCCTTCACCATTCTGGGTGGGCCATATTCCCAGATATCTGAGGAAGGCCCTGGCCAACAGCCTTGAAGGGCAATGCCACTTAGGGGTGGTAGGGGGGGAGACACCTGTGACCAGAATAATGCTCATGGGGTTTTCAGTTGAGTTTCTTCCTAGGCTGGACAGCCCAGATACCACTGAGATGAGCAGCCAGACCTGGACCTGCCTTCTGTTTCTCTAGTAACATTAACAGGAACTCCACTTCCACAGGTGCTTAAGAATTACAAAAATGTGTCTTGGGAGGAAGGCAATTATTTACCCCCATTTTACAGATGAGCAAGTGAGGCTCAAAGTACCACAGTTAATAATGAGAATTTAAAAAATAGTTCTTCCTATGTCAACTTTAATGTTTATAAAAGCTCTTCCCTCCCAGCAACCCTGCAAAGCAGGGAGTGCCAACATTACCATCTTCATTTGAGAAAAGAGGACATAGAGGTAGAACAAAAAGCAGCTTACCCAAAATCACTTAATAATAGCATGTATATAATGCTTAAGGTTTGCAAAGCATTTGCCATGTTACCTCATTTGATCTTCACAATAATCCTGGGAGGCAGGTGCTATTATCCTCATTTTACAGAGGAGGAAACTAAGGCAGATAGTAGTGACCCACCCAGGGTTATACAGTTCATGATTGTCTGAGGCAGGATTTGAACTCAGGTCTTCTTGTCTTAGATCTGACATTCCATCCTGCTGAGATATGTAGCTAGTGAATATTCCCAAAGACAGGAAACAAAAATGCCAAAGAAGAGGGATGACAGGCACCCCCCTTCCCCCAGTCAGAAAGATGGAGTCAGAGATTCAGAATACCACCTGCCTCTCAGATTATCTCACCTTCTCCTTGTCCCTCTCCAGCCTCAACTATTTCCTAGTTCCATTCCTAGTTCAGCCTGGGTCCCAGTGGGCTGGGCCAGTGCAAAGCAACAAGAACACACCAGACTGTTGGGATTCTCTGCCACCTCAGTCCAGGAATCCTCTGCAGCGGATACCAGCCCCAGAAGTGGGCTGCCTGGAGAAGGAATGACTTTCCCTACAGTATTCCCAGAGGAAAATCAAGATGCTGCTATTTGGCTGCCCCCTGCTGGCCCAACTCCAGGAATCCTAGGGGGCTGGGGCTCCCCTTACCTCTTGTGAAAGGTAGGGCAAGACTTGAGCACAAATTCCATTGAGCCTCTTGACGATTTCAGCCTGAAACACAGAAGGTCTCTGATGATGGGGAAGGAAGAGCCTGGCCTTGGGGGACGTCAAGGTAGGGAACGGTTCAGTCTATGTATGGGAAGCTGGGGTGGGTGTATGTGTGTCAGAAAAAGAGGCTTCAAACCTGGACGAAACAAAACCAACCACGATTCGGGCTGCCCTTCAAGATGAGGGTGAGGGGCAGGGGTGGGGCCTCAGGCCCAAAGCCAAGTTATACTTTCTCAGAGGCGTGGTGACCATGGGATGACTATCTCACAAACAAACCTCTGGGGTACTGTGTGACCCTCTCCAGCCTTCCTGACAGCTCCTGCTTCTACATGTCCAGGGGACATCCTGCTCCTCAGAGGAGCCTTTCCTGAGCCAGAACTACTCCTAATGCTGCTCTCAGGGCCCACAGAGACCCCTCGACTTTTCCCTTTGCCCCAGGAGGCTCTTCAGGTACTTGAAAATCAGCGATCATGCACCGTAACTGTGCTTCTTCCTTTAGCTAATCCTCACTGGGCATGCTGAGAAAGAGCTTGGAGAGCACCCAGAGAAGTGTCTGGAGCCCCCACCACCTGGGGATGGGTGAAAAGAAGGCCTAGAGAAGAGAGGGCTTAAGGAGGGACCCAATAGCTAATTGCGCTCTGGTACTCAAGATGCTCTCTCACAGGAGGATTAGCTTCGCTCTGCTTGGCCTCAGATGGCAGAGCTAGGAGAGACATGTGGAAGATGCCAGGCTAGGCTTCCTCACAAGAAATGGCACGAGGAGGCTTTCCCAGCTCTGGAGGTCTTTAAGCTAGCCATGATCACTTGCTGGGTGTGTCGGAGAGGGATTCCTTTCCATTATGGGCTGGACTAAATCTGAGATGCCTTCCAACTTAGAAATGTTCTTCTGAGTCTCAAAGATAGGGGTTTACAGACTCTCAGAGCTGAGGTGGACAATAGGTATGAGTTCTCGATATCACAAACCACCTTGGCCTAAAGAGCTTTAGTGCCCCATAAAACCTCCTCCCATCATTCCACATCCCACCAAGTTGACTAAGTCTGATCCCTCTGACCTTGGAAGGTCCTTTAAATAGCAGAGAGCAGCTATCATGAGTGTCAGGTTCCGGGCCTTAGGAGCCTGAAGTGGATCCCTGTTGGAGAGGAGGGGCAAACCCACTCCAAAATGACACTGTGCCCAAGGAGTGGCCCACGTACAGGTCCTCAGAGCATTTACTAGGTAATCACCGTGTGCAGGGCACTGCACTGTGCTAAAAGCTAGGGAGACAAGAAAAGGCAACAGATTCTGTCATGGATGCCTAGAGATCATTTGTCCAACCAGATGAGGGCTAGTCAAAAAAATGGTTAGTGAAGTCTGTTTGGAAGCTGGGATTCAAACACAAGGCTCCTGACTTCTTCAAGTCTAGGATTCTTGGAAGTCTAATTTCCTTAATGGACCTTTTTCTTCATCTGTAAACAAGGTGGGAGAAGAGTCACATTTATAACAAATGGGAATTTAGAACATGGAATACTGGGGCTGGGGGGGAGAAACCCAAGAAAATGGATTGCTCAATTCTTTTATTGGGGGTAAAGAACCACAGGAAATAAAAAGATAGCTTTAAGGGGGGATGGGATAGAGAAAGCAGAATGCCAGATTCGGGGCAGTGAAGAAACCATAGGAAACAATGTTGGAGGGGGAGCAGGAACAGGAAATGGACCTTGTACTATTGACTATCAGAGCTAGGAGAGACCCTAGCAGCAGCCTTCTAGTCTAGCTAACACCTCATTTTATCACTGGAGAAACAAGTCTGAGTAAAAGGACCTTACCAGCTCTAAAGCACCTGGGTTGGGGACTAGTCTGGCCCCACAGAAGCCTCCAAACAGCAACAGTTAGCATAGAAAAAGGGGGAAGGAATCTAGTGCCCCCCATGCCCAGTAAAATAAGCTGGGCCCCTTGGAACTTTGTTCCAGATTAGCCTATCAGACAAATACTTCCAGGGCTCGGTGCCCCTTTGTACTAGTCCATGTCAGAAGCAGGGACAGCCCCCCCCACCATCGCCAGGTGTGTTCAGACAAGGGGTGCTTTGTAGGAGAGTCAGGCTCTGAGGCCACTTGGCCACTGTCCCTGGAGAGATGCCCCTCATCCCCCCCACCTTCCTATTGAGAGAAACCTCTCCAGGGGTGGCCAGAGAACAAACCCCAGGGGGCCCCAGGAACAGGGCGGAGGCGGTAACTAGAACAGGACTGGGGTGGCTGCCAAGGCGAGTGAGTGGTTCCTACCTGGAGGGAGAGAGGTAGGAGGGGAAAAGAGGGAGGGACTGAGGAAGGGGAGGGGGTGTTGCAAACCAGATCTTACCTGTTTGTGCATTTCAATGTTGAGGCCATAGGACATCTCATAATACTGCAACAGAGATGGGGAAAGAAGCAGGCAACAGTTCAGGACTGGCCCTCACCCAGCCCCATGAGTCCTGTCCAACAATCACAGACCAAAAGAACCCCAAGAGACCTGGGAACCAAACTGGTCCAATCCTCGCCTCTCAGAGAGCGGGGCCCAGTAAGACCAGAGGTCACACACAGCTAGCTCAACAGACCTGGGACTCATTTTACAGCTGGTGAAATTGAGAATCAGAGAAAGGATGAGATTTGTTCAAGGTGACACAGTGAGACAGACAGGGATGTACCTGGGACACAAACTCAGTCTTCTACCTGCAGGCTAGGGTTCTTTCCCCCTACATGGGGCATTCCTTACCAGCTGTCTGGCACCAAGGGGTTAAGCAACTCAACTGGCAAGGGCAGGGGGGTGGAGGGAGAGTGTGCACAGAAAGCCAGGCCTGAATTATTCATATCCAAGTGCCGGTGAGCTCACCCCACCCTATCTCCGTGGTAGGCGGGCAGAAAGCCCAGCCTCCCAGGCAGCAGGGCCCGGGGGTGAGCTGGCAGGCCTGCTCCAAACTCGGGCCCAGCCTGCCACGCCGTGGTTTGGCACTTGGGCCCAGGGCCCTACCCTGCTGCGCCAAGCCAGCCGGCTTGCCTGGGACCAAGGCCAGGGAGTGAAGGTCTGGGGTTTGGCTGCAGTCATTTACTTCAACTCCTTCACCAGTGACTCCTGAAAACTTCCCAGCTACCCCTCACCAAAGCTGATCCGAAGCCTTTGTGCCTTTCTGGGGGCAGAGGTGGGAGGCTCCCCAGGTAGGTGGCTGAGGACTAAATCTCCAAAAGTTGCCTTTGTTGTGCTGGGCCTGGGGCCTCTGAAATCCTCCCCTGGAAGCTCTAACTGAAAATCAAAAACATATGTTTCTACCACTGCCGCAGCCACGAGTGTGGGCCTCGAATGTCGCCCTGCTCCTGACCTCACCTGAAAGGGGGGCAGAGGGAATGACACTAGTTCTGCAGGGAGTAGGGGGGCCTGGGACATACCATGACGTAGTGACGCTGCATCTCCGACTTCTCACTGGCCAGCTTGTCACACTCCAGTTTCAGGCTTTGGAAAGAGAAAAACAGGAGGAGGCCTGTCTGTGGGCGCCATTTACAAAGCACTCCCTGATCTACAATGGTTTGCAAAGCAGGCCTCCTGTTTATAAAGTGTCTTACTGGTTTACAAAGCACTTCATGGGGTCTGGAGAAACTTAGAGTGAATTCAGAATGTGGGCAAGGGAAAGGGGAAGGAGAAACCCCCCACAAGCCAGTGGGGTCTGAGCCAAGGATCTATTGGATCTCCAGCAGGAGAACAACAGCAGGCCAAGCCTCTGAAGGCTTTCCTGGCATCAGAGATGGGTTCCTGAGCTCAAAAGCACCTGATGCTCAAGTAGATGGGAGGGAAGCAGCAACCCCTCCTACAGGGGCCCGGGGGACCCTCACTCCCCAGCCCAGGCCCTCCCATTTCTTTATTTAGAAATCAAAAAAGCCTCATTTCCATGTTATCCGGTGCAATAAACAAGCCCAGTCTCTGGGGGCCCCTCCCAGGCTCTAGAGGGCCATAATTCTTGGCCTTGGGGGGAAGAGAGGAGAGGAAGCTAGAGCAGGCAGTAGGACACTGCTGTGTTGGGAAAGCCACATCTTACCCCCTCCCCAAAAATTTTTTTAACAGAAGGAAGGAAAGAAATTCTATTACCCTTCTGGAAAATAATAACCCCTCATCAATTTCCTGGTAATAAAAATGGGGAGAGGGCAGCCTTCTATTGGTTAATCTACTTAAATTCAATAAACCAGGTGATTCTAGAAGCCAGCAGGGAGACATCTTCAGTTCTGGCCCGACCCAATTTGGCATAACCAGGGGTGGGGGGAGGGGAAGTATGGTTAATCATAATTATTTCATTTCTCTAATGCTTTCAGGTCTCCAAAATGCTTTTCTCAACCCAAAAAGGAGGGGGTATAAAGATTATTATACCACCTCCATCTAAAAGATGGGGAAAATAAGGCCTAGGAAGGGAGGAGCTTGTGCAAGGCCACAGACCTTGAACATCAGACCTCCTGGAAAAGGGAAGCTGAACTCATACTCTACCCCAGCCCCATTTTTCCACCTCAGGGACTCATCCTATTTCCTGCCTAGGACATCCCAAAGCCCACTGTCTCCACCTTCCTTCCCTACAAACAAGGCCCTGATGTCCCTAGACTCATAGGCAAGCTGCTGCACAAAAGGTGGGCCAGAAGATGAGGTCAGGCCTGGGAGTGGAAAGGGAGGGGAGATCTCAAGTGGAACTGAGGCGTGAGCCTGGGACTGATGGGGGTAGCAGAAAGGTCAGCTCAGGGGGCATTCACTCCCGCCAGCCTTGGAAAGCAAGGAAGGTTTGGGTCAGATAGGAGAGCCATCCCCAGGCAGCCGGTTCTAAGAATAGCAACATTTCATATTTATATAATGTTCTACACAATGGCCAGGGACCTTACAAGGGAGTCGCCAGGAAGAGGCAGAGAAGGACCTAGGCTCAGATTCCTACTCTGTTACTCTACATGACTGTGGGCAAGTCATTTAGCCACAGGCTTCATCTCTGTAAAAGTGAGAAGGGGGTCAGGCGAGATGGCTTCTAAGTTCTGAATCTATTAAATGAGGCAACTGCCGCCAGGGAGGTGGAAGAGATTCACCAAGGTCACAAAGGAGATGCTGTTAGAGCTAAATAAAAAATCTGGGTTCCCTATCAATAAATTCAAATCCTAGAATCGGGAAAGACTTCTGGTGGTCACCTAGTGCGTACCCCCAGAAATGGGGAAGCCCAAGCTCGGAGACAGGACTCGGCCAAGGTCACACACACTCAAGGTGTTGGCCTCCTCTTGGGATCCTAGCACAGGGTTCTGCTTAGGCAGGGAGGGGAGGAGAGCAGGGTACCCCGGCAGTCCCGGGCTCCCCAAGGGGGCTCACCTGTGGTACTGTGCTTGTAGGAGCTGAAATTCATCTTTGATCCGGTCACAGGAATCTGAGGTCGTGAACTTTAGCTGCTGGGGCAGGTGTGAGGAGCCCTTGAGGAAGGTTAACAGGGAAGGTTAGGGCACAGCCTCCCCCCACCCCGGCCATGTGGGGGAGGCTGGAGTCCAGGTTCGGCCAGAAGACTGTTCAGGAATCTGAGCATTCCCCAGGCAGAACCTCTCTCCCCGGGGCCTGAGGAAAGGATGGGATTGGCTTGGGGGGGGCACACGGTGGGAGCCCCCTCCTCCAGCCCAGCCTCCCTCCGGGCTGCTCCCACCATCCTCATCCTCTCCTCCTCAGGGCACTTCCTGGGCCCGGCCTGCCCCGACAGGGCTGATGTTTACATACTCAGCTCCCGCCCCCCCATTTCCTGCTCCCCCCCACAGGGCCATGCACATGGAGGGGGGGTTATTGCAGCAGGGCCGCCCCATCATTGTTTTAGAATGAAAAAAATCAAGCCTTTTTTTCCCGATCGCAGACCGTCCCCCCTCCATCCCTGGGCCCCCCACTTCCCCGCGGGGCCCCGGAAGGGGGATTAGAAGCCAGAGAAGGGGCCGGGGAATCGTCACGAGGGGGGTGGCGACGTTACCACCGGGGGTCGCATTTTAAAGGGGCGCAGCCGAGGAAGCAGCGGGGCCCCAGGGGGCGGCCCCACCCCAGCCCCCCCGCCGCGCCGATCTCCGCCGCTCCCCCGCCCCCTTACCGAGTGCCTGCTTTGTGGAAACATCATGTCACTCGTGGGGGGCGGGCAGTGAGGGGAGGGGGGAGGGCTGCGGGCCGAGGGAAGGCAGAGGCCGCCGCACCAACGACGACGCCCCCGCCGCCGCCTCCTCCCCGCCGCGGGCCCGCTCCGGCCCCGGCCCGACTCCTCGGCCCCGGCCGCCGCCGCCGCCTTTGTCCCCGCCCCGGCGCCGCCGCTCAGCGCCGCCGCAGCGCGCCCCGGCCTCCCGCCGCCTCCTCCGGGCCGCCCGCCCTCCGCCGCCGGGCCCGCTCCCGCTCCGGGCCGCTTCCTGCCTCCTGCGGCCCTCCCGGGCTGCCGCTCCTATTGTCTAATGGCGGCCGCCGGCGGCCGGGGGCGGGGGCGCGGGGGAGGGGGGCTGCGGCAGCAGCGGCAGCAGCAGCTCCGGCCTCGGCTCCCTCGGTCCGGCTCCGGCCTCAGCCGAGCACCAGCAGCACCACCTGCTGCCGCCGAGCCCGCGGCCTGCACTGGGGCGCGCGCGCGGGGAGGGGGCGCGTGCGCGTGCGCGGAGGGCGCGTGCGCGGAGGGGCGCGCCCCCGCCGCCGAGCTCCGCGGCCCCGCCGCCCCGCGCCCGCGCTCGGGCCTCGGCTCCGGCCCCGGCCCCGGCTCCAGCCCGGGCCCCAGGTCCTCGAGCCGCCGCCGCCGCCTCTTCCCTAACCCCGGGGTGCCAGGTTCTCTGCTCCCCCACGCGCCCCCCGCGGCCTCGGACGCCCAGGCCTCGTTCTCACCCCGCCCCCACCCTCCTGCCCACACTCGCAGCGTTCTCCCCGCCTCCCTTCCCTCCCCTTCCCTGACCTCATTCGGAGCCGGCTTCCCCTCCCCCTCCCCTTCCTCCCTCCCCCTCCCCTTCCTCCCTCCCCCTCCCCTTCCTCCCTCCCCGTCCCTCTCTCCTCTCCCTCCCCTTCCTCCCTCCCCGTCCCTCTCTCCTCTCCCTCCCCTTCCTCCCTCCCCCTCCCTCTCTCCTCTCCCTCCCCTTCCTCCCTCCCTCTCCCCTTCCTCCCTCCCCCTCCCTCTCTCCTCTCCCTCCCTCTCCTCCTCTCCCTGTCTCACCGTCTCCTGTCTCCCCTCCCTTTCCCTCCCTTCTCTCCCCCCTCTCCTCTCCCTCCCCCCTCTCCTCTCCCCTCCCTCTCCTCTCCCCCCCCTCTCCTCTCCCTCCCCTTCCTCCCTCCCCCTCCCCTTCCTCCCTCCCTCTCCCCTTCCTCCCTCCCCCTCCCTCTCTCCTCCCCCTCCCCTTCCTCCCTCCCCCTCCCTCTCTCCTCTCCCTACCTCTCCTCCTCTCCCTGTCTCACCGTCTCCTGTCTCCCCTCCCTTTCCCTCCCTTCTCTCCCCCCTCTCCTCTCCCTCCCCCCTCTCCTCTCCCTCCCCTTCCTCCCTCCTCCTCCCCTTCCTCCCTCTCCCTCCCCTTCCTCCCTCCCCGTCCCTCTCTCCTCTCCCTCCCCTTCCTCCCTCCCCCTCCCTCTCTCCTCTCCCTCCCCTTCCTCCCTCCCTCTCCCCTTCCTCCCTCCCCCTCCCTCCCTTCTCTCCCCCCTCTCCTCTCCCTCCCCCCTCTCCTCTCCCCTCCCTCTCCTCTCCTCCCCCTCTCCTCTCCCTCCCCTTCCTCCCTCCCCCTCCCCTTCCTCCCTCCCTCTCCCCTTCCTCCCTCCCCCTCCCTCTCTCCTCCCCCTCCCCTTCCTCCCTCCTCCTCCCTCTCTCCTCTCCCTACCTCTCCTCCTCTCCCTGTCTCACCGTCTCCTGTCTCCCCTCCCTTTCCCTCCCTTCTCTCCCCCCTCTCCTCTCCCTCCCCCCTCTCCTCTCCTTCCCCCCTCTCCTCTCCCCTCCCTCTCCTCTCCCCCCCCTCCTCTCCCTCCCCTTCCTCCCTCCCCCTCCCCTTCCTCCCTCCCTCTCCCTCTCTCCTCCCCCTCCCCTTCCTCCCTCCCCCTCCCTCTCTCCTCTCCCTCCCTCTCCTCCTCTCCCTGTCTCACCATCTCCTGTCTCCCCTCCCTTTCCCTCCCTTCTCTCCACCCTCTCTCCCATCCCCCTTGCCCCCCTGCCCTTTCCTTTCCCTCTCTCCATCTCCTGATTGGGGTAGAATCCAGGCATCCCAGTGTCTTTGTTCGTGAGACCTGCAGGTTTTCTAGTATCACATTTTCACAGACCACACATCGAGCCTTAAAGAGGGGAAAGGACTTCTCCAAGGTCACAACATAAAAGTTAGCAGTGGGGGAATGTGGTCTCCAGACTCTCAGCCTAGGCTGTCTCAGGCACATCCCCCAAGCCCTGCGTCCTAGATCAGGCAGCTCCCTACATGACACCCCATCCTTTCTCCCTCCCTAGGTTGCAGTTTTTGTCTCCCAGTGTTAATATGAAGAATATAACAGGGCCTTAGAGCTGGAAGAGACCTTAGATTATGGAAAGAATACAAAGTTAGAGCTGATAAAGCCCTGAGAACGCAGAATGTTGGAGCTGGGAGGCAGGGTCCAACTCCCTCCTCTCACAGATAGGGTCCCAGGAGAGGGAAAGGATAATAATAACTCATATTTAGGCACTGAACACACATCTATTATCTCCTTTGATCTTTAGTAGCAACCAGGTGAGAAATAGATACTACAGGCTTCACTCCCATTTTATAGACAAAGTCAGTGAGGTCCAGAATGGGAAAGGGATTTGATTTGCTTGTGCTCAAGACATGAACATCAGAGAGATTTAGATGAAGGTCCTTCTGCTGGGGGTGTGCAGCACTCTCTTTATTAGACTAGGGTTAGATTAGGGTTAGCTTTAGGGCCTGTCCTGAGATTTGCATAAGGTAAACAGGTCTAGACAGGGATACATCAGGACACTTACCTTGCCTCCCACTCCAGACATTATGTCTGGTTTCTCCTCCCTAAAATTTAAGTTTAGGGCTCATTCTCAGAAGCTCCCCTTCCGTAGGTCCCACTAATAGATATCTTAAGAGACAAGGGGTTTGGCCTGTGTTGGAGGAGACCAAAAACCTCTCTCTTTAGCCTTTATCAGATTTTTTTTTTCCTGTCTGCCTGGGCCCACAGTTACAAATTAAATTGGCTTCCTGGCAGGAGCCCCCTGACACCACTATGGCTGGCTGCTAATAGATGGGTCCCGGGCTGGCTTGGAGCAGAGCAGACCCTTTAATCAGAAATTAGCAAATGTGGCATACTGCCTAGAATGGCTCCCAGAGCCCCAACTCAGGGAACCTGACAGGGGAGGGATGCCGCATGACCTGCCTCAGTTTCCCAAGGACAGAGGGCTTTCTCTGTTTAACCTGTTCTAAACTTCTTTGCACCTTGAACTCCAGTTGGAGGCTCCTGTCTCTGCCTCCCTCCCTGAGCTAAGAGATCTTTACCTCAAGCAGATTCCCTTTTTCCCTTCCTCTAAGTCTGCTCATCATCCAGGGAATTCTAGTGGAGGGACCAGACCAAGTCCGCAAGTCCCACCTCTTCCTTTTCATCCTATCTCCGGTTTCTGCAAACTCTAGGCAGCAAGAGGAAAGCTTTTTCTGTGGTTTATATAAACATATATTAAATGTCTTACTGTGTGCAGACGTGCAGTTTAGCTAAGACAGAGTCCCAACCCTTCTGGGCCTCACGTCTAGGTAGGGGGTAAACCTTTATTTGTGTCTTTGATTGCTTTGGCACTTTTGTGAAACTTACCGGACCCCTTTTCAGAATAATGTTTGTAAATACATAAAACAAAATATGTAGGATTACAAAGAAACCAATTATAATGAAATAGTTGTCCTACTATTTAAAAAAAAACAAATTCATGGACTCAAATTTAAAACCTCATGGTCTAGTGAGAAGATCTGACATTCAGATAAGAATACAGAGTGGTCTATGAAAAATCCCTTGGAGCAGGGCTCTTAATTCTTTTCTGTGGGTCCTAGACCCCTTTGGCAGTCTGGTGAAGCCTATGGACCTCTTTTCAAAAGAAAGTCTCTAAATAATTGAAAGAAATGTTAAATTTTAGTTAGAGGTCAGAGATAATAAAGATGTAATTTCTTTCCCATCCAAGTTCACAGACCTCCTGAAATCTATCCAGCTCCATGGACTTGCTGCCTTTGAAAGTTACAAAATACCCTTCTGTGTAGTCTAATGGGAAAAGCCTGTTACTGAAGGGGTACCATGAGTAAAGGCGCAGAAATGGGGAAGGCAAAGGAATATTGGTCCATTTTGGCTGTGTGCATGGAGAGGAGTAACCTGAGCACCTGCTGACCAGATCATGAAGGGCCCTGAGTGGCAGGCAAAGAAATTTGTATTTTACTCCTTGGGTATCTAAGTAGGCCCAGTGCATAGAGCATCATCAGCCCTGGTGTAAAGGGAACCTGAATTCAAATGTAGCCTCAGACACTTATTAGCTGTGTGACCTTGGTTAAGTCACTTAACCCTGATTGCCTTTAAAGAGTGGGGGGAGTCAGTGAAGATTTTTGAACAGAGTGGCATGACCAGATCTATGTGTAAGGAGAGGGATGGGAGTGAAACAGACATTTATTAAGCACCTATTATGGCACATAATCTCATTTTCTCTTCCTAGCTATAGTACTCTTTAACCCCATTTTTACAGATGAGGAAACTGAGACTGAGAGAGGTTAAGTAACTTAACCAGAGTCACATGGCTTATAAGTATCTGACTTCTAACTCCAAATCTGAAGCACTATCTACTCTACCACACCACACTAATTCCTGAAAAAGCAGATCACATGAGGAGGGAACCCCATAATGCCAGGATTAGAAATGGTACAGCAGTAAAAACTCCTGGATCCCCACTACCTGGAATTCCTGAGTACACTAATTTCCTGGATCAAGCCACAGCTGGGTAGTCTCAGTGTGGGAGGGCAAAACCAGGCCCTGCCTTCTAGTCAGTCAGTAAGTCAATAAGCATTTATTATGCACCTACTATGTGCTAAAGTTATAGGGATACAAAGAAAGGTAGGAGACAGTCCCTGCTCTCAAATTTCATAGCGTAGGAAACTCCCTCTGCCAATGAAGGTTGGCTTATAGTCTTAGAGGGTTCCCTGGGGGTTAATCTACTTACCCTGAGTCTTTGTCAGAGGCTGGGCTTGTACCCAAGGTACTTCTGTAACTTCCCCTATGCCACACGGCACCCAAGTCTGGAGCATCTTCTGAGACCCTGGCGGGCTTCACTGGAGGCTAAGGGTACATTGTTCTCAGACTTTTCCCTTTTAAGGACAGTCTCAGACACAGTATTGTACAAGCCTGGAGTAATAGACTGGTCCCTGAGGGAGCAGGGCTTACCAGAGAGGGAAGGAGAGTTGTTTTGACTGTTTATAAACTCAGGTAGGAGAGTTTTATAAAAATAAATTTTATTGTCACTTTTTGTTCTCAGACTGAGGTTATTTTCCCTCATGCTCCCTCCTCCTTCACTGAATCTTTTCCTCTAGCAAATAAAGACATTTAAGCAGGGCCAACTTACATAGTGACTGTCTGAGTGTATGTACATAGAGGTCTTTGTGGTTTGCATTTTCTCTTAGAGAAATTTAAGGCTTTCCCTTTACCTAGTGTATTGTTAGCCTGAATGCTTACATGGGAGCTGAGTGCCACCCCACCCTTTTTCACTCTTTAAATTTGCCTTAATTTTTTTTGTTGTAATTAATTTAATTTTAGTTTTCAACATTCACTTCCATAAGATTTTGAGTTTTAAATTTTCTCCCCTTCCCTAGTCTCCCTCCTTCCCAAGACATTGTGCACTATGATATAGGTTCTACTTATACATTCATATTAAGCACATTTTCACATTAATCATGTTGTAAAGAAGAATTAAAACCAATGGGAGAAGCCATGAGAAAGAAGAAAGAAAAAAAAAGAGAGCAAATAGTCTGCTTCCATCTACATTCAGACTCCATATTTCTTTCTCTGGATGTGAATGGTATTTTCCATCATGAGCCTTTTGGAGTTGTCTTAGATCTTTGCATTGCTGAGAAGAGCTAAGTCAATCAAAGTCAGTCATTGAACAATGTGATGGCTACTGTGTTTAATGTTCTCCTGGTTCTGTTCATTTCAGTTGAGGGGCCTTTTTTTACCTTTTCTGCAGAACCCAGGGGGAGACACCCTGGGCTGTAGCATAAGTCAAAAGAAATGTTTGTAAGAAGTTCTCAAGGTTGTAGAAACTACGTAGTGTGTGTAGACTGTTAAGGATTCTGAATCATGGATCGCATAAACTCTCTAACCTGATCTTTGGAGTTTAAATTCCAGGCCTAACACCACCCAGATTATAAACACCATGAGGGGTGGAATTTTATAGCTCCTTCATCACGTCGCAGAACTCTGCACACAGCATAAGCTTGATAAATATTTGTGAATTTGTATCAACATCTATCTCTGCTCCATTGAGGAGCACTTAGTGCAGTGCCTCGCACATAGTAGGCCTTTAAGAAAAGTTAATTGACTGACTATTGAGGATCAAGATAAGAAGAGCATTCTAGAACCTCCTCTTCCTCAACTCTTCAATCTCCTACAGTTTGAGGAGCTAGATCAAGTTTACTGATTCATTCTACCATCCTGGATTCATTCTTGGTCAACCAGGAAACTGCCACGCAGTTTGGGTTTGGGGAGCCCCATGCCTACTTCACCATGAAATTCACTTAACACCAAGAAAGGATTGAATTGGAAGCAGATGTGGGGTTAAGGTTCCCTCCCACCCCAGTCCCAAGCTCTAAACCTTAGGTTCATCTCAGAATCCTCTATCTCCTTCCTTACACCTACTGGTTTAGATCGAATCATTTGCTAAATGATGCATAATCATTCTACCCAAGATTTTCCCCTACTCTCATTCCTGCCTGCCAACCCAGCCCAAGCAGAATCCCCTCCTGAATTGCTGTACTAGTTTCTTAAGTGGCCTGCCCCTCACCTGTCTCTCCTCCTCTATCCTTTCCGTACCAGTCATCAGTTTCATTTTCGGAAAGTTTAGCCTACCATCCAGAGGCTGCTCAAGTATCTCAACCCATCATTCAGGGCTCTCTCTACCAATTAGCCCCAAACTCCCTCTCCAGATTCATTTCCACACTATTCCTTACACCTACTCTATTTTCCATCCAAACTCCTTGCCCCCTCTTGACACCTGAGCCAGGAATAACTCGAAGGCAGAACTATTTCATTAGGCAGAAGATGGGTGGCACATACTACTTATTACCCTAAGGGTTAACTGAAGTTGAAAGTAAAAACAGTTCCCAAGGCGGGCAGGGAAAATGTAGAAATAACAAAGCTGTAGATGATATCTCAGGGAATCTGATCTCCACTTCACCTTTAGGACTCAAAAAAGTGAGGAAGGCTAGGCAGATTCTGGGATCAAACAATTGTAGTAGAAGTGGGGGAGGCAACCTTCAGGTCCTGTATTTCTTTTTAAGTAGATTCAGAAGGTCAGTGCTAGAAAGGGAACTTAAAATGTAGCAGGGACCTTAGAACATCAAATATCAGAGCTGGGAGGGACCTTAGAATATCAAATATCAGAGGTTAGGAGGGATCTCAACACATGGAATGTCAAAGCTGAGAGGGACCTTAGAACATTAAATTGTGTTCATCTGTTGTTGTCGAAGAAGACCATGCCATCAGAGAAATGATGACATGACTTGCACTTGACTTTGTTTTGAGTGAGTGAGGGCTGTGCAGGGCACCAGCCTCACTTCTCCTCCAGAGCCATCTGAATCCAGTGAGCTGATATTCATCAGGATGACTGGAGATGATCCAGGATGCACTGGGAAACCTTGGGCCCTTTAGGCCAAGGTCTTTGCAGGTACTCACTTAGGGTAAGGCAACATCCATTCATTGAATAGGCCTGTTGAAAAAGTAGCTGGGGCATGGCCCCTTTAATGAGGTCAAGAAAAAGAAAGCCATCAGGCTGGGTGGGAAACAGCCACAGCTGCTATTGATAATCACTGTAAAGCTAGGAGGGTCCAGAGGAGCCCTCAGGCAGGGTCCCAATGGAGTCCCAGTTTCAGAGTGCAGTAGATTTAAGGTTTTGGGACACTATGTAAGTTGGCCCTGCTTAAATGTCTTCCTTTGCCAGAGGAAAAGATTCAGTGAAGGAGGAGGGAGCATGAGAGAAAATAACCAGTCTGAGAACAAAAAGTGACAGTAAAATTTATTTTTAAAAAACTCTCCTACCTGAGTTTATAAACAGTCAAAACAACTCTCCTTCCCTCTCTGGTGAGCCCTGCTCCCTCAGGGACCAGTCTATTACGCCAGGCTTGTACAAAACCTTAAAAAAACTCTCCTCCCCTCCCCTCTTCTTCCCTCCCCTCCCCTCCCCTCTCCTTTCTCCAGTCCAGAACATCAAATATCAACATGGGGGGGCGGGGGGAGAAAGACCTTAGAACATCAAATAGGACCTTAGCATATCAACTATCAGAACTGGGAAGGACCTTAGAAGGGTAAGGGCCAAGAATAAGGATTTATATTAAGTCTACCAACGTTCCAGGCACTGTGCTAAACACTTTGGACAAATATTATCTTTTGAGATAATGAACATAGCTGCGGGGTGTGGGGCGGGGAGAAACACAGAACAAAGCATATGAGAGCTTGAGCGTGCGTGTGGGAAACCTTAAAACCAGAACGTCATTGTGGTGGAAAGAACTGGCCTAAGTGGAAACAGAGCAGGTTAAAACTGCTGCATTGGTCAGCATTGGGATGGGCTGCACTTCCAGTCTGGACAGGATAGGGAGGACCCAGTCTAAAAAAAAAAAAAGAACAGCTGTAACTCACAATCCTTAAGAGGAAAACTCTTTGTCCACCTTTAAAACTGAACGTGATAAGGAAATAGAAACTGCTGTAATTATTTGTAAATAGTCCCAGAGGAAGATGCAGAAGGCCAGTGAGGAAATGTGTTTTTATAGCTCTATGGAGGGCCTCTAGTGGCCTTTGCTGCCTCCCTTGGATTTCTGCTCTACAGGTGAGGTTTTGGGGGATTTGAAGTCCCTCCGATGGAACTTGATCCCCTCTCTCACAGTAGGTCTTTCACTGACATTTAGCTCTGATCCTCTCCCAAGACTGGATTCCTGAACCCCAGCTCTATTTATTTGGTAAAGGGGGAGGTGCCCAGCCTATCTGGCCTCATGGCCAGTAGTCCGAGAGCCTGCCTTCCTTGGCACACTCTCCCATTCAGCAAGCATCATTTGTCAAGGACTGTGCACCTTCCCTCCCTCATCCAGGATACCCCACCTCTCCACCCAACAGATGCTCGGGCCACGGACATTTCTGAGTTTTCTTCAGTCTGCTAGGCTGAATAGAGCAGCTTTAGGCCCTGGAGGAGTGATTAGGAGGAGGGGTGGGAGGGAGAATCGGATTAGAGCTTTGAATGCAATTGTTTTCAGTACCATTCCTGGAGGCCAACTCAGCCCAGCTTGGAGGAGGTGGCTGGGCAGGCTGACAGAGAACAACCACACCTATCAGTCACCTTCCCCCCCACCCCCAAGTCAGCCAAGGACACCAGGCTAGTTTAGCCCAGCCCCAACCTCACCTCCCCCTGACCCTTAGGTCAGGCAGGAAACCTTTAGGCAGCCTCTACTGGAAGGACCCAAGTGTTCCCACTTCGGGGGACGGCAGAGGTTTGAAAGTCAGATGGACTCTGGCCTTAAGTCCCATAGGCCAAGGTCATATCTTCAAAGGTCAAAGGAGGGGGGCAAGTACAGGTCCAGGCTGGTGAAATAATGGCAGAAGCTCGCATTTTCATTTCGTAAGGGTTTATACAGCACTTGGTGGTGGGTACTGCCCACCAATCTGTTCCACGTTGCTTGATGGGATCCTGTGGAATCTGTCCTTCACTCTACGCACTCATGATGACAATGCCTGGCACAAGGCAGCTAAGTGTCTCAGTGGAGGGAGCCCTGAGCCTGGAGTCAGGATGACCTGAGTTTAAATCCTCCTTCTTATCTGTGGGACTCCAGGGCAAGTCTCTTAATGCCTCACTCTCCTCAACTGTAAGATGGGGACAATAACAGCATTTACCCCTCAGGATTGTTGTGAAGATCAATGAGAATAATATTTGTGAAGCACTTAGCAAGTGCCTGGCACATAGTAGGTACATAATACAGGCTTGTTCCCTTCCTTTTGTGGCCTGGACCCGTTTGGTAGGAGCCGATGGACCCTTGCTTGGAATAACATTTTAAAAATAAAATGTGCACAAAATAAAATATGTAAGATTACAAAGGAAACTTTCTATCGCAACCATAGCTATCGAAATATTTCTAAAAATAAATCAATGGATTGAAGAATCTTCCCTACATTAGTGGACACCTCAGTGCCTCTATTACTCAGAGAGAGACCAACACAGAGCAGGGTGTGAGGAGAGCAAAGAAGAGAGCTAGGTAAAGCAAGGACAGGGAAACGAGTAGGAATCCTTTTAGCTGAAGAAAATCCAGGAAGGCTTCATGGAGGAGGTAGCCTCCGAGTAAAGCCTTATAGGAGAAGATAAGATCCTGCAAAGCAGAAATGCAGAGGAAATGTTTTCCAGGCATGGAAGATGGCCATAATTAACAGAGGGAAGGCACTGGAATGAAAAGGGGTTGGAGAAGGCTTTCTGCAAAAGGTGGGAGTTTAGTTGGGACTTAAAGGAAGCCCGGGGTGTTAGTAGTTGGACCAGAGGGAGAGTATTCCAGACATGGGGGACAGCCAAAGAAAATGCCCAGAGCTGAGAGATGGAGGATCTGGTTTGTGGAAAAGGCAGGAGGCTGGTGTCACCGGATGGAAGTATATGTGTTAAGGAGTCAGGTGTAAGAAGTCTAGAAAGGTAGGAGCAGGCTAAGTTATGAAGGGATTTGAATGCCAAATAGTATTTTGTATTTTCCACTTTAAGCAATAGGAATACGAAATAAGGCTGAAAAAGAAGACTGAAGGGTATTGAATGACTGGCTACAGACTTATATTTCACAAGAGGCAATAACCACTGGTGGGATTGGAGATGAGAAATAATATAGTCAGACTTCTGCCTTAGGAAGATACTTTGGGTGGTGCTATGGAGGCTGGAGAGGTGAGAGCCTAGAGACTAGGAGATCATCTCAGAGGCTCTGGTAATGGTCTAGGAAAGATGTGACAACACTGACTAACCACAATTCCAAAGCACACATAATGAAATGGGAAGTGATGGACCCTGAGTGCAGATTGAGGCACTTTTTTTTCTGTTTCTGTTTTTTTGTTTCTTTCCTTCCTTCCTTTTATTTTTTTTTCTTTCCTTCATTTCCTTCCTTCTTTCCTAAATGTGGCTAATGAAGAATTTGTTTTGCATTGCTATACATATTTGCAATGGATTCTATTTTTCTTAACTTCTCAAAGGGTGGGGAAGAGGAAAGGGAGAGGGAGAAAACTTGGTACCAAAAAAGAAACATGATTGAATTAAAAAAGAAAAAAGAAAGGAAGAAAAAGGTGATGAGGACCTGGACTAAGGAGATAGCTTTGTAAATGCCTAGCAGAGTCCTTGGCACATAGTAGGCATGTAACAAGTGTTTATTGAATTGAATAAATGGAGAAAAGGAAATAGATGTTACTGTCACTCATAACTATATAATCTCTGTGATTCTGAACTCTGAGATTTCCCTTTCTCATCATAAAGTGCACTCTTTTCATCTCTCTCCCTCCCTTTTCACCATGACTCCCAAACCCACACACCCTCCCAGTCCATTAAACCCTATTCTGGCCTCGTTTTCCTCCCATCACAACCTTACTCTATTTCTCTTCTTATCTTGCCTTCCCGGGTTTACTTCTGCAACCTTTTTTCTTTGTTCATATTTGAATTCTGCTGAGCACCAGTGGAAGAAATCATATACCTGTGCCAATCAGGACTACTAAAACTTTGATTCTTCTGCATACAAAAGGCTATAAAAGTGGGCATTTACCAGTGCCTCGCGGGCAATACCATTAGTGGGCCTGTATCCCAAAGGGATCAGAGAAAAGGGGAAAGAACCTATTTGTACCAAAATGTTATAGCAGCTCTTTTTGTGGTGGCAAAGAATTGGAAGTCAAGGGAATGCCCATCAACTGGGGAATGGCTAATCAAATTGTGGTATATGATTGTGATGGAGTACTATTGTGCTATAAGAATGACAAGGGAAGATGGTTTCAGAAAAATCTGGGAAGACTTATATTAACTGAAGCAAAATGAAGTAAACAGAACCAGGAGAACATGGTACACAGTAATAGTAATATTGTATGATGGTCAGCTGTGAATGGCTTAGCTGATTAATACAATGATCCAAGGCAATTCCAAAGGACCCATGATATAAAATGATATCCCCCTCTAAAGACAGAATTAATGAACTCTGAGTGCAGACTGAAGCACACTTTTTAAAAAAATTATTTTGTTTTATTTTAATTTTGCTTTGTTTGTGTTTTCTTTGCAACATGGTTAATAGGAAAATATTTTTTGCATGACTTCACATGTATAATTAATATCAAATTGCTTGCCTTCTCAAAGAGGGGAGAGGGATAGGAGGGAGGAAGAGAATTTGGAATTCAAATTTTTAAAAAATGAGTGCTAAAATTTTTTATATATAATTGGGAAATAGTTAATGAAATAGATAAAAATAATTTTTAATAAGTTTTATGGTCTCTGATCTCAATTGGGCCTTCACTGCCGTATGACAATCTCTTCCCAGATTGACTCTGTCACATTCTTCTAGACCTCTTCTCTCAACAAATTTCTTTCATTACTGTCCTCCTGTCTCCCTCTCAGAAGAGAGGGAGAGCCTTAATTTCCTAAGAAAATAGAAGCTATCAACTCTAAGTTCCTACAGAACGAAAACTCCTCAGTAGAGAATAAGTTCCTTCAGGGCAGGAAATGTTTTCATTTTTGTCTTGGTATCCCTAGTGCCTTGCACAAGTGCTCAGCACACAGTGGGTCAGTTAGTCAATAAGCATTGATGAAGCACCTACTGTGTGCTAGGTACTGTGCTTAACAAATGCTAATTGAATTGAACCATGTTGGCAATGGCAAGTGATTACGTGGTGATACAATTGACAGGACTTTGAAATTGACTTGATGTGGCGATGACTTTGAGATTTTAAGACTGGGTGTTATCAGCAGACAGAGAATCTGAGACAACGAGTAATCCCTCTTTTCTGATTTGATCAGTTCCCTCAAGTTTGCTCACCCCCTGCTCTTCCACACAGGCTATTGCATGGTCTCTGGTTCCAGCCTGTCCTCAATCACCGTGGTTCAGTTTTCCAGTCCTTTCTAAATGACCTATTTGTATGTTCAAGGAAAGGGGTAGAGGAATCTTTGAACAAATTGGTAGGGTGACCCTAGGAGGGAGAGACTGAGTATCATGATGCCTGGGTCCTTGTGCTGTTCTCAAATGCCCTGGAGTGGCTGAGGGTCCTATCACCCTGCCTGGTAGACACTGGCAGAAAAAGGTGATTGTATCTACGAAGTGTGGGCAGGCCATGGGGCAGGAGCTGGCTGGAATTAGGGGTACAGCTGACTATCTCTAAGGAACTAGACAATATGGGATATTAATGGGAGGAAATGAAGGGGGTTTTTTCATCACATTTTAGAGTAGACGTTAACAAGATTGAAGGCATAATGAAAAAGGAAATTAAGGTGGACAGGGGTCTAGAAATCAGTCCATATAAAGATCTTTTATTTTATATTACTTAGCATTCTTTTTTTTGAGGCAATCTGGATTAAGTGACTTGTGCAGGGTCACACGGCTAGTAAGTGTCTGAGGCTGGATTTGAACTATCCACTGTGCCACCTAGCTGACCCCTTAATTTTCATTTTTAAATCTTGAATTCCAAATTGTTTCCTTCCCTCCAGCTCCTACCCCACCCATGGAGAAGGCAAGCATTATGATACTCATTATATAGCTTTCCATAAGTTTTCAATCAATCAATTAAGCAAATGTTTAGTAGATGTTTGTCACTTGCCAAGAGCAGATAGGTAGTGAAGTGGACAGATTTCTGAACGGGATGGGGCTTTTGGGTTGAGAAGGCCTGATGATTCAGAGTTGGAGAGCACTCTAGATATCTTCTAGACCAGCTCTTTTTATTTTACAGAAGCCCAGATTAGGTAAGTGACCTACCTACCTAAGGTCCCATAGCTGGTGGGCAGTAGGCTTGGCTAGCCAGACCCGATCAGAAAGCAGCTGGCTTCTGATTTCTGACTGTCCCACCCTGCATCTGGCATGCATTCCAAAGTCCCGCCTGCTTTGTGTCAAGACTCAGCTCAAATGCTACCTCCTCCATGAAGCCTTCCCTGATTCCCCAAAGCTGAAAGTGATCTCCCCTCTTCTTCCTCAAAATTCCCCAGTCAGCTTGGCTGGCATCAATATTTTTCCACCATCACAATAACTTCAGATCCTTTATTTATTTATAAAGGCTGCTTGAGGGCAGGATGATCTTGATGTTATGAGTTAATAAATTCAGTTCAAGTCATTGAATTGAACTGAACTTTTGGATCCTTGGTGTGAACCATCTCTCTGACTAAGCCTCAGTTTTTACTGGAACAAGTCGGTACTTCATTCTCCTGCTGGAATCAGAGCAGGACAAATCAGGGGTGCACTCAACATAGGCTTCCAAACTGTCTTTCCTGCCTCTGAGCCCCGGCTCCTTCCCCAGCACCAGGTGGTGGATCATTTAGCCCCAACCTTATTTGTTTTTGTCTCTACTTTCTCCTCTGGGGCCCTGGTGCCTCTGGCTCTACACGTGGTGTGTGGCCCAGGGGCCTGGGAGACCATAAGGCACCGAGCTGGGAGGGTGCATGGCAGGGTAGGAGCCCAGCTTTAGTAAATTACGCATTGTTGTGATATTTAAGGCCCTTTAAATCTCCCTCCCCCCCATCCCCCATCATTTACTGCTCTGCTGAGTAATTAGATGTAGCGATTGGAATATCTCAGTGATTAGCCTGCCCTTCTCCTGGGAGAGCTGGGGAAGCAGCTCTTCCTGATGCAGGCTGAAGCAGCTGCTTCCCCTGCTCAGATTCCCCCCATCCTTGACTACAGCTGCGGGGGCTCCCCTGCTCCCTCCTTCCTGGAGCGGACTGCCAACCTTCTCGGGGCCAAATCTTTCAGATGGAAGGCCTAATCCCCTCTGGCAGAAATTGAGAGAGCCCTGGGCTGGGAGTCAGGAGGGCTCTTGGCTCACTGCAGGATCCTGAACTCCCTCTGGGCCTCAGTTGGTCCTTCTTTAAAACCAGGAGCCTGGGAGAAAAATGGCAAACCTTTACCTCCCTCTCTTACTTTCAGAGGTTGGGGGTGATGGGTACAGAATATTGTATATGCTGTCAGGTAGGAATGATATTAGTTTTCCTGAACTACTTTTTTCCCCTCTTAAAAATTTTTTGTTAGGAAAGATGTTACAGGGAAATATACATTCAGAAGTGACGATTATGGAAAAACAAAAGTCAAAAACAATGATTAAAAAAACACAGGAACAAAAAAACATGGGCTAGATCATTGTTGTTATTTGGTTGATTAGACATGTCTGACTCTTCATGACCCCATTTGGGATTTTCTTTTTTCTTTTAAAAAAAATTTATTATTTTCCCCCAAATTATATTAATTTATTTGTTTTCATTTTTCAACAATCACTTCCATAAGTTCCAAATTTTCTGCCCCTCCCTCCCCAAGATGGCATGCAATCTTAGTTGGGTTCCACACATACATTCCTGTTAGACACATTTTTGCATTAGTCATGTTGCACAGAAGAATTAAAACAAATGGGAAAAGCCATAAAAAAAACAAAAACAAAACATAACAAAGGAGAAAATAGTCTGCTTCATTCTGCATTCTGACTCCATAGATCTTTCTCTGGATGTGGATGGCATTTTGCATCATGAGTCCTTTGGAAATGTTTTAGGTCCCTGCATTTCTGTGAAGCGCCATGTCTATCAAAATTAGTCCTTGCACACTGTGGCTGTTACTGTGTATAATGTTCTCCTGGTTCTGCTCACTTTACTCAGCATCATATAAGTCCAGGTTTTTCTGAAGTTCCTCATTTGTTATAGCACAATAGTATTCCATTACATTCATATACCACAGTTTGTTCAACCATTCCCTAACTGATGGGCATCCCCTTGATTTCCAGTTCTTGGCCACCACAAAAAGAGCTGCTACAAATATTTTTGTACATGTAGGTCCTTTTCTCATTTTTATGATCTCTTTGGGATACAACCCTAGAAGCAGTATTGCTGAGTCAAAGGGTATACACACTTTGATAACCTTTTGGGCATAGTTCCAAATTGCTCTTGAGAATGGCTGGATCAGCTCACAGCTCCACCAACAATGAATTTGTGTTCCAACTCTCCCACATCTTCTCCAACATTTATCATTTTCCTGTTTGTCATGTTAGTCACTCTGATAGGTATGATGTGGTACCTGAGAGTTGTTTTGATTTGCATCTCTCTAATCAATAGTGATTTAGAGCATTTGTTCATATGACTATAGATAGCTTTAATTTCTTCCTCTGAAAACTGCCTGTTCATATTGTTTGACCATTTATCAATTGGGGAACGACTTGTATTATTGTAAATTTGATTCAGGTCTCTATATATTTTAGAAATGAGGCCTTTATCATAGATACTACTTGTAAAAATTCTTTCCCAGTTTTCTGCTTCCCTCCTAATCATGGTTGCACTGATTTTTGTTTGTGCAAAAACTTTTCAATTTAATGTAACCAAGTTATCCATTTTGCATTTCATAATGTTCTCTATCTCTTGTTTGGTCATAAATTCCTCCATTCTCCATAAATCTGACAAATTAACCATTCCTTGTTCCCCTAGTTTGTTTACAGTATCAGCCTTTATACCTAGAGCATGTACTCATTTGGACTTTATTCTGGTATACAGTGTCAGGCATTTTTCTATGCCCAGTTTCTGGCACACTATTTTCCAGTTTTCCCAGCAGTTTTTGTCAAACAGTGAGTTCTTATTCCAGAAGCTGGGATCCTTGGGTTTATCAAACAGTAGACTGCTATAATCATTGATCACTGTGTCATGTGTACCTAACCTATTCCACTGATCTACCCCTCTATCTCTTAGCCACTACCAAGTGGTTTTGATGATTGCTGCTTTATAATACAATTTAAGATCTGATATGGCTGGGCCACCTTCCCCAAAATTTCTTTTCATTAATTCCCTTGATTTTCTGGACCTTTTATTCTTTCAGATGAATTTTGATATTATTTTTTCTAGTTCTATAAAATAATTTTTTGGTAGTTTGATTGGTATGGCATTGAATAAGTAAATTAATTTAGGTAGAATTGCCATTTTTATTATATTAGTTCAGCCTACCCATGAGCAAGTGATGTTTTTCCAATTATTTAAATCTGAATTTTTTTGTGAGAAAAGTGTTTTGTAATTGTGTTCATATAGTCCCTGGGTTTGTTTTGTCAGGTAGACTCCCAGATATTTTATAGTGTCTACAGTAACTTTAAATGGGATTTCTCTTTCTATCTCTTGCTGTTGGACTTTGTTAGTAATATATAGAAATGCAGATGATTTATGTGGGTCTATTTTGTATCCTTTATATTTTACATCCTTGCTTTTAGCTTTGCTAAAGTTATTATTTCAAGTAGTTTTTTACTTGATTTTCTAGGTTTCTCTAAGTATATCACCATATCATCTGCAAAGAGTGATAACTTAATTTCTTTTTTACCTATTCTAATTCCTTCAATTTTTTTCTTCTCTTATTGCTAAAGCTAACATTTCTAGTACTGTGTTGAATAAGAGTGGTGATAATGGACATCCTTGTTTTACATATTTGGGGTTTTCTTCACAAAGATACTGGAGTGATTTGCCATTTCCTTCTTCAGATCATTTTACAGATGAAGAAACTGAGGCAAACAGGGTCACAAAGCTAGTAAGTGTTTAAGGTCAGATTTGAGCTGGGGTTCCCTGACCTCAGGGCCAGTACTCTGTCCACTTCCACACCTAGATGACCTCAAAAGGACCTCCCAGTTTTGTCAGGCCATGGTAATATGAAAGCTGTTCTAGTTTCTTAGCTTCAGTAATATTTAAGCTTGGAACTTGGTCTAGGACTGAATTGTACTTTAGCACCAAATTTCATAGATACTTATGATTCTAGTTGGCAGCCACTCTATTTTTGTTGTTGTTTCAAATTAAATTAAGTTTTTTTCAGTTAACAAAAAATTATTTTCCTTTCTACCTTCCCTCCACTGCACCATTGGGTAGATGGGGAAGCCCTTATAACTAAAATACACAGTTAAACAAAAAAATTCCTTCATCCAAAAATAGTTGTCTCATTTCATAGCAGCTACTTTGAAAGAAGAGAGGCTCTAGATATGGACATTATCCATAATAGCCCCACAAAGGGCTGGAATAGTGACTGAATGAGAGGCTGATTGGCTCTACCAAGAGACACTCCCAAGACTGCAAGAAATCTGGAACTTCCCAGGTGACCTGGTGCACAGGCTCTAGATTCTGTGGTCTGTGAAGGAACCAGTCTGAATGGGTCTCATCCAAGGTATGACCTTAAAGAGTCAAGGAGGTAAGGTCTAGAGAGGACAGGGATTAAGAATTGGGGTCAGGGTTTCCAGTGCAACAACAGAAGTGATAAGAGATTGTGAGAAGGTAGGGAAAGGGACTGGAGGAAGACTAGGGAAGAGAAGAGACAGTTATGACTTTGGGTAATCCTTTCCATCCTCATCTGTAAAATGAGAAGTCATTTCATAGTCTTTATTTTTATTATAGCATTATTCCCTATTCCTGTGCCTCAGTGCTCTCTCTTTTCCAGTTGAACTGTCCACCTAGCTTAACAGTTCCCCAGACACAGTATTCTATTTCCTCCCTTGGATATTTGCACAGGTGTTTTCCATGAATGGAGTGCTCTTGTGTCCCTTCTCTGCCTTTTAGAGTTGGGGGTTGCTTTTTCCAGGAGTCCTTTCCTGATTCTCCATGTTGTTAAAGTTTTCTCTGTCTCCCCCTTAAAACTGCTTTGTATAAAGTGGTCCATCCTTCTCTGTGCATCTCCTCAACAGAAAGGGAGCTCCTTGAGGGCAGGGTCTATTCTCTTCCCTTCCCTTCCCTTCCTTTCCCTTCCCTTCCCTTCCCTTTCCTTCCCCACCCAAGGGTGATGACATGGCTTGATCAGGACTGTGTGTCCAGGAAGCATCCAAGGAAGGTCTTGGGGCTTAAAATTTCATCTCCCTGACTCCCAGACCATGGATCAGATAGGAAGTATACAGTAAATCCTTGATGAATGCAATTGAACTCAAGAAGCTGGATTAGGTGACTTCTCAAGTCCGTCCCATATCTGATCTCCCATGTTCTAAGATTCCTGCCAGCTCTGAAATTCTGCCTTCTAGGTTACACTGGCTGGAGAAAGAGCCAGGAAGAATTAAGTTTGAATCTTCCCCCGGCCTTTACTAGTGGTGAGGCCAAAGGGAAGCCACTGAACCGAGACAAATCCATCAATCAATTAACATTTATTAAGTAACTATGTTAGTTGGTTGTTGTCCTTCATTCTCGAAGAGGACCAAAATGACATCACCAGGATAAAGTTAAATTTCTGTGTGTACGACTGTGGCTGATCAGATCAATATGAGCTTGGAATGTTCTACCACAGGCTGGGCACAGATAGTCCGTGTGAATATTTGGGATGGATACTACAAATTTGCGCATTCTATGTTTACTTTGTACTGTCTCAATTCTGCTTTGCTCATAGAGCACAGCACTCTTTTTGATGTGGGCACGCCATGCTGAGCAGTCCTAAGACAGTGTCTCCTATGTTGCACAGTCAAATCCAAAGTTCTTGGGAGAGACCTTGAGAGAGTCCTTGTATCGCTTCTTCTGATCACCATGTGATCACCTGCCCCATGTGAGTTCTCCATAAGATAATATTTTTGGCAAGCATACATTTTGCATTCGAACAACCCATCAGAGTTGCACTCTCTGAAGCATAGTTTGAGTGCTTGGCAGTTCAACTTGAGCAAGGACTTCAATGTCTGGTACCTTATCCTTCCAGGTGATACTCAGAATCTTCCTAAGACATTTCAAATGGAAGCGATTCAGTTTCCTAGCATGGTGCTGGTAGACTGACCATGTTTCATAGGCATACAACAATGAGGTCAGCACAATGGCTCTGTAGACCTTCAGTTTGGTAGTCAATCTAATACCTCTTCTCTCCCAAACTTTTTTTCGGAGCCTCCCAAAGAGAGCTAGCTCTGACAATTAACGTTGTCAATGTGTACATCCCTGGAAAGTACACTACCAAGGTAAGTGAACTTATTCACAGCATTCAAAACTTCTCCATTTGTTGTAACCAATGGTTCCACATATGGATAGTGAGGTGGTGGCTGATGGAGCACCTGTGTTTTCTTGGTGTTAATTATTAGGCCAAAATTAGCACAGACAGCAGAGAATTGATCTGTACTTCGTTGTATCTCAGCTTCAGAGGCTGCATTGAGTGCACAGTCATCTGCAAACAGAAAATCATGCACCAACACTCCCTCCACCTTGGTCTTGGCTTGTAATCTTTTCAAATTGAAGAACTTACCATCAGTATGGTAGTTGTCTTTGATGCCATGTTCATCCTCATTGAAATTATTTGACAACATGACTGAAAACATCATGCTTAAAAGTATGGGAGCAAACATAAAACCCTGTTTTACTCCTCTGGTGACTGGGAAGGCATCAGAGCATTGTCCACTATCCAGAACCTGGGCAAACATGCCATCATGAAATTGATGTATAATACTGATGAATTTCTCTGGGCAACCAAATTTTGACATAATTTTCCATAAACCCTCATGACTAACTGTGTCAAAGGCTTTGGTTAGACCTACAAACATTGTGTGCAGACCTCTGTTCTCCTCTTGGCATTTTTCCTGGAGTTGTTGGGCAGCAAACACCATATCAACTGTTCCTCAGCCCTTTCTGGAGCCATACTTGCTCTCAGATATATGACCTTCTTCCAAGTGAAGGATCAGTCTATTAAAGAAAACTCTAGCAAGAATTTTGCCAGCAATGACTATGAGAGAGTCCCATGTGATTATTGTGGGACAATCAGTTCCCTAAACGCAATAAAACTTCATGGATTCACCCTCACAGCGAACATTGGCATCTAATAGACTATGTGATTGTAAGGAGAAGAGACAGACAAGATGTGAGAGTGACAAAGGCAATGTGTGGTGAAGAGTGCTGGACTGATCATAGACTTATCCCTTCCAAGCTAAATATTTGCATTCATCAAAAGTGCTGCCCCCAAGGCAAAATGACTACCAGAAGAATTAATGTCAACAAATTAGAACTCTTCTCTGAGTGTGAACAGTTTGTTGCTAACTTGGAGGGAAAGTTGAGCCACGCATAGTTGGCAACAGTGGAGCAGAAAAGGAGTGGGCAGCTTTCAGAGACTTGGTGTACAGCACTGCATTTGTTCATCTGGGTCAGAACACTTGTAAATACTAAGACTAGTTTCATGAAAATGATGGGGAAATTCAGAAGCTACAAGAACTCCATAGGATATACCAGTAGGATAGTTCATCTACCTCTAAGAAGGCATTTAATTCCATCAAAAGCAAAGTATAAGTAAACCTTAGAGAGATGCAGGATTCCTTCTTCCAAAGGCAGATAAAATTTAGTTTTATGCTAATAGTAACAATCTAAAGTGCTTTTATGATTCCATGAAACCTATTTATGGACCATAATGCTATGGTGCATCAATCACAATTACTCAGTGCTGGTAGAGCCACACTGATTAGTGATAAGGACATGATCCTTGAGAGATGGGCTGAACACTTCCATAGTGTTCTCAACAGACCATGATCAATCAATGTGAGGCCATTGACTGTTTACCTCAGGTTGAAGTCAATCCCTACTTGGCTGAACTTCAAACTGAAAAAGAGGTTTTGAGGGCCATTAAGCTCCTTTCATATGGCAAAGTGCCTGGTGCTGATGCTATTCCAGTTGAGATTTACAAGGTAAGGGGACTATTGCTCATACAAAAGCTGACTGAAATTTTCCAGGTTATATGGCAAGAGGAGATTATCCCCCAGAAGCTCAAGGATGCCTCCATTGTCCATTTCTGTACCATTCCTCCCTAGGGATGAATGGAGTGGAAACATCAATAGCAATGGTCATTTACTGCTGAAGCCTTGTGCATCCCATGACCTTCTCATCACCAACACTATTTTCTGTTAATCTACTATGTACTTAAGTGCTAAGCACTTGACCAAGGCTACTGATAAATCATTCCAGACCCAGCTGTCTTGGAACTTAAACTCTAGCTGGAGCAGACTAACACAGCCCATAGGATGAATGCAGGACTTGGAGTCAAGAAGACCGGAGTTCACATCCAGCCTCAGGCATTTGCTAGCTGTGTGACCCTGGACAAATCACTTACCATCTGTTTGTCTCAGTTTTTTCTTCTGTAAAATTGGAATAATAAAAGCACCTGCCTCCCAGGATTGTTGTGAGGATCAAATGGGACAATGTTTGTAAAGCATTTTGCAAATCACAAACACGATATAAATGCAAGCAGTTAGCATTATTGTTGTCATTACATATGCATATAAATATACAGAGAATTTATACAGACAACTTATGAGGTGATTTTCACCAGGGAGGGGAAGGCACTAGCTCCTACTGGGGGATCAGGAAAGGTTGCATGTAGAGGCTGGTGTTTTAACTGATCCTTGAAGGAAATTAGGGATTCTTCTAAATGGAGATGGGGGATTGGCCTTCCAAGAGTCCAGAACACAGGAGAGGGTACGTGTTGTATGAGCACCAACTCCAAGAGCCAATTTGGCTGGCCTGGTGTATCCGGAGGGTAATGGGAAATGGAAAGCTACACGAAGGTCAGGGGGTAAAGGACTTGAACAGCTAAACAAAGGAGTAACAGGAAACCAGGGAAGTTGGAGAGTCATTTGGTCAGTCGGTGAGTTGGTCAAAACCCATTTAAGTCCTCCGACTCCTGACCTCCCTTGCTTCCTTTAAGCCCCAACTAAAATCCCACCTTCTACACTACAGGAAGCTTCCCCCAAGACCCTCTTCATTCCAGTTCTTTCCTTCCATTAAATATGTTCTATTTATCCCTTCTACGGCTTGGTTGTTCTCATGTTGTCTCTTCTATTAAACTCCTTGAGAGCAGAGACTATCTGTGCATCTTTTTGTATCTGCAGGGCTTAGCATGGTGCCTGGCACATAGCAGGCACTTAATCAGTGTCTATTGATAGATATCAATTGATTCATTACTGGTCCAACAAGCCATTGGGTTCCAAAGGAAAGCAAAAGACAGTTCCTGCTTTCAAGGAGCGCATAGTCTAATGGTCAGACTTGCCAAAGGAGGGGAGACGGGAAAGACCGGAAGTGGGAAGACCATTTGCAACAACCCAGCCCAGTGGTAGCAAGGTTCTGAATTATGATGGTGACTGTATGAGTACAGAGAAGGGGAAGCAATCAGGTAGAAACAATGTTGTTTGGCCACAGATTCCTACAGGGGGTTAGTCAGTCAACAAGTAATTAAGTGCTGGCTACACCAGGCTTTTGTTTGGTGCTGAGAGTACAAATTTGGCCAAAAAAGATAGGCAGTCTCTCCCTGCTCTCAAGAAATTTATATTCTAATAGGGAAGACAACATATAAAAGGAAGCTGGAAAAATGAGGAATGTCCCCCCAAATTGATAAGTGGTCAAAGCATATGAACAGGTAGTTTTTAGAGGAAGAAATTAAAGCTATTTATAGTCATATTAAAAAAGCTCTAAATCACTATTGATTAGAGAGATGCAAATCAAAACAACTCTCAGGTACCACATCACACCTATCAGATTGGCTAACATGACAAAACAGGAAGATGATAAATGTTGGAGGAGATGTGGGAGAGTTGGAACACTAATTCATTGTTGGTGGAGCTGAAAGCTGATCTAACTATTCTAGAGAGCAATTTGGAACTATTCCTAAAGGGCTACAAAAATGTACATACCCTTTGACTCAGCAATACCACTTCTAGGGTTGTATCCCAAAGAGATCATAAAAATGGGAAAAGAATCCACATGTACAAAAATATTTGTAGCAGCTCTTTTGTGGTGGCCAAGAACTGGAACTCGAGGGGATGCCCAGCAATTGGAGAATGACTGAACAAGTGGTGGTATATGAATGTAATGGAATACTATTGTGCTATAAGAAATGATGAACAGTCAGACTTCAGAGAGGCCTGGAAGGACTTATATGAACTGATGCTGAGTGAAAGGAGCAGAACCAGGAGAACATTATGCACAGTAACAGTCAGAGTGTTTGAGAACTGTTTCTGATAGACTTAGTTCTTCACAGCAATGCAAGGACCTAAAACATCCCAAAGTTGAGGCAAAATGCCAACCGGTTCCAGAGAAAGAACCATGGAGTCAGAATGCAGAACGAAGCAGACTATTTTCTCTTGTGTTATGTTTTGGTTTGTTTTTTCTCATGGTTTCTCCCATTCATTTTAATTCTTCTGTGCAACATGACTAATCTGAAAATGTGTTTAATAAGAATGTATGTGTAGAACTCAAATAAGATTGCAAGCCGTCTTGGGGAGGGAGTGGGAGAAAATTTAAGACTTGTGGAAAATTTAAGACTTATGCTGAAAATTGAAGACAAATAAATTAATTTTCAAAAAATAAAAAAAAAGAAAATTGAGGGATGGCCAATTCAAGGGCATGATGGATAAGTGTATAGTGTAGGTTAATGAGAAATGGAGAGATGGTAGGAATGGAACTTCTAGGAGAAGCCAATTACAGGGATGAGCTGAGGGAGATTGGAGAATGACACTGGGGTTGCTTATTTGGGTGGTGGTGTCCTTGAAAAAATAAGGATATTGGAAGAAGGATGAATTGGGGTTGGGGAAGATGAGTACATTCTAGTCATTAAAATTGGTGAGAAGGGGCAGCTAAGTGGCTCAGTGGATAGAGCAACAGCTTTGGAGGATCTGAGTTCAAACGTGTGCTTAGCTGGCTATGTGACCCCTAGGGAGGTCCTTTAACCCCAATTGCCTCCCAAATAAATAAATAAATTTGATAGGAATGTGAGAAATGTGCAACTAACAAGCCCCCAACTGTGAGAAACATGCTCACCTTAAACAAAGACCAATACTTGTTGTGAAATCAGGAAAGTTTTTATTAATCTTTACGTTAATTCCCCCTGAATGAATGGGTAGCTCCCAAGTAAGGCTACAGGTAGACTACAATTTGTTCAGACCAATCCAAGCCCTTTATACTGTTCTGAATTTTGACTTCCTGCCACACCACCCATTGGCCACGTGACTTCACGTCCTCCTTTCTGATAGGCTTCCCCTCAAACAGCTCGTCCAGACTGAGCACAAATTACTGACCTCTAACCTGACCGTGTTAGGTCACAACTCTGATCACTTAAAGCTGGGATGAGTTTTAACTCTGTGGAAACAGAACTCCTTCCTTGTTTCCCACAGGACTTATGGAAGAATGGATACAAGATGAGTGACATATTTAGGAACATATTTATCTAAGCTGTCTCAGCCCTCTGGCGCTGGCCTTTCTTCCTTGTGGAGTCCTCAGGATGCATCCCCCTTTGCCAGCATCTCTGCTGGGCAGGTTACTGGCTCTGCATGTCCTCAAACGTCAGCTCTCATCTTCTAGGAGCTATTTTCCCTTAAGTCCACAGTCTGCTCTCTTCTCTGTTGTCAGGGGTCACACTTCACATTCCTTTAATCAGCTTCCTGCCTTGATCAACTGCCTGACTGCCTCTCTGTATCCACATCTGACTGGAGAGTTCATCTTTACTCCCTGCTGGATGCTTCCCAGCTGTGCCTAGAACTCTCCTGGGCTGACTAACTCTCCAACTGCTGGATGCTAGACACTCTTATGGGGGGAAGTGGGAAGAGAAGAAGGTAACCCCCTCCTCCCCTCCTGCTGTCCTGTACTAGAGGCAAAGAGCTGACTCTTGAACTGAAACAACCTTATTGCAGGGCTGGCTGACTTAGCTACTGCATTCTCATTCATTCATTTCTTTATTCATATCTTCATACATGCATGCATTCCTTCCTTCCTTCCCTCTTACATTCCTTCCTTCCTTCCCTCTTACATTCCTTCCATCCTTCACTCATACATTCATGTATTTTTTCTTCATCTTCTTCTTTTTTTTTTTTTTTACATTTTTAACAAGTTTTATTGTTGATTGCCCTTTTTGGGGTTTTAGTACAGTATTTTTCACAGTAAAGACATTTTCAGATGTATATTGCCCTCTCCAGCTGGGCAAAAAAGGAAATACAATTAAGCAAAACTTATCAACAGTATGATCATACATTGTATGCAACATTCTGTACCTATGTTTGCCAAATTTTTTAAAAATATAAATTCATTTTTTTAATGAACAAAAATGATTTTCTAGATCTCTCATTCCCTCCATAACAAACATGCATAGTCAAACTAAATAAATTCCCACATTGGTCATGTCCAAAAGGAGATGTCTCAATTTACACCCTGAATCCATCAAGTCTCTGTTAGGAGGTGGGTACAGACTTAACCATTTGAAGACATCTGGGGGTTTGGATAATTTTCAGCCAGCCAATTCCCAGCTTTCCTTTCAATTCAGTCAGAGAAACATTTTCACTCTTCTAAGGGAACATAGGAAGTCAGGAAGACCGGAGTTCAGATTCACCCTCAGACATTTCCTAAAGGCGTGACCCTGGGCAATTCATTGACCTCTGATTGTCTGATAAAATGGATCCACCAGAGAAGGAAATGGCAAACCACTCCAGTATCTTTGCCATGAAAACCCCAAATGAGGTCAGGAAGAGTCAAATGTGACTGAAATGACTGAATGAAAAACAACAAGGAAACACAAGATATTATTAGACTATTAGATCCTTGAGGGCAGGGAATATTTTTTTGCCTTCCGAACCGCAGTGTTTAGCACAGTGCCTGCACAGAGTAGGTGCTTAATAAATACTTGCTGATTTGACTTCCTTAATCTATTAGTACCTAATTACCTATTCAGGTGGTGAAGTAGATAGAGCACCAGTGCAGGAGTCAGGAGGACCTGAATTCAAATCTCACCTCAGACACTTGACACTCACTAGCTGTGTGGCCTTTGGCAAGTCACTTAACCCCAATTGCCTCATCCTGGGTCATCTCCAGTCATCTTGACTAATATCTGGTCACCGGATTCAGATGGCTCTGGAGGAGAAGTAAGGCTAGTGACCTGCACAGCCCTCCCTCACTCAAAACAAAGTCAAGTGCAAGTCATGTCATTATTTCTCTGATGGCATGGTCTTCTTTGGCAGTGAAGGATGAACACACACACGATTACCTCTTCAGTCAGTCCTTTGTTTTCCACTTTTTTTTTGTTTCCTTTTTTTTTTAACTGGGATCATGGGTATAGTAAAGAAATCAATTGATTGAAAGCCAACTCTACCTTTTACAAGTAAAGAAGAAGGTGAGGTCTTTAACTGAGAAGATAGTAGGAAAGGGTGACATAGGATGTTTAAAGAGAAAAGAAAAGGTTTGGAATTGAAATCCTGGGGAGGGGGATAGAGTGGTAGTGTGATCTGAAGCCAAGACATGTGTGATCAACATGGGGTTGGAAGACATGTCATACATCACTCTGGTGGTTCTAGCTAATGAAGGGGCCAGCTTCCATCACAACCACACCTATCTCCCTCTCCCTCCTCCTGCCCCTCATCAATCGAATCTCTCTACTTCTGAGTTGGGTGTGGACCCCTTAGGGCAGTTATAATCTAAAAGGCAGCTGCTACTCAAAGCAATATCTGGGCTGGTGCCATTGGGAAAATTCCTCTTGCAACCCTTGACCCGAGATCACTTTGTGGCTGAGACAAGAGGCCCTTAGAAGTTGGCTCTGTGTTTGAAGGTAGTGACTAGTGAAAAATAGCCCTTCCTCTGCCCACTCCCACCCCCTTTAAATTTGGGTGGGATACAAGATGTATCACAGATATTATTAAATGATCTTCTCCCTGCCTACCTTCAAACTTCCCTTTTATGGTCAGGAGCTTCTAGTCAGCTTGGTTTTCATGACCACAGTATCATTTTCCTCTCCTCACTCTCTCACCCCACATCCACATTAGTCACTAAATATTGTTGATTCTTATTTAGTTTTGAGGACATTGAATAATACATTTTTATTTTTTAATTTTAATGAGATGGGGCACCCTGCAATCATGTATTCCATGTGAGACAGTTTCTGGATGACACTTTCTTGGACCAATAATAGATCAGTAGAGGAGGTCCTCTTGCTTGACCACCTTGATCACTTGATCTATCACCATTAGATTTCTTCTTGTGGGGTCATATCAAATTTGTCATGTATGTACCAAGCCTCATTCTTTGGAGAATCCTAATGCTAGGGTTACAGATGCAATTCTTTTGGTCACTGAGAAATGGCTGATGAAAGTACAAAATTCAAAAATTGGCAGTAGGAAAAGACAGTAGTTATGTTGAATCTTAGTAAGAAACAGCAATATTTTAAAAATTGTAATAATTAACATTTCAAATATGTTTTTTGTAAGTGTAACACATACTTCTCAAGTTATTAAAGCTTAAAACTGCTCTAGGAGTTTCTGAAACCTCCTTTATAGTTGTATGTCGATCTCAGTCTTTTAAAAATGCTTAATTTTTTGGGTGAAAGTTTCATAAGGTACATGATTATATAGTTATTCATGTATATGCTATTTAAATAAATATATATAAATATTGAAAGTTCATGCTCCAGAATGTTTTGCTGGTAGAAGTGCTTGATCAAAAGGGCATGGCAACCACCAGGATAAAGAATTGATTCGGGAGGAGTAAAAGGATTGCTTTGGGGCAGTGGACAAGAATAATTTGGGGAATAAGAAAGGAAGGGAAAGACATAAAGACAGGAGGTTATGATCCTGTAACTTCTATCCTCATCTCATTTAATGCAGATCACCGAAGGTCTAGATGTTTCCCTTGAATAAATCAATCAAAAGTGTAAATTAGGTATGAACAATCACTTAATCAATTGGAAAGGATCAAAGGCCTTTTGGGCCATTGGATGAAGGGCAAATAACATCACATGGGAGGTGTTCTGTGATTGGTTGAGAGGATCAAGTCTTGAATCTTGTACTACGTATAAAAACATCAAACTAGTTTGGAGCCAAGTCAGTCAACTGGGACAGGGCTCCCATTTGAGAGCTGGGGATTCCATGCCCTGAGAGGGAATCACTCTTGAAAAGTAGGACAGAGTGCCTTTTTTTCTCTTCTCCTTCCTCCCCACTAACCATGTTCCCAGAGAGCTGAGACTAGTAGGAGACAAGGAATTTAGCTGGGAGCAGAGAGAGGCATGCTGAAAGCAAAGGAAAGTCTGACAAAAGGCAATGTAGTACCAGAGATGTAATTGATCTTAAAAATTTAGAAAGGTTGAAAGACCCAGAGGTTCCATTGACATCAGTAGCAACATTTTCAGAGCAGCAATGGCTGGTTGACATCTCCATGGGTCACTGAGAGACCCACTAGAATGTGTGTCCTTCATTGCTGAAGAAGACCACGCCATCAGAGAAATGATGACATGACTTGCACTTGACTTATGGTATTCCAGTGTCAAGGGTAGGACCATCCTGGGTGTAACAGGTGAAGAAGAACACCTACTTCCTCTACAGCCTCATCTGTAAAATGGGAATAAATAACAGGACTCAACCATTTCACAGGGTTATGGTGAGGCCACTGTACAGTCAGGTATAGCCTTAAAGCCCTTTGTGCTTTGTCATTATTCTGAAGGTGTCTTCCTGCTCTGCCTGCTTTGTCTGTGTTCTGATGTCCCTTTGTGCTCTGGTTTGCTAAAAGCCTCAGTTCAGTCTTAATAATAGAGACACTTGCTTATCACTGTTGCTCAGTCCCTACTCGCGGCCGACTTTCTTACATACAGGAATAGAGATAGACAGGAATGTACCTGAAGCACACATGTGGTGACCATACAAACGCAATTGTGTGTTCGTCCCTCGTTTCTGAAGAAGACCATGCCATCAGAGAAATGATGACATGACTAGCACTTGACTTTGTTTTGAATGAGGGAGGGCTGCAGAGGTCACCAGCCTCACCTCCTCCAAAGCCATCTGAATCCAGTGAGCTGATATTCATCAGGATGACTGGAGATGACCCAGGATGAGGCAATTGGGTTTAAGTGACTTGCCCAAGGTCACACAGCTAGTGAGTGTCAAGTGTCTGAGGTGAGATTTGAACTCAGGTCCTCCTGACTCCTGCACTGGTGCTCTATCCATTGCACTACCTAGTTGCCTTTACAAACACAATATATATACACAGATGGACTTGAATGTTTGCATAATACTTAGGTGTAAGTTTACACATAGATACACATGTGTAGATACCACAAATACAGAGACATATATATATATATACCCAGAAACACACATGGACAGATACTCATATGCATGACCATATAACTACACGTAAGCAGGCACAGCACACAGACAAGAACATATCTATATACCACTCTCCACATGTGAACAAAGACATACACACGTGTTCTTCTAGTCTGCACAAAAATCCAACCTCCCACTCCAACAACCAAAGGGTTTCCAGGGCCCCCCAGTCCTGGGACAAGGATGTGTATCCAGAGGTAGTGGTATGGAGTGTGTCCACTGGGAGGCAGAGTCTTCCCAAGAACAAACAGCCAGGGCTGGCGTCTACAAGTCCTTCCTTCCTTCCCTTTTTTTCATTCTGGACAGCTGCCTCTCACTCCTCCCCTCCAGATTCCTTTCCCAAGGCCCAAGTGGGGATGAGATTAACAACAGAAGTTCAGCCTCTTTGAGACTGGGGGCTGGGTCAATTGTACTCCCAACGTTTTGGACCTCTATCCCATCTTTTTCTTTTTCACTGCTCAGATGTAGTCAGCAATCCTGCCTCCTCCTGGAAGACTTCATGGATTGAATAAATAGGATGGGGAGATGCCCCCTCCCATTACTAGTCACACTAAATCATAGTATTCCCTGCCTATATCCTAACCCTCTCCCTACCCCAAACACCTTTCAGTGTTCCCTTCCCCTCACAGGAAGGTAAATGTCTGCTTAGCATAAGAAAGAGTAGTTATGTCTGACTTTGTGACCCCATTTGAGGTTTTCTGGGTAAAGAAACTAGAATAGTTTGCCATTTCCTTCTCCATCTCATTTAATTGATGAGGAAACTGAGGCAAACAGGGTTAAGTGACTTGTCCAGGGTCACACATCTAGTGAGTGAATGAGGTGGGATTTGAATTCAGCTTTCTCTGACTCCAGGCCCAGTGCTCTACCCAATGTGCCACCCAATGGCCTGAGAAAGTTCTTCCTAACAATCATATATTGCATCATAGAAACCTTAGAAGCTCATATAGTCCAATACCTTTATTCTTACAAAATAAAGGTGTTCATTAATGAAACTGGGTTTCATCAAAACTTGGATTGTCTGAGGAATAGGCATGGTAATGAGCTTCAAGGCATTGGATGTTCAAATAAAGAATATTTTAGGCTCTAAAGTGCCTTTGAGAACTTAAGTATTCTGTTTTATGTTCTCAGGTTCCTCCCACCTCCCACAGGTAAAGTTTTATGCTCTGAGGTCTCTCCTAGCCCTGACATTCCATGTTCTAAGAGCCTTCCAAGCCCTGACATTCCATGTTCTAAGAGCCTTCCAAGCTCTGACATTCCATGTTCTAAGGGCCCTCCAAGCTCTGACATTCAGTGTTCAAAGGGCCCTCCCAGTTTTGAGATCCTGTGTTCTAAGATCCCTTCCAGCTTTCATATCCTATTTTCTAAGCGCCCTCCCAGCTCTGACATTCAGTATTCTAAAGGCCCTCCCAGCCCTAACATCTTATGTTCTAGGGGCACTCCCAACCCTGACATTCTTTCAATGACAGGGCTCTTGGGGTCCTCCTGAGCCCATTGCCTTCCTGACACCAGAGTGAAGTAGTTGGCCAATAGCTTAGGGTATCTGGGACATTTTTGCCTCCTAAGAAGGGACTATCTCTGGGACCAACCCTAGATCCCTGGGCTCTGGTACGCCCTCTTGAGCAGTTAGGTGCTGTTGGGACAGCGTTGTTCAGACGAAGCAACTAAGGAACAGGCTCCTAGGAACTGTGTGTGTATACATGTGGTGTGGCGGTGGTTTGGGGACAGGTGATTAGTATGAAGCATTAAGAAACTTAGAACAGGGTTCCCAAGTCTCTCCTGTTCTCCCTCCTTTCTCTCAAAAAGAGATCTGTCCTAAGGTCATTTCCAGGTCTGCCACTCTCATGATTACAACATGATTTCTTATGATCCTGACAGCTGCTTGAGGAGATCACTAGTAGGAGTGTTAACTCTGCCTTTAAAACAGTTTAACAACTGGCTTTAAAAAAATAATAATTTTTACAGCATTCACTTTTATAAGATTTTGAGTTCTAAATTTCCTCCCCTTTCCAAGACAGCAATGTGATATAGGCTATACATGTATAATAAACATATTTCCACATCAGTCATCCAACTGCCTTTTTCAAAGGGAGAAAATAAGGTTCAGAGAAGAGAGGGATGCTATGGGAGCCCCTACATTTGGGAAGTGCTGCCCTGGTCCCACAAAGCCCCTTCCTGTCTGTTGTCCTCACGTGGGCTCAGGCATGAATTGTCTGCTTCAGGGGAGGGAAGGGAGTGTTGGAGAAAGAAGGCCCAGAAGGGATGACACATCTGCATGCTCTACCCTGGTGTCTCCCCCTCATTCCTTCTCTTAAGCCTTTTCCTTCAGTCCTCTATTTGGCCCGAGGGCCACAGGCTTGGTTTGAGGAGACTTGGCGAAGCCTGGCAATTTCTGTTCCCAAACCTACTCTTGCTGCTCAGGAACTGTGCCCGCCCAGCTCTGGGGTAGGAAGTTCAATCTGAGCTGAGGTTGGCTATGTGACCAAGTAAGGGGATTTGGGGGAGCAGAGGGAGGGATGTGCAGGCCCTGGGGTGTGGGAAGAGCTAAAGTGCCAACCCCTAAAGGGTGCCAGGCAGGGAGCTTGAGTTCATTCCAGAGAAGGCAGGAACAAGGGTTTGCCCAATATTCTGCTTTTGGCAAAGGGGTCTGAGAGGTGGCTAATTAGACCCATTTTGTTCCTGGCCAAAGAAGCCCAGCTGGGAGAGTTTGGAGAGAAATACTGGCGATGAGGGTAGAGACTGACACTTGGCGCTACAATGGAACAGGGAAAGCCAGAGTCAGGAGCACATGAGATCATATAGCCCAGGGTTTCTTAACTTTTCTTGTGTTACGAACCCTTTTGGCAGTCTGGGGGAGCCTCTGGACCTCGCCAGTGGTGTCTAGGTGGCCTCTAGCCCCCCATGTCTGGGGGAGCCTCTAGAGCCCTCCGGTGGTCAGTCTGGGAGAACTTCTGGACTCCTCAGGCAGGCAGTCTGAGTGGCCCCTAATCCTCCATGAGCACATAAGCAGTCTGGGAAAGCCTATGGACCCCTTTGGCAATCTGGTTAAAGACTACAGAGCTCTTCTCATAATGTTTTTAAATCCACAAAATAAAACACGTGGAACTATAAAAGAAACATTTTATTGAAGTAGAGGTGTTATTTTTTTCCCCATCCAATATCACAGATCCCCTAAAATCTATCCATGGACTTCCAAGGGGCCCATGGATCCCAGGTTAATAACATCTGATCTTGTCACTTGAACCCCTTGCTGGCCCAGGAAGCTCTGCACCCCTTTGGGAGATAACCCCAATTAGCACTTCTCGCTTGAATCTCCCAGCCAGACAGACTCCCACACAGGCAGTATGTATCAGCAGCAGAACTCGAACCCAGGTCTTCTTGATTGGGGCAGCTCTGTCTCTCATTATTGTTATTCATTCTCTGTTTGCACCTTGTGTATACTCCAAGCCACATTTGCAGAGCTAGTGCTCCTGGCCAAAAAAGTCGGATGTCAGAGTTCTCTACCCTTCCTTGGAACTGACTGGGGTGATCAACTATTGTAGACATCCTCAAGTTGCTCATCTTCCCTCTCTCCCTCCCTCTCACTAATAAACCTAGACTTTGCTCTTCCATAATCCCCACTTTATCTAAAGATAGCAGGGCACACTGCATATGGGCTAGTCCAAAGGTGACTGACTGCTCAGGGAAAATAGAACCTCAGCAGGGAAAGGCAGGTGCCCCAACACTTCGGGAAAAGGCTGTGTTGAGCATGTGGGATGGGAGGGGACAGGGAGTGGGGGACCCAAAAGCCCACAGCACAGGCAGGGGAAAGAACCCAGCATCATGAGAGCAGCCAGTTGTGCTGGTGACTTTGTATGAGATTTTGAGCCAGGGTCTTTAATTCTAAATCCTCAGTTTCCTCATCAGTAAAATGAGGGGAAAATAAAGTGAGGGAGAGGACCGGATTAGGCCAAAGATTTTTTGTTTTTTGTTTAACATTTGTGTGTATGTCCTGTATTCCCTTGGCAGTTCGGTGGAGTAAGGACACCTTCCCAGAATAAGGTTTTAAATGCATAAAACAACATACATAGGATTACAAAGGAAGCCAATTATATTGAGATAAATGTAGTTATCCAATTACTTTTTTAAAAGTTCCCCAGGGCTTAGAGTTAGGAATCTCTGGATTAGATTTTTTTCAAAGGCCAGTTCTCCAGTTCTGCCTCATGAAGGTTGATTACAAGAACTGAAGATGCTGAGCTTGAAGGAAACAAAATTTAGTAGAGGTGTAATCACTGCATTCATACATTGGAAGGGAAATTCCACAGAACAAGGTGACTAGTTTTGCTTAGCCTCAAAGGGCAGACATAATGCAGGGGTAAGGATTGCAGAAAGGCAGAGGGAGGTGTTTGGCAGGAAATGCTTTCTCAATAATGACAGCTGTCTGAGTGTGCAATAGGCTCTCTGGAGGTGCTGGGTTCCCCCTCATTTGAGGTCTTCAGACAAAGATTGGATCACAGGATCAAAAATGATTCTGGTCAGAAGGAAGTGGAGTCAAGATGGCTGAGTAGCAAGGGGAAGTAGAGCCAACTCTCCCTTAAAGCTCTTCCAAACATATCTAGAAAACACGCCAGACTGAATCCTGATGGGGAAATCCACAAAAAAGTCCCTGGGAATCCTTTTCCCACGCAGCTCGGCATAGGGAGGTCTGTGTATCTTGGGGATGGGGTCAGGCCAGGAGCTAGGAAGAGCACTCCAGTGTCTGGTGAGCTGTGAACCATGGCAAGAGGAGGTCCAGAACCATATTGGGGCACCTCATGCAGGGTGCAGATCAGGTGCCAACTGGAGTCTTTGTCTCCTACTACCCAGTTCTGGGTCACAGATCCAGGCCAGAGTGAGGAGGGGACTTACGCTCTACCCTGTGCTTAGGGGTGGAATTCAGGGATAGGGAGTGTTCATGGGTCCTGGGCTGTTTTTCAAACAAGAAGTAAATTCAGAACCAAGCAGCTCTTTGTACCTTAGATCCCAGGAGCAGAGTAGGGGCTCAGTTCTACTTTCTAGCCCAGTCTGAAGCCTGCAGAACAATAACCAGGGCAGAAATCCTAGACCAAAAGAGAATCTGCAGGTCTGTCACTGTGAACTATCAGAACTTCCCAGACGGCTGGTAGAGGTTGAGCCCAGAAGCACTACTGCTCAGACCCAAACAAAGGTCAGGAACATGCAGAATTCAGATCAGGGGGAATAGCACTGAAGATTTGCACTGAATCAGACCACTTTGGAAGCACTAAAACCTTTCAGATCCCCAAACTAAGGTGTTCCTCTGATCCTAGAATAATTCAACACTCAATACCTAAGCAGCAACAGAACCAGCTCACATCTAACCTCCAGAAGTACACAGAGATCAGCCCTAATATCAAATCCACCATCAAGAAGCAGGCTGAAAGAATGAGTAAACAAACAAACCAAAAAGGAATCCCACCATAAAGAGCTCTTAGGGTCACAGGGATGCTCAAGACACATACCCAGAATATGAAAATGACTTGAAAATATTTACAATCAAAACCTTAAAGAAAAAGAAGCTTAAGTACAAATTCAAGCAGAATGGCTAGAAGAAATGAGTTAAAAAATTTTTTTTTATAAATGGAATGAGACAAAATTGAAAATGCTTGAGGAAAAAATTGGAAAAGAAATGAGAGCTATAGCAGAAAGAGGAAAGTGAATTAACAGGTTGGCATGAGAGATATAAAACCTTGGCCAAGCAACAAACTGTCTGAAAATAAAAATGGACCAAATAGAAGCCAATGACTCTGTGGGACACCAAGAAATATTAAAACCAAGTCAAAAGATTGAAAAAGTGGAGGAAATCTTGTAGCAAAAGCAACTCATGCAGGAAACAGACTGAGAAACAAGAATTTAAGAATCAATGGACTACCTGAATGTCATGACTAAAATAAAAAGTCTAAACTTCATATTTCAAGAAATCTTGAAAGAAATCTCTTAGAAAACCAGAGGGCAAAATAGAAACAGAATCTACTAGCCACCACCTAAAGAAACCCCAAAATGAAAACTTCTAGGAACATGAAAGACAAAATTAGAGTTTCTAGCTCAAAGAAAAAATACTGCAAGCAACCAGAAAGAAGATTCAAGCTCTAAGGCATTACTAATCATGTGTCATGATCACACACGTTTTAGCAGTCAGTATTATAAAGGGGTGGAGAACTTAGAAGATGATATTCCAGAAGGCAAAGGACACGGGCTTATATCCAAGAATAACATACCCAGATAAGCTAAGTACAATGTCGTAGGGGGAGAAATTAACCTTTAATGAAATAGAGGACCTCCAACTATTCTTGGTGAAAAGACCAGAGTTGTAGAGAAAATCTGAAGTTCAAACACAGGAGTAAAGAGAAACATAAAAAAGTAAACATGAATAAACAATGATAAAGGACAAAATAAAGATAAACTGTTTACATTCTAAGGGGAGATGATACATATGTGCCCTCTGATCCCTATTATCTGGGTTCATATAGGGAGTCCAATTAGACAAGGCCTGGGAGTTGTTCTGTTATGTCTTGATGATCTTAAGAGAAGAATGCAAGAGAGGGAAAGAGGATTACAAAGAGAGGGAAAGGAAGGTTAAGGAAAATTATCTCACAAAAAAAACTAGATATCTATATAATCAAGGAGAAGGGGTGGGAGGGAGTAGATAAAATCTGAACCTCACTCTCATCTGAATAAACTGGTACAGGGCAGAATGCACACACATATACAAAGCTGGATAGAGAAATACATTTTGTCCAACAGGGAAATGTGTGTGTGTGTATGTATGTGTGGTTGTCCTTCGTTGTTGAAGAAGACCATGCCATCAGAGAAATGATGACATGACTTGTACTTGACTTTGTTTCGAGTGAGGGAGGGCTGTGCAGGTCACCAGCCTCACTTCTCCTCCAGAGCCAGTTGGGTCCAGTGACCAGATATTCATCAGGATGACTGGAGATGAACCAAGATGAGGCAACTGGGGTTGTGACTTGCCCAAGGTCACACAGCTAGTGGGTGTCAAGTGTCTGAGGTGAGATTTGAACTCAGGTCCTCCTGACTCCTGTACTGGTGCTCTATCCACTGTACCACCTAGCTGCCTCTCAACAGGGAAATAGGAAGTAAAGGAAAGAAGGGAGAGGGGAGAATAAGAAGTAGGGAAAATTAAGGATAATCAACACAATGATAAAATTATGATAAAGACAAAAAAAATGAAAGAATTAGGGATTCTGATCAGTGTAATGATCAACCATGATTCCACAGCACTAATTATGAAGTATGCCATCACCTCCTGACAGAAAGGTGGACTCAGAATGCAGAAGAGATGTATAATTATTTTTATATAGCTAATGGAAAATTTTGTTTTGCTTGGCTATACATTTGTTACACAGGGGGTTTATTTTTCTTTTGTTCTCAACTGGCGAATGGGGGTTGGGATGCAAAGGATCGAAGGTAGATTTTTGCTGATTGAAAAAAAATCAATTTTTTTTTTTTTGAGATCAACAGGGAAGGAAGTCACCACCCCCATCCCATCAAAGCCCTGGTGCTCAGAGGGTGTGGGTTCTCCAGGGAAGGTTATTTTTGAAGTACTTAAAGTCAGTAAAAACCTCCCCCCATTTGCTACTGCTCTACCCTGAAATGATTCTGGGCAGCTAGGTGGTACAGTAGGTAAGAGCACCAGTGCAGGAGTCAGGAGGATGGAGTGTCACCTCAGACACTCGACACTCGCTAGCTGTGTGACCTTGAGCAAGTCACTTAACCCCAATTGCCTCATCCTGGGTCATCTCTAGTCATCCTGACGAATATCTGGTCACTGGATTCAGATGGCTCTGGAGGAGAAGTGAGGTTGGTGCCCTGCACAGCCCTCCCTCACTCAAAACAAAGTCAAGTGCAAGTCATGTCATCATTTCTCTGATGGCATGGTCTTCTTTAGCAACGAAGGATGAACACACCCTGAAATGACTTCATATTTGTTCTGTGAAGTGTTCCAAGTTAAATTAAAGGTTAAAAACCATTCTTAGACTTTTGGGACACCCTATTTTTCAATTTACTTGAGTACCTGATGAATATATTCCCTGATAGAACATAACCTCCCTGAGGGCAGGGGTTGACTTGTTGACTTCCTTTCGTCTTTGTATTCCCAAGGACTAGTACAATGCCTGGCAGAGAACAGTGGTTTAATAAATGCTTATTGAGTGACTGATCTTAAGTTTCACCTGGCTGTAAAAGTAAGGAAACTATAGAAAGGGATAAGTAAATCTGGTGAGTTTTTTTTTTAAATCAAGGATTTAACAGCCTATCCTGGATATGTTAGAATCACTGAATTTTTTAAACAAAGTATTGTTATCTTTTGTTTTTATGTCACTTTCATTTTAAATATGAATGAATGACAACACACATACTAAGTGCTTACTGCAGTTTAGTTCTGAGTCTTTGTGACCCGATTTGGGGTTTTCTTGGGGAAGATATGTAGCGATTTACCATTTTCTTCTCCAACTCATTTTACAGATGAGGAAACTGAGGCAAATAGGGTCAAGTGACTTGCCCACAAGAATGCAGCTAGTTCATGTCTGGGGTTGAATTTGAACTCAGGTGTTTGACAAATTTCCTTTCATTTCGAACCTTTTTCTCTGTGGTTCTTTCTGGATGACACTGCATACCTGGCCAGCTCTTCCATTACTGGCTGTACTTTCTCTCATACCCTCAATTAACTGAAGTGGAGGAGTTATAACCTCTTCTTTGATATTCACTATATCCAAATTTGGGCAGCTAGTTGGTACAGTGGATAAAGCAAACAGGTTTGGAGCCATGAAGATCCAAGTTCCAATCTGACATTCAGACATTTACCAGCTGGATGATCTTGGGCAAGTGACTTAATTTCTATTTACCTCTATTCCTCATTTGTAAAATGAGGACACATTGGAGAAGGAAATGGCAAACTGCTCCAGTATCTTTGTCAAGAAAACCCCATGGACTTTTGGCTATGGGGTCACAAAGTTGGACACATCTGAACAATGACAATACAACATCCAAATTTATTACTCAATTCAGATTCCAGTAGCCATTATCTACCAACTCTCAGGATATCTTCCCCTCTTTCTCCTTGGCATAGACATATATGCAAAACAAATCCTTACAGAAGCCATGTTCAAAGAAAGAAAGAAAACATATCTTTTAATCTGCACTCTGGGTACATCACCTCTCTCTCAGGAGGAAGGCAGAATGTTTTATCATGAGACCTTTGGAATCTTGGTTGGTCATTGTGTTAATTACCATATTGCTGTAACTGGGTAGAATGTTTTCCTGGTTCTGCTCACTTCACTTTTCATCAGTTCATACAGGTCTTCCCAGGTTTCTCTGAAACCTTTTCATTTTTTATATCACAACGTATTCCATCACAACTTGTTCCCCAATTGATGGGAATCTTCTCAGTTTCCAATTCTTTGCCATCACAAAAATGTTTGTAAATATGGGTCCTTCTTTCTTTGGTCTGTCTTCCTTTCTTGATGAGTTCTGTCCCTCTCCACCCCAACTTCTGTTTTTTTTATTGAATTTCAACATACCTGACTTCTCCTCAGATACCTTAACTTCCTAGTTCTTCAGTTTACTTAGCTCTCATGACCTACCTTTCTACTCTCCTTCTGCTATACCCTGTGATGGATGGTCACACTCTTGATCTTACCCCTAAGTATTCCATCTCCATGTTTAAGGACTCTTAAAAGTCCTTTATCTGATCATAATTTTTTTTTATCATTCTATCTCTCCTCTGACTATTCTTCCTCTTCCTCCACCAGCCTGTTGAAGAGCCAATGACCTTGTGAACTTTGGAAGGCCATAAGAGCTGGTGTTCCCATTGGCTTCTATAGCGCAGTCCAGTGCAGGTTGAAGCAATGCTCCTGAGGACTGCAGCAGTTGACAGCATCTGCATGGGGGCTGAGAGACATCTGAGGAAAGACCCCCACAGGATTGCAACAGCAGTGACCCTGGAAGCTCTGCAGAGAACTACATTTAAGGGACTCTCACAAGCTCTGGTAACCAGGGGCTGAGAGTACTCTTCAGCCACAAGGCACACTCAAGTGTGAGCTCATTTTCCCCAGACCTGGTGTACTATGGAGGAGTACAAACCCATTTGGGAGGGATCTTTCTGTAACAACTATCCTTGCCATACCAGCTGAGTAAATAACCTTTCTAAAAGCTAATTAAGTCTGGTTTATAATCACTGGGAAGTGCGCTGGGGAGATCTCCTGAAAGTACTACAAGTCTCTATCCCTCAGGGTTACCGTTACAACCCTGAGGGGAGAAGTAGTCAGCTGTCCCCTAGGGAACCAGTCAGCCAAGGAGAGTAGGAGTGGGGAAGTAGCCCTGGAGGGTGTGCTATCATCATCAGAAAATTTTGTTTTAATCACTGACACAGCTCCCAGCCTAGCTCAGGCACCCCTTACCTGAACTACTGTAATAACTTTCTTATTCCTGCCTCAATTCTCTGCCTTCTTTAATCCATCCTCCAAAACGACTGCCAAAACGATTTTCCTAGAGGGCAGATCTGACCACCTTACTCAAACTGCAGAGGGCAGAAAATGGCTGGAGTGAAAGAAACATTGTCTCAGAGTTCAGGATTGAGAGGCGTACTTCACCACGATGCTTTCCCGGAGGTCTTTCTTAAGATCCCTCCTTGTCATCCCTTCCAACAAGGGATGAAAGGGAAAAATAGTCTGATAGTACACCCCATGCTCTACACCCGTAGTCCCCCACCTCTGCAAAGAAAGGAGGGGCTGCATCGTGTGTCCTCTTTCCTGGAAGAATGATTCTAATTATACAGCGATCAAGAATCAGAATTGCTGGAAGGTGGGAAGGCTCTTACATCCCGGATTCGGGGTTCACAGCCCCCCAGGGATAATCTAGTTGTCCTTCTCTTTTTAGACTCAAAAAGCATTTATAAAACAACTCCAGTGGCCAGACTAAGGGAATACAAGACACAAAGGAGACTCTAAGGTTCCACGGAAGGAGCTGATCACCCCCAACCCTCTCGGGGCTTTAAGGTTGGCAAAGGTCTGCGATCTCACTATCTCTCCTCTCTCCAGATCTCCCCAACCTCGGGGATACACTCTCAGGAACCCTACTTTCACGAGGCCGGACAACTCCAGGGACTTTCCCCGGGTCCCCAGAGCCGGTCTAAGGATTCAAGGCCGGCGCTCAGACGCCGGGTAAATGCCAAGTATCAGTGGAGTGCAAGCCCCCTGGCACCCCTAGGCCTGGCACGGGGGGCGGACCTGATGGACGACCTTCCGGACTCGTTTAGTGTAACTTTGTTGCGCGTCTGCCCGGCATTATTCTTCCATTTTACAGGTCGAGGCACATCAAGTCTGAGAAGTAATTTTTAGAAAAACCAGACAAAATGAAAAACTCTCATTTAACAGAGGTGGGAGAAAAAGAGGCCGGAGGAAGGGCGGCAACTTTTCCAAGGTGTCACAGCCGGGACTCAAATCCCGGGCCTCCGATCCCCTCCCCTCCCCCACATGGCAGCTCAGACTGGGGGGGGCGCCCGGCCAGGCAGGGGCGGGCCCGAGTCCACTATAGCCCCTCCGAGGCCGGACCTCGGTCTCCCCATCTGGAAAATGGGGAGAGCGCGGTCGTTCCGGGAGGCGCCCTGTCCCCCCCCGCATGCGTCGCGGACGAAAGTCGCGGGAGCGCGCAGATCCTTGCGAGGCTCGGGTGGGCGCGCACTTCCCGAAGCCCTCCCCACAAGTTCCCCCTCGGGCCGCGGCGGCGGGCGCGGCGGCGGCAGAGTCCTCCACATTCCCACAATCCCGAGAGGCCACGCCCCGGGAGCTCTGGCCTGCGCGCTGTCCCTTCCCCTCCTCGCTGAGGCGCAACCAAACGCGCCCGCCTGCCTCCCTCCGCTGCCGGCCCCTCCCTTCTCCTCCCCTCCCCTCCCCTCCCCTCCCCTCCCTTCCGCTCCCCGCTCCCCGCTCCCCGCTCCCCGCTCCCCTCCCTTCCCCTCCCGCGCACTGCTGCCGCTGCCGCTGCCGCTACCGCGGCCACTCTCGTCGTCGCGGCCGCCGGCGCCCCGCCCCACTGGTCACCTCCCGTCGAAGTCCCGCCCCCCGCCCGGCGGCTGGGGGGCGCCCCTGTCTTCCCATTGGCCGCAGCAGCTGCCCGTTCGCGACGAGGTTGTTTTCAGCGCCGCGGGGTTAGGTTGTCCGGCCCTGGTCGCTCGGTCTCGGCGGCGGCGGCGGCTGGCCTGAGGGAGGGGGGAGGAGGACGGTGGCCGGTGAGGGGACGGCGCCCGGGGTGGGGGGGAGGGAGGGGACTTCGGCTGGCCTGAGGCGGCGGCGGCGGCGGCGGCGGCAGCGGCGGCGCTCGGCCTGAGGCGGCGGCGGCGGCGGAGGCCGTGGGGCTCCCGGCTGAGGCGGGCGCAGGGTCCCCCCTCCCGGGCTCGGGCTGAGGCGGCCGCGGCGGCGGCGGCGGCGCGGGGCCCGGCCAGGCCAGGCCTCGGCTCAGGCCCAGGCCCCGGGCTCGGGCTCTGTGAGGCGGGAGGGGGGGCGCCGCCGGCGGCGGGGGCGGCCCCGCGGGGCTCGGGACGATGACTCTGGAGTCCATGATGGCGTGTTGCCTCAGCGACGAGGTGAAGGAATCCAAGCGGATCAACGCCGAGATCGAGAAGCAGCTGCGGCGGGACAAGCGGGACGCCCGGCGGGAGCTCAAGCTGCTGCTCCTCGGTGAGCCCCGCCCGGCCCCTCCCTGCCTCAGTTTCCCCACCCGCCCTCTCCAGCCCTGGATCACCCGCTACTGGGAGGGGACATCCGCGCCTCGGGCCCAGCCGGGCCAGGGCCTTGGCTCCGCCTTGGCGCTGGGGGTCTGGCCCGGGCTGCCCCGAGGTCCCCAGACCCTCCCTCCCCGCGAATGCCGCGAGGGTCCTGGTGGGAGCCCCCTCTCGTGCCCCACAGCCCCTTCCGGCCTGCCCCCCTCTCTAGGCACACCTGTTGCAGGTACCTAGGTGTTGCCACCTGCCCGGGACTTGTTGTCACTGAAAATAAGGGCCGGTTGAAGGACTTCAGCCGCTCCCCCGAGATGCGGGGAGGTCATCTGCAGAGCCGCGGGGGCCCCCTCCCTCGGGTTCTGAGAGTATTTTGTGGCGAGTCCCCTGGGCAGGCGGGGACCGAATCCGGAGATTCCATCTCCGCAGGCAGAGTCCCACCCCTCAAAACAATCTGACCCCTGTGGCTGAGGGGAGGACCGGAAACCGAGTGTGGCTCGAGCCTTCGGGGGCAGTGTCCCCAGGCTGGCTTGGCTTTGAGTTCAGCTAGCCGAGCCCCAGGGATCCGTTTCAAGAGGTGAGCAGGGTCCAGTTTTGCCTCTGTGGGTGGTAAAGGTATATGGACACTTCGGTCCTAGCAGGAGGTCTGGAAATCGAAGACTGTCTGTGGGGAAAGAGACGTTTAGAGCAAGGAATGTCTGCGCTCCAGGGACTTTAGAAGTCAGCCAGCCTAACCCCCTCATTTTGCCAGGGAGGAAAAGGAGTGCCTCCCCTGTCCCTGGTGCTAGATGGGAGCCTTGGGCAAATACCTCCCCAGGTTTCCAGCCCTCCCCCTCCCCCCTCCTTTGGTTTTCAAATGTGACTGGGAATAGTCTGTGTTTAGGAGGAGAGGTGCAGACTTGGGTGTTTGAGGATACTTCTGAGACGTACTTATTTCTTTGGGGCATCAGACCCGGAGGAAACTCCTAATGGCTTGCAGTGTTTGCCAAGGCTGACAAAAGGTTTTGTTATGCTGTTAGTCACCGAGAGGAGGTAGTTTCTGAGCCTTGGGAAAGTGAGACGCTTTGAATTGCTGCTATCAGAGTAATGCTGGCTATCGGCACCAAAGTAGGATTCCCGTGAGACTGAGGAAGTGTGGGATGTGTGGTTTTGTGTGAATTTACTAGTGTTTCTTGCATGTGCTTTGGGCTCAAAATGGAAGTCAGGTTCAAGGATGCAGGTCAACCACTCACTTGTGCAGCCTTGGTGGTTGGCTAATGATTGGTCTACATTTGAATTGAAGAGCCTCATAGAAAAGCTGGAGGACTTCAGTAAGTAGAGAACACCATGGTATCTTGAGAGATCTTTTGGAGTTGAGTGTAGCCAGCAGTGCCACTTCCTAGCAGTGGAAGCCAACATTTCAGTTTTCTTGGTATTTTTACCCCCTCCCAGGCAAATAGTGAGGCATTTAGGACCCATTAAAAAACTAGTGGCAGCATCTTAGGAATTGGAGTTTCAATCCCGATGCCTTAATATTATTATTATTAATAATACTCTCTCATTTCCAGTAGTCTGTACGGTTTCTTCATTTCCACTCCAGAGCTGAGTGGATCTGGATGGCAGAGCTGCTGCTTTTTGCCCTCCAGGTGGTTGCGTTAGTGGTTAATGGATGTTGTTTTGCTGCGCATTTTCAAGTCCCTATTCTTGAGAGGAAAAGGATTATAGAAATGCATTAGGTTAAGTGTAGAATTTATGGTGACCAGTTTTGAGAACAAAGTTGAATAGATAAATGCAACTTAAAGCTGTAGACCTTCCCTTCCCTTAGAAGCAGTTGGGTTGGGGAAAGTAAGTGACCAACAGAGTATTGGGTTTAGAATCAGAAGAAGATCCTTAGCTCAACTGTGTAATTGTGTGACTTAGGGTAAGTTGCTTGACTTCTTTGGGCTTCGCTTTCCTCTTCTGTGGAATGATAGTACTAGTATTATCAATAACATTTAGATAGTGCTTACTATGTGTGGGCACTGTGCTAAGCACTTTACAAATATTTTCTCATTTTATCCTCGACACAGCCTAGGAGACAGGTGCTATTATTATCATCCCGATTTTGCTGATGAGGAAACTGAGAAAGGTTTTAGGGACTTGCCTAAGGTCATCCTAGTTAGTGTGTGAGGCTGGATTTGATCTCAGGTCTTTCAGACTCTTGGCCCATCACTCTATCCGCTGTGTCTTGAGTGGCTGCTTGAGGCACCTTGTGGTTTAGATATTCAGATGAGATAATAAATGTAAAGTGCCACAGGAAAGATAAAGACTGGGACTGTGATTTTGTTGGTATAGGTAATTCCCAGGTGAGGAAACTTCCTCTCTCTGTGCAAATTAGATCCTTCTCTGTAACTTAAAGGGTTGCCTAGAGCTCTGAGAGATTAAGTGATGTCCAGGGTCTGGGTCCGAAGCCAGACTTGAACCTACCTTTCCTGCATTCAAGGCTGCCTCTCTCTCCACCATGCAAAGATACTTGGGTATAAATGAGCTTTAATTCTTTCCTGTGGAGTTGTTTACGGTTTGAGGGTCCATAGATAGTGTTTTCTTTATAGCTTACAAAGTGTTTCCATCAACTCTGTGAGACAGGTAATACAAATTCAGTTCTGTCATTTTTCAGTTGTATTCGAGTCTTTATGACCCCATTTGGAGTTTGCTTGGCAAAGATACTGGAGTGGTTTGCCTTTTCCTTCTCCAGCTCACATTATAGATGAGTAACTGAGGGAAACAGGGTTAAGTGACTTGTCCAGGGTCACACAGCTAGTGAATGTCTGAGACTGGATTTGAATTCAGAGGAGTCTTCTTGACTCCAGTGCCAGCACTATTCACTGCACCATTTAGCTGCCCTGGTTATATAAATGCTATCTCTGTTTTTTAAATGAGAAATCCAAAACTCATAGGTAGGGATTCATAGAGTAGTTATTGTCAGAAGTAGGGCTTTAATTCAGTACTCTGAGTCTCTGTCCAGTACTTTTACCATACCCTTGTACCCTGCTGCCTGAAGTGACCTATGAAAGATTAAAACCCCTCATTGTCATTGTTAGTGATTCACTATTTTATAACTTGATTAAATTTTTTATGTAACCGATCATGATGAACTTGGCATTAGTATTCAGTAGGTAAAGAATGCTGCTTTTAGGTTTCTACTAGTGTGGAGAAACTGGGTTCAAGAAACCCTTTTTGATCATTAAATGAAGTACTGTAGCTAGACTTCTTCAGGTTTCTTGCATAACTTTCTGGGTTCTTCCTGAATACTTAAAAAAGCATGAAATTCAGCATGGGGTGTGGTTGGCTTAATAGGAAGGGTGTGTACCATAGTGATTTTTTGGAGCATAGTGGGGCTACAGCCTTCTGCAAAAGAAGCCATACTCTTCTTTTTTCCCCCTCCTTCCGAGTGTTTTACTAAAGTGGTCTTCTTTTGTCAGTGTACTCACTGTAAGTGCTATAGAAGTATATGTAAGCTACTTTCTGACTGTCTTCAGTTTTTAGGCAGATTATTTTTTCCTTGATCATTTTCCCCATTGGTAGTTGCAGTGGGAGAACAGACCCTTAAACTTATTAGCAAAACACTTCATAAATACTGTTTTTTCTTGGATCTGTTCTAGGACTCAGGCTGATTAGCTGAAATGACTCCTTTTTCCCCTCCATTGTCATTTAAAATATAGTTCTGACGCTTAGAGTTTGAAACTCCTACCCACAGCTACCAATATTTACCAGAGTCAATACGTGTATTATAGCAGGGCATTTAATATGTTGCTTTGGGTTTTTATTCAGAACTCAGAGTCCAGTGACCCAGCCCCGAAATTAATTTCCGTGAATTATCCAAGCATTTTGGAGCTCTCGGCCTGTTCTTTGCGTTTGCTTTTCTTACTCTGAGGTGGTTTTTGTGGTGAGCACGTGAGGAAGTGTGTGCCACTAGATATTTAACCACAGAAGGTTTCATTTTCTGATTTTTGTGGTGTAGCTGTTCCCTGTAAGAGACCAGAATCATCAGCAGCACTGAAAAGACTTTTTAATTACTTTTAATCACTGTTTCTAGTACTGAGAATTTGGAGCAGTGCACAGTGAAGTAAAGAAGTTCTCTTGGTTGATGGGGCCTTCAGAGTGATCTTTTGGTATCTTCTGTACTTTATCCAGAAAGCTTTGTTTGGAATTGAATTTCAAATATATTAGTTATGCATAAAAATCAGGGAGGTTTGGCTGTGTTGGGGTGACAGAAAATCAGTTCAATTAAGACAACGTTCAGTTCAGGCGAGTGTTTATTAAACCCCTACTGTATTTCAGGCAATCAATATGTTAGCTACTGAGGATACAAAACTTGGGGAGGGAATGGGGTATGGAGGAAACTTTATTTTGTCAAATAGTTTACATTCTGTTACTGGTCAAGAAAAACACTTAGAGAGAAAGTTAAATACAAAATATATTTAAATAATTTACCTGGGATAGAGCACCAGCCACTGGGTTGAATCAGGATAGGCTTCCTATAGAAGATGGCACTTAACCTGAGCTTTGAAGGAAGCTGGGAGTTCTAAGAGAGAGTTGATTTCAGGAATGGGAGGTCAGTATGTACAAAAGTACACAGGTAAGAATATGGGGAAGACCAAGAAAGCCAATTTGACTGGAATGTAGTGTTCAAAGGATATATATTAAGCCTTGAAAGCTAAACTGGAACCAGTTGGTGAAAGACCTTACAAAGGCTGAATAGAAAAATTTGTATTTGATCTCAGAAGCAAAAAGAGGAGCCATTGGAGTTTCTTGAGCAGAGGCTGAATGAGCACTTGTGTGGGGGTATGTTATAGTGAGGACTGCTTTGTGTTTCCTATCCTATCTGGTCCAACCCATGTGTCTGGATTGGACAAGATGGCCACTGAGCTTCCCTCCCAGCTCTCAAATTTTGTGATTCTGTAGTGACATAGTTGGACCTGGGCTTTAGGAATATTGTTGAGAATGGATTGGAGAGGGGAAATATTTGAGTCAGAGAAATCGGTGGGGAGGCTGTTATAATACTAGGTAGGAAGTGATGAGGGTTTGAACTAGACAGGTAGCTATGTGAATAGAGAGAAAGGGATGGATGTCTTGTGAAGGTAGACTTGACAACTAACATGCTCTGAGGGCTGAGGGGGAGAGAAGAGTCTAGATGATTTGGAGCTTTGACACCTGGGTGCAGTACCTTCAACAGAAATTCTAAAAGTGTTAGCCTTTCTTGAATATGTAAGCATTCCCATTTTGTTTATAAGCATTCACTGAAGTGTTCCTTTTCCTGATTTGGGGATCTTTTTCCTTCTTTATGAATTATCTCCAGAGTTGGATGGTCTTTCAGTACTTATTCTCTTAAGTTGTCCATAGTGACCAACCTTCATCACAAAGTGGTTAGCTTGCCTTCACATATTTGGTTATCCTTTCTCCTAGATCCAACAGTTCTTAGATGTTTATTAAATTTGAACCCCATCCAAGTTTCTTTAATTCCCAAACATTTATTGCCTTTTAAAAATACTTTATTTAAAAATATTTATTTATTGAGGCAATAGCCTAGAGTCACACAGCTATAAGTGTTGTCTTGTCTGAGGTCACATTTGAACTCAGGTCCTCCTGACTCTAGGGCTGGTTGCTCTGTCCACTGTGCCACCTAACTGTTCCTTCCCAAACATTTGTGGAGCATCTTTGGTGTGCTGGAAAGTGCTTTGCATTAAGAGTTTGAGACCTGGGTTTTAGTTAAGTCATCAAATATTTATTAAGTGACTGCTATGTGCCAAGCACTGTGCTGAATTCAGGGTATACAAAAAAAGGCAAAGATTTCACAGTTGCTCTCAGAGGAGTCACAACTGAACAGGAAAAGACAACATACAAACGACTATTTACAAATGGGATTTATACATGGTAAATTGGAGATGATTTCAAAGGAAAGGCACTGGCATTCATGGGTACTGAGAAAGGCATCTTGCATAAAATGGGATTTTGACTGAGACTTGAAAGGTGCCCCAGAAGCCAAGGGGCAGAGATGAGGAGGGAGAGCATTCCAGGTGTGGGGAACAGCCAGGGAAAATGCCTGGAGTCTGGAGATGTGTCAGAGTCACTGTGTCATAGGATACCGAGAAGGGTAAGGGGAAAGAACCCTGGAAAGGTGGGAGTGGGCAGGTTAGAAAGGGCTGTAAGAGCTGGACAGAGGGTTTTATGTTTGATCTTGGAGGTAATAGAGGTCACTGGAGTTTTTCTGAGTAGGGGATCATTTGGTCAGATGCCTTTAGGAAGGGCGCTTGAGCGGTGACTGAAGTGGAGGAAGACAGGAGGCTTTAGTCCTTGCTCTGCTGTGTCCCTCGGCAAATCATCTAATCTCTTTGAACCTCTGTTTCCTTCCCTGTAAAATGGGGTTCATAACCCTTACCCACAAGTGTGATTGTTAAATGAGAGAATCTGTGTGAGGCATTTTATAAATGTGAAGGATTGTTATTGCTAAATACAAGAGATTAAAACAAACCTCATTCTCCAATTTTCGCACTGTTTGCCAGCATAGTGACTGTTCATTATAATAGTAGTTTGGGAGCTGTTTACAGTGCTTTTGACTTAGACTTGAAAGGAACCTCAGCACATAGAATTTACGGTCAGGGTTAGAAGTAGACCTTCAAAGGCCAGTACAGCTCCCCCACTTTGTTGGCGATTATTGGTAATAATAGTTAAGGTTTATATAGTCAGAAAATACCTGCTATGTGCCAAACAATGTGCCTTAGCGTTTTGAATACAGAGGTGAAAGATGGTCCCTGCTCTCAATGAGCTCACAGTCTAATGGGAGAGACAACATGCAAACAAGTATGTCCAGCTATGCTATATACAGAATATATTGGAAAAATCAACTAAAATTAATGGGGATTGGGAATGGCTTCCTGTAGAAGATGGGATTTTTTACTTGGGATTTGAAAGAAACTAGGGAAGCCAGTCAGTGGAGATGAGGAGGGAGAGTATTTCAGATATGGGAGCCCCTGGGGTTTGAGGTTATTGACTTGGGAGAGCCAGTTCTTGAGCTTAGGTAGATCACTTTGGCAGCAGAGTGGGGAGGGGCAAGAAGGGGAAAGGAAACAAGTGCTTATTAAGCTCCCACTGTGGGCTAAACTCTTTTATCTGATCCTCCTACCCGGGAGATAGGTGTTATTATTATCACTCTTATATAGTTGGGGAACCTGAGGCAGAGGTTAAATGACTTGCCCAGGGTTGTGTTGGTTAGTATCTGAGGCAGGATTCCAGTTCAGGCCTTTATGACTCCTGGCCTAGTACTCCATCCACTATGCTGCCTGTCTGAATCTGAGTGGAGGATAGATTGTAATTGGAAGAGTTCTGTCAAGCAGACCCACTGGCAGCTGTTGCAATAGTGTACGAGGTGATGAAGGCCTATGCCAGGGTAGTGGCAGTATCTGAGGAGAGAGGGGGTGGGGTGGGTGGGTCTGTGTATATGTGTGTTTTTAAGGAGCTTAAAAGTATTCCATAAATAAATGCAAAGTAGTTTGAGGAAGAGAGCTTGCTCTGGGAGTTTCAGGAATGGCTTAGTGTGGAAGATCTGAGCAGAGTGTTGAAGAAAGCTAAGTATTCTAAGTTGAGGGAGTAGGCTATGCTAAGCAAGGTAGGGAGACAATGAGCTAAGTTTGGAGAATAGTTGGTGGACCAGAGTTTGCAGTGTAGGTATGAAAGATAGTAATATCACAGTGTCCACTATATGTCAGGCAGTATGCTAAGTGCTTTACAAATATTATCTCAGGTATATATCATAGGTAGCTGCTATTATGATCTTTCTTATGCAGATGAGGAAACTGAGGCAAACAGGTTAAGTGTCTTGCCTAGGGTCACACAGCTAATTAGTATCTGAGGTCAGATTTGAACCCAGGTCTTTCTGACTCTCACCCCAGCACTTTACCCACCGCACCACCTAGAAATGTATATATAACAATGTAGATTGGTTACAGTAAGAAATTATGAATATGAGGAATTCAGAAAAGCATAGGAAGACATGAACTGGGTGAATTACTTAGGATCAAGAAGACAATATGCACCATGACTACAATATAAATGAGAAAACAATGGAGCAAAACTGAAAACTGTAATTTATTATTACTTGAACCCAGAGAAGAGTTGTGAAAATGTACTTCCTCATTGCAGAGGTGGGGGCTTATGAGTATGGAATATTGCATATAACCATCAGACACAGTCTGTTAGGGAGTTTGCTGATCTGCTTTTCATCTTTATTATAATAAGGGGAGGCTCATTGGACTTTGATGGAGAAGGAATATACTCACCATATGTAAGCCCTTTAGAAATGAATGTATCAGAACGTAGGTATCACTACATTTTTTTTTTTAAAAGGAAATTAGAATTAGATTTTGATGTTGTATTTTATCCCAGACATAATGAAGATTTTGGAGCATAAGAATGACAGGATCACAGATTCATAGACCTGATGCTGAAAGGGACCTTCTGTGTCATCTTATTCAGTTCTCTCTCTCTCTCTCTCTCTTTCTCTTTCTCTATTTGCTGAAGGAGGACAGCTAGGTGGTGCAGTGGATAGAGCACCAGTGCAGGAGTCAGGAGGACCTGAGTTCAAAATCTCACCTCAGACACTTGACACTCACTAGCTGTGTGACCTTGGGCAAGTCACTTAACCCCAACTGCCTCCTCCTGGGTCATCTCCAGTCATCCTGATGAATATCTGGTCACTGGATTCAGATGGCTCTGGAGGAGAAGTGAGGCTGGTGCCCTGCACAGCCCTCCCTCACTCAAAACAAAGTCAAGTGCAAGTCATGTCATCATTTCTCTGATGGCATGGTCTTCTTTGGCAACGAAGGACGAACACACACACACACACACACACACACACATTTGCTCAAGGTCATAGAGTTAGTAAATGTCAGACACATGATTTGAATTCAGTACCAATGCTTTTTCCACTGTACACATGATACCTCCCACGATTAGACCTGTGTTTTAAGAAGATTTCTTTGGCAGCCATGTAGAAGATGGATTCATAGGGGTAGAGACTGGAGGCAACAATTAAAAGGCTAACACAACAGCTGTAAAGCCAGTTTTGGAATCCAGGTTTCTTGATACTCAGGCCAAGGACTTTTCTGCTATACCCCACTGCCAAATTGAATGCTGTAGTGAATATCATGATACTTTGACTTGTTTAAAGTTTTGGACCTCCCTCTCTTGAAATGGGATCTGATAGTATTATTAATTGGTATATTGGTCAGGTAGGTGACACAGTAGAGTGCCATGCTTGGAATCAGGAAGATTTGAGTTCAGATTCGATCTCAGACACTTACCAGCTGTGTGACCCTGGGCAAGTCACTTGATCCTGTCTTCTTCAATTTCTTTGTTGCTAAAATGAGCTGGAGAAGGAAATGGCAAACCCCTGAAGCATCTTTGTCAGGAAAACGCCAAATGAGGTCACAAAGAGTTGGACACAGCTGATAGGACTTACAACACAAATATCCCAACTGTCATAAACTCTTAAGATTGTCAAACTGGGACAAGTCCTAAGAATGGAGTATCCTAAGACAGTAGCAGAAAGTGTAACAAGTGTTGAAAAGGAGGCTGTAGGGCAGTATAGAACTTACTGAGCTTTTGACTTCATTAGAAATATAGGGAGGAGAGACCTGAAACTCCATGCCTTGGCAGACTCTGACACTGCCCTAGGTGGTAAGATTTATAGAGGTCAGAGGTACATTCCTTATCATTGGTCCTTTACCCTTGACTTTCACTTCACCTGGAGGGCAGGGAGTTCCTAACTTGATTCTTTCTTATAACTTATCAGTTTCATCACTAAGACTCCTGTTGGACAGGATTTATCTTCCCTGAACCTGCTTAGAGGATGACTGGAAATCGCTTAGTGACTGGCAGATTCCTAACAGAAGTATTTTTGTTTTCTTAGAAATGCTAAGAAGAATAGTCCCAAATGAGAGTATGCAGAAGGTTCCCAAAAGGCAACAGCCTTGTGGAAGAGTATACATGTAGCATCTGAATATTATATGTTCTGTCAGCCTGTTACTTCTTTGATGGTCATGGTGTTGAAACATTCATTTTCTTAGAAGTTTTAGACTTCTGGGCTTTGCGTGTTAAGGGCTGATACCACTGAGAACATTCTACCTACGAGGTTAGTCCTTATTAATTCTGGCCAGAATTGTCTCATTAAAGCTTAGCCCTCATCACATCCTTCCCTGCTTAGCCATCTTTGAAGGACTTCCTGTTGCTTACAGGAGAAAGTCCAAACTCTTGAACCTAACGCTCAAGGTCTTCCAGTCTGGTTTCAGCCTGTTTTGCAAGTCTTATCTTCTGTTACTTCCTCTCAAGTATTCAGTGCTTCAGCTCGACTGCCTTTCTATTGCTAGCCCCCTTATGCAAATCCCATAAAGTTGCCCCTCTGCCTTTGGTTATCCTTCCTTCCTCCCACCTCCAATTTAGTAAGCTCTCAGTTTGGGGGGAGAGTTAGAAGAAAGAACTTCCAAGAAGTTCAGGTAGGGAAGTTTTGGCCTTCTGAAGAAGGGATTCCTGCTTCAGGTTGGAATTAGACCAGATGACCTTTGAAGGACCTGCTGGTTTTGAGATTGTTAGTCTTATTTCTTATCTTTGTATCTTTAAGCATTAGAACGGTGTAGTGATCCAATGAATGGTGTTCTGAGAAAGGGAATATGTTACAAATGCAAAGCATAAGACACAGTAATCCATTTTTACTTAATTTGCTAATTATTTCTTGTTGTTCACTACGTGTATGACTCAATATTAGTCTTAGTAAGGGACCCAGAAATGAGCGCCCCTGCCCCATGGAGCTGTACTAGGCTAGTAAAACATGCTGTACGGTTCAGTGTCCTTTAGACTTTCCTCTGCCTCCACCCTTCCTGCTCCTCCCATTTTCTCTCATAACAGGCTAGGAAGGTGTTTACCAGGAGCTCCAGACTTTGACTTCATTCCTCCTGGTTAGCTTGCTTTGATTTTGACTCAGTGGTGGAGATTCTGAGAATTTCTCTCTTCAGAAGTTCTGTGTGTTTTGTTTTCAGTGGTAGAAATGAACTTTTAAGAGGAAGAATATGGGAAACAGATTAGACTTTTGCCTCTCCCAGCTGTTGGATTTCATTAGTAGTATAACTACTCTTCCTTAAATATTTAATGAGTGAGTGCACAGAGAATATATGACACTGTACTGAGCAGTTATATTACTTAACTAGTTCAAGTGACATGTATCCCAACTATCAGTGCAGTTATTCTTGTAAGGAGGGGCAGTTTGTGTAGTGGAGAGAGCTATGGTTTTATAGTAGAATAGCTTGGTTCATGTCCTTGCTTGGCCACTTTCTAGATGTTTAACCTTGGACAAGTGATTTTTGTCTTCTCTGAAATGAGGATAATGATAATTGTACTGCCTGCATAACAGGATTGTTGCAAGGATCGTTTTTGAATGAGAATATTTAGAAATGAAGGTGTCTTAGATCTTTCTGATGTCATACTTAAAAGGGACTTAGAGACCATCTCGTACAAACTACTCATTGAACATTAATATCTTCTGTTTTTATATCTCCCTCCTCCTCTATCCAGGGAGCTATCCCTTATAAAAAGAATCCAAAAGAATGTATACAGAAGGGGGGGAGAAGAGCTCAGTGAGCCAGCCAGCTTATCACCTGAGTCTGACGGTGTGTGCAGTGTTCCATGCTGCAGGCCGCGAGCTCTGCAAAGAAGGTGTACCTTCTTAACTCTTCTTGGGGCTGGCCTTGGTCACTGTAATTACACAGCATCTAGTATCAAGATTTTGTTGTTGTTTTTATTTACATTGTTATAGTCTTGTATATTGTTTTCTTGGTTTTGTGTATTTCATTTTGCATCATTTCAAGTCTTCCTGTACATCTGAATTTTTCATATTTAACTCTAATAGTGCAGTGATATACCACAGTTTGCTCAACCATTCCTGAAATGACTTTGTTTCCTATTCTTTGCTACCATGAAAAAGTGCTTGAGTGATTTTTGGAGGTACATAGGACCTTCCTTCTTGTCACTGATGATCCCTTTGGGGGTATATGCTTAGTAGCGAGGGCTCTGTTTGAAAGGGTAGATCATTTTAGCTTCATTCCAAACTACTTTCCACAATAGTTGGACCAATTCCCAGTCAGTTTTCTCATTTTTAAAGACTAGTACCAGCTACATACTCAGTCAGTGGTTCACCCAGCACGAAAGCACAGTTGTCTTGATTTGCAGTCCAGTTTTCTTCCCTCTACACTAGGCCGCCTCACATCAAATGAGATAATGTGGAAGTTCTTTGTAAATAGAAAGTATTTAGTAAAAGTTATTCTTTGCAAAAAGACAAAATGAATTTAGTAGAGTAACATACAGGCCTCATGAAAATTTGTAGATAGTACAGATAACACACACTAACATATAATGAAGTGAGGGGTAGGTGCTAACTACGCAAGCTATGTATGCATCTGGTGAGGGGACTCAGGACCATGCCACATGAGGACTGAAAGAACTGGGGATTATCTTGGAAAAGAAAACTTGGGGGAGTATGATTTCAGTCTTCAAATGTTAGAAGGGTTTACATGTGAGAGGAGTATACTTGTTTTACATGGTTCCAGAGGGTAGAAGTATACATATACATCTGTATATGTATAAGCTGCAGGGAGATATCTCAGTTGGCATTAGAACACATTTTCTAATATTCAGAGCCAGTCAAAGAAATTATTTCCTTGGGAGGAAGCAAGTTCCTGGTCACTGCAAGTGTTCAAGTGGAGGCTAGATAATCTTTGGTCAGAGGATAGAAGCTGTTCATCTTAGGTTTGGATTGGAATAGATTCTATAAAAAAGGAAAAGCTTCCTGGAGAGTAGGAATTTAAGGGAAATTGCACTCTTAGATGGGAAGAGGAGTGCCTGGGATTTGTTTTAGCATCCATCCACCTGGGAACTTTCCATGTGAATAGGCTTTCAAGGTTAGAAGAATACCAACAAAATATTCTAAAGCCTTAACAGTTACCCAGCTTATCAGTGCACATGAACATATGTGTATGAGCATGTATGAAAGCCATACAATCACTGTCAGCTCCCTCAGGGCTTGACCTTTGTAGGGTCCAAAGACTAGTAGAGAGTTAGTTCTTGGATCAAAGAAGAGAAAGAGGTCACATACTTGAGCTCACATGGGAATCTGCTACTAATCATGGGACACTTGGCCTAAATTTGGGGCCCCAGTTTTCCTATTATAAAATGAGGGGAGTGGAACTAATGAGGCTATGAGATACATTGGTAAAAAAGCAATGCATTCAACTGGGGTTGAAATCTCAGCTCTTGGCTGTTTCTACCTGTGTGACCTTGGGCAGTCACTTCCTTTCTCTGGGCTTTAGTCCCTTCATCTGTAAAATAACAGGATTGGTCCACAGGGGTGGAGGACCTGTGGCCTCAAGGCCACATGTGGCCCTCTAGGTCTTCTGGTGTGGCCCTTTGACTGAACCCAAAGTTCGCAGACCAGATTCCCCTAATAAAAGGATTTATTCTGTAAAATTTGAACTCATTCAAAAGGCTACACCTAAGGACCTAGAAGGCCACATGTGGCCTCGAGGCAGCAGGTTCCTCACCACTGGACTAGACAGACGACTTCATAAGACTCTTTCAGTTTTAAATCTGATCCTATTTTGGATTTCTTTCCTTGGAGAAAATTATTTAATTTTTAAAACTCTCCATCCTAGATGAGGTGTATTCTTTTGCCTGAAGACAGGAGGATGTGGATGAGGTGACCTCAGGCTCTTTGATTTATAGACATTTCAAGGTGGATAGAATCTTTATTTTTAAAGTAAATTTTTGGTGATACTTTTGTTTTTACATCACTTCTATTTCCCACTATAGTGGGCTCCTCCCTAGCCCTTACCAGAAAGCCACTCTTTATAGTAAAAAAAATTTTAAAAGAGGAAGACAGAAGAAAAGATTTTTCAAAATTTACCAACATATCAAAAAGTCTGACATTGTATATAGTCCCCTCACCTCCTGTCCCTGATTTCTTTAAAGAAGCAGGAGAGGTGCTCTTTCTTGTCTTTCTAATTTTTCAACATTTGGTTTTGATTGTTTTACTGTTTCCACTTACATTGTGATAGTCATGGGATATGTTGTTTTCTTGCGTTTGCTTCACTGAGCTTCACTTCATAAACATCTTTACATCCTTCTTTATATTCATCACATCATTGTTTTTTTCCAGAATAATAATGTTATATTACTAGAGCTTCTTTAGCCATTCTCCTAGTAATAGATACCTTTGTTTCTGTTTCTTTGCCACCATGCAAAGGGCTGCTCTAAATATTTGGTGTATGTGGGGCTTTTCTGTTGTCACTGACTTCCTTCTTCGGTATATATACCCTCCAGTGGAGTGCCTGCGTTGAGGCAGTTGGGTGGTGCAGTAGATAGAGCCCTGGATCTGGAGTCAGGAAGACCTGAGTTCAAATCCATCTCAGACTCTAACTTGTGAGTGACTCTAGGCAAATCATTTCACCTCTGTCAACCTCAGTTTCATTGGCTGCAGAATGGGGATAATAGCACCTACTTCCTCCAAATATTATAGTGTTTGTAAAGTACTTAGCATAGTACCTGGAACATAGTAGGTGATTAATAAATGCTTGTTCCCCTTCCCCTCCCTGGGTCACAGGGTATCACATGAACATTTTATTAACTATGTACAAATAATTCTGGATTGCTTCCTGAAGGGAATCCTAATCAAGTTCGTTGCTCTCATTTTATAGAAGAGAAAACTAAAGCTCATGGAGCAGTGACTTGCCTAAGGTCACATAGCTAGTATATAACAGAACTGAGATGCCACATGGCTTTACTGCATCTCTTTTTATCTTAAGGAATCGGAGCAAAGGTGTCCATTCTTCTGGCTTCTGGTGATACTAGTCAGTATATTTCATTAAAGTGAACTTAAAATTTCAATTGAACTTTTCTTCCAGTGAGCTCCAAATGTACTCTTGTTTTTTATCTTCATGAAATCCCTATGATAAAAAAGACAAATTTTTTTTTTTTCATTTTACAGATGTAGATACTGGGGCATTGTGAAATTAGATAGTGGTGATTAGCCAAGTGTAATAACAGAAATTTGTCAATCTAGTGAAATTGTGTAGCTTTTTTTTTTTAACTTAATGGTTTAATGTGTTGATCTGAGGGGTTCCTTCTAGTTCTGGTGTTTATGACTTCATAATGTGATGATGTATATCATCCTAGGTTTCTTTTAAATACCAACTAAAATCCCATCTTTTACTGGAATCCCTCTTAGTTGTAGAGCTTTCTCTCTGTTGTATAAAACTTGTCTGTATAAATGTGTTTGTTTGTTCTTTCCATTAAGTAAGCTCCTTGAGGGCAGGGACTCTGTTTTGCTTCCTTTTGTATCCCCAGGGTTTAGTACAGTACCTGTCACATTGTAGATAGTTAATACATGTGTGTTGATTTTTGATGGCTCTGAATTTTAGAAGCCCAAAGGCCTAGGCTATATTTTCATCTTGATAGAACTCTTTTACTGGCATGCTTCATTCTAATACTATTTTCTCCCTTTGTCCTTGTTTTAGAAAACCAAGTGCTAGAAAAAATTGAACTGTAGAGCATTTGGATTCAGGAAAATTAAGGTAGTCATGGAAAATGAATATTTTACAGAACTGGGAATTGGGAGCTCCTGGTTGTATTTTCAGCAAAAGTCCAGTGTGACCATGGGCAGATCTCTTCACTGTAAAGCAGAGGTGAGGAACCTGTGGCGAGGCCACAGGTGACCCTCTAGGTCCTCACGTGTGGCCCTTTGACTGAATCCAAACTTCATAAAACAAATCCCCTTAATAAAATGATTTGTTTTATAAAACTCAGACTCAGTCAAAAAGTCGCACCCAAGGACCTAGGAGACCACTCGTGACCTCGATGCTGCAGGTTCCCTACCTCTATTTTAGAGCTTTAGTCTTGAAATTCTGAAGACTTGAGTTCAGATCCTGCCCCAAACACTTAATTAGCCATGTGACTTTGGGAAAGACACTTAATCTCTCAGCCGCAGTTTCCTCATCTATAAAATGGGGATGATAATAGCAACTCCTTCATAAGATTGTTGTGAGGATCAGTTAAGATAACATGTAAACAAAATGACCCTTAAATATTTCAAGGAGTATTACATGATTTTTAAAAAATAAATTACTATTTTCAAAACTAACTAGCATTCTCTTTTCCACACCATTGAACAACAAAAAAGAAAACTCATAACAATAATTCATAGTTAAGCAAAGCAAATTCCTGCAGTGATTTTGTCCAAAATTGTAAGTCTCATTCTTTATCAATTGGGGAGTAACTTTTTTTTTTTTACTTTTGAATCAGTTCCTCATATATCTTGAAACTTTTATCAGAGAAACTTGGCAAAGATTTTTCCCCCCAGTTGCCCATTTCTCTTCTGATTCTAGCTGTGTTAGGTTTGGTATAATTTACTTCTGCTCCCCCTCCTCTCTTTTCTTTCCTTCTCCCAATGCCTAACCACAGATTCTTTTTCTTTTTGTTTTTCTTAGGACAAATCTCTCCCTTAATCTACCATCTCTCTAATTCCCCCCTCTCTTGTCTTCTTTACCTCGTTTCCCTGTTGAGTGAAATGTATTTTTGCTCCTCCTTGTATGCATGTGTGTGTGTGCATACGTGTATACGTGTATACCTGTGTATATTCTTCCTTTTTTTGACTATTTCATATTAAAGTGAGCTTCAAGTGTCTTTCCCCTTCCAAACTATGCCCCCTTCTGCTTTCTTTTTTCCAGTTCTCCTTATTTGTAAAGGGTTTTGCAAAAGTCTTAGTGCAGTTTTGAAGATATTAAAGCTTAAACTTGAACTAAGACTTTTGGAACATCCTATATAGTCTTCTACTTGTACACCCTGATTATGTGTGGTAACATCTCCCCACTTTCTTCTCTATTCCTCTGTATTCCTTTCCCCCTCCTTTTGAGATCATTAAAACAAAAAGAAACATTCCCAGATTCTCTTGTCTTATTTGACTTCCTCTATGATGCCTGATGAAGGTATACAATTCGGAAGGGACATGTATTATATTCCCATTTTAGAATATAAACAATTCATTCTTGTTTAATCCCATAATGATTGCTTATTCATATTTGCTCTTTAATGTTTCACTATTGTGACTACTGTGTTTGTATTTCAGAGTTTCTATGCAGTTCTGATCTTTCGTCAGGAATGATTAGAGGCCTCTTTTTTTTTTTTTCCATTTTTTATTTGACCTGAAAACGCTGGACTTTTGCCACAATGTTTTGGGGACTTCTTTTAGGAGAATCACTAGTGGATTCTTTCTATTTTCACTTTTCTGTCTGGTCCTAAAGAATTTGGACAGCTTTAGGATGTTTTTTTGGAAATATGATGTCTTTTCTTTTTCTGGGGGGTTGGTCCTGGTTCAAGTAGTCTAGTGATTCTTAAGTTATCTTTCCTTGGGCTGTTTTCCAGGTCTCTTGTTTTCATATGTGGTAACTTATACTTCTATTTTTTCTATATACTTCTATTAGGTTTATGCTAATTTTCAAGGAATCTGTTGCTTGGGTAAGATTTTGTACTTTTTGTGCTGAGATGTTATGCCCTTTCCAATTCTTCTAAAACTTTCATTTCTTTTCGAGTTTTTTCCCCTCTTTTACTAGTTTCTTTTTTAGTTGATTTCTGTAGTGCTTTCATTTCATTTATGAAGCCATTTTTAGTTCTCTTTTCAAACTGTCTCTCCCATGAATTCTGGTTTAATTTGTGTCCATGCTATGTTTTTTTTCTTTGAATCCTTGCTGGCCCATGTTTTGGAGTCATTCTTTTTTTCTGAGTTTATGTCTTGAGGCATCGCTGTCACCATAATAGTTCTTTATTGAGGAAATTCTTTTTTGTGTTTTCTTATTTTTCAGTTCTGAAGTGAAATGTCTGGGTTTTACTTGGTTCCATTTTGTGTTCTCTTAGGTACTGCTGCTGCTTTTTTGGAATGTGGAGTGTAGTGTCTATTATTCCAGGATCTCAGAGACAGCTCAGGGTGGATGGAGTGCTTCAAGTTTTCTGTGCTCATAAATACCAGTCTGAATGCTGACCAGGAGCTCTGCAAGTTCCTAACCTAGGTTAGGATGCGACCAACATAACTGTGGGCTTGTCCTTGTGTGGAATTCCAGTAGACTGTTGCAGGACTCTGCAAAGGTCAGCCAGGTGGAAAGCTCTGTGTGTTCATAGTGACAGAACTGCCAATTCCACTTGGATCGGAGCTTCTGGCCCTGGTTATTCAATTGCAGGCTTCAGACCAGCCTGAGGACTCTTAGGTGAGATTCCAGTCCCCTCCTCCTAGGCCCAGACTTGCTGCTTGCTCTTTGCTTAACACAAGACCCACCATTGCTTGGGGCCCTGGACCAATAATTATTCAACAGATATTTGCTAAATGAATTTTTGTCAAGACTTAGCTCTCTTTTATATACTCACACTTTCAAGTAGCTTTTAGCTCTTTTTATAGATTAGCTGTGTTATTTTCCTTCATGTATAGGCACAAGCCCCTTCCTTAGGCAGTATTGGATCTGTGCATTGCGGATTGACCAGCAGAGCTGATATTTGACGTCTGTTCCTGCTACCTACACGAAGTTTGGCTCCTCTCTGGGAGTCTGAGATCTGTTCGTGTCCTGGTGCAGTCTTGAGCAAGCCTTCTTTCAACCTGGAAAGGCTGAGAGCTTGACATCTCCTGACTAGATCCTGTCCCCGGTGTCTGCAGACCTCTCTGTCTCCCTATGCTGGAAAAACTGAGTTGCTGATTTTTTTTTTTTTTTTGGATTTCCCAGTTAGTACTTGATCTGATGCATTTTCTAGATCTCTGAGGTTTAGTCGTTGGAGAGGTCTTGGCTTTACTACTTCCTTCAACTTTGCCGTTTTGGCTGGTAATTTGTTCTCTTCTAAGTTTAACTGCATTGGTTTTGTTTGTGCAAAATTATTAAATATTAGATAATCAAAATTATTTTGTCATCTGTGATCCTCTCTGACCTTTGTGTGGATATCAATTCTTTGCCTGTCCATACATCTGAAAGGTAATTTTTTCCTTGTGCCTCTATATTTGCTTATGATGTCACTTAAAAAATAAACTAAGTCATATATCCATTTGGAGCTTCTCTTGATATGTGCTATAAGGTGTTTTTCTATATCTACTTTTTATCAGACTGCTTTCTATTTTTCCCAGCAGTTTTTATTGAATAGTCCTCATCCCAGTAGAATGGGGTGTTTGGATTTATTAAACACTATGGTGCTGTGTTTGTTGGCTTTTGTATGTTCTATCTTATCTGTTTCTCTGCTCAGTCTTCCTATTTTTTTAACTGGTACTAAGTTGTTTTCATGATTATTGCTTTGTAGTATGCTTTGAGATCTGGTACTGCTAAGACTCCCTTTTTTCCCCCCACTTTTTTTTTTTTGACTATTTCCTTGAGATTCTTGACCTTTTATTCCTCCCAATAAATGTATTGTTTTTTTTTCTAGCTCCATAATACCTTTGGTACAAATTCATTTTTGGTAGTATTGTCATTTTTATTATAGTGACATGACCCTCACACAGGCAGGGAATATATCTCAAATTATTTTGGTTTGCCTTTTTTCTTATAAAGTGTCTTTTGTGGTTGGATTCACATTGGTAGATGGATTCTCAAGTATTTTATACATTCCATTAATTATTATAAATTGGACTTCCCAATCTGTCTCATCCTTCTATGATTTGTTGCTAATATATAGGAATGCTGATGATTTACGTGTTTTTATATCTTGCAACATTATTAATTTGTTTCCGATAACTTTTTAGATGATTCTAGAGGGTGCTCTAGGTAGACCATCATATAATCTGCAAAAACCAGTGTTTCCTCTTTGCTTGTGTTTCTTCTCTTGATTTTTTTTTCTTGTCTTATTGCTATAGGTAGCATTCCTAGTGCTATCTTAAATAGTAGTGATGATTGCGGGCATCTTTGAGTTAGCCCTGATCTTATTAGAAAAGCCTCCAACTTTTCTCCATTACATAAAAAGTTTGCTCTTGGTTTTAGATATATACTGTTATATATGTGTTTAAAAAAGAAAACAACTTGGTAGAGACACCATTAAGATGACACGTTGCTCCTTGGAATCAAATGCTTTTCTATAGTTAACAAATAAATACAGTGAAATCTTTTATCCTTAGCACCCTTTGATCAGTTGTATTTGTAAAGATATATTTTGTTGTAGAACGTGGAAACCTACCTGTTCTGTTCTCATAAGATGCATTCTTAATGTGTATAAAAATTATTCTCCTAAAGATATTATAGAAATTAAAAAATATGCATATGAGTCAGTCTTTTATTTTTCTTTATGACATTTCTTTGGCAATAATAAGGTCTTTCCCCCCCTTTTTTTTCAGCCCTATATGTTTTGACTGTCTTTAGAATTGATCCTTCCATAGTCCTCAAAATTGTATTTCCTGCAGCATTAACTTATTTATTTTATATATGAGGGGTTGAACAGTTGGTCTCCATGAGTACTAGAATCTTTCATATTCTTTTGTATCTTCCTCACTACTGAGCACTAGGTACTAAACTCAATCATGAATTTCCATTTCACACTACTTAAAAAAAAACCTGTTAAATACTACATTGTTTTCAAAGCTACCCTGTTTTTCTGATCTTCTTTCTAAGTTTTCTTTTGTTCTCTGCTGTGCACTTTTTTCTCCCTTCACCCTGCCCTAGAGAAGGCCACCATTAGACACAAATATATGTGTGTGTGTGTGTGTGTGTGTGTGTGTGTGTGTGTGTGTGTATGTAAGACTATACTACACCTATTTCTGTTTATCAGTTCTTTCTCTGGATGTGGATGGCGTCTTTCTTCATAGGCCCTTTGTAGTTGATTTGAGTATTTATAATACTCGAAATGACTTAGTTGTTCAAAGTGTTCTTAGAACAGTATTGCTGTTAATGTACAGCATTCTCTTGGTTCTTCTCATTTCACTCTTCGTTATTTCATACAGATCTTTCCATGTTTTTCTAAAGTCAACCAGCTAATCATTTCTTATAGCATAATAGTATTCCATTGCAATTATATACCACAGCGTATTTACACATTCCTCAGCTGATGGGCATCCTCTCAATTTCCAGTTCTTTGTCACCACATAGAGAGCGGCTATAAATATTTTAGAACATAAATTCTTTTCCTTTTTCCACAACCACCTTAGGAAACAGACATAATACTGGTATTGCTGGGTCAAAGGTTATACAGTTTTTTTAACTCTTTGGGTATAATTCCAGATTGCTTTCCAAAATGGTTAGATCAGTTCCACAGTTCTGCGAGTAGTGAATTAGTGTCCCAATTTTTCCATATCCCCTCCAACATTTGTTGCTTTCCCTTTCCATCATTTTAGCTATCATTTTAACTAACGGGTGTAAGATGATACCTCAAAGTTTGTAATTTGTATTTCTCTAATCAATAGTGATTTAGAGGATTTTTTCATGTGACTATACATGTAGTTTAGATTTCTTCATAAAAAAACTGCCTGTTAGTATCTTTTGACTATTTATCAATTGGGGAATATGCCCATTAATTTCTTGAAGGTGATATCTTGTCTTTTGGATATCTGCTTTGCTGGGTACCCTATCTATGGTGTAGTGCTGCTGGTGATTTGCTTTTTGTGAGAGAGATGTGTTTGAGGCTTTGGGGTAGGAATTTGACCTGTGGTGATTAGGAATGTGCTTTCAGAGGAGGGTTTTATTGTTGTATATACTAAAATGGCTTTGATATTTATCAGAAGCATTTCCCAACCTTTCTTTCACAATACTTTAATCATAATAATGCCACATTGACATAGCATTTTATAGATAATAAAGTGCTTTGTATACATATATAATGGGATTCTCATAGCGCCTTGAGATATGTAATATTTATTATCATTTGACAGATGAGGACATGAAGCTCAAAGAAATGAAAAAAGACTTGCCTACGAACATTGGACCAAGAATTGATAGGTTTTGATTTTCAGTTCCAAGTGTTTGATTCCAAATACATTGTCCCTAACCACCAATTGTTCTTCTTTGTCATAGTTCAGATATTTTATTTTATATAATGATTAATTATGTAAGTATTTTTTTTTGCTAGCTAGTGAACCCTTTGAGAACTTAGGGAGACTCTTTTCTCCCCTCCTCTCAGTTTAGCACATTGCTAAATTAATTTTTGCCAAGGCTTCTTATTTAGTTGTATTTAGTAGTTTGCATTTCCAAATAGCTTTGAGCTCTTTATGGCTTAACTGTATTGTTGCTGTTCCTGTATATTTGTTTCATTCATTCAACACCTGTAAGAGTCTGCTAGTGGATATAAAGATGAATAAAAGAGGGTTCCTACCTTTACTAAGATCAATTTAATGGAATGGTGGAACATTTTTGTAAATAGCTATGATACAGAATAAAACAATTATGTAAGAGGTATGATTACAGAGGAACAGCGGTGGGTTCCCTGTCTGGGTTTGGAGCTGGCTGTCACCAGAAGGCTTTCTGGCTGGTGTTTTAGCTAGTCCTTGAAAAATGGGCAGGATGTCAACAGGCAACCGTATGGAGGCATTGGGGCAGTTATTCCAGACATAGGGAGCTGGGCAAACAAGATAGGAAAACACACAAGTTTTAAGGCAAAGTCCCATTTTTCTGAAAGTAATGTGTAAGAAGGAAAGCAGCATGAGTCGAGGTTGGATCCTGATTGTTAGAGACCTGAGTTTTGAACTACAGCTTTCGAGCATGTGTTCGCAGTTTCAGTTACTTCTGTCCTCCTCCTCTGACTCGTTCCTAGGCTTCCAAACTCTTCCTGTCGCTTGGCTTTTTGTTGTTGTCGCTGCTGTTCATGCTTTGGTTCCATATTTTCCCACAAACTTTAGTTGAGGCATCATATTTTTCTTTGGTTCCCTTTCCATTTTTAGTATGGTTACTGCTTTATCCCCATGACTTTTAGAGCAACTTTTTGTGAAGTCATATGTTTTTAGGTGGTTTTAGCTTTCAGCATTCTTCTGAAGAAAAATGGTTTGTTCTACTTTAAATATGTCTCAGCATATTCCTGTGGTCCCATGGACTCTATCCTTTATATATCAAACTCAATAGATTCTCCTCCTCAAACACCTTAATGTCTCTCTCTGTTGAGAAGCATTGTGTTTTACCAGCCAAGAATATGGACACATAAACTAGATACAGCATGGTGTAATTGACAGAACCCTGGATTGTGAATAATGAGAGCTGGGTTCTAGTCCCACTAATTTGCTATAGAACTTTGATCAAGTCACTTCCTAATTCTGAGCATTTGTTTCTTTTCAAAAATGAAAGGTTAGATTAGATGATCTCTGAAGTCCCTCAGCTATCATCCTGTGATTTATATGTTTCTGTTTTGTTTAAAAATTAAAAAAACCCCAAAATTTAGCATTTATTTTTTTTCTTTCTTACCCCTTACCCCCTCACCCTTAAGGGAAGAGGGGAGCAAAACTCAAGCAAAACAAATTCCCACATTGGCTGTGTCCAAGAAATGTATACCTCATTCAATGTAGCTGTCCATAACCTCTCTGTCAGGAGGTATAAGGTGAAGGTTCTTGGGAATAGTGATTGTATGGTATATCTAAGTTTTGTTTAACTTATGCAACCACTGAAGATGATCATCAGTCCTAACTCTAAGTAAAATGACAGAAGATAGCTATGTGGATTAACTGTCTTCATTACGTTTCAAGATAGTAATAGCTAGTGTTTATATCGTATCTTAAAGTTTGCAAAACACATTACATGTTATCTCATTTAGTCCTCACAACAACTTTGTGAGGTGGGTGCTATTATTATATCCATTTTAGAGATGAGGAAATGGAGACTCAGAGAAGTTAGTTGCCCAGGGTCACACAGCTAAGAGACTGTCTGAGGTAGGATTCAAAGTCAGGAGATGAGGAAATGGAGACTCAGAGAAGTTAGTTGCCCAGGGTCACACAGCTAAGAGATTGTCTGAGGTAGGATTCAAAGTCAGGTCTTCCTGTCTGAAGTCTAGCCCTCTATCCCACTGTGCTACCTAGTTACCTATAATTACTAAAATGCTTTTTCAGTCATCTGTCTTGTATAGTATGATGACCAATGAATCTCTCTGATTTTGTGAAAAGTGATTGAATGAAAAGCAACCAGAAGTTCCAGGTTCTAATCTCAGCCCTTTGTGATGAGGGGCAAATATCTCTGGTCCCTTTCCCCTCATCTGTTAACTGGGAATAATACTATCTGCCCATTTTATGGAGCTGTTACAGGAATCACATGAATTCATAGATGTGAAGATGCCACAAAATGCAAGGTACTTGTATTGTTGTTATATAATATTTCATGGATTTCTGGATCATGGTATCCCGTTTAGCCTCACAGCATCAATCAGTTTCTTTTAAGTAATAATTTTTCTTGATTTCCCATTTGAATCTTAAAACTATTGAGATGGATTCTTGAAGCCACAATCTTGTAAACTTTTGAACATTTCATGAATGTGAGTAACTGTTTACTAACTAGTGATAGTTGGCTGCGTGCTTTTTCTAAGCTGTTAGTTCTGTTCAATATTTTTTTTTTAAAGAGGATTTGGCCTTGCTTATTGGGAATAATTTTGCTGTACAAAAATCTTTGTAGCAAAGAGCTGATTTTTTATAGCACTTTATTGTCTTAAGCTCTCCTCTCCATTCTATTTAATCTTCACCACAACCCTGTGAGGGAGTCAGGAAAGGGCTTATTATTTCTCTGTTACAGATGAGGAAACTGAGGTGCAGGGAAGGGAAATGATTTGTCCAAAGTAATTTACAGCTTTCTTATATCTAGTAAGTGTCAGGAAGCCAGGCTTTTTGGATAATTCACTGCACAGTGCTTGTTCCACATGACCATTGCCTCTCTCCCTTGCTGTCATTTGTCACTTTCTTTAGATTTGGCACAATTCGTAAGACCCAATGTGGAGTAGTCTTGCCTTTTGTGTTTATATATATTAATATAAAGGCACAGATTTCTTTACCTTATCTTAGTAGAGTAGGTTCAAGTCTTTGTTAAATTTAGTTCGTGGTGCATCATGGATACTTAATATGACCTATATTTGTTATCCAGGAGGCATCTGGATAACTGGAATTGGAGCAGCCTTGATGTTTGTGACTTAGGGTACAGTGAATTTATAGCCAAAATGAGATATTCAGTTCCTTTTTTCATCCAGATTGAGTCTCCCATCTAGATCAGATTGCTTTCCACCTCTCTTCTCTCTCTCCACCCCCATGTCTTGTGGTTGGTGCTGTTTAAATATTTATGTTGTCCACACGCAGTCTTGTCCAGGGCCCGTGTTCATGATGCTGCTACTTTCACTCTTATTTTCTGATACTGGAGTCCTCATTTCCATTTTTACCATTGGACACAGATTCCATCTAATTACATTTGAATTGAGAATCTTGTCATCTCTCAATCTGTTCCTACTTTTTTCTTTGGAAATATTTTATCTATAAAACTGATCCTTTCATATTTGACTGTACCATATGCCAGTCTTTTCTCAATGGACATGTTTCTTTGTTGCCTCCTGTTCATTTGAATAGGAAAAAAGATGAGATTTCACCAAAGTTGGCTAGTCCCACAATCATAGATTTGGAGTTGAAAAGGATGTTTAAAGTTATCTAATCCAACTCTCTCATTTTGCAAATGAGGAACTTGGGTACTCACAAAGATGAAGTGACTTGCTCAGGGTCACCTAGGTCTTCTGACTCCAGATTCAATGTTTTTTCCATTGTACTATGTAGCCCCTTAAGCAATAACATATTCTGTATAATTCATTTATACTCCAGCATGCAAAACTCTTGTGACCAACATAAATTCTTGTCATTCATTTATTAAGCAAATACATCTATAGTGTATGATGTATAATATATTCAGCACTAGAGGGGTGCAAAGGTAAGCCCAAGTTCTTGTACTCAGGGAGCTCATAGTCAACTGAGAAAAAAAACGTGTTCTCATGTAACTGTAATCAAATCTAGAATGTATTCCGTATGTAAGAGGAGTACATAATAATATGAGATCAGGTGAGAAAGAGAATTTCCAGATTTGAGGATAAAGACTGATTTCATGGAGGGTAAATTGGTAGGATATTAGCATAGGTGCATGTCAGGTCTGCTGGTGGTTAAAGGATTTGTCTCGGCATCCAAAGTGCAGTGACAAACCTACAATCTTGGCCTTTCCAACAGATTCTACCTGATTTTTTAGTCCATGTTTACCAAAATGTTATGTTATAAAATTGTTCTTTTCCCTTAGCTTCTGTCTTACGTGATGGTACTCACTCATGGATTGTTTCCTTTCAGTGTAGGTTCATAATTTTCATTCATTTAATAAGCTTGATAAAATATCTGCTATGTATAAAGTATGTATAAAGTATGTATAAAGTAGCTTGCCATTGAGGTAGTAGGCTTCAAGAGAAATAAGAATTATTCCCTAGTTGAGGGGGGAGGATGAGTAAAACATACACAAATTAACAGTAATATTGCTTAGAATTAGAAAATATGAGATCAGTCCATAAGTATTTATTGATTACTCAGTGAGGGTATGTCTATTTCCATAAATGAGGAAATCGAGATTGAGAGATTTCTGAGTGGCTTGCTTATGACAATATATGCATTAAATGTTTTAAGGAGAGAGAGAGAGAGAGAAATAGATATGTAAACTCGTTTCCTCACTGAGTGTAGCGTAATAATACTATTACATATTCCTAGTATAGGCAGCCTAAACTCTGTGAATTATCTCCTGTTTATCCTGTATATGCTTGCTTTGTTCTCCCCCAATGAATTGTAAACTCCTTGAGAGTAGAGAGTTTAGTGTCTTTTGCCACTTTGTATCTATAGCTCTTAGTGTAAAGACTGGCACAGTGGGAGCTTAAAAAAATGTTTCTTGGTTGATTTTAACAAGGGATAAATACTCTGAACACTCAAGGAGAAATTTCAAAGGCAGTAACCTGCATGTGTATCTTTTATTTATTTTCTGCTTCTAAATGTATGTAATTATATTTCTAACTTGATATGAAATTTGTTTTTGTTGGTAGCTTGGGCTTTTGTTTAGATTATGGAAGACTTGAGGTTGGATTATAGGCCCATATCTTTGGAAGGTCATGGAGAATTGGAGAGGTACTGCCAGGACTAGAGAAGGAAAAATGTGGTTTTTTTTTTCCTGAAAAGGAAAATGAGGAAGAGACAGGAACAAGCATTTATGGATATATGCCAGATGCTAAGCCAAGCATTTTACAATATCTCATTGGATCCTCACAACATTACTGTGAGGGTAGTACTATTATTATTATTCCCATTTCACAAAAACTGAGGAAGTCAGAGGTTGTGAATTTGTCCAGTATGTAAGACTGCATTTGAACTTAAATCTTTCTGACTCTAGGCCTTAGCTTTTTGTCCACTGTACCACCCCGCCATGATAAAGAATCTGAAGCTTGCAAATTGTAGCATTGTGATCTTGACTTTGATCCTTGACAAAATTCTAGATGATATTTATATCCCCAGCAATCAGCACAGTGTTATTTGGCATATAATATGCACTTGTTGATTGATTTCTTGAGAGCAGGGACATATATTTCACTTTTTTGAAGGATTAACTAATTTAATTTACTAATTTATTCTTCTGTACAGATAACAGCTGTTTTTTTTCCTTTTTAAAATTAATTTATTTGTTTTCAGTTTTCTACAGTCACTTCCATATATCTTAGATTCTTTCCTCCCTCCCCTCTCCCTTCCCCTCTTACCCCCCTCCTTCCCTGAGACAACGTGCAGTCTTACATAGGTTCTACACATACATTCTTATTAAATACATTTTTACCTTAGTTGTGTTGCACAGAAGAATTAAAATGAATGGGAGAAACCATGAAAAACAAAACAAAACATAACACAAGACAAAATAGTCTGTTTCACTCTGTGATCCATTTCTATAGTTCTTTCTCTGCATGTGGAAGGCATTTTGCCTCAAGAGTCTATTGGAAATTTTTTAGGTCCTTGCATTGCTGTGAAGGTCTGTCTACCTGAAAAATTCCTCACACACTGTGGTTGTTGCTGTGTACAAAGTTCTCCTGGTTCTGCTCCTTTCACTCAGCATCAGATCATATAAGTCTTTCCAGGCCTTTCTGAAATCTTTCTGTTCACCATTTCTTATAGCACAATAGTATTCCATCACATTCATATACCACAACTTGTTTAGCCATTCCCCAATTGATGGGCATCCCCTCTATTTCCAGTTTTTGGCCACCACAAAGAGAGCTGCTATAAATCTTTTTGTACATGTGGGACCCTTTCCCATTTTTACAATCTCTTTGGGATATAGTCCTAGAAGTGATATTACTGGGTTAAAGGGTATGCACATTTTTGTAGCCCTTTGGGCATAGTTCCAAATGGCTCTCCAGAATGGTTGGATCAGCTCACAGCTCCACTAACAGTGAATTAGTGTTCCAACTCTCCCACATCTTCTCCAACTTTATCATCTTCCTGTTTTGTCATGTTAGCCAATCTTATAGGTATGATGTGGTACCTCAGAGATATTTTGTTTTGCATCTCTCTAATCAATAGTGATTTAGAGTATTTTTTCATATGACTATAGATAGCTTTAATTTCTTCTTCTGAAAACTGCCTACTCATATCCTTTGACCATTTATTAATTGGGGAATGACATATTCTTGTGCATTTGACTTAGTTGTCTTTCTATGTTAGAGATGAGGCTTTTATCACAGACGCTAGTTGCAAAAATTTTTTTCCAATTTTCAGCTTCTCTCCTAATCTTGGTTGCATTGGGTTTGTTTGTGCAAAACCTTTTTTTATTTAATGTAATCAAAATTATCCATTTCATAACGTTCCCTATCTCTTGTTTGGTCAAAAATTTCTCCATTCTCTATAAATCTGACAAATTCACTATTCCTTGCTTTCCTAATTTGTTTATAGTATCTATCTTTATATCTAAATCGTATACACATTTGGACTTTATTCTGGTATATGGTATCATGCATTTTTCTATGCCCAGTTTCTGCCACACTATTTTCCAGTTTTCCCAGCAGTTTTTGTCAAATAGTGAATTTTTATCCCAGAAGCTGGGATCCTTGGGTTTATCAAACAGTAGATTGCTATATTCATTGGCTACTGTGTCATGAGTACCTAACCTATTCCACTGGTCTACCCCTGTATTTCTTAGCCTGTACCAAGTGGTTCTGATGATTGCAATATATTTCATTGTTAAATCTTTTGCTATCAGTATTGGATACTGCTTTGATTAGAATTCTTGTGTACTTCAGACATATATATATATGTGTTATTTTTCCTTTATAATCTTATGGTCATTGTATTAACTGTAGAATGTATTACTAAAGAGATAATTAGTGAAGATCTGGAAGAGAAATGAACCAACATAGCTTCATCAAGAACAGACCAACTTGAGAACCTTTTTGACCGAGTTGCTAAACCAGGAAAATGGCTATGTATATATTTTACCTTTATTTTAGCAAAACATTTTCCAGAGGCTTTCATGTTGTTTTAGTGAAAAAGATTGAGAGATATGGGCTAGGCAGCAATATAATTAGTTTGGCTCAGAGGTAAGTTGAATTGCAGGATCCAGAGAAAAGTCAATGATTTTATATCATCTTGCTAGAAGTCCTCTAGTTGAGTGCTCCAGGACCTATTTAACATTTTTATCAGGGACTTGATTAGAAGCAGAAATGATATACACATCAGATTTGCAGATGACCCAGAGTTGGGGGGATAGCTAACATACTCCATGACACTAAGGATTCAAAAAGATCTTGACAGATTGGAAAATTGGGCTGAATCTAAGATGAAACTCAAAAGGAATAAATGTGAGATCTTGTACTTGGGTTTGAGAAATAGTACACATGCAAAAGGGGGAAGACGTGGTTAGACAGACGCAAGTTTGCAAAAGATCCAAGGATTTTTATTGGACTATGAGCTCAATATTTATAGAAGCAGTATAGATTGGATACTAGATTTGGAATCAGGAATCAGCCAACGACCATTTATTACCGACTGTGTAAATTTTTTTTAATTTAAATTTTTTTTTCAATGAACAAAAGTAAGTTCTCTCTCCTACTTCTCATTGGAAAAGAAAAGAAACACCTGTATTCAACCTGCCCACCCCTCCACCCCCTGCCATTTTTTAAAACAAAATGTCAAGCAAAACAAATTCTTACATTGGCCATGTCCAGAGACATAATATTCTTATCTAGTCTAATTCTGTACCCCCCAAGTCTTTTGCCTCTCTTTTAGGAGGTGGATAACATGCTTTATCATCTGTCCTCTGGAATTATTGTTGGTCATTGTATTCATTGATCAGTTATCATGTTTCCAGGTTGTCTTTATAGTGTTTTTGTTATATAAATTCTTCTCATTGTTTTTTCACTTTATTTTGCATCCGTTCATATAAGTCTTTCCAGATTCTCCGAAACCATCCTTTTCTTCATTTCTTATAGCATAATTTATTCTCCTACATTCATATACAAGAAATTATTCAGTTTTTTCTCACGTTGGTCAACTCCTTAGTTTCCAGTTTTTTGCCACTACAAACAAAGCTTCTATAAACATTTGCACATATGTCCTTTTCCTCATCTTTTTGGGATATAGGCTTAGTAGTGGTATCACTAGGTTAAAGGATGCATACAAGTTTGGTAAGTTTTGGTGCATTTTTCAGGCAGTTTGGGTTAAGTGACTTGCCCAGGGTCACTCAACTACTAAGTGCCCAAACTCCACTCAATGGCTGTTTTTTGGACCCTCCTGGCTTAGAGCGAATGTCAGTAGTAACTATTTCTCTTCCAAACAACAACCCTGAGACTCCTCTCCCCCTCCCCCCATTTATTTATTTTTCTTTTCTATGTAAAGGGGCCATCCCCTGACTACTTTTAAATGAAGCCTATTCACTGAGTGGGCATTACCTCACTTTAAGTGAGTACCTGAAAAGGCCTTAGCCTAAAAGACCAAGGTCTCCCATTGCATCCTGAGCCATCTCCAGTCATCCTGATGAATGTCTGGTCACCGGATTCAGAAGGCTCAGGAGGAGAAAGTGAGGCAGGTGACCTTGCACAGCCCTCCCTCACTCACAACAAAGTCACGTGTAAGTCATGTCTTCATTTCTCTAATGTCATGGTCCAATGAAGGACAAACATAACAAGTCTGAGGTAGGATTTGAGCTCAGATTCTCCTGACTTTAGGGCTGATGCTGTGTTTACTGCACCACCTAGCTGCCCTACAGTTCCAAATTGTTAAGCACTGACTATGTGTCAAACGTTGCGCCAGATGCTATGGATAAAGAAACAGAAATGAAGCAGCTTTTGCCTTTAGGAAACTCAGATTCTTTTGAGAGGGGAAGGAGACAATCAGTATGTGCTTTCCCCCCCCCTTTTCCTTCCTACACATATTTTGTATACATATAAAATGTTGTTGGAAGGAAAATAGGAAGATTTGTGTTCAAATCCAACTTCTGACACTTCTTTTTGTGTGATGATGGGTAAATAATTTAAACTTTTTGAACCTTGGTTTTCTTGTCTGTAAAAGGAAACAAAAATCACCTGGAGTACTCACCTCAAAGGGTTTGTAGTGAAGTTCAAATGCAATAATGTATGTAAATTGCTTTGCAAACTTTAAAGCAATGTATGAGTCTCATATAATAACATTTGAGTCAACTCTGATATGACTGTCAGGAATGCTAGTTTTATTTTTATGCTACATTCAGAGAAGCATAATATCCAAGGACAAAGAAATGATAGTTCTACTGCCCTTATCAGAGTACATCTGGAGTTCCTTTAAGTGTGCTGCATTTTAGGAAGGATATTGACAAGCTGAGTATTATTGTACAGAGTAGAATAGCCTATATGGTGAAGCACCTCAAAATCAAGCCATAGGAGCATTAGTTGAGGGAAATGGGATATTTATCTCAAAGGGGAACCTGATGGCTAACTTCAGGTGAAAGGTCCTCATATGGAAGAGGGAGCAGACTTGATATGCTTGACCTCAGAGTGCAGGACAAGAAGCAGTGGGTGGAAGTTGTAGACAGGAAATTTAGGCTTGATGTTAGGATAAACTTCCTTCCATTTAGAGTTATTAAAAAAGTGGGATGGGTTCACCAACTCCTTCAAGCCAGGCGATTTCCAAGTACAGACTGGATGATTACTTATGAACGATGTTATGGGGCAATTCTTGCTCAGGCACAGGTTGGACTAGAAGTCCCTTCAGGTCCTTTTCAACTCTGAAATCCTGTTATGCTGAATGCAGTGAAGTGGGGACAACATCTGATGAGGAATTAGAAAACATGAGGCATAGGAGTGACCTACCTTGGGCAAAGCCTTTCTTCTTTGGTGTTTTTTTTGTTTTTTAACTCTTTAAAACAAGTGTTGAACTAGTGACTACTAAGGCTCCTTCCCACACTAATATTTTTTGATTCTAAAGGGAGAGTGATATGGTAAGGCAATTGGTATTTGAGAGGACATACATAGGGCCATACCTCCACCTGCCATTAGTATGTGTCATCTAAACATACGTCATCAGGGCTTGTGACTTCAGAACATATTTATATGAGATTTGTTGTTAGATAGAATCTGTTGTCCATCTATCTGTGCTGATTTCTATAAATAGTTTGGTGGTAAAGAAACCTTTTGTTATTTCTGATCCTAGGCATCAGGGAGTGTAGGTAAGGTACCTCTACAGATAATCCCACACTTGATTCTTTATGAATTCACTTTTTTCTCTTCCCCTCTCCCTTACCTCCATTGTCCCCTGGCGTTTCCCCAGAGCTCCTTAAAAAGATCAGGTGACTTAGTCTGTACTTTGACTTCTTAACTGTGTCACTTGGTTTCTTCTATGGTTTCTGTTGAGCAGAGAAATCAACAAAAGTCTAGACAGAATTGGGGCACAGTTAAGCTAGAAAATATATTTTTTATCCTTAGACAAGCAAGAATAAACTCGAGTTTAGAGCCCAATTACCAGTCTTGGCCTTTTTCAGGGTGATTGGCATCTCATAAGGAGTAGTCCCTTAGGTAATCGCTTGTACACCAAGGATTGACATATTGGTATTACCTTCACTGGGAATTCAACATATGGTACTTTACTGGGTTATATTGATAGGGTCATGTCTGATTGGGTGTGGGGGAGAAGAAGAGATTTTTTTTTTGAGGTCCATGAGAGTTTACTGTAACATGATATTGGGTCTAAATACCAGAACTGCCTTGGCCATTGGTGTAAACAGCAAATTCTTACTGGAAAGGACTGGCTGTTTCTTAGATTAGAAAGAGAAGCCCACAGAGGTCAGCTGGGAACCTCAACCAAATTATTTAATAGGGGAGGCAGGTGGCATATTTTTTCTCAATACAGCATCTTCATAAACTGTTTATATGCTCTTATCTAATTCCCCCTCCCCCTTTTTGTAGGCACTGGAGAAAGTGGAAAGAGTACATTCATTAAACAAATGAGGATAATCCATGGTTCAGGCTACTCTGAAGAAGACAAGAGGGGCTTCACCAAGTTGGTCTACCAGAACATCTTCACTGCCATGCAGTCCATGATCAGGGCTATGGAAACCCTGAAGATTCTTTACAAGTACGAACAGAACAAGGTGAGCAGAGACCAGGCAATCCTCTCCTTCGGTAACTCCATTGTGGAGTTCTCTCTTTATACTAATGTTTCAGGGAGTGGGATTGTGAAGGGAATGTTTGGAGATTCTCCAGTGTCCTGGTTTCCTGGTAGTTAGCTCTTCTGGGTGATTTGATTTCCTCCCTGTGAGAATGAATAACCACTCTTAAGTATGGGTTACAGAGTTGGGTAACCTTGTCAGTGCTTGTAGTGACACATGCCACATGCAAATTGAAAGTCCCAGTGTGAGCTCAGGTCCATAGAGTAGACATAATGGCATAAGCAGGGCTGGAGGAATGCCATTTCCATTGTTAGGCAAACCTCTAGGCCTAGAAATGTGGACAAAAGTTTGAGGGTTGGAGGCCGAGTGTTGTGGGATTCTGGAAGACCTGTTGAAAATCACAGCTGGCCCATCACCGACCTCTTTTGGCTGTTGCTTATTGGATTAATTTATGGGGGCTGGGGAATGTTAGGAAACTCCAGAGCTACCTAAGTCATAGGAAGTGAATCGTTCAGCTGGCTCTGAATGAAGCCAGCTTACAGTGCTGGTGTCTGGCTCTGTTGGAACTTTCTCTTTCAACATCATGAGCCATTGGATATGCAGAGTTCTCTGAGTTAGGAAAAGGATTTCTTTGGTATCTAGCTGGAACTCACAGCTCTTCTCAGACATGTAGGAAGCTGCCTGTGGGCTCAGAGCAACACCCACTTGTCTAGCTATATCTGAGGCTGTGCTCTTAGTGCTTTTATTGATGTGTTTTCAAGGGCTTATAGCTCAACCACAAAAATTTGCTCTGGGCTGAAGCTTGGCATAGGAGGAATGAATTTTTTGTACAAATATGGTTTAAATTAATCTAATTCACTTTAAGATTTAAGAATGCCAATAAGCTAGATTTCAGATATGTCATAACTTTAGGTCCTTCCCAGACCTCCAATGCAGACCAAAATTATAATCCTAAACAAAAACATTGTCTCCCCCCTCCTTCTGAGCAGCTGTGGTTAGGCTTTGGGCTGGGGATTTTAGGCAGAACACAGAACTTAAATCCAGTTCAGCTTTGTACTAGAAGAACAGGCATTATTGATGTTCTCATTACCTCACCAGCATCCAACTTAGTCTTGGTGAAGTGAGTTTACTGTCTCAAGCTTCTGTTCATTTTGCCAGTTTACCTAAGAATACTCCATACCTTTTTGAGATTTGTTTATTCAGTCTGTACTATTGAGGAAGGAGAATGGTAGTCATAGATTGACATTTGTGCAAGCTGCAGATGGGTCATGAAGAAAAAGAGCCTCTCACAGTGCAGTGAAGTTTAGACTGGCCTTTGAGCAAATTCCAAAGAGATCACATCAGATTCCTGAACTCATTTGAGACTCATCACTATTAGCAATGTCCTGAGGCTCTTTGGTGTCCTGTCTCCCAGAACACATGCTTTGTGCTCTCAGTACTGTTGTGACTTGTTATTGTCAATCTGAGTAAAACCCCCAATGAACCAGAAAGCTAATTCCATCTTTAGGCCACATTAAAAGTAATCTGAAGTCCAGAAGGAAGGCAGGTGACAATTCTGGGGAGCACATATTAGGGAAGGATTTGACCAAGTTGGAGTACATCTGAAGGATCATGGCCAGGTTGGGGTGTGTGTGTGTAGCCATATAAATGGTCACATGACATGTGACTCCTTAACATGAAAAAGATAAGATGGTTAATGTGAAAACTAGGTTTGGAATTGCAGAATATATGTTGGAATACACTTCAGCAACCATCTAGTCTGATATTTTATATATTTGATTTATTTGTAAGTTAGGTACATGTGCTACTGTACCAATAACCATTCACATTCTAAAACTTAAAAATGGAAAATTAAAAAAAATGAGATAAAGGTGAAACAATATTTGATACTAGAAGCAACAGAGAGTCACAGGATTTTGGGGGAAAGCAGCTAGGTGGAGCAGCTGAACTTGCAGTTAGGAAGACCTGAGTTCAAATGTGGCTTCAGCCATTTACTAGCTGTATGAACCTGGGCAAGTCAATTAACCTCTGCCTGCCTCAATTTCCTCATTTGTAAAATAGGGATGATACTAATAACACCTTCCTCCCAGAATTGTTGTGAGGATCCCAGATTATAATTGTAAAGCTCTTAGCACAGTGCCTGGCATATAGTAAGTCCTATATAAATGTCATTTTTTGTTGTTACTATGTTGGATGTGGAATCAGGAAGACCTGACTTTGAATCTAGCCTTAGACACTTACTAGCTGTGTGACTCTGAGAAAGTCACTTCTCTCAGCCTCAGTTTCCTCATCTGTGAATCTGAGGATAATAACATAATGTGTCCCTCATAGGGTTGTTGTGAGGAGCAATTGAGAAAACATGTGAAATGCTTTGCAAACCTTGAAGTGCTCATATAAATGCTCATCACCATGCTGTGAGTAGGGGGTGACTTAGTCAGACTTAGACTTTAGGAAAATCACTGTGGCACCTATATGGAGTCTAGATTGGAGAGGAAAGAAACTTGAGTCATGGAAACCAGTAAGGAGGCTATCATAAGGAGCTAGGTGACAGGTGATGAGGTCCTGAATTGGAGTGATGCCTGTGACAGAACACAGTTATGAGAGACATGGAGATAGAACTGACATGGGTGACTGATTGGATGTGAATTTAGGGTGAAGGCAGTTTGCAGAGTCAGCTCTAGCCGGCTCTAGATTGTTAAATTTTCAGTGTGGGCATTTATACACCAGAATGAGCAAATACTATAAATCAAGGCTTGATTTATTATTTTGTCGATTGTCTGGACCTCAAAAATGTAGACAAATTATTATTAATTCATATTAATATTTAAAAATGAGAGCTGATTGTTAAACATTTACCAGCATGCTCCTGAGGGAGAGTGAAGAGTGAAAAATAACAGTGAGATTGTGGAAGCCATGGATAATTAGAAATTTGGTGGTACTCTCAACAGTATTAGGAAAATCTGTAAGGTGGGTTGGTCTGGAGGGAAAGATAATGTATATCTGTAATCCATACCACAATCTATCCATACCTGATCTTCCTATTGTGACTCATTTTTCCTCACCCAAAATGAAGTGGAGGGAGGTAAAGCTCTTTATCAAGCCTTCATTTTCTTCCTCTATCTAGGAACCTTCCCACAAGGTGACCTGGGGTCAGATAGTTTAGGTAGAATTTTCTCAGTGGCACCTGTATAGTTATAGGGAGTTGTTAGTTTAGGTTATACCTGTCCTCAAGGGACAGGCACCTAGCTCAGAAGGAGGGAGACTGGGAGTTTGTGCTGCAAAGAGCAGGAGAGGGAATGGGGGAATATTGAGGTATGTTTAGATGTGGTTTGTGTGAGAGACAAATCCCATGTTTGGCTGCTGTGTTCAGGGTGACCTCCAATTTTGACTTCCTATTTTCTGATTGATTCATCATATGCTTCCTTGGGGTGATGCCATGGCCCTTCAGGGAATCCCACCCTCCACTTTGGAAATATTGGTCTAGTCTGTATCTTTGTATGTAAGAATAGCCTGAGATATTTTATCAAATGATTTGCTAAAAATCTAGTTAAATTATATATGCTGCATTTCCTTCCTCTACTAATTAAGTATCCCTGTTAAAAATGGAAATTTGGTTTAAGTATCATCTGTTTTCCCCCCCAACATTCCAATTTATTATTTATTTTTAGTTTTTTTCTTTTTAAATCTTAAGTTCCAAATTTACTCCCTCCCTCTGACACTCTCCCACGCCTACTGAGGGAAGGCAAGCAATATGTCTATTATACATATTAGATCATGCAAAGCATATTTCCATATTAGCTATACATTTTGTAAAAGCAAGAAAAATAAAGTGAGAAAATTATACTTCAGTTTATACTCAATATATCAGTTCTCTCTAGAGGTGAATAACATTTTTTCGCTTCGAGTTCTTTGAAATTGTCTTAGATCATTGTATTGATTAGAGTAGCCAAGTCTTTTTAAAAATATATTTAAATATTTTATTTTTTTTCAATTACATGTATAAGTAATTTTTAACATTCATTTTTTAGAATTTTATTTCCAAATTCCCTCCCTCCCCAGCTCCCCATTGATAAGGCAAACAATTTGATATAGGTTGATTCATGTACAGTCATGCAAAACATTTCCATATTAGTCATGTGAAAGAAAACACAAACCAAAAAAACACAGAACCTTCAAGAAAAATAAAGTAAAAAATATGCTTCAGTCTGCATTCATACTCTGTCAGCTCTTTCTCTGGAGATGGATAGCACTTTTTCATCCTAAGACCTTCAGAAATTGCCTTGGATCATTGTATTGCTGAGACTAGCTAAATCATTCACAGCTGATCATTGTACAGTATTGCTGTTACAGTGTATATTTTCCTGGTTCTGCTCATTGCATTTTGCATCAGTTCATGTAAGTCTTCCCGGGTTTTTCTGAAAGCATCCTGCTTATCATTTCTTATACTACAATATGATTTGATCAGATATGCAGCAACTTGTTCAGCCATTCCCTAATTTATGGGCTTCAATTTCCTATTCTTTGCCACCACAAAAAGATTTGCTTTAAATATTTTTATATATATAGGTATTTTTTTATCTCTTTGGAATATAAATCTAATAGTGGTATTGTTTGGTAAAAATCTATGTATGGTTTTATAGCCCTTATAACAAATTGCTCTCTAGAATGATTGAATCGGTTTACAACTCCACCAACAGTGCTTTAGTGTCTCAATTTTCCCTCATCCCTTCCATCATTGGTCATTTTTCTTTTCTCTCATATTAGTCAATCTGATAGGTGTGAGGTGGTCTTCAGAGTTGTTTTAACTTTTATTTTTCTAATAGTGATTTAGACCATATTTTCATATAAATATGGACAGCTTTATTGTCTGTTCATATCCTTTGATCATTTATCAATTAGGAATTTTTTTTTTATAAGTTAGACTCAGTTCTCTATATTTGAGAAATGAGGCCATTATCAGAGAAACTTGCTGTAACATTTTTTTTTCACAATTATGACTACTGTGTATTTCTCTTTATCTTATTCTCTCACTCTCCCTCCTCCCTTTATCCTACTGTCTCTTTCCTTTCATCCTGCCTGTCCTCAAGTGTATTGCTTCTGACTGCTCCCTCCCGAAATCTGCCCTCACTTTCTGTAAACTGAGCCCTTCCCTCTCCCCCCAATTTTCTTCCCCTCCTTCTTACCTGTAAGATAAGATAGTATATATCTTACATATATATAAGCTGAGTATATGTTATATATATATAACATATTATATAATTTTATATATATATAATATATATATATTATTCCCTCTTTGAACCAATTCTGATGAGAGTAAGGTTTCAAATACTCCCCGCCATCCCTCATCTTCCCCTCTACCGCAAAAACTCTTTTGTTCCTCTATTATGTGAGATAATTTGCCCCATTCTACCCTTCCCCTTTCCCTTCTTTTAGTGCATCCCTCTTTCTCACTTCTTAATTTTATTTTTTTAATATATCATCCCACCATAGTCAACTCACACTCTCATGCCCTCTGTCTATGTGTACTCCTAACTTCCCTAATAATGAGAAAGTTCTTAGGAATTAAAAGTATCATCTTCCCTTGTAGGAATATAAACAGTTTAACCTTATTTAATCCTTTATGATTTCTCTTTCCTGTTTACCTTTTTATGCTTCTCTTGAGTCTTCTGTTTGAATGTCAGATTTTCTATTCAGTTCTGGTCTTTTTGTCAGGAATGTTTGAAAGTCCTTTATTTCATTGAATATTCATTTTTCCCCCTGAAAGATTATACTAAGTTTTCTCATTAGCTGATTCTTGGCTATAATCCTAACTCCTTTGCCCTCTGGAATATCATGTTCCAGTCCCTTCTGTCCTTCAATATAGAAGCTTCTAAATTTTGTGTAATCCTGACTGTGTTATTGATGTTCAGTTGTGTTGTTGTGTCTGATTTTTCATGATCCCATTTCGAGTTTTCTTAGCAAAGATACTAGAGTTGTTTGCCATTTCCCTTTTCTCATTTTATAGAGGATCAACTTAGGCAAAGAGGGTTAAATGACCTGCCCAGGGTCACACAGCTAATAGATATCTGAGGCCAGATTTGAATTCAGGAAGATAAGTCTTCCTGACCCCAGTCCTAGTCCTCTCTCTACTGTGCCACCTAGCTACCCATGTTTTGACTGTGGCTCTACTATATGTGAATTGTTTCTTTCTGGCTGCTTGCAGTTTTTTCTCCTTTACCTTGGAGTGTTGGAATTTGGCTGTAATATTCCTGGGAGCTTTCATTTTGGGATCTCTTTTAGGTGATTGGTGTATTCTTTTAATTTCTATTTTACCTTATGATTCTAGGATATTGGGTCAGTTTTCCTTGATAATTACTTGAAATAGGATGTTTATGCTCTTTTTTTTTTGGCCTTCAGGCAGTCCAATAATTCTTAAATCATCTCTCCTTGATTTCCAGGTGAGTTATTTTTTCCATTGAGATAGTTCACATTTTCTTCCATTTTTAAAATTCTTTTGATTTTGTTTGTCTGATGGAGTCATTCACTTCCAGTCCAATTCTAATTTTTAAGGAATCATTTTCTTCAGTGAGTTTTTGTATTTCCTTTTCCATTTAACTAATTCTACTTTTAAGGAGTTCTTTTCTTTAGTGAAATTTTGTACATCTTTTTCCATGTGGCCAATTCTGCTTTTTAAGGAGTTCTTCTCTTCAGTGGATTTTTGTACCTCTTCGACCATGTGACTTACTCTGTTTTTTAGTGTTACTTTCTTAGTATTTTTCTTTTGTGCCTCCTTTACCAAGCTGTTGATTCTTTTTTTCATTAATTTTTGCATTACTTTCATTTCTTCTTCCAATTTTTCCTTTATCTCTCTTAATTGATTTTTAAAAGCCTTTTTGAGCTCTTCCAGGAATTCTTTTTCAGGCCTGAGACCAAATACACATTTTACTTTGAGACTTTGGATATAGCAGTTTTAACTTTGTTGCCTTCTGCTTTTGTGTTTTGATTTTTCCTGTCACCATAGTAAATTTCTGTGATCTAGGTCTTTTGTTGTTTGCTCATTTTTCCATTTTATTTCTTAACTTCTAACTTGATTTTAAAGTTGGGCTCTACTCTTGACCCAAGCTTCAGGTTTTTTGTGTATAGCTGCTTTTAGAGCTAGTTCTGGGGAGTCTGTAAGTTTTGAGAGAAATGATTATAAATGATTCTGAGAGATTCAGAATTCCCTGTTCTTTTCTGTTTTAAAGACCTCAGTCTCTGAAAGTATTTCAGAGACTTCTCTATCAAACTCAACCCTACAAGGAATCTCTAGTCTCTAGTGAATTCCATTTAGTCAAGCTTGGGTGGAGTCAGATCCTTTTGTAGCCCAAGGCTGGGAATAGTCTGAGTTCAGAGATAGTTTCTCTGTCCAAGGGTGGCATGATTTCACTCTTAGCCCCCTCATTTTAATTAAACCTGTCTCCTATTGTGTCAGCCAGTCAGAGTTGATTGCCATTTCTCTTCCCCGCCCCCCAAAAAAACCATACAAGCTCTGAGCCAACTGTCATGATTGTCTTTGACCTAAGAGACAGATGGCCAAATGACCTTGCTTTTATTAATAATGTGCTGGCCTTATTAATAAAATGATTAAGTTAGAAACTGTGTCTCTTGAACCTTTTTAATTGTCATAGTTTTTAGTTCTTTCAAGGTAGTGTGATCTAAGGAGAGGTATGTTTACTACTTTTTCTACCTGTGCTCTGGTCTGTGAGTGACCACAAGCACTCTTTTCCACCCTGGAACAGGGTCCCTGTTCCTTTGTGTGTCCACAAACTCTGGTGTACTAGTCTTCCTCCTTGCCTTAGGATTGTGACCCAGGACTTCAACTTGGGCAATGCAATAGAATCCTACACTTAGTGTCAGCAAAGTGACCCCTCTAATCTCCTTCTGGTCTGTTGCCTGACCCCTTTACCATCTGTGGGCTGAGAGCTCTAGAAGCTACTGCTGCCTATTCGCTTGAGATGTTACGTAAAGTTGTTTGAAGTGGAATTTGGGAGAACTCAGGAGAGTCCCTCTGTTTTCTCTGCCACCATGGCTCTGCTTATCCCCCAAGTCTTTCACAGTTGATAGTTATTACAATATTCCTGCACAATAATTTCTGTTCTTTTCACTTCACTTTGCATCAGCCATGTAGTTCTTGCCATATTTTTCTGAAATTGTCTCCCCTTGTCATTTTTTTACAGTACAGCATTGCTCCATCACAATCATAGGCCAGAGCTTGTTCAGTCATTCCCCAATCGATGAGCATTCCCTCAATTTCTGATTCTTTGTCACCACAAAAGAGCTACTGTAAACGTTTTTGTACATATAGGGTCTTTTCTTTTTTCTTTAACCTCTTATAGACCGAGTAGTGGTATTATTGGGTTAAAAGGTATGTACAGTTTTCTAGTACTTTGGGCATAGTTCCAAATTATTCTCCAGAATGGCTGGACCAGTTCACTCTTCCACTAGCAATTCATTAATGTGCCTATTTTCCCCTCATTTCCTCCAGCATTTGTCATGTCTGATAGGCCTGAGGTGGTACCTCAGAGTTGTTTTAATTTGCATTTCCCTAATCTAAATGCAATTTAGAGTATTTTTTATATAACTTAGATAGCTTTGATTTCTTCTTCTGAAAACTGCTTTTTTATAGCCTTTGGCTGTTTATTAATTGGAGAATGGGTCTTATTTTTATAAATTTGACTCAGTTCTATTTTTGGTATATATTTAAGAAATAAGGCCTTTATTAGAGAAACTTGTAAAAATTTTTGATATAACTTTGTTGTCTGTGGTGCCTTTTGGCATAATGTAGTTTCCCTGATTATCTCTTTCAGTTAGGTCTGCTTTTGCTTTTGCTTTGTCAGAGATTATCATTGCTATCACTGCTTCGTTTTAGTTTAACTGAAGCGCATTAGATTCTGCCCCAGTCCTTGTGTGTGTGTGTCTTCCTGTTTCAAGTGTGTCTCCTATAAACAACATATTTTTGGTTTCTGGTTTCTCATTCATTCTGCTGTCTGTTTCTGTTTTATGAGTGAGCTTATTCCATTCACATTCGTAGTTATGATTACTAACTGTGTATTTCCTTCTATCCCATTTTCTTCTGTTTCTTCTCTCTCTCCCTCCCTCCCCCCCTTTCTCCCTCTCTCCCTCCCTTCATCTCTCTCTCTCTCTCTTTCTCTCTCTCCCTCCTTCCTCTCCTCAGAAGTCTATTTTGCTTCTAAATACTGCCTCCCTTAGTCTTCCCTTTAATGATTTCCCCTGTGGGGAGCCCCCCATTTCCCTATTGGGTAGCTTAGATTTTTATACATGAGAGAGTATGTAGTCTTTCCTCTTTGAAGCAATTCCAGTGGGAATGAGGTTCAAACATTGCTTACTTCCCCCACCATTAAAGCTCTTTCTTAGAACATAAGAAAATTTCTCCCATTCTGCCTCTTCCTTCCTTCGTTTCCCAGTGCATCCTTCTTTTTCACCCCTTAATTTTTTTTGGAGATTATAATTGGCTTACACCCAAGCTCTCTGTCTATGTAAACGCCTTTTTACTGTCCTAATATTGATAAAATACTTAGGAGTTACATGTATTATCTTCCCACATAGGAATATTAATAGTTTAATTTTATTGAGTCTCATTGATTATTTTTCCTGTTTATGTTTCTCTTGAGTCTTCTGTTTGAATGTCATATTTTCTGTTCAGCTCTGCTCTTTTTATCAGGAATGCTTGAAAATTCTCTATTATCCATTTTTTTTTCACCCTGAAGTATTGCACTCAGTTTTCCTGGTTATTTTATTCTTGGTTGTAATCCTAGCTCTTTTGCCCTCTGAAATATCATATTTCAAGCCCTCTGCTCTTTTAACATGAAAGCTGCTAAATTCTTGTATGATCCCAGTTGTGGCTCTACAATATTTGAATTGTTTCTTTCTGACTGTTTGAAATATTTTCTCTTTGACCTGGGAGCTCTGGATTTTGGCTATAATATTTTTAGGAGTTTTTGTTTTGGGATCTCTTTCGGGAGGCAATCAGTGAATTCTTTACATCTCTGGATGTGAGATATTAGGGTGGTTTTCCTTAATTTCTTGAAATATTATTTCTAGGCTCTTCTCAGCAGAGGAGGGAAAAACAAGATAAGTGAGCAGCTCTTCCTCCTTTTGATAATCATTTATCCTTGTTGTAGCCATGCCAAACAGCAGCCCTAGTTTTTCTCTGTATTTGTCTTTTTCTCCAATATGCTGCAAAACAATTCCTTCCTGTTCTTAGCTTTAGTTAAACTTATTTTGAGCTTTAGCATTCCTGACACTGGTAGAGAGAGCATTATGCTCTTTTATTTTCATCTTCTTTTTACCTGTTTTTGCTTCTATCTCTTTTACATATCTTTTTTGAAATTTAATATAATTCTTTTTTAATCTTAGTGATTTACTGGTGTATCCACAATAGTCTCTTCAGAGAAATTCCACTTTTCTTCTTCAGAATCATTTCCCTTTGGGTTTTTAGAATTTTATTCTCGAGAGCTACCTATCCCTCCTGGGCTGACTTTCTCTGTACAATTTTAATCCTGAGAACCTATCCTTTCTCTGCACTCCTAGAATATGCTTTCCCCAAATCTAGGGATCATACCAGACTATGCCCAGCTTTCTTCTCTGTCACAAACTCTAGAAGGGAAATGGTCATTTCCCATAATTTCTAACCTAGCAACCAGTTCCTTCCTGTTAGTTAGAATCAGATCCAGAATAGGATTTCCCCTTGAGAGTTCCTCTCCCTTTTTAAGGATGAATTTTCATGATGGTAATTAAAGAAATTACTAGCTGCTTTATTTTAAATGTGTATATTTATTATGTAAATATATTATTAAACATTTCCCAATTCCATGTAAAAAAATTTAACATTCATTTTAAAATTTTTGAGTTCTGAATTCTCCTCTTTCCTTCCCATGCCCTCCCACAACCACTGAGAAGGCAAGCAGTAGGATGTTGATTATACATGTGAAGTTGTGCAAAACATATTTGCATATTAGCTTGTTGCAAAGGAAAACACAAAAACCAAGAAAAATAAAGAAAGTTAAAAAAGTATGCTTCAGTCTGGACTTAGAGTTCATCATTTCTCTCTGGAAGTAGAAAACATTTTTCTTCCTGGGTTCTTTGGAATTGTCTTGGATCTTTATCTTGATCAGGGTTCTTAGGTCTTTTACATTTGATCATCTTTACAATATTGCTGTGTATAATGCTCTCCTGGTTCTGCTCACTTCACTTTACTTCAATTCATATAAGCCTTCCCAAGTTTTTCTGAAACCGTCCTGCTCATCATTTCTTATAACACAATAGTATTCCATTGGAATCATATACCACAACTTGTTCCGCTATTTCCCAATTGATGGGTATCCCCTCAGTTCCTATTTCTTTGTCACCACAAAAAGAGCTAGCTGCTTTACTTTTGAGAGAGAAGAAAGCTCTAACAGTTGTCAAGATAATTGAAGTCCCCTCCACTACCATATTATCTCTGTCCCAGGCTTGTGATCTGTTTCTCACATTTCTTATTTATTTCCTCTTTCTATCTAGCTGGTTTACAGGCATAATTTCTTCTTTTTCTGTCTTCTTTGATCTTCAACAAAGTGCTTTCCACTCTGTGTTCTTTTGTCTCACTCCCGAATTTTCTTTCATTAGCATATACCTTCTTAATATATAGTGCTTCTCCACCCTTTGACTTCCTCCATTTTTAAAAATGATTCTTTGTTTTAAATGAGATATATTCATTCAGAAGCATATTACATCATGGGTTTTTTCTCACCAAATAAGTCTGTGATACCTATTGAATTTACCTCTTTGCATTGGGCTTGTTAAATAAGCTTTGGAGTTTGTTTCTAGACATTTGAGGTCATGGGGTTAACTCCTACAAATAAGAGCATAAAAAGAATGGAAAAGTAGATCATATATGAAATTAAACTTCTATTATGTATAGTTGCTATAAATTTATATTAAATCTGTAATAGCAAAGCTGCCCTGTTCATCTTTGTCCTCCTCTCAAAATCCTTCTGTTGTCTTCTTTGTATGTGATAAATTTTCACTGACCTCTTCCCCCTTTTCTTTCTTATTTGCTTGTATTGCTTTCATTACACACAACTCTCTCCACACTTCCCCCAAAAGCTCTCACCTATAACATAAGTATAGTCAAGTGAAACAAATCAGCATGTTAATTATGACTGAAAATGTATACCTCATTCTGTACACTCATCCATTAGTTCTCTGTGAGGTACTGGGGAGGCATGCTTCTTCACCTGCTATCTGAAGGCAATACATTCTTTCTGACCCTTGTTGGCCAAGAGTCTGTCGTTTCTGTATTTTAAGCTGTGATCTAGAGATCTAATTACCATTCTCAGACACCATTTTTCCTCACCTGTTATATTTACCAAATCAGTTTTTCTCTTCTCTGTACTTTTCCTTCAGTGGACATCAATAAGAAATATAAACTAGAGTTAGAAAAACCTGTTTTCATATCTTACCTCTGTCTTACTAGCTTATATGACCCTGGCAACTTAACCTCTCAGTTTCTCAGTTTCCTCTTAAGTAAAATGAGGAGGTTGACTCAATAACTTCTGAAACCCCTTCAAGCTCTTATTCTATCGTCCTGTGACCTTGTGATCTGTTTCCCAAGCTATATTCTATCGACTGTTTCTCCATTTACTCCAGACTGTGGTCTGTAGTAAACTTGAATGACAAAATTGCCTCTTTCTCTGCTTAGATCTTCATACAAGAGCTTTTCATCTTACCATGGTATTTATTAAGCACCTAATATTAACCAGGCACTGGCTAAAAGTGTTGGGGATATAAAGAAAGGTAAAAGATAGCTCTGCCTTCAAGAAGTTTACTGTCTAATATTGGATACAATAGGCAAACAACTATTCACACAATATAGGCAGGATAAAGTGGAAATAATTTAAGGGGCAAGGCAGTAGAGTTAAGGGGGATTGGAAAAGGCTTTTTAAGGGATATTTTAGCTGGGATCTGAAAGAAGCTAGGGGGTGGAAAAGAGGAAGGAGAGAATTCTAGGCCTGGAGGATAGCCAGGGAAAAGGCTTAGAGTCAGGAGGTAGATTGTTGTGTTCAACAACAAAGATGCCAGGATCACTAGTTTGAGGAGTTAGTGGAGGGGAGTTCAAGACAGGAAAGGTAGGAAAGGGACCAGCATATGAAAGACTTAATAAAAATCAAATAGGCTGTTTTATATTTAATATTAGAGATAATAGGAATCACTGGAGTTGTGGTGTGACATGAGCTGACTTATACTTTAGGAGGATCAGTTTGACAGCCTAGTGGAGGATGTACTAGAGTGGGGAGAAATTTGAGTCAGGGAGACCAAATGGAAGACTTTTACTATAATCAAGGTATGAGGTAGTGAAAACCCTTACCCGAGTGGTGGTAATGTCAGAGAACAAAAGGAGACATATATGTTATAGAGATGTTAGAAAGGTAAAATCAGTGGGACTTGGCAACTGATTGGATGTAGCGGGTAAGAGAGATTCAGAGTTGAGAATGACATCCAAGGCTGTGAGCCAAGGTGATTGGGAGAATAGTGGTATCCTTGACATTAGAGAAATTAGGAAATGAGGGGAGAGTTTGAAGGAAAGATAACGAATAATGAAGCTTTGGATGTGTTAAGTTTAAAGTGCTTGCAGGAAATCCAGTCGGAGATATGTAATAGGCAGTTAGAAATGCAAGACTGAAAGTTGGGGTAAGGTTATGGCTGGACAAATAGATGTGAGAATCTTTTAGCATAAAGATGATAATTGAGGGGTGGAGCCAAGATGGTGGGAGTAGAAGCAGAGACTTCTTAAAACTCTTCCCCCAAGCCCAGCCAAATATTTATAAAAAATTACTCTAAACAAATTCTGGAGCTGCAGAACCCACAGAATGATGGTGTGAAGCAAATCTCCAGACCAACACAGCCTGGAAGATCGACGAGAAGAGTCTGTTGCACCATGCTGGGAGCAGAGTGCAGTCCACCATGGGCCATGCTGACACAGATGGGACCTGAGCAGGCCTTGGGGGACCGAATCTCTGGCACCTGTGGAGTTTTCCAGCCTTCACAACCCCAGAATGCCGAGGACAAATTGGAAGGTCAGAGGCAAAAACCTGTTGGACCTATGAGGGAGAGTAGAGTGGTCTGGCCCCAGCCCCAGCCCCGAGGTGGCAGAGGGGGTGGAAAAGCCTGCAGCAGCCCCAGTAGCAGGGGCAATGGTAGTGGCTGTTTTCTGGAACTCTAGGCTCACAGATTGTGGGGGAATTGAATGGTGGATAGTGCACCCCCTTACCCCCACTGGAAGCAGAGAACTACCTTGACAAAACGCTCCAAAGAGCTCATTTACTTAAGTAAATGGCTAGGGAAATGAGCAAAAATTGGAAAAAGAATCAGATTATAAAATCTTAATTTGGTAGCAAGGAAGACTAAAAAAAAAAAAAACAAAAAACCAGAAGACAACAAAGTCAAAGCTCCTCCATCCAAAGCTTACAAGAAAAGTATGAATTGGTCTCAGACCATGGAAGAGCTCAAAAAGGATTTTGAAAATCAAGTAAGAGAAGAGGAAAAATTGGGAAGAAAAATGAGAGTGATGCAAGAAAATCATGAAAAAATGAGTCAATTGCTTACTTAAAGGGTACCCCAAAAAATGCTGAAGAAAATAACACCTTAAAAAATAGACCAACACAAATGGTAAAAGACATCCAAAAAGTCAGTGAGGAGAAGAATCTCTTAAAAAGCAGAATTGATCAGATGGAAAAGGAGGTCCAAAAACTCACTGAAGAAAATAATTCCTTAAAGATTAGAATGGAGCAGATGGAAGCTAGTGACTTTATGAAAAATCAAGAAATTATAAAACAAAAGCAAAGGAATGAAAACATAGCAGACAGCATGAAATATCTCATTGGAAAAATGACTGACCAGGAAAATAGATCCAGGAGAGACAATTTAAAAATTATTGGACTAGCTGAAAGTCATAATCAAAAAATGAGCCTAAACATCATCTTTCAAGAAATGATTGAGGAAAACAGTCCTGATGTTCTAGAACCAGAGGGTAAAATAGATATTGAAAGAATCCACCGATCACCTCTTGAAAGAGATCTCAAAAGGAAAACTTTTAGGAATATTGTAACCAAATTCCAGAGTTCCCTGGTCAAGGAGAAAATATTACAAGCAGCCAGAAAGAAACAATTCAAGTATTGTGGAAACACAAACGGGATAACCCATGATCTAGTAGATTCTATATTAAGGGATTGAAGGGCTTGGAATGTGATATTCCAGAGATCCAAGGAGATAGGATTAAAAGCAACAATCACCTACCCAGAAAAACTGAGTGTAATGCTTCAGGGGAAAAAAATGGTCATTCAGTGATATAGAGGACTTTCAAGCATTCTTTATGAAAAGACCAGAGCTAAATAGAAAATTTGGCTTTCAAACATAAAAACCAAGAGAAGCATGAAAAGGTAAACAGGAAAGAGAAATCATAAGGGGCTTACTAAAATTGAACTATTTACACTCCTACATGGAAAGATAATATTTGTAACTCTTGAGACTTTTCTCAGTATTAGGGTAGGTGCAGGGATCATATTGATGGAGGGTACAGGGTGAGTTGAATATGAAGGGATGATATCTAGCTGCTTGCAATATTTTCTTCTTGACCTGGGAACTCTGGAATTTGGCCACAGTGTTCCTAGGAATTTCTCTTTTTGGATCTCTTTCAGGTGGTGATCTGTGGATTCCTTGAATACTTATTTTGCCCTCTGGTTCTAGAAGCTCAGGGCAGTTTTCCTTGATAATTTCATGAAAGCTGATGTCTAGGCTCTTTTTTTGATCATGGCTTTCAGGTAGTCCCATAATTTTTAAATTGTCTCTCCTGGATCTATTTTCCAGGTCGGTTGTTTTTCCAATGAGATATTTCACATTATCGTCCATTTTTTCGTTCTTTTGGTTTTGTTCTGTGATTACTTGGTTTCTCACAAAGTCATTAGCCTCCATCTGTTCCATTCTAATTTTGAAAGAACTATTTTCTTCAGTGAGCTTTTGAATCTCCTTTTCCGTTTGGCTAATTCTGCTTTTGAAAGCCTTCTTCTCCTCATTGGCTTTTTGAACCTCTTTTGCCAATTGAGTTAGCCTATTTTTCAAGATGTTATTTTCTTCAGCATTTTTTTGGGTCTCCTTTAGCAGGGTGTTTACTTGTTTTTCATGCTTCACTTGCATGTCTCTCATTGCTCTTCCCAGTTTTTCCTCCACCTCTCTAATTTGATTGTCAAAATCCTTTTTGAGCTCTTCCATGGCCTGAGCCCATTGAGTGGGCTGGGATACAGAAGCCTTGACTTCTGTATCTTTCCCTGATGGTAAGCATTGTTCTTCCTCATCAGAAAGGAAGGGAGGAAATACCTGTTCACCAAGAAAGTTACCTGCTATAGTCTTATTTTTTTTCCCTTTTCTGGGCATTTTCCCATCCAGTGACTTGACTTCTGAATATTCTCTTCACACCCACTTCACCTCCAGATCCGCCCAGCCTGTGCTTGGGGTGTGAGATTCAAATGCTGCTTCCCAGCCTCAGGGCTTTGGGCAGGGGTGGGGCTGCTATTCAGTGTGAGATTAAGTTCAGGTGCTCAGGTGGGGGCAGGGCCGCCTCACAGGCTCAGTTCCCTCAGGGGGTTTATGTGGAGACCTTCAACAATGGATCCGAGTTCCTGCCTGCTTGGGGAGCCCTGGTCTGCTGCCGCCTCCGCTGCTGCCTCCTGAGGGGGCCTGAGTTATGGGGGCACCCCACTCCCCTCTTGACCCGCCAAAGAGACCCTCTCACCAACCCTTGTCACCTGTGGGTGGAGGGACCTGCGCGGCCGCTGGAGATTCTGTCCCTGAAGCCTGCTCGGATCTGCTCCTCTCGGCGCCGCAGGGCCAAGGAGGGCTGGGCTCCACTCCGGGTCCACAGTACGAAGGACGTTTTGCGAGAGGTTTTCAGGCTCTCTGGAACAGAAATCTCATCCACTCCTTTGTTCTGTGGCTTCTGCTGCTCCAGAATTTGTTTGGAGTTCTTTTTTACAGATATTTTATGGGCTGTGGGTTCGGAGGTAGCTTATGTGTGTCTTTCTACTCTGCCATCTTGGCTCCACCCCAAAGGGATGATATCTAAAAAACAACCAAATTAAAGGTAAGAGAGGAATATATTGGGAGGAGAAAGAGAGAAATAGAATGGGGCAAATTTATCTCACATAAAAGAGGTAAGAAAAAGCTTTTTCAATTTAGGGGAAGGGGGGGAGGTGAGAGGAAAAGAGTGAACCTTACTCTCATTGCATTTGGCTTAAGGAGGGAATAACCTGCACATTGAATTTGGTATGAAAAGTCTGTCTTACACTATAGGAAAGTAGGGGGAAGGGGAAAAGCAGGGGGGTGGGAAGGATGACAGAAGGGAGGGCAAATGGGAGGAGGAGGAAATTAGAAGTAAAGACTTTTGAGGAAGGACAGGGTCAAAAGAGAGAATAGAATAAATAGGGGGTAGGATAGGATGGAGGGAAATATAGTTAGTCTTTCACAACATGACTGTTATGGAAATGTATTGAATGACTACACATATATAACCCATATCGAATTGCTTGCCTCCTCAGTGGGGATGGATGGGGAGGGAGGAAGGGAGGGAGAGAAGTTGGAAATCTATCTTGTTCTACAAGAAAATAGAGAGGAAGAGAATGAGAAAAGGGAGGGGTGTGATAGAAGTAGGGCAGATTGGGGGACGGGGAATTCACAACGTCTTGGGGTAGGCAGAGGGGAGAGATGGGAGAAAATCTGGAACTCAATATCTTGTGGAAGTGAATGTTGAAAATTAAAAATAAATAAAATTTTAAAAAGATGATAGTTGAATCCAGGGTAGCTGATGTTGTCACCAAATCAACTAATATATAGAGAGAAGAGAAAACGGCCCAGAAAGGGGGATACCTACAGTTAGCCTGCTGGAGCAAGATTCAGCAGAGGATTATGAGAGGAAGTGGTGAGACAGGTAGAAAAACCAGGAAAGAGCAATGCCATAAAAATGTAGAAAGAATAAAGGAAAAGAGAAGGCTTGACAGTGGTAAAGCTGCAGAGGATTCAAGAAGGAAGAAGATTGAGGAAAGAACACTGGATTTGACAGGGAAGAGACGTTGTTAGCTTTGGAGAATGCAGTTTCAGTGGAATGATGAAGTCAGAAGCCAGGTTGTAGAGAGTTAAGAGAGTGAGAGGAAAGGAAATGGTAGCACAGACTATAGGCAGCATTTTCAAGGAGTTTTGCTAGAAAAGGGAGGGGCGATATAGGATGATAGCTAGTGGGGATGGATGGATCAAGTGTAGGTTTTTTGAGAATGGAGACCTATCATCATGTTTATAGGCCTTAAGGAAGAAGCCAGTGGGCAGGGAGATATTGAACATTAGTGAGAAAGTGGAGATACAGAGGGGCCTTTTTGCTGGAGAAGATGGTATGGGGTCATTTACACATGTAGAGAGGTTTGCCTTGGCAGGAAGGACTTTGTGTGAGAGAGGAATAAAGGAAGAGACACTGGAGGAATTTATCCAAATGATGTGACATGAGGAGGAGAGAAGAGGGAGTTCTGGGTGAGTGGCCCCAATTTGTTCAGTTTAATAGGAGGCAAAGTTTTCAGCTGAGAAAACTGGGAGAGGGGATACCATGGAATTTGAGGAGGGAAGAAAAAGTTTGGAAAACTCAAGTGAGATAGTGAATTGGCTAGAGGGGTGTGAAAGGATTTCCTTGTGGCCAGGAGGGCCCAATTGAGATTATATAATATAAATTTGTAATGGACCCCATTAGCATTTGAAAAAATTTTTTTCTCCAGCTTCTTTCATCAGCATATGAGTGGAAACAAAAACAATGGATGGAAGGAGCAATCCAAGGCTGAAAAGCTTGGCAGGGCATGATAAGATGAGAGAGTAAGGAACTTGAGAGAACAAGACATTGTAGAGTTAAATCTGCTCCCTAAAGGGTCAGGATAGGGAAGGGTGGAGAGTGTAAGGGTGTGGACTAGAAAAGAACTAACGGGTAGAAGAATTGGAGGTCATGATGAGGAAAAAGAATAGGAATAGAGTTTGCAAAGCTAAGGGAGAGAGGTTGAATGCCAACAGTTTGTGATCAGATAAAGGAAATTTAAGGGTTTATGAACATGGATGAAGTGGGATGGAGGAGAGGGTCACAGGAAATGAGTAAGTTGAGGAACTAGTTGGTTATAGTATTTGAGGGATTGTTAGTGAGTATGTTGAAGTCCCCTTGTATGTGAGGGCAGGAGCTGGGGAAAAGACAGTCTGTGAGCCAGGCACTGAGGAAGGAAGGAAAATGTCCTGCATATTGGTTTATAAGAGCTACCAGAGTCTTGATTGGGTGATTAGGTATGGATTAAATGAGCTTCTGAGAAAGAGGGGTTAATGGGAAATAGTGGTAGAAGGAGAGCTCTGGTAGTGGGGAGAAAAGAATAAACTATGCATTAGTAAAAGTGGAGAAATTTGAATACTAAGAAAGAGGTTAAAGATGAAAGCAAAGTAATTTCCTGTGGAGCAGGCATTCCAGAGAGCACAGTAGAAGAGGGTGGGTAGATCCTGGAGTGAGAATGGGAGAAGAGATTGAATTCTAGGGAATGGGGTTAGTGGAGGATGGAGGGCTTGAAGGTTAATGACTAGGAGTTCAGAATTACTGGGGTAGGGAAAGTTTAACAGGATGGAACTATGTAAATCATTCAGCCTCTCTCAGGGTGGATCCTTTCTGGACTGTCAGAAAGTAGTGTATAGCTGGAGAGGGGAAAAAGGGGTGAAACACTGATGTGAAGTTGTAGGCTTCCCTGGAGAGGATCTTTACAATTAGCTCATTGAACTCAAGACCTGAATCATTTTTGTCTTAGTGTCTGCAGTACTTGTTACATAGCTGCTTAATAAATGCATATTGAGTTGGTACTTCCCTTATCCTACAGCTTACACACCATTGCCTCCTTATATTCAGTCTTAATGATTCAGTCTCTCTACTAAATTGAGAACCCTTTTGGCCTACCATTAGCCCTACTCTCTGATGCCTTTCCTTTCCATTGTGGTCTTAGAAAATCTGGTCTAATATAATACATTATTTATACAATAATATATTTTCTCCATCCTAAATTTTTTCCTCTTTTACTCTTCCCATGTTTTTGCATTTAAGGAAACTTGACTCCTTCCTAAAGACAGTGTTACCCACTCTAGTATTGGGTTCTCCTCTTACTATTTTGACACACTAGGTAGGCATACTTCTTGCATCTTACTGCCTGCCTCTTCTAGAGGAGTGTGGGTGCAGAAGTTTCTGTCTCATTTCCTTGTTGCAGTGATGTACTAGTTTTTAGGTCACTCTCCTTTCTTATGGAGTTTAGAACCTGGCACATAGTCTTTCTCTTTACCTTAAACCCTGTCCTCATATTTGGAGCCTCCAGCATACACAATGATGTCTCCTCAGACATCTTAGACTTTCAGTTCATCAAATTTCTCAGCTTCTTTGATCTGCATTTTAACCTTCTGGTCATACCTTCAACCTCACTGTCACCTGTAACTAACTGTATTATCTTCATGACCTTTAACAATGAAATTTTCATCTTAGACTGTAATGTCTCCTATTTTTTCCTTTTTTCTTGCTCTTAAACATGCCCTTCACCAATTTCTCTATTCCACCACTTTTCCTAGTACATTACTCCTACGTGGGTCTCAACTTCCCTTTACAGTCTTGATCCCACAGTTGATTATTCGGCTCTAACCTTTCGTCTGTCCATGAATCTCATATTACTTATTTTATTGCCACTTCAGTTATGCCAGATTTCTGAGTTATCTCCACCATATATCTCATCAACTCATACTTAGAACTTTGGTGAACTACTACTGAAGGTTACAGCTGTGCTAACTGGGTCCACTAAAAATTTGTTATCCAATCTCACCCGGGCTCTCATTGCTATACCCCTTTATTCTTCCCTGATTGACTTTATCTTTTAAAAGATAACTTTTGCTTTTAAAATTTTTATCAATAGGTTTTGTTTTTACATTACCTTAATTTCCCAATATATCTCTCCTTTCTCTCTCCTTCAAAGAATCATCCTTATCTTAACAAGTTCTTTATTCAACCCTCCCCTCCCTTTCAACTTTGTTTTTTACTAATAGAAGCCATCTGCTGTTAAGTTCCAGTGGAATATAAACTCCTTGAGAGCAAGAGATAGTTTTTATTTTTGTCCAGCACCTAGTATAGTTCTGGTATTAGGTTTTTAATAGACATTTATTCATTTGAATTAGGTTCCACATTCCCCAACCCCCCATCTACATCTATGGTCCCATTTCTGATGGCACATCCAGGGCCTGAAGGAGCTCAAAGGTCATGGAAGGATAATTCCCTGCACTCTCCTTTCCACCTTTCTTTACATTGCCGACCTAAAGAATCTTCCCATGCTTTTGTTTTTTAGCTACCTAATTACATCAGCTATAGTCTTTCTTTCCTTTTCTTGACTCTCTAAGGTTTGGGTGACCTTTTTCCTTTCTAAGGTGAAGACTTCTCCTTATACCCTTAATCTCACAGCTCTCCTGCCTCTTTTGGAAGTTGCTTCTTTAGTCAGTGCATCTTTGTCTCTCATGTTCTGTCTTTTCTTATTTTCTGTCCCTTTTCCTGCTGCCTACAAATGTGTCCTTCAGAATATCAAGTTATTCTTGACTTCTGCCAGTTCATCTCTCAGATCCATTGCCTTATTTCACTTTCACGTGACCTCTACCTTAGTTTGGGGCCATCCTCACTTCTCTCTTGCTATTCCAGTAGCTGCCTAATGGTTCTCTTGAATCTATCTACAACATCCCTGCCAAAATAATTTTCCAAAGGCATAGGTCTGCTAGTGTTACTCCCCAGTTCAGAAATCTTCGGAGGCATTCTGTTGCTTCTAAGATAAAATACAAACTCTTCAGCCTCACATTTAAAGCACTTACTCATACTGTGTTCTGTCATGTGTTCTGTATTCCAACCAGACAGGTCTGCTGGCCTACTAGCCCACTAGCTGAAGTAGGTATTGCATCTTTAATCATGGTGTCTTTTTTCTTTCTCTTTGTTTTTATTTAACATTCATTTTTAAAATTTTGAATTCCAAATTCTTTACCCCCCTCCAATTTTTCCCCTACCTACTGAGAAGGCAAGCAGTATGATCCCCATTAACAAAGTTCTTTATTAGTCATGTTGTTTTTAAAAAAACAAAAAAATAAAGTGGAAAAAATATGCTTCAGTTTGCACCCAGAGTTAATCAGTTCTCTCTATGGAGGTAGTGTTTTTCATCATGGGTCCTTTGAATTGTCTTGGATCATTATCTTGATCAAAGTAACTAAGTTTTTTTCACAGTTGATGGTTGTTACAATATTGCTGTTAACTATGTACTAAGTTCTCCTGTTTCTGCTCACTTCACTTTGCATCAGTTCATGTAAGTCTTCCCAGGTTTTTCTGAAAGCATTCTGTCCATCATTTCTTACAGCAAAATAGTGTTCTGTCACAATCATTTACCCCAACTTTTTCAGTCTTTCTCCAATTTTTGGGCATCCTCTTAATTTTCAATTCTTTGCCACCACAAAAAGAGCCACTGTAAATATTTTTGTATGTATTTTGTACATCCTTTCCCTTTTTCTTTGATCTCTGTAATACAGACCTAATAGTGGTATTGCTGGGTCAAAGAGTAGGCACAGTTTTATAGCTCTTTGGGCATAATTCCAAATTGTAGTCCAGAATGGTTGGATCAGTTCACAATTCTACCAGCAGTGTATTAAATTTGCCTGTTTTTCCACCTCCCCTCCTTTATTTGTCATTTTTCTTTTTTATCATATCAGCCAATCTTATAGGTTTGAGGTGATATGTCAGAGTTGTTTCAATGTATATTTCTCTAATTATTAGTAATTTAGAGCATATTTTCATATGAATATAGATAGCTTTGATTGTTTTGTCTGAAAACTGCCTATTCATGTCCTTTGATTGTTTATCAGGTTGGAGAATAGCTCTTATTTTTATGAATTTGGCTCAGTTCCCTATGTATTTGAGAAATGAGACATTTATCAGAGAAACTTGCTGTAAAAATCCCCCGCTCCCTCATTTCTTGCTTTCCCTCTAATTTTGGCTGCATTGGTTTTGTTTGTTTAAAACCTTTTTAATTTCATGAAATTAGAATTTTTTCATTTTACCTCTTGTCATCTTCTTGTTTGGTCGTAAACGTCTTCCCTTATCCGTAGATCTAATAGATAATTTTTTCCATGTTCCCCTAATTTGCTTATGACATCACCCTTCACGTTGAAATAATATGCCCAATTTGACCTTATCTTGGTATATGGTGTGAGATGTTGGTCTGTGCCTAGTATCTGCCTGAGCATTTTCCAGTTTTCCTAGCACTTTTTGTTGAGTAGTAAGTTCTTCTCCCCAAGTTTGGATTTTGGGGTTTATTAAACACTAGATCGCAGTAATCATTTACTTCCATGTATTATGTACTTAATCTGTTCCACTGCTCATCCACTGTATTTCTTAGCCAGTACCAGATTGCTTTGTTATATAGTTTGAAATCTGGTACTACTAGGTTGCCTTCCTTTACATTTTTTTCATTGATTCCCTTGATATTCTTGACCTTTTGTTCTTCCAGATGAAGAAGATGAGTTTTGTTACTTTTTTCTAGTTCTATAGAATAATTCTTTGGTGATTTAATTGGCATGGCACTGAAGAAATAAATTTTAGGTAGAATTGTCTTTATGTTGGTTTGACTTACCTATGAGCAATTAATATTTCTCTGATTGTTTAAATCCATCTTTATTTGTGTGAAGTGTTATGTAATTGTGTTAATAAAGTTCCTGGGTGTGTCTTGGCAGATAGAATCCTAAGTATTTTATACTCTCAGCAGTTATTTCAAATGGATTTTCTCTTTCTGTCTCTTCCTGCTGGATTTTATTGGTAATATTATAGGAATGCTAATGATTTAAAATAGGTTTATTTTATATCCTGCAACTTTGCTAAAGTTGACTGTATCTGATAGTTTTTTGGCTGATTCTCTAGGGTTCTTTAAGTATGCCATCATATAGTCTGCAAAGAGCATTAGTTTTGTTTCTCATTGCCTATTCTTATTCTTTCAATTTTCTTTTTATTTTTCTAAATATATAATTTATTTATTTTCAGTTCTTAACATTAACTTCCACAAGAATTTGAATTCAAAGTTTTTTTCCCCATCTCTCCCCATTTCCCACCCCAGGACAGCATGCACCCCATCCACCCCTTCTTCCAGTTTGTCCTCCCTTCTATTACCCAGCCTTTCATCCCCCTTTCCCTCTGTATTACTGTAGGGAAAAATGGATTTCTATACTCCATTGCCTATCTAGCTTAATTTCCAGTTGCATGCTAAAACAACTTTCAGCATTCATTCCCAAAACTTTGATTTCCACACTGTCTCCCTCCCTCCCAACCCACCCTCATTAAGAAAACAAGCAATTCAATGTAGGTCATACATGTGCAACAATGCAAAGCACTTCCATAATAGTTATGTTGTAAAAGACTAACCACATTTCCCTCTCTCCTATCCTGCCCTTCATTTATTCCATTCTCTCCCTTTACCTGTCCTCCCACAATAGTGTTTACTTCTGATTATCCCTTTCCCCAGTTTGTTGTCCCTTCTGTTATCTTCCTTCTCCCATCCTCTTTTCTCTTGTCTTTCTGCAGGGTAAAATAGACTTCCATATCCAATTGAGCATCTGTTATTCCCTCCTTAAGCCAAATCCCATGAGAGTAACACTCAATTATTTCCTTTCATCTCTTCCCTCTTCCCCTCCACTGTAAAAGCTCTTTCTTTCCACTTTTATGTGAGATGATTTGTTACATTTTACCTCTCCCTTTCTCTTATTCCTAGTACATTCCATTCAACAGTAAATTTTATTTTTTTTAGGTATTCTCTCTTCATATTCAGCTCACCTTGTGTCCTCTTTGTGTGTATATATAAATATACCCGTGTACATATACTTACCTATACCTATATAATATACACATACATACATGACCATACATACCTACATATATATATATATATATATATATATATATATATATATATATATATATATATTCCTTCTAACTACCCTAATACTGAAAAACGTCTCATGAGTTACAAATAACATCTTTCCATGTAAGAATGTAAACAATTCAACTTTAATGAGTTCCTTAAGGCTTCTCTTTCCTGTTTACCTTTTCATGTTTCTCTTGATTCTTGTATTTGAAAGTCAGATTTTCCATTCAGCTCTGGTCTTTTCAACAAGAATGCTGCTTGGAAGCCCTCTATTTCATTGAAATTCCATTTTTCTTCCTGAAGTATCATATCTCAGTTTTGCTGGGTAGGTGATTCTTGGTTTTAATCCTGTCTCCTTTGACCTCTGGAATATCATATTCCAAGCCCTTCAATCTCTTAGTGTAAAAGCTTCTAAGTTCTGTGGTATCCTGATTGTGTTTCCACAATACTTGAATTGTTTCTTTCTGGCTACTTGTAATATTTTCTCCTTGACCAGGGAACTCTGGAATTTGGCTACAATATTCCTAGGAGTTTTCCTTTTGGGATCTCTTTCAGGAGGTGATTGGTGAATTCTTTCCATTTCTATTTTACCCTCTGGGTCTATATTATCAGGGCAGTTTTCCTTGATAATTTCTTGGAAGATGATGTCTCTTTTTTTGATTGGTCTCTTTTCAGGTAGACCAATAATTTTTATATTATCTCTCCTAGATCTATTTTCCAGGTCAGTTATTTTTCCAGTGAGATATTTCACATTGTCTTTTATTTTTTCATTCTTTTGGGTTTTTTTTTGTAATTTCTTACTTTCTCATAAAGTCATTAGCTTCCATTTGCTCCATTCTAGTTTTTAAATAAGTTTTCTTCCATGAGCATTTGAACCTCCTTTTCCATTTGGCAAATTCTGCTTTTTAAAACATTCTTCTCCTCATTGTCTTTTTGGATTTTTTTTTTGCCATTTGGGTTAGTCTATTTTTAAAGGTGTTATTTTCTTCAACATTTTTTTGGGTCTCTTTTAGCAAGCAGTTGACTCACTTTTCATGATTTTCTTGTATCACTTTCATTTCTCTTCCCAATTTTTCCTCCACCTCTCTTACTTGATTTTCAATATCCTTTTTGAGCTCTTCCATGACCTGAGATCATTGCATATTTTTTTTTTTTGGAGGTTTTGGTTGTAGAAGCCTTGACTTTTATGTCTTCCTCTGATGGTATGCTTTATTCTTCCTCATCTGAAAGGATGGAAGAAAATATCTGTTTACCAAGAAAGTAACCTTCTTCAGCCTTATTTTTTCCCCCTTTTTTGGGCATTTTCCAAGCCAGTTACTTGACTTTTGAATCCTTTCTCAAGTGGAGGGTATATTCTAGGGACCTGTAAGTTCTCAGTTCCTCCAAGGTGGCACAATCAAGGGAGAGGAGTTTACTTCTCTCCTGGCCTGAGCTCTGGTCTGTAAGCAACCACAAGCACTCTTTTTTGCCCAAGATCTGGGAATAAGGTTCCCTCTCTACAGCCACAATTAGCTCCACCATGCCAGTAGTCCTTCTCACCCCAGGACCATAACTCAGAACTGAGTCTCAGATCAGCTGCTCTGTTCCTCCCAGGGTCTTTAGGCTGAGAGTGCACTCCCCTCTCACCCAGGTGAAAGAGCTTTCTTACTGACCTTTGAAGCTGTCTTTGGCGTTTGTGGGTTGAGAAATCTGGGAACCGAAGCTGCTACCCATGTTTCCGAGCCCGAAGCCTGCTTCAGTCCTACCTGGGTTGTGCTGTGCCACAACTGGGCTGCACTCCACTCTGAGTCTGGTGCGATAGACCATTCCTGTCGGCCTTCCAGTCTGTCTTGGGCTGAAAATCTCTTTCACTTTATTGTTTTGTAGCTTCTGCTGCTCTAGAATTTGTTTAGAATCATTTTTTACAGGCATTTTATGGGCTATGGGAGGAGAGCTAGAGCAGGTCTGTCCTTCTACTCCACCATCTTGGCTCTGCCCCTCTTCTGTTTGTTTTCTTACTGCTATGGTTAGCATTTTAAGTGCAGTATTGAATAATAATGGTGATAGTGGACATCCTTGTTTCACCCCGATCACATTGGGAAGCCTTCTGGTTTATCCCCATTATAGATAATGTTCATTCTTTGTGGTAAGAAAATCTTCATTTATTTCTATGCTTTCTAGTATTTTTAATAGGAATGGGTATTATATTTTGTTAAGCCCTTTCTGTATGGATATAATCATATGATTTTTATTGTTTTTGTTGTTGATATTACCGATTATGCTTTTCTACTCCTTCCTCTTAACAGCCTTAACTTCCTTCAAGACTTAATTCAGGAGCCATGATCTCTGTAAAGCCTTCCTTGATTTATCTATACCCTCCTCTAATTGTCAGTGTTCTTTCCCTGTTCAAACACTTTGTTTTTGCTCATCTCTGTAGCTATTCTGTCTCCTTAGTAGAGTATAAGCTCTTTGATGACAGGAAATGTTTTATTTTTGTCTCTGCATTGGTGGCACCAAGGACAGTGTTTTTCACATAGATGTTTACGACGTATTTATGTTTATAATTTTATGACTACATGAAAGAAGGAACCAGGTTTATTTTATGTGGCACCAGAAGGCAAAACTAGAATTGATGAGTAGAAGTTAAAGAAGATTTTGGCTTCATAACAGAAAGAGTTTTCTCGCTATTTTCTACCTGTTCATTCAGTGAGTATTTGTTGTCTGCTATGTAAGTAGAGGACTGAGTGCTGCGAATACAAAGACAGAACAGAAAGCAATCATTGCCCTCCCAGAACTTATATGCTCCTGTTGGCTTACAGTGGAGCAGGCTATCTTGTGAGATGCTGCATTCTTGTGACTGAAAGATTCCAAACAGAGGCTCTGTTAGGAACCTTAGAATGGGGATCTTGAAAAGGGATGGGAACTTCATCTTGGTGATGACCTTCTTTGGCTCCTGCCACCATGTTTCTGGTAGGGATTGGCCTAGATGATTCTTAAATCCCTTTCAACTCGGAGGGTTTTTTGAGAAATCACAAATTGATCAGATTAGAACTGAACAGGGCTAAGAAAGGGAATTGAATGTTCTCGCTAGTAAAAATGCCATCTAGTTCCACCCTGTTGAATTAGGGCAGAAATTTCATTTAGGTCTCTCTTTGGGTTTTTTGGAAAGTGTGTATGTGTGTGAGAACAAAAAAAAACCTCCTCATGTACAGCAAAAAAAACCCCCAAAAACAAAACTGGGTAAAAATGTCCTTTCCTGTGGGCTATGCTCATTCCTGGATATATTCATGTCACTGGGGGAGGCATTGTGGATATGTTTTTGGGAAAACCTTATTGATGTAATTGCATCTAAGACCATGTAGGAATAAACCTGCTCTTCTAGCTAGTGAATATTCAAGTTAAAATTAAGTGATTTTGGAAATCCTCATTTTTTAAATTGCTTCTTTGTGTCACCAAAGCTAGTCATATTCACAGCTTGCCTGGTGAACTGACTGTGAGATTTAATACCTGGGTGATAAAAGCACACAGATTGGCCAGACCTGGAACCAGTAAACCACTCTCTTTTTTTTCTCTTGCTTTAAAAGGCCAATGCACTGCTGATTCGAGAGGTTGATGTTGAAAAGGTCACAACATTTGAGCATCAATATGTAAGTGCAATTAAGACTTTGTGGAATGACCCTGGAATCCAGGAGTGTTATGACAGGAGGCGAGAATATCAGCTCTCCGACTCAGCCAAATAGTAAGTATGGGATCTGTCTGACACTTAGTAGAAAAACAGGAACTGTGACAAATGAGACTGTGTCTGAGTTGCCCATAGATTCTGTGCTTCGCTGGATTTTTCTGAAAATTCAAGTAATTGTCCTACTTTAATTCTGTTAAAACAGGCTTTTGCCACATTAGGACAGCCCCCTAATCATGTCTCAGCTCTCTTTTGTTTGTGGAATGACCAGAACAGGTCAATTCCTGTAAGACTCCCAAAGTGGTAGAATGATTACAGTTTTGGGTTTTATTGTTAGTCTCTCATTTTCTGAAATAAAATACCCAAAACTAAGGGTGCCTATGTAAGTTGGTGGTCACTAATATGTCAATATCTGCCTGCTTATGTATTCTTAAATACAGACAGGCTGAATTCTGCCTGGGACTGGTCAGCTAGGTATCTCAGAATTCTTAGCGTTCCCCTCGCTCCCTTCTCCCAGCTGCCTGCTGAGTGTGCAGCTGCCTTCATTTAGGAGACAGTGGGTAGCTTTAACTGTAGGGATAGACACATGGCACCATTTCCTTTGGAAGTGATTCTAGGTGGCTCTTGTCCACTGGTAGCTGAATGAGAACATCAGAGAGGCTAGGTTGGAGAACAAAAAAAGCTGTTTGGTCGCTTTGACCATCACTCAAATCATTGTATACTTGGTAAATTATCTTAGATGCTAAGGGTTTTTCTTTATATGGGAAAATAAGATGACTGACTTCTTTGAAGCCATGTTTCTAAGGCAGTAATGCAGAAGACTGCCTCCTGCTCATGTGCTTGAAAGGCCTGAACTCCAGGAGTAACAAATTGATTTTTTTCTCAGAGGTCCCAAAGCCCCAGTACTTTTTAGAGCCACTGATACCTTCCTCCTGCCAGTTCTCAAATAACATATTGGTAGTATCTGTCCTTAGATAAGACAGGAGAAGGTATGAAGTGTGTATGTTCATTCTCTGTCTTTTCCACATTTAGTTAAAAATATTTAGGAAGCATAGAGCTTCTAGCCTAGCACTGTGTGAGCCTACAAGAGAGAAGAATCATTGCTATCAGGGAAGAAAAGACTAGTGTTTGAGGAGGAGGCAGCATCTACGCAAGGCCTAAAAGCCAGGCTTTCATCAGGTGGAGAGGGACAAGGGGGCTGCAGTATCCTGAGAAGGTGGGATTGGTGTGTGGAGAGAAGAGCGTGAAATCACATGATAGGGGGCAGCAAAGAGTCTAGTTTGGATGGGAAGTAGAGTACATGGTGGCAAGGAGAATAAGAGAAAAATAAAGGTAGGGAGGAGCTGAATCGTGGATGACCTAGAATACTGAACTTGGGAATTTGGACTTTCTCCTTTAAACACTAGGGAGCTAGTGAAGGCTTTGAGCAGAGGAATGTCAGAACCAGAATAGTTCTTTTTTTTTTTTTTTTTTTTAGAGACCATTATATTTCAAAGGAGTTTTAATTGTTAGGAAGTTTTTCCACTTAATTTTTTAAACATAATTGCTTGTATATGGACAGTTCCAGACATATGGACATGGTATATTTATGGCATATTCATACACACATATACACATATGCATAATACATTTAGTTATAAACAGTATAGTCTTTAATGTTATTGATACATTAATTAAAATACCACACTTTTCCTATTTTCTAAGAATTTCATTTGTGTGTCATATGTCTGGTAGAATTTGATCTTGGTAAACATTTTGTACTGAATTTGCTTGTAAATAACATGATTGATTTGGGTTCAAATCTTTTCATATTGTATCACCATCAATGAGTTGTTTGTTTGTTTTTTTATTATTTTTTAATGTTTAACAATCACTGCCATACAATTGAGATTTTATCCCCCCCACACCTACCCCCCACTACCCCCCTCCCTCCCCCCACAACTGCATGCAGTTCTGTATAGGTTCTACATATACTTTCCTATTGAGTATATTTTCACTATAGTCATGCTATGTAGTCAGACTAAAATAAATGAAAGAAATCATATAACAAATCAAAACATGATACACAAACACATACACATACACAAACATGATCTGCTACATTTTGTGAATGACTTCCATATTTCTTTCTCTGAGTGTGGAAGGCATTCTGCCTTGAGAACCACCTTTGGGATTTTTTTTTTTTTTATAAGAAGTTTTTGCGTTATTACAAAATTCCAAGTCTGCCAGAAAAAACTCTCGCACACTGTGGTCGTTGCTGTGCACAAAGTTCTCCTGGTTCTGCTCCTTTCACTCAGCATCAGGTCATATAAGTCCTTCCAGGCCTCTGAAGTCTTCTTGTTCATCATTTCTTATGGCACAATAGTACTCCATTACATTCATATACCATAATTTATTCAGCCGTTCCCCAATTGATGGACATCCCCTTGACTTCCAGTTTTTGGCAACTACATAGAGTGCTGCTATAAATATTTTTGTACATGTGGGACCATTTCCCATTTTTTACGATCTCTTGGGGATATAGTCCTAGTAGCGATATTGCTGGGTCAAAGGGTATGCACATTTTTGTAGCCCTTTGGGCATAGTTCCAAATTGCTCTCCAGAATGGTTGGATGCACTCGCAGCTCCACCAACAATGAATTAGTGTTCCAACTCTCCCACATCCTCTCCAGCATTTATCATTTTCTTGTTCTGTCACGTTTGCCAATCTTATAGGTGTGATGTGGTACCTCAGAGTTGTTTTGATTTGCATCTCTCTAATCAATAGTGATTTAGAGCATTTTTTCATATGATTATAGATATCTTCAATTTCTTCCTCTGAAAATTGCCTGTTCATATCCTTTGACCATTTATCAATTGGGGAATGACTTGTATGATTATACATATGAGTCAGTTCTCTATATATTCTAGAAATGAGGCCTTTATCCCCGAGCTTAGCTGTAAAAATTCTTTCCCAATTTACTACATCCCTCCGGATTTTGGTTGCATTGGGTTTGGTTGTGCAAAAACTTCTCAGTTTAATGTAATCAAAGTTATCCATTTTGCATTTCATAATGTTTTCTATCTCTCCTTTAGTAAAGAATTCTTCCCTTCTCCATAGATCTAATAAATACACTATTCCTTGCTTCTCCAGTTTATTCATGGTATCAATCTTTATACCTAAATCATGTACCCATTTGGACTTTATTCTTGTGTACGGTGTCAGGTATGGGTCTATGCCTAATTTCCGCCACACTGTTATCCAGTTTTCCCAGCAATTTTTGTTAAACAGTGAGTTCTTATCCCAGAAGCTGGGGTCCTTGGGTTTATCAAACAGAAGGTTGCTATATTCCTTGCCTACTGCATCTTGAGTGCCAAGTCTATTCCACTTGTCTACCTCTCTGTTTCTTAGCCAATACCAAGTGGTTTTGATAATTGCTGCTTTATAGTACAGTTTGAGGTCTGGTAGCGCTAGGCCACCTTCCCAAGCATTTCTTTTCATTAATATTCTGGACCTTTTGTTTTTCCAAATGAATTTTGATATTATTTTATCCAGCTCTAGAAAATAATTGTCTGATAGTTTAATTGGTATGGCACTAAATAAGTATATTAATTTAGGTAGAATTGTCATTTTTATTATATTAGCACGGCCTACCCCAGAATAGTTCTTTAAGGAAGAGTGATTTGTCACTATATGAAGGATGATTTAGAAGAAGGGGAGATGGCTAGAAGGCGGGTCAAGGAGCTGCTGTACTAGTCTTGGTTGGGCAGTTAGTTGAGTCTGTATGGGGTAATAACTGTGGGAATAGAAGGAAGGGAGTAAACAGAAAATATTAGAGACAGAATGATGGAGCTTAGTGACTGAAGGTGAGAAATGAGATACAGGGAAAAACGTTTATATTAATAACTGAGATTTTGAGCCTAGATGCTCTTAACAAAACATGCTCCCATTTTTGATGGCACATCCTGGGTTTAAAGGAGCATCAAAAGTTATAGAAGATAACTCCCTACTCTCCCCCTTCCCTATTTCTTTATGTTGCTGACCTAAAGAATCCTCCTTCCTGTGCTTTTATTTTTTTTAGCTACCTAACTGATGTTGACCGTATTGCCACCACTGGGTACTTACCCACCCAACAGGATGTGCTGCGGGTTCGAGTCCCCACAACTGGGATCATAGAATACCCTTTCGACCTGGAGAATATCATCTTCAGGTACCTAGATTCCACCTGCTGGGTGGATTGACAGTTCTTGGGTTGAACCACGTACAGGGTACTTCCAGAGACTGGTGGAAGTACTACTCCTAGACTTAGAAGTGCAAGGCTATGAACATCCGAGCCTAAGCAAGATCAATGAGACTTTAAAGTGGAAAACTGGGCTAGACCTTAGTCATTAGTATCAGTGCCCAGCAGACACCCCTTCTTCCCCCCACCCCCACCAGAGTATAGCGTATTGACCACAGAGACAACAACTGGGGAGTTCTAATCCAGTTTACTTGCCACCTAGAGGCACTTCTCTTATCTGATCTGCAGTGCCACCAGTTTTAGGGAATGGAACAAGAGACCTGTAGTGGCGTAGGCCCTTCTTTAACCGAAATTTCAATTGACCCATAGATCAGCTCCTTTAAAATGCCTTCTCCTTGCTCCCTCACTGCAGATATTCCTTTGCACTGCCTGTTCTGTGAGTGATGCCTCTTCATGGCTGGTTATCTCAACCTGGCCACATGTCCCTCCAGAGGGCTCAGCTGCTGGCACAGTAGACATCCATCACCATGTAGCTCACAGTGTATTTCTACTCACAGGTTTGGAGCATAGAGCTCAGTAGGGAACTTTAATGTAAGGAAGCTTAATGAAATTGGTCGAGACTACTTTCAAAAACGTTTTCTCTTTGGGTACAGGGCTCCAATACATCACTATGACATAGGCTAACTAGCTTGGGGAAAATTTTAAGCTGTTATACAGGCTGTGACCTGAACTTGGTGCTTCCTTTATTAACCATGTAACAGATTGTAAGTAAGTATTGATAAGCTCACCTAGGATTCTAGAAAGGTGTGTGGTAGAGGACCAGGTCGCTATTGCTGTAGTCCAGTGCCTGGGGCCTATTACAAGGGTCTTCAATGGGGCTGTGTAGAAGAGACAGTATTATTAAACTGGTCCCCTTCATTTAAGTTAGTATAGCAGCAGTGTTGAGTGCCATACTTTGGGGAAGGACCCCATTCACCCTTTAAAATGGATTAGCTTGGGTGGTTGATTTAATTGACTTGGCACTTATTCTGAGTTCCCTAAATCAGAATTTTACAATGCAAAGTACTTTTAAAAAGGCATCTAATCCCACCTCTGCCTGAAGCATGAATTCCCTCTCCAAGGTCCTGGGCAAGTGGTTTGTTCAGCCTGTGCTTGAATAGCTCTGTGCAGCAGAGCTCTAAGCTCTGCTGGACCAATGTTCAAGGAACATGTACCTCCTTCTTTGGGAGATAGCATACCAATTGTTGATCTGAACTATTGTTTATGAATTCACAATGGGAAGACCTGGGGCCAAACCTTCCCTGAAGTTACTGACCACTCTCTGGTGTGTGTTTTCCTTTCTCAGAATGGTGGATGTTGGTGGACAGAGATCAGAGCGAAGGAAGTGGATACACTGCTTTGAAAATGTGACATCCATCATGTTTTTAGTTGCTCTTAGTGAATATGACCAAGTTCTAGTGGAGTCTGACAATGAGGTAAGTGAACCTTTCGAACAAGGGAGTAAGGGTGGGGAGAGGGCAAGACAAAGTTCTGCCCCCTTATAATAACTTGTATTTACAAAGGATAATGAAATTGGAAGAGTCCTTAAATGACGTTATGTCCAGCTGCTGCCTTCATGCGTTGCACACTGTTTTCCTTACAGCAATCTTGTGGGTAGGGAACAAACAGTGAAAGTAGTACTTTCCAGATTCATAGACACATGGAGAACTTGAGACTGAAAAGTGAAATTACTTACTCCACAACACGTAGCTAGTAAAAAGCAGATTAAAACCCATTTCTCCTGAAACCAAATTTGTACTCTTTCTACAAAACCAGGGGTTCTTAACATGGGGTCTATAAAAAGTTTTTTTAATGTTTTGATAACTGGGTTTCAATATAATTGTTTTTCCATGTAGTCATAAATTCTGTTTATGCATTTAAAAACATTCTGAGCAGGGGTTCATAGGTTTCAAGGATTCTATGACAGAAAAGGTTAAGAAACCCCGCTCTAAAACTTTCATGTCTTTCCAGATCCTGGAGGTGGTGAATTTTGAGAAATAAGCCCTACTTTGTTAATTAATTTTTCCATTTGGGTTCAAACACCTGGAAAAAGATACTGTAGGACTAAGTAATCTGTCTGTGTGAGAATCCAGGGTTTGCAGAGTATGACGAAATCTTTCTGAGAGCAGTGTTACTGTGTTCTTGTGATGGGTTTGTAGTTTTTCTTGCCCTTGGGGGAATCTGCCTAGCTTGCTCTGATTGACCCTTGCCCTGCCTCACCCACTTTCCCTTTAACTGACCACTGGTGCTGAGATGGCTTTCTCTTGGTGACCAGTGGCTATAGCAGTTCTGCTATTAAATCAGAAAAACCAGGAAACAGGTTTTTATACCTATGGGCACGTTTTGGAGCTCTGGTTTCTCTGAGTTGTGAAAAGAACATGCTAATGGGAAAGGCGGCTGTTTGGTTGGACACTTGATCTGCTGTGGGCTTGTTCTTAGGAATTCCTAAAGAACAGAGAGAGAGAGACCTTTGTAGTTCAGTGTATATATAAGTGACCAAGTGATTGTCCCCTGTATTAAAGTGTTTCCAAACTCAGTCAGTCAGGCATTTATTAAGTCCCTGCTTTGTGACAGGCACTATGAGAAGTGCTAGGAGTACAAAGAAAAGCCAGAAGAACAGGGGTCTTTTAACAAAGTGTGCTCTTCCTTTTTCTCTTTTCTCCTTCCCTGGTTAGAACCGAATGGAGGAGAGTAAAGCCCTTTTCCGGACCATCATCACTTATCCCTGGTTCCAGAATTCCTCTGTAATCCTCTTCCTCAACAAGAAGGATCTGCTGGAAGATAAGATCTTGTACTCCCACCTGGTGGACTATTTCCCAGAGTTTGATGGTGAGACTCTCTAGTAGGAAGGAGATTTTAAAGGGGGGGAAGGGGTTTATTGGGCTTACTGTGTAATTAGAAAAATCTTCTCGCTAAGACTGACCTTCTCTTTGACCCTGAGTAGAAGTTGTGTTTTCTAGAGCAAGCAGTGCTCTAGCTGAGCATCCTCCTGAAGCCTCTTGGGAAACAGTGATGCCATCTGGCATCAGTTGATTGTTAAATGGGAGGATGTGATAGAGACACATTGATCTGACCTCAGGCAATTTGAAACAGAAATGTACATTAGGTAGAGAATGGCAGACTGGCCAGGCTGGCCAGAAGGACATGATGAATTGCATGGGTCGTGTCACCTCTGCCCATTTTGGAGCAGACAGATGGGGGTAGGAGTGGGCAAGAGGGACAGTGTTGTAGTGAGAGCTCCCTCTGCTGGCTGCTATCAGCCAACTACAAGGCCATCAGGCATTATGCCAGTCAGGGAGTGCCAGGCATGGTGTTTGAGTGAATTCCTATCGCTCAGTAGTTTGCCTGCTTCCATGAGGGAGAAAGTAGCTTTGATTCATTGTGAATGAGGGGGTGCCATTAATGTGCAGCCCTCCAGCAGCATCTAAGAGAGGAAGAGAGTATCTGATGTCAGAGAAATTGCCTTCAATCCTCTCATCTGGAGCATGGTTATGCTGATAGGAGAACACAAAGAGGATTCAAGGGCCATTTGCTTTTTAATTTCTTCATCAACTAACCTTTTTTTTGTTTTATCCAACACTAAGAATTAGTAAAAAGGAGAGATCCGTGTGTTCTTAACCTTTCTTTTATCAGAGAATCTGGTAACTGAATAGGGAGCCAGCCCAAGAACATTTGGAAAAGGGAGAGAAAAGAAGCAAAGACGGAGTGCTAATTACAGTGTCAGGAGCTGGCTTTGGATCACTGCTGCCTCATCCTGTGTGCATCTGCTCAGGAATGTGAAATCCAGTTCTGCTGAGAAGAATTGCCTTGGTTCTAGAGACAGATGTCTTGGTTCCCAGCTCTTCTTGGCAGACTGCCTTGATGGAGTGTAAAAGCAGCATGAAGGGTTTATAGGCTTCATGTAGCATGGGGTTAGATAATTAGAATAACAACAATACCTAATGTTTCCCTTTTGAAACACTTATAAAAAATCATAAATTGCTTAATCACTTAACTTCCCTTTGTGGTAGGGAATGCTAACTCTCTGGCCTTTTTTTGAGATAAAGGAGAAGGAGACAGGTGGCTGGACATTTCTCAGCCTTCTTCTTGGTGACATGAAGTTCACCAGAGATGGTGCTTAATTTTTTATTGTCCTTTTAAGATAAGTTTTTTTATTGATATCATTTGGTTTTATATCACCTTCATTTCTGCATTCATTCTGCATCTCATCCTGCCTTCTCCTGGAAGTGGAGGAGAAAAAAGCTGTCCAGCTGAACAAGGGAGCCCTTCTAAAGAGCTCCAGTGGTACGTGCGCTTCCGGGATGCTGGGAGCCCCTACAAAGCCAGGAGAGAGGGGCAGGTTTTCAATTTCCTCCAGGGCCCATTTTGGCCATTATAATTATACACAGGCTTGATATTGTTATTTTTTTTGAACCAAGAAAATAGATTTTGTGACCTTGTGACCAACCTTTCTGTCTATAATGGCCAGTCACTTCTCAGGTTGACAAGTGTTTATTAAAGTACCTGCTTTCTCCCAAACACTGGGCTCAGTATTGGGCATCCAAAGACAAAAAGCTTCATAAATAGTCCCTGCCTTCAGAGTGTACACATTCTTTCTTGAGGTTGGGACTGTGTCTGACAAGCTAGTGGTAAACTAGCACTCTGAGGAGGAAGACCTGTTTTACCTTGACTTTTTAATCTCTTCCCTTTGTCTTTTTTTTTTTAATTTTTTTTTTTTTTTGGTAAACAGGAAGTTTTACTTGGCTATAGCAAGCCCTTTGTCCTTTCTTAACCCACCTTCTGCATTCCTCCTCCTGGGCCAAACCCCTGTAACACTGTTGCTTCTAGAGGATTTGACCTGCCAGTGAGTTTTTTGTTCCCTTGGAGTCTCTTGCCCCCTGGTGGCAGGAGTGAAAGGAGATTTGTAATCTGTCTGACACGTGTCCCGACTTGTAGCAGAAGAGTGGCAGCTTCAGCTTCTAGCTGGAGAAGTGAGGCCTCCTGTGTTTTGTTCAGCAGAGTTTGATCTTGAATCGCAGAAAATGAGAGTTGCAGGGGATCTCAGAGACCATCTAGTCTAATTAATGCCTGAATAACAACCTCCTTCCATATACTCAACAAGGGGTCAGTCAGACTTTGCCAAAGACCTCTGATAAGGGAGATTCCCTCTGAAGGGAGCCTCTTCCTCCTAGGGATTGTTCCAGTTATTGGGGGCCTTGATCCTGACTTCAAGTGTAAATGTACAGCTTCTGTCTTTTGCTCTTCCTCCTCCTTTCCGGGACCAAGAAGAGCAAGTATAGTTTGTCATGCAAGTGGCAACCCTTCACATGCATGAAAATAGTTGGTCTTGACTCCTCTAAGCCTTCTCTTCTTTGCAGTTCCTCCAGCTGATCCTCATACAATATGGGCTTTGCCACCCTCCCTCTCCTCCTCTGGACCCTCTCAGGCTTATCAGTGTTCTTCTAAACAGTAATTAAGATGTGTTTGGTCAGAGCAGAAGGCAGTGACACTGTCGTAGTAGTCAGATACTCTCATTTGCTTTCTTGGCTTCTACATTGTATTACTGACTTAACAGTTTCATACAAACTGCTCCTTAGTCACACCTTCCCCATATTGTATTTGTTAAATTGATCTTTTGAATCTGAGCATGAGACTTCACATTTATCACCATGAAACTTCCTGATGATTTTTGTCTTCCAGTATTCTGGCTCATCAAGAGCTTTTGAGATCCTGATTCTGTCACCCAGTGTGTTAGCTGTCTTTTCTCATTTCTGCCAGTGCATGTTATTTAGGCCTTTATGTAATTCATTGGTAAAAATGTTCAATAGCACAGGCCCTGCTCAGATTCCCTGGGGTGCTCTACCATCCAAGGTGGCATCAGACATAAAACATTACTACTCTTTGGGTCTGGACATTCCACAAATTCCAAATCTATCTAATTGTTGAGTTATCTAGTCCACAGCATATTTTCCACAAGAATAGCATGGAAGCTTTTGTCATGGGCTTTCCTAATATGTAAGTTAAAAAGTATGTGCGCGTGCACACAGAGACACACACACACGCACGCACACACACATGCACCCTCTCCCTCCCCCTCCCCCTCCCTCTCCCCCTTCCCCTCCTTCTTCCCCTCCCTCTCCCCCTCCCTCCTGATCTACCTGTCCAGGAACTATGTCCAAAAAAGAAAATAAGGTTTGCCTGGTACAACCTGTTCTTGATGAAGACATGCTGAATCTTACTGATCCTTGCTTCCTTTTATTAAGATGTTCACTAGCTGTCTTTTTAAATGATATGTTTCAGAATCTTGCCAGGAGTCAAAAGTAAGTTCATTGACTTAAAGTTTGCTGACTCTGTCTTGTTCCCCCTTTTGAAAACTGAGACATTTGCCCTTCTTCAATACTGTGATATCTCTGGCTTTCCAGACCTTTTCAGAAGCCACTGACAGTGACAGCATAGTCTCATGTCAGTTGTCAGTCTCCAAGGATGTGGTTCCTCTGCCCCCAAGGCCTTAGAGAGGACTTCCCATCTGTCATCTCTGTGCCTTTGCACCCACTTTCTCGTGGACCTGGTTTTTACTTTCACTGATTAGATTCCTGTTTTTTTCAAGCTCAGGGTAAGTGTGACTCTCATAGGAATGAGGTCCAACCTGATTCCTCTATTTATCAATGCCCTCCTGCAATTTTTTGAATTTATTTAATAAGTAATTATCTGAGTACATGTTGTCTATGTCTCCTCCTGGGCATGTACCACACCCCCAGTATGGTATAAACTACTTGTTTTTTATTTTGTGTTTGTATCCCAATGCCTAGCCAGGGCCCTGTCCTACAGCAAATGCTTATTAAATGCTTAATGGGTAAATTAAAGACAGACATTCTTTTAATATTTCCTTCTTTATCTTGGGTGTCAAATCCCTGTTGCCGATTTGTTTTGTCCTTTCCCCTGCAAAGAATTCTACTTGGAAGACAGAACAAATACCCTAAGACTTACGCAGCCTAGCCTTTTCTCTCTCATGAGTTATGACTGTCCTTTCCCTACTGAGCCATGGTTCTATTCCTTCTCTGATCTTTTCTCCATGATACCTAAAAATACTCCCTTTCTGCTCCCCCACCTAACAACACTATTTTCTCTTCCTCCCTACCCCTTTTTCTCACTGGAAAAAGAAAAAAAACCAACAAAACCCCTTTAGCCAATATTCATGGTCAAGCAAGACTAGTTTCTGCATTGACCAAGTCTCCTTTTGCCCCTTGAGTCCATTACTCCTCTGTCAGAAGGGATGAGATATTTTGTCTTTGCTCCTCCTCCCAGCCTCTGCTCAGTCTCAGCTTTTAGTTCTCCTAACACTGCTCTGTTGGGACCACATCACACTTCTGGTGTTCATCCCTGTTCGTCTTTGTTACCTGCTTTTGCTTCCAGCTTCTGTACGTATTTTTAAAAAATCTAGGTTTTTGGGGAGTCCTTTGTTCATCAGTATCATTCTTTAGACAACTCTCCTTTTTCTTCTTCATTGCCCTTGTTTCTGTTGAGCCTCAGAATCTGATTCTGGAGAGCTTCTTAGCCTTCCTGACCTCTCTGCTTCCTTGTAAAGTCTGAGTCCGGGGGATCCTACTTATTTTCTCTCTTTGATCTTTTATCTCCCCACATCCAGGAATCACATAAGACTATGTTCTACTTTCCTTCTCTGCCACAAATTCTAAGATGGAATGGTCCCTTCCCCTAAAGTTCTTATTATATCTGCCCAGTAATTAATTTTTCCTTTCATGAAAATCCAGAATGTAATTTTATTTTGTTGGCTCTTTTACTTTTTCAAGGATGAAATTATCATTAATCAATAATTTTATTGCCTGCTCTATTTTGGGGGGGATTATTCTTTAGCAGTTGCCATTTCCCATTATTTGTAAGTCATACCTTTGTGTCAGTCTTAAAATTTGTTTTCCAAATTCTTCATGTACTTTCTAGTTCTAGCTAGGTGGTCTCCAATACACTGTAGTGATAAAAGTACTTCTGCTTTTGCATCCATCAAGCTTTGCCCAATGTCCTTGGATTTCCTTGTAAAGAATATCTTCCCTATTATACAGTCCTAATCTTCCCTCTCCTCTGCCCCACTTTTTAACCTTTCCTGTTTTATTTGAATAAGGGATATCCTTCCAATTCCATAATCTAGTCATGGGTCTCATTTAACTTGAGTCTCAGTGAAATTTATTTGTGACGTCATTTTGCTTCCCTGTGTTCAGATTTCTAGGTCACTTTGCTTGTTTTCCATACTTTAAAACCTTTTATTTTCAGTGCTGTTATTGAAAAGGTCCAAAGAAGGGAGGAAATGGATCAGAGAAGCGAGTCCCAGAGAGCTGACCTGAGAATAGGACCTAGCTAGACAAAACACCTCATAATAGTAGTATCAAGATGAGATGGTTTGTTGGGAGAGAAGTGAATTGGGCTGGTTAGAGACAGAGACAGAACACTGGTGCTTGGAATAAGCTGGAGGAGATTCATAAAGTTCAGCTTTTATGGTCTGAGTGTGGGAGTTTTAGCGATGTTGTTTAGAATTAATACTGACCACTATGGAGCCATATTTTTGAGAGAAATAGTTTGATGGGAGACTCAAAAAATGTCAGTTTCACTGGAATTTCATAGAATCATAGACCAAGACAGTTTCAGAGAGATCCTAGAACACAGAATGTTGGTACTCAAAGATGTTTCCAAACATGGGTTCTTAGTGTGGGATTCACGTAAGGGATCTGTGAACTCAAATGGGGACAAAACTACATCTTCATTTTCATTAACCTCTAGCTTAAACTTAGCATTCTCGAATACTTTTAAAATTTTCTTCTGAGAGGGGTTCAGCAGACTGCCAAAGGGGTCCAAGACACACACACATGTGCATGAGCACATGTGTTGCGTGCCCCCTTCCCCCACATAGTTAAGAAGACCTGCCCTAGAAGATACAATTTAGAATGTTAGAGGCAAAAGGAGCCATAGAGATACTAAATCCCATTCCCTCATTTTCTGGAGCGGGGAATCGAATCCCAGGATGGTTAAATGACAATCCCATTTAGTGGTACAACCAGGACTAGCCCCCCACATGTTCTGTACCTAGCATAGTGTTCAGAATATATGTCTTAATAGCTTTGGAATTGAATGAAATTGAATATTTAATACATTGACGTTCCAGAGGGGCTTGATACTTTCTTCTCCTGGGTCCTTGTGCAGGGCCTACACTGTTACCTAGAGAGGCATAATTGAATATGTTTTCTGAAGACTTTTGGGTCATGAATATAACTGACTGCTTTGCCCTCTCTGTTCTATTGTTGTTTCAGGACCACAGAGGGACGCCCAGGCAGCCAGGGAGTTTATCCTCAAGATGTTTGTGGATTTAAACCCAGACAGCGACAAAATCATCTACTCTCACTTTACATGTGCCACAGACACAGAGAACATCCGCTTCGTCTTTGCTGCAGTCAAAGACACCATCCTACAGCTCAATCTGAAAGAATATAACTTGGTCTGACCCTGCTTTCTCCCCTAAGAGGCCTCAACGTGAAGAAAAGACCAAAAAAAGTTTTTGTTTTTGTTTTTTGAAAAAAATTACAGGAAAAATATCTTTACTTTTTAATGATGTAATGATTGCCAATTGTCTGATCTGTGGAGTGGCGAATTTTGCTCAGTGTTACCTTGGATCTCATGTCTCTGTCCACAGGAGTAGTTGATTTTTTTTTCCTATTTTTAACAAATGGCTTTTATTTCACAGTTATCAGGGGATACACTTCACTCTTCTCCACACCTTGTGCACCTCTTCACCTTTTGCCAACAGCAAAGGCGGCCTTCTCGTGGGCTCGATTTTTTGTCGCTCGCTTTTTTTAAAAAAGAAAAACAACAAAACAGAAACTAAGCAAAAAACTCTACCCTATTTTCGGTTACAAGTTCCCACCTCTTGGCCAAGTTTTATCGACTCACTGAACTTATTGGGGGGTGGAGGGAGCCAGTACTCCCCCTCCCTGAGCTCCAGGGGGCCTCTGTCAAGATTGCCACACCTGCTTGCTTCCCTCTTCCCTGCTTGGTCCAGGCTCCACAGCCCACGGTGATGATGTTGGGGTTGGGGAGTGGTGTTCCTCCCAAGAATGGAAGCAAAAGCCCCCACCCATCCAATGACCAACAGACCCCCAAAAGCCGTCCCCCTGCCTCCTTCAGTGCATCATATAATATAGTCTGGGTTTTTAAAAGTTTTTTTCCTTTCTTCTTGAATATAAAAGATATGGAGACTGTGATTTTTCTTCTTTTTTTAAGTTATTGATGTTCTATATATAGTTTGCTACAGGCTGTATTTTCGTTCAGTGGCCTCCGAAAGGTGGGAGCTTGGCCAAGCAACAGCTGCCAACCCTTGGGAAGTGCCTGACTGTATCTTTTTTGGGTGGATGGGGGTGGGTGGGGGGAATACTCATATATGCTCTGTTGATGGAAAAGAATCTCCCAAGCTGTGCCCTCCTCCTTTGTAAGTGGGTAACAGCCTCTTTCCCCAGGCTTCCCCTTCCTTGGTGTGGTGAAGATGTTCCAGTGTACCGAGTGATTCAGCACACGCATCTAACACCAAAGTCTTGTGGTTGATTTGGAGGTTTTCTTGGGGTTCCTGAGCTCCCACCTCTGCTTCTGGCTTTTTAGCATGCTGCTGCCCCTGGCAGGGGAATCAGATTATTCACGTGCAGCTCTGCGGACAGCTCCTGCTCTGCCCAGGCCTGGGGTCCCTCAGAAGGGCCCTGTATCAGACCATGCAGCCGTACAAATCCCAGGTTCTTGGTCTGGTCCATCGAGGGGGACAAGCAGGAGGAGCATTCCTTTTAAGTGATCTCAAGGGACAGAGGAAGGAATTGTCTCCTTTTTTGTTGGAAGGAAAGAGGACCTCTTCAGAAGCTTCTCAGGCCTGTACTTGAGAGTCCGATGTGGCTGCTCAGTAGTTGTTGGTGACTCCTTGTCAAAGCACCTGCACAGATTGCTGTCCACAGCTGCCCATGCCTGGGGGTTGGGGGGGTGGGGGGAGGGTTGGGGGGGCCAGCACAGGCACTTTTTTTTTTTCCAGGGGAGGTGGGTCTACAGGCATTGCCAAAGTCAGAATCAGGCTGTTTAGGCAAGAAGGCCAGGTGCCTTAGAACCATAATGGACATCCAGGGCTTGCAAATTAGCCTGAATCCCAGGTGCCAAAGGAAACGAGTGTTTCACTTGGGTCCTTTTGAAGCTGAGGCCAATAGAGGTGCCCAATGCCAATGCCTCCCTAGTAGGTTTCCACTGAGGAAGACAGCAGCACCCGGTAGCTGAGGGACATCTCCACTGGAAGCAGTGGGAAGCCCGGTTCCTTGCTGCCGGCAGGATTGTGCCCTTTCCTTCCCCAGCCCTGCTTCAGTAGCTCTTAGGACGGACCCTGGTGGATGGAGCATGAAGAACCCCTTCCCCCAAAGCAGACTGTTTGAAAGAAGGCATCCCAGTTTGGGTTTCTTTCTCTCTTCTCTTTTTTTCCCCTAGGGGGGAGGGAAGGGGAGATTGGTTTTATCGTTTTATTGTAGACTGAACACTACTTCAGTGTTTTTTTGCACAAAACGTAACGGGAAATGAACCGCCGGAGATGCCTTTGATCCATAACACTAAGTCTGGAGCTTACACTTCAAGTAGTCTGTTGTGTGGTTTGTTTCATTTCTTTTGGCTGTCATGTTTTTCCCCCCTTCCTCCTTCCTCCACCCTCTTCATCCCTTCAGTCCTCCTTCCTGCCTTTTGGTATATATGAGGCAAGGGACATCAGTGTTGTATCTCAGAAAGCACTGTGGCGGCAGCATGCTGTCTGAGCCTGCCCAGAAGCACTCGGCCCTCTGGTTAGGTAGGCCAAGAAGACCAGCATCTGAGACAACAGCTACATTCCGAATTGTCTAGTTGTAATCCTATATAGGGGTGACTAGCTGCTTGGAACCAGTTTCCCTCTCGTGTCTATGCCAAAAAAGGTCTTTTTGTAGCATGAAATCATATAAGAGGATTTTTACCAGAAACCTAAACCATACACCAAACAAACCCAACTTCTTGGGGTGAGTCCAAATAGCTTCCTTAGGGAGCAGATGGTGCTAAACCCCATTCCTTTTTGCACCCTTTTGTACCAGTGGCTGGCATGGGGTCCATTGCTGGCGGTGGACCTACACCAAGAAACTCAGGACCCCAAAAGTAGAAGGATAGCAAATAGGACAGGTTGCCCTAACCCTCAGGTTCCTGAGTGGCTCCAGAGAGGGGCCCTTTGAAGCAGTAGAGATTACATGATTCTTGATGGAATTGGATGAATTTTTGTCTGATAGGGAATGCTGTGTGTTATTTTAATACTATTTGCCATCTAGAGAAATGATGGAAACTATATGAGGGCCTTGCCACCCAAGAAAAGAAAGGGGTGAGTGTTTAGTTCTGGTTTAGATCATCTGTGGCTGGGGATTCTCGAAGCATATCCTCAAGACCCAAGTCTGACTGGTTGGTGAACACTCTTACCCCACTGGTGAGGCCCCTTGTTTGAGTTGTTGGATTTCCCAATATGCCCACTGATCAGAAAGTGCCAAACTCAAAACAAGACACCTGTTCCTTTCCAAGCAAGAGGAGGTGGAGAGTGCGTATGAAGGGAGGAGTGGGGATGTGAAAGACAAGTCATAGAGCAGGAGCAGATGACCACCTCCCAAATCCTACCTTCCGTTGTTTGCTGGATTCCTTCCCAATAGCTCTTTTGCCCTGCTGAGGACATACAGTTTAGCTGGCCACCAATGTTAGCATGCCAACCTGATCAGGGAGAGAGGCAGGAAAGAAGGTGACCCACTGTGAGGCCAATCTGTTTTTCCACATCATTCCATAAAAATCCAGTGCCCGAGGCTCCAGATTATCCATCTCTGCCAGCTTCTCTTTGTTTCTCCTCTTGCCCAAACCAAACCTTTTTTGACTTTTTGCCTCTCAACGATGTTGGCTTTGCTTTTAGCTGGGTGGGGCACCACTCTGCCATACTGCCCCTCCCAGGTCCCCCTCCTGTGTGTGTGTATGTGTGTGTGTGTGTGCACATGTGTGCTTGTATGTGTTGTTTTTTTTTAATCATCACTTGATAAATTGCATTCTTCTCCAATGCTTCTGGAGTGTGCTGACCATTTTATTGTCATTGCTGAATCCAGGTGTTCCAAGTTCCCCAACAAAGATAAAATCTACTGCAGCACCCCCTCTTTTTTCTAAAGTATAGTTGTGCCAATGCCCCCCCCCCCCCATTGTAGTGCACGAGATTCTTTAAAAGTGCCAATGTGGTGGAAATTATTTGGTAATACTTGTATATTCTACAATCCTGATTTAAGACAATTTAAACATTAACCTATTTAAAAAGATACTATATAAGATGCTGTTTTTTAAACCTTGTCATTTGAAATGCATGTATTGTTGTGAGTGTTGGGGTGGGGGGAGGGTAGAGGGGCGGGGCAGAAGGGATGGCCCCAGTGCCAGCCAACTAGCCATGTGGGTGCTTGTGGCTTCCAGCTAGGTGAGATAGCAGGAGTTTGTTCTGATGTCAGGCCCTGACTCCTTATTCCAGAAATACCTGATGGAAATTGATTTTCATATCTTTCTCCTGAAATAAATTCTCTGTTTCAAATTGGAATAAATTTTGTTCCTAAATGCTCTGGCCCCTTTGGACTTATTTCTTAACGTTGGCAAAGCAAGAATGAGGAAGAGGCTGTCAGAGGCCAGCTGTCAGGTGTCAAGTTAAGTTAGTGAAGAAAGATGGGTCTGAGGAAATGCTTGGTGTCCTGGCATGACAGGTGTCGTAACTGACCTTGACAATGGGGGAAGGGGTCCAAAGGACTTAAGATCCCAACATATAATTGCCAGGCCTTTCCAGAGGCATTTCATTAAGTAAAATACGGGCTAAGAATTAGCACCCTCTATCAACTATTCTTGATTAGTGACCCTGTTGGGACTTGTTGACTGATAATTGTACATCAATTATAAGCATTTGCTAGAATGTCATAAGCTCTTGCTATCTGCTACACACTATGCTAAACAAAGTCAAAAACTTCTCCAGGAGCTTTTGTTTTAAGGGAGGAGACAACATATACATGAATCAGTACATAGAAGTTAAATACAGCATCAGTGAAAGGTGGCCTTAAGAGAAGGCTCCCTGCAAGAGGTAGTGTTTGAATTGAGTCTCAAAGGAAACCAGAGTCTAGGAAGAGGGAAAGATAAGGAGGGAAAGGGGAAAATCCAAATTGTGCCACCAGTTTGCAGGGGAAAAATTTGGAGTTGTAATCTTGAACTTCTGTGGGAATTAATTGAAGAAAGTGGGAATATTGAGCCTGGAGAAGAAAGTGTATGTGTGTGAGGATCATTATCTTCAAATCATCTGAAGAGCAGTTACATGGGAGAGTGAGTAGACTTGTTCTATAATAGCTTACTTAAATAGCAAAAGTGTTTTTTCATAAATTATTTCATTCATCTTCACTTGTAAGGAGCATCCTCAGGCTTCAAATGAGTGAGCAGCAGTTAGGATTCAAAGCCAAGTCTTTGGAATGCAAGTCTAGGGGTGTTCTATTTCAATGCTAGGGGCAGCTAGGTGGGGCAGTGGATAGAGCACCAGTGCAGGAGTCAGGAGGACCTGAGTTCAAATCTCACCTCAGTCACTTGACACTCACTAGCTCTGTGACCTTGGGCAAGTCACTTCACCCCAACTGCCTCATTCTGGGTCATCTCCAGTCATCCTGATGAATATCTGGTCACTAGATTCAGATGGATCTGGAGGAGAAGTGAGGCTGGTGACCTGACCTGCACAGTCCTCTCTCACTCAAAACAAAGTCAAGTATAAGTTACGTCATTATTTCTCTGATGGCATGGTCTTTTTTGGCAATGAAGGACAAACATTTCAATGCTATGTCTGTATCATCAGGCAGAAAGACTAATGCTCTTCAATAGACTCTTGTATTTGTCCTTCCTTCTCAGAGAGGAACATCGACATCAAGATGATGCATGACTTGCACTTGACTTACATTTGGGTGAGGGAGGGGTGTGCAGATCACCAACCTCACTTTCTTCTCCTGAGCCATCTGGGTCCAGTGGCCTGATATTCCTTAGGATGACTGGAGATGGCCCAGGATGCAATGGGAGACCCTGGCCATTTTAGGCTAAGGTCTTACCACATTCTCACTTTGAGTGAGATACACCCATTCAGTGAATAGGCTTCTTTAAGTAGTTACTCAAGGGATGGCCCCTTTAATCTAAATAAATAAATAAGTCAGTAGCTGGTAAACCCAAAGGAAAAAGGTAGCTTTTGGCTGTGGAAGTGTACCTTTCCCTGGGTAGAACACCAGAGGAGAGGAGGGGAGCTGCTACTCACAGGTTGTGTTTGCCCTTCAATAGATGGAAATTACAGGAAGACAAACTCTTGTAGATAAGCTTAGTAACAATTAGAACTAGGAAATAGATTGCCTTGGGAGGTAATGAATTTCTTGTCACTGGAGATCAAGCCTAGGTGACTTTTGACTGGGGAGCTTAGAGCTTCACTTGGCAGCCTGGCAACTGACCATGCCCCAATCCCTTCCCAGCTGTCTCCTCATACGTCTATAGGTCTATGTGTATATATGTATATGTGTGTATATATAGATATATGGATGTATATGTAGAGTTGTTCACGGGATCAAGGTGAGGGGGTTTGAGGAAATTTGAAAGACTGGTTACTCCTGTGTATCAGGGTATTGGCTTCAGGTCAATCAACAAGGTTGGATTGCTGGGAGATTTCCTCTAGGGGCCATTAGGTGTCTCCCTTGGCACAGGGTCCCTCCCATGGAGATCTGGGGTATCAACAAGAATTTACTTATGTAAAACCATGAAACTGGAGGAATCTTAGGATATAGAATGTCAGAATTGCTAAAAACAAAACAAAAAAAAAAACCCATTACTTTTCAAAACACGTTAATAGGTCCAGAAAGAGAAAGTGACTTGTCTGGGGTTACTCAGCAAGTCTGAGCCTGCTAATTCCCAAGGGGATTGGTGGAAAAGCAGCATAGGAATGGAAAGAATGGGTGCCAGATTTGAAATCAGGAGAGACTGGTGACTCCTGCTTCTAGCACTAGCTGTGTGTCTGTGCTGCAGTGAAACTTCCAGTGCCTCAGTTGCCTCCTCTGTAAAGTGGAACTAACAGTCATTTCACTGGTGCTGCTGAGTGGACCATATAATATAATGAACATACTGAGCTTGGTGCCCAGTTATTTGGCATGTGGGGAAACAGACCCAGTGTGGTGGCCAAACCCTAGTCAAATTCAAAGATAACTCTTTTCTATGACTTTGTTACAGGTTAGGGTCCAAGGAACTTTTCAGTTTTGAGTTTGTGATGGTAGAGAGCCATATCTAGGGAGTTGTCTTAGTTACTGTTCTCAGTCCCTTAGGCCCTGGCTAGGACTGGTCACTTCCTTCCCTCAGCACTTTATAGTTTTATTGGGTAGATATTCTCTCTTGGAGCACAATCCATGTTTTGCTTAGTCTTCATGAGGTGCTAAGATAAATTCCACCTGCTGTGGCTTCCCAGGTGATGAATCCACTCTGAACTTAGGTGGGCTGCTTCAGATGAATGGTGGAACCCAGCATCAGGCCTGTATTTTGAACTGTTTCCATTTTGAAAGATGGGACCCACTGGAGCTGATGTTCTTCTGTCACCTACACACCACATGAAGCACTGGTGTGGGGCTGTGGTGGAGACCTTCCCTCTGTATCAAGAATAATTGAAAATTTTGATCTTACAGTTTTAATCTTTAATCCTCTGGAGGGAATAGAGGAAGAGAACATTACTCACTGGGTGACTAGGAGACATCTTGTGTAGAACATGGAACCTGAGTTGAGCCCTGGAAGAAGCTGGGGATTCTAATCGGAGTCTATTCCAGGAGCATGGCAAGGCACAGGGGCAGAATCTCACTTGATGGAAGAAAACCGACCCAGAGAGGAGCAGGATGCAGGTCATTCGGGTTGGCTGTGGTAACCAGTCTCCAGTGTACTCTCCACTCTGCCCAGCTCCCTTCTGACTTTTCAGTCACAAAGGTTGGATGCATTAGGAACTTCTGTCCTCGCTGATTGAAAGCAAGGTATATAGTCCACGAGGTATAGAGGAAGAGCTCTGCCCAGAGTGAGGGCTGCTGGGCTCTCCTGGCTCTTTGGCTGACTTAATGTCTGATCTTGGGCAAGTTGTTTCTCTGGGTCTTTGTTTCCTTTAAAATGGGGACCCTGGAGCTGGGGGTGGGGTAGGGACCAGATACATGCCAGCTCTGAATGTCTAAGGCTAATCCTGTGCTTCCCTTAAAGGGTTGTTGTGAGATTCGGCATGTAAGAATACTTTGGGAATTAGGAGGTAAATGTAAGAGATTAAATCCCATGAATTCTTCATTATTAATTGTAGGATTGTTCAACCAGGTGGCACTGATAGAATGCCAGGCCTGGAGTCAGGAGCACCTGAGTTCAAATCTGACCTCAGATACTTCCTAGCTGTGTGACCCTGGGCAAGTCACTTCACCCTGTTTGCCTCAGTTTCCTCATCTGTAAAATGAGCTGAAGAAGAAAATGACAAACCACTCTGATATCTTTGCCAGCAAAACCCCAAATAGGGTCATGAAGAATTGGACATGACAGAACAACTTCCCACCTTACTTGAACAGTTGTGTTAGCTCCTTAACCAGACTCCTCCTAGTATCTTCCCTCCTGTAAAGGCTGCCCTAACCTTTCTTAGGTCCAACTCTTATCACATCCCTGTCCTGCTGAGATATCTCTCATGGCTCCTCATGGTTCATTGGAAGAGTCCAGACCCCTTTGACTGACATTCAAGGTCTTCCAAGCTTTTGCCCCAGCCTAACTTAGCAAACAACCATATCTATACTCCTTGGGAATGCAGGGATGTTGTGATCAACTGAATAGGTTAGTGAATCTTATCTCTATAGAAAGACTGCGAGCTCTTCAAGGTAGGACCCTATCTTTTCCTCTTATTTCTCACATGGGGACATATACTCAGTGTGTGCTTTAAAGAGATATAATAGAAAGAACATGGAATCAAGAGGCCTGGATTAGAATTGTATCCTTATGAAAGTTAAGTAACCCCAACCTGAAAAATCATGCAAGGTACTATACAAACCTTCATATGTTATAGACATTCATTTATTTTGAATATAATCTTTATCTGAAAAACAATTATGTTTCAACCTGTACCTGTTTTTCTCCCTTGCATTTTAATGCATCTTTAGGCACCAAAGAGAAATATAAAATCATTTGTTCTTGTTATTCATTGTCCAACTCTTTGCGATCCCATTTTGGGAGGATTTTCTTAGCAAAGAGACTGCAGCAGTTTTCCTTCTCCATTAATTTTATAGATGAGGAAACAAAGGCAAACAGGGTAAATGACTTGTCCAGGGTCACACAGCTAAGTAAGCGTCGGAGGCCACATTTGAATTTAGGAAGAGGAGTCTTCTTGATACCAAACCCAGTGCTTGAATTCACTTTGCCACCTACCTGCCCAGAATGAAGTCATCACCCATAAAAGACAACTATTAGATTTGGTTCCCTGCTAGGACCTTTAAGACAAAAATGAAAAAAAAAAAGGTAATGTTTTTTTCCCTCTCAACATCTGATTCTACTCTTAAGAGTCTACCTGGGACACTGAGGGAAGACTCAATCTGCTCCTAGGGCTGGTGGAGGAATTTTCTGGATCACTGGTTTCTCCCGGTTGTCAGCCAGGAGGGGGGGTAAGCCGGAGTATGGCATAGAATCTCTGCCCCCTGTTACTCTGAAATCCAAGACTCTTAGAGCTTTTCTACAAAGACTTTTTGGTGCATCTGTCTCTGCTCTGCAAAGCAAAGAGGGAGGATGCAGAAGGGAAACAGAGCATGAGAACTTTCTAGGTCACAGAGTCCAGATGAGAGAACTGAGTCCCAGAGAGGTTAAAGATGACTTGCCCCAGCTCACACAGGTAGTCCATAACAGAACAGAGTTTGCAGATTCAAACTCAGGTCTGGTAATACCAAAGTTAACACACTGCCTCCCTGGGTAAAAGTGGAAACCCCAGACTTTGCCAGCAGCAGAGGTAGAAGCTTGTGCTCAGCCTCCTAAAAGAGCCAAATCACATGTTCTCATCAATACGTTTGATTAAGTTCTTTAGAGTTTTTTCCTAGTTCACCTTGGGGAAGAAAGACAAGGTTGGGAACAGAAGATGAAGGAGAGACTTTGGGATAGCCAGGTACCTTCTTCATATGCACAGCTGGGAGTGAGCTGGCTCCCATGGCCATCTGGTGACTTTTAAAGACATAGGGCTGGGTAAGAGGAATAAGCATTTATACAGTACCTACTATGTGCCAGGCACTGTCTTATGCACTTTTTTTTTGAGGCTAACGGGATAAAGTGATTTGTCCAAGATCACACAGCTAGCAAGTGTCTGAGGTCAGATTTGAACCCAGATCCTCCTGACTCCAAGGCTGGTGCTTTTATTTACCCACTTTTTACAAATGTTATTTAATCCTCAGAACACCCCTACAAAGAAAGTGCTGTTAGCATTTCCATTTTATGATGAAGGAAATAAGGCAAACAAAACTAAAGCCCACGGTCAAACAGCCAGTGTCTGAGGCTGGCTTTGACCCCAGGTTTTCTTGACTTTAGATCCAGCGCTCTATCTGCTTTGACACCCTGCACAGTGACTTCAGGCCACTCTCTTTTATCTAGCTATTGGAAGCTATGTTTCTCCTGAAGAATCTAATTTCCCTGTGCAGAAGCAAAAGTAGGGCAGCTGGGTGGCCTGAGGGCCAGGCCTGGAGTCAGGAAGACTTATCTTCCTGAGTTCAAATTTGGCCTCAAACATTTACTAGCTGTGTGACCCTGGACAAGTCACTTCACCCTGTTTGCCTCAGTTTCCTCATCTGTAAAATAGGCTGGAGGAGGAAATGACAAGCCACTCCAGGATCTCTGCCAAGAAAACCCCAAATGGGGTCACAAAAAGTTGGACACCATTGAAAAATGACTGAACAATGACTCATCTTGACAACAGATTTGTGATGGTGGCTGGAGCTGGTGGTAGTATTAATGTATTGTAGATGGGGAAACTGAGGCAGAAGAAAAGGAGCAGTAAGGGCTTTGGAGAAGGAATCAGGAGACCTGGCTTGATACATGTGATCTTGGATAAATCTCCTCCCTTCTTTGGACCTCAGTCTCGTTTATAAAATAGATACAACTCTTCTCCAGCCTTTATTCTAAAGTTGTTATGAGGACTGAATGAGAGAATGTATGAAAGGGCATTTTGGAACCATAAAGCATTTAAATTTTTTTGATTAAGTATTTTCTTCATTCTACTTCCTCCCAAATTGAGGGTTGGGGGGAGGGAGAAAAAAGAAAAACAAAATTCCTGCAACAAAACAAATTCCCAAATTGGCAAGATCCAAAAAATACGTCTCATTCTATATGCAGTCTGTCACCTCTTGGTCACACTCTTCATCACCCATTCTCTGCAATCAAGGTTGGTCATTGTGTTGCTCGGAGTTCCTAAGCGTTTCCAAGTTGTTTATCTTTACAATGCTGATATCATACACATGGTTCTGTTCCCATCACTCTGTGTCAGTTCAAACAAGTCTTTTCTGATTTCTCTTTCATAGTTTCTTATGGTAAAATTGTATTCTATTGCATTCAACTATTCCTTAGTTGATGAATACCTCCCCACCCACTTAGTTTCTAGTTCTTTATCACCACAAAAATAGTTACCATAAATATTTTTTTTTGTATAAATGGGACATTTTCCTCTTTAATCTCTTTGGGGTATTGATCTAGTAGCGTTACCTCAAGGTCAAAGTATATGCACAGTTTAATAACTTTGGGGACATAGTGTGAATTACTTTACACGATGATTGGACTAATTGATGGTTCCGCCAACAATGCATTAATGTGCCTGTTTGCTGATAGCCTCTCCAACATTTGTCATTTTCCTTTCCAGAAAGCACTTTATAACTGTAAATGACAGTCTAGGACAAGCTCCTTGTTTTACAAAGAGGATATTCAATTCAATTCTGAAGAATTCCCTAGAACAGTTATCTCCGAAGCATGGACGGGAAGCCTTGGGTGGACCAAGTCTTTACCCCTAGGATTATGTGATCAGCCATTTGAATGATGGAAAGATGAGTGGCATCACACTTTCACTGTGATAATATAAGACTTATCTCCAACACAACCACACCTTCCCTTATCCTCTCAGCACTCCCCTCATTTATCTCTCTTTTTATTATCCAATTGATCCATAAGCATTTATCCAATGCTTATTATGTGCTACGTTCTGTGCTAAACAGTAATGATACCAAGAAATGGTGAGAGCAATCCTTTCCTTGAGGAGATTATCTTTTAAATGGGAAAGTAACCACATTGCATATAAGAAAGTGGAAGGTAGTTAGTGAAACCTGGAAAATGCTTCCCAGAGGAGATACGGAGGGAGTCTTAAAGGAAGCCAGGGAGTCTGAACAGTGGAGAGGCAGAGGGAGAGCGTGCCAGGCATGAGGAACAGCCAGTTCCAAAGCACAGAGATGAGAGATGGAGCATGCAGGTGTAAGAAACTGCAATTAGGCCAGCGTGGCTGGCTCAGAGGGTTCAAGGAGGTGAATAGAATGTAAGAAAACTGCAAAGGCAGAACGGACCAGGTTGTTAAGAGCTTTTAAAATAGTAAAAGTCTTCATATTTCATTTGGGATCAAATACAATAAGAATATAGTAAGGAGTCACTGGAGCTGGGGGGGGGGGAAGAATCTGGGGGAGGGACATGGTAACATCTGTGCTTTAGGAAAATCACTTTGGCAGGTGAGTGGAGGATGGACTGGAGTGAAGAAAGATGAGATAGGGAGATCAGACAGGCAACTGCAATAATCTAAGTGAGAAGTGACAAAGGTCTAGACTAGATTGGGAGAACATGTGAGTGGAAGAGAAAGGGCTGGATTGGAATGATATAAAGAAAGAAGAAGATTTGGCAGTTGATTGGATAAGTGTGTCAGACACAGGCACAGTATTGTAAACATGGGGGACCATGAGGATGATAGTGCCCTTAAAAATAATAGGGAAACTGGGAAGGGAAAAGATAATGAGTTCTTTTTTGGACATGTCGATAGGTGGCGTAGTGGATAGAGTGCTGAGTGTGGTCAAGATTCATCTTCCTGAGTCCAAGTCTGGTCTCAGATACTTACTAGCTATGTGATCCTCAGCAAGTCACTTCACCCTGTGTGCCTCAGTTTCCTCATCTGTAAAATGAGAAGGAAATGGCAAACCACTAGCCGCGTGACCCCTGAGCAAGTCACTTCACCCTGTTTGCCTCAGTTTCCTCATCTGTAAAATGAGTTGGAGAAGGAAATGGCAAACCCATTTAGTATCTTTACCAAGAAAACCCCAAATGGGGTCATGGAGAGTTGGACACATCTGAAAGGGCTAAACAAGAATAACAATAGTCATCCAGTTTTTAATGTCCAACAGGCATTGGGGATGGGAGACGAGATGTTCAGGAGAGAGACTAGGACTTGGATATGTAGATCTGGGAATCCCCTGCCTATTGGTAATAACTGAACCCATGGGAGCACATGAGATCACTGAGTGAGAGAACATAGAGAGAACCTAGGATGGAGAGAATCTTGGGGGACATTCACAGTGATCATAACATGAATGAAGAATCAGCCCCCAAACCCAAAACAAAACACTGAGAAGGAGCAGAGAAGACATTCAACAGTGTGAAATCTGCAGAAAGATTAAGGATAAGGATTGAGAAGAAGCTATTCAATTTGGCGGATAGCTAGGTGGCACAGTGGATAGTATTAGAGTTAGGAAGACCTGGTTCCGATTCTGCCTCAGACTCTAGCTGCATGACCCTGGGCAAGTCTCTTAAAATCTCTCTCAATCTCAGTTTTCTCATCTGTGAAATGGGAATAACAGTACCTACATCACAGGATCAAACAACATAGTATATGTACTTTGCCAACCTTAGAACTGCTACATAAGTGCTATTATTAGTTATTTTTAAGAGATCACTGGTAATTCTTGAGAAAACAATTTTAGTTGAATGTCGAGGGCAGAAGCCAGCTCGCAGAAGGTTTAGAAGAGAGAGAGAGGAAGTGAAAGCAGGAGCTGGAGACAGCTTTTTTCAAGGTATTTGGCTGAGAGTGGGAAAACAACAGCAGGAAAACGGTGATAGCTGGTAGGCATGATAGCGTCTAGTAAGATTTTTTAAGGATTGGGGAGACTTAGGCATGTTTGGATGCAGCAAGGGAGGAGCCAGTAGAAAGGAAGAGACTGAAAATCAGAGAGGGTGGAGATGATGGTAGAAACCATCCTCTGGAAAATATAGGAGGGGAGATGGAATCAGGGGAACAGAGAAGGGGAACATGTGGGTGATGGCAAGATCAAGAGTAAATGTATCTTTGGATATAGCTGAAGTGGCATGGTCATTCAAGCTGAATATATTGAGGAAGTGGGAAGTTAGGGTACTCAGAGGAAACATCAATGCGCTTGTTGAAGTTCCCTAGGATGAGGGAAGGATTTAAGTCAGAGAAGGAAACTCTGAGCAAGGCACCAAAGTCTTTATAAAAAAGAGAGAATGTTTTAGGGACAATAGAATCTGGATTAGGTAACGTATTTGAATTGAATGGATATCAGAGGAGAGGCTATGAGAGATGGTAGAAGGAGGGTGTGAGAGTGGTGATGATGAACAATGATGAATCTTTGAGATGGATGTGGAGGAGGGATGGGGATGAATGAAAATGCAACCATTACAGGACAGGGAGTCCAGGGAGTCAGTTATCAGTGACTTTCAGAATATAAGAGTTAGAAAAGAAGTGGTATAAGATGAATGGAAATTTGTTTAATTATGAATCAGTTATTCCAGAGGGCACAGTGGAAAAGTGGATAAATCTAGAGTAGGACACTGGGAAGGCAGGAGGGGGGCATGGGAATGAAGGAGTGGACAGCTGCGGCTGGGAAGGGGAGTTCATTCTTTGTCAGGTAGAGGTTCAGAATCAGATACAGGTAGAATAGGAGGGGTGCTAACCATTGGAGGATGAGCCCAGACCAAGTAACAGTGAGGTGCACAGATGAAAGCAGGTAATTAGAAGATTCAAGGTCAAGGTTTTGTGTTGATACAGTCCTCAACTGCCAGACATGTTAATGCTGCTGTGAATTGAGACATGCCTGGTAGTGGTGTGGTCAGGAAGTGGTTTGTCTGGGTCTTGCTTTACCAGCTAGTGAGCAGGTCCTGACTGTATTGTGCCTTCAGGTGAGTTGGGAAGGTTAGCCAAGAAGTGGTTTGTCCCTATACAGAAAGGAGCACCAAAGACTGCCTCTCACCTTCTGAGCTGGGATATCACCCACTCAGGCGGTTACAACCTAATTATTACCTGAGTGCCTTCAGCAACAGTTTTGTAGGGTCATTGGGAAAACTCCATCCTTTCTCCCTCATCATCTTATGGTTATAGTTGCCTTCCATAGGAGGGTGGGCTCTTGCTAGGGGCCACTGACCTGTGAAGAAGAGCCCCACTTCCCTTCTTTTCTTTTTGGGCAGGACAGAATGAATCATGAAGGATGAGTAAGCATGGATGGATCTCTACATCACAGATATCATTACATCATCTTTCCCTCCCAGAACCAAAACTTCTAATGCCTTCCAAACTTCCATATGCCTGTTGAGAACACCACCATCCTTATGGTTACTCAGCTTCTCAAAACCTCAGAGTTATCCTTGACTCCTTGCTCCCCTTCACCTCATGTATAAGACTGCTTGCCAAGTTTTGGCCTTTTCATCTCCATAATGCCTCTTATCATCTGTTCCCTTTTCATGTTTAGCAGAGACCCTCCAGCTGAGTTCAAGCTCTCATCACCTTTGACTTGGACTATTTCAATTTGGTGACCATTCCTATGGTCATTCGGTCCTCCAAACCACTGCCAAAGTGATTTTCCTAAAGTATATAGGTCTGTCCATGTAATCTTCCTACTCAATAAATTTTTGTTTCTCTCTATTGACTGTAGGTTCATGAATTATTTCATTTTTATTTCATCTTTTTTCATGTCAACTTTTATATAAGTTTTATAATGTACATAATTATTAGTACAGCAGTATATGCAGCTAAGTGGCACAGTGGATACAGTGCCAAGTCTAGAGTCAGAAGGACCTTAGTTCAAATCCAACCTCAGACACTTACTGGCTGTGTGACCCTGGGCAAGACACTTAATCCTCTTTGCCTCAGTTTCCTTATCTGTAAAACAAGCTGGAGAAGGAAATGGCAGACCACTCCAACATCTTTGCCAAGAAAACCCCAAATGGGGTCATGAAGAGTTGGTCATGACTGAACAAAAACAACATGCATATGATTTATAAAGAATAGAAATATTGCTACAAATTGCATGCTCAAAAATGTTTTTCTTTTAGGGGTGTGCAGTCAAATAAAATCTGGATACTACTCCCTTAGAGGAGTGAGAGAGGGGAGTCCTAACCTAGACTGGCATTGATTGGCTCGTTGCCTGGCCACGCCTACTTTGACTCCTCCCATCTTCTCAGCTCTGAATGATAGGTACTGAATGGGATTACGCTGGGCACTTAGTAAATAGGAACTGGTTGCTGTCAGCCTTTGTCAGCCTCATGACTAGTCTGAGGCACAGCAGGGCAAGCTCCCCTCTCCACCTCATCCCGGGGCCTATTCCTGCCCTGGTTTCCATCCCTCAAACCCTACTTTCCTTCCTCTGCTCTTTCCTTCCCCAGTCCCATCCCCAAGTTATTGTATCCTCTGGTAGGGGAGAGGCTTAGAGCCATCTGAGTCTTAGGATCCTAGAAAATTTCTTGGTCTTGAGGCACAGCATCGGGCAGAGCTGCCAAAGGTTAGAAGCAGAGACCTCTCTAGAATCTATGGCAGGCACCTCCAGGAGGAGGGTGCTTCTTCTAAAAGTGATAATAAAATAGTACATGTTGAGATACAAAGAGAGAAGTGAATCAGGGAGTAAAGGAAGAGATAGCATTATTTTAAGTGTTCTCCCTCCTTCCCCTCCTCCCCAACCATATCTCTTGTGAGGGATAAAATGTGGATTTCAGGGGAAGTCATGGATTTCATGGTTTCCCAAGGACTTTGGAGGAGGTACTTTAGATTAAATCCCCTGCTTCCCAGGGCACTGGCACACTGCCAGCAAGTTACCATTCTCCTTAGGGAAGTTTTCCTTAAGAAGAGTCTCCATGGTCTCTCTTAGTGGCTTGAGCCTGGAGGCTCATCATTAGAAGTCCTGCAAGATGATGGTATGATATGAAATGAACGAAGGCTGAGGCACAAAGTTCTGTTTTATTGACAAAGTGCGAATTTGCAAATAAACAGTCCCCCTCCTCCCAAAGAGCTAAGATCCTGAATGAGGGGGACAGCTCTCTTTTATTCTAGAAGAATCTAGAATAGAAGGCAGTATCATAGAAGGGGAAAATATTACAATCAGTTGCAAATCTCATAGCATCATAGGAATGAGGAATAATATGGTTGATTGAAAATTGGGAATGAGGAGCTAGCAACACCTCCCCCCACTTCCATCTTGCCACTAAGAAATGTTCATTGTTTGAGTCCACCTTCAATGACAGTTTAGCAATAGTGGAAGGAGCAGCTAGTGGTGTAGCGGATAGAGCACCAGTACAGGAGTCAGGAGGATCTGAGTTCAAATCTCACTTCAGACATTTGACACTCACTAGCTGTGTGACCTTGGGCAAGTCACTTAACCCCATTTGCCTCATCCTGGGTCATCTCCAATCATCCTGATGAATATCTGGTCACTGGATTCTGATGGCTCTGGAGGAGAAGTGAGGCTGGTGACCTGCACAGCCCTCCCTCACGTAAAACAAAGTCAAGTGCAAGTCATGTCATTATTTCTCTGATGGCATGGTCTTCTTTCGCCATGAAGGATGAACACACAGCAATAGCGGACCAGATTATCTTGGATAACAGACCAGACTCCCTGGTGTTCACCTGCATCCTTCAAGGAGAACAGATTTCCTTGAGGCAAGAATAGAATAGTGAGTGATTAGCAGGAGAACTGACTTCTAAACTTAGAGATGGTGAACAATTTACAGGAAAGACAGATTTCCAAACAAATGAAACATGACTTAGGCAGTTACAAAAATGTCAGCAGTGATGCAGAATGAATTGATAACAAAGTAGAATCAATTTGATTTCCCCAATTTTCAATGGTTATCTCCAAACTCTCACTCTTTGTATTTTCAGCATCTTGTTATTTTTTCTACCAGGAGCATAAATTTAAGAAGGAGACACCATATTGCAGTACTTGAAAGTTGGAAGGGACCTCACCTCACTAAACATCTCATCCAACTCATATTGGTGAGGAATCCTCCCCAATCCTCATCAGTATCTGAGAAGTGGTCATTGAGATTCTGTTTGAAGACCTCTTAGGTGAAGAAAACCACCATTTCTCAAGGAACCCCTTTCCACCATGGGACAGCACTGTTTATTAGGAAGGTTTTCTAAATTCTTTCTAAATTGAGCTCATTGTTCCTGGTTCTTTTCGCTGAGACCAGACAAGCTAGTCTAATGCCTTTTTCACACAAAGTCTGTGGTAAGGAAGCATAGATACTTGTAGTACAATGGTAGTGAGGCTACATTTAAGGAACATGTGTGACCAATGCAGCTCACATCCTTGGAACTGCATGGTTACTATAGAGGGTCCTCATGAAGTTCATATCTACCTTGGGGGGGGTGTCAGTCACGGACAAATTGCTCCCCTACTCATTTGGGTGGGCTTCTGGTAAGACACAGTATCTCAGCCGGACAAGTGACCCAGCCAGGCATTCCTCCCCTTACAGTGTGACATAAGCTGGAATTGTCAAGCAGGTCTCTCAGTTAATCATCAAGTGGGTGCCAGGCACTATATACCAAACACCTTCAGTACCTTTAGCCTTTGACTTGGCAGGGTGGGATTATGCTGTTTTAGCAGGGGTCAGCTAATTTCAGCCCCATCATCTGCTTTTGTTTTGCTAGTGAAAAGTGATGAGGTGGTTTCCCTCAGTTTGGAACTTTACTTATAATGATCAGCTGAGTTTCACTTCCCAAGAGCCAGTTAATAATAAATTATTATTTATTTTTAACATTTTTTCTTTAAAATTTGAGTTCCAGATTCTCTCCCTCCCACCCACAAAGAAGGTAAACATATATCAATTATGCATTTAAAATAATGCAAAACATTCTAAATTAACCAAACACACACACACACACAAAATAAAGTGAGGAAATTATACTCCAGTTTGTATTCAGAGTCCTTTCTCTGGAGGTGGATAGCACATTTTTCTTCATGAGTCCTTTGGAATTGTCTTGGATCATTGTATTGATCAGAATAGTCAAGTCTTTCACAGTTGGTCAGCATTACAACCTTGCTGTGACTGTGCACAATGATCTCTCGGTTCTTCTCACTTTACTTTGCATCAGTTCATGTATGTCCTGTTGTGTTTTTTGTAAACAACCTTTCTTGTCATTTCTTACAGTACGATTGTATTCCATCACAATCATATAGCCACAACTTGTTCAGTCATTCCCCAATTGATAAATATCCCTTTGACTTCTCTAGTTGGGTGTTACTGAAGATAAGTAAGTGAAAGACTTGGACGTTGAAGTGGTCAGTGGCTTCAGTCAAATTCACTTCTTGTCAGACTGTTCACTTGAAGCCTCTGACCCTTTCTAAGTTGTATAATGTTTTCTCTTCATCTGAAAGCATTCCCTTCACATTTCAATGTCTCTGGCTTTTTATCACTTCCAACCTTTAACTTTATAGGTCTGATCTTGTCAACCCCTATTCATGAAATGCTAGTTGTTCCCTATTCCCTCCAGGATCAAATATAAAATCCTGTTGGGTTTTTAAAGTCCTTCACAATCTGACCCCTTCCTACCTTTCTAGTCTTGATGCACCTTGCTCCCCTTCATGTCCTCTGGGAGCCAGTGACACCAGCCTTCACGTTGTTCCTCTCACCAAACCGTCCATCTCCTGACTGGATCTTTTTGCAGTCTGTCCTCCAAGGGGTGGAATGCTCTCTCTCTTCACCTCTGCCTATGATCTTCCCTGTCTTCAAGACTCAGCACTTTCTGTAGGAAACCTTCACCTGCCCTGTGCCACCCCCACCCCCACCGGGGGGGGGGGGGATCATCTGCACTGCATATATCTTCGGTGTACCTTTTTTTGGCATGTTGTTTCTCTATTTCCTCCTTTAGAATTTGAGCATCTTGAGGATAGGGACCATGTTTTTTATCTTTCTTTGTATCCCTAGCACTTACTACTGCCTGGTGCATAGTAGGTGCTTAATAAATATATGTTTACTGACTGACTGAAGTAGGAATGAAGCAGAGCACCCCCTTACTCTTGGAAACTCTGCTTTTCATAGAGAAAGGTCCAAGGTTGCATTAACCTTTTTGGCTCTGATATCCCACTGTGAATTCCTATTAAGTTTGCTGTCCTCCAAAATTACTAGATCTTTTTGAGACAAATGGCTATATAATCATCTTGTCCTCCTTGGGAATTTGAATTTTTGAACCCAGGCAGAAGATTGTGTATTTATCTCTACTGAATTTCAGGTGTTAAGATTTGGCTAATGCTCTAGTCTTGGCTCTAGCCTTTCAATATCTTTTTTGGATCCTGACTATCATCCTCTTTATTAGTTATTTCCCCAAGTTTTGTGTCATCTGCAAGTTTTATGATCATTCCACCTATGCTTTTATCCAAATCCAAATTGATAAAAATTTTAAGTAGTTCAGATGCCTGAGGTTCTCCACTGGAGATGACTTGCCATACAGACATTGAGTCATTAACAACTATTCCTTGAGTCCAGCCATACAGCCATTTCTGAATCCAACTGATCGTATTAGTGTCTCATCTATATTACTCCATCCCGCCCCCTACAATAATACTGATACATTAAGCCAAGCTTTTTTTTATCAAGGACCTACTATGTGCTAGATGCTCTGTTTAGTGGAGAGGATCTTGTGGAATTTGAGGAGAATATGGAACAACATGCTGTTCCTGAGTGGTTTAAAAGAGAAATAAAAATTATGAGAGCAGAATCTATATCCTGCACAGCAAAAATAATGAGCCAGATAGAAAACTTGAATCTACAATAGAAAGCCTTACTAGAAACAAAAGAGAGAACAATAGATAGGAAATGCAAACACATAGAAGCAAAGAACTATCTAGAAGAAAAGAAGGGAAGAAATAGCATTATAAGAGAATATGTTTATTATGCAAGCAAAATGCACTAAATTCAAAGACAGGAGGTATAGAGACAACTTAAGGATGACAGGTCTCTCAGAATAACACGATAGGACAAAACCCTTAACACTACAATGAAGGAAATAGAGAGAACTGTCCAGACCCTCTGAAGATAGAAAATGAAATTCCAACTGAAAGAATTCACAGATTACCTCCAGAAAATAAAAAACAACAACCAAGGCTACAAACTTCAGGACACACAGTGGTTAAATTTAACAACTCAATTCTGAAACAAGTTCTGCAAGCTATCAGGAGAAAGACTTTCAAATACAAAAGAAAGAACATTTGAATGATGCAAGACTATTTTTCACCCACTAGAAAACATAGGAGGCGATGGAATGATGGAGCTCAGAATGAAGCCCAGGGTGACCTACTCTGCAAACCTGAGTGTAACCACACATGACATAAGATGGACATTTAATATAAAGAGTCATTTGAAACATTTTTAGAAAGAAAACCAGGACAGATTATCTGCTTCTTGAATACCCCAGAAAATAGAAATGTAGCAAAACTGAGTAAATGCAGCAACCAAGGACAGGAACACCCTGAACACAGGGTGTAAGAGACTTCTTTCTGAATCTACACAAAGAGACTGGTAAAAGTAACAGTAAAAAGATGGACCTGAGGCAATATGAACAGAACCTGGTGACACCTTGTCGATAGGTGAATCAATGCATTTTTTGTAGGACTATATTACAACATGGGAGGGTACTTGAAAAGAGGGAGGAGAATTGGGGGCCAGAATGGAATGTGCGATGTACAAGAGTCAAATTGAGGACTAATAATGAGGAGAGAAGGTAACTCCTGTGGTCTCAGACAGAGAAGAACCTACAGGGGAGTAGGTAAGGAGGAGGGGGGAAAGGATTGAAATGAGGAAGAAAGGAAGGAGGTCTTGCTTTAGTGGTGGGAGGAGATCCCCCTGATAAATGATCCTATGGGTGAAGAGGGATCATCTGTGAAGGGAGATGGGGACCTTGTGCTGGGTGTGGGCTGGGGAGTTTGGTGTTTGAAAAGTCTATCTATTCTACCTTGGAAAAATGGGAGTTGAACTCCAGGCAACAAATGGCACCTAGGGGAGTGATAGAGCATTGACCCAAGGAGGAGATTTTGAGGTAAATGGGGAAAAAGGTAACTAGAAGAGTGTATAAATCAGCGATAAGCTGCATAATCAGGGATGTAACAGAGGATGGGATCTATCACAGGGCATTGTTCTGGGTATGAAGCACAATGAAAGAAGGGAATCTATGGTACAAGCTATATAAGGTAGTGGTAGAAACTACTAAGAATGAAAAGCCTAGAATGGGTACCTTTGAAACTTTGATTGAATAAGGAACATAGATAAAAGAGAGAGACCACATAATTTTAGGGGTCATGAATCAAAGAATGAGGGTCTAGAGTAGGCAGAAAGAAAGGATAGATAATGAAGAGAAAAATTTTGGAAAGGGGAAGAAGATGAGATTTATAAAGCTAATGAACAGGACTAGTTGATAAGGAAGAAAGGAAGGGGGAATTTACTTGATTAATTGAGAGGGGGAAAAAGGTGGGTCTGTGAAAAATTATGTAACCCAAGAAAAAGAAATTAAAAATGGAATTTATAAGCTAAACTACAAAGGGAAACAGATAATAAATGAGAGGAGGGAATCAGGGGTGAAGGTAAGAGAACCACCTTGGAAACAAGACTACCTTAAAAATAATTAAGGCAAAGTAACTGAAAGTTACTGAAAGGCAAAATAACTGAAGGAACATAGTTTTATGTTTACAGCAGAAGAGGGCAAAATCATCATTAAAAAACCCAATATTAGAGACAAATGGAGGAAACTATAAACATCACTTTCATAACTTTACATGTGCGTGGATTAAACAATCCAATAAAATGAAAAAGAGTAACAGATTGGCTAAAAAATAAGTCTGTAATCTGTAGCTTGCATGAAACACATTTTAAAAACAAAGATATGCACAAAATAAAACTGGGGGATAAAAAAAAACAAAAACAAAATTTATTATGCATCAAGTGAATCCAAGAAAGCAGAGATAAACAAGGAAATTATATTGTGCTTGAAAGGAACCATAAAGAACAAACTATTAATAGTAATAAACTTATATGCCTAAGATGCCTTAGCATCCAAATACGTAAAAGGAACATTATCTGAGCTACAAGAAGATATAGTTAACACAAGGGGGAGCAGAAATTTCAGTATCCCTCCCAGTTTTGAATAAGTCTAAAGGAAAAATAAAGAAAAAGAAATGTATAGAACTGAATAAATTGCTGGAGAAACTAGAGTTCAAAAAGAATAAAACAACTTATGGAATCTTCTAAATGGCACAGCAAAGCAACACAAATATTTTTCCAGCGCTACATACAACTTTTATAAAAATTGACAATGACTGTAACATTGGAGTCATCTTAGATTCCTCACTATCTTTCCCATATATAATCTATTGCCAAGATCTGTCAATCTTACCTTTGCAGCAACTCTCAAATAAGTCCCCTTCTCTTCTCTGACATTGCCACTACTGATGCAGGTCCTTGTCACTTCATGTCTAAGCTCTCATAATAGCTTCTGGTGGATCTACCTGCCTCAAGTCTCTCCTCATTCCAATCTACCCTCCATTCAGCCACCAAACTGATCTTTCTAAAAGCACTGGTCACTTCCCTATTAAATAAAATCCAGTGGTTCCATATCACCTCCAGGCTCAAATAAAAAATCCCCCGTTTGGCATTCAAAGACTTTTATAACCTAGCCTTCCCTTTAAAAATATAATAACAATAATAATACTTTTATAAATTATAAATATTATAATTTTGTAAATATAATACATAATTATAAAATTTATAGGTTATAAATATTAGGCAAATAAAAATTTGTATACAGCAATAGAGAGACACAAAGAACTGTTCCAAATAAAGCCAGGAGTGAAGGAAGAATGCCCACTTTCCCCAGTTTTGTTTCATATGGTTCTAGAAATGCTAGCAATAGCAATAAGTTGTTGTTGTTGTGTTTGTCCTTCATTCTTGAAGAGGACCATGACATCAAGATGATGCCATGACTTGCAGTTGACTTTAATTTGAATGAGGGAGGGCTGTGCAAGGTCACCAGTCTCACTTTCTTCTCCTGAGCCATCTGGGTCCAGGGGCCTGATATTCATCAGGATGGCTGGAGATGGTGCAGGATGCAACGTGAGTCCCTGGCCTTTTCAGGTTAAGGTCTTATCGCGTTCTCACTTTGAGTGAGATACACCCTTTCAATGAATAGGCTTCTTTAAGTTACCCCAGGGATGTCCCCTTTAATTAAAAAAAAAATCAAGCTGGGAGGGCAAGACTCTCAGGGTTCCTGGGTAAAAGAAAAACAATTACTATTTAGTTGCTAGGTGGGTAGAGACTTGTCTAGTCTAGGAGCTCCAGAATGAATTGTGTTTAAGGTTTGATCTTGGAGCATTAAGACAAGAGAAAGAAAGGTAAAGATAGGTAAAAAGGAAATAAAATTATCCCTATTTCCTGACAATATGACAGTTAATTGGAAAATCCTAGAGAATTAGTGAAGATCCTAATTGAGTCTATTAATAGCTTTAGCAAAGTTGCCGGCTACAAAATAAATCCTTAAAAACCAACAGTATGTCTGTATAATAATAACAAAACACGAGAAGTACTAATAAGACTGTGTCAATATAATAAAAAGATAACACTACTAAAGGTAATTTATACTTTTAATGCTATACCAATCAAACTACCAAGGCTTGATAAAAAAAAATAACAAAATTCATTTGGAAAAACCAAAGATCTAGAATGTCAAAGGAAATGATGAAAAGAAGACAAGAAGGGAGAGAAATGGCACTTCCAGACCTTAAACTATATTACAAAGCAGTAATCATCAAAATTGTCTGGCATTAAAAAATAGAGAGCTGGATCAATGGAAAAGACTAGATGAGGAAGAATCAGAAACACCCGAACTCAATAACCTGGTCTGATAAAGTGGAAAAAAGAAATTAACTAGGAAAAATTCCCTATTTGATACAAACTGGTGGGGAAAAAAACCAAAGTAGCAAAGAGTCTGGCAAAAATTAGGCTGAGACCAACACCTTATACCCCACTCCATAGTACATTCTAAATGGATATGAGACCTTAATATTAAAGATCATACTATAAAAAAATTAGAAGAGAAACAGATCATCTACCTCTCACAGTTATGAGTAGCTGATGTACTCTCAACCAAACTAGAGATAGAGGCAGGTATAAAAGATAAAATGGATAACTTTGGATACTTAAAATGGAAAAATTTTCCCATAGACAAAATTAAAGTACCTAGGATAAGCTAGAAGTAGTCTAATGGGGAAATTTCTTTGACAAAGATTTGGTATCCAAGATATAGAGACAGTGTGTGTGTGTGTGTGTGTGTGTGTGTGTGTGTGTGTGTGTGTGTGTGTGTGTGTACATTGTGTGGCATGGGAAACACTGGCACAGGACTCACCCAGCATGGTGTGCCTTTCTCAGAAAAGATTCTGTTCTCTATGAACAAAGCAAAATTGAGTAGCTCAAAAGAAATGTGAGATGCACAGATTTAGAAAATCCACCCCAAATATTCACACGGGCTATTTGTGCCCTCCCTGTGGTAGAGCATTCCAAATTCATATTGGTCGGATGAACCACAGTAGGACACAATGTAACTTTACTCTAATGTAGTGATGTCATTTTGGTTCTCTTTGAGAATGAAGGGTAACAACCAACCAATCATTGTATATACAAAGTTACATGTGTACATATACATTTATAAACACCTCCATATACATATATACACAGAAATTGTTCATGTATCATGGATACGAAAATATACATACATTCCATATAATAATAGCAAAGCTCAGGAAAGAATAAAAGAAAGGGGAAGTCCCATTCTAAATAAATACAAAATGCGTAAAATGTATGAGGATCAGCCTACCAAAGCACACAAAGGATTTGTATAGATTCCATTCCAAATATTCCTTATGGAAATAGACAACTTAAAAAGCTGGAGGGATATTTAGTGTTTGTGGCTTGGCTGCATCAATGTAATAAAATTGATTTTATATATATCTATGTGTGTGTGTATGTGTGCGCATATGAAGACTAAAAGCCATTCCCCAATAGATAAGTGGTCGAAGACTATAAACAAGCAAACATTCTCTAAAGATGAATTGCAAAATGTTCACAACCACATGAAAGAATGCTCCAAATCACTTGTAATAAGAAAAATGAAAATTAACACAACCCTGAGGTTTCACTTCACACTCATCAAATTGACAAAAAATGGCAACAGTCAATGTTGAAGGGGTTGTGGGAAGATAGACACACTAACGCATTATTGGTGGAGCTGTTTAATGGTACAACTATTTTGGAAAGCAATTTGAAATTATGCTAATAAAGTGACTAAAACATCCATACCCTGTGAAGCAGAGACTTTTGAGCTTACACCCCAGAGAAACCATTAATAAGAAGAAATTCCCCATATACTCCAAAATATTTTGTAGCTGCACTTTTTTTGTGAGAGCCAAGAATTGGAAATAAACTATATGATCATTGATTGGGAGATGGTTAAACAAATGGTGATATGGGAATGTAATGCAATTTTACTGTTCTGTAAGAAAAGATGGTGTGATGAATACAGAGATGCAGGGGAAGATGTATATGAATTCAAGGCAGAGTCAAAAATCAGAAATAAATTAACAAAATTATATAAAGTTTAAACAGACCTGTCATTTCCTTGGCGTAGTGAACACCTAGCGAAGGGTTTGAGGGACCTCCTCTGCCAATGCAGAATGGCACCTTCTCTACAGCTTACTGTTTTAGAAGCTGGAATTTTTTATTTTTTTTTTTGTATTTTGTATTTCTTTGTATTTTTGCTTAGCTCAGTGCCAGGGACCTAATCATTGTTAAGTTTCCCAGAGCACTGAGTGGTTGTGATTTGCCCAGGGTTAGGTAGTCAAAATGTGTCAGAAGTGGGACTTGTACTCAGGCCCTCCTGATTCCCACACCAGCTCCCTTCCCCCCATAAGCTGCTGCTTTTCGGTTACATTTCTTCATAAACTATGAGTTCACTGGTGAGTTCCCTGTGCATCCACAACTCTGTCTTCAGATATCCCATTTCTCCCTCTTCACTGAAATTGTTGTCCTCAGAATTTCATTCTCTTCTGCACTGACCCTCCCCTGTAGAATTTTAACCTATGGAATCCTAAGTCTTCTTTAAACTGGATATCTTATTTCTCAAAATCTAGAGGTGGATCTTCTCTCTTCTATTACAAACTCAAGGAGGAAGTGGTATGTCTCCCGCCAAGAGCCCTATCATTTCCCTTCTATCCATGTTGGGGGGCTAATGTAGAGCACTGTTTGGGGATGGTGAGTGAAGGGGCAACCAAAACAAAGTCAGATATTTTTCCCAAATCTTACAGGGTGTGTGTGTGTGTGTGTGTGTGTGTGTGTGTGTGTGTGTGTGTGTGTGTGTGTGCGTGCGTGTGTGTAGGTCTCTACTGTAAATAATCTACTTCTCTCTTTTCTGTAGTGAAAAGAACATTGAACTTGGAGTCATGGGATTCTTTAGGACTGGAGGCCTTTGAGTCACAGAGCCAGTGAGGACAAGCTAACAGCTCTCAGTTAATGGGGCATCTATGCCAGGTCCAGTACAGAGCATCCTAGGGCCCAGGCTATGGCTGTGTCATACAGAACCGATTTCAATGCAATATACACTCATAAAGTACCTACTATGTATTCTCTGAGGGGAATGCAAATATGAAAAATTAATAATAACAGCATCTGCCCTTAAAGAACATAAAATATAATAGGAGGAGGATGATCATTTGGTAAAGTAAAAGCAACACTGAGTTTGATTTCAGAAGACCTGGGTTTGAATCTGAGTTCTTTCACTTATTAACTTCATGAACTTGGGCAAGTCCCACCCTTGGAGTCTTGGTTTTGCCAAGTTTGGATGATGGTGGGGTTTGCCCAGATGTTCTCTAAGTACTCTTCTAGTTAAGAACACTCTGTGATACTGAAAATCACAGATTGACTCTTTCCTGAAGGCTCTTGTTGCCTGGCCTGGGTTGTAACTCAGACCTGGTCTCCTAGCTTGGAGCTCTGGGAAGCTGGGTCCCCCAGCTCTAAGTTGGTTGTAGTTTCAGGTAGTTTGGCCTTGGGCTCTTTCAGTTTTTCTCAGCTTGAGTTTCCAGTTAGGGAGTTGCAAAGCCCCGCAGGACAGAGCTTGTATGAGTCTGTGTTTGAGAGGGAGTTTTCCTCAGGGAGGAGGGTGGTCTGAATAGGGAGAAGGCAAGGACCCAGAATTCCCATGGCTCACACTAGTAAACAGGTGTGAGCTGCTTTCCAAGGCTACTAGTTTCTTTTATAAGTTGAGGACTTTCATCCTAGGATCTGGTGAGTGAATGAGGGCCTCCAGACTGGAACTGCACTTACAGGTACTGAGCATGAGTACTGGCTTTGGGTCTGAGGAGGGGGCTGGGGTAAAGGGAGAAGGCACAGAAAGTTGAGATATCTGAATGTGGATGAAGTTCACTTCCCCCTGCTTGTCATGGAAGCCATAAAGTATTTATTGAAGACAAAGACCTTGTCTGGGAAGGGTCCCTCATACCAGGGCCTGGCCCCTAAGCCCTTCGCACCAGGAGGACCTCATGCCTCTTCTTTCTCCCCTTGGTCTCCAGAAAAGCAAAGACGACAGCTTGTTTCCCTTCCGGAAATGGTTTGTTCCTTCATTGGGCGGAGAGTTTTTTTGTTTTGGGGGTTTTTTTTTTGAGAGAGCACGCATGGTGGTTGGTGGTTGGATAGTTGGGTGAGGGGGAAGGCCTGTGGCTAGGGGCCTGAGAGAAAGGAGGAGCCTTTAGTGAGGGGGTGCTGAACCCTGTCTCCTCCCAGCCAGAGGGGCCAGGGAACCCCAGCCAAGGAGGGGTGCGGCACCCTGAGGCAAAGGCGAGAGCTTAAGCACACCCTAGTTTTGGAATGAGGAAGGAGCTCCCCGCTGGGTGACAGCCAGGGGCAGACCTGTGGTCGAGACTTCTTCCTCTGCACGCCTGCCGCCTAAGGGACACCCGACTCAGTCTCCGAGTTTGAGCTTATTCCTCCACACTGAGAAGAAGGGGGAATTGGGACAGCTGGTTCTTACCTCTCCTTGACTTGCCTGCCAACTTGGTGAGATTGGTCTAGAACTTGGTGACGCTGTCCTCTTCCTCTTCTTTTCCCTATCTCCTGAGTTGAAACATAAGCCAAAACTTATAGGAGACCCAGGCAGGAGAGGGCACAGAAGAGATCAACCTCCTTTTCCCTTGGATTCCATCATCTTTTCCTGGACGGAGCAGAACCAGAAACTGCACCAAAGAGCTGTGTTGGTCCTTGGGGAGAACTGGGAATGGTAGGATCTTCCTGCTAGAAAATCTGCTTGCGGGGATCCAAGACACTCAACATGCTGCTTTAGCCCTGTGACAGCTCCAGCCCTTGGTGTTCCAAGGCCATGGCCCGTTCCCTCAGCTGGCACTGCTGCCCCTGGTGCCTGACAGAGGATGAGAAGATGGCCTTAAGGATTGACCAAGAAATCAATAAGATCCTCATGGAACAGAAGAAGAGGGACCGAGGAGAACTTAAGCTGCTACTGTTGGGTGAGTGTCTCTGTCTGCTTGGTCCTGCCCTGCCTCAGAGGGGCCTCTGACCCAGGGGGACCAGAGACCTTCCGAGGAGGATCCAGAGGCAAGAATTCTTGACTCTCTTGGGCTCATAGAGGAAGGAAGGACCTTAGAGACCATATATTCATTTTAGAAAGGCCTGGTGAAAGGAAAGGAATGACCCAATGTCCTACAGAAAGAACCCCAGGCTCCCAATAGTCAGCAAATGAAGCAATAGCTATGAAATGGTGAAACTATTTGAAAGAATCAAGCATCACCCACATGGTATTGTTGATAAGGCCATGAATCACTCCTTTCTTGGGAATTGCCAGATTTATGTCTCTTTCCTACTAGGTTGTCTGGCTTTCCTCTCCTTGATTCCCTTGTTCCTGGGAGGTTCAAGTTTTGTTCCCCTCAAAGATCCAGGGAGGACAGAGAGTCTGAAGTGGTCATTCATTCAATGCAGTGGGGACAGAGGTAAATGAATTGAGATCTAGATGGAAACTTAGAGGTCATTTTATAGATGAGGAATCTGAGGCCAGAGAGGGTAGGAGACATTCCTAAGGTCACATCTTCTAAGGTAGGAAGGGACAGCATGAGGATTTAAACTCAAGGGCTCAGAATTCAAATCCCATGAACCGGTAGATCTTGATGCCCTGAAGGGCCCTGTCATCAACCTGTCAGACCAGGCTGGTCCTGTTCCTCAGGATAACCATATGTACCTCTCCTGCTCCCTATTCTGCCTTCCCCACCACCACTCCCAGGCCAGCTAGGCCTTGCACTGCTAGCATGGGGAGTGTCTCCACTTGTGTTTCTGTCGGCATGGCTTTTGTTCATTTCTGTGAAGACTCAGAGGGATTTCTACCACTGATATTTTCTCAAACTTGTCTTTTCTTAATATCTGTTTTCTCTCTTCCTTCTCACCTTAGGCTAGAGTTGCAGAGGTAAGGATCAAAAAATGAGGGTGGGCCAGATATGTGGAGGGCCAGAATGGACCCAAAGGCCTTTCTTAAAGATACCTGTAAGGTCAATGGGAGATGGTGACCCTAGTCTTTAATTCTTAATGGAGTCAGTGGCTCCTACAACTTTCCCCCTTCCTTCTCTCCTCTCACCACACTGAGAGAGCTTCTATCCCTTGCTGCCCAGGGGCCTGGAAAGATTCCACTTCTTTGCCTTCTGGCAGGATCTCCCTGGAGTAACCCCAGACCAACAATCTCTGCCTCATTTTGCTGTCCTATTTCAAATCTTCTGGTTCCATGGAGACCCAGGCTTGGGGGTTGGGGACCTATATTCAAGGAATAACACACTGAATATCAAAACTGAATATTGGCTCATCCTTCCAGCTTTGACTTTCCAGGTTTTGTATTCCAAGGACCTCTCCAGCTTTGATGTTGTATGACTCCCTAGAGTTCTATGATCTCTAGTCATCCCTGTTAGGACTTAGGGATCCTTCCCACAAAAAAAGCTGATACAGAAAGGCCTCTAAATACCAAGTTTTGAAACCCTCTTTCCTGGTCGTAGAGGATTACACATTTTTAGTCCTACTTTCTAGATGAATCTTCTTCCTTCACCATTCAAACCAGAGCCCGGGTGGTCAAAGAGGAAGCAGGCCCTTCCTATGTGAGCTCCAGGTGCCTGCTTAGCTCAGCAGACATTCCCTGAGGTCTCTGATGTGTTGGGCCCTGGACGGAGTGAGGACAGGGATAGATAATATCTGGCTCTCCTTTCCTGGAGCTGGTAGTCTGGAAACGGGATGAAATAGGGCCCATATAATCCATAATAGGATAGGATAAAGGCCATAAGTGAGAGGAAATCAGTGTTCTGAGGACCAAGAAAACAATCATTATGGGCTTGGGGGTGGGGTGGGAAATTAGTCAGGGGAGTCTGGGGGAAGCAGCATACATGTGAGGCCTTGTAGGATGGGTAGGATTTCAATGGACAGAGATGGTGTAGGTTGGTTCACATAAATAGAAGGAATGCCAAGGACAGGGGAAAGTCTAGGACAGGGGTGGGGAACTTATGGCTTTGAGGTCACATGTTGCCCTCTAGGTCCTCAAGTGTGGCCCTTTGGCTGAATACAAATTTCACAGAACAAATCCCCTTAATAAAAGGATAAAAGTAAATGTATTTAGGAAAGAGCGTGCCATCCAATTTGGACAGATATGAAGGGAATTATGATTTTTATATTAATCAGTATGATATACGTATATAATGAATATACTAATAATTTCAATTTCTCAGAGCTGCCTCTTCTGACTTGGGATCCGGAAGCTTACAATGCAGCTTGTGGACTCATGGGCTTGTTGTGGGAAACCACTCAAGCTCTAGAAAGAATTGTTTTGTAATCCCCCTCCCACCTTCCTCACTGGTGATTTATATACATAAGCTGTGCCTTTACTCCAGTATGGGGAGCATTCCTCACTCTGAAAACTGTTAATTAAACTCTTCTTGTTTCCTGACACTCCTGTCTCTGGCCTGCTTTGTGTAGCTTCAGGTGTCCACAGGTTAGAGACAGATCTTGTCTGGACCAATATGGTAAAACGCTGTTAACACAGAGCATCAAGAACATAAAGAGGAACAGGGGAAAAAATCTGGAAAGATTAGGTGGAGTTTGTTTGTGGAAGGCCTTGAATGCCAGAGTGAGGAGTCTGGATTTTCTGCTGGGGTCAGAAAATGTCTGGAGGTTTTTGAACAGATGAGAAGTATCAGAGATAAACTTTGGGGGAAAATGTGAAGATTGGGTTAGAGTAGGGGAAGACTGGAAGTTATTAAAAGAGTTCAGACATAAAGGATGAAGGATGTGGCCTCAGAACACATGGCCCAAGATGTCAGAACCAGAAAGAATCTTCAGATCATGAAATATTAGGTCTGGAAGGGAGAGATGGAATATACTACTGATGGGTTAATAACTGAGCACTCACAGTACTGGTCCTCAAACCCAATGCATTTTGTTACTGGAATGAAGAAAATTGGAGTGTTTGGCTTGAGGAAGTGAAGACTGAGGGGGAACGTGATAGCTAACTTCCAGGACCTGAAGGGCTGCGCCCTAGAAGAAGATCTGACTTGTTCTGTTCATATCAACAAATTTGCAGACAGGCAAATTTTTATCCCATGTAGGCAAAAATTTCCTAGTGGGAGCTATCTCAGCTGCCCCAATAGGTAATGAGTCTGTCACTGCTGGAGGTTTTCCAACTTGAGCTAAAAGACCCCCAAAGACCTCTTTCCTATTCTGAGGTTCTGTGATTCAATCCAACCTTAGAACAGAGAATGTTGGAGCAGGAAGGAGCCTGTATTCAGTCATTGTATGACTCAGGGCTCCCCCATCACTGCCTCACTCTCCTGCTTCCTGCCCTCTCCTCCCAACTCCCTCTCTGTCTCCACCCATTTCCTCATTTGTGGCCTGCAACTTTTCCCTCCCTTGTGGTCCATCCACCCCTACCCCCTTCACTCTCCTTTCAGTAGGGGGCCTAAGGAAAAGTGAAAGGTGATCTGGTGGTGTTTTCTGTTACTGCCAGGTCAATACTCTCCCCATCCTAACCTGAGGTTTGATTCTACTTTCCATTCCCAAATTCCAGGCATGACTTCAGGCATGTGCCCTTGGAGCCTATAAAATTGGGAGAATTTGCTCAGTCTACAATCTGCAGAAGGAAGTGGGAAGCAAATGAGATCATACCCAAGGAGGCTTTAAGGAGGAGATGTAGGGGATGAGTCACAGAGTCATAGGATGGAAGAGTCTGAAAGAACCTTAGAGCTCAGAAGAGTTTTTATTATAAGCATACTATATATGTTGCACATATAGTATGTTTACTAGGAATTACACAACATTCTATATATTATAAACATGAGTGTCCACCTAGTGTAGTGAATACAAAGCTGGCCTCAAAGCCAGGAAGACTTTGATCTGAATCTTACCTTTGACCCTCCTGGCCATGTGACCCTGGGCAAGTCCCTTAGCTTTTCAGGGCTCTGGGTGAGTCTTCAGGATAAGATGTGGAGAAGCCAACCACCATTTGGTAGAGTTAATTCCCTGCACCAATAAAATCCCATATGTAGTTCTTATGCCTCTCCCCAAAAGAATATAAATTTTGACAGATCTAGGTTCTTGTGAACATGTGAGCCTCTTTCCCATGGTCGAGGTGAGAATTTTGTCCACCCCTTCTCAACCTCTTTGACTTCAGTCTCCATTGGCCCTTGGTGAATTCTTCACAGGAGACTCTGCCATCAATACTCTGGGTCCATCAATACTCTGGGTCCATCAATACTCTGGGTCCATCTCTCTGACACAGTGCAGGTACCAAGAGAGCAAAGGCTGTCAGTTGCCAGTTTCAACAAATGCAAATAAATAAAATGAAAAACAGCCCCTACCCCCAAACCCCCAAAGTCCTCAAAATACCTTTTTCTTTAAAATAATAAAAGAATAGGAAATTTTTAAAAAAAAATAGTTAAGTGGAGCTTTGTATTTATCGAACGTTGTGGCTGTTTACATGGTCATAATCACTGAGTATATTCTGTCAGCTCTGCTTTCTTTTATCTGCATCCTTTTTCTGTTTCTTTCCAAATTTCATTATATTCCTCATCTTCGTTGTGTTTTAAAAGAGACATTGATTGCAGTGTGACCATTCCCCAATTCGTTTAGTTCCATTCCGCAAACACTTATCAAATACCTACTATGCGCCAGGCACTGCATCAACAAGACTTGTTGTTGAGATCCCACTTGGGGCTTTCTTGGCAAAGACACCGGAGCAGTTTGCCATTTCCTTCTCCAGCTCATTTTACAGATGATGAAACTGAGGCAAACATGGTTAAGTGACTTGCCCAGAGTCACACAACTAGAACGTGTCAGAAAGCTGATATGCTCAATATTGTCTGTTTTATTCTGAGTGATCCTGTCAATTAATTAATCCTGAACTTTTCATCCATAGAATCTCTTCAACTCTCCTTTAATTTCTTTGTCATGGGACCTTTTATAACTACGTCATGTATCCATTTAGAGTTCGTCTTGTGTGTGAGATGTTGGTCTAAAACTGATTTCCACCAGACTGCCATCCATGTTTTCCATTCACTTTTATTAAATAGTGAGCCCTTTCTCAGGAACCAGGGTCTTTGGGTTTGCCAAACTGTGTTGGTTTTCCTCTGTATATTGTGTATCTAATCTGTCCTATTTATCAATCTCTCTCTTTTTTAACAAATACCAAAACATTTTAATGATTATTGCTCTGAAGTGTGGTTTGACATCTGATCTTAATAGACTACGTTCCCTCCTACTTTCTTCATTGTTATGCCTTAAACTCTTTACCTTTTTGCTGCTTCATATAAATTTCATTATTATTTTTCCTAGCTCTGTAACATACTGTTTTGAGAGCTTGGTACAGCACTAAATAAATCAATTTAGGCAGTATTGTCACTTTTATTATATTGACTTGACCTATTATTGTTCAACTGTATCTGACTCTACATGACAAAGTCCATGTGGTTTTCTTGGCAAAGACATTTAAGTGATTAGCCGTTTCCTTTTCCAGTGTGTCCCCATTTTACAGATAAAGAACTGAGGCAAAGAGGGGTTAAATAACTTTCCCAGGGTCATTTAGCTAGCAAAAATCTGAGGCTGTATTTAAGCTCATCAGTGCTCTCTCTATCCACTGCACCTCTTAGCTGCCCTACCCATTAGCTTGACCTATCCATTAACAATTGCTGTTTCTCCAGTTATTTAGGTCTGTCTTCATTTCTGTAAAGACTGTTTTATAGTTGAGTTCACATAATCACTGGGTGAATTTACTAGAAACATTTCCTAGTTTCCATAATTATTCTGAATGGAATTTCTTCATCTAGCTCTTCTTGCTGGATTTTGTTGGTTATATATAAGAATGTTGACTATTTACATGGATATGTTCTATATCCTGAGATTTTGCTGAAGTTATTATTTCAATTAATTTTTTGTTGACTGTAGGGTTCTCTGAGTCTACCATCATCTCATCTCAGAAAGTGGCAATTTTGTTTTCTCTTTACTTATGCTTATTTTTTTCATATTCAATTGCATTTCCAGCCCTGTGTAACAGTAGTGGTAACAATGGGCATCCTTTTCTTGCCCTTGATCTTGCTGGAAAGATCTCTTAAGTCTTCTTCATTACATATAATGCTTACTCTTGGATTTAGATAAATACTATTTACTGTATTAAGGAAAGGTTCGCTTATTTCTATGATTTTTATAGTTTTTAATAGAGATGAGTGTTGGATTTTGTCATATAATTATTGATACCTAGGATTTGTCAACATTTGTTAATATGATCATTTTTATTATTTATACGGTTTATTATATGCATATTTTCCTTTTTTTGAACTACCCTTTCATTCCTGGAATAAATCTAACCTGGCATCATAGTGTATGATATTTTTAATGTGTTATTCTAGCCTATTTGCTAATATTTTATTTAAAATTTTTGCATCAATGTCCATTGGGGATATTGGTCTGTAGTTTTCTTTCTCTGCTTTATTCCTCTCCAACTTAGGTATCAAGATCACATTTGTATCATAGAAAGAGATTAAAAGGTGTCTTTTTTAGAAATTGTAAACAGTTTATGTTGCATTAAAATAAATTTTTCTTTGAATGTTTGATAAAAATTCATTTGTGAGTCCATTGGTACTGGTTTTTTTTTCTTTGAAAGACCATTTATATGTTGTTCAATTTCTTTTTTGGATATTGAGTTATGTAAGCTAACTATTCCTTGTTTTCAAAAATATGTGTCTTATTTTTTTGTAAGTATTTACCTATTGCCCCAAAGTTATCGGTTTTCTTGGCATGTAATTGGGCAAATTCGTCTGTGATAATTTCCTTGATTTCCTCTTTACTTGTTGCAAGTTCTCCTTTTTTGTTTTTGATATAAACAATTTGGTTTTCCTCTTTTTTAAAAAAAAATCAGGTTAGCTAACTGCTGATCTGTTTTATAAAATTTAAAAAACCAGCTCCAAAATCAGTTTTGTTTATTAATCTAGTGGCTTCATTTGTTTACCTTTTATTAATCTCTAATTTTCAGAATTTCTACTTAGTTATTTTTTTGAAGATTTTTGATTTGTTATTATTCAAATTTTTAAAAAATCATTAATTTGTTCTTTCTCTCTTTCATTGATTAAAGCATGTAGAAATGTAACATTTCCCCTAAGAACTGCTTTAGCTGCAGTTGATAAGTTTTAGTATATCGTCTCCTTACTGTCATTTTTTAAATGAAATTTTCTATCGTTTGTTCTTTGACAAAGATATAATTTGTTCTTTAACCCAGAAGTTCTTTAGAATTGTGTCATCTAGTTTCCAGTTACTTTTTAAATTCTTTCTTTAATGACCCTTTATTGAATATCCAGTCATTTGTTTTATATATATGTACATATGTGCATATATATGTGTATGTGTGTGCATATATATTATATGTGATATCTATGTTTAGAAAGATAGGTTGAGACCAGATTATAAAGGGCTTTAAATGCTAAACTGAAGAGTTTATCCTTGACTGGATTACTGGAGTTTATGGAATGAGAGTGACATAGTTAGATATGGGCTTTAGGAAAATCACTTTGACAGGTCAGTAGAAGATCAATTGGAGAGGTGAGAGAGTCAGGGAGACTGATGAGGCTATTACCATAGTCCCAGTTAGAGGTGATGAGGGCTTGGTGACTTTGTGAGAAGGGGATGTTTGGGAGAAAAGGCAAGACTTAGTGACTGATTGGATATGGGCTTGGGGTAGGGGATGTGTGAGCGGAGTGGTGAAGGAGAGTGAGGATGACATCCAAGAAAACCAGTTCAATTTGGGGCCACATCAGGGAGGCAGTAATCACTGCCCTACTCCCTGCCCTAGTCAGTTTGCATCTCAAGTACTGAATTTGGTTCTGATAATTTGGAGAATATTCCCAAGTGAGAAACTAGGACAGTGAAGGACCTTGAATTTATGCCATGAGAAGATGAATCCAAGGAGTTGATGATGCTCAGCCTGGAGAAGGGAAGACTCAGTGGGGATATGATAACTACCTTCCAGTATTTAAAGGGCTATAATATTCTAGATGAGAGATCAGATGGATTCTGTTGATCCTAGAGGCCAAAACTAGGCCAGATGGGTAGAAGTTTCAAACAGACAAATTGAAGACTGATCATAGGAAAGAATTCTTATCATTTGAGGAAAGACTCCATTCTTTGGAGGGTTTTGAGCACACATTGTATGACCCCTTGTTGGCTGTGTTGTAAAAGGAATTTTTTTCAGATGTATAGGCTGGTCACTAAGGTCTCTTTCCACTTTGAGACTGATTTTGTGAAGGTCCCAGACCTGACTCCACCACTCAAATGGGAGTCTCATGACTGCCCAGTCCTGAGCCCTGTCTACTGAATAAAACTGTTTAAGTAAGTCTTTATTGTCAATGTCTGTCCAAGAGTTTCTTGGGAAGCAGGCAGAGGGTTCTAATCTTTATATAAGTTGACAATATTGGGAACCCTTTCCCCTCCCCCTCCCCCTCCCCCGGGAGGATAGGCTGGTGAAATTGTAGGAGCCCCCATGTGGGGCCTGGGGGAGAACTCGAGGCCATTCCTGACCCTGATCTGGTCTCTTATCCACAGGTACTGGAGAGAGTGGAAAAAGCACCTTCATCAAACAGATGCGGATTATCCATGGGGCAGGCTACTCTGAGGAGGACCGAAGGGGCTTCACATCCCTGGTCTATCAGAACATCTTCACCTCCATGCAGGCCATGATTGAGGCCATGGACACCCTTCACATCCCCTATAGCTGCTCTGAGAGCAGGGTGAGCCCAACAAGGAGGAACTGATGCAGGGTCTAGGGGCAATGGGAAAGGGGGATAGTTGGTATACCCTATTGCTGCTCTAGCCCACGGTCATCTCTCTTTCCTGACATCCACCCCACCCCCACTCCCAGGCATGTGGGCCCCTATAAGATGAGAGGACTACAAATTGAGGACTGCAAGGAACCTTAGAGGATCCTTTGTTGGACAGGCAGGAAAACAGGCCCAGAGAAGGGAGAGAGATTTGTTCAAGGTTACCTATTCACCTATCTCTTGAAGTATATGTGGGAGCCATCTTGGTGTAATGGGTTTGAAGTTAGAGGCTCTGGGTTTTAATTTTACTTTTACCCTTTAATACCTGAGTGACTTTGAGCAAGGCATTCCCTAGGCCTCAGTTTTCTTATCGGTAAAATGGGAGAGTTGGGCTAAATCCCCAAGGTTCCCCATTGTATGAACTAGTATTTCTATAGTTCTCTGATCTGATTATGGAAAGATGAAGAGGATGACATGTGAGGGTGTGCTGTGGGTGACCTGGAGGCAAACTACAGAAGAAATTATTTTGGAAACCCAAAACCTGGCATCTCGCCTGTCTTAGAGGTACCCTTCTAGCTTGACTTGGGCTGATAGCCTCAGTGACCCTATGGGCTCTGACTTCTTGGCCCCTTTACCTTCCAGCATCATGCTAACCTGATTATGAACACGGATGCTTACAAAGTGACAACCTTCGAGAAGCCCCATGCCCATGCCATTAAGTGTCTATGGAAAGATGCTGGCATCAGAACCTGCTATGATCGCCGTCGTGAGTTCCATCTGCTGGACTCTGCTGTGTAGTGAGTGCAGGGCAGATGCAGGGTCTGGTGGGTTCAATTATGTGTATGTGTGTGTGCGTGTGTGTGTGTGATCTGCCTGGAGGAAATCCAGCTTCTGCGTCATTGAGTTACCAGGCTTTCCCCCTAAGCGTGAAGACTGAGCCCTGGAAGTCTCTGGGTCACATCCATGGGAGGGATGCTGGATGGAACCCCAGAGACTCAGCTCAGGAGCCAGGGGACTCCTGGGGGGAATCAGGAATCCAGAAAGGCAGAGCTATCCCATAGTCATCTCTATACATGTATGTGTTTGTGTTCTCAAATATAACCCCACAACTCTAGGTATTGGGGAGTAATGCATCACAAAAGTGAACAAACACATGCCCCCGGGATGCTTCTGTCTGGATCTAGAAATGTTAGGTGCATGTAGGGACAACGGGGGAGAGAGGTCTGTGTGTTAGAGGGCGTGTGCCTGTGGACATGGGGTATATGTGTGTGTGAAAGAAAGGGTACATCTGTGGGCAGTGTGTGTGTCTGAAGAAATAAAATACACCTATTAATAGGGAACATATGTTTGTGATGTGTATGTGTGAGACTATATTGTCCCATCACTTTGTGGGAGTCTGCATGCATGGGGCTTTATGTGTGATGCATGGATCTGGGTATGCTGTGTGTTTCTGGTGTATCTCAGCTGAGTGTGGTACATGTTTATGCATGGTTGGGAGTCAGGGGGAGTGTCTTTGCATGAAGATAGAGTATACGAGACCTTTAGCAGAGTATTGACTCTCCAACCCTGTTCTGTTGGATTTCTCTGTTGGTTCACATATCCTCATAAGCTCCCCAGCCTCATTTCCTCTCTTTTTTTGGAGAAGGGCACACACTCACTCCACCTGTGACATCTGATGCCAACACTTCTCAGCATCCACTGGGGCAAGCTCTTAGTGAACACTTTAGCACACACACACCCTCGAAAATAAATGTGATTCTGATCATATTCACACTACTACCAACCTAGGTCAATAAATTCTGATGGAGCCTCTGTGTAGAGACAGCCCTGGGGCAGACACTGAGGGGTGGGGGAAGGCAGGAGAAAGGGGCAGTGATTGGCTGGCCCCTTGACCCTGTGGGGTGCAATTAGTGGGGCCTGTGGGGACTCAGAGAAGGAAAGGAACACTGTAGTACTGGAAAGCTTCCTGGTTTCGGGGGGGGGGGGAATGCCATTTTGTGGTGGACACACCAAAAGGCTGGCTTCTGCTGTGTTGGGGGAGTGGGATAGGGAATGGTTGCACCAGGACCCAGAGGGTTAAGAGGGTCAGATCCAGGACTCAGAGTCAGGTCTGGGTTTACAGTTACCTGTCCAACTTGGAGCGTATCACAGAAGAAAGCTACATCCCCACAGCCCAGGATGTTCTGAGGAGCCGGATGCCAACGACTGGCATTAATGAATACTGCTTTTCTGTTCAGAAGACCAACCTGAGGTGAGTGCCCCAGAGCTGCCCCTTCTCCACCCTGAATCACTGGATCAGACTCTGGACCTCCTGGTTCCTTCCCCCCATCAACCCTGATTCCTCCAGGATCTCCTGCTTAGCTCACAGAGATAGTGGGCAGCCAGTAGGCTCAGGTCTCCTGTGTGACTCTGGGCAAGATTCGCCCAATTCTCTCCATTTGTAAAATGGTTAGGGTTGGGGGTGGGTTATACTAGCATGACTCACTGGGGTATGGGACCATCACTTACCTGCCTTTGTCCTTCTAGTTCACAGAGCTCTCTCCCTCCTGTATTTCTGGGTGTTTACTTATTTGTGTATATGTCAGGTGTCCCACTGGAACTCAGGGGGAGCCAGTGGAAAGGGCACTGGAGCTGAGGTCAAGGGCTTTCCACTTTACTATGTGACCTTGAGTGAGCCATATCATTCCTCAGCCCCTCAGTTTCTTCATGTGTAAAATGAGAAGGTTGGACTAGATTCTGTCAGTTTGTCAACATTTACTAAGCACCTACTATGTGCCAGTCATAATTTGCTAAGCACCATACTACACTCTGGAGATACAAAGAAAGGCACAAGACAATCCTTGCTCTTAAGGAGCTCACAAGCTAATGGGAGAGACATTATGTAAACTATGCACAAACAAGATGTATCCATGAGACACTGCAGATAATCAATAGAGAGAAGGCACTGGCATCCAGAAGAATTGGGAAAGGCTTTGGGCAGAAGGCAGGATTTCAGCTCGGACCAGAAGGGAGGTCTAGAACTGGCCTAGCTATGATCCAGTGAGGGTAAGGGATGTTCCCTGTTTGATTTTGTATGCTCAGCAGCTACAGCAGCACCTGCCCTGAACAGTGAGTGGGCACTGAAAGGATATTCTGTCTTCTAAGGGTCCTCCCAGCTCTGACATCCTGTGTTCTAAGAGACCACCTAACCCTAACCTCCTGTGTTCTAAGCGTGCTCTCAACTTTGACATTCTGGGTTCTAAGGCCCTTCCCAGCTCTAAGAGCCCCACCCCCAACATTCTGTAAGGTTCTTCCCATTCAATATTTTACGGTCTCTTCTAGTTCTTGCTAGAACTAATTCGATAGCACACTTTTCCACATTCACTAGGTTTTTGTTGGCTCTAGGGAGCCACCTCAGACACCTATTGCGAGAGAGTTGGAGACCTGGGAAGCTATGGTAGGTGGCTTCCAGCACTCTACTTTTTTCCCTCGCTGGGCCCCAGAGTTTTCTGGGACTGTGCCTACTAGGGAAGGCCCCTGGGAAATAACCTGTCCATGTGGGTTGGGGGGAAATGACGTAGACCCTATTATCAGTGACCCACATTTCTGAGAACAGAGAACAGGAAGAAGACCTGTAAGCTCAGCTCTGTTGTGGCAGTGAGTGGGGTGGGGGCAGGGTGGAGGCCCTGTCAGGAACCCAGCCAGACCTTTTCCAAACAGCAGGTGTCTCCTCTGCTTGAGGCTAAGGTTGAGGTCCGGGTAAGGTCTGACCCCAGGATGGACAAGCCAAGGTTTTACACTTTTTGCCTCTTAATTCAAAATCTCCTCTTAGCTCAAAAAAGTGGCCCCTGTATCCTTCTCCCCAGTGTCAAGCCCAGAAAAATGACTGCTTTTTTCTCCATCCATGTGCCCTTTCCTTCTACATGCAAATATTTGAAGGACCCTTAGAAATAAATAATAATGAATAGCAGCTCACATGTGTATAAGCATAATAAGGTTTGCAACCTTATTATCTCCTCCTATCCTCATGACACCTGGCAGGTAGGCGCTGTTATTATCCTCATTTTATAGGTGAAGAAACTGAGACAGACAGGTGAAGTGACTTGTTCAGGGTCAATAACTATCTGAGGCTGGATTTGAACTCGGGGCTTTCTGACTCTCTCTCTAGTATTTATATACTGAGCCACGTAGCTGCCTATTAGTCAATTAGTATAATCCCTCCATTTTATAGATGGGGAAACTGAGACTCAGAGAGGTCCAAGGTCATCCATCAATTTGGTGGCCAATCTAGTCCTAGGTGTCATTCCTTCTTGTTTCTGAGACCTCTGTGTGGGTGCAGCTGGGGTGGGGGCTGTCCTGGGGAGCCTTGGCATTTAATTAATTCTGGATCTGTGCGTAAAAGGTCAGGTGTGTGTCCCAGAAGTCTCTCCCAGAGCCCCCCCTTACCTTAGCCTGTTTGGTTGACACAGGATTGTGGATGTGGGCGGTCAGAAGTCTGAACGAAAGAAGTGGATTCACTGTTTTGAAAATGTCATCGCTCTCATCTACCTGGCCTCACTGAGTGAATATGATCAGTGTCTGGAGGAGAACAACCAGGAGGTCAGCCTATCAATGAGTATTTATTGTTGTTCAGTTGTTTTCAGTCATGTCTCCCCTTTCTTGGCAAAAAAAAAAAAAAATGGGAGTGCTTTGCCATTTCCTTCTCCAGTTCATTTTACAGATGAGGAAGTTGAGGCAAACTGAGTGAAGTGACTTGCCCAGGGTCACACAGCTTGTAAGTGTCTGAGGGTTTGAATTTAGGTATTTCTAACTCCAGGCCTGGTGCTCTATCCACTGATCCACCCAACTGTGCCCATAAAGAGCCTACTATGTGTCAGGCACTGTGTTAAAGGCTGAGAATACAAAGAAAGCCAAAAGACAGTCCCTGCCCTGAAGGACCATCAAATGGGGGAGACTATGTGTAAACAACTGAGTGGGACACAAGGTGGAGGGGAATAGTCCTAGAGGGAAGGCACTAAGAGGAGCTGAGACCTGAAGCCAGTAAGGGAAGCCAGGAAGTGGAGATGAGGAGAGGGAGCGTGTTAGGCTTGAGGGAGGGAGTTGGAAGATGGATTGATGGAGGAACTACAAAGTGGCCAGTGTCACTGGAGTCCTATGAAGGGGAGGAAGGGATGAGAAGAAGACTAGAAGGGTGGGAGAGGGTCAGCTTACAAAGGACTTTAGAAGCCCAAGAGAGGATTTTAAATTTGATCCTGAAGGTCAAAGGGAGTCATTGAATAGGGGGTGTGATCTGGTCAGGTCTATGGGTTAGGAAGCCCAGTGGGCCATCATATGGAAGATAGATTGGCATATAGAGAGCCAGGAGGCAGGGAGACCAAACAGGTGTGAGGTGGAGAGGGTCTGTATCCTAGGAGAAAACAGAGGGGAGAAGGGAGGTTGTGGTGGTACCTGGGAACATTCTCTGTCCCCTAGGGAGGGGCCTGCCTGGGCTCTCATTCCCATCCACGAGACATTCACCTTTAGGGACACACAGTCCCAGGTGAGTCCTCGGTGCTGGTAGTCAGCTATATACACTGAAACACGCAGAAGGTGATCTGTCACCCATACAGACACAATCAGCTTTGTTTTCCTCCATATTCACAGCCTCATTGGACATGGTTCCATGTGTTGTCAGGCACACATGATCAGTCAGACTTACAAGCATGTATATCAGCCTCTCACACAGAGAACCAGATGCAGTCACTTGAAGACAAGTATACACTATCACACAAACACTCCTCAGCATCCCAGAATCTCAGAGTTGGAAGGGACCTTGAGTTTCCTCTAGTCTAAACCAGACCTTGGCAAGACTCCCCTTCTGCAATACCTCCTGACAAGTGGTCATCTAGGGTTTTAAAAATTTTTTTGGCAAGGCAATCAGAGTCACACAGCTAGTATCAAGTGTCTGAGGCTGGATTTGAACTCAGGTACTCCTGACTCCAGGGCTCTATCCACTGTACCACCTAGCTGTCCCTATCCAGTCTTCTTTTGAAGATAGAAAAGCTGGGTAGGGACCTGTGGTTTTATCACAGGTTTCCTCATGTGTAAAATGAGAGTGTTGGCTGAGAAGGTTTCTAAAGTCTTCTGTTTTAACACGTCATGGTCTAAGGTCTTGCCAGTAGTAGTTTCTCAGTGTGGAAATGTCCTCTCCTAATCTTGATCCATCATTTGTTTGTGTCTTAGAGACACAAACTGAGAAGCCGAGAAGTTAATGGCTAGTAGGGTAGGTGTGTCAGAGTCAGAACTCGAACCCAGGTCTTTTTTTTTTAACTGGTCCAACAATCTTGTCTTTACTTTTAAAGCAAGAAACAGAATGAGAGTATTCAGAAAGCACTAGCAGGCATCAGTTAATGCAAGATATTAGCTTTAGACGAACCTAGGTCTTGTTGTCTCCAAGGCTAGGCCTCCATTCGTTCTGCCATGTGGCCTTTCATATTTATCTAATGTGACATAATTGTAGTTCACATTTATCCCATACTTTCAGGTTTTCAACAAATTCTACTTGCCTTATCTGGTTTGATTCTCACAATAAGACAGTGAAGCACCCAAAGTAATTTCCTTTATTTGACAGATGAGGAAACTGAAAAGTGATTTAATTTGTGCAGACTTATCTACCTAGTGATCAGTGGAAGTAGGATTGGAGCCCAGTACACCATGTACTACATCAGTGGTCTCCAAAGTGGGGACTGGGAATAATCTTAGGGAGACTGTAGCTTGACACTCAGGGGTACATCCCTTGGATCACCTAATGAGAGTGTGGGGAGATGAGTTTCATCCCAACCTCTCCCTCTATCCACAGACAGTTATGGGCTTCTGTTCTGCTACAACACCCCCTTAACCATCTTCCCCTCCCTGATCTCTCCTACCCCTGGCCTTCTGGGGATGTACAGGATGGGGGGGTCCTAGGACACTTGTAAACTATTCTTCCCCAAAGCAAATGGACAGCCAAATGACTGGTAGGGAGACCCTCTTGGCCTGGGTCTCCATGCCCTGCCTTCCCATCACCTTGTGGCTAGAGCAGGCACCCCCTCAGTGGTGAGGCTCTGGAGCAGTTACTAGTGAGTAAATCTCCCTTATATCTTTCATTTTTCTTTCTTTATTCCTTTCTTTCTTTCCTCCCTCCTTCTCTTCCTTCCTTTCTCTGTCTCTTCCTTTCCTTTCCTTTCCTTTCCTTTCCTTTCCTTTCCTTTCCTTTCCTTTCCTTTCCTTTCCTTTTCCTTTCCTTTCCTTTCCTTTCCTTTCCTTTCCTTTCCTTTCCTTTCCTTTCCTTTCCTTTCCTTTCCTTTCCTTTCCTTTCGTTTTGTTTCCTTTCCTTTCGTTTCATTTTGTTTCATTTCGTTTCCTTTCCTTTCCTTTCCTTTCCTTTCGTTTTGTTTCCTTTCCTTTCGTTTCGTTTTGTTTCATTTCGTTTCCTTTCCTTTCCTTTCCTAAAAAAAATGAGGAAGCACCAGATGAGCAGTAACCTCTTCAAAACCTACCCATTTTTTGTTGAAGTTACCACCATTGTTCCAGTCTCCCAGGCTGGCAATCTCAGAGTCATCTTTACCTCCTTCCATTCCTTTGCCCTGCATATCCAACCAGCTGGCAGATCTTGCCCTCTCTGTCTTTCATATCTCTCCTCTCTTTCTCTCTCTACTCACACAGCCACTACCTTAGCCTAGGCCTCATCACCTTCAGCCTGGACCATTACACTGACTTCCTGATTGCTCTCCCTGCCTCAAATCTCTCCCCTTCTTCAATTCAGACTCCATGCAGCTGCCAAAGTATAGATCTGACTGGGTCATCCATCTCCTCCTGCGATTCTACTATCAAGCATGATTTTTATCTTAATTCATTGTCTGCGATGTTTACTTCTGGGTAAATTTTATAATCCGCATAATTATTAGTATAGTAGCACCTGCATGTAATTTACAAATAAGTGAATATACACATAATGGGGTACATGCTCCCACCTTTTTTAGGGGTATGTTAGGGATATGCAACCAAATGATTCTGGAGACTACTATTTACATCATGGTTTGTACATCTGCACTGAAGTCTCCCTCCACAGTGTAGAGAGGACCCTGGGCTCCAGATGACTATGCCAGCAGGACGAGATCTGACAGGTTTTACTAAACTGCAAAAGCTTTGAGTTTGAATACAGAGACAGGCTTACTGTCACAAGTTCGGAGAAGTTTGTGTCTGAATCCAGGTTGGCCGATGGCTAAGAAATAGCCCTGGACTCTGGCAACTCTTCAAGACCATATCCAAAGTCTTCCAGGGGTCTACAAAGGATCTGTGCTGGTAACCAGGGGGACTGGAGAGCCTGAAAGTATAAACAAATAATCCCATGCACAGATACAATCAGACACACACAATGCACAAATGTAGTCCCCCCATACCCTAAGACATACAAGCACTTACTTGTACAGGGACAGAGACTCTTGTCACAAAGACAACTCGTAAATACTATCCTCTGCTTTGGTGAGAATCTCAATTCCTTAAGGGGAGGGGCCATCTTTCATTTTGTCTTGCACATAGTAGGTACTCGATAAAAGCTTAACCTCATCTGGTCAATCAGATCCAATCAATATTGATCAAAGGGAAAGAAAGACATTGGCAAATTGGAGGAGTAAAGGGAATAGGTGTAGGTAGAACTGGAAGGGACCTCAAAGGCCATTATCCTTCATCCTACATATGAGGAAACTGAGGACCACGGAGGCCAAGTGACTTGCCCAAGGTCTCTTGGGCAGTAATCCTCAGAGATAAGATTTTAACACAGGTTCTCTAGCTCCAGTGCCAGATGCATCCAAAGAAAGGCGACCAGCTTGGGGAAGGGAATAGAGACCATTTCATTTCTGGTGATTATAATTTGAAAAAAGTGAAGCTGTTGTCTGGAGGTGTGGGGGAAATTGAACAACATCTTCAAATATTTGAAGGGTTGTCATAGGGAAGAAGGAATGCCATCAATTGGCCAATCTACAAGCATTTATTAATGCTTAATTTATTAAACATCTACTTTGACCCAGATGCATTGCTAAGTTCTAGGGATACCAAAGACAAAGATGAAAGTCTTTGCCCTCAGAGAACTAATGTTCTATTGAGAGAAATAACGCATACATGTATACGTTTATTTGTTGCTGCTGAGTTCTTTCAATCACGTCCAACATTTTCAGACCCCATTTGGGGTCTTCTTGGCGAAGATACTGGAGTAGTTTGTCATTCCTTCTCCAGCTCATTTTACAGATGAGGAAACTGAGGCAAACAGGGTTATGTGACTCATGCAGGGTCACCCAGTTAGTAAGTGTCTGAGGACAGATTTTAACTCATGAAAACGAGTGAGTATTTCTGATTTCAAATCCAGTGCTCTATCCACTATTCCACCTAGCTGCCCATATGTAATTTTATACAAAATATAAATTAAAGGTCATCTTTTTTAGAGGGAGGAAGGACTAAAAGTTTGGAAGATTAGTCACTTCCCTGTTACTGGGCAATCTTTAAGTGAAGATAAATGGCTACTTGTTGAGTATATTATAGAGGGACTCTAGATCTTGAGCTAGAAGAGACTTAGAAGATAGAAGTGGGCAACTCTTTCATTTTACAAAGGATGAAACTGAGACCAAGAGAGGGTAAAGACTAGTCCAAGATACTGTAAGAAGCAAGTGACAGAGCTAGGGGCTTCCTGCTCAGGTACTGGTTGGAGATTCTCTTTTTATATTTAAGAACCATTCCCCTTGACATCTTTCTCTCCCTAGAACCGGATGAAAGAGAGTCTGGCCCTGTTTGGCACCATTTTGGAGCTGCCCTGGTTTAAGAACACTTCTGTCATCCTCTTCCTTAACAAGACAGACATCCTGGAAGAGAAGATCCCCACCTCCCACTTGGCCACCTATTTCCCCAACTTCCCTGGTGAGCAACTCCCTATCTCAACCCCGGATCTCGACCTGATCTCCAGGACACCCTATTGGCCATTCTGCACAATGGAGGGATGTGCAGGGAGGTCCTTGCCATGTCATTCTCATCCTCATTTGGGGGATGGCCCAGCTTCATCTGCCTTGGGTCCACATTCTTTTCATAGAGCCTCAGAGCTGGAAGGGACATTAGGGATGACCAAGTTTGCCTCCTTCAATTTACAGATGGATATTACAGATGGGAATATTAAGAGAAGGGAGCTATCACCAGTTAGAAGCAAAATCCCTAGAATTCTGGTCTCTTGCTCATATTAGGGTACCCCTCTTCCTTCCTGCTCCCTCCCAAGACAGGACAGGTTGGTTTCCTCTATAAACATGCAATGAATTGTCTTTCTCTCTTCCCTCTGGGCTTCATATTTCTTTCTATAAATGAGGAGGATTAGATTCAATCTTGTAATTGCTTTTCAGCTCTAAAATCCTAGGATTTCCCTCACTTTCATGAACGGATGCATAATGAAGTGAACAGAACCAGGAGAATGTTATACAACTACTCCCTGCTGACCCCCACCCAGGGAAAGAGTTGTCAAGGCATCTCCCCTGACCCCCACCCCCAACACAGAGCACACATCCTGTCCTCCTCCCAGTGAGGCTCTTTGGCTCTCTGGTTCCCGATTTGAGGAAACTAGACCCCAGACAGGAAGGGGGACTAACTGACCAGACTCCAGCCCCAGCTGGGGAGCAGGGGTGGTTGGTCCCACTTCCTCTTTTGCTCTTGTGGTGACTTAAGCATGGCTCATGGAGACCCCGAGACACAACTCTGGCCACCATTTTTAGGCATGTCTTTTACCATCCCTTTCCTCCCTGTCACCAGGCCCCAAGCAGGATGCAGAAGCAGCTAAGGAGTTCATCTTAGAAATGTACACCAGGATATACACTGGCTCTGGGGATACTAAAGGCTCTGCAAGGAAGAACTCCCGCTCGAGGCGCCTTTTTAGCCACTACACCTGTGCCACAGACACCCATAATATCCGTAAGGTCTTCAAGGATGTCCGGGACTCAGTGCTGGCCCGCTACCTGGATGAGATCAACCTGCTCTGATGTCTGCTGCCTGGGAGGCCAGAGAGGAGGCCAGACTCCCCTGTGCTGCATTGTAGAGAACCCCTTTTCTCTCCCTGGCTGTCCTCTTGATGGGCCCTTGCCTTGTACCCTTTGAAGCTGGTTCTAAGCCAGTCAGAACTTGCCACCTTGTGGTTCCTAGAAGGAAATGTGAGTGGATGCATTTAAATGACCTTAGAACATCAAGGCAGGCAAAGAGAAGATGCATAGGAGATGCATGAAGATGCAAAGAGTTAGAGTCGAAAAGACTCACAGAACAGAAAATATAGGACTGGGAGGGCCCTTAGAACCCAGGATGTCAGAACTAGGAGGGCCCTTAGAACCCAGGATGTCAGGGCTGGGAGGGTCCTTAGACCATAACTGGAAATTCCCTCATTTTACTGATGGGAAAATTGAGTCCAAAGGAAGGGATTCAATCATCATCCCATAGCACTGTTCCACGCCACCTCCTAAGTCAGTGTCAATAGTCCTCCAGTAACTTTGGGTCCTGAAGGAAGGTGGTCCAACCCTGAAGTGGCCTTTGAAGACCTGGATAACACCCTAGGGAGTTTGCCCAGATGGAAGTGGTACATCCCACTGGGGAGCAACTTTACCATCAAAGTGGTCAACTTTGGGCATTTATCTTCATTCCTAAATTGGATGCCAACTCCTTCTTAAGCTTCCCATTCTCTTCTGTCTATTTATTTCCTGATCTCTTGTGAGCCCCATGGGGTGAAGGCATTAAAGATATGTGTAAGTATTCAAGTGGAGAATGTGCTGCATTTTTATCCCCTGGGCTCCCTGCTTCATGGGGTGCCAGGTTGTGTTGACATTAGAGTTTCATAAAGAGGCTGGATCCAGGCTGCCAGGGTCCCATTGGCCTTCTTTTGGACATCTTTTCCACCACATCTAGGCGGATTCTCCATTCTCTACCTGGAGGCAGATGTGGGGTAAGGGTTGGGATTCAGTAGCCTAAAACCCACAGCTCAGACCAGGTAGAACAATTAGCCCTTAGAGACCAGGTAATCCACTCTTCATTGTTTCTGTTAATTTTAACATTTTATTGAGGCATCTTTTTCCTTCCATGCCAGTCATTTCCAGACCTCTCCCTCCCTATTTTCCCCCTTTTATTTCATAAAAGAGGAAACTAAGGAGAAGTGACTTGCCCAAGATCACACACTGAGTTAGTGTCAGAGCTGGGATTTGGAAATCCAATTTAATTTTCTGTTCTTTCTGCCTCAGCTGCCTTTTAATGCGTCCAATTCTCTAAGGATTGCCCTATGGTTAGGCCCTGTGATGGGCACCCCAAAACATGACTAGAACTGTAGCCTTTTAGAGATCTAGCCCAAATGCCTCATTTTATGGAGGACACCAAAGTCTCAAGAAGGGTAGACCTTTGTCCAAGATCCCACATTGAACTGGTAGAATAATCAGGATTAAGGCATCACTAAATTAGGAGCAGAGCTAAAAAGGGAACTCAGAAGTCATTTAGTTCAATTTTCAGTTGGACAAACTGAGCTGCAGAGAGGTTGAGAGATTTGCCCAAAGCTATGCCACTAGTCAGCCAAACTGAGATTTGACCCACGGCCCTGTGTGTCTGAATTTCCCACTTCAGCACATGGCCTCTCCAGGCTCTGGAGGACTGGACAGGCAGTAATTAGGAGTGACCACCAAGGGAGCTGGAAGAAGCTACAGTCCCTTGGTAAAGGGAATCCAGTGACTAGGATCTTCTAAGGCCTGCTGAGGCACTCCTGGGGGGCCTGTCTCCATGGCAACTGTATTCTGCTTTCTTTGTGGTCCTGAATCAGGGAATCTATGTATAGATGAGCTGAGAACTGTGGGAATGGCAAAGAGACCACTGCTTTTATTCTTTACAGGGCCTTGGATCAGGGGCTCTGGACAGTGAATGGAGAATGGGGTCAGGGAATCAGACGGAGTAGGGGTCTCCTTGGGCCTGGGCACACAGTCTCCCAGATCCATGACTGGGATGTGGCAGCTGTTTCTGAAGATGATGCTGGTCACCTCCTCTCACCTCCCCTGGCTTCCTCTCACAGAGATCCTGTTCAGCCCCCAAACCTTTCAGCACTGGTAGAAGGGTGATGCCACGGTTGCCCTCCCTGCCATCACCTCCGAGGATCTCAGCCCCTCCTCCTCAGCTCCCTGAAGAGATCTAGCAGGGATCCTTCTGTTCCCAACCTAGGTCCCCTCTCAGAGAAAGAGGCCTGGTAGCTGGGAATGGGAATTCTTGTCTCCCTCACATCATGACCTCAGTTCCTCTTGGTCCCATTCTCCTGGCCTCTAGAATCAGCAGCCCCTCACTAGAACCCCTGATGGGTTAGACAATCTAGGCAGGATGTTACCTCCAGAAGTTCCAGGGTCCCTTTGAAAGTGCAGCCACCAAGGGTTTTAGGAAGCTTTAGGAAGGATGCTGACAAGCTAAGGCATTCAACAGAAGACAGCGAGGATGATGAAGACGCTGGAGGCCATTTCCTACAGGGACCTATTAAATGAGTTAGAGAAGGGCTTCATCTGGGCAAGAGAAGTCTGGGAGCAGGGTGAGCTCTCTGTCCTCAGATGCTGAAGGGCTGATTCCTGAAGGAGACAAATGCATTCGGGTATCCCCCAAAACTAGACCTAGGGGTGATGCAAAAAAAAATGCTTTGGGGAGTCAATAGAATTGCTCAAACCAACCAGCTTTGTGCCAGACAGTGTGTGATCAGTGCTGGATTTCACCAGCTAAGGCAGATTTAGGCTAGCTGGGGGAGGAAGCTTTACCACTTACAGCTGCCCTAGAATGGAGTAGGCTCCTTAGCGAGGGAAGGACCATGCTTGCCTATGTTTCCAAAGACTGAGGAGCAGTAGGAGAACATATAGCACCACATTCTCAGATCCTTTGAAGGCACAAAACCTGAGCCCAAGGATCTGAGGACCAGAGAAGGAAATGGCAAACCACTTGAGTATCTTTACCAAGAAAACCCCATCTGGGGGTCACAAAGAGTTGGATATGATTGAACAACAGCAGCCAAGGACCTGAGATGCCCAGGGTCTGGGCGCAAGAGAGTGAGTGAGGGGAAGGTAGAGAGATGGATGTTTGGGTGCTTCACCAAGAGGACCCAGTAGTAGAGGGGCAGCTCAGGGAAGGGAAAAGAAGAGAAAGTCCTGGAAAAGGATAAAAAAGAGAGAGTTAAGATAGCCCTCAACAGACCCAGATTCAGGATGGCATGACTAAAATCTCATTGGAGCCCCAGAGGGTTCCTCCCTACTCTTCCCTGGCACCATCGGACCTTCCTTTCCCCCCAAGACCCTTCCTTCATCCCCTTTCTCCTCATTAGTTCAAAGGAATCTTCCTCCAAGATCATGGGAAGTGGGATGGGATAAGAACAAGAAGATGCTAAAATTTAAGTCCCGGAAAAAACTCTTTTTAGTGCAGAATGTCAACTGGGAAGTACAGAACAGAGGATATTAGAGATGCTGCAGATGTTAGAACATGGGATATCAGAGCCAGGAGAAAATGAATGAATGAAAGAATGAAAAAGCGTTTATAAAGTATCCACTACGTGCCAGGTACAATATTGAGTGTTGAGAATACCAATAAAGATGTAAAATCAGTCCTTTCCTTTAAGGAGTTCACATTCTAATAAAGGCGGGGAAGTTAACACATAATTAACTAGATATGCACACACATGTATACACACACATATATATATATATATATCTATATGTGCATGTGTGTATTTACAAGATACATTCATGGAGGTCATATATATAAATACACATAGTCTCTCTCTCTCTCTAGATATACAGATGTGTATATCTACATACTCTCTATGGATCTAGAGCTATAAGTCTGTATCTATAGATATGTAGAGCGGTCTCACTCTATCTAGATACATAACCATCTAATAACTCTTAGATGCCTCCTGGGTGCAATGAATGTATTGTGCTCCATGTTGGAGAAAGATCATGAAAAGCAACTTGGTGCCTGCCCTCCGGGAGCTTACAGGGTGAACCCAGCAGACGCCAGACCTCTCTGGCACCTCCCTCCCAGGGATGTCTCGAGGACCAAATGAGATCCTATCTTTAAATTGCCTAGCTGACAGCACAGGGCTCACTTGCAACACAGCTGGTGCTTTATAAATGTTGATTCCCTTCTCCATTTGGTAGGCACAATAAAAATTAACCAGAGCACAAGGAAAGAATGTACAAAGTTCTCTCCTTGCAGGATTCGGTTTTGTTTTGTTTTGTTTTGTTGCTTTGTTTTATTTTGTTTTTTGAACCTGATGTTGGGATTTCAATTCCCTCTACCAATGCAGATAAACAACTGCCCTCCATATTACAGGTTTACAGTTTTGGCTAGAACATGGAGAAGTTAGCCAGAGATCACATAGCCAGTATGTGTCACAACAGGACTTGAACCCAGGTCCATGGAGTCTTCTTGGGTGATTTTAGACATAAGCTCTTTTATGGGATTTTCTAGGTAATCTGTGAGCAACTATTAGATCCTACCTCAGACTGAAGGCTTCCTTAGGGCAAGATTGGGTCTCCCCTTGAGAGTAAGGCCTCCTGAAGTTCAGGGGTTCTTTCTCCCTTGTCCCACTGGTTTAGCTCTAGCTTGTTTTCCTCCTTTTGTGCCCAGTTCCTAGTTCTTCCCACAGGGGGCGCTGGGCTCCCATGGTGGGTTAACTGTTAGACAATGAGCTCTCCCTTTCTGGTATCTTGGTGTCCTTTTTCACCCTGTGAATTGTTGATGCATCAACTACTGTCCTTCCTCCTTCACCTCTGAAGAATCATACATTTGTAGGATGTCAGAGCTGGAAAGGAGCTTAGAACACAGAATGTCAGAGTTGGGAGGGACTTTAGAACACAGGGTATCAGGGCTAGGAGGGCCCTTAAAACACAGGGTGTCAGGGCTGAGAGGGCCCTTAGAACACAGAATGTCAGAGCTGGGAGGGTCTTTAGAACATGGAGTATCAGAGCTGGGAGGTCCCTTAGAACATCCAAAGTCAGAGCTGAGAGGGCCCTTAGAACACAGAATGTCAGAGCTGAGGTAGGAAGGTCCTCATAATATTAAATACAATGTCTAAGTTGACAGGACCTTTGGACCATGGAATGCTAGGGTTGGAAGGATCCGTAGACCAGAGAACTCAGAATGTCAGAAGGAAAGGCTTTTCACCATCCAACATCCCCCTCAGTTCCTGGCCAGGTTGGGTCATTTCCAGCCCCTAGCATCTTGATGTGTCTGGTCTCTCTAGTTGCCTCCAAGTGGATGCATCTACACTTTGCTTTTCAGTATATGAGTATGTCCATCAATGACATCTGTATTTCTATTTCTGTGTTGTTCCTTTTTGTTAATGTCTACACAGGCGCTGGTTTCTTGTGTATGTCTATTGTCAGTGGTGTGTGTGTGTGTGTGTGTGTGTGTGTGTGTGTGTGTGTGTAAATGTCAGTGCTGCCTCTCTGTGCTAATTGTCCCTTCTGGGGCTTCCAGGAATCAAGGCTCCAAACTCACTATCTGGGCTGCCCCTTGACCAGAGTCCTTCTTTGGACAGAGCCACTTAAGGAGGATGGTTGTGTCTGAATTATGGCCAAGGGCTTCCATTCTTTAGGATGCCCAAGGCACATGTTTCCTCCTTCTTTCCTCTGAGAAAGGACTACATGCCTGAAGGGAATGTGGAGAGGACCAGCTTCCCTTGGTACCTAAGCACCTTAGCCTTACTTGGGCTCCTTCCCCTGCCAGGCTGGGGCCTGTGCTGCTCTGGTCCCCATCTGGGAGCCTTCCTGGAGGCCACCGAGGGCTCCTCGATTACTATTCCTCCACCACAGCTGGGGTGGAGGCCCTGTTGTGGCCCTGGCCCCTCCCTGCCCCTCCGCCTCACCCTTGGGGGCACTGCTCTGCTGCATAACAGGAAATTTCAAACAACAGGAAACCCTGGCCTAGTCTTCTTTGCTGTTCAAGACAGGCAGGGTACTCCACCCTGCTCCTGCCTAGACACCAAGGTCTCTCTCTGCCTGTGAGTGGCCCTGGGGAATAGAATAGCCTAGTTTCCTCGTGGCCCGTGGTTTGCTCCCAGGCTGGGTGATGAACCTCTCCTCTTGTCACCAACTGGCGGACCTTGGGCACCCAGACCTCATCCTGCAGCATTACAACTACACAGGACGCCTGGAATTTCGGGGACCACCTGAAGAGGGCCTAGGCTGGCTTCGGACCCTCTTTGTGGCTATCAGCTGTCTAATCATCCTGGAGAACTTGCTGGTCTTGGTGGCCATCATCACACACATGCGCTCTCGTCGCTGGGTCTACTATTGCATTGTTAACATCACTCTGAGTGACCTCCTCACAGGCGTGGCCTACCTGGTCAACATTGTCCTGTCTGGTGGGCTCACTTTCCATCTGACACCCACCTACTGGTTCCTTCGGGAGGGGCTGCTCTTCATGGCCCTGGCTGCGTCCACCTTCAGCCTCCTTTTCACGGCTGTGGAGCGGTTCACCACCATGATGCATCCCATGGTGGCGCGTAGCCACAAGATGGTCCGTGTGTACGGTTTCATTGGCCTCTGCTGGCTCCTGGCTTTGCTACTGGGGCTGCTGCCTTTGCTTGGCTGGAACTGCATCTGTGACTTCTCCAACTGTTCCAGCCTGTTACCTCTTTATTCCAAGTGGTACATCCTCTTCTGTGTGGTCATTTTCAGTTTGATCTTGGCCTCCATCATGCTGCTTTATGGCGCCATCTTTCGCTTGGTCCGTGCCAATGGACAGAAGGTCCCGCGAGGCTACGCCCATTGCAAGGCCCAGCGCCTCCTACAGACGGTGCTGATGATCCTAGTGACCTTCCTCCTCTGCTGGGGTCCCCTCTTTGGGCTGCTGTTGGCGGACATCTTTGGCACCGCTGCCTGGGCCCAGGAGTACCTACGAGGCATGGATTGGATCTTGACTCTGGCCGTGCTCAACTCAGCCATCAACCCTCTCATCTACTCCTTCCGCAGTCGGGAGGTGTGCCGGGCTGTGTTAGGATTCTTGTGCTACGGCTGCCTTAGCCTGGGTATTCGAGGGCCTGGGGATTGCCTGGTCCGGGCCATGGAGACCCATTCCATTTCTTCCACTGAGAGCTCCCTTCGGCCCAGGGACAGCCTTCGGACCTCCCGCTCCCTCAGCTTCCGGATGCGTGAGCCTCTGTCCAGCGTGTCCAGTGTACGAAGTGTCTGAGCCTGTTCGAATCCCCTGCCCCCAGCCTCCAGGCCCAAACCCTCCTCTTTTGCTCTTGCCTTCTGACCGTGGTCCCCCTAAGGGAGGGCAGATTGGGGGTGGGGCTTTATGCCCTTTGCTGTTATGAACTATTGGTTGAGGTTCCAGGAATTGTTCCCCCTTGCCTAGTTTCCTGCAAGGGGTTTTGGGTAATGATCTGGGATAGGAGTCCTGGGCATGAGACCAAGGCCCTGATGTCTTGGGTAAAGAGGATGTTACACCACAGAGCCCAGCAGCCCCAGTAGGCACTGGCAGGATGCCTAGGGCAAAGATCTTCTACCTCTGGATCATAGGGAGGGGCTGCTTTGGTGGGCTGGGGATCTTTGCCTGCAGCTGCCTCCCCCTCCACACTCCTATGTACACCCTACCTTTCTTTTCTGGTTGATCAGGAAGGGTAAGGTTCTTAAGATGACCCCAACCTCATTCTTCCTTGGGTCAGGATTGCTAAAGAGTCCATGCAATGCTGAGGCTGCAGGGCCGGGCAGAGAAGGCAACTCACAGACTGATGACTTGTTTTAGTGGGTACAGTGCAGAGAAGAGAGGGGGGCTATGACCCCCAATTAAACTGAAGAGGGAGCTCTGTCTAGGGCCCTGGATTAAATGTAATACAATGGAAATCAAAGCATGAATGGGAAATATGTGGGCAGGTAGGGGGATTAATTCTGGGAAAGAGTTTCATTAGGGATATATCTGTGCTGTTGCATGAGTATAAGACATTAGACATTTGTCTATGTGTGTAGATCTCAGAGTCCACAGAGCTCCCCTACATAATATCACACAGAGAAGTCATCTTGTCCATTCCCTTGTCTCCAAGGCACTTAAAATGTCTCTGATGGAAGACACCTTGGTGTCTCATCCCTCTATTTTTAGAAATCTCTAGGAAAGGTGATTCCAGTCTTCTTGTTATTTTAAGGTCTGAATGTGGGCACACATGTATTAGGACATGTGTTAAGTATGCGTGTGAGTTCATTGTAATTAACTTTATAGGTTCACAGGGTTCAGAGATCAGTGGGACCTCAGAGATGCATTAGTGTAGGTGATCATAACCTGGGACTTGTGAACCTGTTGGGCATGGTTTTTAAAAATTTTGATAACTGTCATCCTACATCTTTTGCTTTATGAATTTAAAAACGTGATTCTGAGAAAAGGTCCATAGACTTCACCAGGCTGCCTCCTAAAGGGTTAAGTACACAAAGAAAGGTTAAGAATTATTGATCTAGTCCAATCCTCTTATTTTACAGATGTGGAAACTGAGGTCCAGAGAAGAAAAGTGTTTATTTGTAACAGAGACCCAGGCTCAGGCAGCCATGGTACAAGAATATACATACATATATATATATATATGTATATATATATATATATATATATAAAATCTTAGAATGTGATTGTGTGCTTGGGGAGGGATTTGAGGGAGAAATTGAGTGAGAGCCCTCCAAATAACTGTTGATTTTGGTGTTTTGGCTTTTGTTTTTTTTTGTTTTTGTTTTTGTAAACCAACTGCAGGTGCCTCCTCTCACTTTAATTCATTACCCTTCCCCCTTTCTAGTAATGGGTGATTTATCTGAAAGTTCCCAGTCCCTGAGTCCCTTGGCCTGGGACAATTAGAAAGGTCATTTTCTCCATCTCCCAGTCTCTGAGTCCTGTGCCTTCCCCCTTCCCCTCCCTATGGGGCCCTAACTTCTTCTCACACTTACATGTTATTTTTCACAAATTAAAGAGGAACTGTCAGTCAGTGTCAGGTCACTTCTGGGAGGTAGCTGCTATTTTCGGAGATGTGGGGTGTAGGGCCCCATCCGTAACCATTCTAGGTGGACAGTGGGCAGCTGAGGCAGCTGAGGGCTGGAAGGTGGAAACGGCAGGACCCTGAGCCCTGGGCCAGGCTCTCTGAGTCCAGATGTCAGCAGAGGTCCGTTTCCCTCTGCCTTGGGGACACACAGTAGCCTCTCCCCTCTTTTGACTTGCGTGCTCTCAGCCTCCCTGCTTTTTTCCACATTTCCCAGACTGACTCATTTCTGCATTTTCCTAGAACAATGGAAGGAGGCTTAGGCTGGCAATCTGGGAGACTTGGGTTCTAGTTTCAACTTGGACAGTAACTTGGTATATCATCTTGGGCAAATCTCAGTACCCTTCTCCATCAAATGACAATGTGCCTGTAAGACCCAGCTTCCAGCTCTGACATTCCACATTCTAAGGGCCCTCCCGGTGCTCACTTGTGTTCCTAGATCCCTCTTAGCTCTGACATTCTAAGGTCTCTCCTAGCTCTGGCATTTTTTGTTCAAAAGTTTTTCCCAGCTTGATGTCCTGTGGTATGAGGTTCTAGGCATGGTATGCATGAAAAAGAAGCCAGATGGGGTATTGCAATGTCATCACCGGAGGTCTTCAGACAAGCTAGAGGACCACTTCTCAGGGATATTGTGGAGGGGACAAAATTTTCCCATGAGTCCCTTTCAGCTGAGAGTCTCTGATTCCCTCCTTGGAGGAAAATAGCCCTAGGCAAAGTCAATAAATATGTTCTGATCATGACAATGGCTGAGGACTCCTTCTTGGTTTTGACCTCTAGGCCACCTTTTGGGTAGGTCCAGACATGGCCCAAAGCCCCAGAAACATCCCTTTCCCTCTCTCCCTCTCCCTCTCTCCCTCTCTCTCCCCACGCCCATTATTGCCTTGGGAACAGGAAGTATAGGGCTGGTGCTGGATGTGGGAGGGTATGATGTGGTGACCGTTGAGGAGGAAATGGCTAACACCCCAGCCGTGGTACTGAGATGAGTCTTGCTGAAAAAGATACCAGACATAAGAGGGTTGTCTGAAATGGTATTGGTCACAAATGTGAAGGGAGGCCCTGGTCCCCTCCCTGGGTGGGAAATAGCTGTGGTCCTTCCAGGAAGATATGGAAAAGCATTGAGTGTTCTTAAGGGTTTGTGTTCTAGAGTTCTCAGTGGAGGTTCCATTGGCACCCCTCAACCCCAACCCAGTCCATTGACCTGTTCTGGAGGAGTTACAGGAGGGCATGGTGTCATTAGAGAGAGCACCCATGCAGACGGGATTTGAGATTCATTTCTCCACTGGACACTGAGCTCCACAAAGGCACACAAAGTGTCTTAGCCAAGACTTTAGGACTTTAGAGTTGAAATGACCTTGAGATCACTTTGACATATCACAAGGTCATAGATTTAGAGGTGTAAGGGATAAATCCAATGAAGAAACAGGGCTCCAGAGGTGTTGAATCACTTGCTCACAGGTTTCAAACTCAGATTTTCTTACTCTAAATTCAGGGGTCAGTCTACTACTGTACAATACCATCAAAATTTGTTACTTCCTGCAATGTTACATAAGGGAAATCTTTCCCGTCCAAATCTCTTATTTTATTTAAATTTTCACTGAACAAACATTTATTTTCTCTCCTTTCTACTCCCCCACCCCATTTAAAAGAAAAAGAAGAAAGAAAAACAAAACTCTTATAACATATATGACATAGTTACTGTGTAACATTCAAGCAAAACTTATTCCTACATTATATGGGAGGATCTTTTTTTTTGAAGATCTTAATAAATGGTTGTTTAATGTCTTAGATGGATAGGGAAGATAGATGGATGGATAAATGAATAGATAGACTGGGGGTGGATAGATGGATGGATGGATGGGGAATGAATGGAAGGATGGATAGGGAATGGGTGGATAAATGGGATGGATGGATGAATGGATAGAGATGGATGAATAAATGGATAGATGGATAGGTAGGGGATGGATGCATCAATGGATGGTTGGATGGGGGATGGATGAATAAATAGTTGGATGAAGGGATGAAGAAGACAGCATGATGTCATGAAAAACTTACTGTGTTTAAATTTGAGGGTCTACCCCTTACTATCTCTGTGACCCTGAGTAATCTTAGTCTTGCCACTGGACTCTGATGAATGGAGAAGAGAGTGAGGCTGATGATTTTGCACAGCTCTGCCTCACTTAAACTCAATTCACTCAAGTCAAGACATCACTCTCATGATGTCACTGGTCCTCTTCCAAAATGAACAACAACAATGACCTCTAAGGACCTCAGTTTCTCTCCTTGTAAAATGAAGTGGTTGGTTGTTCTGAATCTCAATTTGGAATTATTGAAGAAAAGAGATATAAGACCCAGTATTCTAATTATTGGGCATATACCCCTAAGGAAGTCAAAGGCGGAAATGAAGATCCAACGTATTATGCTAAAATATTTATATCAATTTCCTTTGTAGCAGTAAAGACTGGATAATGAAGTGGAGATCCATCAATTGGGTAGTGGCTCAAAAAAAGGTGGCATATGAATGGATGAAATATTGCGTGGCAAGAAATGATGAATCTAAAGAATTCAAAGAAATATGATAATAGTTTGTAATAATAGCTAGCATTTATCTAGTGCAAAACACCTTACTACATACTTGATTGTCTTTGATAATATATCAAAAGATTTATATGAACTGATGCAGAGTGTAATAGACTCATTGGCTATCACAATATAAATGAAAAGATTGCTAAAGGAAGCTGACTTCTGCGTAACTGAAAATATAAGGAAGGTCCCTAAGAACAAATAAAGAAACATATCTTTTATCTCACAGTAGAGAGGTGAAGGACTACTGGGTTGGAATATTGTTTACATGGTCTGATTCAGTCTCTGAATTGGGTATCTTCGCTTAATTGTTTCTTTGTCACAGGAGGCTGGAATGATTGTGATGCACAGACAAAGTTCATTAAAACAAAACAATAACAAAAGTAGCAATAATGAAATGAGACGATTGGACAATGTGACCCCAAAGGTCCCTAAGAGCTTTAAATTTAAGCTTCTACAAAAACAGGGTCATTGGTCAGCATTTCCCAAGCTGTGGACCTGGAGGGCCAGCATTCGGAGGGACTTTGCAACAAAGCAAAGCCATCAGACAATGGAATGAACCTCCTCAAGGGGGAGTGAGCTCCCCATTACTGATGATCTTCAAGCAGAGACTGGATGGCTACTTGTTCTGGACTTTTTAAAGAAGATTCATGCTTTGGGTTGGGGCTGGACTAGCTGACTTTTGAGAAACCTCTCAGTTCTGGGAAAATTCTAGAATTTTCATGCTCTTTTTAGCAGAAAGGCTAACCCAAGGGTCCTGTTCTTTTGTTTCTCTGAGATCAAATGAGATAATATTTGTGAAAAATGCCTACCACAGTGCTTGGCACACAGTAGGCCCTCTATAAATGTTTATTCCCTTTCCTCTCCTCTTTGGAGTGAGATCATCTGTCTAAGCCCTTCATTTTACAGATGAGGAAACTGAGAACTATTAAAAGGACAACAGAAGAGGATATTGCTCATTATTACACAGCTGTTAAATGGTAAGGGAAGGGGGTAATCTGCCCCTAAGATAAAATATAAAACTCTCTGTTTGACTTATAAAGTCTTAACTTTCCTGCCTTTCTCACTTCTTATACCCTGTAAGCATGATACAGTCACATTCACCTTCTTGCTGTTTCTTGAACTAGACCCTCTGGTTCTGGGCTCTAGTCGGTCATTATAGACATTCATTGTCTGTCAATAGGCATTCATCTGTTCTCCATGATTGGAATGCTTACCCTCCTCATCTCCACCTCCAATCTTCCCTGGTTTTATCAAGTCTCAGCTAAAATGTCGTCTTCCACAGGAAGCCTTTCCCGATCCTGAATTGGAAAGGTTAGTGCCTTCCCTCTGTTGAGGACTCACCGTTTTACCTGTATATATCTTGTATGCTCATAATTGTCTGCATGTTGTCTCTTCCATTAGACTGTGAATTCTTTGAGGAAAGGGATTGTCTTTTGCCTTTCTCTGTATTCCTAGTATTTATCACGGTTCCCTGGAGCCTAGAAGGTGCTTAATAAGTGCTTGTTGACAGACTATGCTCTCTTTCCTTCAACCCAGTTCCCTTCCTGGCTGGGCCTTTCCTTCCCTGGTGAATAAATAAATCACTTTGTGGTACAATGGAAAGAATAAATGATTTAGAATCAGAGGACCCAGGTTTGAATAGTTATGAATTGTGCTTCAGTTTCCTCATCTGTTAAGTGAGGAGACTGGATGAGAGGAAGTCCCTCTCACCTCTTAAGTCAACGATCCTTGGATTTGTCAGCAACTTCATACCATGAAGAGAGAGGGTGAGTGGGGTCAGACCTGGTGATCTTTAAAAGAGACTCCTTGCTCTGAATTTATTGAAAGGATCCCGTCTCAGGTACGCATTGGGCTAGGTGTCCTCAGGGGAGTCTTTCAGTTTCTCTATTCTCTGTCAGTTATCTTGGAATCTATCTTGGTGACTAGCATTGGGCTGTAGAATAGGTACTCACTTATTAGCTGAACTTTGGACCAATCAGAAGGTATTTATTAATCACTTACTATGTATGTGCTAGGCCCTACTATGTCCTCAAAAACTTGATATTCAATAATAATATCATTATTATACAATAATGCATAATAATCATTACTTTAAAGTTTGCAAAACACTATGTATCTCATTTAATCCTCACAACAACCTTGTGGGGTAGATGTTATTTTATCTATTTTATAGTTGAGGAAACTGAAGCATTATTATTATACCTGTTTATAGTTGAGGAAGCTAAGACAGACAGAAGTTGAGTGATTTACCCAGGGTTACACAGCTAGGAAATATTTGAGACTAGGCATTCTGGACGTCACAGGTGAGAAATCTCAAGCAACTGGGGAAGAAAATTTTCAGTCAGTCACTTAACTGAGTATTGACTGAAATTCTGAGCAATAGGGGAAGAGCGTTTTGTTGGGATAGTTTGATCTGTACAGTGTTTTCTTCTGCAGGGCTCATGGCCCTGGAGTAGCAAGTTTCTAGCTGTTAGCCCAATTTGGGGAAGAGAGCAGCTGAATGACCTGAGGTTAGAAGGATCTGGTTGGGGTTAGTCATGCAGAGACCTTGCCTGGGGTTTCTGTTAGCTTCTGGAGGTCAGCATTTTTTATATCCATGGAGAGAAAGCAACAGCACTCTTGGTGAAGTGGACATAAGCCCCTATCATTCTGCTGCCTGTGGAAAACAAGCAATTGTTTAGGCTCAAACATCATCTTGAGTCCCAAGTCCAGTATGATATTCCCTATACCACCTAGATGCCTCAACTAAAAGAAAACAACATGCTAATAAAAAACTCATACAGTATGGGTAAAAATAAATATATAAAGATTGTCGCAAGAGAAGAGGAGAGGGCCCAAGACAGAGCCTTGAGGCACACCCCCAGTGTGGAGGGTGGAGCACAGGTGATGAACCTGCTAAGGAGATTGAGAAGAAGGGACTGGACCACCACAAAGCACAGGCACAGAAACTGAGGAAAAAGAGGAAATCCAGAGGAGGAGAGGGCTGCCAGCTGTGCCAGATGCTTCCAAGAGTTCAAGAAGGAGACCACATAGCAAAGAACTGAGAAATAAGTGGGAAGGTGAGAAAGTGAATGTGGGGATTGGAGGCAGCTTGGTGGGTTTTTTTTCCAGTCATTTGACAGCAGGAGGGAGAAGGGGTATGAGATCCCTTCAGGAGGGGCTAATGTTAAGCCAGGGTCTTTAAGGAGAGGATGGGACAAAGTTTGGTCATATTTCTAAGGGGCAGGGAAGAAAATAATGTATATGGAGATAGATGATAGATAGATGATAGATAGATAGATAGATAGATAGATAGATAGACAGATACATAGATAGATAGATGTATGTATAGAGAGGAACTAGACTTGTGAAGTTTTCTGGTGTAGGGAATAATGAAGCTTCCTCTACTCATGCAAGTTGGCAACCTCTTTGAAATTTATTGTCAGAGGGTGACCAAGGTCTCTGAGAGATAAAACAATGAGTCCAGAGTTACCCATCTGGTATGTTTCAGAGCTGGGACTTTCTGGTTCTGAGGCTGACTCTGTATCCTTCCATACTGATGAAAAGGTGATGGCAATTAGGAAGGGAAACAGTTATTAAAGGAAAGGGTGAGCAAATTCTTGGAGGAGATGAGGAGGATGGGATCAAAGCAGGGGTGTACTGGTAAATGCTTAATGACAGGCTCCCTCCTCCCTAAAAAAATGTACACAGGAAATGCTTTTTAAGTGTAATTTGCATCGCTAGCATTTCCTTCATCACTTTCTTATGTTTGATCAATCAACAACAAAATCAATTCCTGATTTGTAGCATCTGACTGTTTCCAAGGTGTAAATGTTGACACTAAAAAGGTTACCATTGGCTCTCAGGAGCCAGTATGAACTAGATCTTGCTCACCCTTGGACCAAGGGCACAAGGTGAGAAGTTGGCACTGGCAAGGAGGACTGTCTGTTCCTTCAAGACTGGAGCACAGGAGAAGAGAGTGAGTGTGGGGTGGTATTGAGGGGATTGGAAAGATAGAATTGGGGAGAAGTCCCATGATTTCAATTTTTTCAGCAAAGGAAAGGATGTGGTCCTCCAGTGAGGCCTGGCATGGTACAGAAGGTTTGGGGAGAAGAGAAAAGGTTTAGAAAAGCCGCCGTGGAGAGTGGAAGGGAGAGTTAATCAGGGAAGACAAAAAGTGTTGGTTGTTGGTTAGTGGTGAGGACCCAGCTGAGTCAGATAACATGGGTTTGTAGTGAACCATTGCATTGACTCCTCCCTTGGCATCCACCAGCAAGAAAGCAAAAGTAGAGTCTAGATGGTTGGAGTAATCCAAGGCTGAAGTTGGGAACAAGATGAGGGGGACAAGGAAAACAATATAATGGTCAACCAGATGACTAAATAGATTTTGAAGGGAGGAAGGTGAGCGCATTGAGGTAATGATCTGGACAATCAGGGAGGGGCTCAACAACTGAGACTGAAGAAGACTAAAATGAGGCATCAAGAGAAACTAGAGGCACCATGGGGTAGTGGCCAGAGCATTTGACTTGGAGTCAGGGAACGGGGTTCGAATCCTGCCTCAGACACTAACTACATGACCTTAAGCAAGTCAGTTAATACAAAGAAAACACAGGATGTGCAAACTTAGAGAACTGATCCCACATTTGGAGCCTCAGTTTCCTCATCTGTAAAATGAAGGGAGTAGCATGTGATGACCTCTAATGTTCTGTCCAGCTTTAAATTCATGATCCTATGACAGGTGAATTAGTGGAGAATTTGGTCTCTGTCAATGGTATGTGAGTAAATGTTAAATAACCAGCTCTGAGGGATGGGAGTGGGGAGGGAGGGGAAATAGCTCCAGTCAGTTCACGCTGGCTCCAGCACAGCCCTGTCCCTACCCTCCTCCCTTCCCTGCTCCAAATCAAAAGAAGTTACACTAATACCTCCTAGTTACATCCTGGGGGCAAACCAACTCCATCCTTGTAAGTCAGAGGAATTTCAGAGTTAGAGCTGAGGAGGGAGGAGTGCTTGTGGATGCTGATTGAGATCAAAGGTATGTGATCTTTTCTGTGTGAAGTGGAGGTAAAAGACTAAACCACAAACAGAATTTTCTATTGGATCGTGGAAGTAATAGAGAGCCACTAGAGTTTATCGAGGAGTTCAGAGAGACATAGACAGACCTGTACTTCAGGGAGATCCATTTAAGAGCTCAATGAGAAAGGACTGGAGCAACGTTTTGAGGGGACATTTGTAGAGCGAAGGGGCAATGTAATAACGTCCATTCAAGTCCTTCAAACTGCTTTATGATGAGATTTAAGTCTCAACCCCTTGGTGGGGGGCCACCAGGTTGCCTAAGGAAGAGTGAACTTGCCCAGGTCAGAAATGGAGTAGTTTGGGGCTGTGAGTAGCACCTGTACTTCCAGCTTCAGGGAGATAGATACCAAGTATTAAAGAAAATATCTCAGCATCCTGGGCTGGTTGGTTAGTCGGCTGGTTGTTGTCCTTCCTTCACCAAAATGACATCACTGTGCTAGAGTCAAGTTTCAGTATATCCGACTGTGGCTGATCTGAACAATACAAATATGGAAGGCTCCACCACAGGTCAGGCACAAATAGTCTTTGTGAACATTTGGGGTCGATTCTCTAAATTTGTGTATCCTGCATTTCCTTTGAGCTGTTTCAATTCTGCTTTGCTCAAAGAGCACAGCACCTTTTCTGATGTGGACACGCCATGCTGAGTGGTCCTGTGCTAGTGTCTCCCATGTTGCCCAGTCAAATCCAGAGTTCTTGAGAGAGACCTTGAGAATGTCCTTGTATTGCTTCTTCTGGCCACCATGTGAAAGCTTGCCCTGTGTGAGTTCTCCATAAAATAGTCTTATTGGCTAATGTATGTTTTGCATTTGAACACCATGACTAGTCCATTCGAGTTGTGCTTTCTGCAGTACAGTTTGAATGTTTGGCAGTTTAGTTTGAGTAAGGACCTCAGTGTCTGGTACTTTGTCCTGCCAGGTAATCTTCAGAATCTTCCTAAAACAATCCAAATGGAAGTGATTCAGTTTCCAGGCATGGTGCTGGTAGACTGTTCATGTTTCACAGGCATGCAACAATGAGGTCAGCACAACAGCTCTGTAGACCTTCAGTTTGGTAGTCAGTCTAATACCTCTTCTTTCCCATTCTTTCCTTCAGAGCTTCCCAAACACTGAGTTAGCTCTGACAATGCATGCCTCAATCTCATTATCAACGTGTACATCCCTGGAAAGTACACTACCAAGGTAAATGAACTTATTCACAGCATTCAAAACTTCTACATTTTCTGTAACTGATGGTTCTACGAATGGATGGGGTAGTGGTGGCTAATGGAGCACCTATGTTTTCTTGTTGCTAATTCATAGGCCAAAATTAGCACAAGCAGGAGAGAATTGATCCATGCTTTGTTGCATCTCAGCTTCAGAGGCTGCCTTGAATGCACAATCATCTGCAAACAGAAACCCGTGCACCAACATTCCCTCCACTTTGATCTTGGCTTGTAACCTTTTCAAGTTGAAGAACCTACCATCAGTACATAGTTGACCTTGATGCCATGTTCATCCTCACTGAAAGCATTTGACAACACACCTGAAAACATCAGGCTAAAAATCATGGGAGCAAGCACACAGCCCTGTTTCACTCCATTGGTGACTGGGAAGGCACAAGAACATTGTGCACTATCTAGAACCTGGGCAGACATGCCATCATGAAATTGACATACAAGACTCATGAACTTCTCTGGGCAATCAAATTTTGGCATAATTTTCCATAAGCCCTCATGACTAACAGTGTCAAAAGCCTTGGTCTGATCTACAAACATTGTGTACAGACCTCTGTTCTGCTTCTGGCATTTCTCCTGGAGTTGTTGGGCAGCAAACACCATATTGACTGTTCCTCGAACCTTTCTGAAGCCACAGTGGCTCTCAGGTATATGACCATCTTCCAGGTGTAGGATCAACCTATTAAGGAGGACTCTGGCAAGAATCTTGCCAGCAATGACTAAGAGAGAGACTGTACAACTAATGTTGTTAGTAAATTTTGTTTTAAGTCTTTTCTGTCAATGCATGCTTCAGAGTGTTTAATGCTTAATACTTATTTTGTATGGAGGAAATAAATACCTGTCCCATACCTGATTCATGTGATATGTTGAGTACCTTTTTATTACTATTTTGGGAAGACCCTAGCCATGAGCAAAAACCTAAGGTTAGGTAATTTTTTTCCTGGCTAATTGGAGTGGGGGACTAAATGAGTCAGAATGTGAGAAAAGGGACTTTCTGTTATAGGCCACACTTCTCTGGGACTCAACCAGGTTGGACCACACGCCTGAGTCCAGAGAACATGAGATCCTTAAATGTAAAGGGAATGAATGCAATGCCCCACTGGGGTTGGGGAACCTGTGGCCTTGAGGTCACATGTGGCCTTCTAGATCCTTGAGTGCAGCCTTTTGACTGAATCCAAGTTTTACAGAACAAATCCTTTTATGAAGGTGATTTGTTCTGTGAAATTTGAATTTGGTCAGAGAGCCGTACCTGAGGACCACACGTGGCTTTGAGGCCACAGGTTCCCCAACCCTGGGAGCCCCTAGAGTCCAGCAGCTGTTTATATGGTAGAAACGAATCAACTAGGCTTATTGGTCATTGGCTCCCCCTGGTGGCCACTGTGGTTGAGTTTCCAGTCAGCTCATGAGAGTCAGTTCTAGAGACAAGGTCAGGTGTTATGAGGGTCGTTCTCAGCTGGAACTTTGCAAAAGAGCATTGCCTCTTTGAACTTCATGGCTCACCAGGGTTGAACAGATCTAGCAGAGAGGTTGTTGGGTTGAGAATCCTATCAGCCTCCTTCACTGGATCTTCATACAGATGATACCTTTAGCTCCCTGTGGATGCTCTTCAAGGTTGTGTCCTTGGCCTTCTTCTCTTCCCTGTCTGTATCGTCGCACTTAGTGATCTCATTAGATCACCGTGCTTCCTACCTTTCCAATCTTCTTACCCTCCTGGGAGTCCTTTATGATCCAGGGACTTTGGCCTCCTGGCTGGTTCTCAAGCCATGAAGACCCCATTTCCCAAGTCTGTGCCTTTTTCACTGGCTGTGTTATAATTTCCTCCCCCTCACCTTTGCCTCCTGGCTTGTCTGGTCCTTCAAGACCCAACTCAAATCCTACCTTCTGGAGGAAGTCCTTCCCAGTTCCCTTCAATGCTAGTACCTTCCTTCTGAGATTATGTCCAGTTTTTCTTCTCCACATCTTGTATGTTCCTAGTGTTTTTTCTTTGTCTCCCTCATTAGAATGTGAGCTCCTTGAGGCCAGAGACCATGTTTTTTACTTTCTTTGTGTTCTCAGAATTTAGCGCAAGGTCTAGCACCTCTGTTGTTGTTGTTGCATCTTTTACAGTCGTGCATGACTCTCCCTGACCCCTTGTGAGGTTTTCTTGGAAAAGATACTAGAGTGATTTGCCATTTCCTTCTCCAGCTCATTTTACGGATGAGGAAACTGAGGCAAACAGGGTGAATGACTTGTCCAGGGTCACACAGCTAGGAAGTATCTGAGGCTGCATTTGATATCGGGTCTTCCAGGCTCTAGGCCCAGCACTCGATCCATTGTGCCCCATAAGACCTCAAATATAGTAAGCACTTAATAAACACCTAGCTTCTTTCCTTAGTCCTATTCCCAGTTCTGTGCGATCTGAGGAGTTGCTTTCCATGTCTGTAACATCGGAGGAAGTCCTTGCTGTGCCTGAAGTTTTTCCCCATCATTATGACTAAACAGCCTGCAAATTTCTGACATCTCCCAAATGATTCCCCAGGGATATGTTTTGTCCCTTGTTCTTCTGTTCTTTCTTCCTTTCTCTCTTTTCTCTATGTGAATATATATTAAACTGCTAATATTTGCTAAGCTACAAGTCTATAATCGCCTTCTGTTCCCCACCAGGGAATTTCAGAGACAGGGCTCATCTCTTCAGAGAAGAGGAGACAAGGCATGTGAAGAGCCCAGGGCCACTCTGGCCAACTTGCTATCAATCTCCCATCTCTCCCACACCCGCTTCCATCCCTGAGGCTTTGCCCCCATGCCTGAAGTACTCTCCCTTCTCAACGATGCCTTTTAAAGTCTTTGGCCTTCTTTATGACTCAGTTCAAATACCACCTTCTTTGGGAAGTCTTTCTTAGTCTCCCTACGTGCTAATACCTTTCACTCTAAGGTTACTTTTCATGTATCTTGCATGTGCTTTTTTTTTTCTTCAATCAATAAAATTTTAAAGTGACCACTAGGGCAGCTAGGTGGTGCAGCAGATAGAGCACCAGTGCAGGAGTCAGGAGGACCTGAGTTCAAATCTCACCTCAGACACTTGACACTCACTAGCTGTGTGACCTTGGGCAAGTCACTTAACCCCAACTGCCTCATCCTGAGTCATCTCTAGTCATTCTGATGAATATCTGGTCACTGGATTCAGATAGCTCTGTAGGGGAAGTGAGACTGGTGACCCACACAGCCCTCCCTCCCTCAAAACAAAGTCAAGTGCAAGTCATGTCATTATTTCTCTGATGGCATGGTCTTCTTGGCAACAAAGGATGAACACACACAAAGTGACTACAATGCCAGGCAATATGCTAAGTGATAGGGATACAAAAAGAGACGAAAGACAGTCCCACCCCGTCTTCAAAGAGCTTACAATTATAATAAGAAAACAAACATATGCCAACCAAGCTATAGACAGGATAAATAGATAATTAAGAGAGGAAGGCACTGGAATGAAGAGGAGTAAGGGAAGTCTTCTTGTAGAAGGTAGGATTTTCGTTGGGACTTAAAGAAAGACTTAAAGGTCAGTGATCAGAGCAGAGGAGGGAAAGTGCCCAGATCAGAGAGATGGAATGTCTTATTCATAGAACAGCCAGGAGGTCAGTGTCACTGAATTAAAGAGGGAGGAAGGCATAAGAAGACTAGAAAGGTGGGGAGAGGGGGTGGTAGGTTAGGAAGGGCTTTGAATGCCAAATGGAGCATGTTGTATTTGATCCTGAAGGCAACAGGCAGCACTGGAGTTTACTGAGTGGGGTGTGTGTGTGTGTGTGTGTGTGTGTGTGTGTGTGTATAAGAGAGAGAGAGAGAGAGACTGACAGACAGACAGACAGACAGATATGATCAAACCTTTGCTTTAGGAAAATCATGTTAGTGGCTGGCTGGAGGATGGACTGCAGTGGCAGGCAGACCCACTTAAGCTATTGGCATAGTCCAGGCCTGACATGATGAGGGCCTGTACTAGAGGGGTGGTAGTGTCAGAGGAGAGAAGGGGGCATATTTGAGAGGTGTTGCACAGGTGAAATCGACAGGCCTGTGCAACAGCTTGGATATCGGTGGTGAAAGATAGTTGAGGAATCCAGGCTGACTTCTAGGTTGTGAGCCTGAGAGGCTGGGATGGTGCCAGCTTCACAGTAATAAGAAGTAAAGAAGGGAAGAGGGTCTAGGGGGAAGGATAAGCAGATCTGTTTTGGATTGTTGTCTTCTGGACATTTTAGTTTGAACTGTCTGAAAGGCAGTTGAAGATGAGAAATTAGAAGTTGGCAGAGAGGTTGGGGCAGAACAGGTAAATTTCAAATCATAAATGTAGAGCTGGTAGTTAAATCTGTGGGAGCTAATGAGACTGCCAAATGAAGTTGTATAGATGAAGAGAAGAGGGCCCAGGACAGAGCCCAAAGGGATACCTGTGATTACAGGACATACCCTGAAGGAAGGTGCAGCAAAGGAGACAGACAAGGAGTGATCAGAGATGGAGGAGGAGAACCAGGAAGGGGGGGTCCCAGAAACACAGAGAGAAGACAGTATCAAGGAGGAGAGAGTGATCTACAGTGTCAAAGGCTGCTGAGAGGTTGAGGAGAATGAGGATTGAAAAAAAGCCTTTGGATTTGGTAACTAAGAGAACACTGGTAATTTTGGAGAGTTTTTGTGGAGACCCCTTTCCAGGTCAGATTTATGAATGGGGGCAGAATTCATAACCAAGAGGTAGAGAGGTTCACAGGTGAAATGGGCAAGTTTGATTGCATAAAATTAAAAAGGTGTTGCACTTTTTAAACAAAACTAATTCAGCAAGTTAGCAAAGAAGCAGGTAAGTGGGGGAAAAAGTCTTTCAAGTAAGTTTCTCTGATAAAGGTTTCATTTCTAAGACATATAAGGAACTGACTCAAATTTGTAAGAATAAGAGTCATTCCTCAATCGAAAAACAGTTAAAGTACATGAACAGAAAGTTTGCAGAGGAAGAAATCCAACCTATCAATAGCCATATGAAAAAGTCCCCCAAATAACTAATAATTAGAGAAGTGTACATCAAAACAATTCTTAGGTATCACTCACTGTGCACCCATCAGACTGACAAAGTTGACAAAGGAAAATGACAAATACTGGAAGGATGTGGGAAAATAAGTATAATGAACTATATTAGCGGAGCTGTGTACTAACCTAGCCATTCTGGAAAGAAATTTGAACCTATGCCCCCAAAGTTATTAATCTGTGCCTACCCTCAAATCTATCAATTCCATTAGTAGCTCTATGCCCCAAAGAGACAAAAAAGAGTAAAGGGACCCATATGTACGAAAATACTGATAGCAGCTCTTTTTGTGGTGGCAGAGAATTGGAAATTGAAGGGGTGTTCATCAATTGAGGAATGACTGAACAAGTTGTAGCACATGAAAGTAATACTATTGTGATGTAAGAAATGATTAAGGGGACGGTTGCAGAGAAATTTGGAAAGACTGATACAGAGTGAAGTTAACAGAACCAGGAGAACAATTTATACAAAAACAATGATATTGTAAAGATATCTCTGAAAGATTTAGGAGTTCAGATCAGTGTAATGGCTGATGACAATCCATAGTAAAATACACTTTCCACATCCTGAGAGGTAATGGACATAGATTGAGGTACATGGACAGTGTGGGAATTTGCTTTGTTTGATTTTTCATATTTATACAGGTTTTAATGTTCTTACTTTCTCCTTTGGGGTTGAGTGGAAGTAAGAAGGAAAGAATGTGGATATGAAAATAAAACTGAACAATTTTTTTTTAAAGTCTGTTAACTTCTCTGACTCATGGACAGGCAGTGAAGTATAAATAAATGAATTGCTTTCTAATCTTTTCTAGCATGAGGGTCCTTTTTAAATGTCAAAAATCTTTTGAGGATCCCCCCCCCCCCAAGATAGTCATTCTATTAGTTTCTGTTAATTGAGGTAATTCAAGATGACAGAAATACATTAATGCTTTCAGATGAATTCGCATTTTGTTCATCACAACACTGAGCATAGTAGATAAAGGGCTGATTTCAGTCAGGAAGTTCTGGGTTCAAGTCTTGCTTCTGAATCATTGTAGTTGGGTGACCTTGTGCAAGTCACTTAACTTTTCAGTGCTCCAGGCAACTGTGTAGGACTACATGGGATAGGAGCTGTCAATTTGTATCATTGGAGGGATTTTTTTTTTCTATGCTGGGAGATCCTATATGGATGAATTTGAAGGTCTGGACCTTTCCTCCTCATTTCTATGTAGGACATCTTCTATATCTAAAAATAGTAATGTAACATTTTTTCAGTATGAAAGAATGTACATTTGCTCATTGAATAATTTGCCAGAAATCCCATGGCTCCCCAGTGATCAGTTTGGGAAGTGGTACAATGGGAAGAATGTTGTTCCCAGAATCAGGGGACCCAGATGTGCCTCTTTCTAGCTGGGCAGCCACAGACCAATCATAATAACACTTGCTGTTCGGGACTCACAAGGTTGTCATGGGGATAGCACTTTTTTAACTGCAAAAGGAAGCAAAAAAGGTTATTACAGGATCATAGATTTTAGGGAATGTTAGGAATGCAACAAACATTTATTAAGTGTCAACCGTGTGCCAATGCTTTACAAATACAATCTAATTTGATCCTCAAAATAACTTTAATTTTAATATTAATTTAAAATTTTAATAAATTTGATCCTTACCTATCCTGGGAGATAGGTGAAGTTATTATCCCCAATTTACAGATGAGGAAACTGAGGCAGAAAGAAGCAAAGTGGCTTGCCTTGGGTCTTGCTGGTAGAAAGTGTCTGGGGTTGGATTTGAACTCGGGTCTTTTTTGGACCCTGTGCTCTATCCATTTTGCCCTTTAGATGCCTCATTCGGTGCAACCCTTTCATTTTGCGGGTGAGTAAACTGAGGCCCGCAGAGGTTAACCGACTTGCCCAAGGTCACACAATTGAGTAGCAGGGCTGAGTCAAACCCAAGCGCCACGTGGGTGCTCGTGCCAGGGCGCCCCTTCCCCCAATCTTGAAATTAACATTTTAATTTCCACGTGCTCTCTCCGGGCTGGATGACCCAGGCACCTTGGCCAAGGAGACTACAACTCCCGACTGCGTTTGCGCCCGCCTGTCAACGTTTCGCCCCTCCCCACAAGCACCGTGGGCCCAGAGGACTACGACTCCCATGAGGCTAAGCGCGCCCGGAGAACGCATTCTTTCCCCAGTGCCGCTAAGACTACATTTCCCAGGAGGCAGAGCGGCGGCGGCGGAGTACACGGCGCTGCCTGAAGGACCCCGGGGCTGTCCATGCCGCTGTGCTGCCGGCGGACCAGGAGTCCGAGCTTCGGGAGCCCAAGCCCGAGCTGCCGCCGCCGTCCGTGTCCCTGCCGGAGCCCCGCCGACCGCGGGCCGCCCCTGCCCGGCCGCCAGTATGCTGGAGGAGGCGGGCGAGGTGCTGGAGAACATGCTGAAGGCCTCGTGCCTGCCCCTCAGCTTCATCGTCTTCCTGCCCGCCGTGCTGCTGCTCGTGGCGCCGCCGCTGCCCGCCGCCGACGCGGCGCACGAGTTCACCGTCTACCGCATGCAGCAGTACGACCTGCAGGGCCAGGCCTACGGTGCGTCCTCCCCCGCCGCCGCCCCGGCCCCTCCCCCCATGCGCACCCCCGCCGCGACCGGCCCCCGACCCCCTAGTGTGAGTGCGACTGTGGGTGGGTGGGTGTGTGAGTGGGTGTGTGCGCGCGCCCCGCCCCACCCGAGCGCGACCCCGCAGCGCTCGTGGGCCCCCTCCCCCTCCTGGAGTCTGGCTCCCCTCTCTGTGCCTCCTGCCCCAGACTTAGGACCTCCGCCCCTCCCCCCGCCCTTGTCCACCAGCTCAGCCTGGCCCTGGCCACGAGGCGAGGGACACCGCACCCGTCCCTTCCAGACAGATCCCTGTCTGGTCCTGCCGTTTGGAGTGGGAGCCCCTCCCCCCATGCGGGGGGCTGGGCCGGCCTCTCCCGTGCCCTGGGGCCTTAGTCTGTGCTGCCCCGGGGGTTCCGTGCCCGCGAGCTGGTGTCACAGTGCCCGTGTCTGATCCTGCCCCAGACTGACCAGTCCTGCCTTCTGCTGCCCCCTCCCAGCCCAGTCCCGGCTGTTTCTGGCTGGCCCCTGCCCCTGGGCCGGGTCTGCCCTCAGTCTGGAGAGGCCTCTCGGATGGCCGTGCTCTAGTCCCTGGAGCCCCCTCCCCATCTCTGCTTGTCGAGCCGGGAACTGTTCCCCGAAGCCATCTACCCTGCGCCGGGCTCCTGTCATGGGCCTCGCCTGTCCAGGGTCCAACTCTGCCTGACCCCGGGGAGACCCCTGGCCCCCATCCTGTCTGCAGGCTCCATTCAGGCCCTGCTGGGTGCCCCCTGTCCTGCAGCTGTTGCCCCCCTCCCCCCGCCCCCATTCTCCAAAGATGCTCTGTTTTCTGTTCCTCTGGCTCCCTCTCCTACCTTCTTTTCTCAGAGGTAGTTTTTTACAACCCAGTATTTACCTGCCTCCCCCCAATAAAAACACTTTTCATTTCCTTGTGGACCCTCCCTGTGTTCCTGGGCTCCTCTCCCAAGGTCCTTGCCTCACTGGAAGCATTTGGAGGTTGTTAGCTTCTCCCTAAGCTTGGGGGCTTCCCTCCCACCTTGGTCTCCCAGAAAGACCAGATTGCTGGTGGCCTTTCCCACCTCCTCCCCCATACCAGGCTCTTTGGGGGGAAGGGAAGGCTTGCACAGTTGGCAGTGACAGGCTTAGGAATCTGCAGAGCATGTGTGCTGTGTTGAGTGTGTGTGAGCCGTTTTTCTGCCCCTCTGGGAGCGCGTCTTCTCCGGGCGTTGTCTTGGGCCACTACGACTCTTCAGTGAGCTGGACTTGAGATCTAGAGCCTGGGCTTTAAATTTCTGATCCTGCCATTCGCTAGTTATTTAACCTTGGGCAGGTGTTCAGCCTCAGTTTTCTCATCTGTATAAAATAAAAATATGAGGCTGTTAACCTTTGCACCTCCAAACTGGTGCCTCACATGTGCAGAGTGCTTTCCTCACAGTAACACTGGGAGGTGAGTACTACCTTCATTTTACAAGGGAAGAAACGGAGGCCCTGAAAGAGAAATACCTTGTCAGTGGCGCCCAGTCCAGGAAGTCTCCTGGCCCCAGTACCAGCCCTTGTGCTGGGGAAAAGCCCACCAGTCCCATACTAGGCCTTCACACTCCCACTAACGCCGGAGTAGTGGAGTTCAGAGCCAAGCTCCACAGCTCCTGTGTAACCTCAGCCTCAGTTTCCTCATCTGTAAAACAAAGAGGGTGCCCTGGATGCTTTCCAAGGCCCCTTCTATCTCTTCATCCTCTCACTTCAGCATGGACTTTGGGCAGCTGGTTGGCCTGGCTTTGGGGAAGAAGCATGGGACATGCAGTGGTCCTGGTGAAATGACTCTGGAACCCCTCAGGGCCTGGGGTCAGTGCCAGTTCTAATGCTTCCTGCTTGTGTGCCCTTGGACAAGTCACTGAGCCTCCCCTTCAGCTCCAAATGAAGGGGTGGGATGCATTGGCTTGGGACATCCTTGCTGCACCAGGACCCTGCTTCCCTCATGGTTAACTGGAAGATTTGGAGCTCCCTCCCATTGGGCATCAGCTTCTCAGACTCACAGTGTCTGTTAAACTATTTGAAGACTCCTTCTTTCAGTTTGAGGTTGGGCTTTGCTGGCCTTAGTCCCCTGCCATTACCTTGTTTCCTGGCCTGGGGAGCCAAGGCTCTGGAGACCCAAGGAAGAGGCAGCATGTTTTTCTGGGCTCTGCTTAATTGGGCCTCAGGAGAGACTCCATAGCTCCAGCCTGGGAGCTGCCGTCCCCCCCAGGGAATGGGGTCTTGGAGTTGGATTGTTTCATCCCCCTGGGACCAGGCCCTTCTGCCTGAAAGCCTCTCTCTCCTCTCCTCTTTCCTTCTCCCTGCTTTGTAGGGACTCCTCCTTGTAAGTCTGCTTTGCATCTTTTTCCTAATCAGTCCCTGAGCCACATGGGCAGGCTCCGAAGTTTGGATTACAGCTAAATTCAGCAAACTTTCATGAAGTAAGGGCCTCCTGTGTATGGGTAAGGCCCTCTGCTAGGTGCCGGGGCTGCAGAAGCAGACTCCTTGAGTGCAGTAGGCAGAGATTGTCCTCTGCTCTTCTCGGATCCCCAGATATTTGCTTCCTGCCTGACTGTCCCTGCCCTCCTTGTCTCTGCTGATCAGATTAGCCCTGTGTTCTGGTCTTGTATGTGTGTGGAACTGGAGGAATTTGGGGTGTGCTTGGGAAAGGCCTCTGGGGGAAGGTGAGTGTGTTGGTCTAAAGCCCTGAGGCAGTGAGTGGTTCCTCTTTCTTGTTCTTCCCTGCTTTTCTGGCTGGAGCCTCCTATCTTGGCTTATACAGAAGGAAGTAGAGGAAATGTTGAAAGGTGATTATTGGCATGGGGTATCTGCCATCCTTGGAGACGAGAGTGGCCCCATAAGTCTCAAGGCAGTGTAAACCTGGACCTGGTGTGGAGGAAAGAGTGCAGTTAGGGTTGGGCTGACTGGGTTTGGAGTTGGGCCCTGGTTCTGTGAGCTGTGGTGGCCTCACCTAACCTGCTCCTGGATCCTCCTGCTCCCTGCGCATTCTAGAGCTGGGCCTGAATAGAGCCAGCTCTTGGCTTCTTGAATGGCTTCTCAAGGTTCCTTTCCTTGCCACCTTTCCCCCCATTCACCTCCTACCCATTTCCAGGTCAGATTATATTATATCTTGGATTGCTGGGGCAGAGTTCAAGGTTTAGCATGAGCTCAAATGTGTTTGATTAGACCTGGAGGGAGACAGGTGAAATGGGCAGGGACTTGGGTTGGGCTCTGAGTCAGAAGACCTAAATTTAAATCCATGTCCTGCCTCTCCATTGCGCCAGGATTTTAGGCAGATCCTTTCCTCTGGCTACGCCTCAGTTTCCCCATTCATAAAATAGGATATTTGGACTTGAGCTTTTAAGGACCCTTGTAGCCAGAAGATTCTGAGATATGAAAAGTGGAACCAGAGTGAAGTTGTGTTTTTTTAACCACCCATGCAATATCTGGTCCCTGAGGTGGCCCAAGGAGCTTGTTGAGATATTTGTTCAAATGCCAGTACCTTTAAAAGTGGCTTTTAAGGAAGATTGCATTGCCAGGAAAACAAGGGGAGTCAAATACTGCCATATGAAGGATTTGAGGTGATTTGAATTATGACAGTGGTCATAACCAAAATATGGTAGTTATATTTGTATGGTTTTTAAAAAAATTATTGCTGTTAATCTGTTAAGCAAATAATGTGTGTAGTATAAAACCCTTGTTCTTGGGCTGTGAACCTGAGAGGACCATGCAGGGCAATGGTCTGCTTGGGGGCATTTGTTCACGTTGGGCCGGGACCATTGTCTCAAATACTGGCTGAATGACCATTGGCAAACTGTGCCCTTTTACAGCTCTGGATCTCAGTTTCTCCACGTGTAATGGTGATAAAAATTCTCTATTATTACAAACCTGAAAAATAACATTTTTCTATTTCTGGACAAAAGTAGAAAAAGATTACATATAAAACTGCTCCTCTTGGTGTAATGATTATAATGAATGATTATTTCCATTTTTATAGCCCTGAGGGGCAGTGTGTTTTGGTGGATAGAGAGCTGGCTTTGAAACCAGGAGGACCTGGGTTCAAGTCCTGATTTGGACACATCCTGGCTGAGACCAGTTGAGGTGACAGGACTGATTGTTACATCCCAGGCAGGTAGAGAGCCAGGCACTGAGTGGTGTTTGTTGATGGGGGATTTAGATGGTTGTCAGGGCAAGGTGATCAGATCCTCTTTGCTGCTGGAGTTCCATTTATCTTTGCTGTCATTGTGCCCAGAACACAGCTGGCTTCCCGATGAGATCTTGGCAAATCCAGCTGACCAAGTGCTGATAGCCTCTTTCCTCATGAACTCCTTTGAAAAGCACTACATCAATTCTTCCCTCTTACCCCCTCCAAGTTCTTGCAATTAATATTTCATTGAATTGTTTTTTTGGGACTACTTTTCTCCAAGTGAAGTGTTCCTTCTCGTTGTCCCTGAGGTTTGCTAATGCTTGCTTGTTCTGTCTATTGGGAGGCCAGCTGTTTTCTAATGTCAAGGCTTTGGTTGGCTGCAGAGGTTTGTCCCAAATCCAGAGTGACTGCCAGGGGCTGCCAACAGCAGCTCATCCAAAGGGGGCCTGACTGAAAACATCCTTTCTCCATGTTTGTTCCCTGGGAAGAGAGTGAGTAGGTAGCATGTAGAGGGAGAGAAAATAATAATGAAGAATCCTGTGTCCGTAGCCCAGCATACTTACTGCTTTGCACATGGTAGGCACTTAATGAGTGTTTTTAAGTTGACTTGTTTTACCACCTCACACCTATCAGAGTGGTTAATATGAAAAAACAGAAAAATGTTGGGTGTTGGAGAAAACTGGGACACTAATGCACTGTTGGTGGAGTTGTGGACTCATCCATTCCGGATCATTCTGGAGAGCAATTTGGAACTATGCCCAAAAGGCTATAAAATTCTGCGTACCCTTTGATCCAGCAGTACCACACTATTAGGTTTATATCCTAAAGATATCCGAAAAAAGGGGAAAGGACCTATTTGTACAAAAATGTTCATAGCAACATTTTGTGGTGGCTAAGAATTAGAAATTGAAGGGATACCCACCAGTCGGGGAATAGCAACATAAGCTGTGGTAGATGATTGTAATAGTATATTATTGTGCTATAAGAAGTGACAAGGAGGATGATTTCAGAAAAACTTGAAAAGATTTAGATGAACTGACGCACAGTGAAGTGAACAGAACCAGGAGAACATTTATACACAGTAAAAACAATATTGTCCAATAAAGAGCTTAGCTATTCTCAGTAATACAATGATCCAAGTTTTAACTGAGTCCGTGTTTTACTGAACAAATCCTCATAATAAAAGGATTTGTTCTGTGAAGTTTCGATTCAGTCAAAAGGCTACACTTGAGGACCTAGTGGGCCACATGTGGCCTCAAGGTTGCAGGTGTCGTTCCTGCTCCCCGCCATCCTTACTCTCTGCCTTCAGAGGAAGAACTGATATTGATTGCATGCGTTCTGAAGCATGCTATTTTTCCTTTTTAACTTTTATTCAAGTCTTGTACAAAGTGGCTATTATGGAAATGGGAGGGAAGGGAGGTATTGCATTTGGAATTCAGAATTTTAAATAAAAATGTTAAAAAAATTTGAGAAAAATTGACTTGTTTTAGTGTTTTAAAGTGTACAAAATTGCCTTCTTCCACAACAGGCCAGGGAAGTACTGAGTACAAGTATTAGTTCCCTTTTGGAAGATGAGTGAACTGAGGCTCAGAGACTTGACTGTGGCCATATTGCTGTGACTAATGCTGATTTTTTTAAAAAAATTATATTTATTTATAAGGAATTCTTCCTACTGCTCCTCCTCCCTGCAGTTGAATGTTAAAAAAAAAAAAAGCCCTCATAACAAATATGCATAGTCCAGGGTAAAACCAAATTTCCACGTTGATCATATCCCAAAAATGCATGTCGTATTCTGCATTTTAAAGTTCATCGCTTCTGTGGAACAGCATGGGTCTTCTGTTCATCTTTCTTCTCTGGATCAGTGGTTTATTGTTGAACTGCTCAGAATTCTCAAGTCTTTGAAAGTTGTTTTTCTCTCTGATGTCGTTGTATGAATTGTTCTAGTTCTTCTCCTTCCACTTTGTACCAGTTCACAGAGATCTTTTCGGTTTTCTCTTAAACTGTCCTTCATTTCTTTTGGCCTGATTGTGTTCCATTTTATTCGTGTACCATAATTTGGTTAGCCATTCTCCCAATAAGAAAGCACATTTTTAGTTTCTAGTTTTTGGCTACTACAAAAAAAAAAGCTGCTGTAACTATTTCTGTATATGTGGGTCCTTTTCCTTTTTCTTTGACTCCTTTGGGGTATAGACCTAGTATTGCTGGGTCAAAAGGAAGGCAGAGTTGAGTAACCTAGAGCACACTTCCAAATTGCTTTCCAGAACAGCTGAATCAGTCCACAACTCCACCAACACATTAGTGTTCTGGTTTTCTTGCAGCTCCTCCAACATTGATCATTTTCTTCTTTTGCCGTCTTTGTTAATCTGATAGATGTGAGGTGGCACCTCAGAGTTAGCCCTAAGATTTAAACCCAGGCCTCCTAATTTCCACATCGTGTCTCTAAAGTGAGTACATGTCTCTGTGAAATTCAGGGATTTGGAGTGAACAGTCTCCAAATTCCTTGGCAGCTTTACTATTTTATGATTCAGTTGTGATGTTTCAAAGTTGCAAGAGGCATAATTTCTTGGCAATTAATCATTTTATTAATGGTGCTAGCATTTTAATAAAAGAGGTCAGTGATACTCTCAAATGCCAATGACAGTTATGGCAGCCAGCTCAGCTTATATGCTCTTGGAAACATGGGTGTTCCTGAGGGTGGCAATCAGCTCTGATTGGTTAATAACTAATGAGAGAATGAATATTACAATAAGAAGTAGGCTCACTATTAGGAGGGTCTGAGAGAGTAACATCATATCATTCTTGGACAAAGAGACTATCTCTCCTCCCAGTCCACCCCCAACCTTGGGCAATCTAATCAAAGAATTGATCCCCATCCAAACTGGAATAGAACCTGTGGGCTTTCCCACCTTAGATTAAATTCCTTGTCACATTGGTTAATGCCTGACCTATCTCGTTATCAGTACTGTCCTTCAAGAGATTGAACTTTGAAATGAGGACTATAGAAAAAGGGGGAACTCTGGATCTCCCCAAGTTATATAATCATTTCTCTCATGTTATAATCAGCATTAAGGAATCTGGGGATTTGAATTCAGCAGAGAAGACTTAAGTGGATAAGGAATTAAAGCCTAGGAAACTTTTAAAGAATCATTTTGGTCTTCCCAGTGTGTTCACTCCCTCTCTGGGAGGAGGGAAGGATGATGAATGCTATTTCACAGTAACTCCAGTGATCATTACACTTGGCTGATGTTCAGCCTTAGCCTGAATGGCTGGTTATTGTCCAGCGTGAAAGCACTTCAAAGGCAGCCCTGCTTCCTTCGAAGCTGTGACGAGAGTAACTCTTTCCTGATTGGTCTTGGAAATTAATAGCAACAGTGAAGGTGCCCAGACCCCTCAGATGATTCTATTTTGGCAGTTTTGCTTGTAGTGAACTATTGCCAACTGTTTGTGTTAGCTAGGCCTTTGTCAACCAAATGGACATTTGCACTGATGGGCACAACTCTAGGTCTGGGCTGTGTTGCATCTATTTGCAATGTCCCTGGCTAGTAGACCATGATACCCTTGAGAAAGGGATTTTAACCTAATTCACATATCAACCATATGTTATCAAAACTGGAAGGCCACTTAGAAACCATTTAAGTCCAACCATCTTTATTTTATCAGTAAGGAATCTGAGGCCCAGTGGTACTTGCCCAAGGTCAACAGCAAGTTAAGTTGATGAGACAGTGTATTGATTGTTCCATAGACATCTCAAACTCAGCATGTCCCAAACTGAACTTACCTTTCTCTTCAAACCTCTGAAAGGCATTACTAGTCTTCTAGACTCCCATGTATGTGCCCTTGGCATTAACCTCAATTCTAAACACTCCATCACCCCATGTATCCAATGAGCTGCTAATCTTGTCTTTTCTGCTTTCTTTTCTTCTCCCACTCTAGCAGCCACCACCTTAGTTGAGGCTCTCATCACTTCTCACTTGGATATTTGCTACAGCCTCTTTGAGGCAGGTCTCCCTGCCTCAAATCTCTTCCCACTGCAGCCATACGTTGTAACCGGTGATTTTCCTTAAGTAGAAATTTGACCGCTTGATTCTCCCATGGCTTCTTTACTGCTTTTAGGATAAAATACATTAACTCATTTTTCAGTTGTGTCCAACTCTTCATGACCCTATTTGAGATTTTCTTGACAGAGATACTGCAGTGGTTTGCCATTTCCTTCTCTAGCTCATTTTACAGATGAGGAAACTCAGGCAAACAGGATTAAATGATTTGCCCAGGGTCACATAGCTAGAAAGTGTCTGAGGTCATATTTGAACTCAGGAAGATGAGTCTTCTTAATTCCAAGCTCAGTTCATTATTCATTGGGCCACCTAACTGCCTGGGAATAAAATATAAGCTTCTCTATAGCTTTTAAAACCACATACAACTTTCCCCAATTTAATTTAAAAAAATTTTAATTTTCAGTTCCAAATTCTCTCCCTCCCTTTACCCTTTTTTCCCTACTTGTTGAAAAGGCAAGAAATATGAAGCCCATTAGACATATGAAGTCATGCAAAACATTTCTACATTAGCCATGTTCTAAAAAAAAAGAGAAAGAGAAAAAAAATGTTGTCCAATCTGCACTCTAAATGCATCAGTTCTCAGTCTAGAGGTGGATAGCGTTTTATATCATGAGTCCTTTGGAGTTGTGTTAGCTCATTGTGTTGATCAGTTACTAAGTCTCACAGTTTGTCTTTACTTTACTGCTGCTACTATGTACAATGTTTTCCTGGTTCTGCTCACTTTGTATCAGTTCATGCAAATCTACCCAGGTGTTTCTGAAACCCTTTCCATCATTTCTTACAGCATAATACATTCATCTAACCTAACTTTCCTTTTCTTGGCCTCCGTCTTCCAGCCACACTGGCCTGCTTTCTGCTCCTTTGTCACTCTGATGCAGTTCAGGCTTCACCTTCTGCATGAAGCTTTTGCTGATCCCCCAAATGTTCCCAGATTCCCTTGTATTTACCTGTTTGCTGTGTGTCTGTATTCACTTAATGGTTGTGCTGTATATATTTATGGGTGTCCTTGTCTCCCCTATGAGAATGTTAGCTCCTTTCAAGTAGGGGTTGTTTCCATTTTGGTACTTGGTGTAGGGCACTTAGTAGGTGCTTCATCAGTCTTGTCGCTTGATTCATTCAAACCCAGGACCCAGGACTTCTGTCTTCCAGGTAGTCCCACTCAGCTTGGCAGACCCACTGGATGCTAGTTTTTTGTGAGCTCCCTGGGATGGGGAGAGCTTCTTCAGTGGCTGAGGGCTCCTCTGCTTTCTCCCTTATCACAGGCACCCGGAATGCAGTGCTCAACACAGAGGCGAGGACAGTTGAGGCGGATGTGCTGAGTCGCCGCTGTGTCATGATGCGGCTGGTGGATTTCTCCTATGAGCAGTACCAAAAGGCCCTCCGGCAGTCGGCCGGGGCTGTGGTCATCATCCTGCCACGGGCCATGGCTGCTGTGCCACAGGATGTCATCCGAGTACGTACTGTCACCCCATCACCCCTTCCCCTCCCCCTCCTTCTGCTGCCTCAGCCACACTCAGCCCCACAGCTCTCAGTGTTTGGACTCGGCAGACTGGGCTTCTAAACCTGCTTCTGTCACTCACTGCTGGGGGACCCTTGGCAGCAGGTCCCTTTGTGCTTGCTGGGTCTCAGTTTCCCTATCTGTAAAATGACAGAGTTGCACTGAATGGCATCCAGAGATTCTTGCAGTTCTGATTATGGGCTGTCATCTTTGATCCCTGTCCTTCCCTGCTCTCTCCCCTTCATTCTCATTCCCCCAGGTTTTATATTTCAGTGACTCCATGTGGGGCCTTACTCTACTAGTGTAGTCAGTCAACAGCAAGCATTTATTAAGCACCTCCTGTGTGTGAGACACTGTGCAGACCCCGTTCTCACATAACTCCCCCTTCCCTTCACAGTCTAAAGAGGCTTGGGAAACGATTGTATAGAAGGTAGGATTTTAGCTGGGACTTGAAGGAAGCCAGGCAGCAGAAACAAGGAGGGGGAGAATTGCAGGTGGGGAGACAGCCAGTAAAAATGCCCAGGGCCAGGAGTTGGAGTATCTTGTTCCAGGAACAGCCAAGAGGTCAGTGTCACTGGATTGCAGAGTGGGGACAGGGAGAGAGAAGGTATAAGTGGGAAGGGGCCAAACAGAGGATTTTGTATTTGATTCTAGAGGTGACAAGGAGATGGTGGAGTTTATCGAGTAGGAGAGTGATGTGGTTCTATGTGTGCTTGAGGAAAATCACTTTAGTGGCTGATAGGAGCAGGGGTGGGGTGGGGGAAGGGGGTTATGGCAGGCAGCCCCCTAGCAGCTATGGAACGATGCAGGCCTTCACCAGTGAGGGTGGCAGTGTCAGAGGAGACAAGGGGTTGGGTGGGAAAGATGCTACTGAGGTCAAATCAACAGGCCTTGATAGCAGATTGGCTTGTACAGGGAAGGTTTTTTAAGGAGAGACTTGAATGTGAAAGGAGGCATCAGACAGTCAGACAGTGGATGAGAAGAAGCCAAGGGTTAGAGGGGAGGTTTGGAGAAGAGGACCAGGAGAGGCACCCATGGGCACAGGGAGAGAACTGGCCTTGACCAGAAGAATGGCCCCTCTTTTCTTGTCTTCAGGGCAGACATTCACATGGCGTCTTGCCATTTCTCCTGCCTCTCCCTGTGGCTGCCTCGCCTCACTGACACCAGCGCTGTCTGGCCAGTCCCTGTGGACCCTTGAGCTTTGCTGATGGGTCAGTGCTTGTCTTGGACCACGCAGGCATTCTGCCATCTGATGCTGAGTATATCCTGCTCTGTCCTCCCCTCTTTGCTTCTGACTCTGGCCCTGGAAACAGTCATCAGATCACTACTGCTGTTGCTGTTGGAGAGGATCAGACTGTCCCCTGGCCTCCTGCTCCATGCCAGACCTCCCTTTCCCGGCCACCACTCTTGGCTTGTCTCCCCCATTCCAAGTAATCCCTTGAGGGCAGGGGATGGCTCACTTGTCTGTTCACAGCATCCAGCACAGTGCCTGCTCCAGAGAAGGCACTGAATGGGGTTTTCATTCATTCCCATTTCCCCATCCTCCCCCTAGTGGCAGTGGTCTACGTGCCTCATTTTTCAATTATTGATCAAGATTTTTTCAAGTGCTTCCTTTGTGCCCGGCACTGTGCTCTGAGAGTTTGTTCACTGGCCCGCAGTGTTCCTCTCTTATCCAGGGGATCAGCACACACCCTGAAGCTGCCTCAGTTACCCTGGTCTCTGAGTTCTTTAGTCTCTTTGGGTCCCAGTACCTACCCCCAAGATTATTTTGAGGATCAAATAAGATAACCTTTGTCAGGTGAATGGCAAACTTTAAAGGACTCTAGAAATGCCACCGTGACGTCCCTGAGTGATGTAGCGGATGGATCACTAGACCTAGTGTCAGGAAGATCGGAGTTATTGGCCTCCGACACAGGCTAACCTTGTGACCCCGGGCGAATCACTTAACATCTGTTTGCCTCAGTTCCCCCTCTGTAAAATGGGGATAATAATAGCACCTGCCTCCCAAGGTGGTTATGAGGATCAAATGGCCTGTAAAACACTTTGCAAATGTTCTGTAGCTATGTCAATGTTGGTTCTTGTCATTACGAATTAGTATTTTCTTAGCAGTAATGATGCCTCAGCCCTCCGTGGGTGTAGTCACACCCTGATCTCACCATTAGCCACGCATGATCAGGAGCTCCCTAATTTCTGTTTTCCACCCCTCACCTCCTGGGAGATTGTGACTTTCTGAGGAGGCCCTGTGGTATTCTGGGTTTAGCAGAGAGGAGCATAGCTGTGACCTGTCTCTGGAGTCATTCCTTTTTGGGTGGTGTCTGAGTCTGGCGAGGATCCTTTTCCCTGGGTTTGCTCCTTAGGGATTCTGGTTCAGGAAGGGCCTGAGGGTGCTGGATGATGGCGGTATTTATACCTGCAGAATCTTCATGGGTTAGACTGTGCTCCAGACAGCAGTACTGTTTCATACAAGACTCTGTATTCCCTACACTAAGCACAGACCCTGGCACATAGTTGGTGCTTCATAATTGCTTGTAGATTTGTTAGAAAGCATTTTATTCCTTGTGTCTTTACAACTCCCCTGTGAGGCAGTGTAAATGTGCCTATTTTACAGATGAACAAATTAAGGCACAGAGATCAGAAGTTGACCATAGTCACATGGTAAATGGAGAGGACCAGGCACTGGAGACTTGGTCCTCTGATTGTGGGATGTGGGGCCCTGGCCCCCTTAGTCATGGTGTCCTGACCCCTTCACCCTCTCAACTCCACTTCCTATCCACCTCTGCAGACCAGAACCTGCTCATGGTACCTCCACAGCCTTTGCCAACTTTTAGCCCACCTCTGTCATTTGTCAGGCTTGGAAGCTGTTGGGTGGGGTCCACTCTGAGCCTGGGCTTTCCTTTTTTTCTCTAGCAATTCATGGAGATTGAGCCTGAGATGCTGGCCATGGAGACCATTGTCCCTGTCTACTTTGCGGTGGAGGATGAGGCCTTGCTTTCCATCTATGAGCAGACACAGGCTGCCTCAGCCTCCCAGGGCTCAGCATCTGCAGCGGAAGGTAGGGCTGGCAGTGGGCAGGTGGGCAGCGGCTTGACTTCAGCGTTCCTGGTGTCTCTGTCAAGGGGTGAGGGTGGCCGCTCTCCTTTCAGTTCTTCTGGAAAGTATCCATTTGGGGGATAGTTGGACATGTTCTCATCCCATTTCTTCCCTCCTTCCATCACTCAGCAATGGATCAGCATTTCCTCTCTAGCTGGGAAGAAATGTCAGGATAACTTTGACTCCTGGTAAACAAAACAGCATTTTAATTTATTTTTTATCATTAAATTTATTGAACATTGAAAAAAGCTGCATCCATTTATTTTACTCATTTTAAAAAATATCAGTTTTATTGATAGCTTTAGCTTTTTTACATTAATCACTTTGGAATCTTATCACCCTTCCCCCATGTATATTCATGGAACTTTCTTGGTGATACAGAAAAACAGCTAAGCCTAGTTGCCCAAACTGGTGAGGGCTGGCAGGCCAGACACCCCACCCTGCCCCACCCCACCAGGGCCTTCGGGTGCCCCTGCCGTCCTGGCCTGGATCATCGTTTCATTCTTATTTCTTTCCTGGCTCCCAGTGGCTCATCACAGTCACACTGTGTTGAGCAGGTTTTGGTGCTTTTCTCATCTTGGTATTGTAGTCCTTGTGGATGTAGTGTTCCTGGTTCTGCACCGCCCCCCCACCCCCTCCCCACCCCAAATCAGCTCATTTGTTGTCTCTTATGACACAACCAGTCAGTGGGCCCCTTTTGGCTGCCCCCAAACGTGCAAAGGCAGCATTTTTAAATAAATCCCTCTGGCATCTCCCATCTCTATCTAATTAAATGGTAGAAATTGTGGGCAGACAGTGTAGTCTTTGTACTGGACATCCTTCTGCTTAAGCCCCAGGATCATTCACTAGCTCTCAGCCATTGAGGACACTCACTGGCCTCACAGGGTGTGGGGGAGATGAGGATGCCACTTGTGCCTCATTTCAAGAGAGATGGGCTCCTAGGGCAAAGGAGGTGCTGGGGTGCACTGTGATTACCTGGAGGGAATTGGGAGGAGTGGGTCCTGAGCACGGCGCTTGTTTTCTCTGCAGTTCTTCTCCACACAGCCACTGCCAACGGCTTCCAGATGGTCACTAGTGGGGCCCAGAGCAAAGCTGTGAGCGACTGGCTCATCACCAGTGTGGAGGTGAGTGCCCTGAGGCCAGAACTGCAAGGCAGCCCCAAGCAGGCTGTGCTGAATTTATTGAGGTGCGGAAGTAGAAATACAGAAAACTCCCTTTTAAAAAGGGATTTAATAATGTCCACATTTCCAGGTCTATCTCTTTCCCCACTGGGAGCCATCCCTTAGAAGGAAGGAGAGAGAAAAAAAACATCACATTGAAATGACATAGAATGAATACAATCATTACATTCGAAAATACCTGGCATGTTAGATGCAGTGTTCCCTGCCCCCACTTCCCACCTCTCCAGAGCAGGAGGAGGAGGAGGCCTGCAGACAACTTTGTCTTTTGCATGTGGTGTATCCATTTACAGCTCTTTAATTGCCAAAGGAACTTCCCCTTGCCAGCCATTAACTTTGAGCCCCACCCTGCCCTTGTTGGCAGTGCCGTATGCTCAGTAAATGCATGTTTGTAGTGTGAAGATAAATCTGATGCAAATATACAACTGATCGATTAATGCCTGGATTCACTGAGGCTACAGATTTGTATAGAGGACTTGGATCCAAGACCCTAATGCTCCCCTTCTCTTTTGCTCCCCCCTAGCCACACCTTAGCCCAGGGTGGAGATGAGTCTAGGTTCTAGAAGGCTCTTGAAGTAGAGGTGATGTGCTGGCGGTGTCTGCCCAATGGAGAGGACCTTCAGTGCTAGCCTAAGTTAGGAGAGGCTCAGGATGGAGATGCAGGAACAGCTTGGGCAGACCTGCTGTTGGAGAGACTGGGCTGCATGTTTCTACCTGAGCCCGTCAGGTGGCAATGTAGTGGGCACTGCTCTTAAGTGTATGGCAGTCCCTCTGCTGACCAAGGCTTTCCAGTCCTGTGCCCCTGGATAGAGAGGCCTAAGAGTCGGGGTCCAGTCCCATCTGTCTATGACCTCAGATTAGTCTGTTTCCTCATGTGTGAAATGAAGGGTTGGATGAGTTCAGACTTCTTAACCTGGGGCCCAGAAACTGGGCTCTTTAATGTATTGATACTTTCCATAACTGGCTTCCTTTGTGATCTCACATATCTCATTAGTGCAGTTAATAACCTGATTCAGAGGAGAGCTCCACTCCCAGGCTTCATTCACCAGGCGACATGCCAGTGTCCAGGTCACAGTGAAGGTGAAGGATCCAGGCCTGAGGGTCTCTCACAGGGCCTCTCTAACGTTTGGACCCTGTAGTTCTTTCCCAACAGCAGATGTATTTCAGGGAATACTGACTGGAGCCCCTTCCCTCACTCCACCTGCCACTTTGCCTGGGGAGGGCATCTGGACCCAGGTGTTTCCAGCTCTTCTTGGCCCTCTCTTTGCACCAGGAATGGTTGGCCTGTCTCTTGTAGCCAGATGGTTTGGGATTAGTGACTTCAGAGATACTAACCTGTAGTGGACAGAGTATGGGCATGGGGAAGATGTGGTTCTGCCCTTCTCATTGGGCAAATCACCACTGAACCTTTTTTTCTCATTTGTTAAACACCTGGCAATGCCAGCCTCATGGTATTGTTGTGAAATTCAAGTGAGAAGTGCCAGATTGGAAGCCCTGTATTAATGTCAGCTATTATTTATTAGTGGCCAGTAGCAGAAGCGTCCACAAACAGTTGAGTGTCTGCCTTGTAGGAGGGTCTAAGAGGGAGCTGCTCTGAGACTGGGGTGAACAAGCTAGGGCTCCTGCCCTCCCAGAGCTTACCTTCTGGTTGGGAAGGTGTGGCATCTCCCCAGGGGAATATCAGGTGGTGGGAAGTGTATCCTATGAATGGTGCAGGTTTAAAATGCTGAGGGAGTTCCTAGGAGGGACTGCTACCTTCCACTTCTGGGGCTCAGGGAGGGCTTCTGGGAGAGGTGACGCCTGCTCAGAGAAGAGGATTCTGGGCTGGCTTAGTAGCTGTCAAACATAGTGTCAGTTCTGGGACGGTGGAGTCCTTCTGTGGGAGTAGTGGAACATTAGACTGGACAGGCAGGCTGGGTCAGGTCAGGAGGACCCCAAGCACCCGCCATTACTCAGTCATGCTGGCCTTGACTCAGCTCACCCTCAGTGTCTTCTGGCCTGGTTACTTCCTGCTGACTGAAGCTTTTGTGTAAGAGTAGTGGGATCCGTGAGAGCCCATGGAGGAAGGCCACAGCAGGGCTTTTACCCAGCCTTGGTTTGCCTACTTCCCTCCCTAAGAGGTCAAGAATCGTCCCTGTCAGTTAGGTGGCGCCATAGTGCCCAGGGTACTGGACCTGGCATCAGGAAGGCCTGGATTCAACTCCAGCCTCAGATACTTACTCTCTGTGTGGCCTTGGACAAGTCACTTAACCTCTGCCTCGTTTTCCTCAATGCTTAAATGAGGGTAATAATAACACCCAGGATTGTGTGAGGATCAAATGAGAGAATATGTGTGAAGTGCTTAGCTCAGAGCCTGGTACACAGTAGGTGCTTAATAAATGGTGGGGCATGACAGGTGGTGAATAGGATTGGAGCACAACTTGAGCTGCTTCTGAGAGGTCTCAGAGCCTGGTGTACAAGGCTGGTGGCTGGCCAGCTGGCCTTCTGTGTCTGTGAGAGGGAGATGCCATGTTCTTTTTGCAGGTGGTAACTCGCCTGGTACCTTTACTCCCCCTGCTGATGGTGGCTTTCTTCGCAGGGCCGGCTGACAGGACTGGGCGGAGAGGACCTGCCCACCATTGTCATTGTGGCTCACTATGACTCCTTTGGAGTGGCCCCTGTAAGTGTTTCCCTTAGTTTTCTCCCCTCCTCGAGTTTCCTTTCAGAAGGGCCAGGGTGGGAGGGCGGGAAGGGAGGTTCAGGGGACTTCTGTCCAGAAGGCTGCTCAGAGGCAAAACCTAAGACTGCTGCTTTGTTCTAGTGGCTCTCTCATGGAGCAGACTCTAATGGCAGTGGGATTTCTGTCCTCCTGGAGCTGGCGAGGCTCTTCTCGAGGCTGTACACCTATAAACGCACCCATGCAGCGTAAGTGGGCTGGAGACCTTGGGGATCTCAGGGGCTTAGCACCATTTGCTGCCCGTGAATCCTGGGGACTTAGAGCTGGGGGAAAGCCCCCATGGGGTCTAGCCAGGATGACCTAAGAACCCCCTTTTCCCTCCTTTCCCATTCTCTTTTCTGTGACTTTGCCCTCTGTCTCCTCTCTTCCCTCCTATCTTCTTATACTCTTTTCTCCCCCTTTCTCCCTGTCTTCCCACTATCCTGATGCTAGCCCTTTTTTTGCCATCGGGTCTCTTCTTTCCATACCAGACCTAGAATCACACATTCTCAGTGCTGGAAGAGACCTTTGAGCTCAGCTAGTCCAAGCTTGCACTCCATGTAGCAGTCTCCATGGCAACCTCCTTGACAGGTGGTCAGTGAATGCTTGAATGCTTTCAGGGACTGAAACTTCCCTCCTTGCAGGAGCATCTGTAGGGCTGCTCATTATGTGATGGCCTCTTTGTGAGATGGTGTTCTTAGGTTTGAACTGGAATGGACTTCCCTATGTTTTTTCCTGTTGTGCTAGAAAGGCCTGTGATTGATCATCAAGGTCATAGCATCCAACCTCCTCATTTTACAGATGAGGGAACTGAGGCCCAGAGAAAGGGAAGGACTTGCTCCCAAGGTCACACAGGGAGTCAGTGACAGCTGGGATTGAACCCAGATTCCTCCCAGATACTTCAGATCCAGTATGTTCTTTCCGTTTTGCCAAGCTGATTATGTTCTCCACTAAATAGACTCTTTTCAGACTTTACTCATGCATTTCCTTCCTTTCTTCATCAGCATACACTCTTCCTGAATTAGAGTGCTGTCCTGATGCCTAGTGTTGACGTGTATGTGATACAGAAGCTACACAGAAGCTACAAAGAGTCCTTAGAGCGTAGAATGTTAGAACTGGAGGGCCCTTAGAAACCCAGAGGTCAGGGTTGGGAGGGCCCCTAGGACATGGAAGGTCAGTATTGAGGGCACCCTCAGAACACAAAATGTCACAACTAAGAGAAACCTTAGAAGTAGTATAATCCAACCCCATTGTACAGATGGAGAAACTGAGTCAGAGAGGAAATGACTTGATGAAGGTCATGAAGTGAGTTAACAGAACACCTGATTCTGGAACCCAAGGTGACTCATTCCCAATTCCAGGTTTTCTTCCACTATAAACACTAAAAGTGTTTATCCAAGATTCAGATACCAGGAAAGTCATTGAAAGTGGAAAATACATGTATGGACTGTTTATACTGCTGGGGAAATAGGGATCTCTGAGTGCTCAGCATAGCTAGTCTGTGAACAAGACTGGCACCTCTTTCATCAGTTCAGTTCAACAAACACTGAGAAAGCTCATGAGGAAGGCTCCATGCCAAGGACACAAAATTAAAAAGTCTGAAGGCCCTCCCAACTCTTACATCCCCTGTCCTAAGGGCCCTCCCAGCTCTAATACTGTAATCTAACTAGTTCTGTTTACCTGGCAGGTACAACCTGCTGTTTTTTGCCTCTGGTGGGGGCAAATTTAACTATCAGGGCACTAAGCGGTGGCTAGAAGACAACCTTGACCACACAGGTGAGTCAGGGGCTGCTGTTGGGGGGCTGAGGCTGGTCTTGGAGACTGTGGCCCAGGCAACCAGGGCGAGATACCTTGGGAAGCTGATCTCGTTTGGCCACTTGTTCAGGGGGCCAGCTTGACTGCTCCCATCACCTGCCCCCTACCCTCTTTCAGACTCCAGCTTGCTGCAAGACAATGTGGCCTTTGTCCTCTGCCTCGACACCCTGGGCCGAGGAAACGGCCTGCACCTGCATGTGTCGAAGCCTCCCAAGGAGGGGACCCTGCAGTACGCTTTCCTTCGAGAGCTGGAGATGGTAACGGTCTAGGGTGGGAGCATGGAGGACCGAAGCCAAGGGCAGGCAGAGTCCCACATCCCTCTTTAGTTCTGCTTGAGGAATGGATGCCTGGTGTATCCAAGTAGGGACTGCCCCCAAAGGACCAGCAGGAGCTGGGCTGGTGCTCTTGTCCTCCGTATCTACCTTCCCAGAGTTGGCAGCCAGAGCCTCTGCCTGTACCAGGGTGCCCCTGTTGGCTGTCCAGGTAAAGACTGGAGCTCGACAGCCTTCTCTGGCCACCGGCTCCCACCCCCATTTCCAGCCCAGCTACAGCCTGGTCTCTGTGCAGGTGGCTTCCAGTCAGTTCCCAGAGGTGAGCTTTTCTATGGTGCACAAGAAAATCAACCTGGCAGAGGACATGCTGGCCTGGGAGCATGAGCGATTTGCCATCCGCCGCCTCCCAGCGTTCACAGTCTCCCACCTGGAGAGCCATCGAGATGGGCTGCGAAACAGCATCATGGATGTCAGGTAAGGGTGGCCACCTCCTCTCCTCCTCCCTCCCTCTCTGAGCGTTCTCCGAGGCGGCCTCTTGGCTGCCCACAGCTAGGCCCCAGGGAGCTGCCTTCTCCCTGTTGGTGGCTTTGTCTCTATCCTTCCAACCACTCCCCTCCCTTCCAGCTACTTAGGGGAGCTGGGAGCTGCCTCAGAAAGGCCTTCGTGGCCCAGAAAGCTTGTTCAGGTTAGAGGTGTGATTGGAGTTAGGATTTTGCAGTTGCGGGGACCTCAGCAATCTTTCTGTCCAACCTAAGGCAAGCTTGAGGACATCCTGCAGCCTCTGCTGGATGCTCCTTGTATGGCCCCACACGCTACCTCAAGCCTAGACACACCAGCCCCCTGCGACCTTTCTTCCTCTTCTCTCCTTAGTCCTTCCTGAGGACCCTCAGTATACTCAAGGGCTTCAAATCTTTCTCTGCCAGCAAGCCAGGCCTGGGGGGTCTCTGATTCAGTTCAGATAATACCTGATGGGCATGAAGGTGCTGGGCTTGTTCTGCCAGGAGCATGGGATTGAAAAAGGACCTGGTCCCCAACCTTAGGGAGGTGACATTCTGATGCGGATGGGGTGGGCTGGGTTTTGCGATAGTTGGGTACTGCACAGCAGAAATAGTCCTTGGAGTCTTTCCTTATGGGTGACATTGTGGGCATGAGCTAGTGAAATGAGAAGCAAGGGCTTGACCCAGGAAGGAAAGGGAGCTGCCTGGGACTAGTGTGGTCCTGGGGAGAGAGGCCACACAGGAGAGCACCGTGGCATGTAGAGGGGGGAGCAATGATTGAAATCCAGCCTCCTCTCGAGAGGAAGAAGATGAGGCCCAGAGGTCTAGCACACAGGGGATGGCACCTCTCCATCCCAATCAGAATCCTCCCCGTGATGTTTTTGCAGCCAGCTAAGGAGTCATCCGAAGGGCACAGACACCCTCTGGGGCGAGGGGCAGCGTTGCCAAGAGCCTCCACTGAGCAGGGAAGGCCAAGGGCTCCTTAGTCTCAGATAGCTTGGTACTGCTCAAGCAGGGCTAGTAGTGAGGACTCAGGGCTCAGTGCTGAAGCTCAGGCCTGTCCCCTCCCACACTGCATTTGCCTAATGGGCCTCCCAATGGGAGAGAGGTGGACGGTTTTAGGGAGGAGGGTGGGTCCTCCTGCCTTTCTGGCTGGCAGCTTATGTGGCTGGAGCAGATGAGGCTCCTTCTGGAAGAAGAGGAACAGTGCATCAAGCCATCCCGGCCTGGGCCTCGCTGCCTGTGCTTTCTGTGGTGCAGCTTCTCCTCAGGAGGCAGGCTAGTCTAGACACTGCGTGGCACCCCTGCTGAGGGGAACTGGAGAGGAAGAACCTGGGCCTCTGGGTGTGCAGGCTGGGGTTCGTAAGTGCAGGGACAGCAGTGCACACTGTTTGACTGGGCCCTCTCCCACACACCTGCTTTCTTTTCTCTAAAACCAGGCTCCTGCTCTCAGTCCTTACATCACCTCGCAGGGTCACTGGGTTGTCCCACAGACCCTGGAGTTAGTATTGTTATCACTGTGCTGCTTCAGCAGAGCCATCCCCACCTGGGTGTGTGTCTGCGGTTGCCCCTCTGTGCCTTCTTAGCCTGCACACATCTCCCTCCTGCCTTCTGTAAATACCCCAGGGACTCAGAGATCTCCCCAGGGCCTGGACATCTTCCTCCCTTTCCTTTATCTTACAGTATTTGCCCTCATTCTTTTCCAAAAACCACTCACCTCCTTTTCAGTCCGCCTAGGTCCCTAATGCTTGGGCACATCACTTACTGGCAATTTGTCACACCTACCACAGTGAGTCGTTTCATTCTCATCTTGCTTTTTATTTCTAATACTGAACCTGTGAAACAGGGAGGGCTTTTCCATCCCATATTTCCTCTCCTCCTTTCACAAATGTATGTCTAGTCCCTGCAGTGCTGGTGCTGGGGCCTTGGGAACCTAGAAAGGTGCTTTGTGTTTCCGATTTGATAGTCTAATAAAGGAAGGTGAGACATGCAGAAATAAGTCCTGTACTTCAGTGGGATCTGTGACCCTTGGCCTCCTGTGCATTTCTCACAAGGAGCCCATCCATCCAGTGAGCTAGAGGATGTAGGTGACCCTGATGTCACTTACTTCCTCTGTATGAGTAGCCCACCTCCCTTTCTGGGATCTCCATCTCTCTGACATCCCTGATACTGGTGCTCCTGGTGACCATACACCTCTCCAGCACCTTCTGATGAACCTGAACGTTTTAATTTTCTAGAGAGGGTAATTTTTCATGACACCGCAATACAGTGGTAGAATACCAAAGTTTAAAGTCTGGGCTTTTGTTTCAAAGAAAACCCTGGAGTTGTTAAGTGTGGGAGACATTTTCCCAAAGGCAATCCAGCCTTCTTTCCTTCTGGGCCATCTCATTCATTCCTCCAGATGCACATACAGCCTGGGGAGCAGGAATTCAGTATTCTTTTGATTTTTTCTGTGTAGATGGTTTAGCCAAACATTTTTGAATGAGTCTCACTCTTTTGGGAGGATCTGCCACGATTGAGGGAAAACATAGGAGCATCTGGAAGCCCTCACCATTAGCCTCCAATTTGCACTCTGCTGGACACCCTCCAGGACAGTAGCAAATAAATGCTTTTGGGGAGAACACTCATATCTTGGGTCTTAGGTGGAGGGGTCCATCTTGTTTGTTAACGCCTTTCAGGGTTTGACTTTGACATGTTCATAGGAGGTACCTTGCTGGGGGAGGGCTTGCCAGGCAGTATTTTGCTTTTGTGGACTAAGTTTTTTTTAAGTCACCAAACAGTAACCAGGTTTGGATCTTTTGGTCAATTGTGTGATTGTGAAGACCTATGGAGCTGTAGAATAGGGGCTGGAGGTCAGCACCTTCTCTGCAGGGCAGGGCCTTGACAAGATCTGCTTGGGCCACTGTGACTCAGCCAGGACCACCTGGCTAGGGTGTCTGAGTTTGAACTCACACACAGGTCTTCCTGGCTGCTTTTCTCCTCCCTATACCATGCTGCCCCTGGCAGTGAAAAGGCTGCTGACTCTGATGCACACGTAACTTTTGAAGAGGTGGGAAAGCCTTTTGTGACAGTTAGCTCTGCAGTTCCCCCCATCCCCAAGTCTCTTGCCTTCTTTCGGCTTTGTGCCCACTGCGCGTGCGTGGTCTGTTCTCGCTGCTCCTCCCATTCTTAGTTTCTTTGGCATCTTTGCTGCTACTGCCTCATGCATAACTTGGGCATTGGGACATTAGGATTCACAAGTGTATGAGCTTCACTGTCACTGGTGAAAAAAAGTGTTTGTAGAAATATTTACCATCCTTCCAGTTTTATCCTTAAATATCCCCTCAGCTTGTCTGGTTTCTTCTCAGGCTTTCTTTAGACATGTTTTTCTCTTCTTTCCTTCTCGATAAGTTTTATGAGAAGAAGCATTGCTTGTGTTCTCCCACTGTCGTCCTCTGTGGGATTTTACAGATGAGCGTTGGCCTTGGCTGCCATCTTTCTCAGGTTGGCTAAGAGATGGAACGTTTTTTTGACTGAGATGGTACCTGGGTGCTTGTTGTGTGTGGCTTTTGCTTTTCAGTTGGTCAGTGCACATCTGTCCTTTTATTTATTTCCCATTTTTCTGTATTAATAGCTTGTTTAATAGGTGAGGCTGGACGCCTCGTTGGCTGGTTTTCTTGTCTTTATTCTTGACATTTGGTATTTGATCTTTGCTTTCCCACGTTGGTGGCCAAGGTCACTGAGGTGGAAATGACTCTCACTTTAGAGTCTGAATGTTTCTTGTCTTTGTTTTTATTTCAAAGATTTGTTCATTTTTGAGAGCTGGAATTTCCACAGAACTGTTTCAGTTGTAATATAGTTTTTTAATTAACAAAATTTTTAAATACAATTTTATTAGTATCTTTTGTTTTTAACATCACCTGCATCTTTCATTGTGTCATTTCCCCACACTCTTCCAGAGAACTATTCTTTTAATAAAGAATAAAAAAAGGAATAGGGGGAAAATGAGCTATGTGCATCACTGGCCAACATATGTCAGAGGACCAGTACTGAATGGCATGTTTCGCACCCTTGATCCTGCTCATCTGTGAAGAAGCAGGAGTTGGGGGCAGGGTATCTTCTCACATCTCTTCTTTGGGGTCAGGTTTAGTCAGCTTCATTTTTTTGGGGTGTTATTTGGTGTTTGTCCATTGCCACCTGCCTTCCTACTTAGAGAAAATATTCATTATGGGTAGGGTTGTCAGAATTGTTTACAAGCCTTCGGCATCTTTGGTTTTTTACTCCTGAAACAGGTTTTCCAACATATCTTTTACAGTTTCTCACCCACTGTATCTCTGCATTGAAGTCACTGAATATAGGGGAAAGGGCACCAGTTCTGAAATCAGAGATCTTTGGTTCAAATCCTGTCTCTGATAAATCATTTAACCTTCTTGGTTCTCAGTTCCTCATCTGTAAAAAAGAGGAGGTCAGACTCTATGGCTTCTGAGGTCCCTTGCAGATCTGTGATCATCAGAACATGGGTTGATTTTTATTCAGAGAGTCTTAGAATTTCTGGGCCCCCTCATTCTCTGCAGCAGTTGTTGGTATGTCACTGGTTATTAATTATCTTCACGGTAATCTTTTTGCAAAGGACTGATATTGTGAGTCCTGATTACCAAGATCAGATAACCAGCCATCCCTTGAAATGAGATTTCCTTTGCCCCTGACTGCAAGATCACATCTGGCTCCTTTATCTGCCTCTCCCAGGAGAACCTTCCTGCCCCTAGTTAACTCCTGGATCCTTCTGGTTTCACTCATGGGGAGAATGTCAAGGCTATGATAGCATTTAGTTCTTTCTGTAACTGTATGGCAGCTATTTAGCATGCCAGTAGCCTTGTTAGTATTCGTCGACAGTTTAAAAGCTGATTCTTAGCACTCTGTCCTCAGTCGCTGCTGGCTTCATGGGACTGAGAGTCATTTTGTTAGATAGGGTACAGTGGCTGTGTAATCATCTCTCCATGACTGACCTGCTGGTAATGAGCCTCTCTGTTCTTGGAAACAGAGAAGCTATTGCTGGGAACTTTCCTTAAGCATTTCCAGCTTGATAGAACCTGCCTTCAGTAATCCAAGGTAATTTACACTGCATGTGAGGCCTGTAGCAGTCCAATAGATTAGAACATGGAGCTGGGCTTTGTAGTACAGGTCTGAAGTCCGTGCTGCTAGGGAGGCTGAGGTTGGTGGACCTCTTGAGTTCAGGAGTTCTACATTGTAGGAGGCTTTGCACCAATGGGCTGAACCTGGAAAGACCACTAGCTGGGTTGCCTAAGGATCTGACTCAGGTCAGAAATGGGGCAGCTTAGAACTTCGCTGCTAATCAATCTTGAGATCTGGCCTGAGAGCCGCAGCTGGACAAGAAAGGGAGGTCTAGTCTCAAAAGGAAAACAAAAGAATAAAGAGTACATAAGAGTAAAAGGGACAGTGATGGACTTGTGATTTCATTGGTGTAGGGATGTCCTAGTTGAGGAAACTCCTCCCCATGCCAGTCAGTGCCTCCTTTACAATTTATACAGCTAAAAGTGGTCCCATTATTTGCATAGGTATGACATATTTACGTTGGTCTGGAATCAGTGAACATTTTTGCATAATTATACCTTCATATAGTGTGAATTCAAATACAAGCAATCATTCCAAGGTATTCATTATCTCAGCAGTGGTCATGGAGAGTTACATAGAATGCTGAGAGGTGCTTTTGTGAATTAACCCTGGATCACATAGCCAGGGGGTACTTGAACCTCATGTCTAAGGTACTGTGGAATTAGACGATCAGACGAGAAAGAGATCTGGGCAAGCTTTTTGGAAAAGGTGGCATTTGACACCCTCTGGTCTTAGCAGAAGCTACATTGGCCTCATCTGCACTGGGAAGGGGTTTGATGAGATGACCTCTGAGGCTCCTTCCTTGCCCAGGATTGGAATCCTACATGTGGAACATTGATGTCCCTGTAGGCTTGCAGAGGCATTCTCATTGTGCAGCCAGCTGTCACACCTCGCCCTCACCCCAGGCTGTGGCAGCCCACCCAGAAAATCTGTGTGGGATCAGAGTGTCCTGCTGGAAAGCTGTGATAGAAACAAGCCTTGCTCCTACACTTACCCAGAGACATGTGGACACCTGGGATGGGGTCCTGGCATGGGTGTCCCCAATCTGTACAGTGATCTCATTTGGCAGCGTCCCCTGTACTTCCACTCTTCCCCATCTTGGAATGGCTGCTGGCAAACTTGGATTTCTTGCCAGGACCTGTATAAGATAGAAGGGTTTGGTAAAGTGCACATCTCTGTGTGGGGGTGGAGGGATCAGAGGCAAGGCAGGACCCATGTGTTCAGTCTTCTTCCCTCCCCTCTCCTGGGGTTAGATCAAGAAACCAAGACCTAGAGAGATGAAGTGATTTGCCCAGTCATAAAAGTAGTGAGTGACAAGGCAGGACTCCCCCAGACTACAAAGCTAGCACTGAATGGAGTGAATCATATTTTTCCTTTATTGGAGATATCTGTAATTGCTTTGAGTTTTGAGCTTGTTGAAAGGTAAGATGGGATTCTGGGGCAGAAGCCCCTCTCCTATGGGGATATTTAGTTATCCCCTTGCAAATAATGTGGATCCTTCACCTGGGTAGGAGGCTGATTTAGTTGGGTAGCTGGGGAAGGTATAGTGGGTTTAATTGTGCCTGGCCCAGGCTTGGGCAGGTTTGGGAGACCAGAGCTGACCTGAGTCTCTACATGCAGAAGTGATGTCTCTCTGTCTTGTGTTCTCCAACAGATTGCCCTCCTCTCCCAACCTCACTGTCTCAGTTACTTTCAAAAGTCCTCACCTGTTTCATCCAGCCCCTTTAGCTATTGTCCTATATCTTTTCTCTAATACAAGCCCCCTACAAATATCTGGAGAATGTATCAGACCAAATCCTCATTGGGAAACCCAAGGGGAAAAAAATCATTATGTCACATTTCCAGCCCAGGTCAGTATAGAGAGTTAGGTCTCTGTGTTTACTAGGAGCAGGATCTAGCCAGGGATGCAACTGTGATGTGCAGTTTCCAGCATATGGAAACTGAAGGAGAACTGGGATTGTGCATCAGATGAGCAAAGGTCCTGGGTCTATGTGGAGGGACCCCGATCTTGTGCAGGCTGCAGGAACAGGTACTACCATTCAGAACTGTCATAGGTCATAGTCCAGTGTGGACTAAGGAAGCCTAGAGGAGTGTGAGAACTGGTTGCTGACCCTGGGCTGTGGATTGAGCTGAAGCAAACAGCTATATGACTGACCCAAGAAGTGGAGTGGGGTCTCAGTTTTGGTCTCCAACCCAGTCTGATGCCTGCAGTGAAATATCTAGGGCAGAATCCCTGACCAACTCTGAACCAACAGAGCTTCCTAGGTGACTGATGGTGGCTGATTTGGACAAGAGTCTGCTGCAATTTCCAACCAAAGATAAGCCAATAGGAGTGTTGTGTAGACCCAAACTCAGGTCAGGAGCTTGCAGAGCTCAGACCAGGGGGTAGTGAGTGTATTTTGTCTTGTATCAGACCACTTTGGGAACATTGATAGCTTGCTGGGTACCCAGCCAGAGCAGTCCCTGAGACCTTGGACTGACATAATGATCGGTGCCCCCAAGAAAGCAGCAGAAGAACCCGAGGACAAAAACTCAATTCAGACATTTCCCTTATAAGTGAGCAGAGCCCAGCCCTAAAATAAAGTCCAAGGTCAGGAAGGAAGCTGGAAGAATGAGCAAATAGGAAAACAATGGCACCATGAAGTGCTGTGAGTAGATGACAGGGGAGCTCAAGACACAGTCTAAAAGCATCTACAAACAGAGCCTCGAAGAAAAGCAGCTTGGACACAAGTTCACCTGTGATCTCTGGAGCAGACGAAGCAAGAGTTTAAAAAAAGGGCTAAAAATTATTTTAAAAATCAAATAAGAGCATTAGAGGAAAACATATGGGAAAAGAAGAAAGATTTGAAAAAAGAATAACTTGGAAAAGCTCCTAGAAATTGGAATGGACCAAATAGAAGCCAATGCCTCCATAAGACAAGAAATATTAAAACAAACTCAAGTGAGAAACTCGAAGAAAATGTAAGGTTTAGTCTTATAGTAAAACAACTGACCTGGAAAATAGGAGAGACAATTTAAGAATCATCATAGTACCTTAAAGCCATGGCTGAAAAAAGAGCAAAGACTTTATATTTTAAGAAATTATAAAAGATACTGTTGTTTATAAGAAACACTTGAAACAGGAAGAGTTAAAGGGCTGGAGCAGAATCTGATATGCTTCAGTTGAATTAAAAATGGCAGTGATAGCAATCATGATCTTTGGCAAAGCAAAAGTAAAACCAGACCTAATTAAAAGAGATAATAATCACCTAACCCTGATTGCCCTATGCCACAAAGGGGGAGGGCAGCTAGGTGGCACAGTGGGTAAAGTACTAGCCCTGGAGTCATGAGGACCAGAGTTTAAATCTGAGCCTAGACACTTATTAAATCCTGGGCAAGTCACTTAACCCTGATTGCCTCGAAAAAAAGAGGGCTACTACGTTTTGCTAAAAGGTATCCTAGACAGTGATGTAATATCAAAAGATTTTACAGCAGGTTTCTCTGATAAGGATCTTATTTCTCAAAGAAACTAAATATAGAAGGGAGTCAAATTTATAAAAATATGATTCTCTAATTGATAAATGGTCAAAGGATTTGAACAGGTAGTTCTCAGAAGAAGAAATCCATCCATAGTCGTGTGAAAAACTCTAGATTGCTATTGATAAGAGAAGTGGAAATTAACTCTGAGGTACCATCTCACACCTATCAGAAAAGACAAATGCAGGAGGGGATGGAGGAAAATAGGTACACTAAACCATGATTGTTAGTTATAAACTGGTACAGCTATTCTGGAGAACAATTTGGAACTCTGCCCAAAAGGCTATGAAATTTTGCGTACCCTTTGAGCAGGGCCACTACTAGACCAAAGAGATTAAAGGAGAAGGACCTGTATGTGTAAAAATATTGCTGTCTTTTTTGGAAACCAAATGGGTGCTCATCCCTTGGGAAATGGCTAAACATGGGCGTATGATAGTGATACGAGTACTGAAGTGCTGTAAGAAATAACACAGGAGGGATGTTTCAGTAAAACACGGCGGTCTCTATATGAACTGAGGCAAAGTGAAGTGAGGTAAGCTAAAAGATCGTTGTGCTTAGTAACAGCACTTGTCATGATGATCAGTAGTGAAAGACTTGGCTACTCTGATCAATACAGCGTTCCTAGACAGTTCAAAGGGATTCTGTATGAAAAAATGTTGTCCACTTTCAGAGAGAGAACTGATGAACTCTGAGTGCAAATTGAAGTATAATTTTTTTCACTTTATTTTTCTTGCTTTTTTTTTGGCAGTATGGCTAAGTGGAAATGTTTTGCATAATTTCACACGTATAATTCTTATCACAATTGCTTGCTTTCTTAGCTGTGAGGTAGGGGTAGAAAGGAGAGAGAGAATTTGGAACTCAATTTAAAAAGAAAAGAATGTTAAAAAAAAAATTTTTAAAGAAAAAAAACGATCCTCTTTCTTTGAACAAGTGGGCAAAATGGAAGTAGAATCTACTGGTCACTTCCTGAAAGAAACTCCAAGATGAAAGTTCCCAGGAATGTTACAGCCAAAATCCAGAGCTTCCAGGACACGGGAAGAAATACTGCAAGCATCCAGGAAGAAGAAATTCTAGTACCGAGGAGCCACAGTCAGAATCACACATGACTTAGTAGCCATCACTATGAAGGAGTGGAGAACTTGGAATACCATTTTGCAGAAAGCAAAAGATACAGACTTAGAACCAAGAATAATTTATCCACCAAAACTAAGTGTAATCTTACAGGAAGAAAAATAGATCTTTGATAAAATAAAGGACTCCGTTATTTAAAAGAAAAAGAAACCCAGAACCAGCTAGATATTTTGAAATACAAACGTTAGTCAAGAGGCATGAAAAGGTAGAGATGAATAAGCAATCACATGGACTAAACAGAGATAAATTGTTTGCAATTCTAATGGACAGAAATGATACTTGTATCCACCAGAAGTCATAGAGGGAGTCTAATTAGATAGAGGACCTGGAAGTGGTCATGTTATGTTTTGATAATCTTAAGAATGGAAAGGGCGGGGGGAAAGAAAAACAGCGAGGAGGAAGAGAGTGGAAGGTTGGGGAAAATGATGTTACATAATGGGGCTGCAAAAGGAGAAATTTGTCTAGACAAACAGGGAGATAGTTGAGGAGGGGGAGCAAGTAACACTTGAACTTCAGTCTCATCTGAACCAGTAAAAGAAGGGGAGAATACACATGGGATTGGGTACAGGAAGTAGGAGAGGGGAGAAGGGAAAAGGGAGGGGGGGAAGAAAGTCAAGAGTAGATGAGGGGAAGATTGGTCTTAAGCAAAACAAACTTGAAAGAAGGGGCAGGAAACAAAAAGGAGAAAATGGAAGACAATAGGATAGAGGGAATTACACAATTAACAATATACTGTGAACATGAATGAGATCAACTCACCTACAAAGTAGAAGAGGATAGGAATGATTAGAAACCAGAACCCAACAAAATGTTTACAGGAGGTGTAGGTGAAAGAGAAAGATGTACATAGTTAAAATATGGGGCTGAAGCAGAAGGTAAGGTGTCTTACCTGCCACTGGAGTGGCAGTCATGCTCTCAGACAAAACAACAGCAAAACAGACAAAAAATAAACAGGGAAGCTACATTTTGTTGAAAGTTACCATAGTCGCTAAATTAATATCAGTGCCAAGCATATATATCAAATAGAGTAGACTCTAAATACTTGAAGGAAAGGTTAAATTGACTTACAGGATCAAATAGACAGTAAAAGTGTAATAATGTGGGACCTCAATTTGTCCCTGTCAGACCTAGATAAATTTAGCAACACAAAGAAATAGATAGCCGTGATGCAATGAATGCCTAGTTGAGATTAATCTTTTTCTGGTGGGAGGAGTGTTTCTTAATGGCATTTCATCACTATTCTGTAACATGTAGCTTTGGAGCAAGATTCTTCACTTTTTTTTTAATGTTCTAGACCCCCATATTAGTCTGATGTAGTCTACTGACCCCTTCTTCAAGTCTTGTTTTAATGCAAAAAAATAAAATGCAAAGTATTACAAAGGAAACCAATTATATGGAAATATATCTGTCAAAAAATCCTAGATTAGGAGTACATATTTTAAAAAGTCTTTTTCTGGGAACATTAAGCAGTCAGAATGACTTACCTAGGGTCATCTAGCCAGGATAGGTAATGCTAATTTTTCCTGAACTCTGTCACCATGGTTGGTGATTCCTTTCAGTTGCTTTGCACAGATGGTAGAAATGATATTCGGGGGTGATAATTAATGAGGTGTGAAAAATAGCAGACTAGAGGACAAGGGAGTCACAGATGGAGGGCTGTATGGTTGTGGATTCAAATCTGTGAAGGGATGATGAGGTCAAGCCAGGGCTGCGTGAGTTAGGATAACCAGGAGGGATGAAATGAGAGGAGGGGAGATTGCAGTCTGTAAAGGGAATGTCAGGTTTCAAATTCATGAAGGTGGCACAGTTATGGGTTATGGGGAGATCTAGGGCATGACCATTTCAGGACTATGCTGGAGCCAGCTCATACTGGTTCATGAGAGGTAATTGTTAAACTTCCGTTGTGAACGTTTACATCTCAAAAATCAGAAAACAGTACAGCCAGGACTTGGTTGGTTTTTTTTGTTGCTTCTCTAGATTTAAGAAAGAGATGGAGAAGTTGTTAATAATGCAGATTCAACTGGGAAGTGTGTTGCATGGACTTTTTGGGGGGAGATCTGTTTATTAAACATTTACCAACACAGCTTTATGATCATTCCTGCAGGGCAGAGGTGAATTGAAGATGTTGGTAATGGCTACAAATTGGCCTCTGAAACTAACTGTGACCCTGGGAAGGACACTTCTGTCTGCTTCCTCATCTGTTAAATGGGGATAGTAACAGGACCTCCCTCCCAGGGTGGTTGTGAAGATCAAACGAGGGAATATTTTGTAAGGCTTTTAGCACAAGACCTAGCACCTAGTAGATGCTGTATTATCAGGTTGCCTCTAAATCCCTGTCTCATCATTGTGGGAAGAAGGCATATGTGAGAGAAGGAGCCTCCAGCCCTGGAAAGGATGACCAGGGAAGCAGCGAGACTTCTCATTTCTGGTCCCTCTTTTCCTTTGAAGGTCCCGAGTAGATTCCAAAACACTCACCCGCAACACCAGAATCATTGCAGAGGCCCTGACCCGAGTCATCTACAACCTGACTAAGAAGGTGAGAGAACCCTGACCCTCATTCCCACCTTCGCCCTTGTCCTGTCCAGCCTCAGCACTCTGTGTTCCTCCTCTTCTCTCTGCAGGGCACTCCTGCTGATCTTCAGGTCTTCACAGAACAGATGGTAAGGGAACAGGGGACCTTTGTAGTACGTGGGTTGGGTGGGAACCAAGGAGGGGAGGAGCTTGAATGAATGGGCCGAGTCTCTGGCAACCCTGCTCTTCGCAGCAGATCCAGCAGGAGCAGATCGACTCCGTGATGGACTGGCTCACCAACCAGCCCCGTGCTGCCCAGCTTGTGGACAAAGACAGTACCTTTCTCAACACCTTAGAATATTACCTGAGTCGCTACCTGAAGGATGTCAGACAGCACCATGTGAAGGCAGACAAACGGTGAGGGAGGGTGGAGGTGATGGGGCCAGGCCACAGGCACATGAGATCCTGGGTTGGGATGACTGCCCTGTTCTCTGTAAGCCAGGAGCCTGAGGAGATAGGTCCCTCAGACCAAGTGGTCTTTACTGATTTCCTTTATTTCTTTTTTTGCACATCACATTCATTTCAGCATCTCTCCCTCTCCTCTTCCCCTACCCAGCAAACTGTGCCCTATAAAGAGACTTTAAAAAGATGGGGGGAAAGGAGTTTAGCAGAGCTAACTCATGCATCAGCCCTGTCTGAGCACGTTCAGTGTTCCACACCCAGAGTTCTCTCCTAACCTGGCTAGTGTCTTGTGCCAGTCTTTGGCCAAGGGAAGGAGAGATCTGTTCTCCCTGCCTTCCCCCTCACCCCTAGCAAACACGCCGCTGTCCCCCAGCTGTGACAATGGTGGGGGTGCTGGTCTGGGGTGCCTGACTTCAGGATGCAGTCCTTGCATTTAGTCTGGGAATGGAAGTTTAATTTTTTGGTCATTTCTCACATTTACATCTCCCCTAAGGTTCATCGTTCACGTTTTTTGTCGTCCTTTTTTCATTTAATCCTTTGTCACTGGCTGCCTGGACTTGGGAATTTATTTTTAAAGGATATAATGATTTCACCTCAGTTCCAAAGCTGTCCTGCTTGTCTCTATCTCCTTCTGTGTGTGTGGTTTTTAATGCTTCATTGGCGGCTTCTTCTCTCCTTTCCTTCCTTCTCCCCTTCCCAAAAGAAAATCCCTTATAGCAAGTATAAACAAGACAGTCTACACATCAGCTGTGTCTGAAAAATGTATGTCTCATTCTTCGCTTCTGGTCCATCACCTGTCTGTCAAGAGGTGAAACTGTTTCTCAGTAGACCTTCTGCTCCTCTGCAGGAGAGCTTTAAGTCTTCTCTTTTTCTCCCCTTCTTTTTCCTTCCCCTCTCCTCTCTCTCTTCCTCCTCTTTCTTCTCTCCTTTCTCTCTTCCCCTCCCTCCTTCCCTCCTCTCTCTCCCCTTTTTTCCTTTCTCCTTTTCCTTCTCTCTCCTTCCCCTCCTCCTCTGTTTTCCCTTTGTGTGCAGCACTGATGAGGGTTGGGTGATAGTTAGGGTAGGGAAAAGCTGAGAATGGGTCAGCAGTGTTCCTTAAGAGTGGAAGAGACTGAAGGTGTTAGGGAATGAGCTGGGGGTGTTTGCTTCACTTCTGCTGAAAGGCCCATTTCTTCCCCTTCCAGGGACCCGGAGTTTGTCTTCTATGACCAGCTGAAGCAAGTGATGAATGCCTACAGGTAGGTGGGGGCTTGGTGGGATGTGGAGTGTGGGAGTTGGGGGGAAGGGGTGTGTGTGTGTGTGTGTGTGTGTATATGTGTGTGCGTGTGTGTGTCTGTGTCTGTGTGTGCCTGTCTGTCTCTCTCTCTGTCTGAACTAGTGTCTCCCAAGTCTGCTTCCAGCCACCCTGGCTTCTTTGTTGACTTGAGCTGGCTTCCTTCCCTTTCCTTTCCTTCAGGGTCAAACCAGCCATTTTTGATCTACTCCTGGCCCTCTGCATAGGAGCTTACTTAGGAGTGGCTTACTTTGCAGTCCAGGTGAGTTGGGGGAGGGTGAGCCCAGGGCTTTCTTTGGCCAATTTGTACAGTCCTTGACCCCACAGCAGCCCTGTGAGGTGAACACTCTTGAGTTCTACTTGCCCCATTTGACAGATGAGGAAATCAAGGCCACAAGCTAGTAATTGTGCAGGTGGGATGCAGACATCAGGCCTGCCCTTTCTCTTCAGGCTGGCCACTGCCCAAAATAACTCCTGGAGTGTGAAGCAGAGGAGGGCAGAGTTGTGGGGCCTTTCCTTGCCTCATTCCCACCTCTGGGCCTGCGGGGCAGCCTGGTGGTCAGACTGATGCAGAGCCCCAGAGAGCACGGAGTTTAGCCAGCATGGCCCCAGTCTCTCCCTCAAGTGGTACCTTCTGAGTGCACAGCCCTGCCCTGGGAGAGATTCGGGCTCCAAGAGAATCACAAGCTTTTGTGAAGTACCTACTAGATGTGACACAGTCTTGCCTTTGTGGAGCTCAGACTAGTGGGGGGCTGTGGAAGAAAGATAAGACATTGATGTGGATCACTATGATACCTGCTGTTACATGAGACATAACACTGGAGAGTTAGGAAAAGTACTGTGTGTGGCCCATGGGGCCATCAGTCCAGGAGGGCTGCCTGGAGGGCAGAGAAAGATGAGAAAGATGAGGATGAAAGGCATAGGGAGAAGTGGGGGGTGGAAACTATCCAGTTTGCCTGTGGCCTCCAGTTTGTGGAGGGGAGAAATGGGTGCAGTACGGCATCCGATTGGGGAGGGCCTCAAATGCCAGGCAGAGAATCTCAGGAACCACTAGAAGTGTTTCAGCAATGGAGTGAGATGCAAAGGTAGCAGGTCAGAGCAGGGGTGATAGAGGAAGGAGGCAGCCTGGCCTAGGAGTCAGAGGACTCTGCCATGGGATTCCTTCCTCCTTCCCCAATCTGAGATTCCCCTCCATGCCTCTGTACACGCCTACCCTGAGGGCAGCTGCGGGGTGGGACGGGGCCTTTTTCTCTGTGTCTCCCGCTCTGGCCCACAGAGGGTGGATCTGTACAGTGAGGGACTCTAAGGTCCCATCTAGGCCTTTGGCTGTGACTCTCTCTAGATTGGGGGGGGGGGGGGGGAGTGGGGAAGGGAGGGGGGGCGGGGAGGGGATTCTAGCAGCAGGTGGAGGATGGGCTGGTAGCTTTCTGGCCATCCTGCTCATGTCTGGACTCTGCCCTTAGTAGCACATGTCACTGGACAGCTCCCTCCCCTTCTGGGCCTCAGCCTCCCCATCTGTAAAAAGAAGGGATTGGGCTCTCTCCTCTGGCCCGATTCTGAGATGCAGACTTATTGGTTCTCCATTCTGTCCTAGCACTTTGGTCTCCTCTATAAGACAGTACAGAGAATATCCTTGAAGATGAAGCAGCAGTGAATTGGCCCCTCTCTACCCTCGTCAAGCAGCACTGAGCCAGCCACCCCGGAGGGAGCAGCAGGAGCCTCGGTTCAGTCTAGCCACGTCCCTGCCCTTTTGTCCCCCCTACCCCCAATCCTGTCTGGCTGGGTCCTGCCTTCTGCTCTTCTCTCTGTTCCAGGGCAGGGAAGGCACAAGCCCCAGAGAATTGCTCGGGCCCGCCTCCTGTCTGCCTGCCTGCCCTGTCACTGGCAAGGCAGCTCAGCCCCAAGACTTTGTTGAGACACTGAACTGCAGGTGTCCTGAAACTTCCTCGGGGTGTAGCCAAGGAGCTCAGGCCCCCCCAGGGACACATGGGTTAGGCTTGTCCTGGGGAAGCTCAGCTCTCCCCCTCTGACCTGCCATGCCCCAGACCTCGGAGCTCATGTTAACAGTGCACACCTGAATTAAAAGAGAACCGGAAACTTGAGGACTCCTTCCCAGGCCGGTTGTCTTGGCTAGGCTTTCTCTTTGCCTTCACTCGGAAGGTCTGGGTGCCCAGGGATGGGTCTGAGCCAGAGGCCTGAGGGCCACATTGGAGAAGACTGTGATTAAGACTTGGGGAGTCAAGGGAGAGCACACCAACCACGTACTGGTGGCCCTAGAGACCTAGCGGCACAGCGGGATGTGATGGGCTTTAGGTTAGTAGAAGGAAGGACTCCCCAGCACTGGGAGCCTGGCAGAGGCTGCCTTGGGAGGGAGGGAGCTCCAAGCCTAGGAAGTCCAGTGATCACTCCAGCATTCTAGGAGAAGCTCCCTTGTAGCGAGGCTTCAAGCCTTCTTGCTCCCAGACCCCATCTTTCCTACTCCCCCAACATGCCCTCTGTGGGAGGGGGCTCTGTCTCCAGGAGAGCACAGCTGAGGGCTCTATCCTCATGGGCCCACCCTGAGGCCAAGCACCTAACATGGAGGTGTGCCATCTCTGCTCATTAGCCTCCTGGGAACCTTTCCTACCCAGCCCCTCTGCAGCCCTGGAGGGAGAGCTGGGCTCCATCCTGGGGATCCAGACAGCAGCAGCAGAGGGGGCAGGGATGTTTGGGAGGTCCAGATTCTAGGTCCAGCCTGGCCACCATCTCCATGTCTTCAAACCTCAGCCTCCTCGAAAATGAGGGCATTGGACTCGACCTCTCAGGTACCTTTCAGCTCTGACCTCCTGGGTTGGTTGCTCCCATCTTTCTGCCCCAAGGCGGTTCCTTCCTCTATGACGCATGGGAAAGAGGAATGTTCAGCCTGTCAGAAGACAGCCCCCAAAAATGGCATTTCTGCTTTCAAATAACTCATCCCCAGGCAAGAGGCATTGGATTTATTTTGTCTCAGAAGTGGGGGGAGGGGAGGAGTCACTAGGTGGACATCACAGAGGCAGATTGTGATTCGCTATTGGAATTAGCTTTGTAGCAACTGCCCAGGAAGGAAATGGATTGCTCTAGGAGGTAGTGAGCCTGTCACAGGAAATGTTCTGAGCAGAAGCTGGGTGCCCATCTCTTAGGGAGGTTCTGGGAGAAGTTCATGCATGGAGGTAAGAGGGTTAGAGAATTCTCTTCCACTTCTCAAGTTTCCCAAACCCTTTTTCTTCCACCAGTTTGACTCCTCTTTTGCGGTTGTCGACGCAACATGCATCCAGATTGGACCATTGTGTACAGGCTGACCTATGGGGTCTATTTTAGGAAATTTTAGGAAAGGCTGTTCCAAAAGAGCTCTGGAGCCTTGGCTAGTCTCAGACCCACCCATCAAACTCATTCTACTGGTTTTTACTGACTGCTCTTACTCCATGCCCTTGTATCCAGACAAGTGAAATCAGAAACAAGTGGTCTCTACCTTGGAAGAACTTGGGTTTAGGTGGGCATCTCAGTGCACAGAGGATTAGAATGGGAGGTCAGAGGAAGGTTAAGGTTGGCTGCAGTAAACTGGGCCTGGAGCTATCTCAGAAACATGAAGGATATTTGAGGGTGGGGTTGAGACCAGCTCCCACCGTCACCTCCGTGCTCAGGGCAGAAGCAAATTTAGATGACCCCAGAGGGTCTAGCACAAAGTATGGCATCATCCCATGTTATTAGATGCTGCCTCCATTTTTCTGCTTCCAAGGCTAAGGACAGGAGTGTGGGTGGTGGATTTTTCCATCTGGCTTTCCTGCCCTTAATCCCAGCTCTGGTCACCCAGCCCTTAAACTGCTGAACTTGGGGTCACCACACAGCTGCTGTGGACAACAGTCCTATATTCTCGAATCCATGCCACCCACCATGATCTATCCTGAAGGTGCCTCTTTTCTGTTTCACTGCTCCTAGGTGGGACTGTAGTGCTCTCCCCAGGCCTTTGGTCCTCGGCAGCCTTTCCTACCATAGGAACCTTGTTCTCGTCAGAACCTCAGGCTGCCCTTGGGTAACTGGCATTACAGCTCAGCCTAGTAGAGGGAGCTTGGATGAAGTTGGGAAGCCCAGATTATGAAGGCCCTTCTGCATGCTGGACCTCAGTTTCTTAAATGAATGCACAGTCTCTAAGGCCCCTTCCAGCTTTGGCATGCTGTGTTTTCAGCTCTGAGATGAAATTTCTGGGAGAGGATTTGGAGGGAACAATGGGATGGGAGGGGCTACCATGTTTCCTATCACCACACTCCTGGATCCCTCTTTTAAAATATCCTTTGCACAGGTTCCTCTGGGAGCAAAATAGGCCCACCCCTCCAGAGGTCCTTGGGTGATCAGCTTAGCCATTCGGTCTTCCTGGGCCTCTCCACACAGGCTGGACCAGATCCCAAGGCATGGTTTGGGGGATGTCTCCCACCTTTTTTTAAATTGTTTTAAATGAGCACTGATGTGTTTGGGCTAAGGAGTCTTCTGCCTAGGGTTGATCAGGAAGGTCAATAGATTGATTAATTCAGGGTCCCTGCAAACTGTGGGAAGAAATAACTTGGAAAAATAAAGCCATATTGAAAGATTTTCCTGTTGAGTCATGTTTTAGAGGCTGATGGTTGTAGACTCTTAAGGGTTTTTGGTGTCACAGATCTTTTGGGCAGCTAAGGAGTGCACTGGATAAAGTATGGAAATCAGGAAGAGTTCCGGTGGAATCCTGCTTCAGACACTTGCTGTTTTACCTGGGCTTTAACCTGTTACTCCTAGTTTTCCTCCCTCATCCAAGTTCAAGGGCTCCATAAAAATCTTTGTACAAATCCCTTTGTGTTTGTGGACTCCAGATTAATAACCCCTGATCTAGAGGGGATTTAGGCTGCCTCCTGCAATCTCAAGGTGGGGGTGGGGGTGTGGAGGTTGAAGTTTTAGCCCAAGGTGAATCCATAGCCTCAAATCTGGATCGCCTAACTTACCAAAGAGCTTAGTGCTCTCGGGAGAGCTAGCTCTCTCCTGCATCCGTGGAGCTGGAGCAGGAACAGAGAGGGTGGGTGCAGTGATTTTTCCTCACATTGTCTCCCCAACGCACAGTTAGCTGTTGGAGGGATTTCATCATCTGGAGAAGATAGGGACCTGTTGCAGAGTGGGTGATGGGGAAATTTGAGAGTTTTCTAATACCTCCCCCCAGTTCTTTGCCCTCTCTTGAGGCAGGCCTTGCACAGCCTGGAGTCTGAGTGGTTCTCAGCTCTGCAATGCAGTTGGAGTGAATGGGAGGCTTACTTGCCTCCTCGGAGGTTTATTTGAATAGCTGCCACCCTCACTCAGCAACCTTCCACCTCCAGGCAGCCCTGAAAGCTCGGAGTCTATTTAGTAAGAGGAAACACTGGGGCACCTTGATTCTCAAGTGAGTCCCTTCCCAAGAGCTTTACTAATGAAGGGCAAAGGATCTGGCTAAGGAGAAAGGAAAGGGCAGTACAGTTAGAATCAAAAAGAATGGGTTTCCTGATTGCACTCTGTGGCCAAGGGGAAATCACTCAGCTTCCCCTGAGCTGGTTTCCAGAGCTGTCCAATGGAAATAATGTACAAGGAACACTGACCTCGGGAGTCCGAAGAGTCCATGCTTGCAGTGGATAGAACGGTAGGCCTGGAGTCAGGAAGACCTGAGTTCAAATCCAGCTTCAGACTGTAGCTGTGTGACCGTGGGCAAGTCACTCCACCTTATTTGCCTCAGTTTCCTCATCTGTACCATGAGCTGGAGAAGGAAATGGCAAACCACTCCAGCATCTCTGCCAAGAAAACCCCAAATGGGGTTAGACACAACTGAACATCATCATATCATGGCTTAGCCAATTAATGTCTAGGTGCTCTCCCACCTCCCCCAACAAGTCTCTTAACCTTTCAATTCAGCAGACATTTATTAAATACCTACTATGTGCAAGACACTGTCGAGCCATGCAAAATAGAAACATTTCCTTCCCTAAAGGTGCTTATATTTAATTGGGTAGGGAGTGTAGGGGGTGGGAATCCATAACACTTGCTGCCTGTTCTCCCCATTGTCCTTAATGCTCCCTATCCCCACCCCCTACAGTGTCCTAATCCAGAACAACCCATACTGTTCCCTATGGAAGTCTTATTCTATAATGAATAAATTCCCATTTGTGCTAGACTTCTTCCATCTTCTAGCTCTCAGGACCTCTGGGGTCACAGGTAATTGCTTCTCTCATCTTTTGACTCCTTGGTGTAGGAGGCAAAGGTTGAAGACATCCTGCCTCCCCTCCCCTCATTTACACCTCTAGACTCGCCCCCTATCACCATCAGAAACCTCTTCCTTGAATCTCTCTGGATCTAAAGATATCCTGATGATTTCTCTCCCGCCCTGGGGATAATCTCCCTCCTTTCTCAGTGAGGTCAGTAACTGGTATGCCGTCTTCCTCCTCTGTCAATTCCTAACTGAGGAGGGGGCCATCGCCAGTCATCCTGATGAGTATCTCTGGCTGCTGGACCCAGATGGCTCTGGAGGTGAAAATGAGACTGGTCATCCTGCACAGCCCTGCCTCACTTAGACCCAGTTCACTTGCATGTCATGGCGTCTCTTCCCTGATGTCATGGTCCTCTTCCAGAATGAAGGACAGACAACAACACTAACAATCTTACTGAGGAAGGAAGGAAACTAGCACTTGTTAAGTAATTACTGTCTGCCAGGCACTGCATTAAGCAAAAGTCCTACTCTTAAAAAAGTACACGTTTGACCCTCACAACACCCCTGGGAGATATAGGTACTGTTATTTCCCTCCATTTTATAGTTGAGGAAACTGAGGCAGAGGTGGTCATTTGCCCAGTGTATCATCCTGGATTTGAATACAGGTCCAGTGTGCTGTCTCCCCTGTGCCACCTAGCTGCCCAACACATGTTGATGTTCCTTCACCTCCTATGTCCTCAGTCTGCTCTTTCCCACCTTATCCTGTTGCAAATCATGCCTTGCCAACCCTTATCTACCTCTTCCATTCCTGCTGATGTGCTTCTGAACAGTTGAGAGAAAATAATGAAGCCATGCACAGGGCACACTATAAATGAGGTACTGTATCTCAAATGGGCGTCCTTTGCATCAAGGCAATCCTACTGCTCCCTGACTGATTTCTGATCCTGAGTTCTACAACTACTGTGTCAATCCTCTTCCCAAGCCATCAATAGCACACCTTGTTTCCCCTTTGTCAGCCTAGATCTTTGCTTGATGCTGTATAGATTTCACGGTTATTCTCCAAGAACTTTCTCCATTCCCTTTTTCATCTCATGACCCTTGCTAACACTCCCCCCACACCACCATTTCCTTCTTTAGTCCAGTCTCGAGGTGTCCAGGATTAGTAGACAATTATTATGATACAGTGCGATGGAAAGAGTTTGGCTGCTGAGTCAGAGGAACTGGGTTTGAATCCCAGCTCCATCATTTACTGGTCTGGGTGACCTCGAGCAAGTCACTTAACCTCTGGTTCTCAGTTTCCCCATCTATAAAATGAAGAGGTTGGGCTCAATTCCTGTTCTAAATGAATGATTCCAGCAGCATAGGCTGGGCCACATCTAGAGAATTGTGGGCATCAAATTTTAGGCATGCAGAAGCTGGAGAGTGTCTCAAGGATACTCCAGGCTGGCGAGGGGGTTTGGGATCATTCCTTATAATAATCGGTAGGGGAAAGTGCTGATGGTAAGTCTGCATGAGAGAAGATGCAGCAGGCACCTTGTTTAGCTCCCCCAGCATTTGCAGGACTGTCCTGGGAAGAGGACTGGACCTGTTCTGTTTGGCCACAGAGCAATGGGTGGGAGAGTGGGGAGTCAGGGAGGGAAGTTGCAGGTTAGGCTTTCGATCAGGGAAGACTTTCTAGTAAGCTGTCCAGAAGGGCAATGGGGGGCTTCCGAAGCTAGTGGGAAGTGGGTTCCCCTTCTATGGAGGCTTTGAATCAAAAGGGGGATGACTTCTTCTTGAGTGTACTGTATGCCTCTGAAGTTCTTATTATTCTTTATTTCCCCCCCAATGAATAAATTTCCATGAATCTATTTTTGTCCCTGCCACGTCCCCTGCTCCCCTCTCCTCTTTCCCCATACCCAGTCACTTTCAATTCTATAATTCATACTCCTGGGTTGAAGTCTAGTCCTCTTTTATTCCCATCAGCTCCCTCTCCTGGATGCACAGGGATCTTGCAGATGCCTAGGTTGGCAAAAAGAACCCCCAGGCTTAGGGCATGGACTCTTTTCTAAAAGTATTTTCCATCACTTTCCTTATCGCACGAGGGTCCAGGGAATGCTTCTTGCCCCCCCCCCCCCCCAGAGGCCAAAGTCAGGACTTGATAGTTGGACCTGGAGGGGACCGAGCTTTGGTTAGCCCCATCTTTGGCAGAGGAGGGAAGGCTGGAGGCCGGGTAAGTGACTGCCCTTCCTTGATTGGTAGCGCCTTTGAAAACTGTGTTCTGCAACCTTAGTGGGTCCCTCTGTAAGGAGCCCTCATCACCCTTCTATCATCTTCCACCTCCAAAACACTGTTCAGTTCTTCACCCCAACACAAGTCAAATCCTTCTCTCCCTCCACCATTGTCCAAGTTTTCTCCTCCTCTCTCCATCCCTTCTGCACAGTCCAAATTCCCCTCCCTACCCCTGACACCGTCCCTTATACCTGCCCCCTACCATTCAACAGTACAATCATATTCCCCTCCTTTCCCCACTCTCAGTCAACCAACCAGCAGTTACTAAGCACCTACTGGATCACAAGGTAGGTGGAGGAGAGAAAGGTGTAAAAAGACTGGAAAAGTAGGTTATGTGGGACCTTAAAAGCCAAGACAGATTTTATTGGGAGTAACAAGGAGTTTACTGAATAGAAGTTTACCATTGGAGTTTACTGAATAGAAGGATATGGCCATATTGATGAGGGCTGGAAGGGGGTTGTGAGATCCTCACAAAGACAGGAGTACCAGGGGCACTTTGCCTGAAGAAGAATTCATGAACTCAAGCATTGTTGGGGTCAAAGTAAAGATTTATTACACTTTTCAGCTGGCAAGAGTTCTTAGGGAACTTGCAACCTTAGAGGGGTACAGGTAAAGTTTATATAGGATATTCTACAGTATAGCAAGCACCAAATATGCTAACTAGGTGTTTTGGGGTAGGATTAGGGAGTAGTTAAGGAGTAGTCAATTCTTAAAGGAACATGCACTTTTGGTATCTACTATGCAGGTATTTTACCCAGAGTTCATCGGGAAATAGTCCAAAATGGGGCTACCTGGAGGTGGGGTTTTAGACCTGAAATGTCACTAAGTAAAGTAACGGTCAGGGATGACTCAGAAATACCAGGTTGCTCTCATCAATGTCTTGTTAGACAAAATGCGTGTAAAGGAGTATACATATGTCTAAGTCTAGGATACATATGATTGGTCAGTGAGCGGTAAACGTCGTTATGACCCAGTGTACAGCCTGTTCAGCCAGCACACAGTTGGTTCAGACTAATAAGTTTTATAGATGCAGCTGACTGCTGTATCAGGAAGGGAGATAACGGTTGTTGCTGGGGCAACAACCTTGGGCTGAGAAGAAAGTGCCTGAGATAGTATTTTGAGGCTAAGGAGGAATGTGATTTTTAAAGAGAAATGTGATTTTAGAATTGGGGCCCAAGTACATGTACCCAAGTGCCCCATCAAGACCTGCCTCAGTTTTCACCTTCCCTTTCCCTTAGCTATTCCCTAAATTCCAAACATCCTCCTCAATCTATCAATTAGCAGGCATTTATTAAGCACCTACTATGTGCCAGGAACTGTGTTAAACTGCTGGAGATACAAAGAAAGGCAAAAGATAGTTCCTGCCCTTTGGAGCTCCCAGTCTAATGGGAAAGACAACATACAAATAGTTAGGTGCAAACCAAGTGTAGACTGGATAAATCGGAGATAACCAACAGGAGGGAATCCCCATCATTACTGGGGATTAGGAAAAACGTCTCATAGAGGTGAGATTTTAGCTGAGACTTGAAGGAGGCCAGGGAACAGATGGGGTGGAGATGAGGAGGGAGTGCCTCTATCCAGGCAGAAAGTGAAAAATCATGAAGCAGAGATGGAGTGACTTATTCTAGGAACAACCAGAAAGCCAGTGGCACTGAATGTCAGAGCACGTGGGAGAAGGAACAGGGTAAGAAGACTGGAAAGGTAGGAGAGGGTCAGCTTTGAAAACCAAACAAGATTTTATTTTTGATTCTGGAGGTGGTAGGGAGCCAGAGGGATTTTTTGAATGGTTAGATTTGTGTTTTAGGAATATCACTTTGACAGCTGAATGGATGAAGGACTGGAGCAGACTTGTGGCAGGCAGACCCACCAAGAGGCTACTGCAATCATTCAGGCTTTGAGTCCATGAGGATAGTGGTGGTGAGAGAAGAAGGAGAGAAGGGGTCACAAATGAAAAGATGTTACCAAGGCAATCAACACATCTTTGGCAACAGTATGAGATATAGACAGTGAGAAACAGCGGAGTTGAGGATGACAGCTAGGTAGTGAGCCTGAGTGATTGAGAAGATAGCAGTGTCCTCAATGGAAATAGAATAATTAGAAAGAGGGGAAGGTCATGAGCTTGAGTCTGGTGAGAAAATAGGTTTGGTTTTGGACATATTGATGTCTTTGATGTTTCTGGGACATCTAGGCTGTTATGTCCAGTGGGCAGTTGAAGATGTGAGATTGGAGATTAGGAAAGAGGTGAGGGCTTGATAAATAGATCGGAGAATCATCTAGATGGAGATGCTAATTGAGTCCATGGGATCTGATGAGATCACCGAGGGAAATAGTGAGTAGGAAGAGAAGAGGGCCCAATACAGAGTCTAGGGGAATTTGCATGGGGCAGACAGGACTTGGGTGAAGATCCAGCAAAGGAGACTGAGAAGGAGCCATCAGGTGGCTCATAGGACAGATAGGAGAGAGCTGTGTCATGCAAACCTAAGGAGAAGGGGTTAAGGAGGGGATGATTCCAGGGTCAAGGGCTGCAGAGCTGCCAAGGAGAATGAGAACTGAGAAAAGACCATTGGAATTGGCTTCTAAGAGATCATTGGAGGGAGTAGTTTTGGTGGAACGATGAGATATGAAGCCAGATTTTAAGGAGTCAAGTGGAGTGAGAGAAAAGGCTGAGGAGAAAGAGATTAGGGCAGCCTCCCTCGAGGAATTTAACCATGAAAGGGAGGGGGATGTAGGATGAAAACCAACAGGGATGTCTGGCTCAAGGGAGGGTTTTTTGAGGGTGAGGGAGACGTGGGCATGTTTGTAAGCAGGAGGGAAGCAATCAGTACACAGGAATAGAATGAAGATAAGGGAGAGAGTGAGGATGATGGCAGGGGATTTGTCTTAGGAATGGGATCACTTGTGGTAGTAATGGGGTTCGCTTTTAGCAAGGAGATGGCCCAGCTCTCCATGTGTGATGGGGGCGGGTGGGGGGGAAGGAGAAGAGAGTGACAGAAGGCATTTGAATGATGTGGGATGAGGAGGAGGAGGAGAGAAGAGGCAGCTTTCAGCAAATGGCCTCAATTTTTTTTGGTAAAATTTGCGACAAGGCTCTGAATTGGGGGGTGGGGGGCAGCTAGGAGATGCCATGGGAACTTTAAGCTGGGATAAAGAGGTTTAGAAAAGCTGTTGTGGTGAATGAGATAGGGAATCAGTCAGGGAGGGCTAAGATGACCATGACTGTTGAACCATGAAACCCAGTTCCTCGGACCCCAAATCCAACATTCTTCCCACTATACCATGCCGCCTCTTCAACTCACTCATTTTTACAAATGAGGAAACTGAGATGCAGAGAAATTAAGATGTTTCCTCAAGGTCATACAGATAGAAAGCATTCAAACCCAGACTCTCCGACTCCAAAACCTTCTTTATTGTATCATGCAGCTCTCCCTTGACATCAGCATTCTCCACTTTGTTTTATTGGTTACTTGTGTCTCTGTCTAATCTCTCCATAATAGCAGCATGACATAGTAAAATGGGGGCAGCTAGAGGTCATCATGCACAGAGCTCTGGCCCTGGAGTTAAGAAGTTAGGAATTAGGAGTTAGGAAGACTCTTCTCCCCAAGTCTCAAATCTCAAGTCTCAGACATTTACTATCTGTGTGACCCTGGGCAAGTCATTTCACCCTGTTCACCTCAGTTTCCTCATCTGTAAAGTGACCTGGAGAAGGAAATGGTGAACTTCTCCAGCATCTCTGCCAAGAAAAGCCCAAATGGGGTCAAGAAGACTTGGACATGACTAAGACTCCCCCAAAAGCAGACTTTTTGAGATTGCTGGACAGACAAACTGCTTCCCATTGGATTTACTCTGTCTAAATCACTTGTTTGCAGCTTGCAAAACACAGGACTTTTACTTCTTATTTCTTCTGTGCTTATGGAGGCAGATCCCGGCAGACACTGGCAATCCCCTTGTTTATCCCAGAGGCATATTGCTTAGGTAATCACCATTCCCCACCCCTTCCTCCAATGAGAAGGCAGGAGGTTAGGAACGTTGTCCATGACATTGCCTCTTGGGCCCCATGGACAAGCACACATCACCTTCTGTCACCTTCTTCTTCAGGAATTCTTGGTATGCCTTCACAGCCCTGGCTGCTGCCATTTCGGGGGCTTGGGAAAATTCCCTGTCAATAACTGTCTTCTCTGGCCGAGTGGGCTGAAGGTTGTGGGTGGGCATATGTAACTTCCATGTGCTCCTGCTCCCAGGCAGCCAGGATTTGTTGCTGGGGGGAGGAGACTGTGTCTATGAACAGGCTCCTGCATCCCCCATCAGAATCATAGGATCACACAGGATCAGAGACTTAGAGTTGAAATTAACTTTGAAGATCATCTCTTCTGATCCTTTTGTTTTATAGATGAGGAGAACGAGATTCGGAGAGACCATGTGATTTGTTCTAAGTTACACCGATAGGATTTGAACCCAGCTACCCTTACTCCAAATTGATATAAGCTTCTAGATTTATTCTGCCTGTCTTCTAAACAGAAAAATAAACCAGTAAAAAAGACAGAGTAGGTCTGTTGGCTAAGTTTTATAGACCAGTGCAAAGGGATGGATTTTACTACAAAAATTCATACAGAAGTGCCAGCCAAGAAATCACTTGGATTTTTCTATTGACTGGAAAACAACTAAGAGTTGTCTTCATTCTTTTAATACATTCTATAGGGAAGAGCTGTATTTATCAGTTTGATTAGGGAACTCCTCTGATCTACTTCTGTTCCATCAGTTGTCTTCATCAGCATCATTATTAGACCCTGCCTCTCTGTTAGGGTCTAAACCCTTCCTTGAGTCTCCTTGCCTGCATCAATGAGAAGGAGACTTTCTGTTTTCTCTGCTAAGGAGATTCTTTAAACTGTAAGAGATGGAACAAATATGATGAATAGGAAGTTGACACCCAAGATAAATGACTATCTACTTGTCACTGATGAGCTTATCACCTGGTCCAATTGAACTACCTCCTCAAGTACTGAAAGAACTGGCAAATGTGATTGCTGAGCCATTGTTGTTGGTTTTTCGTTTTTCTTTTAAATAATGTTTTATTTTTCCCCAGTTACATGTAAGGACAATTTTTAACATTTCTTCTAAAAAAAATTTGAGTTCCAAATTTTCTCTTTCTCCATTCCTCCCTCCTCCCTGAGACAGTAAGCAATTTGATATAGGTTATGCATGTTCACCCATGCAAAACATATTACTGTATTAGTCATGTTGTGAAAGAAGACATAGACCAAAGGAAAAATAAACAACAAAAAAATAGTACGCTTTGATCTGCAATTAGACTCCCTAAGTTCTTTTTCTGGAAGTGGATAGCATTTTCATCATGAATCCACTGGAATTGTCCTTGATCCTTGTATAGCTAGCTAAGAATAATTGAGTCATTCGAATTTGATCATTGTACAGTATTGCTGTTACTGTGTACTGTTCTCCTTGTTCTGCTCAATTCACTTTGCATCAATCAGTTCATATAAGTCTTTCCAGGCTTTTCTGAAATCAGCTTGCTTATCATTTCACATGTAAATGTACATGGATGTATATTATATATTATAATATTCCATTACAATCATATGCCACAACTTGTTCAGCCATTCTTCGACTGATGAGCATCCCCTCAAATTCCAATTCTTTGCCACTACAAAAAGAACTTAGTAATTTTTCAAAGATGATAGAGAATTGGAGAGATACTGTAGTATTTTAGAAGGGGAAATATTGACCTGATTTTCAAAAAATGGAAGACTAGAGTTTGCAGTCTCTAAGTCAATATCAAGACTTTGATTCTTGACAAAATTGTAGAATATATTATTAAAAGGATGGTCAGTAAACAATTAGAAACAGAAGCAGTGATCATAAAAAACCAGCAAGAGAATTCCATCAGATTTAGTGGCAGGCTAGGTATTTTTGCTTGATGTTTTTCTTTGTTTCAATCTGAGATCTCTTTTCAATCTGACGATTGGGTACGTGTGAAATAACCATGGTATGAAGACAAAAGGCATCAATAAAACATTTAAAAGAAAAAAAATTCAGCCCAATACTAAAGAGCCAGCATGACTCCATATGATGCTGCCCATCATGCCCTGCTGAATCACAATCACTCCCATCATCTCATATTATAGAGAAAAAATTGAGGCCATTTACCATGAGCTCCCTTTTCTTCCCCTTTTCTCATCTCCTATCACTCAGGCACCTTCTGTCACTCTCTCCTCCTTTACCCTTGTCTCATAAGAAGAGGTGGTTTTATTCTTTACCAAGGCTAACCCCTCTACCTGACACTTTTGTTGACTGTTCAACTCCCAGTGATTTTCCTAAAGCTATGGCCCAACTCTATCACCCCCTTTCTCAATAAATTCCATTGGCTCCCTATTGCTTCCAGAATGAAATACAAAATGCTCTGATTGGTTCTTCATAATCCCCTACACACGCACACACACACACACACACACACACACACACACACACACACACACACACACACTTTCCTGCCTTTTTGCCTGTTATTCCCCAATACACACTCTTCAGTCCAGTGACTCTGACCTCCTAGCTGTTCCATGAACAAGACCCTTCATCTCTAGGCTCTGGGTACTTCTCTGACTGTTCCCCATGGCTGGAATGCTTTCCTTTGTCAGTTCTGCCTACAGACCTCCCTGGTTTCCCTCAAGTCCCAACTAGAATCTCATCTTTTGCAGGAAGTATTCCCCAACCCCTCCTCATTCTAGAGTCTTCTCTCTACTAATGATCTATTTATCCTGCATATAGCTTGTTTGTGCACAAAGAGGGCAGCTGATAATGCCATGGATACAGCTCCGGACCTGGAATCAGAAAGATCTGAGTTCAAATCTGACCTCAGACACTTACTAGCTGAGTATTGTTTGAAATAATTGGGGGTGCTGGAATTGGAGCAGAGAAGATTTGGGGGCCATGACAGCAGGCTTGAATTACCTGACGAACCATGATGTGAGGATCAGACATGTCCTGTTTTACCTGGAGCTAGGACAAGGAGCAGTGAGTAAAGCTGCAAAGAGGCAATTTAGGCTGGATGACAAGAGGAACCTCTAAGCCCTAAAGGCTGTCCTGACATTCAGTGAGCTGCCTTGGGAGACAGTGGGATCCATCATGGGAGTCCTTCAAGCAGATGTTGGATGACTTCATATGTGTGTGTGTGTGTGTGTGTGTGTGTGTGTGTGTGTGTGTATGCGAGAGAGAGAGAGAGACAGACAGACAGACAGTGAAAAGGAGAGGGAGAGGAGAGAAAAAAGAGAATGAGAAAGAAAAGAGAGATGAGATGAGAGGGAGAGGGAGAGAGTGAGGGGGGAGATAGAAGAAAGAGGGAGAGGAGAGAAAAAAGAATGAGAGAAAGAAAAAAGAGAGATGAGAGAAGAGAAAGAGAGATGTTTTAAGTAGAACTTCTTCAAGTGTGATCTGATTCTTGCACTTCAGCAGTTTTGCGATTTGTGACCAGAAAGACATCATACCCTAATTTTTATGCTTATGGGAGCACTTGTTCCCTTCTTTCATCAGCATGTAGTAAATACTTGCTGCGTACAAAACATTATGCTGATGTAATGGAGTCCTTCCTGCTCCCCCTCCCCCAAACAACATGGGTAGGTATTTGCCACCTATTTTTGATGGCTCATATGGGAGTTCTAGCAGGGGAGCACCTTCTGGCCATGTATGAGATTCCCTGTTGTGTATTCCCTGATTGGCTACTGCGTTGAAAAGGCTAAGGATGGAGGGTGTCGTACCTTGTAGTAGAAGAGAAACCTACTGAGAATGGCTCTTCTTGGGTACAGCCCTCTGGGCCACATGTCTTCCTTCCATCCTTCCTTCTTTCCTTCTTTCCTTCCTTCCTTCCTTCCTTCCTTCCTTCCTTCCTTCCTTCCTTCCTTCCTTCCTTCCTTCCTTCCTTCCTCCCTTCCTTCCTTCTTTCTTTCCCTTCTCCACTTCATATTTATCATTGTTTTTATTTTTTTAAGAAAGATTTTTTTTTTTACTTTTGCTAAGTGGCTCTATATCATCTCATTTAAACTTCACAATACCCATGTGAGCTAGGTTTTATTTATTTTTATTAATTATTTCATTTAGTTTTAGTTCTTAATATTCACTTCCACAAGATTTTGAGTTTCAAATTTTCTCCCCATCTCTCCCCTCTGCCCACCCCAAGACAGCATGCATTCTGATTACCCCTTAGGAAGAGTTTCTAAAAGGCACAGAGCCAGGAACACAGAGGAAGGGAAGAAGTTGGAATGACAAGCAAAGCAGCCAGATTGGCCACAGTACTAGGATCCTCTGCTTCCAACCACGTGGCTTCCCTGAACCCTGAGCCCAGCTGTTCTGTCATCTCTTGCCTCCTGAGCGCTGAGCTGAGAAGAGAAGCTCGAGTCTCTTGTGTCCTGTCTCCACTGTTAGGGACTTCCCACAGGTATCTTAAACTCAACATATCCAAAACGGAATTCATTATTTTTTCCCTAAAGCCCTCCTCCATTCCTAACTTTTCTATTACTGTCAAAGGCATCACCATCCTCTCAATCACCCAACGTCATAACCTAAGAGTCATCATTGACTCTTCACTCTCTCACTTCCCATATCCAATCAGGCATCACATCCTGTCATTTCTATCTTTATAGCATCTCATCATATATGCCTCCTCTCCTCTTATACCACAACCAACCTACCGTAGACACCTGTCACCTTATTGCACTAGCTTACTGCTTGGTCTCCAATCCATGTTCCCCTCAGTTGTCTTCCTAAAGTGCAGGTCTGACCATATCAACTCTTGATTCAGTAAACCACACTTTTCCCATATTGCCTCTAGGATCAAATACAAAATTTCCATTTTGACTTTTAAAGCCCTCACTACCCTCCCAAAACTCTTGAATCCAATGACCCTGGCTTCCTCGCTGGTCTTTGGTCATGACTCTCTCATTTTCAAAGTAGAACATCTTCTCTGTCTGTCCCTCATGCATAGAATTTTCTCCCTTCTCATTTCCTCTGGGCTTCCTTCAGCTAAAGTCTCATTTCTAGAAGCCTTTTCCAGTTCTCCTTAATCTTAGTACCTTCCCTCAGTTGGGAATATATCTTCAGTTTAAGCTGCCTTTGTGTTATTCACACATAGTTGTTTGTTTTGGACTGTGAACTCCTTGAAAGAAGGGACTGTTTTTTGTCTTTCTTATGCTTAGCTAAGTTTAAGTTTAGTGGTTAGCATCCGGCATATAGGAGGTGCTTAATAAATGCTGGTTGGCTGACTGACAGTACCTTGCAAACAACAGGTGCATAACAAATATTTGTTAAATCAAATTGCTGAATCTCATAAGCCTAATGGACTCTTCGAGTGTCTTATGTTTCTCTATTTTTTTCATGGGCTGCAATGAATCCTTTGTGTCTTATTCATTTTCTGTGGTCAGTGAAATAAAAATTGTTCCATGCCTAATTAAAAAAAGAATTGCATTGCTGAACTGAAGGGTGTTTGAGACTCTCCACTGGAGACTTCCTTCCAAATTGACATTGACCCAAGAGAACCTCTTATGATTTGTCAAACCAATGACTCCTGACCATGTCTGATGGGTCATGTGTGCACAAATGACTCTGCCAGAAAGAATCTAGAGAAAATTGTCAAGGATAACAGTCTTCAGGGTGAAATTAAAGATGGGGATGAGAAGAGGAGGGAGCACAAGTGGTATTTTCATCACTGCTGCCAACTGAAGTCAAAGGCTTGAGAAGAGAAAGGCAGAATTGGGAAGAGAACAGTTGGTTAAGAAGATGGTATCTGAGAATGGAATTTGGGCTGTTGGACCACACATGCCTCAAAATATAGGAACGAAGGGATCCTGGCTAGGAATGGAGTGCAATAAACAAGGAATGGTATGGATGAATGTGCTTACAGTTTTGCAAATCTAATTAAAAGGGCTTTAAAATTGAAAAGGAAGAGGGGAAGAAGAAAACCACATGGGTTTATTCACTAAGCACAGGACTATAGAGAGTACCAGTGTATGAAAGATGGCAGTGGGTACATCCAGAAATATGTGAGGAAAAAAAATCTAAGCAACAGGGACACCTATGGCCTTAGATGTCTATAAAAATGAGAGGAGAAGTAGAGGAAGGAAGCAAATTTGGCCTCATGGGTGTCACTGACACTTGATGGGATGAGACCCATGATTGTAATATGGTTTTGGATGGGTAGCTCTTAGTTCAAATGGACAGGGTGGATATAGATCATGGGAAGTGGAGCATGGGATTAGGGTATTATTTTTTTTAATTTATTTATTTAACTTTTAACATTCATTTTCACAAAATTTTGGGTTACAAATTTTCTCCCCTTTTATTGCCTCCCCCCCCCAAACACCAAGCATTCTAATTGCCCCTATGACCAATCTGCTCTCTCTTCTATCATCCCTCTCTGCCCTTGTCTCCGTCTTCTCTTTTGTCCTGTAGGGCCAGATAGCTTTCTATACCCCTTTACCTGTATTTCTTATTTCCTAGTGGCAAGAACAGTACTCGACAGTTGATCCTAACACTTTGAGTTCCAACTTCTTTACCTCCCTCCCTCTCCACCCCTTCCCTTTGGAAGGCAAGCAATTCAATATAGGCCAAATCTGTGTAGTTTTGCAAATGAGTTCCATAATAGTTGTGTTGTATAGGACTAACTATATTTCCCTCCATCCTATCCTGTCCCCCATAACTTCTATTCTCTTTTGATCCTATCCCTCCCCATGAGTGTTGACCTCGAATTGCACTCTCCTCCCCATGCCCTCCCTTCTATCATCCCCCCCACCCTGCTTGTCCCCTTATCCCCCACTTTCCTGTATTGTGAGATAGGTTTTCCTACCAAAATGAGTGTGCATTTTATTCTTTCCTTTAGTGGAATGTGATGAGAGTAGACTTCATGTTTTTCTCTCACCTCCCCTCTTTATCCCTCCACTAATGAGTCTTTTGCTTGCCTCTTTTATGAGAGATAATTTGCCCCATTCAGTTTCTCCCTTTCTCCTCCCAATATATTTCTCTCTCACTGCTTGATTTCATTTTTTTTTTTAAGATATGACCCCATCCTCTTCAATTCACTCTGTGCACTCTGTCTCTATGTATGTGTGCGTGTGTGCATGTCTGTGTGTGTAATCCCACCCAGTACCCAGATACTGAAATGTTTCAAGAGTTACAAATATTGTCTTTCCATGTAGGAATGTAAACAGTTCAACTTTAGTAAGTCCCTTATGACTTCTCTTTGCTGTTCACCTTTTCATGGTTCTCTTCATTCTTGTGTTTGAAAGTCAAATTTTATTTTCAGCTCTGGTCTTTTCATCAAGAATACTTGAAAATCCTCTATTTCATTGAAAGACCAATTTTTCCCCTGAAGTATTATACTCAGTTTTGCTGGGTAGGTGATTCTTGGTTTTAGTCCTAGTTCCTTTGACTTTTGGAATATCCTATTCCATGCCCTTTGATCCCTTAATGTAGAGGCTGCTAGATCTTGTGTTATCCTGATTGTATTTCCACAATACTTGAATTGTTTCTTTCTAGCTGCTTGCAATATTTTCTCCTTGATCTGGGAACTCTGGAATTTGGCCACAATGTTCCTAGGAGTTTCTCTTTTTGGATCTCTTTCAGGTGGTGTTCTGTGGATTCCTTGAATATTTATTTTGCCCTCTGATTCTAGAATCTCAGGGCAGTTTTCCTTGATAATTTCATGGAAGATGATGTCTAGGCTCTTCTTTTGATCATGGCTTTCAGGTAGTCCCATAATTTTTAAATTGTCTCTCCTGGATCTATTTTCCAGGTCAGTTGTTTTTCCAATGAGATATTTCACATTATCTTCCATTTTTTCCATTCTTCTCTCTTTGTTCTGTGATTTCTTGGTTTTGCATAAAGTCATTAGCCTCCATCTGTGCCATTCTAATTTTGAAAGAACTATTTTCTTCAGTGAGCTTTTGAATCTCCTTTTCCATTTGGCTAATTCTGCTTTTGAAAGCCTTCTTCTCCTCATTGGCTTTTTGAACCTCTTTTGCCAATTGAGTTAGGCTAGTTTTCAAGGTGTTAATTTCTTCAACATTTTTTTGGATCTCCTTTAGCAGGGAGCTGATCTGCTGTTCATGCTTTGACTTCATGTCTCTCATTTCTCTTCCTAGCTTTTCCTCTACCTCTCTAACTTGATTTTCAAAATTCTTTTTGAGCTCTTCCATGGCCTGAGCCCATTGGGTGGGCTGGGACACAGAAGCCTTGATTTCTGTGTCTTTGCCTGATGGTAAGCATTGTTCTTCCTCATCAGAAAGGAAGGGAGGAAATGCCTGTTCCCCAAGAAAGTAACCTTCTATAGTCTTATTTCTTTTCCCTTTTCTGGGCATTTTCCCAGCCAGTGACTTGACCTCTGAATATTCTCCTCACACCCACCTCGCCTCCTGATCCTCCCAGCCAGCATTTGGGGTCTGAGATTCAAATGCTGCTTCCAGCCTTAGGGCTTTTGGCGGGGGCAGGGCTGCTATTCAGTGTGAGATTAAGTTCAGGTGCTGAGGTCGGGGCAGGGCCGCCTCTCAGGCTCAGTTCCCTCATGAGGTTTATGCACAGACCTTCCACAATGGATCCAGGCTCCTGCCCCCTTGGGGAGCCCCGGTCTGCAGCCGCTTCTCAGCTTCTACCTCCCGGGGGGGGGCCTGAGTTATGGGGGCACCCCACTCCCCTCTCAACCCGCCAAAGAGACTCTCTCACCACCCCCCGTCACCTGTGGGTGGAGGGACTTGTGCGGCCACTGGAGATCCCGTCCCTGAAGCCTGCTCGGATCTGTATCTCTTGGTGCCACTGCCACGACAGGTCTGGGCTGGGCTCCACGTCTGCAGTGCGACGGACCTTTTGAGAGAGGTTTGCAGGTCCCTCTGTGGGTGGAGGGACCCTGCATGGCCGCTGGAGATCCCGTCCCTGAAGCCCACTCGGATCTTTTCCTCTCGGTGCCGCGGCCGTGGCAGGACTGCACTCAGCTCCCAGTCCCGGCGCCCAGTCCACAGCAAGAAGGACCCCCCGCGAGAGGTTTGCAGGTCTCTCTGGAACAGAAATCTCCCTTGCTCCAATATTCCGTGGCCTCTGGGTGCAGAATTTGCCGTGAGTTACTCCCCTGTAGCCGTTCTGTGGGTTGTGGGTTCGGAGCTATGTGTATGTGCGTCTTTCTACTCCGCCATCTTGGCTCCGCCCGGATTAGGGTATTATTATACAATTAATCATGTTATGTGTTATATAATTGCATATTAGAGAATAATGCATTACATAATTGTATACATTAAACAATACTGTTGTATACATTATATAATTATATAAAATTAGAAAATAATGTTACATATATTTTAGAATATGCACATTAGATAATAATGTTACATACATTATATAATTATACACAGACAATGATGTTATAACTAGATATACTAGATAACATTATATGTATAATGTGTGTGATACATACATTATACATATACATACATTATATAATTATATATGTAAGATAATATATATATTACATAATGCATATTAAACAATACTGTTGTATACATCATATAATTATGTAAAATTAGAGAATAATTTTATATGCACATTAGATAACAATCCTACATACATTCTATCATTATATGCATTGCATAATTATATAATAATGTATGATTTTGTAATAAAGTATACTAATGTGAGGAAACCTGGGAATCAGAGAGGGGAAACACAGAGTCACAGTTTCAGAGTTGAAAAAAATTGTAACTGTCATTTAGTCCAATCTATACAGGACAATGACTCTCCCTCCCCCACCCTTCTTCCAACAACATACCTGATAAGGGCTTCTCTGGCTTTTGAAGGGCTAAGGAGAGAAAGACCACTACTTCCTTAGGCAAGCAGCCAACAAGCACTTACTGTTATGCTCCAGGCACTGTGTTGGACAGTGAGGATGCATGGACTAAAAAGAAAACAGCCCTTGTTTGCACAGACCTTACCTTTAGGGAATGCAACATGGACATATATAAACAGGAGTCTGGACTCCAGGAATATCTAATGAACTTCTTAGGAGAGAGATATTCTCTGTTCTCATTCTCTTCTCCTTCTTTCCAGAATGTATGAAATTCTTTCTCTGAGACTTCCTATGAGGATGGGGAGATGATCTCTCATTCCTTCTCCTAGCTCCCTTGGTTCCTCCCCAGGTGACTCCTAGGAGTTTCTCTACCATCTCTTTGCCCTAGAAAATCACTCTACCCCTGGACTTTTCCTGTTCCACCCTCATGGCCTTTCCCTCTGGCTGGTTCCTCCCAGAATCTCCATTGTGGAGGAGGACAACCAGGCCTGCTATGTTTTAATTTCTCTCCAAGCTTTACTCCAAACTCTCTGGACTTTCTCTACAACATCCTGTTGCTGGGTAGCTTCATTTCTTCCCTTTAGCTTCCTGCTTTGAGCTTTCTTTTCTGTGTTATTTTACCCCATTAGAATGAGAGCCCCTTGAACACAGGGAATATATTTCTAATAATAATAGTGATAAATAATAATAAAAATTTCATTGTTATTTAGTTGTTTGAGTCATGTCTGACTCTTTGTGATCCCACTTGGCATTTTCTTGGCAAAGATACTGATGTGGTTTACTATTTCCCTCTTTAGTTCATTTTGCAGATAAGGAAACTGAGGCAAACAGATTTAAGTGACTTGCCCAGGGTCACACAGTCAGCGAGTGTGTGAAGTCAGATTTGAACTCAGATTTGAGTTCCTGATTTCAGGCAAAGCACTATATACACTATGGTGCCACCTAGCTGTCCAGGCTGAGAGGGTTAGTAGGTTCTTTTGATCCTCTTTTAGTAAGAATTGCTTTACATTAGTAAATGTGAACTCCTAGCTTCCATAGGAAATGGGAGGAGTCCATGTTGATTTCTGTTCTTTTATCTGTTTCCTCTTTTTTTTTTTTAATTTTTTTTTAAATTTTTTTAATTTTTTATTTTTTTATTAAACTTTTAACATTTATTTTCACACATTTTTGGGTTACAAATTTTCTCCCCTTTTTTCCCCTCCCCCCCCCCAGATCCAAGCTTTCTAATTGCCCCTGTGACCTATCTTCTCTCTCCTCTATCCTCCCTCCCTGCCCTTGTCTCCGTCTTCTCTTTTGTCCTGTAGGGCCGGATAGCTTTCTTGACCCCTTAACCTGTATTTCTTGTTACCCGGTGGTAATAACATTACATTTGGTCCTAACACTTTGAGTTCCAACTTCTTTGGCTCCCTCCCTCTCTACCCCTTCCCCTTGGAAGACAGGCAGTTCAATATAGGCCATATCTGTTTAGTTTTGCAAATGATTTCCATACTAGTTGTGTTGTATAGGACTAACTATATTTCCCTCCATCCTGTCCTGTCCCCCATTACTTCTATTTTCTTATGGTCCTTTCCCTCCCCATGAGTGTCGACCTCGTATTGCATTCTCCTCCCCATGCCCTCCCCTCTATCCTCCCCCCCATCCTACTTGTGCCCCTGTCCCCCACTCTCCTGTATTATGAGATAGGTTTTCCTATCAAAATGAGTGTGCATTATATTCTTTCCTTTAGTGGATTGTGATGAGAGTAGACCTCATGTTTTTCTCTTGCCTCCCCTCTTTATCCCACCACTAATAAGTCTTTTGCTTGCCTCTTTTATAAGAGATAATTTGCCCCATATAACTTCTCCCTTTCTCCTCCCAATATTTCTCTCTCACTGCTTGATTTAATTTTTTTTTTTTTTTAGTATGTGATCCCATCCTCTTCAATTCACTCTGTGCACTCTGTCTCTATGTATGTGTGCGTGTGTGCATGTGTGTGTGTGTGTGTGTGTACTCCCACCCAGTGCCCAGATACTGAAATGTTTCAACAGTTATAAATATTGTCTTTCCATGTAGGAATGTAAACAGTTGAACTTTAGTAAGTCCCTTATGATTTCTCTTTGCTGTTCGCCTTTTCATGGTTCTCTTCATTCTTGTGTTAGAAAGTCAGATTTTCTTTCCAGTTCTGGTCTTTTCATCAGGAAAATTTGAAAGTCTTCTATTTCATTGAAAGACCATTTTTTTTCCTGAAGTATTATACTCAGTTTTGCTGGGTAGGTGATTCTTGGCTTCAGTCCTATTTCCTTTGACTTCTGGAATATCCTATTCCATTCCCTTCTGTCCCTCAATGTAGAAGGTGCCAGATCTTGTACTATCCTGATTGTATTTCCACAATACTTGAATTGTTTCTTTCTAGCTGCTTGCAATATTTTCTCTTTCACCTGGGAATTCTGGAATTTGGCCACAATGCTCCTAGGAGTTTCTCTTTTTGGATCTCTTTCATGCGGTGTTCTGCGGATTCCTTGAATATTTATTTTGCCTTCTGGTTCTAGAATCTCAGGGCAGTTTTCCTTGATAATTTCATGGAAGATGATGTCTAGGCTCTTCTTTTGATCATGGTTTTCAGGTAGTCCCAGAATTTTTACATTGTCTCTCCTGATTCTATTTTCTAGGTCAGTTGTTTTTCCAATAAGATATTTCACCTTATCTTCCATTTTTCGAATCTGCGCGGTATGTTCTGAGATATCTGTCTTTCTCGAAAAGTCCAAAGCTTCCATCTGTACCATTCCAGATTTGAGAGATCTATTTTCTTCAGTAAGCTTTTGAATCTCCTTTTCCATTTGGTTAATTCTGCTTTTGAAAGCATTCTTCTCCTCATTGGCCCCTTGCACCTCCCTTGCCAGCTGAGTTAGGCTAGTTCTCAGGGTGCCAATTTCTTCAAGATTTTTTTGGTTCTCCTTTAGCAGGGAGCTGATCTGTTTTTCATGCTTCTCCCTCATCCCTCTCATTTCCCTTTCCAGTCTTTCCTCCACCTCTCTAACTTGATTTTCAAAATTCCTCTTGAGCTCTTCCATCGCCTGAGCCCATTGGGTGGGCTGGGACACAGAATCCTCGATTTCTGTGTCTTTGCCTGATGGCAAGCATTGTTGCTCCCCATCAGAAAGGAGGGGAGGAAGTGTTTTTTTCTCTGCGATAAAGTACCCTTCAATAGTTTTATTTCTTTTCCCTTTTCTTGGCATATTCTCCACCTAGTGACCTGAACTCTGAATGTTCTCCTCACACCCACCTCGCCTCCTACTCCTCCCAGCCAGCGTTTGGGAGGATTGAGATTCAAATGCTGCTTCCCGCCTTAGGGCTTTTGGCGGGGGCAGGGCTGTTATTCAGTGTTAAATTAAGTTCAGGTGGTCAGGGGCAGGGCCGCCTCTCTGGCTCAATTCCCTCAGGGGGTTTATGCACAGACCTTCCACAATGGATCCAGGCTCCCGCCCGCTTGGGGATCCGCCGTCCGCAGCCGCCTCTCAGTCCCCACCTCCCGGGGGGCCCGAGCCATGGGGGCACCTCACTCCCCTCTCAACCCGCCAAAGAGACTCTCTCACCTACCCCCGTCAGTCACCTGTTGGTGGGGGGGGCCTGTGCCGCTGCTGAAGATCCCGCCTCTGGAGCCCTTTTAGGACTGTGCCTCTCAGAGCCGCGGCCGCGGCCGCAGGTCCCGGCTGGGCTCCGTGTCTGCAGCGCGAGGGACCTTTTGCGAGAGGTTTGCAGGTCCCTCTGTGGGTGGGGGGACCCGCATGGCCGCTGGAGATCCCGTCTCGCAGCCCTCTCGGATCTGCTTCCCACGTTGTCGCTGCCGCGGTAGGGCTGCTCTCTGCTTCTCGCCCCGGCACCCAGTCCACGGTGCGAAGGACCCCCCGCTAGAGGTTTGCAGGTCTCTCTGGAACAGAAATCTCCCTCGCTCCAATATTCCGTGGTCTCTGGGTGCAGAATTCGCCCTGGGTTAGTCCCCTCTGCCGTTCTGTGTTTTGTGGGTTTGGAGCTATGTGTATGTGCGTCTTTCTACTTCGCCATCTTGGCTCCGCCCCTGTTTCCTCTTTTAATTTGTGTTTTAAATAGGTTAGGTTGAAACTGTTTTGTTTGCTTGTCATATATTCTTTATTTCTCTTCAAATTTTTTAAATGAGTGCTTTTAATTATATTGTCATTTTCCAGTGTTGCTCTCCTAATAGAACTCTCTCTTGTAAAAAATAAGAGTAGTTAAGCAAAATAAATGAACACATTGACCATGGCTGACAACTTATGCCTCTTTCTATACCTTGAGTCCAGGAGGTGGCAAACTTTGTGGCTAAATTTGTTCTGCCATCTGTCTTTGTGGGGCCCTTGAGCCCCACAAATGACTTGAGCCCTTGAGAATGGCTTTTAAAGTCTCATTTAAATAAAATAAAAAATTAATGTAAATAAATACAAATATTAAAACACAATTTTATTTAAAGAGGTAAAGGCCATTCTTAGTTCATGGCCAATCAGAAAGACTCCCAGGTGTAGTTTGCTGTTAATCATCTACCCAGAGGAGAGAGAACAGCTATCAATTCTTTGGGATTGACATCCATCAGTTATTCCATATATTCTTCTCATTTTTATTCTTCTAACTTGGTATTTTTTTCATCCTTGCTCTAACAAGCCAAGGATCTAGCTATACATAGGCAGGTGATTCAGAAATGACTCTCACGTTAGTAACCCCTTGTCCACTGTCTCTTAGGATATAGGCATTTTCATTTTGTGTGTATATGTGTGTGTGTGTATGTGTGTGTGTGTGCACACTTGCCATGGCCACTGATGTCTGATTTTCTACTTGAATAAAGTATTCATTAAACTTTCATAAGGTTTTTGTTTAGCTTCTAATTCTTTGCCTATTGCCCTCTTTGGTTTAGTCCTTCCAGTAGCTGGTAAATTTGATGATTAATGGACAAAGATCTTATATTTAGAGCACTGATCAGTCAATAAATATTTATTAAGTGCCTATTGTATGCCAAGCACTGTGTTAACAACCCAACCCCCAACAAAAGCAAAATACAATCCCTGCCTTAAGGAACTCACAAGCTACTTCGTTAAATGATATGCAAGCAGCTATATATGTACAAGAAAGATACAGATTAACAATAATATACAGAAGAAAAGACATAGTATTAAGGGGAATCAGGAAAGGCATCCTGTAGAAAGTGGGATTTGAGCTGGAAATGGAAAGAACCAGGTGATGGAGACAGGTAGGGAGAAAATTCCAGGCTTGAGGACAGCCAGTGAAAATGCAGAGTCAGGAGATGAATTGTCCTGTGTGAGGAGCAGCAAGGAGGCCAGTGCCATTGGCTCTCATAGCATGGAGGGATAAGTTAAGTGTAAGAAGACTGGAAAGGTAGGAGGGGAACAAGTTGTGAAGGGTTTTGAATGCCAAATTTATTCACTTGTTTTTCAGTTGCATCCAACGCTTCATGACCCCATATAGGGTTTTCTTGGCAAGAGACTGGAGTGGTTTGCCATATCCTTTTCCAGCTCATTTTACAGGTGAGGAAACTGAGGCAAACAGGGTTAAATGACTCGTCCAGGTTCACAGAGCTAGTAAGTGTCTGAGGCTGGATTTGAACTCAACAAAGATGAGTCTTCCTGACTCCAGGTCTGGTACTCTGTACTTCATCAAATTTTAAATGCCAAATAGATTTTTAAATTTGATCCAAGAATTAAGTGAATGTTCATAAATTTGTTTAAGATCTGTGTGATTCTTAGCATCCTCTGTTCCCTTTCCCAACATTCTGTCATTATCACTGCAGAAATGAAAGGGTTGAGGACCATTTAATGTTTTCTCTTTGTTTCATGGGTTGCCATGGACAACCAGAGAATTTATCACTTACTGGCATGCCTACTGTGATGTTGAATCTCTCAGTACTTAACTAGGCTGCTTCTCAGAAATCAGACAAGGGCTATCACCACAACCATCCTTCAGGCAATTCCAGCTTGGATTCTTGGAATATGAGAGCTTCAATCTCACTGGCATAGTCTTTGTGAACCCAGGGTTGAATCCACTTTTCTGGAGACACCTAGTTTGACTAATATTTAGTAAAAAATATATACTCAAATTTACATAGTTTTACATGTCTTATAAGCTGCAGATGCTTCATGAATGTTCATGGATAATATTTGCTTCAGGACAATGTTATGAGGAGGTTATCTCCCCTACCAATGATAAGATGGTGCTGCTGGTAAACAAGGCAGGTCAAGCTGTCAATGTCCCTATGGTGGGGATTCCTGATTGAACATAACTAGGTAACTCAGTACCTTTGTATGGATGAGGCTTCTCTGACAACTCCCTCACTTCCCTTTCAAAAATATGGCTTTCTTTTTTTTTCTGGCTCGTTCTCTGTTCTACCAATTTGTGTGGATGCTTAGGGAGCCTCCTTCTGGAAATGCGTGAGTACTGGAGATTTGTGAATTTCAAAAGGTTGAATGAGCCACTAAAAGTCCAGTGATAGGAGTCTGTGGCAGAGATTTCCATAACCACAAGTGAAGTGCTTGGGTAGATCCAAGGAGCAACCTCTTTGACCTAGTTAGTCAATAATGAATCAATCCCTTGGCCAAGATATTTGTCCACTGGCTATACTGCTTTTGGAAGTGAACTTGGTGGGGAGGAATTTTTGCAGCAACTATTTTAAGCTTGAACCCTCTCCAGGGAACAAGGTGGTAGAAGGGAGAGTATGAACCAGTTTGGGGTGATAGTTGTACTCCCTACTATATCTTCTCAGTGAATATCCCTTTGTAAAAGCTAATTAATGTTAATCACTTTGATACTGAGAGATATTGGCCAGTTGGGAGTGAAGCACAGAGCAGCACAGACCACACCAGCATATGGTCATGTCCTGCAAATCAGCAGCAGGTCTTGGAGTCAACTGATCAGCAGCAACTTCTGGGGATCTCAGCCCATAGATGCTAAGGAGGTAGGGCAGCTGGTTAGAAGGAGATTACAGAGATCATTTTACTGGCATAGATCCAGGTCAAAGAGGGGCACTAACACACTACAGCATGCAGCAGGGACCCTGGTCACAACTCCAGGGCAGAAAAGAGAGCTTGTCACTCACAGACCAGAGCACAGGCCAGAAGAGTAGTAAACACACTTTTCCTTGGATCTTCCACCTTGGAAGAATTGAAAACTTATAGACCCTTAGAAATATCTCTGAAAACAGCAACACGAAAAGCCTGAAGCTTAGGACTGTGCCCCTTTCACCCCAGGAGCAGCGCCCAATTTTAAAATAGAGTTAAAAATCAAGAAATAGGTGGAAAAATGAGCAAAGAACAAAAAAAGAGCCTGACTATAGAAAGTTACTATGGTAGCAAGGAAGATCAAAATACAAATTCAGAAGACAAAATTGAAACTGTTATATCCAAAGCCTCAAAGAAAGATATAAATTGGTCTCAGTGTCCCATCCCTCAAGAAAATTACTGGTAGAGCTCAATAACAATCAAGTAAGAGAAGTGGAGAAAAATTTGCAAGAAATACAATTAATGCATTTGCATTATTTCTTGCAAGTAATGCAAGAAAATAATGAAAAGAGAGTCAACAGCTCAGTAAAAAGGAGGCACAAAAATGCCTACTGAAGAACATAACACCTTAAAGAGCAGAATTATCCAAATGAAAACAAAATGTACAAAAACCCACCAAAAAGAGTGGAGCTGGCCAAATGGAGAAGGAGGTACAAAAGCTCACTGAGAAAAATAATTCCTTAAAAATTTGAATTGGGCAAGTGGAAGCTTATGACTCTATGAGACATCAAGAAGCAATAAAACAAAGTCCAAAGAATGAAAAAATAGAAGAAAATTTGAAATCTCATTGGAAAAACAGCCAACCTTGAAAATAGATCAAAGAGAGATTATCTAAGAATTATATGACCTGAAAGCCATGATCAAAAAAAAAAAAAAAAGAGTCTAGACATGGTCTTTCAAGAAATCATTAAGGAAAACTGCCCTGATGTTTTAGAACTAGAGGATGAAACCGAAATGGAAAGAATCCACTGATTATCTCCTGAAAGAGATCCTAAAATGAAAACTCCCGGGAATATTATAGCCAAATTCTAGATCTCTAAGCTCAAGGAGAAAATAATGCAAACAGCCGAAAGAAAGAATTCAAATATTGTGGTACTACAGTCAGGATCACACAAAATTTAGCAGCTTTTATATTAAAGGATCAGATGGCCTGGAATATTATATTCTGAAAGGCAAAGGAGCTAGAATTACAACCAAAAATAACCCAGCAAAACAGAACCCCAGGATGTTCAGAAAAATAGTAGGAAAGTTGGAGGAGTGGATATTTAATGAAATAGAAGACTTTCAAGTGTTCTTAATAAACAGACTAGAACTGAGTGGATAATTAGACTTTCAAATACAAGATTCAAGAGAAACATGAAAAGGGAAACAGGAAGGAGAAATCATAAGAGATTCAATAAGGTTAAACTGTTTACATTCATACATAGGAAGATGATACTTGTAACTCCCAAGAACTTTTTTATTATGAGGGCAGGTACCTGGAGCATGCAGAGACATTTGTGTGACTTGATTATGATGAAAATTTTTTAAAAATAAAATTAAGGGGTGAGAAAGAGATTTGCACTAAGAGAAAAAGGAAGTGAGAGGTAGAGTGGGTTAAATTATCTCACATAGAATAGGCCCAAAAAAGTTTTTATAGGGCAGGGAAAAATGGGGAGTGTGGCAGACAGCTGTTGAACCTTACTATCACTGACTCAAAGAGGAAATAATAGACACACTCAGATATAGAAATCTATCTTACTTTACAGAGAAGTAGGAGGGGGAAGGGAATAAGAGATGGGAGCAGGGCTATTAGAAGGGAAGGTGCATTGGGGAGGTGGCATTCAGAAGCAAAACACTTTTGAGGAGAGATGGGATGAAAGGAGAGAGAGAGACAGAAAATAAATGGGGTAGGGCAGGGAATAGGATGGAGGGAATTACACAATAATCATAACTGTGAAAAGAATTTTTACATCAAGTTTCTCTGATAAAGGCCTCATTTCTCATATATATATAGAAAATGGAGTCAAATTTATAAGAATACAAGTCATTCCCCAATTGATAAATCGTCAAAGGATACGAACAGGCAGTTTTCAGATGTAGAAATCAAAGCTATCTCTAGTCATATGAAAAAATGTTCTAAATCACTATTGATTAGAGAAATGCAAATTAATACAACTCTAAGGTATTACCTCATACCTATCAGATTGGCTGTTATGACAGAAAAGGAAAATGATAAATGTTGGGGGGGATGTGGAGATTTGGGATGCTAAACACTGTTGGTAAAGTTGTCAACTGAGCCAACCATTGTGGAGAACAATTTGGAATTATGCTATAAAATTGTGCTTTCTCTTTGATCCAGCAATATCATTACTAGGTCTGTATTCCAAAGAGTTTTTAAAAAAAGAAACAAGGAAAAGGACCTATATATACAAAAATATTTGTAGCAACTCTTTGTGTGGTGTCAAAGAATTTTAAATTGAGGGAATTGCCCATCATTTGAGGCATAACTGAACAAGTTATGGAATATAATTGTGATAGAATACCATTGTGATATAAGAAATGATGAACAGAATACTTTCAGAAAAACCTAGGAAGACTTACCTGAACTAATGCAAAGTGAAGTGAGTAGAACCAGGAAAACATGTACACAGTACAATGTGTGATGATCAACTATGAATGACTTAGTTATTCTCCGCAATGCAATGATCCAAGACAATTCAAAAAACTAATGATGAAAAATGCTGTCTGCTTCCAGAGAAAGAACTGATGGAATCTGAATGCAGATTAAAGCAAACTTTTTTTTAATTTTATTTTTATTATGGTTCTTTATCTGTGTTTCCTTTTGCAATATGACTAATATGAAAATGTTTTGTGTGATTGATTGCACATGTATAACATATCAAATTGCTTGCCTTCTTAAGGAGTTAGGTGGGGAGGAAGGAAGGGAGAGAAAATTGGGTACTCAAATTTTAAAAAAAACCTGTCCTTTTCCCTCCTTCTCTCTTTATTTCAGAATTAAACTAAAGTCCAGAGAGGAGAAAAGTAGTTTGCCCCAGATTATTCCATGACTAGGATCTAGATCATCTTCTTCCCCTCTCTTCCCAACATTCCTCTCCCCTGTGACATAGTATGTGCTTTAGAACAATCCTTCAGACTGGATGGGCCTGCCCAGATGGACTTGGGGCTATGTCTCAGGTCCTGTTGTAAGGATGAACGACATCTGCATGTCCTAGTTTAAAAGGAAAATAATTGAAAAGGAAAGGAGAGCCAAGAGGAAAGGTGTACTCTCATCCACTAGGTGGCAGTAAGGCATCATGACCCATTTACTCTCCATCCCACTAAAGGTGTGAATGAAATAATAACAGCTAGGACTTGTATAGTACATTCTCTCATCCCCAACATCTGGTCAGCCATTGAAGTCTACCTCTTCATTTCTACCTCAGATATATCTCTTCCATCATCCCCTTCCCACACCCACTACTATCAAATGACTGTATGTATATATATACACACACACACACACACACATATATAATATATTATATAATTATTTTTTATATAATAATATAATTTTATACAATATAGAATTATGTCATTATATATTATATTATATATAAGAATTATATCCCTTATCAAAGTGCCATTTACATACATAAACACACATGTATATGTACGTACCCACATGTTATTCTTTATTGTCGCTGTTGCTTAGGTTCTCATTACCTCTCCAGCTATTGCAATGGCTCCCCAACTCCATCCCTTCAGGCATTCTCCTTCCAATCCAATCCAGTCTATTCCAATTCAAAACTTAAAAAAAAAATTACAGTGGCTACCACGTGCCAGGCACTGTACTAAGAATACTTCACGTGGCTGCAATGGTAATCTTTCTAATCCCTTGCTCAAATGCCTTCTTTGGGTCCCCATCGCTTAATTCAGCTTCCTTAATTTGGCAGTCAAGAGCCTCTTCCTACAACCTATCTTTCCAGACTTATTTCACAAAATCCCTTTCCATAGCTTCAGGCAAACTGGATTGCTGTTTCCTTGGTTTTGTTGTCCGTCCTCCAACTCTGACCAGTTGTTCACGCCATTCCCTAATCCTGAAGTAGAATTCAATTTAATAAACACTTATTATGTGCAAGGTACAAGGTGCTAGCTAGGTTCTGGGTACAGAAAGACAAAAACTTGGTGGTGTCTGTCCTCAAGGGCCTTCCCTTCTACTGGAGTGATACAACCCAAGGACCCAGGACTAGGATGAATGGATACAAAATAATTTGAGGAGGGAGGGAGGGAGGGAGGGAGAGAGAGGGGGAGAGAGGGGGAGAGAGAGAGAGAGAGAGAGAGAGAGAGAGAGAGAGAGAGAGAGAGAGAGAGAGAGAGAGAGAGAGAGAGAGAGAGAGGAGAGAGAGAGAGAATATTAACATTTGGGAGAAGAAGAAAGCTTACAGTAGGAGGTGTCATCCCAAGCTGAGAAGGCAGTGCATTCCAGGCATGGAGGACAGCCACTGTCAAGACATGAAGTTGAAGATGTGATGTTGAATTTGGGGAGTGTCAAGTAGGGCAGTTGGGCTGAGACACAAGGTCCCCAAAAGAGAGTGATAAGGACAAAGTCTGTGAAAATAGGTGGGAACCATATTAGAGAGGACATTCAGTACTGGGCTGAGGAATTTGTATTTTTCTGTAGAGGCAATAGGGAGCCACTAATGATTTTGAGCAGGTGATTGACATACTCAGACCTCTGTTTAGGGAATATTATTTGGTAGTTGTGTGCAGGATGAACTGGAGAAGGTAGAGACTGGAAATAGAGAGAACAATTAAGATGCCATCATATTAGTCCAGCAAGAGGTGATTCAGGCATGAAATAGGGTAATGGTCATTTGAATGGAGAGGAGGTGGACATAAGAGACAGTGCAGAGATAGAGTGGACAAGACTTGTTGCTCATTTTTCATTTTCAAAGAGGATCAGTGACATCAGGAGGGTGATGTCTCTACTTGCAAATGAAGTGAGGCAGAGCTGTGCAAAGTCATCAGCCTCACTCCTCCAGAGTCATTGGAGTGTAGTGGCAAGACATAAGTCAAGACAACTGGTGATGACCAAGCCGACAAAACTTGGGAATTGACTGAATGTAGGAGACAAAGAAAGAGTCAAGGATTACTCTGAGGTACAGATCTGAATGCCCGAAAGAGAGGTGAATTTTCTCAATTGATACAGGAAGGTTTGGAAGATTTAGGCAATAAGAAAATGATTTCTGTTTTGGTCATATTGGGCTTGAGATGCCTACAGGATGTCCTAATGAAAATGTCTAGCAGGGAACTGGCCATGCCCAAAGAGATTTCTGGAGGAAGACTACAACCAGATCTGTATATCTGGGAGTCATCTGCATAGAGGTGATTATTGAACCCATGGGAGCAGATTGAGATCATGAGGAGATTGAGTATAGAGAGCGAAGTGACAAGGACCTTGGACAAAGCTTTGGTGGACACTTATGCTAAGTGGGGAGGGTATAGATCAAGATCCAGCAAAGAAGGCTGAGAAGGGGCAGCCAGAAAGTTAAAAAGATAACCAAAAGAAATCAGTATTACTGATGTCAAGGGAGGACAGAGTCTATGAAAGGAAGGGATAGTCAACGGCATATCAAAGGTTCAGGAAAGTCATGTAAAATAAAGATTGAGAAAAGACTTTAGCAGTTAACAGATAATCAGTTAACTGTAGAAAGGGTTGATTTGTTGGACTGATAGCACTTAACACAGCACTTGGCACACAGTAGCTGCTTAATAAAGTTTGTTGATTGATTGATTAGAATCCAGATGGAAAGGGATTGAGATATGAGTGGGAGGTGAGGAAATGAAGTAGCAGTGAAGATTTTGGACTAATCTTCCTAGAATTTCATCTAAAAAAGGAAGAAAAGATATAGGACCATCACCTGATGCAGGGGCAGAGTCAAGTGAAGGTTCTTAAGGATGAGGAACACTCATAGATGTGTTTTTAGAAAGCAAAACAAGAACCAATGAGTGGGGAGAAATTGAAAATGAAAGCAAGAGAAGAATTGATCAAGGGCATGTGTCTCAATGAGATGTGACCAGGGTCATTAAGAATGTGGTGGCCTTGGCAAGAAGGGTCACCTCTTCATCAGAGAATAGAGCAAAAGAAGAGAGAACAGGGGATGAGAAAGAGGGAAGAGTGAAGACAAATGGTGATGACCAAGCCAACAAAACTTGGCAATTGGTTGAATATAGGAGACAAGGGAAGAGTTGAGAATTACTCTGAGGTACAGATCTGGATGCCTGAAAGAGATGGATTTTCTCAATTGATACAGGAAGGTTTGGAAGATTTAGGCAATAAGAAAATGATTTCTGTTTTGGTCATGTTGGGCTTAGGGGAAAAGAGGGAGCTCAGAGCAAATGATCACTCTATTTTCTCACTCCTCTCTCAACTCTGCCCCAGCCTGGACAGACTTTTCCACCTCCTCTCTACCCAATCTGAAGAGGTGATCCTCTTCTCTGATGGGTGAGTTCCTGCTTGAACCCACCCTTTCATGAAGTCGTGGCTCCACTCCTGACTCTGAACTTCCTTTCCCCTTTTAGTTTGTTTTTTTTTTAATGTATTGTCTTTTCAGAGAGTATAAGGTCCTTGAGGGTAAGGACCAGGGATATGTTGGAACCAGCTTTAATGTCTTCTCTAGGCCACTGCTAAACTTATCATTGTGAGTATGTGTAACCAAAACCCTGAAAATCAGGGCTTGATTTATTATTTTGTTGATTATCTAGACTTAGGAAAGTGATTGGGAATTGTTAATAATGCAGATGAAACTTAAAAGTATGTCTTGCCATTGGGAGAGCCCACTGCTAAACATTTCCAACCATCTTTTTTAGGGACTGTCTTTTTTGCCTATGTTTGTATCCCCAGTGCTTAGCATGGTGCTTGTCATAGAGAAAGTGCTTAATCAGTGCTTTATTTATTTATCCGTTCTTTATCTACTCTCCTATCTATCCATTATCTATATCTATATACCTATCCATGCATCCATCTATCATCTATCTATTTATCTATCTATCATTTACCTGTCTATCCATCTATCGTCTACCTGTCTGTCTGTCTATCTGTCTATCATCTGTCCATCCATCTGTCCATCCATCCATCTGTCCATCCATCCATCTATCTATCTGTCTATCATCTACATGTCTGTTCATCTATCTATCTATCTAATATCTGTCTCTACATGTCTATCTGTAACAGTGACTTCCCTGACCCTCACAGCCCAGAAGGCCAGATATGTCATAATTGATCCCTCCTTCAGATTTTTCCAGCACCTTTAAGGGGGTTAGGAGGTATTTAGTCCTCCCATCATTCTCTGAAGCCCTCACTGATTGTGCTACCCAAAGTTTAGGGGCTCAACTTCACTCTAGTTCCATTTAACCACTTAACTGACAGAAGAACTTTTACAACGGAATATTTACTTCAAAGGTATAGCAAGGACAAACATCCTCCTCCCCCAATATCTGTGGGACATAATCTCCCCTTATACCACCTCAGGCTCTTGGAAGAGGTTGGGGATTTGGTTCACAGCTTAACTCACTTCTTATATATCACAATCCCACCAAGTTCCATGTCCAGAGCCTTCTTGGGCCTTTGTCCTTTGGTCTTCCTTGATAGGCTGGCAGCAACATCTGGCCTGGAATCCTGGCTCCAAGGCCATCCTAGCTGGAGCTCCTGGGTCCAGGTAATCTACTGCCTGTACCTCTAATGGAAAAGGACAAATAAAAAAGACCAAAACCCCAATTCCGATTCTTGGGGCGACAGGTCCCCCAAAGGGGGATGTAGCCCTTCCCAGCTCAGTGCAAGGTAGTTAGGCTGAAAGAACAGGACCTTGACCCCCTGAACCTGGGAAAGAAAGAGAGACTGTCCTGGTCTGGTAGATTTAAAGCCCCAGCCTGTTCTGATGATGCAGCCAATTGAAAGAGGCTGTTCCTACCCACATGGTTAAAGCACATCTTCTCCTAGAAACTGGTCCCTGGTGTCTCCCACATGGCTGCCTCCATCTTAGGTGATCTGGGCATGCTCAAAACCCTATTTCTTGTCTGTTTTTCTATTCCTCTAAAGTAGGAGTATGATCATCTGCTGAGAGGGAGAGAGAAAGGAGTAATTGAAGAGATTTGAAGAGAAAAGGAAGATTTGGTATATTTGTTTACCAATAGAGTGATAGAAATTCAATCAGAGAAGAATATAAACTTCAGGAGAATGGGACTGTTTTTGCTTTTTCTTTGTACTCCCAATATTGAGCATAGTCCTTAGTAAATATTAAGTACTTAATAAATACTTATTAACAGGTGGAAAGTTTGTCTCATAGAACCAGCAAGGGTTCAGTCAAAATCAAATAACATGAGAGCACAGCAGATCCAGCCAGTGCGATTTTCTTTTCGGCAGCACATGAGTTAGGAATGGAGAAGGCAGGTGGCAGAAGCAACCCCAGGGTAGGGGGTGGCAAGACATGATTGAACACTGGACTAGGGGACAATAGGATTCAAGGGCAGAGGATGATTGCTAGAGGAACCGGTCAACAATAAGGTCAAAGGGGATGGGGGAAGAAAGTGAAATCAAAGCTGTCATGGTGGACTGGGAAAACAGGGAAGGCTGGTAGAACCAGACCTCGTGGGGAGGACAAAGAATAGGTTTAAGAGGAGTGAAACTGAGGGAGAGATGAAAGGCTGAGAGGTTAGGATCAAAGAGAATTTCAGAGTTCAAGGTCATGGAGATAGTAGAGTAATAAGTGAGACAGAGATCTAGGGTGGGCATTCCTGCATGAGGCCAAAATAGGATGAAAGATGGAGGTCATGAGATTTCAGGAAGATAGTGACCTGGGAGGGCAGAGTATTTGAGGGGACGATGATGTCTACCTTGACTAAGAAGACTATGATAAGACTATGATCTGATTACTGATCCTTGAGAAAGGAGGAAGAACGATGAAGAGGTTGGTAGATCACAGCCACAAGAACTCTGATTTGGACAGAATGAGCCTCCAAGGATGAGCATGATGAGGACAGAAGGGGAGTCTGAAAGTAGGGGACAGAAGTGGCTCATTGTTGGGGTGAAGAAGGGAGAGAGACTGAGAGGAGTACCACCCAGCTCTGAAGAGTATGGAGAGAGAGGTAGTATCTTCCAAAGGCAGAGAGGTCTCCATTGTGACCATAAGATGGAAGATATGAGGGGATAAGATCAAAGTTTCCCAGGAATTTATTAACAATAAGGTAGGGATTCCAGGGGAGGGACAAAGAAAGTATGGACTGTGCAGGGAGAGGTAGGGCTAAGGTTGGTTGGGATGAGAACGTAGAGGAGTAGCAAAAATGAGGAAGGGGGAAGGAAGGGACATAACTTTGGAGCTAGAAGGGACCTTAGGGGCCCCGAGTCTAATTTTCTTCACCTGATAAAGAAAGCAGGGCAGTGGATAGAGTCAGGAGTCAGGAAGATTCATCTTTTTGAGTTCAAATCTGGCTTCAGACACTTACTAGCTGTGTGACCCTCAGCAAGTCACTTAACCCTGTTTGCCTCAGTTTCCTCATGTGTAAAATGAACTGGAGAAGGAAATGGCAAACCATTCCAGTATCTCTGCCCTTCAGCCTTCTAACTCCCTGAGACTTGGTATTTCTGATGACTGGGATCCCCGTGGGCATGGGCTTTTTACCTTGGCCATTAATCACAGTACTGTTAATCTAAGCATCCAAGTAGAGAGAGTTCAGGGCCTGGAGAAGTTGAATGGAAAGTTTTGGCCTAGGTGTTTGGGAGACCTCAACAGGAAGGAAAGGAGCTCAGAGATACTCAGGGAGAGAGGCATCTCTCACACTGGACTCTGCCCCCAAACTGCTGGTTCAGGAGATTTCCATGGCCACCCGAGTTGAACCTCTATTCTAGGTTTTGGCAATTTGCTTCCTTGGCTCTGAATTCTTTAGACCTTGCCTGTAAGTCATCGCTCCCTGCCCCAAGTGATGGGAGTTTCAAGCAGAGAGGTTCAGTTAACTTGGAATTTCTCAGGAACCTTTCAGTTCTCAGAATTGATTTTGTGTCTGTGCAGATGGATTCCCCTTGGCTCGGTTTGTCCCGCCAACTCAGAATGCTGCCTACCCTCCAGAAATTAATTTTCCTAGGCACAGTTGTTATTATATGCCACTAAGTGGAAGGAGCTGTTTGTTCTTCAGTGGAAGAGTAGTAGGGGCTCCCTGTGATCCACAACCAATGGAACCAAGGCATCAACTCCTTCTAGCACCCTGGGTTGCAATCTGTCCAGCCCAGCCCTCAAGTGATACTCCAGGGGGGTCAAATCTGCCTTTCCCCTGTAAAGAGACTCTCCCTACTCCCTCCTTATGCTTGGGAGCCAGCTTTCACAGCCCCACCTTGTGCTTGGCTTCCTCTGGCAGCTGTGCCTTTCCATCTGTCCACTGCCTTCTCCTGTGCCCCTCCTTTACCCATGCAGGTGGGCATCTCATCCATTTATAGTCTTGGAGAGTCTCCTGGAGGAAGTCCCCCATATGACTTGCCCATGATCACAACCAGGCCACTTGAGAAGCGGGACTTTGAACCGAAGTCTTCGTAGACCAAAGACCAACACACTTTCTCACCTGTCTGTGGCATAATGGCTTCTTAATAAATGCTAATTGAAGGATTCTGATTCTACTCCAGCAAGCTTTTATTAAGCACATACTATGGGTAAGGCCCTGGGGATAGAAAGACACAAGGAAAATCAGACCTCAGGTTCAAGAAAGGACACTTTGCTCTCCAACACACACATGTGCACATGCACACACATGCACACACACACACGCCCACACATGCACATGCAGAAATAGCATTTCAACACTCAGCCCCCCGCCTCACAAATGTGGCAGCTCATTACTAAGTGGTGGTAAGCTGAGAATAAATGCGAGGCTACCAGACCCAAGAAGACAAGAGATGCAGGAATTAGGAGTATTGCTGCCTGTCAACAAACCACACCAGAGGCAGGATGACACACACTCAAGGAACAGGAGTTAAAGTCACAGTCAGAACCAGGAGTCATATATGGAGCAGGACCTGGCAAGGAAGGTAGCCTGGAAAGAGGCTTTGGAGAAGCCAAGGCAAGGTCAGAATGATTGGGTGAGTAGTCACTGGGGATCTAGAACTCAGAACAAGGGGAGGGGAGACAGTAGAGGAACAATTCAGGTGAGAGGGCCTGGAGCAGTTGGAAGGAGGGAAGCAGTTCACCAAGCACAGCAGGTGTCCTGGGGCAGCTCTTCTGATGGATCGCTAATCCAGGTCTGCCAAGCTCTCCCTGGATCCCTGAAGGAATTGGTCTGGCAGAGATCAGGCTGGCAGGGCATGGCTGAGGGAGCCCAGCTGGTGCTTTTTCTCTAGGCTCCATCCATGCTGATGCCAAGGCCCCCTTCCTCTTTCCACTGATGTCCCTTGGTTGGAAGGTATGGAGTCAGGATTGGAACTAAGCCTTGGATATTGACTTCCAAAGCAGCCCCCTTCCCCTTCCTGGATGGGAGCTTTTGTAGCATTGGCAGTCCCAAAAATATAGAATAAATAAGATTTATCAGGGACATGCCATATGGAAGAGGGACGAAGGGAAGAAGGAAACAGTGGGAAAAGTCACATGATAAGGTGGGATCAGGGAACCTGGGTTCAAATCCTACCTTGATGCTAACTACCCATGTGACCTTGGGTAAGTTCCTTCCCCTCCCTTGGCTTCAGTTTCTTCCATCTGTAAAATGAGGCAGTTGGATTATTAGATCAGGGGCTCTTAACCTGAGGTTCACGAACTTAAAAAAACCCAATAATTTTGATACCTGTACATAACTGTGGTTTCTTTTGTAATCCTAGGCATTTGACTTTTTGCATTTAAAAATGTACTTCTGAGAAGGGATTCATAGGCAAGCTAACTACCAAAGGGAAAGAGGAGGGAAGGAATAAACATTTATGTGGCACCGACTATGTACCAGGTGGGCAGCTAGGTGGTGCAGTAAATAGGGCACTGAGCATGGAGTCAGGAAGACCTGAGTTCAAATCCAGCCTCAGATATTTATTAGCTATGTGACCCTGGGCAAGACACTTAACCTTGTTTGCCTCAGTTTCCTCATTGGTAAAATGAACTGGAGAGGGAAATGGAGAACCATTCCAGTATCCTTGTCAAGAAAACCCCATATGGGGTCACAAAGAATCAGACATTACTGAAGCAACTGAACCATATGTACCAGGCACTGTACTGAGTGCTTTTTACAAATATTATCTCATTTGGTCTCCACAACAGTCCTGAGAGGTAGGTGTTCTTATTCTCTCCATTTTATAGTTGAGGAAACTGAGGCAAGCAGAGATTAAGTGATTTGCCCAGGACCACATAGCTGGTGTCTGAGGCTGGGTTTGAACTTGGGTCTTCCTGACTTCAGACCCAGTCTTCTAACCAGAGAGGTCTAGAACATATCAAAGAGTTAAGCATCTCTGGACTAGACGGTCTCTAGGACTCCTTCCAATTCTACTGCTCCAATCCTAAATTACAGAGAAGCATATTTCAGTTTAAGACAAGGAATAAACTACCTAAAAATCAGAGCTGTCCAAAAATGGAAGGAACTGCCTTTGAGAGGAGTAAATGCTCTGTCATTGGAGGTTTTCAAGAAAAATCTGGATAATCGTTTGCTCCCCATACTGGGGAGGAGATCTCTGCTTAGATATGGGGTTGTATTAAATAGCACCTGAGGCCCCTTCAAACTCTGGGATTCTGGGGGTTTTTCCCCACCCAAGGCAAGCAAAAGGTGGCTTAGTTTTAAACCCATCCCACAATTCAAAATGGAAAACCAAGATGGTCCCACAGAAAAGTGCTTCCCCCTGGTTCCCCTGGGTCCAAATTGAGGAAGCCCTCAGTCCTGTCTTTCTCCTCCCTCAACCCAACCACTTCCCCTGAGATTAGTGATTAAGGGATGGATGTCTTCATCAAAGAAACTGAGGAGGAAAGAGTCAACAGCCTTGGGATGACATGGAATGAGCTCCCCAGGAATTGCACTCCCACCCTCCCCTTCTCCCTTGTGCTGGGAAGGCTCTTGCCATCTTTGTGCTAAGAACCAGGCCAGCTCTCCCTCCTCAAATGGGACCATACACACCTGTGCCCATGTTACAAATGACATCAGCTTTCATGCCGGTCCTCTCCATGCCTACCAAGGGTGGCTTATAAACTGCCCATGACTCTGAACCTGAGCCCTGAGATTCTGAGCAGCAGCAAGGGATGGGGAGGAGCTCATGGTCTGCCCTCCCTTCCTTCTCCCCAACCCCCTCTCCAACTCCAATGACGCTGGAGTGTGTAACGTGCACGTAAACTGAGGCCAAGAGGACAGCTGCTTGACAAGGCTGCCAAATCCTCCTTTGCTGGAAGATGCTGAATCCGACTCGCCTCTGCCCTCTGCCTGGGCTGCTTGGCTGGAAAGGTTTCCAGAGATGAGGGATGCCGGAGCCCCTGAATCCTCCTCTCCTTCCCAGCACGGCCTTGTCAGCCCCATGAGAGGGTGGGCCCCACAAGTGGATGTCGGTGTCTCATGATTCAAAGGAGCCTCTTGAAAAAAGAAAATGAACAAACAAAACCAAGTTGAGGTTTTCTTCCAGAATGCCTTTGCCCCCCTATTCTGTTTTAATAAAACCACACCAGGGAAGACTGGACTGCACATTCACATTGAGGCTGTGCAGTGGACCAGAGGTCTTGTTCAGAACCATTTAAAAGGCCCAAGAGTCAAATAATAATGCTGGAGGGGGTCTAGAATCACCTAGAAGAACGGGAATGCTAGAAGTCCCCTTTTCCCCTTTTGCTTGTCTCAGTCTTGGTGACTGCACTGATCGCATTAATGCCTTGCCGACTATAGTACTCTGATTTTAATCCTGTCTCCTGAGGCAAATAGTTATTGACCCTCAAACCAGGCCACCCAATGGATCAGCAACTAGAGAGAGCTTTTACTCCAGTTGGTTGTAAAGTGGAGTAGCTTGCAGGTGACTTCAAGTCCGATAACCACAGGAGTGGTGTAAGCCTGGTAATAATAAGGGTAATTATTGTTATTATGAATAATAATGTATTATTATCACAATTACTGTTGGTATTAATAATCATACTGTTTCCTTTTACTTTTAGGACTTCAAGTTACCCAGTGGGAAATTCTGCTTCAGGAAGTAATGAGATGCTTGTAGGAGGTGCTCACGGGACGATGACTTGCTGGGGATGGTGTGGAGGGGCTTCATGTAGAGCAGAGGTGGTGTGAGATGATTTCAGATCAAAGAGTTTTCTAAGGTCCTTTCTAACCAGATGATGCTAGCTTCTGTGGTCTAATGACCCTCTCAGTTCTGACTTTCCGTGTTCTAAGATCCTTCCAAGCCCCAACATTCCCTGATTGTGAGTTCAAGAGAGATTGTCTTTGGACTTTTTTTTTTTAATACTTTCATTGTTAAACAAAAGTGCAATGTACATAGTAGGAGTTAATAAATGTTTTTGACTAATTGGCGTTCTGAAGAGCTCCCCTGCACACACTCTGTGTTACATGGTTCTTTACTCTTCATCCTATCTGGAGCCTCAGCAGAAGTGCCCAGGATGGTGCCACAGCAGCCTGCTTACATCCCGAGACTCTTCCAGGGCTCACCTTGCCTTTGAAAAACAGAAAAACAGACCTGTTTTCCCCAGCAAGAAAGCAACATCTGGTTCCATTCCCCCACCTCCAAATAAATGCCGTCTGCTGGAACAAATTTGTATTTTACATGGATGTCGAACCCCTGTTGGCCTGTCTTCCACCTGCGACATCTGCTAAGCTTTCAACTTTTCCCTCCCTCCTTTTATTTTGACTCAGGAAGGGGAGGGGAAACAGCATTGAGACATTGGAAGACGCTTGTTTGGATCCCTTGAAAATTCCTTCCTGTTTTTTCCCAGACAGCTTTGAGAACTTCAACATCAAAGATGCTCCATCCTCTATATATTTATACATATACAGTGCATATATACATGTATGTATGCATATATATGTATATATGTATGTAAACATATTTATAATATATACATATATACAAATATAAATGCATAAAATTATTATATATTTATATATATATAAATAAATACACCCAAATTACATATACACATTTATACATACATGTATGTATATATGTATATTTTGGAGGAAGGACTGGAGAGGGGGGGTGTATTAGAGCAAATGAAAGGGATGATCTGAAGGAAAGTCCATTGTGCAACAGATTCTGTTGAAATAAGGAAATAACCAACAGTCTCTTATCTCTCTGCCTCTCTCAACAACTCAGTCATCTAATACCTACTGTGTGTGACCATGGGCATGCTTCCCTTGTGTTCCCCATAGCTGGGTTTACAAAGACAAACTATACCTATCCTTGGTCCTCATGGACTTTGATTTTATGGAACTTCTGTTCATGTCTTCTCTCCTTGGGATGAGGTAAGTCATTATCAATTAATCGATCATTCATCAAGCACTTGTTAATTAATTGCCTGCTCTGTTCCAGGTGGGGAGTTGGGAATTTGAAGACAGATCTTACCTTGCCATCAAGGAGCTCAGATTCCACTGGGTACATGGAATCATAGATTTATACCTAGGACGGACCTCAGAGACCATCGAAAAGTAGTAAAGTGATGTAGCAAATTCTTGACCTGGAGACAAGAGACAATCTCACCTCAGATACTTCCTAGGTGTGTGACACTGGGTAAGTCACATAGTCTCTGTTTGTCTCAGTTTTCTCATCTGTAAAATGAGGATAATAATAGCACCTACTCCCAGGGTTGTTGTGAGGAACAGATGAGATGACATATGTCAAGTGCTTAGCATGGTGTTTGGCACATAGTAAGTACTTAGTAAAGGCTTATTTCCCTTTTTCCTCTCCCCTTCTCCTACCTACCTTGGAACAAAGAATAAAAAAAAAAGATTGAAAAAAGGCAGTTTGGTAAAACCAACCCAGACTTCACTAACTCTGATAATATATGTGATATTCCATACCCACAGTCCCCGACTTTCGCAAAGAAGTTTGGGAGGTACATTTTCTTAACTCTTGTCTGGGGTCAAGAAAGTTTTTATTATGGAGAAAAATTTAGCAGCTTTGAAATCCATCTATAATTATAATAATCACATTCTCTGTAACTCTATTGCTTTGAATTTTTAGGAAATACTTTAAAAAAATACTTTGGGGATGCCTTTTCGTTTTTCTTTTTCTTTTGGACATCACTGTAATTTCTCACTGACATCCTTGTCCTCTCCCTGAATTTGTAGACTCCTTCCTTTTAACATATAAGCACAGTCAAACCAAACACTTCAATACACTGGTCATCTCTGAAAATGTATGCTTTATTCTGCACCACTAGCCCACCACTTTCTCTGTTGAGAAGGAGGAAGACCTGTCCACGAACTTCTAAAGTCACAATTGGTCACTGACGGGTACCTGGTTTCTTTCCAGTTCTTTACTACAACAAAAAATAATACTGTACTTTTTTTGTATATATGGAATTTTCCCCTCCATCTCTGGTTTCCCTGGGATCAAAAGCCTACTTAGTGGTATTTCTGGGTTAAGGGACATATGTGATTTAGAGACTTTTTGGGTTTAATTCCAAATTACCTCCAGAATGGATGGATGAATTGATAATTTCACTAGCAGCACATCCGTGTGCCTGCCTTAGTATACTCCCTTTGGTGTTTACTATTTTTGTCTTGTCATCTTTTCAGATCGGATGGGTGTGAGGTACGCTGTGAGGACAAACCCCTCAGGCCAACAGTCTTGGGCAGAAAGGAATGTCAAGGTCATCCTGCTCATTTTAGTTACCTATAGGCAATTAAAGTTTTATTTAGCATATTTTCAAATATACCAGTACATTTTGCTTAGCATGAAGACATTTCTTAATGAACACCCATATTAACCCCTCAACAAAACACTGCCCAGTAGTATGATTGTGACCGAAAGTGGCAATGCCACTTTCAACTTTCCTATTTCATCAAATTTCAACAGGAAAAGGGATCATTGTATCTAACCATGAGAAGAACTGAGTTCAGCTGTGACCTTAGATACTAGCTGTGGGACCCTGAAAAAGTCTTTTAACTTCTATCTGCCTCAATTTCCTCATCTGTAAAATGAGGATAAAAATATCACCTACCTCCCAGAGTTGTTGTGAGGATAAAACTGGATAATGTTTGTAAAGTGCTGTGCAAACCTTTAAGCAATATAGATACATATAGTTACATAGATATGCTAACTATTATTAAATTATCATAGCTTTGTTGTGTTGCAGTGTTCAGTTTATTTTCATCGATGTAGTTGTTGAGTGTGTTGTTCTTTTGACTCTGATTTCTTCACTTTGCATCATTTTATTTTGTTTTTTTTAATTAAAATTTTTTTCATTTAACAAAAAATCTCCTTTCCACCTTTTATTTTAGTAACTTGTTTTGTAGTTTTATTTAATTCCTGTTGTTGTTACGTTAAATGAAATTTCTCTTTCATATTTTGTTAGACATATTAGGAAAAACTAATGATTTTTTCCTACTACTTTACTGAAACTATGATCTAAATTAGTCCTTTAGCATGCCACTTCTTTTTAAAGCTGTGGGAAGCAAGCTTCGTTCATTTGGAGTCATGATGATTCGTTACATTGATCAGTGTTCTTAATTGTTTGAAAATTGTTTTTCTTTCCAATATTGTAGTTATTGCAGGACTTAGGTGGTCCATTGGATAGATCATTAGACCTGGAGTCAGGAAGACCCAAGTTCAAATCTGGCCTCAGACACTTACTAGCTGTGTGATCTTGGGCAGTTCACTTAAACCTGTTTGCCTCAGTTTCCTCAGCTCTAAAATGAGCTGGAGAAGGAAATGGCAAACCAATCTGGAATCTTTGTCAAGAAAACCCCAAGTGGGGATCATGAAGAGTCGGACATGACTGAAGTGACTGGACAACAAAATCATAGTCATGGCATAAATTGTTTGTTTGGTTCTTCTCACTAGGCATCTTTTCCTACAAATCTTCCCAAGGTTTCTCTGACTTTGACCCTTTCACCATTTCTTAGAGCCCCCTAATATTCCTTTCTATTTATCTACCAGCATTTGCCCAGTCATTCCCAATCAATGGGCACCTTCTTTGTTTCCAGTTCTTTTTGTTGTCTTAATTTTTTGTTGAATCTTCAGGGTTCTCTAAGTAGCCATTGTACATTTCATCTGTTAAAAACAATGTTGCCTCTTTACCTACGCTTATTACCTTAGTTTCTTTTTCTTATTGCTATAGATTGCATTTCTAGCACCCTATCAAATAGTGAAAACGGTAGGGATCTTTGCTTTACTTCCTGATCTTACTGGGGATTGCTTCTTCACAAAAATGCCAGTTTTTGGTTTTAGATGCATGTTTTGATCATATAAAATACTTTTATTCCTTACATATAAAGAAATGGTTAGTTTTGTTAGAGGCATTTTAAAGTATGTAGATAGAAACATGATTTTTCATTAATGTGATTAAATATGTGAACAGCTTTCTTAATGTATACTTACCCCTGTATTTCTGGTATAAAACCAACCTGGTGATATTGAATTTCTAAAAAAATTGCTGTTACTTCTTTGTTAATATCTTACATAATATTTTATATGAATATTCAAACATTACTGATATTGATCTATAATTTTCTTTTTCTACTTTATCTTTTTTCAACTTGGGTAGGAGGACAATAACAGGAGTTTGATGAGGTGTTTCATTCTCAATTTTTGCAGATACTTTATATTGTACTGGAATTATTCAATCTTTAAGTGTTTGCTAGAATTACCATACTAATGCAGCTGGATCAGATGTGTTTTCTTTTAAAAAAATACATTTTTATTTATATCCTTTGGTTTTACATTACTTACATTTCTCAATTTAGTCCTCCCCTAAAGAAATTTTCCATTTATAATAAAGAATAAAAAGAGAGAAAAAAACAGTTTAGAAACAATAACCAACATATAAAAGTATCTTGCATTATTGTTCCATGCTCATAATCGTTTCCCACCTCAGAAAGACATAAAGGGAGATGCCTTTTCATATCTGTTCTTTGGGACCAGACTTGGTCATTATAACTTCAAAGAATTCAGTTTTTATTGTTTTGTTATTCTTGTCCTTTCTATTCACAATTGTTTTAGTCATTGTGCATATTATTTTCCTGGTTCTGCTTACTTCCCTTTGCATCAGTTCATGTCTTCCTATGCTTCTCTTTTTTATCTTATCCATCATAGTAATATTCCATTACACTCGTATATCAAATTTGTGTAACCATTCCCCCAATTAATAGGCCTTTTCTTGTATTTCAGTTCTTTGCTATTACAGAAAAGGCTGCACAAGATATTTTGGTGTACATGGGACCTTCTTTTGTGTCACTGACCTTCTTGAGGCATATTCCTAATAATGGAATTGCTAGGTCAAAGGGCATGCAGTAGTGTTTTTCTTTGGGATTTAATTTATGAACTGTTCATTTTCTCTTTCGAAAGCTGGATTGTTTGGCTTCTATTTCTTGATTTGTTAATTTAGGTATTTTAGATTTTTAGAAATATACATGTCCAATTTTGTTGGCATAGAATTGTGTATGATAATTTCTAATAATTTAACTCTATCTTCATTTGTTACAAATTCTCTACCTTCATTTTTTTGGTTTGGTAATTTGATTCGTCTGTCTTTCGTAAGGAATCAATGGTCAATTGATTTAGTTGGTCACTTAAAAATAGTTTCAATTCATACAGGAAAAATTAATTGAATTGCAAAAAGACATAGATTGTAATATAATAACTGTAGGTGACTTTAATGTACATATTTCTCAGCACCTTATTGTACTTTTACAAAAACATATCTATCTATCAAAGCTGGAATAAATCTACTGAATGATTAACTAAAAGAAAATTATAGAATAGAAGAATCTGTGGAAGAAGTTAGCTCTGAAAGATTTGCTATATTTTTAAAAGTGACATGACAAATCTATTTTTTACTTTAAAAGAAAAGTAAACAATACATAAGGAACTCACAATTTCACAGCCTCTTTTTGTGTTCAACTTTTTTTTTTGGAAATATTAATTTTACTTGATGTTGGTTGAGTTCAAACAAAAATCAAATGAAAACAAAACAATTCTGGATTAGCGGGCTACATCTAGGTTCCATCCTCTGCCACACTTCTTGGCTTCTACTTCCTCTCCTGATGCCCTCATGCAAGTGTTGGTTTCAGCCTTTGTCTGTCTCCTTTTCTTGGAACAATCCCCAAACAGGATTTGGTTCTACCCCTTGATATGGCCCTAACAGGCTCCAATTAGATACGGAAGATTGAACTGGCCTTTGGTCTCCTTCAAGGTTTCCCTGGACTTCAAAGGTGGGAAAGATAGTTGAGCTGGTCTTGCCCTCTCCTATGTCTCTAAAGGAGTACTGTTTGCCGTGTCTCCCTGCGTGATGACCTATGAAATGTTATGCTATCCCACCACTGCCCCAACAAGCCAGGATCCAAATTTTATTGACTTCAGGCCCTAGCAGGTTTCTTTAGATAATTATTGCCGCAACGGGATGGCATGAACAAATTAGAAAATCATATATTGTTACATTTTAAAAGATATGTATTTTAAAAGGCTTATTGCACTTGATGGACTCTTCTTACCTAATCTGAGGCAGACTTCCCGTTGTGCACCAACCTCCAGAAACCACTACAGCCAGTGAATAAAGAATTTATAAATACACATCCCAAAAATGGGAAGAACCATATTATGTATTTTGAATGGGGAGCTTATAGAATGTATATATTTCTCAGCACCTTATTGTACTTTTACAAAAACACATCATGTTTTAGGGCACAGAGAGATGAATAACTATAAACATGTAGAAAATACTAAGCATTGTTTACACACTATAAAGCAACAAAAATAGTATTCAATACAGGGAATGCAAGTAAAACTTATAAGACTTAAATTTTTCCATCCCTAATGATATCCCAAATAATGAATTGATCAAAGAACAAACTACCTCTATTTTTAAGAATTTGTTTTCCTTCAAGCCTCAGCTCAAGCACCACTTTCAACATAAAACCCTGATTGATCCCTGAAATTGCTACCCTCTTCCCCTCCAAAACTACATATCCATTCTTTATACGTGTGTGTATATATACATTCTGTCTCCCCTGTTAAAATATAAAGTCTTTGAGGAAGGGATTATCTCATTTTTCTTTCTGTCTCCAAAAGCTTAGTATAGTTCCTGGTTTGTTGCTTGACTGGTTGATAGGAACAAATAATACTTAGGTACAATGGGTGATAATGATACAACATATCAACATTTCAGTGACATAGTCAAATCTTTCTTCAGAGCCAATATTATATCCCTGAAAAAAACCCAACAAAATAAGAAAAGAAAATATTAAGGAACTGAACATGCATTTTTTAAGTTAGATTTTTTTCTGGGGGCCATTTTTAGTCATCTTGATCTATATCTTGCCACTGAGAAAGGAAGAAAAACAAAACTGTTACAAATATATATACTCAAGCAGAAAAAATTCCTCTGAGTATGCATTTTATACACTAGAAAAGCAACAAATTAAAAAAAACACAAAACAAGCACAAAAGAAAAAATCTAGAAAATTAGAGGAGAAATAGATAAATTCAAAAATAAAAAGACTATATTAATATTAAAACTAAAAGCTGGTTCTTTGAAAAGAGTAACAAAGACCTTATTAAAATCGATAAGACCTGATCAAGAAGAAGAGAAAAGAAAAACAAATGATCAAAATGAAAAAGAAATGAACAAGGTGAAATCATAACAGACTGAAGAAATAAAAAGAATGATCAGATTCTACCACAGACAATTATGTGCTGGCAAAACCCCGAAATTTAAAAGTAAGGAAAGCTTACTTGCAAAAAAAAAATAAAACACACAAAATAACAATATCAAAGTAATAGAGATCTTCAATAATCCAATCGCAATAAATAAAATTGAACAAAAAAAAAAACCACATCCCTGGTCCAGATAGATTTATGAGTGAGTTCTACCAGAATTTAAAGAATAATGAATACCCCTGCTACATGAATCACCCTACTGTTTTTGTGCTCAGTCATTAAAGGGCCACAGAGATCGAGTGGAGCCTATCCATTAGGCATTCTCCATGTTTCAGCAAGTAAATTCTTAATTCCCTTTCTCCCTGTAATTCATTCACTGTGCAGTTGAAACAAACATTCTCTACCTTCCTCTCTCTCTCTCTCTCTCTCTCTCTCTCTCTCTCTCTCTCTCTCTCTCTCTCTCTTTCTGTACTCTCATTCCTATCCTCCTCAGTCCTATCTCTTCCAAATCCCCTTTTCCCTTGGCTTTGTTCCACTGTTTTGTCTGGAAGTACTCCCACCACTGTCAATTATGAATAAACTGCTTTTTATCTTGGATTTCTTAATTTTATATTCTTTCCATCCTTTTCTGCTTATAGAAATATGGTTCTCACAGAAGACACTGCATCCCTGGTCATCCCACCCAGTTCATAGCTCTCTGTAACCTGTTAATATTGTTACAATATTTTTTATACTTTCCTCATCCCAGATGAATTTGGTTCATGAGACTGATCCCCTCTCTTTCTAATCTCTACATCTTTTTTTGAATGACCTTCATCCAGTGTTTCAGTTTCAAGAAATATTGGTTGATTTCTTTTCTCTCTCCTTACTACTTCTCTGGGACAGAGGTCACTAGACCTCTAGACCCACAGTTGCCGGTTTTGTCCATTTCTTTTTGAGCCTTCAAGCCCATGACCATGACTGCCTGTTGCCTCAGTGACCCATAGTTGAAGTGGGACTTCCAAAGGATGACAGTTTTGTCTTCTGCTCCTTTCAAGCTATTAGGTGCCGTATGACACTATTTCCACCTTCATCACCATTTTACATGATGAGGTAGCCTTTCCTTTTGCCAAGGCAAACCCATCTACATATGGAAGGAATCCATCCCTTCTCCTCCAGCAGATTACAATCCTCACTCTCACTTATCTTCGCTTTTCCCTTGTTTATTGTCTCCTTTCCTACTTATATCTCCCCAATCTTGAAAAGAAACCCTCATTTGATCCATCCTTGCTAACTATCATCCTATTTTTCTGCTGTCCTTTGTGGCTAAACTCAAAAAAGGCTGTCTACAATAGATACTCCCATTTTCTCCCCTCTCATTCTCTTCTTAATCTTTACAATCCAGCCTCCAACTTCATTATTCCACTAAAAAGTCACCCTGATTACCAATGATCTCTTAGTTGCCAAATCTAGTGGCCTTTTCTCAAGCTTCATTCCCCTTGACCTTTGACAATCAATCACTCTTTCTTCCTTGATACGCTCTTCTCTCAAGTTTTTCTGGATATTGATCTCTTCTGGTTTTCCTCCTATCTCTATGACCTCTCCTTCTCCATCTCCTTTTCTGGATCCTCCTCCAGATCATTCCCTCTAATCATAGGTGTCCCTCGGGGCTCTATCCTGGGCCCTCTTCTCTTCTCCCTGTATACTACTTGGTGATCTCATCAGCTCCTATGGATTCAAATACTATCCCTAGGCTGATGATTCTCAGATCTACTTTCTCTGCCTTAACCTCTTTGCTGACCTCCAGTCTCCCACCTCCAACTGTCTTTCATACATTTCAAACTGGATGTCCAGTGGACATCTGAAACTCAACATGTCCAAAACTGTTCATTTTCCCCCTAAACCTTCTCCCCTTCCAAACTTCTCCAATACCATCGAGGGCAATATCATCCTCCCAGTGCCCTAGACTCACAATCTAGGAATTGTTTTGGACTCTTCATTATCTATCTCTTCCCCACCAAATTGAATGTATTGCCAAAGTCAGTCAATTTCACCTTTGCAACATCTCTCCAATACACCCCCTTCTCTCTTCTAACACTTCTGCCACTCTGGTGTCAACCCTCATCACCTTACATCTGGCTTCTTTGCAATAGCCTGCATGTGGGTCTGCCTACCTCAAGTCTCTCTCTCCTCCAGTTTATACTCCATTCAGCCACCAAATTGATTTTCCTAAAGCACAGGTCCAACCATGTCACACATACCCTTCTAACTCAATTATTGCCTCCAGAATAAAATGCAAACTCTCCTGCTTTTCATTCAAAGCCCTTTAGAACCTGGCTTTCTCCTACTTTTCCTACCTTCTTACACCTTACTCCCTGCCACTCCTGGCCTCCTGGCTGTTCCATGAATAAGACTCTCCATCTCTTGGCCTGGTCATTTTCTCTGGATGTCTCCTGTACCATTTTCTCTTTCCTCATCTTCACCTGCTTCCTTCCCTGGTTTCCTTTAAGTCCCAACCAAAATCCTCCCTTCTATAGTAGCCTTTCTCAACCCCTCTTAATATTAGTGCCTTCACTCATTTAATTATTTCCTATTTATCCTGTATATAGCTTGTTGATTCACATTTGTTTGTTGTCCCTGTTAAATTATAAGCTCCTTGAGGTCAGGGACTGTCTTTCTTTTTATTAATTATATTCGTAGCACTTGGCACAGTGCCTGAATGTAGTGAGCCCTTAATAAATGTTTATTCACTGTTGACTGTCTTAACATCAACTTGTCCAAAAGGGAATTTTTTGTCTTTCCCTCTAAAGCTTCTCTTCTTCCTAACATCCTTATTACTACCATCCTTAGTCACCTGGACTTGTGACCTCAAATCTCATCCTCAAATCTCTCTCTCTCTCAACCTCTACATCCAATCTTTTGCCAAGTCTGTCCATTTTTAGCTTTGTTGCATCTCTTACATGTGCAGCTGTCTTCCCTCTGACATTGCCACCACTCTGTTGCAAGGTCTTATCACCTTATGCCTGAGTCTAATAGGATGAAATCCAGTAGGGAGAAATGTAAAGTCTTACAGTTATATTAAAAAAAAAATCAACTTCATAAGCACAGGATGGGTGAGGTATGGTCAGACAGTAGTTTGTCTGGGAATGATCTGAGAGTTTCAGTGGATGGCAAACCTGACTGTGAATCAGCAGCCGAAATCATGCAACAAACATCCATTAAACACCTGCTGGCACAGGACCTCTCAGCATGGCATGCCCACATCAAAGAACGTGCTGTGCCGTATGAGCAAAGCAGAATTGAAACAACTCAAAGGAAATGCGGGATGCACAAATTTAGAGAATGCACCCCAAATGTTCACACAGACTATTTATGCCTGACTTGTGGTAGAGCATTCTGACCTCTTATAGATCTGATCAGCCACGGTCAAACACTGAAATTTGACTCTAGCCCAGGAATGTCATTTTGGTCCTCTTTGAGAATGAAGGACAACAACCAACCACTGTGTGCAGGGCACTATGGTAATCACTGAAGAAAGAACAAAGCTTAGCCAAGACATAGTCTCAAGTAGATGCCAATGAATGACTAAAAAGTATTTCTTAAGTACTTACGATATGTTATGCCTTGGGTTTACACATAGGGAAGGAAGATACTGGCATACCTTGTGAATAGTATGGGTTTGGTTCGGTTCCAGATCACCACAATAAAATGAGTATCCCAATAGATCAAGGCACACGAATTTTTTGGTTTCCCAGTATATATAAAAGTTCTGTTTATACTATACTGTAGTCTGTTAAGTGTACAATTGTGTTATGTCTGAAAAAACAATGTACACACCTTAATTTTAAAACAGTTTATTGCTAAAAAATATGTGAACAGTCCTCTGAGCCTTCAGGGCATCATACTCTTCTTTTGCTGGTGGAGGGTTTCATGTCAGTGTTGATGGCTGCTGACTGATCAAGGTGACAGTTGCTGCTGAAGGCTGTGTCAATTTCCTAAAACAAGACAATAAAGTTTGCCCCATCGATTGACTCTTCCTTTCATTTAAACCCTTAGAGGCCATGGTAGGGTTATCAATTGGCCTAATTTCAATATCGTTGTGTCTCACGGAATGAGGAGGCTTAAGGAGAGAAAGAGCGATGGGGCGGTGACTGATCGGTGGAACAGTCAGAACAAACACAACATTTATTGAAATCTTTTATGGACGAGGTTCATGGTGCCCCAAAACTATTACAATAGGAAAAATCAAAGATCATTGATCTTAGATCACCATAACAGATGTAATGATAATAATAATTATGTAAAAGTTCGAAGTTTTGTTGTGAGAATTACCAAAACATGACACCAAGACGTGATGGGAGCACGTGCTGTAGGAAAAATGGCACCCACAGGCTTCCTTGACACAGGGTTGCCTCAGACCTTCAATTTGTGAAAGAAAGTAATATCTGCAAAAACCAATAAAGCGATGCACAATAAAATAAGGTATGTCTATAGCCATTGTCACCTAAGAATTTAAATTTTAATAAAAGTAAAAACACATATCAGGGAGTGATGGCCAAGAACGGGTGTTTTGGTTTGGGAAGTCACAGAGACTCTGAGTAAAGCCATAGAGGAGTGATACTCCCTTTAATCCTATCAAAGAAGATAATATTTGTAAAGCCCTTACCACATAGTAGGTACTTCACCAATGTTTCTTTCCTCCCCCCTTTTCCTTTCGAGAAGCAATGGTAATATTGAGTTGTAACAATGACTACCCTTTGGGCCTCATTGTCTCAAGGCCAGGTATGTTACATTTCACCCCTAAGGGATCTCTACTACTCTTAGAGAGGCTCTTTGCCAGTGGCTTTAGCCCCCACGATTGGTATTCCACTTATTGTAGGAGATACCTTGCATCTTTGTTCTACTTAACCACTTAATAGTCAGATTAGCTTTTATAAGGGAATATTTACTTCAAAGGTACAGCAAGAATAAACATATGAACATTCCCCTAGTACTTGGAGGCATAATCTTCCCCTGTGCCACTCAGAGGTTCACAGTTTAGCTCAGTTTCTGTACAGCCCATCTTAAGTTCCAAATCCAAAACTTTCCTTGGGCTTGAGTCTTCAATATTCTGGATCCTCAGGGCTTTCCCATGGGCTGTTGGAAACATCTGACCTGAAATCTTGGCTCCAGGGTCACAGTGACTCAAAGTGAGTCCAGTGAGCACTCTGTCACCCCGACCAAGAACTGAAAAGGACAAATGATGCAGGCAAAAATAAAATAAAACCACAACCACAATAAAATCTAAACTCATTTCTTGGAACCATAGAGCAAAAGTGGAGAATAGGGGAAACTGGCCTTTGTTCTCTCACTAGTTCCATTCATAGTTTTGCCCATGCTGTGGGTGAAGTTGGGTCTTTATCCTCTCTGGACACTGAGAGAAAGAGAGCAGATGTTCTAGTCTGGCAGTTTTTAATGGCATCCTGTTTTGGCTACACAAGCAGTGGAAAGAGGCTACTCCCACCCTGTGGTAGGAGACCATAGAATATCTTCTTTCATTTTTTTAATTAATTAATTTTTAGTTTTCAATATTCACTTCCATAAGTTTCAAATTTTCTCCACCTCTTTTCCATCCTCCCTCCTCAAGATGGTGTGCAATCTGATATAGGCTTTATATATACATTCTTATTACACATATTTTCACATTAGTCATGTATAGAAGAATTAGAAAGTAAGGGAGGAACTGTGAGAAAGAAAAAACAAAATAGGACAGCAAATAGTATACTTCCATCTGCATTCAGACTCCATATACCTTTCTCTGGATGTGGATGACATTTTCCATCATTAGTCTTTTGGAGTTGTCTTAGATCCTTGCATTGCTGAGAAGAGCTAAGTCTATCAAAGTCAGAAATCTCACAATGTGGCTCTTACTGTGTACAATGTTCCCCTGGTTCTGCTCACTTCACTCAGCATCAGTTCATGTAAGTCTTTCCAGGTTTTTCTGAAATCCACTTGCTCATTATTTCTTATAGCACAGTAGTATTCTATTAGAGTCATATATTACAAGTTATTCAGCCATTCCCCAGTTGATGGGCATCCCCTCAATTTCCAGTTCTTGGCCACCACAAAAAGAACTGCTATAAATATTTTGTACATGTCGGTCCTTTTCCCATCCCTATGGGATACAGAACTCAAAATGGTATTGCTAGGTGAATGTCTTCTTTCAGAAAGTGATCTGGGCGTGCTCAAAACTCCCATTACAGATTTAACTGCAGTTCTCAAAGTATGAGGTCCAGGATACAAATGGTAGCAGGGTTGATGGTTAGAAGCATGGAAAATTGTTCTGGATAAAGGGGTCTATATGAGTTTGCCCTCATTCACCAACCAAGACAACTGATTCTCATGATAGGACTCACAAGTAAATTAATCTCCTAGGAATTGGAGGATGCATCGCAGGGTAGATGGTAAGATGGCCGGAGGTGGCTAGATCCATGGTCATATGAGGACTGGATGAAGGAAATGAACATATATCCTTGGAAAGAAAAGACTGGGCCGGGGGCACAATATCTATGTTCAAGTATTTGAAGGATAGTCATGTGGAGAAAGGATTATTTTTGTTTCATTTGGCCCCCAGGCATTAGATTTAGATTTAACAAATATTTTTAAGTGCCTACTATGTGCCAGGCACTGTGCTGAACACTTCATAAATAATATCTTATTTGATCCTCACAACCTTGGGAAGTGGGTACTATTATTAGCACCAATTTATAGATGAGGAAACCGAGACGAACAGAGGTCAAATAACTTGCCCAGGGTCACACAGCCAGTAAGTGTCAGAAGCCAGATTTAAATTCAGGTCTTTAAATCCAAGGTTCTATCCACTGCACCACCTAGCTGTCATAGGCTAGACCTGTGAATAATGGGTAAAAGTTACAAAGGTGCAAATTTATCCTTGATGTCAGGAAAAAGTTCCTAACCACGTCCAAAAGTGGAATGAACTGTCTTTGGCATGATGGGCTCCTTCTCATTGGCTGTCTCTAAGTAGATGATAGGTGGCCACTTGATAGTCATATTATAGTATGATTCTGTGGGTGTCTAGGTTATACTATGGCTGTGAGGACCCTTCCAACTCTAAAACCTTTCTGAAGAGAATTGGATGGAGGAGAATGGTAATATAATGGGAAGTCAAGTCATGAAATGACTTGAATGCCAGGCACAGAAGGCTGCTTCTTACTCAGGATTCATTCAGGAGCCCCTGAAATTTGGTGCCAGTGGAGTGACATGATCAGATCTAAGCTTAAGGAAGCTTGTCTTGGTAGAGGTGTGAAGGTTAGACTGGAAGGGGGAAGACAGTGGAGGTGGAGAGATCTACAAAAATATGAGAATATGACTGTGCTGGGTAGTAATGAGGACATGTATGCACTGAGTCAATGCTGGAGCTGATGTCAGATTAGAGAGATATCTCAGAGATGCAGTGAACAGGGCCTGGTCATTGATTGGTTATGACAGGTAAGGCAGAGGAAAGAATCGAGTCAATCAATCAATTAGCAAGCACTTAAGTGTTTACTATGTTCCAGGTACTGTACTAGCCCTGGGGATTCAAACAAAGACAAAGACAGTGTCCCTGTCCCCAAGGAGGTCACATTCTAATAGGAGATGTCATATGTACATAAACTGGCACATACAGATGAAGTGGAAAGATTACCCCCATATTATGAGTGTGATAGATTGGATGAATGGCAGCACCACAGCAAGGAGCACTGAACTCAACCGATCAATCAGCAGTTACTAAGTGCCTACTATGTGTCAGGTCATGTGTCAGGATTCAAAGACAAAAATGAAAACATCGGAAGGTGGATCAGGAAAAATAATGAACTCAGTTTTAAGCACCAATGGAACGCTTGGATGCAGATTTTTTGTTCAGGCAGGGGAGAAGAACTCAGGACAGATGTCAGAACTCGAGGTGTACATACAGGACTGTTCTACACAGAGAATGGAAGTACTGAAAGTGGCAAGAGAAGAAGTATAGGGAGAGAGGAGAAGGATGCCAGGGACAGATGTCTGGGGTCATGAAGAGGATGAGATAAGGGAAGAACCAGAAGAACATGGTATCCCTGAAGTCAAAGGAGGGTGAGAGCTGGAAGGGACCAATCTCATCATTTTACAGATGAGGAAACTGAGGCACATAGAGATGAAATAATTTGCCCTGGATCACACAGCTAATAAGTATCTGAGAGAGAATTGGAACCCAGGTCTTCCTGATTCATAGGATTGTAAGCTCATAGATGTATAGCTGGAAGAGATCTTAGAGGTCATTAAACCAAATTCTTCATTTTGCATATTAAGAAGTAGAGGCAGAGAGAAGTCAAATGACTTTCCCAGCATCCTCTAGCAACTAAGGGTCTGAGGGAGGATTTGAACCCAGGTCTTCCTGACTGAGTCAAGTCAAGTGCCCTATTTTGGTCAAAAATATCAAAAGTTACAGAGACAATATACAGAGATAATATATAGGGTCAAAATGGATATGTAATTTAGATATAAAGGGTGATACTGTAAACAAACTAGGAGAGCAAGGAATAGTTTACTTGTCATGTCTATGGAGAAGGGAAGAATTTATGACCAAACAAGAATATTATGAAATACAAAATGGATAATTTTTATTACATCTAATTAAAAAGGTTTGGCACAAACAAAGTCAATGCAACCAAGATTAGAAGGGAAGCAGAAAGCTGGGAAATAATTTTTACAGTCAGTGTCTCTGATAAAGGCCTCATTCTAAAATATATAAAGAATTGTGCCAAATTTATAAGACTACAAGCCATTCTCCATTTAATAAATGATCAAAGCATATGAACAGGTAGTTTCCAGATGAAGAAAGCAAAGCTATCTTTAGTCATATGAAAAAAGGCTCTAAATCACTACTGATTAGAGAAATACAAATTAAAACAAGCACATCACATCTATCAGATGGGCTTTCATGATAAAACAGGAAGAGGATAAAAAAATAAAACAGGAAAAGGAAATGTGGGAAAATTGGAACATTGTTGGTGGAGTTGTGAACTGACCCAGCCATTCTGGAGAACAATTTCGAACTATACCCAAAAGGCTATAAAACTGTGAGTATCATTTGACCCAGCATACTATTGCTAGGTCTGTATCCCAAAGAGATAATAAAAATGGGAAAAGGACCCACATTTACAAAAATATTTATAGCAGCTTTTTTTGTGGTGGTCAAGAATTGGAAATTGAGGGGATGCCCATGAACTGGGGAATGACTGAACAAATTATGGTATATGAATGTAATGGAATATTATTGTTCCATAAGAAATAACGAAGAGGTAGATTTCAGAAAAATCTTGAAAGACTTAAATGAGTTGATTCTGAGTGAAGTGAGCAGAACCAGGAGAACATTGTACACAGAAACAGTAACACTCTGTGATGACCACCTTTGATAGATTTAGCTTTTCTCAGCCATGCAAGGATCTAATGCAATTACCAAAGAAAGACTCATGATCAAAAAGGCTAGCCCCATCCAGAGAAAGAGCTATGGAGTCTGAATGCAGAACAAAGCGTACTATTTTCTCTCTATTTGTTGCTTCTTCTTTCTCATGGTTTTTCCCTTCTGTTCTGATTCTTCTTTACAACATGACTAATTGAAAATGTGCTTAATATGATTGTGCATGTATAGCCCATATCAGATTGCATGCTGTCTTGGGGAGCGGAGGGGGAATGGGAGAAAATTCAGAACTCAAAAATCTTATAGAAATGAATGTTGCAAACTAAAAATAAACAAAATTTTTAAAAGTTACAGAGAGCTCAGAGAGAAGGATTGGGAAAAAGCAGGTTGGTTTTGTTGATTTGGTAATTATCAATGCCCTTTAGAGACACTGGTTTTAGCAGAGTGGGAGGTGGAGAAGGAAGGCCTGATTGTAAGTGGTTCAGGAGACAGAGATTAGGGAGGGAAAAGGGGCATCAGATGTAGGTAAGGTTTTCAACAAGTTTAACCATGAAGGGGGAAAAAAGAGAGAAAGAGAATAGTGGCTGATTGGAATAGAAAGGTCAAAGCAAGGCTTTCTGAGCATGAGGGAGATCTGAATATGTTTTAGCCAGATGGGAGGGAGCCAATGACAAGAGGGAGAATTGTTCAGTATGTGGATATAGAGGGGATGCCTGCTAGGACAAAGTCTTATAGGAGGCAGGAGGGAACAGGATTCAGGGGTTTGGTCTTAGCAGCAAAAATACCTTTTCTGTGACTGGAGGGGAAGAAAGGAAAAGAGAGGATGCTGAGAAGGTCTGAGGAACAGAGCTTGGAAAGGACCTGGTAGATGACCCCAATATTCTCAGTGAGGTAAGAGAATGACTCACCTGCAGTAAAGGGGTGGTGTCAGAGGATGGAGGCAGAGGTCTGACTGCTGATAGGAGGAAAGAAGGAAATGTTTGAAAATGATGTCTTAGAGGCAGCTAGTTGGTGCAGTAGATAGAGCACCAGCCTTGGAGTCAGGAGGACCTGAGTTCAAATGTGACCTCAGACACTTACTAGCTGTGTGATCCTGGGCAAGTCACTTAACCTTGGGAAGGAAAAGAAGAAAGAGGAAAGAAAGAAAGAAAATGATTCCTGTCAGGTGAGAGAAAGAACCCTGAATGACCTCAGAGTTCAAGGACCCCGGTTCAACCCCATCTGACACAATACCTGTGTGGCCTGGGGCAAAGTAATTAACCTCCTTGGGCCCCCATTCTCTCATCTATAAAATAAAGGGTTTGCATTACCTCTAAGGTTCTTCCTGGTGCCAGAATTGGGCACCTAATGAAGAGATAGGGTCTTGGGATTCTGAGCTTTCTGGTTCTATTTCTGGAACTATTGAAGAACTACCCAGGAGATATCAGACTTGTACAAAGTCAAAATGTCCCAGCCAGTTCTGGAACCCCAGGACTTTGGGTCCCTATGTTCTTTCCATTGCATTAAAAGCTTCTTCTATAAGAAGGAAAAGGAAAACTGAAAATTAAGGGAGAATGAAGAAACACAATATTCCTCCAGCTCCATCCTGCAAATGATGTTTCAAGGCAGAAGAGTTGGAGACTGGTGATCTTCTCCTGGTCCTGTTACACCTTCTCCCATTGTGGATGCAGGTGGAAGAAGACACTCCCACTTCAAAAAAATGCAACAGCTTTTTTGGGAACTGAGTCAACTAACATCTATTAAATGCAAAGTATCTATTAAGATACAAAGAAAAGGCAAAAACAATTCCTGTTCACAGTCCAATGGAGGAGACAGCTATGTACAAACTATATACAGGATCAATTGGAGACAATCTCAAAGGTAAGGCATTAATAATAATAAAAGCTGGCATGTGTATGTCCTACTATGTGCTAGCAGGTCCTGTACTAAGTAAGCACTGGGAAGAAGAGATTCTAAATGAGGCCTGGAGTCCCTGAGACCTTGCTTCAGACCTCTAGGGATGGCCCAAAGATGCTGCCTTGGTGGGGCCAGGTGGCCAGAGCTTGTATCCCCTTTGTCAGTGCTATTTTCCCTTGTTAGAAGGAAAGGGGCCCTGAGGAGACAGAGATGAAAAGTGAGAAAGTACTTTGGCAATTTGATTTTTACTCCCAGACTCCTACCACCCAGCTTAGTATTTTTTCAAAAAAAAATTTTTTAATTAAATTAATTTTTATTTATTTAAATTAATTTATTTATTTAAATTCAAATATTTATTTATTAATTTGTATTTATTTAAAAAATTAAAATCTTTAATTATCATCATCCTCACTATTTTTATTGTTAATAATATTAATAGCTAGCTTTTTGCAGCATTTTAAAGTTTGTAAAGTCCTTTTCATGTATTAACTCATTTGATCCTCACCACAACTGGGAGTAATCATCATTTTCATTTTATAGATAAGGAAACTGAGGAGAACAGAGGTTAAGTGCCTTGCCCACACAGCTAGAAAGTGTCTGAGGTCAGATTTGAACTCAGGTCTTCCTGACTCCAGATCCAACATTCTATCCTCTGTACTACCTAGCTGGCAATCTTAGACAAGTCATCTGCTTTCCCTGAGTCTCAGTTTCCTTATCTCTAAAATAAGAAAGTTGACCTAACTAGCCGCCAAATTCCCTTCTAGCTCAAGGTGGATGATCTTTTTTTCCTGACTTTATCCTCTCTGACCTCGTTGTAGCATCTTCTCTATCCAGCACTCTCTTCCCGGTGTTTCTATGACATTGTACTCCCCTGATCTTCTTACCTTTGATGATGGCACATGATGATGATTGGAACAGAGGACAGAGAGGAAAGAGCTGGGGCTTCCATTTAAAAGCTTCTCAAAGGAGGGGGCTGGACCAGATCACCTCTAAGATAGTTTCTAAGTCTGATTTGACATCTTGCTTCTTGGCGTTTTCTCTGGCTGCCCCACCCCCAATCCCTAGAATTTTACCCCTCCTCATTTCACCTCCTGGCTTCCTTCAAATCCCAGACAAAATCCCACCTTTCTCCACAGGAGTAGTCTGAAGCTTGACTAACTTACATTAAGGTGTGAGTGGGTGGTAAAGAAGTTAAGGAAGTCATTGTAGATGCTTCTTCCCAGAAGACTAGCAATATTGGGGAGGGGGGAGAGACAGAGAAAGAGACAGAGACAGAGACAGACAGAGAGAAAGACAAGAGAGATAGAGACACACACAGAAACAGAGAGACAGAGAGAGACAGAGTGAAAGAGCATCTCAAGGGATTTCTGGAGTATCAGTGTCAAGAGAAAGTCTCTTTGTTTTTAGAGTTCATTTCTGCCTGTTTAGAGACCAAGGGGAAGGAACCAAATACAGGTTCTGGGTGAGAACTGTAACAATGAAGAGCCAATCTGAGTGCATTTGTGCCATGCTGATCATAGCTGGGCTGGACAGTGTGCATTTCAGAGGATGAAAGGCAGTTTAAACAAGGAATGCAGCAAGCAGTGCTATTACTCTGTCAAAATGTGTAACATTGTGAGTGAGGGCCCATTTAGCATTTGTAAGAAGTGCAGGATTGACAGCTATGGGTAGTTTGAGGTCTTCAGTGAATTCTGGAGAGTACTTAGTTTGGGGAATAGACAATTAGAGAGGGGACTTTCTTATTCTCTCTCTCTGTCTCTCTCTCTCTGTCTCTCTCTCTCTGTCTCTCTCTCTATCTCTCTCCCCCTTACCTCCCGTCTTTCTCTTTATCTTTGTCTCTCTGTTTTTTCTCTCCCTCTGTCTCTCTATATGCCTATTCTCTTCAGTATTACTGGGATAGACCATAGATAAACTCAATACATTCAAAATGGAATGTATTACTGTCCCCCCAAACCCTCCCTATTTCCAAATGTCCCTGCTTTTGTTAAGAGCACCACCACTTGTCCAGTATCCCAGGATCCCATCCTCAGAATTAGAGATTTTTGTGCATTTCTGGTATCCCCTCTAGGGGATTCTAAGGTCTTCTTTAACTCTAAGTTTCTGCAGTTCTCAACCTTTCCCTCGCTTTCATTCAGACATACAACTGGTTGCCAGTCTGGGGTGTTCTACCTTCATAACATCTCATTGTGTCTTTTCAGTCACCCAGCTACCACCCTAGTTATACCTCACATCACTTTCTGTCTGGACTCTTACTGTAGCCTCCTAATTAGTCTTCTTGTCTCTAGTTTCCCCTCCACAATTCATCTACTGCCTAAATTTCTGAAGGTATTGATCTACTTGTGTCACTCCTGCTCAAAAGCCTCCAGTGACTCAGTCAGTTAACAAGCATTTATTAAACATTTACTATGTGTCCCTCACTGTGCTAAGCATTGCGAATACAAAGAAAGGCAAAAGGCTCACCTTCTAATGGGGGAAACATCATGTAAATAACAAGATACATAAATGATACATCCAAAGTAGGTGGCCCCCTGAGTCCAATCCAATCCAGGAAAGATTTATTTTTTTTTCTTTTTTTAAAAAATTATCGGTGTGAACCTGGGAGCAGCAGTCTCACATCTAACTCAGAACTTTCGCAGCCTGACCAGTATCTCGCTATCCCCCCAGATACCCTCCAAAATGGCATCAACTGTCAAGGATCAGCTTATCTTGAATGTCCTAGAGGAAGGCCAGGTTCCTCAGAACAAGATCACTATCGTTGGGGTCGGTGCAGTTGGCACGGCATGTGCCATTAGTATCTTAACAAAGGAATTGGCTGATGAGCTTGCCGTAGCTGATGTAATAGAAGACAGACTAAAAGATAATGGATCTTCAACATGGCAGCCTTTTCCTCAAAACACCAAAGATTGTTTCTGGCAAAGACTACAGTGTGACTGCAAACTCAAAACGGGTCACTGTTACCCCTGGGGCACATCAACAGGAGGGAGAAAGTCATCTTAATTTGGTCCAGTACGATGTGAATATCTTTAAATTCATCATTCCCAATATTGCTAAATACAGCCCTAACTGCAAGCTGCTTATTGTTTCCAATTCAGTGGATATTTTGACACATGCGGCCTGGAAACTAAGTGGCTTTCCTAAAAACTGTGTTATTGGAAGTGGTTGCAATCTGGATTCTGCCCATTTCTGTTACTTAATATTAGGAAGAAAGACTTGGTGTCCATTCTTCAAGTTGTCATGCACGGGTCATTGGGGAACACAGAGACTCCAGTGTTCCTGTGTGGAGCGGTGTGAATCTGGCCGATGTGTCTCTAAAGAACCTTCATTCTTCTGTGGGAACTGATGCTGATGCAGAGAATTGGAAAGATGTTCATAAACAGGTGGTTGAAAGTGCTTATGAAATGATCAAACTGAAGGGTTACACTTCGTGGGCCATTGGCTTGTCTGTGGCAGATCTGGCAGAAAGAATTATGAAGAATCTTGGGAGAGTGCATCCAATTTCCACTATGATTAAAGGCCTACATGGTATTAACAAGGATGTCTTCCTTAGTGTCCCATGTGTCTTGGGGCAGAATGGCATTTCAGATGTGGTGAAGGTCAACCTGAATCCGGAGAAGGAGAGCTGTTTAAAGAAGAGCACAGATACTCTTTCTGGAATCCAGAAGGAGCTGCAATTTTAAAACCTTTGAATGGGCTGCCATAGAGAGAACATGGCAGGGGTTGAGGGGTTATGTATAATTCTCTTTTCAAATAGGCTAAATCCTTCCTCTGATTAGTGACTAAACACCAGAAATGTAAAACCTGTGAACACACTCTGGTTTCTTCCTAAAGTTAGAAATGGGGAATAGAACACTGTTTTAGTTAGCATACAATACTGGATATGACTTATATTGTCTGAGTGGTTGGTGTCAAGCAGAGCCAGTGCCCCACAAATATATCAACTACCTGCTTTGTATGTAGGTGCTACAGGTTCCCTTAGGTCCAGAAGACAACACTCCTGGATACAAAACACCATACAGTAGTAATTCTTCATTGATGCATTAATCACCTTTGTGCTCCCCTCCATTATGGCACTACAGCATGGCCCCATGTATCACCTTTCCAGAGGACCTGATTTTGTCTGTCTATATATGTATCAATAGTTGTAAATTTCCATATTATATAAAAAGATCTGCATATGTACAACACAACCAATTCCTCAAAGTGTCATGCTAACCCAAAATATTGAATAAATAACAAATAACTGATTTAAAAAATCATCTATTTATTTTTAGTTTTCAGCATTCACTTTTATAAGATTTTGAGTTCCAAATTTTTTCCCCTCTCTTCCAAAGACAGCATGCAATCTGATACAGGCTGTGCATGTACAATCAAATTGAGCATATTTCCACACTAGTCATATTGTGAAAGAAGAATCAGAACAAAGGGAAAAAACTATGAGAAAGAAAAAAAGAGAGAAAATAGTATGCTTCGATCTGCATTCCTGGATGTAAATACCATTTCCATCATGAGTCTTTTGGAATTGTCTTGGATCCTTGTATTGCTGAGAAGACCTAAGTCTATCATAGTGGATCATCACACAACGTAGCTGTTACTGTGTACAATGTTCTCCTGGTTCTGCTCACTTCACTCAGCATCAGTTCATGTAAAGCTTTCCAGTTTTTCTGAAGTTCACCTGCTCATTATTTCCTTTTTTATGATCTCTTTAGGATACAGCCCTAGAAACAGTATTGCTGGGTTAAAGGGTATGCACATGTATTCCCTAGCAAAATGTAAACCCCTAGAGAGCAGAGACTCTTCTGTTTTTGTCTCTTTAACTCTAATACCTAGCACAGTGTCTTGCAAATAATCGGTGCTTAATAAATGGCTATTGAATTGAATCCAATTGAAATTCATTTAGGACAATTCCAAAAGACTCATGAGTTTACAAGCTGATGTTCATGGGAGTTCATGGGAGGCACACTAGTTGGGGCTCATGATCTCAAGTGTTCACAGTGGTCACCTACAAGATTACTCCTAGATCTAGAGGTAGCAGTGACTTCTGGAGGGATCCAATGTACCAACATAATGGTAAATTGGAGCACCCCAAAAGAATTACTACAGAACAGTAAGAGAAATGTCTTCTACTTGCAATGTTAGGAAAGTAATTGCAAGAGAGGCTCAGCCCCTAAACCAAGAGGAACAAGGTTTAGACTAGGCTTCCTAGTGTTCCTTGTTCCTGGAAGGCAGAGGAAGAAAACTCTTTGGGCAACCTGTATGAGAAATTGTGTTTTATTTGACATGGGGGTGTGATGGCCTGTGCTTCAGGAACAATCTTAAGGTTCAGCAAATGCTGTCCCGCCCTCCCTGGGGCACCAGGTACATTTCATCAGAAAGAGACAAGAAGTTCCTTCCCAGAGGGTATCTTCCCCACCCAGGGGACAGCTGGAAATCATAGTCCCTCATCCCTTATAGTTGGAGAGTTCTATGTAATTACAGGATGCTTTGTGGTTTACAGACATTTTCCCACTCATGATGTCATTTAATAACAATACCCCTCCCATGAGGGTGTCTGAGCAGTGATTATTATCCCCATTTTATGGATAAAGAAATTGAAATTGAGAAACACCTTTGGCTAAGGTCATATAACTAGAAAGTCAAGTCGATAAGCGTTTATGAAGTGTTTACTGTATGCCAAGCATTTTGCCAGTCCTTAGGGATTCAAAGAAAGGCAAAAACAGTCCCTACACCCAAGGAGAATATATTTCAACGGGGGAAATAACAGCTAAATAACTAGACATATAGGAGATAATCAGACTAGATGGAAGGCAGTCTCAGAAGGGGAGGACCTGGAGGGAAGCCATAAAGATTGGCTTCTTTTAGGAAGTCAATGGAAAACTGAAGTCCAGAGGCAGGGCCAAGGAGGCAGAGAGAGACTTCTGGCAGGGGAAGGGGTTGGAGCAGGAAATGCGAAGGCATGGAGAGGTGTGCACGAGGAACAGCAAACAGGCCAGCCTTGCTGAATCACAGACTGTGTAGGGTCAACAATGGGCATTTTTATAAAGTGCCTACTATATTCCAACCACTATGCTCAGCACCAGAGACATAAAGAAAAGCATCCAACAACCCCTGCTCTCCAGGAGCACAAAGTCTAATGGGGGAGACAACTGTGTACAAACAAACCAAAAATTTACGCAGGATAAATTAGAGATAATCTCAAAGGGAAAGCACTAATAATAAAAACTAGCACTTATGTCCCACCTACTATGTGCTAGGCACTTTACAAATATTCTTTCATTCAATCTTCACAACAACCTTGGGAAATAGAAGCCATTATAATTCCCATTTTACAGATGAGGAAACTGAGGTACACAGAGTTTAAGTCACATAAGTAATAAGTATCTGATTGGAACCCAGGTCTTTCTGACTCCAGGCCTGGTGCTCTATCTACTTTGTTGTGTATGTGTGTTTGTCCTTCATTGCCAAAGACCATGCCATCACAGAAACAATGACATGACTTACATTTGACTTTGTTTTGAGTGAGGGTAGGTCACCAGCCTCACTTCTCCTCCAGAGCCATCTGAATCCAGCGACCAGATATTCATTAGGATGAGTGGAGATGACCCAGGATGAGGCAATTGGGGTTAAGTGACTTGCCCAAGGTCACACAGCTAGTGAGTGTCAAGTGTCTGAGGTGAGATTTAAACTCAGGTCCTCGTGACTCTTGCACTGGTGCTCTATCCACTGCACCACCTAGCTGCCCTTATCCACTTAACCATCCAGCTACAATGAGCTAGCATTAAAGGAGACTGCAGAAGATGGGATTTTAGCTGAGACCTGAAGAAAGCCAGAGAAGCCATGAGAAAGAGATCAGGAGGGAGAGATTAGAAGGCGTGGGGTCCAGCCAATGACAAAGAACAGAGTTGGAAGATGAAGGGTAGAAAAGTATAAAAAGACTAGATGTGAGGGAGGGAAGGGATAAGCACCTACTATGTGCCTGAAAGAAGGGGATCAGTAATAAAGAGCTTTAAATGGCAAAGATTATGTATTTGATCCTGGAAGTAATAGGGAGCCAGCGATGGTAAATGAATACGAGCATGACATGGTCAGATCTGTGCTTTGGGAAAATCACCTTAGTACGTGTGGGGTGGATGGACTGTGATGTGGAGTGGCTTTAGGAAAGAGACCAATTAGAAGGCTACTGGAACAGTCCAGGCAAGAGGAGATAAGGGTCTGAACTAAGGTGGTGGCTGTGTGAGTGAAGAGAAGAGACTTCATGAAAATAAAAACAAGGAGACTTGGCAACACGTTCTATGAGTGAGAGTTGAGGTCACAAGGATGACCCTGAGGGTGCAAGCCTGGATGATTGAAAGGTTGATGGTACCCTCAATGTTAATAGGACTTGTACCTGGTCTTTTGCTGCCTAGTCTAATCCAATCCAATAAACATTTCTTAAGTGACTATTGTGTGCTAGGCATAGTACTAAATGCTGGGAATACAACTGATAAAAAGAAATAGAGCCCCTGCCCTTAATGAGAGTACAATATGAAAGGAGACAATGCACCAAAGGAAGCAGGAAAAGGGATGGGGGAGGGAATGGGCCACTAGGGGTTCTTCTTTGTAGAGTTGAAACCAGACCAAACAGCAGAGACAGAGTAGAGTGATCTGAGAATTCAGTTTCTGCCCTTTATATAGTCCAGCATCTAGGCGAAGCAGTGGATGGAGTACTGGGCCTGAAGTCAGGAAGAATCATCTTAATGAGTTCAAATCTGATCTCAGATACTAGGACCCCGGGAAAGTCACTTAACCCTGTTTGTCTGTGTTTCCTCATCTGTAAAATGAGCTGGAGAAGGAAAGGACAAACCATTCCAGTATCTTTACTGAGAAAACCCCAAATTGGGATCACAAAGAGTCCAACATGGGACTGGAAAAAAAACCCAAATGACTGAACAAGAAAATAAAGGAAAACACTGGGAGGAGTTTGGCATTTCATCCTCCAGCCCTCCAATCAGAGAGGAGGGTGAGAGAGGTGGTATCATTCAAGGCTGGAGTGGGCTTCTAAATGATGAGATTAGATGGGATGAACTTATCCTGGAAAGATCATCTTGCTCTATGGAGCTAAAACCAGGCAAGGCCCCAGGTCAGCGGGTCTAGATCTAGGATTCTCTGAATTTCTGGACCTTCACATATGAATAGTGCCGAAGCAGCCTGTGCTGGGGAGAGGACTCAAATGAAGCCTAGGGGATCACTTGTCAATGTCAGGAATGTTGCAGTGGGGGTTGGACTAAGAACCTTTTGAAATTTTTCTAGTTCTAAGACTCTAGAATTCTAATCCTGACCCAGGAGTCACAGAAAACAAGTCTACCACCTCTTTCCTATTGAAGACAATGATTATACTGCCTCCAAAGTCTTCTCCAGAATAAATACTACCCCCTCCCCCCACCCATTTTCCCCATATCCTTGTCATCCATCCCTAGCTGCCCCCAGCAGCTCCAGTTCATCAGTGTCTCTCCTATAATGGGATGCCCTCCACCAGACATGGGCTTCCCAAGTTCTCTCCAAGAGGATCCACAAGGATATGTGTTAGGGATCGAATTATTTCTCTAATAGCCCCAGGGACCTCCCCTTTCCCCACTCCACCCCCAGCAGAGACCCCAGTGCCTGCTCCTTCTTGCTCCATGACGCCTCAACACGGGGGTGGTGAGGTGGCAGGCAGGACCATCTGCCTCTGTCGCCTTCCCTCCCTGGGCTTCTGCCATGGCGATGAAAAGCTGTCTTTCCCTGTGTTTCCACCTACTCCCTGGCCCGGGTAATGCTTTGATGAATGTTCTCAAATCAGCAGCTCCTCCACCTCCAGATGATGGTGCTATAAAAGCAATCACTATTGGAGGAAGGGCTGCTCCGTGAAAGAGAGAGAGAGAGAGAAAGAGAGAGAGAGAGAGAGAGAGAGAGAGAGAGAGAGAGAGAGAGAGAGAGAGAGAGAGAGAGCAGGCTCAGAGCAATGCTTAGCATTAATTCCACAACCCAGGAGCAGAGAGAGGCAGGAGATAGAGGAAAATAATTTTTTTCCTCATCTTCTTTTTTCTTTCTGTTTCCCTGGAACCCAATTCCTGCTTGTCCACCATGAGATGGGAAGAAATGAGGAGGAGGGCATGGGAAAGGGATGCTGTGTTCTTCCTAGCAGGGGGCTCTCCCCTTCTTTCCCTGGTTAATTTCAAGGCAGAGGAATCTTTTCCTTCTATGGCATGCTTCAAGCCTAGTTCTTTTCATTGCCAGGTCTGGTGGTCTATCACCTGCCACAGGGAAAGCTCTCCAGACACTCCCCTACCACCAATCCACTTCCAGTCCACCTCTTAGCCCCATTCTATCTATGTGTTGCAAGCATCTTCTCTCAATCTGGATTGTAAGTTGTACATAATACTGACTTGAGCTCCTTACCTCCTTTTACATCTTCCTGCCTTTTATGTACTCCTTTCCCTTCCTCTGCCTCTTTTCTGCCTGGATCAGGCTGGAATGTTCCATTGCATTCCATAAAGGTGATGCCTTGTTCCCAGGCCAGAGAAATTTTAAATATCAGATGGTTCTAGGTTTGGAACCTCTTCTGCCTAACCACCACCATCCTTCATTCCCAAAGGGTTCTAGACCACGAGGCCTCAGAGACGTGGGCACAGCGTGTGCCTCTTTATAGTTTCCTTTGCAAATTCATATATTTGTGCCCTGGCTTGGAGGAGTACCCTTCCCAGCTGTCTGGACCAGTAGAGATGTTTCTTTAGTGAAGAGGTATTTCCACTTCCTCTAGACCTCAAGGAGTGAACCCTCCCCGGCAAGGACTGATGGGTTGGATTAAGTATAGTTGCCTTAGAAAAGTTGAATACTGGGGCTGGATGGGGCATTAGAAACAAAAATATCAAAACCCACCTAGTCTAACCCCTTCATTTTAGAAATGAGGAACCCTAGACCCAGGGAAGGGAAATGATTTGTCTAAGGTCATATAGGGAGTCTGAGATGAGAATTTGGATCTCTTGGACTCCAGACCAGCATCCTTCCCGCAACTCTGGGCTGCCCCATTTGGAGGAAGCAAGAGCAAAGAGTTCTGGAAAGGAACCAGATCCTGCTAGCCATCCCTCGCCCCTAGACTCCCTCAAATACGACGTTCCTAGGTCTAGCCCTTGCCCTGCCCCCGATGGGGAGGGAGGTGTGTGGCCGGGGCGGGGCATCGGAGCGGGCCTGATGCACCCTGGCTGGACTGGGAGGGAAGCCTCTCTGTCCTTGACAGGGGAGGGAGCTCGCAACGCCATCATCCCTGCAACCCCCCTGACCTCCCCCTGCCTTGAGTCCCTCCATCCTCCCTGGCGCTCCCTCCCTCCCTGCTCCCCGGGCGGGGGCCGTGGGAGCCCCAGGCGGCAGCGCCGGGCTCGGGCCAGCAGGTGTCGCTGCGGAGCGCTTCTTTTGTGGTCCTGATGCTGCCGCTGGCCTGAGAGCAAGAGCTTCCTCTCCAGCTGAGAGCTTTTCTCCTCCGTTCATTTGCTCTTCTCCAACCTGTGTCGGTCTCGGGCATGGCCAGACTGACGGAGAGCGAGGCAAGGCGGCAGCAGCAGCAGCAACTCCTGCAGTCCCGAGCCTCCCCGATGAGCAGCGGCCCCGAGCCCCCCGTCCAGCCGGACAGCATGAAGGACCTGGATGCCATCAAGCTCTTCGTCGGCCAGATCCCCCGCAACCTGGAGGAGAAGGACCTCAAGCCCCTCTTCGAGCAGTTCGGCAAGATCTACGAGCTGACGGTGCTGAAAGACCGCTACACCGGCATGCACAAAGGTGCGCCCCCGCCCCGCCCCTCCCCGGGCCGGCCGCCCCCTCTGCTCCTGCTCCGCGCTGCCCCTTCCAGCATCCCAGCGCCTGCTGCTCTCGCTCCTCGCCGCCCCTCCCCGCTCCACCTCCTGGCACCGTTATCATCATCGTTATCAGCATCATCTCTCCCTCTTTTCCTTTCTCCTTCCTCTTTCCCTTATCCTTCATCAGTCCCCCTCCTTTTCTTTTCACTCTTATCCTCCTTTTGCCTTCCATCCTCCCCCTCCATCCTCAGCATCCTCTCTGTCCCTCTTTCTCTCTGTCTCTCTCTCCTGTCTCCCCCTCCTTCCTTCTCCATCCCATCCCCCCCATCTCTCCCATACCTTTCCTTCACCCCCCTCAAGACCCCTCTGTCTCATCTTCTTCACTTCCCCCATCAGCCCTCCCTCTTTTCCTCCTCCCACTCCCCCTGGGTTTCTAGGGGGTGGTGTGGGCAGATTAGAGCCATCCCCCTCCCTACTTTTCCATTCATCCAAGCTTTTGACAGGAGCAACCCAGGAAGTTTTAACCTCCGGACAGAATCCCATTGGTAATTTTCACAAAGGGGACGCGCCTGTGCGGGAGACTGGGGAGATCAGAAACACTAAAGGTCCAACTGTCCAGTGTGCAAACAGATGCCAAGGAGGCCAGCTAGTTGGTAACTACAAAGAAAAAGGGGATGGGGATGTGTGGGGAGAGAGGATCTATGGGAAGAGAATTCCTATTTATGAAAATGCAATCTTGCCCCAATGTTTGGGGGAAAGAGTCTGTCTCTCCCTTCCTCTTACATTCACCCATCTCTTGCCCATTTTGGAAAGCATCAATCTCCCTTCTTCCTCTATCCAACCCTACATCCTTCCCCTCCATCTCCCTGCCATTTCCTCATGCCTAAATTAATCCTGGATGAGGCAGGTTGGGGGAATGGGGTGAAGGGTTCCCTGTATCTGGAGACAATGAGCCCTTCGAAGGCAGAGCTGGGCAGAATCCTGGTGTGAAAATGAAAATCATTTGGCTAGTTTTGATAGACAGAGAAATAGGAAATTGCCCAGACCAGAAGGAGGTGGGCTTCCTGCAACCAGATGACCTGCCTCTGTAGAACAGAATCTCATTAAGATAAAGAAAAATTCAGTGACAGCAGGAGAGGAAAATTGTTTATGGTTCAACTTGCATCTTGGGTTCAGATTGCTCTTGTTAAATCAATTGTTCTGTGAGGGTATGCTTGTGCAGAGGAATTATGGACAGAGTTGACATGGTAAATATGGGAGGCTTGTGTTGTTGGCATCCATGTTTCCAATTCCCTTGTGAGCAATCAAGAATATTTAGGGACATGGAAACATGCATGGAATATCTTTGTGTCAGTTGCTGAGCAGGTACTGAAGTCCCAGAAAGCCCTTGGTGCCCCAAACATTCTGCCCCTGGCTGGAGGCCCTAACCCATGCTACCTTCAGTGTGCCTCTCCAGATGTCATCTTCTCAGGTCTTAGACATGAATCAGGGGGCCCTTTCCCCCCAGAATGCCTTCCTGATGGGGCAGGCATGTGGAGAGAATGTTGGACAGATGTCCAGATCAAATCTATGAGGGCTGGCTCATTCTGAAGCCTTTGCCAGTCTCCCAAAGGGAAGGCTGATGCCCTCACACCCCCTTAATGATGGAACCCTCTCAACAGTGCCCAGTAAAAACCCTAGTAAAATCTTCTGCTCATTCTCCTCAGCTTAGTCCTGTGATAGAGATGGTTAGATTTGATTTAAAAAAATCCAAGAACTGGACACTGAATGGGTAGATTGAACTTCTCTGAGGCCATGATGAGGCTCAAATTCCTCAACCTTCCCTTTTCTACTCCCTCCCCTCTTCCAACATGTGTAAAACATGAATCATCACTATCTAGAAAGATTCCTACCCCGGGTGGGGCTGGAGGTTGTCCTACAGGGCTGCCAGCATGCTTTACAGGAGACCAAGGCTCTCTCACATGGTACTCTTGGTGTCCTGGGCTCCTGAGGTGTGATCCAAGCAACTAAGGGTGGGAGGGTGGTTGTCTTGGTGATGGGAGACTTGAAGCATTTTTTTCCTTGTTAATTAACCTTCCCTTCTTCCTCTCCCCTCCATCACATACACACACATACACACACATCTCCTTAATTCTATGTTACTATCCTATTGAGATCAGTCTTCATCATCATGGCAGGGAAAAGAGAGTCCAAACACTAGGGGAGGTATAATTATGGACTCCTCTACCATGGATAATGACTTCCTGGACCCAGGGAGATGGAATTAAGGAAAGAGTATTTGGTATGCCCCAAATGCAAGAGATATCATTCACCTTCCTCTCTTTCTTTTAGAGACTCATAGAATCTTTGAGGTGGCAAATCTAAGTACCTCTGTTTGGATAAGTGTCATGCTTCAATGGCAACTTGAGGGGACAGGGTAGGACACCAAGATGTTGTTCCTGATTCTTTCTTTGAGGCTTATCTGGATATGATTAGCTGCTGGAGCCCTGGAGGAGTCCATTTCCATCAAAGCAGGTTTCCAATTTTTTAACCCCTTTGTGTACTGTGGCCTTACACCTTTATTTCAATATTTCCCTGAGGAGTGGGTTTGAGTTCCTACGGCTTGCTCCAGTGTTGGAGGATGTTGTGAGAGGGACCCAATGGACAAGGTGCCACCTACACACCAGTTTAGGTTCTGGGATAATGTGTCCTATGCTTAAGTATAGGTCTGGTGGAAGGCATCCAGAAGAGAATTGGAAGGGAGGAGAGTAGAAAGTATGGGGTTTCTCATAGAGATAACTCTAGGCCAAGAGTCAGAAGAACTGGATTCTAGCTACAGGTCAGACACTGATGAATTTGTAATCTTGGGTGAATCACTTTCCATTTGGGACCTCATTTTCCCCATCTGAAAAATGAGAATTTGGACTATATGTCCCCTAATGTCCCTTCCAGTTCCAAAACCCTATGTTCTAAGGGCCCTCCCCAGCTCTGACATCCTAGGTTCTAAGGGTTTTCCTAGCTCTAACATTCTATGTTCTAGGTCCCTCCCCAATCTGACATTCTACGCTGTATGATTCTAGAAAGGGAGGCAGCAAATTAATGGAGAGCTATGTGTGTGTTTCAAATGATGCTGAGCTGAAGGCAAGGAGAGAAGAATACTCTCTAGTTGCTGGGGTACAATGGGTAAAGAGGGGAGTAATGAACATTTGATTGGGACAACCAGAAGAAGACTACATTGCAAAGCCCAGTATCTTATTTGGGTCTCAGAATCACCCAGTGAAGCCAGTAAGAGCAAGGATTATTTTCTTCATTTTATAGCTAGAGAAACTGAGTCCTATAGAGGAAAAGAGTCTCGATGAAGGTCACTCAGTGACTCACTAGCATAGGTGGACCTTCCTACCTATGACTTTTTGTCATACCTGCGGCTGCTTAGGTTTGAGGGGAAATATCTGGACAGGGCTGGGTGCTGAAAGCTGGGGGAGATTAGGGTGTGTATGTGTATGTGGTTGGGGGGTGGGACCAGATCTCTCTAGAGCTCCCTTGGAGAGGGTGAAGGAATAAGTATCATTTCCATGAAAACTGAAAAATTCTTGATGGATACGATCGTTCCCTGAGTTGGGCGCTGGGAATAAAACTGCTGTGTGTGTGTGTGTGTGTGTGTGTGTGTGTGTGTGCCGCCACTCTCAGAACAAACCTGTTACCATCTGACAATGCTGGGCCTCGAAAATAGATTGGTGTGGCACGGTGGGGGCTGGGAACCAGGAGGGTATGGGAGGGGGCGGGGAGCCCATGAATAAAACACTCATTTCATTACAAACAGCCCATTAAATATAGTCTGCATTTGTAGGTTGAGGTCAAGCTACAGACAGAGGCAGAAATCTGTCACTAGCCTGTATGGAGATGAGGAGGCCAGTGTTGGCATTACCTGGGTGGGTTCTTGTAACAAAATTCATTCAGAAACACAGGATTCTATAGCAAAAAAAAAAAAAAAGTCCCTCCCCTAACCTCTGCTCTGAGTTGGCTTTTTTAATTTGGTTTTTGGGGTGTGTGTGTGTGTGTGTGTGTGTGTGTGTGTGTGTGTGTGTGTGTGTGTATATAGATATGTATTTGTGGAAAGAGAGACAGAAAGAGACAAAGAGAGACAGAGAGAAAGGCAGAGAGAGACAGAGAGCAGGCATGTAGGGCTACTGTTTTTGGTTATTAATTTTCTTTCCAGGGAAAGATGCTTGTGAGTGCAAGAATAGAATTTGGAGAGGGGGGTGGATTTCACTCCCTACCTCTCCCATCCCATTTGTTTCCAGTCATTCCCATGATTCCTCAGCCCCTCTGGCCTCTAGCCCCTGAGGCCATCCCGTGATGTTTGGGAAATTTTCTTCCCCCTCCCCCATCCTGTTTCCCAGGACCCAGCACCCTATTCTTATCTCTCCCTTGGGTCCAGGGCCTGGCAAATTTGGCGCATCTGGTGGGCGTCGTTAATTTTTCTATGAATGTTAATGCCTTAATGTCAATATTATTATGAAGTGGTTTATATATTCATATTAGCAGATGAATATTAATGCTCCAACACCCTCTGTAGTGGTTTGTGTTACTCCAGTTCCCCTGGTATTATTCACAATGCCATTTTTTTCTATTTATGTTAATCGCATATACATTTGCATATTAATGGTAATATTTGTCTTAAAAGGGTTATTTTGAGGGAGGGAGGGAAGGAAGAAAATGATTGATTAGAGATGGGGGAGACACAGACCACTGGCCAGCACTCCAGGATTTGGAGGGATGGTAACTCCTAGACCAGGGTCTGGGCCAGGTGTCATCCCTAGTGGGTTTTAAGAGGGAAGGAGAGGGGGGCTCTGAAAGCGTGAGATTCAGAGAGAGCCTGATGTGGTATCCAGAGGGAGATGACAGAGGAAGGAGGGAAGTCTGAAGATGGAGAAGGGGAGAGGGAAGTGGAAGGGGCAAGGCAAGGGGATGGACAGGGGAATGAGAATTATAGGGCATTATGCCAGGTGAAAGCTGATCAGCTTAAACCTCAGAGCTGGGGGACACAATCCAATCAAGCAAGAAGAGCTAAGATCAATTCCTGTTACTTCAGGGCAGGGTTTGATCAGACATGGACAGCACAAGGGCGAGGGGCCCCAAAGAATCTGCTCTGTCCGTTGTCCGTTCTTCTCCAGGGCAGAAGGGAGCAGCAATGGTCTGAGCCCCGGGAAAATCTGGGTTTGATATTAATCAATCATCTAATTTTATTGAGCACCTGCTGTGGTAATCTTTCACATGCATTTCACAAGGCCCTTTTTCATTCAGATCCTCATTTGTTTTTTTGCAATACCCCCTGTAAGGTGGACAGAACAGGAATTATCACCCCCGTTTTTCAGCTGGGAAAATGGAGGCTCAGCAGACGTGATTTGCCCTGTAAAATGAAAGGGTTAGACTAAATGATCTCTTAAAAGATCCTTCCTAGCTTTCTATGTTCTATGTCCTAAGAAGTCTCTCCTGGGTCTGACACGCTGTATTTCCCAATTCTGACATGTACCCTTTTTCAATTCCCCTGAGTTGTTAGTGTCCCATCTCCAGAATTTACTTGGTACTTGTTTTGCATCTTGTCTTTACTCATCTGTGTACATGCTGTACCTCTCCAGTACATTGTAAACTGATTGAAGGCAGGTACTGTAAATAAACAAAATACTATCCTCAGCACCTAGGACAGTGCCCAGAACATAGTTGGAGCCTAAATGGGCTTGCTGAATTGAATTGAGTGCTACCTTCTAAGATTCCTTCCAACTCTGTGTCTTTATATTCTTAGGTGTCTTCTAGCTCTGAAATTCTGGGTTCTAAGGTCACTTCTAGCTGACTGTGTCCCCAGACCTGACCCTCAGGAAGGCTGTAGCAACTAGGCGGTTCAATGGGTAGAGCAGTGGACCTGGAGTCATGAAGAGCTAATTCCAAATTCAGCCTCAGACACTAACTAGCTGTGTCATACTGGGCAACTCACTTAACCTCTGCCTCAGTTTCTGTATCTATATAATGGGGAAATAATGGCACCTTCTTCCAAGGGTTGTTGTGAGGAACAAATGCGTTAATATTGGTAAAAAGTTCCTGGCACATAGTAGGAACTTAATAAATGTTAGTTCTCTCCTCTCTGATTTCTAGTCCAGTGGGAGAAAAAAAAGACAGATGCACCAATTAACAGTGATCAAGAAAAGAACTTGATAAGACAGTTTCAGACAAGATGCTCAGACAAGATGGAAATCTCACTTCCAACTCAGATGAACAGAAAGTCTTAGAGGAGGTGGCATTTGAAAGGGGCATGGGAAAAATAAGTCTCCAGAGAGCCAAGGATCACCGGGAAGATAAAATGTAGAGCCTCAGTACCTCTGTGGCTAGCTGATGAGTGCATATGTGTGTGTGTGTATAACACACATGTGTATGAATGTATGCAGTGTGTGGGTGGGGGAGTGAGTAGGGCCAACATGTGCAGGTGGATGGGGTGTGTATACATTTGTAGATGGATGTGTGTGTGTCAGGGGGAGGGGGGGCGAGTATGGAATAAGTAATTCCTCTGGTAACAAGGAGGGTCTTCATTCAACCATCCACACTTTCCCACCTGCTTGTGAACACACAAACATTTGTGAGATGGAAAAGTTCATTGGGAAGGCAGGTCAGAGACCCTGCTGTAGGAATCCACTCTAAAGTGGACAGGTGAGGATAGAGGAAATTATGAGAAGTCAGGTTGAAGTTGATATAAAGATGACTTTGCACAAATAGCCAGAGTCTGGAGGGGACAGAGCTCCCTTTCCCTAGATGGTTTTAATCACAAAACTGGGTAACCTTCTGTGAGGAATGATGTAGGAAGGATCACAGCATTTGGCAGATGGTTGAACCAGGGGCCCTCTGGGGTCCTGCTCCACCTTAATTGAGGAACTGTTGGGGGGAGAGGAGGTATGAAAAATCAGGCTCTATCTGACTGGTTCAAAGTACCTTCTAACACCCAGGAGGTCCTGGATGAAGATCTCATTGCATCCCAGCTGACTTAAGTCCCTGGGATTAGCTGGAGTGATTGGGCATGATTAATAGTGATGAGAACAAAAGCTAGTGGCTCTCTGTTACCTGCAGGATCAAATATAAGCTCCATTGTTTGGCACTTAAAGCTCTTCACAACCTGACCCCATCTTACCTTGGCAGTCTTATACATTTTATTCAGTTGTGTCTTACTCTCCGAGACTCCATTTGGGGTTTTCTTGGCAGAGATACTAGAGTGGTTTGCCATTTCCTTCTCCAGCTCATTTGACAGGTGAGGAAACTGAGGCAAACAGGGTTAAGTGACTTGCCAGGGTCACCCAGCTAGTAAGTGTCTGAGGCTGGAATTGAACTCAGGTTTTTTTGACTCCAGGGCTGGTGCTCTATCCATGGTGCTACCTAGATGATCCCATTTTACACATTATGCTCCTTCATACACATGATGGTTCAGCCAAACTAGCCTACCCTGTTACATAATAATTCATTACTCCTCTCCCTACTTTTGTGCAAGCTGTCTCCCATACCTGGGATGCTGTCCCTTCTCACTTTCTTTTCGAAGATTTCCTCCCCTGTCATTAACTGTCTCTAAGAGAAAGATCCCTCCAAGGCTCAGCTCAGAGGTCACCTTTTACAATGAGACCTTTCTTCCTCAAACACTCAACATGGTGCCTGGTTTATAGTAGGCATTCAATAAATACTTATTCCTGCCTCCCCTCCCCTTCTCAATTTGACCGAAGTTATCTTATATCGATTTTGTGTTTATCTCCTTACATTCACATTGTCTCTGGTAGACTGTGAGTTCACTGAGGGCAAGGATCAGTTGTTTCATTTTTGTGGAATCCCCAGTACTTGGTTCATAACCAACACTTAATATATACACGTTAACTGTTTGCTTGATTGAATAACAATAGTATTTATTTAGTATCTGAAGTTGACATAACAATTCCACTTATGAATTGTACCTTACAGCTACAAACCAATTGGATTTTCATAGCAATCTTTTGAGGAAGTTAAGAAAGTGTTAATATCCCTATTTTACAGCTTATAGGATAATTATAGGAGTTGGAGCTAGGGAGGACTTTAAAGCCCATCTGGTCCAACTTCCTTCCTTTACAGAAAAAAAAACCTAGGCTCAGAGGGTTGGAACCCAAGTCTTTCCACTCTAAGAGTCTTGAATGGAGTGGGCATTCAGTAGACACTGGATTGAATTGAATTCTATTGAATGCTTGATCCCAGGTAACTATGCCCACTTGGTCTGGTGTCTGGAAGTGCCCTCTCTCTCTCACAGCCCCTCCCCACACACACACTTAGAAGTCCTTTGATTCACTCTTTAAAGTCAATGTAGCTCTGCAGACAGAGGGGTTTGAGTGGAGAGTCAGGGACCCAGGCTTTTGTCCCACTGGAGCTCCCTGACTGGCCTCTTGCTTGAGTGGCCTCACTGTGAGCCTTGGGTCGTTCTGCCTGCTGGGTTGGGAGCAAGAGATCCAGTCTCCTGAGCTTTGATTTTCCCATCTGTGCTGTTGGTCCTGTTTCCTTCTCGGGGAAATAGGACTGGATAATCTCTCAAGAACCTCTGTGTTCAGGTTGCTCCCAGTTCTGACGTCCTAGATTCCTTCCTAGATTCTAAGTTTCCCTCCATCTCTAATATTTTGCATTCTAAGAGCCTTCTCAGCTCTGACTCTCTGGTACTGGTGACTCTGGGCTCTCCCTGCTCTCACATTCTCTCTCTTAAGGGCCCTCCCAGATCTGACCTCCTGGGTTCTAAGGGTTCTTCCAGTTCTGACACCCTGTGTTCTAAGGGTTCTCCCAGTTCTGACATCCTGTGTTCTAAGGGCCCTCCCAGCCCTGACATTCTGTGTTCTAGGGACCCTCCCAGCTCTGGGTAGGTGGTTCTCTCTTTTTTTTCTTTATTCATTCTTTTCTTCATTCATTCAACAATTCAAGTGCCTACTACAGCACTATACAAGCACTTAATAGACATTAATTTGTGGACTAAGCATTTATTAAGTACTTACTGCCATATCGAAGGTGCTTGTGATAGGCTTGATGTAGGGGGAGAGAAATGAGTAAGAGATGCCCTCATGGAGTTCATTGTCTATGGGGGGAGGTTGAGACATCTACAAAAATACCAAAGCAGAATGTGCTGAGGTCCACAGAGACATACAAAGCTCAACAAGCTTCCCGCTAGCAAGATTAGGAAAGTTTCCCCAGAGGAAGAGACACTTAAGCTGAGACCTGTAAAATGGAGAGAATTACAAAGGAAAAGATGGCAGACCTACATTCCAGGAGGGAGGAAAATACAGGACACATTTAAAGAGAACAGTTTATATGCAACATATCATGGAAGGGAAGATAAATCTGCAAAGGCTCACTAAAGTTAGACTATTAGGTACCTAAAGATTCTATACCTTTTGTGGGTACTGGAGATTCATAAAAGGTATTAGGCTAGGTGAGGGTCATAATCAGAATTGGGTTTTAAGAAGCAGATTCTGATGACCTGTGAAGGAGGGTTCATGGGATCATAGGTTTATATCTTAAAGGGCCTGCCCTCCTCATTATACATATAAGGAAACTGAGGCACAGGCAGGTTAGGTAAGTGGTCCACACAGATAGGAAGAGGAAAGGCTGGGATTGATCCTAAGTCTGACTCCAAAATCAATCATTCTTTCTATTGTAAATAGAAAGGAATATACCAGAAGCAGAGAACTTATCTGGGGAGTCCAGTCAAGAGGTGACAAAATCTGAATGAGGGTGCTGGCCATTAGAGTGGCAAGTAGGGGACTGACCTGAGACAGAGGTCAGAGCCAAGATAGAAGGCTACTGGTTGGTTGTGGTGAGGTCAAGGAGGTGCCAGAAGTACCCTATTCGTTCCAAACTGTAGAGATTTGTTGATATCTCCAGGGATAGAGAGAGGACAGAAGGCCATGAGGCATCCCAAAGAGGTTGCCTTTCCTGGAATCCCAGAAGAGGATAGTTATGCCCAGAGATTCAGTCTGAAAGCAACACTATGGGGTACCTGTTTGGGTAGCCTGAAGAAAAGGTCTTTTAAGATGGAGGATGAGACCATGTCTCAACATCCATGGCCCATCCTCCCCCTCTGCTAAGGACTGGAATATCCATGAGGGTTTCCTCAAGGAGCTCATTAAAGGTATGGGAAATGAGGACAGGATCATGCATAGATTTGCATATGATTGATGGACATTTGCATGTATCACCTGAGACAACACTGCCTTTCCCCCATCATTCTCAAGTTAAAGTGTTACCATGATTTCTTCTGTCTTGGATTTTCTCACCAACTACCATCTCTGATCCCCATCTCTGGCTGGGGAGGGGGAGTAGGGGAGGAAGGCTTGGAAGACAAGGAAGAGTAGAGACCTGGTTTCCTATCTAAAGTCAAGACTAGTCTGACCCTGCTTAGCTGGTGGGAGTCAGCCAAGTGGGACAGGCATGGGAGCAGTGAAAGATTGTTACCATCTGTTAAGTGGGCGGTCTGTCCAAATGGTGTTCTTCAGACACATAGAGGAAGCTTCCTGATTACAATCAGGGACCGCCATGCTTTCAGCTGGGTCTTCATCCACACTTTCTTGCCTTGCTTCCTCTTGTGAAGAAGAAGACATGTATATGACATGACTGGTGGGCATTAGGACTAAGGATGGGACTGGGATCAGGACTGAGATTAAGTATGGGTTCAATGATCAGTCTGAAGCAGGACCAAGTTCAAGGACTGAGTTGAGACTGGGTTTAGGTTTTAGGACCATGCAATTCCACTAGATTGTTGGAGTTGAAGGGAATCTTAGATCAAAGAATGTAGAAAATCAGAGCTGGGAGGGCCCTTAGAACCCAGAATGTCAAAGCCAGGAGAGCCCTTAGAACATAGAATGTTAGCACTGGGAGGGCCCTTAGAGCACAGGATGTGAGGGCTTGGAGGGCCCTTAGAACCCAGGATGTCAGAGCTGGGAGGGATCTTAGGATGTCAGAAACTTGAACTTGAGCCCTGGTTTTGTATGTAATACAGCCCCCTCATTCCAAAGATAAGGAAGCTGAGATCCAGCGAAGGGACATATTTTGCCAAAGTTCCCATGGACTCAAAGTGAGGGGGCAGAGCCAGGGACTCAAAGCCAGGTCTCCTCCAAGGCCAGGTCAGGTCTCTTTCCATTATTCCATACTTTCTATCATGGAGATAGCCTGTCTCTTAGTACACTTTAGTTTCCTTTTGGTGCCTCAGGACCAAATGACTGAGCAGAGCATGACTTTATACTCAAAAGAAAAGTAATAGAGTGAAAGACCAAATTTAGTCAATTTCTTTTAGACAATTCAAATAACAAGCCTTGGTGAGTTAGAGTTATTTCCAAAAAGCTTGGAGATTTGTTTAGATTCCCTTTATCCCCTGACCAACCCCTAACAAAGAAGATTCTGATTTGTGACCCAGCCAGGAGGGACCTGAGAACACGGAACGTAGAATGTCAGAGCTAGAAAGGATTTTGTAACGTAGAACACAGAATCACAGGATTTAGAAGTGGAGGAGAGTTTAGAGATTTTCTTATCCAACTCTCTTGTTTTACAGATGGGGAAACCAAGGTTCAGATTATCTCTTAGGTCCCTTCTAACTGTGATGCTAAGAGTAATCTGGACCCAAAATGAATATCCAAACCCGGTTGTGATTTCTTCCAAGCTAGCTATGCTTGTTGTTGGGACCAGCCCACTGGACAGGCTCAGGGCTCAAGTCACCAGTCTCTTACCTTCTTTCTCCCTTCTCTTTTCCCCCCTGATTTTCAGTATAGCTAGAATTAGAGGCTGATATTGGCATGGGGGGCTGGGCTGGGCTGGCAGGCAGAGGAGAGGAGCAACATTTACCGAAGAGAATTGGCCCCTGGATGCAGTTGGCCACTGCTAGCCCTTGGCAGGCAGCCTCCATCCTCTGCCAGCGAGGGATTTCCATATTTTTGGAGCCTGTTAAATTATCAAAGGGCTGCTGTGCATAGATTCCACTCCTCTCCCCTTCTGACAAATCAAATTATCAGAGCCAAGATTGAATTATAAATGGCTTAAGATGATCTATTCATTGTTGGTATTTAAAGTCTCCTTGGTCTCAAAGCATTGGAGAGTTCGAGGCCCTCTAGCCTCCCACATGGAACCCTGGGATCACCAACAACAAAGGTCAATGTGTTTTTCCACACACTTGGCTCCATTCTTGGAAGCACCTCTGGCTGGAGCTGTATCACCCAGGAATACAAAATTTGGAGATCCTGCCAATGGGTGAAAAGACTTGGACTTGGAAATGAAAGGCAGGGCAGGGATGAGCCTCAGAGGTTCTGAGGTTTGTACCCCAGTCCATTTGCTTATTAATAGTTTAACCTTGGAAAAGTCACTCAGTTTCTCAGAGCCTCAGTTTCCTCACCTGTAAAATGAAGAAAATAAGTCCTGCCCTGCCTCCTTTGTGGAGATGTTGGAAAGATCAATCCAACCAACCAAATAAATGCTTTTAAATACAATTATAGGCCAGGCACTGTGCTAAGGAAGCAAGACAAACAAAAGGACATCACACATAGGAAAGAAAGACAAAATACATAGAAATGGTGACCTTGTAGGGGTGGAGACCAATAGATAGGGAGACCAGGAGGGGCCTCACATACAAGGTGGCAATTGAGCTTAAATATAGAAGGGAACTGGGAATTCTAGGGATAGAGGTGAGAAGAGAGAACAGAGGTTGAGCAGAAAAAAGGCCAGTTTGTCTGGACCAGTCAGTGGAGGAGAGTAATGTGTAATTAAGTCTGAGAAGGGAGGATGGGACCAGGTTGGGGGGAATTTTTCAAGCTGAACAATAGTGTTTTTATTTACCCTATTATATACATATATCACATACATATATATACACACACATGTATTATATTATATATACATACATGTCGTATATATGTGCATATGTATGTCTATACACATATATGTATATATCCTATATATGGGGAGTGGCTGGAGATTATTGAGTGGCAGAGTGGTATGGTCAGATGGGCCTGCTAGGAAAATCGCTTTGGCAACTACATGGAGGATGAATCCAATGAAATAATGGATAGGAGAGTACGTTGTAACTGCATAGTATAATAGAAATGTCAGCTATTGTCATTATTATTACAAATGCATGTGTTATCTTTTGTGTACAAAGATGATCCCCCTGACTCACCCCCTCTGGAAAGGGAGTTCTGCCTGCCATCTTCAGCAGTGGGAATAGGCTGTTCTGAATTATCTATATTTTCCTCTCCTTCTTTGTGACCAGCAGCATATTTCACTTAGGGGGTGTTAGGGTTCAGGCTGTGGTGGCAGAGTAATTCCTCAGTATGGAAGCAGGGAGCAGATCAGTCTGGGGCGTAGACTGCAGAGGACAAGGTGGGGAGATTAGGGAGCTGTCCAGTTTAGTTGGAACGTAGATTATGTGAAGGGCAAGAGATACAATTATACACACAGGATGGATCAAGATTTTGGAAGACCTTGAATGCTAGAGTGCAATAGGGGTGGGGATGGGGAGACTTTTTTTTTTTTAAACTGGGAAAGCATTGGGGAATCCTAGATGATCCATAAGGTCTGTCACAGCTCTGTCCCTATACAAGGTCTGCTGTTCTACAGTGTGAAGTCTCCTCCAGCTCCAACATTCTGGGTTTATTTTCTGTGGACCTTCCCAGCTCTGTTACTCTGTCCTAAAAGCCCTTATAGCCTTAACATTTTGTGTTCTAAGGGCCCTTCTTGCACTGACATTCTGGGTTCTAGAGACCCTCCCAGGTCTGACATCCTATGTTCTAAAGACCCTCCCAGCTCTGACATTACTAGAAAAAAATCTCAGAGATAGAAGATTACTCAGAGGTCATCAAGTCCAACCCATATCTGACCAAGAATCCCTCCCCCACCCCTCCAACATACCCAACAAAGGGTCCTCCAACCTTTGCTTGGGGACCTCCGGTGAAGGAGACCCCATCCCTTCCCAGGGTTTCCTGTTCTACTTCAGCACACCTGTCATTTGTTTGGAAGTTTTTGACAATGAAAGCTAACATTTACATGGCACATACTATGTGCTAGGCACATTATTTTATCGGATTCATCCTCTATGTGGTTGCCAAAGCGATTTTCCTAACAGGTCCATCTGACTGTACTACTCTTCCACTCAATAATCTCCAGCCACTCCCTATATATAGGACATATACATATATATGTATAAACATACATATGCACATATATACATTTGTATATCTATAATATACATATGTATATATAATATATGTATGTGATATATATGTATACAATAGGATAAATAAAAACACTATTGTTCAGCTTGAAAAATTCCCCCCAACCTAGTCCCATCCTCCCTTTCCAGGCTTAATTAAATTATCTCATTTTATCCTCACAACAACTCTGAAAGGTTAGTGCTATTGCAGTTGAGGAAACTGAGGCAGATAAAGCCTAAGTAACTTGCCTAGGATCTCATATCTAGTAACTATCTGAGGCTGGATTTGAATTTAGGTCTTCCTGACTCCAGGCCTGCCACTCATTCTATCCACTGGGTCACCTAGATGCTTAAATTCTTCCTGTTATCGAGTTGAAGTCTACACCCTATAGTAGTGCTTGTAAGGGCTGAATTCACCACTATCATAGATTACTCCAACTCTCAGGGCCAACCAAAATGAGCCTAATTCCTCTTCTATAGACCAGCCCTTCAAATACCTGAGCATAGCCCTTATGTCTGCCATCTTTTCTTCTCTAGGCTAAACATCCTCATTAGTTCTTTCCATCAATCATTAGGTGGAATAATCCTGAGACCCTTCAACATTCTGATCTTCCTCTGGATATTCTCTAGTTTATCAGGGTAGTACCCAGAATTATGAACACTATTGTGTTCTGAGGACAACCTAGTACAATAGGGCTATCCCCTACCTAGTCCTGGAGATTCTGTCCCTCTTAATGTGGCCTGAAAGCAAATTAGCTTTTTGATTGCCATATATGACACAGGGTTGACTCATGTTTAACTTGAAATCCATAAAGATACCAGATCTTTTTTTCCAGGTAAATGTGTAATCATACATCTGCTGTCTTGTACTTGTGAGCTGACTTTTTGAACCCAAGTGTATGACTTTACATTTAACCCTAGATTTCTCCCAATATGTTTCATATTGTAATGACTTCCAGTTCAAAGGTTCTATTTTGTGTTCTTACTCTGACTTGAATTCAATAATTATTTATTAAACTTCTGCTATGTGTAAGCTATTGTGCTCAGTGCAGAGGATACAAAGATGAAAAACAATATGAGCCCTACCCTAGAGGCACTCATAATCTGTAGAAGGTTGAGAGATACAAATCCCAATAAATTGGAATATAGAATCATAGGAAAGGTTAAAAAATGACAAGATTATATGGGGGAAATTTGAGTGGCCCAGTTTGCTTTGCAAGTTCAAAGTACAGCTAGAAAGAGAAGTCAAAGTCAGATAAATGCAGACTTTAGAGGCCAGCCTGAGACACTTGCATTTTATCTGGGAGGTACTGGGGACCCAATGAAGGTTATTAACTAGGATAGTGACCTGATCAGATTGGCGCATTGGGCAGTTTACTATGGCAGCAGAATGAACGGTGGAGGGAAGCAGGAAGAGACTGAAAACAGGTAGGTTGGTCAGGAGGCTATTTCAATTGTCCAGTCAAGATGTAAGGAGGGCCTAAATTAAAATATTTGCAGTGGGAGCGAAAGGGAGAGTACCAATTTGAGAAACAACTTTGGAATGAAGATTAATAGGATTTGGTCAATGGTTTGTATTTGGGTGGAGGGGGATGGGGAGAAGTCTTGCCAGAAGGTCATCAAAAGAAGGGTAGAGGATGAGTCCAGTCTGAAGAGTTGGGCTTAGGGTATTGACTGCTCATTTAGGTGGAGAGATCTCAGGGGCATTTGGAGATACAGGACTGGAGCTCAGGAGGGATGTTCAATACAGATTTGAGAGTCATGTCCAGAAACATAATATTTGGAATTGGAGAGTTAATGTGTATTCATCCTTCATTGCCGAAGAAGACCATGCCATCAGAGAAATGATGACATGACTTGCACTTGACTTTGAATGAGGGAGGGCTGTGCATGTCACTAGCCTCACTTCTCCTCAAGAGCCATCTGAATCCAGTGACCAGATGATCACTCATCAGGATGAGTGGAGATGACCCAGGATGAGGCAATTGGGGTTAAGTGACCTGCTCAAGGTCACACAACTAGTGAGTGTCAAGTGTCTGAGGTGAGATTTGAACTCGGGTCCTCCTGACTCCTGCACTGGTGCTCTATCACACTGTACCACCTAGCTGTCCCAGAGAGTGAATGAGATTATCAAGGGAGTGGAGACTGTCTGGAGATGCCCACCTTTAAGGCCATATAAACTTGGGGGTGGGATTAGTTAGTGTCTAGAGATCCTTCCAGCCCTGACATTGTCTGTGCTTGAATGAGGCTTGAATGAGATAAAGATTAATCAGAGAAGCTGGGTTCAAATTATGGCCCTTCCCTCTACTGGCTTTGTGGCCTTGGGCAAATTATTTCATCTCTCTGGGCCTCAGTTTCCTCATCTGTCAAGTGAGAGGCAGATGAGTACTAAGATCCTTTTCAGCTCTAAGTCTATGCACCCTAGGCTCCTTTTAAAGTCCCTCCACACTCTGGTGCTTGGGGATTTTCAGTCTCCTTGAAGCTAGGCACTTTAGGGCTTATCCTCCTCCCCAAATTATACTATAGTAATTACTTCCTCTGTTCTCCTTCCTCTCCCACCTCCCATCCATAAACCCCCCCAATGACCCTCATTTCACCAGGTCCTTCCTCTGTTGGTTTTTAACCTTGATTCTTCTCCTAATGACTCCCCCTGAACCCTCTTCTCCTTCCTCCCCAGCCAGAGCAAATTTCAACTCAAGCCCTCTTTCTTGTGTCTCCTTATCCTCTCCCCCCCCCATTCCAGATCATTAACAAACAACTGAAGGACAGGATGGGGTGGAGAATGAACATCTTTTCCTGCTTAGGGCAGAAGAGCTGAGTCTGATGAGGAGAAACAAGAGAATGCATGTCCCAAGACTGGGACTCAGGAGTGGGTGATGGAGAATGTAAATGAAAGAAGTGGGGGGCTGGCAAATGTTTAACAACTGGCTCCCCAGGAAAAAATATATGCTGGACATACTTTTAAATTTAATCCTCATTGTTAACACGTCTAACAATCAACACGATATTGGATCAAGGCCTGATCTGTTGTAGAGCTTGCCGATTTCCAGGGAATAAAAGCTCCTGCTGAAAATTCACCCATCTTTGTGAACCATTGAAAGCAGATCCAGCGCACCTGAAAGAAAAAAAAAAAAATCTCTTTTCTCTAACACCTGATTTCCATTTCTTTCTCTCCTCTACAGGGTGCGCTTTCCTCACCTACTGCGCCCGGGATTCCGCCATCAAGGCCCAGACCGCTCTGCACGAACAAAAGACTCTGCCTGGGGTGAGTCTGGCTTGGGAATGGGGGAGGGGAAGAGCGGGGTGAGAGGGAATGAGAGTCCCCCAGAAGGGTATACAGGGTTTAGAGAGGGAGTTGTCGTTGCAGACAAGCTTGGTTTATAAGAAGACCCCATCTCTCATAAAACGCCTCCCTTCCTAACCCACAATTACATGCAGCAACTACAGAGATGTAAAAAATTGGGAGGTGGAGAAAGGAGGTCTAGAAGGTTTGACAAAAATGAGTACTGCAGGTCATTGTAGGAGCCTTAGAATGCCCTCCTTCTGTTCTCTAGTAAGGACTGACTCTTCTCCCTTTGTCAATTACAAACAAAACAGACCTGACTGGGCAGGGGCTTCTTGGGTGGTAGTTCTGCCAGCGTTCCTTGCTCTCTGTCCCCTCTCTCCACTTCCCCAGGCTGACCACAGTCCTGAAAAGACTCGATCAAACACAAAACAACACAAAAAAGCCAGCCACCTTCTGATTGAATATTAGCTCTGTAAAGGCAGAGACTTGTTAATCATTTTTTGTCTTTGTGCATTCTCAGTGCTTAGCACATAGTAGGTGTTAATAAATCCTTGTAGATTTATTACATTATTACAATATAGTTATACTATTTATTTATTATATTCCAGGACATGAGGACTGCCTGTAAACTCAGAGAATTTAGCTCAAGTGGGTATCCTGGGTTAGTGTAGGAGCCTAAGAAAGCTTTTCTGAAGTTCTGTAAATAGTCCTTGGGGAATCTGACAAAACTGGGATTAGGCACAGAGGCATCTAGCCTCAGTATTGGGACTGACACATTTCAGTTCTTGGGGTTCTTTTACTTTTAGAGAGCCCTTGGGTCAGAGGCTTACTAGTGGTCACTGGTGATGGAGAAAAAGGTCAGAGAGCAAGAACAATAAGGTAGTAGGTGGCCTGAACATCCAGGAAAAATAAGGCGGATGTTGGACAGCTCCCATAAATCTATGATCTCAGTCAGAGGCAATACAGAAAGAAAATGCCCATGGGTCAGGAGACCTGGGTCCCATACCAGGTTGTGTCATGCATTCACTGCATTCCCTTAACAAATCCTTTTCTCTCTCTGGATCTCAGTTTCCCCATTTGTAAAATGAGGGAGATGGATTAGAGATAATCGCAAAAGTCCCATCCAACTATAAAATGCTAAAACCCCAATAAAGTATCAGGCCTCTGAGAGTGGAGCTGGCCTCCAAATCTCTTCCCTAATCTATGTCCCTGAAGGCTGAGAGTGCCAAGGCAGGAGTGGGATTTTCCTTGCAGAGCCTCAGGAGGGGTTTGCCTGCTGACCCAGCTCTCCCCTGGCACTGATGGGGGCCTCTTCCTTGCATCAGGCTCTCAGCAGAACAGTCTCCAGGTATTTAAATCTGTGGATTAATTTGTAGGGAGGTAGCACTCTGCTAATTACAGACCTTCCGTGCTCATCTCATTGTGGGAGACTAGAGGAAGCTGCCAGGGTTGGTGACTGGATTTAATTTGTTAGGGGTGGAAAAAGTGTAGAGATAGAGAGGACTAGGGGGAACTGAGGGACAATGGAGAAAGTGCCAGATTGGGAAACAGGAAGCCTTGGTTCTAATTCTTGTTCTGTCTTCAACTTACCTTGTGGCCTTCAGCCAAAACCTTCCATTGGTTAGATCTGACTGTGCCACCTTGGACATGTTACTTAACCCTTTCTCTGCATCTTGGTTTTTGCATCAGTAAAATGAGTGACTAAATGATCCCTAATCCTTTCTAGCTGTAAATGCTATGAGCTCCTTTCTCCTTCGAGCTAACCTGTACTGGGGGGCAGGGAGGATGTGGCCACAGTTTTCAGTGCTATGACTGGACAGTGATAGAGGGCTTTCTGTGTTCTAAAAGTTCTCCCAATTCTGACATCTTGGGTCCTAAATGCCCTCCTAAATCTGACCTTCTGTATTCTAAGGGCCCTCCCAGCTGATATTGCATGTTCTAAGGGCCCTCCCAGCTCTGATATTTTGTGTTCTAAGGTTCCTCCTGACATTCTAAATGTCCCCCTGCCTATTTTTCCACCCTCCTACCCAATTTTGACATGTTCTGTTTTCTTCCATCTCTGACATTAGCATGGTATGGTGAAAAGTGCCAGATTTAGAATTAAATGGCATGGGTCCAAATCTCCTTTTTGCCACATGCTGTAGCCTTGAGCAAGTCATTTAACCACTCTATGCTTCATTTTCCCATTAGTACAATGAGAGGTTGTTGTACTCGACTCCCAAGTACCTTTCAGCTCTAAGTCTACAATCTATGTTCCAAGGGCCCTTCTAGTTCTGATACTCAATGCCCTATATTCTAAGCTCTGCCTCCCCTCAGCTCTGACATTCTTTATTCTACATTCTAAGGGTTCCTCTCCCTGTAACATGTTCTAGAATCTTCATGGTTTCTAGGGTGAGTGAGGGTCCTGGGATCATATATGCTGGACAGAGGGCCTGCTTCATTGTGGAATGGTTCTTGGTGTCATCAGCTTTGACCTAGGCAGGTTCCTATGCTGCTGGCACCAGGGGGTGAATAAGAGCTAGGAGTAGGAATGTGTACAGTTAGAGCACCTAGGGACAATGAGGTCCCATAGGACTAGCAGCACACAGGAGGAAGCACACTGGACTGGGGAAGCAGGGCTGGAGGAGAAGAAGCAGCCTGAAACTAGAATCCAGAGACCAGGGTTGCAATCTTGTTTCAGCTTTGTGACCTTGGGCAAATCACTTTTCCCCCTTTCAGTGCCTCAGTTTTCTCATTGGTAAAATCAAGAAAATAATGTTTTATTGGAGTGATCAAATGATATGGCTCCTTTATACATTCTTTGTAGTAGGCTTGATATGAATGCAGGCTGGCATTATTCTTTTAATTCATCTAGTGCTCTTATCACCATCTGGGTTATGGAACCTAAAGAGACATTTCCCCAAGGCTCTCTAGCCATCTCAAGGAGAAGACTGGAGGGGAGGGGGGTTGGGGAAATAACCTTTGCTTTTCAATCTCCGAAGAGACATTGTGGGACACAGGGAGTTGATATCTCTGGGTGAACCACAGGGTTCACCCTAAGATGAATGAGAAAAAGTTTAAGGGAGGCAGATTTTATCTGAGACTTCTTAAGAATCAGAGATGCCCCATGGTATAATGGCCCAGCTCAAAAGGTAGGGCAGTCCAAGGAGCAGGGACTGAACAATCACTTGTTGGGGACACCATGGGAGATTCGTGTTTCATGTGGGGACAGGATTAAGGGATATCTTTGGTCCTTTTTTTTCTTTGCCTTTTAAAAAAGTTTTTTTTCAATAGGAGAAAATGTAGTTAAGAACAAAAAAAAATCAATTAAAATTTAAAAGTAGATTTTCATCAATATATTTGGTTTTTTAAATTTTTATTTTCATTGTTATCTTTTGTTTTCCTATTGCCTCCATTTCCCCATACATGTCTTCCCCTCCCTGTCCCAGAGAGCCTTCTCTTACTGACAAAGTTAAAAAATAAGAGAGGAAGAGAGAAAAATCAGCCAAAACCAATCAACACCTGGGAAAAATTTAATGTTATATTCAATATTCCATACCTATGGACCTCAATCCCAACAAAGGAGCAGGAGGAAGTTCCTCTCATATTTCTGCTTTGGGGTCAAGCTTGACCATAATAATTTCACAGCCTCTAGTTCCTGGTCCTTTCTAATGCTGATTAGAATTTTAAATTTTGTGATTCTAAGAATCTAAGATTCTATGATTCCATCCATTCCCATCTTGTTGTCTGTGATTAGTCATGACCTGGAAGAAAAGGAGGGGATTTTTTTTTTCCAGGTGATGTCAAGAATCAGGGAGCCCTATGAGGTCACTCCTTCCAAGGGTCAGTCATTCTGAATCTGTGACAAGCTGACCCATCAAGAGGACCTGTCCTGCTTTCTGTCTCTCCTGGGGGAAAGAGCCCATGTGTTCAGGGCAGAAGGCTCCCAGAGGGACAGAGGGAGCACAGAGCTTCAGCATAATTAACACACTGTAGAAAGCTGAATATTTTCCCTTCTTCCATCTACTCTCCAGCTCACTACCCTCCCCCCTCTTTTGCTGGATCCATAGCCCCCCTTCCCAGACTCTCTTGCAAGGTGCCAAGGTTAATAACAATAGGTCTGTAAGGTTTTAGAATTATTTTGCCCCAAATGACCCTGTAAGGTAGGGAGTTCCTCCCTCTTTCCTTCCCTTTCTTCTTTCCTTCCTTTCTTCCCTCCCTCCTTCCCTTCCTTCCTGATGCATCACCTTTGATCTATTTCATATGTACCTATCCTTGTACTTGTGTCCCCTACTAGACTATAAGCTCCTTGAGAGCAAGTAGTGCTTCAGCTTTGCCGCCTGGGGCGGGGTCTATACAAAGTAGATGCTTAATAAATCCAGGCAGATTGACCGAAGTATTGCTATTCCTGTTTTGTAGCTCAAACAATCAAGAAGCACCTATGAGAAGGCAGTCGTGTGCTAGGCACTGTACTAGGCACTGAGGATATAAAGACAAAAGTAAAACAGTGCCTGCCCTCAGGAAGGTTACCTTCTATGAGGGAAGAAAATGGATTTATTTGCAAGTATATACCAAATCAATGGAAGGCGATTTGGTATGGAGGAGGCACTAGCTTCGAGGGGAATCTGGGAAAGCTTCAGGGAAAAATGATATTTGAGCTGGGCTTTGAAAGAAATTAGGAATTTTAAGAGGGGGAGGAGAGGAGGGAATGCCCATAGGCAGGAGGGAGAGCCTGTACAAAGGCACAGAGAGAAGAGATGGAGAGATGTGAGCAATAGCAGCGAGGCCAGGTTGGCTGGTCATGAAGTTTGTGCAGGGCCAGTTATGTGTAAGACATGCTGGAAGGGTCACTGGAGGACTTACAGTGATAGGTATTAAATAGATCAAAGGTGATGTGTCAGGAAGGAAGGAAAGGAAGGAGGGAGGGAAGAAATGCAGGAAAGAAAAAAGGGAGGGAGGAAGGATGGCAGGAAGGGAGAAAGGAAGGGGGAACAAAGGAAGAAAAGAAGGAAGGAAGAAGGGAAAGAGGTAGGGAGAGTGGGAAGAAAAGAAGAAAATGACAGAGGAAGGAAAAAAGGAAGGGAGGAAGGATTGGAAGGAAAGAAGAATGAGATAGAAGGAAGGAAGGGAAGAAGGGGAAAGAGAGGGAGGGAGGAAGGAACAAAAGATGAAAGGAAGGAAGGAAGGAAAGGAAGAGGGAGAAAGGACTGTGAAGGACTTTAATCACTAAACAGAGGGGTTCGTATTTGATCCTAGAGTTTATTGAGTAGGGGAATGTAATGCCTAGATGCGAAGGTAACTTACAGACTCCCTCTTGTTGGGAACGAGTAGAGCTAGAGGAGATGATGACTTCTGATGTCTGAGCTTCCTTCCAGCTCGGAGGTTCTGTGAGAAGTAAGTCCTGGTACTGCCAGGGCCAGGACACGGATTATATATAACCTGTGGGTTCACCTGGACAGCTCCAGAATTAGGGTGCTCTGAGAGACATGAAGATGGGAAGGGAGTTGAGGATCTCCCAAGAGAGACAAAGGAAAATGTGTTTGTGAAGATGAGTCCTGGGGAGGCATTCTAGGGAAAGAGAATTTCATGTAGAGATGGGAAAGCATAGAATGTATCAGGAAACTAAGTTGTCCATTTGGATTGGAGAATAAAGTATATTTTAAAGGAAAAGGAGGAGGTTGGAAAAACAGCATCCTAGATTAAGAGAGCTGGGAGGGATCTAAAAGACATCTATCTAGTCTAACTCCCCCCTCCCCCTTCACTTTAGATATGAGAAACTGAGGCACAGAGAGATTAAGGAAGTTGTCTAGGGTCACACAACTAGTAAGTGGCTAAAGTGAGATTGGAACCAAGTCTTCATGGCTCCAAGGCTAGTATCTCTTATCTCCTCTAACATGGGATGCTGTGGTCAAATTGTTGAAGGCCTTGAATGCCAGGCTAAGGAGTTTGGACTTCTACAGATCATAGAGAACTAGTTAAGGTGGAGAAGAATCAGGAAGCTAGTTCTAACCATGTAAATGAGAGGTAATTAGGCCTGGACTAGGGGGAGCTCTATGGGGTTGATAAGCTAATGGATAGGAGATGCTTTGAGTTCCTGGAGCCATGGGCTTGAGGCAGTCAGTTAGGAGATGGGAGGCCTGTGTCATGGGTGTGATACTTGTTGACTCTGGCCATGTGCCCCACCCCAACACCCCCAGTCCCAGAGCCCTGAAACCCATTTCTCAGCATTCAAGGATCAGGGTATTTTACTTACCCAGTGAAACAGATTTTTCTCAGGTTGGTGTCCGTTAGAAATGATTAACAGCTTTTGTTAGTCTTGCATGAGGAGGATTCTTGGATGGGAATCTTTGTGGGCTCAACCAAGAAGCACCCCCACAGGGGAATGTGGCAAGGCTCTGCCCCAAGCTTTCTCCTCTTTTCTCTACCCCAGAGTTCTTAACATTTTTCTGTATGTGTACTACAGTCTAGCTGTATGACCCTGGGCAAGTCACTTCACCCTGTTTGCCTCAGTTTCCTTGTTTGTAAAATGAGCTGGAGAAGGAAAAGCTAAAACATTCCAGGATCTTTGCCAAGAAAATCCCAAATGGAGTAACAAAGAGTCAGACATGGCTGAAAACAACTGAACAACAACTATACGCCCATGGACTCCTTCTCAGAATAATATTTTCAAATAATTGAAGGAAATGCTCAATTTCAGTTAGAGGTAGTGAAAATAAGAATGTTTTTTTCTCATTCAAGTTCATAGATGCCCCACCTCCCCATCTGGGGACCCCAGATTAAGAACCCCTTCTCTATACTGTCTCCCTCAGAGAGATATCCCAGTGCCCCAAGCCTCCCACCCCAAACATACCCCTTTATTGAGGTGATTCTCACACCCTGGCCTCTCCCACTCAAGTTTCAGACTCCATTTTCCAACTGTCAGTTGGACACCCTTACCTGGATGAGTGTCAGCCCCCTCACACTCAAAAACTGGGAGGTACATTGACTCTGAAGTAAAACGCTGGCTTTAAACTCTGCCTCTGCCACTGACTTTCTTTGAGATCTCAGGTAAATCACTTAACCTACCCTGGCCTCAGTTTCCTCATCTATAAAATAAGGGGGTTGGACTAGATGGCTTCCAAGGTGCTCCCAGAACTAGATCTAAGAATCTGTGAGCTTGCCCTCAAACCTATTCCTCTTCCTGATTTCCCCATTTTCTGCCAAAGCAACATCATATCCACCATCCCTCTGCTTCAAAATCTCTGCAACCTCTGATTCTTTCAAAACCTCACAACCTATAGCCAGCTACTTTTCAAGTCTTGTGGGTAGCACATTCTCAATTTCTCTCCCATCCCATCTTCTTCATCCTCACAGAGCTCACCTTAGTCCAGGCCTGATCACTTCTTACTTAGATGGTTATGACAGCCTCCTGACCATCCCCCAACTTTGGTAGCTTCCTATAACCTGCAAGAGAAATCCTGGCATTCAAGGTCTCCCACAATTCAGATCCCACTTATCTTTCCAGCTTTAATCTCTTCCTTCAAAACTGACTTTTTGCTCCAATCTAACTGTACAAATTTCAGTTTCCTGTATGTAGCCTACATTTTCCATCCAGTCCATGATACAACCTACACCTTTCCTTATTTCCATCCACCAATACTTTCCCTAATCTGGCTCAGCAGCAGCCACCCTCCACAAATTGGACTTTTACCTGGACTCTTGCAATTTGTCCCTCAAACTCTCACCAAGTTGTTCTCCCTGCCTCCAGTGTCAGCCCTGTGCAATCCATCCTCCACACAGCCACCCAAGTAACAGTCTTAATATGTCAGTTTTCTGCTCAAGAAGGCTTCTGTGGTTCCCTATCTCCTCTAGGATCAAACGCAAGCTTGTGTCTTTGACAATAAAATCTTTTCACAGCCTAGTTCCAACCTTCCTTTGCAGACTTTTACAAATGACTTCTTTTCATGCATGCTATGACCCAGCCAAACTGACTTCTGACTTATTTGTTATTCCTCATACATGACACTCATCTTCCACCTTCATGCCTTTGCCCTCCCTGCTCCCCCTGCCTGAAATGCTCTCTTTCCTTCCCTCCAACTTTTTAAATCTCTGATTTCCTTGGAGCCTGGGCTTAGAGGCTCCTTCCTACATGAGACCTTTCCTGATTCCCCTCCCCCAGCTGCATGCCCACCTTCAAAAAACTCTTGTATTTACTTTGTACACATATGATACATATACATATATTATATGTACTTGTAAATATGTACATGTTGTTTTTCCCAATAATATACAAGCTTCTTGAGGGCAGGAACTTTGGGGCAGACTTACCTTTGTCTTTGTATCCTGTGCTGAGCATGGTGCCTGGCACATAGTAGATGCTCAATAGATGTTTTGTTGATTGACAGATAGATAGATAGAAGTCCTCCTGATCTCCCCCAAGCAGCTATTTATTCCCTATCACCGATTATCTTATGGTAGAAGCTAGCTAACAAGTTTGACTACACTTTCTGGCAAGATTCTAGAATATATTATTAAAGGGATGGCTTGTAGTTGTCTAGAAAAGGAAGCAGTGATGAAGGCAGTATGGCTTCATCAAGAGTATGTCATGCTAGAATGACCATGGTTCCTTTTTCAGACAGGGTAAATAAAGTATATCTTATAGAAGAAGATATATACCATAGATGTAGGGGAGGTAGGTGGCAGAGTAGATAGAATACAGGGCCTAGAGTAATAAAGATTCATCTTAGTAAGTTCAAATCTGACTTCAGACACTTACTATCTGAGTGACCCTGGGCAAGTCACTTCAGCCTGTTTGCCTCAGTTTCCTCAACTGTAATAGGAACTGGAGAAGGAAATGGCAAATCACTCCAGTATCTCTGCCAAGAAAACCCCAAATGGGGTCACAAAGAGTTGGACAGGACTGAAAAGCAACAGAGCAATAAAAGCATGTCTACCTTAACTCCAGCAGCATTTGACAAAGTCTATCATGCTATTCTTGTAGAAAAGATGGTGAGATGTGGGCTGGCTGGTAGTTCAGTAGGTGGCTTTTGAACTGGTCAAATGCCCAGACTGAAAGAGCGTTTATTAATGGATCCATGTCAGCTCGATGGCGACAGGAGGTCTCTATGGAATGCCCCGAGGCTTTGTACTTGGCCCTGTGCTGTTTAACATTTTTGTCAATGACTGGGATGAAGAGCTTGATGATCCATCCCTCCCTTCTCTGATGGTCTGTGATTGCCCCTCGGGGGTGGCAGACCAGCTAAGAATATCTGCTTCCAATTCCAGGGAAGGGGAACCATCCTTAGAGAGCCTCCAGCCCCAAAGCTGCAGGCTTCAAGAGAAAACCAGTTTTCCTGCCTGGCTTCATCTGCCTGGCACTATGCCCAGCACTTGGACCATGTAGACATCACTGACTGGCCCTCCACTCATCCAATGCAAAAGAGAGCCTCCCGCAATCCTAGTTGGTGGTCTCTGTTTATGGGCTACTCTTAGACTATGAGCTCCCAAGGGCAGTGCCTGTCTTTTGCCCTTTGTCTCCCCAGGCAGTGCCTGGCATATAGTAAGCACTTAATAAATGCATGTTGACTGACTGCTGTGGTCTGGAGGCTCCCTCGCTCCCCCCTCACCCCAGCAGCCGGGAGATTCACATCTGGAGTTTTCTAAACTAAAATGTGTTCATTTCCATTTATCACTAACCCTCACAGGGTGAGGGCAGGGTGGGAGTTGAGGAGTGTTCCCTGCATTGTTAGGAATAGTCGGGGGCCAAGCCAGAAGAACCATGTGTGACCCTAGAGGCAGCCTTCTGGTCAAAGGTCTGGACATCACTGCCACTGGGCAGTTCCTTAATATTTATCACCCATCTCTCTCTTTCTCTTTCCTCTTTCTCCTTCCCCACAATAATTTTCAGCCAGAAGGTGATTCCACAGTATGGCATAAGGTCTGATTTGTGCCTGAAAAAAACATTCCTCCTTCCCCCACTCATACACACACACACACACACACACACACACACACACACACACACACACACACACACACACAGAGAGATAGAGAGTCACCATGACTCAGATCAGCATTCAAGCTACACTCAGAAACCAAATGAAGCCTGGTCTCCACCAGCCCCAGATAGGAGTGCCAAACATTGCAGAAATATGTCTGAGGAGAGTCCTTAATGTGGGAATCTCTTCATAATCCTGATATCTGGGAACAAGTGTCATGCTCCCATAAACTTGCCCCACTTGTCTGAGAGACAAATGCTGTCGATGGGGTACATGATTGAAAAGAACCTTTACATTTTCTAACAGAATCTGAAATGAAATTCTGGGACAAATCCTAAAAAGAAGAATATAACTCTGGAAATTAAATCCTAAGGAAAATTCTAGAATAGATTCCTAAATCAGATTCTGAGATCCACAGAGTTCTGGAATTCAAGCTCACAAAGAATTATAGAAGTTTAGGTATTGAATCTGAAATAGAATCATGGAATTCTGGAATGCAGTCTTCAATGCAAGCAGAGCTTCCTCTGGGGAGGAGTCTGAGCTGAACAGGACTGGTCCAACTCCCTGCCTTCAGGCAGGTGAAGGTCTAACCCACCCAGAACAGAGGGCTATCTGTTCTGTTCTTGAAGGTCTCCAGGGATGAACTACACAGCCTTCCTGAGCCATAGCATTCCAGCATGGCTGCTCTTGATAAAAGCTCTTTCTCCTGCTCTCCCTCCTTTTGCCCTCTCCCCCTTGGTGGGTAGTTGTCTAGTCATCCCCTCTTAGAAAGTCACATAGTCATTAAGGAGGCCCAGTGGCATCTAGCCCATGGTTCAAGTGAGTCAATGGCATCCAGAGTCATGCCCTATGATTTTAACCTCAGCAAGCTCTATCTGGGTCCTCACAGAAGCCTGAATTTACTAATTGAGAAACTGAGTCCCACTTGTAGATGTCTCTAAAATCCTTCCTTCCAGAGAGCTGAGGCTATTGGGTTTAAGTGACTTGCCTAGAGTCACACAGTTAGCAAGTGTATGAAGCTAGATTTGAACTCAGGTCCTCCTGATTCCAGGGTAGTTTCTCTGTTCACTTTGTCACCTAGTTGCCACTGAGTTTTTAAATACAGGAGGGATCTTAAAGACATTAAAATTTCAGAACTGGAGGGGACCTTAAAGCACCAAATGTCAGACAGAGCTAGGACGGGCCTTTGAATGTAGAGATGTTGTGGTATGATGGGGATAAAAGAGAATTCAAGACCCAAGGTGGGTATGACAAAGGTCTTCAAATATCTGAAGGTCTGATGTAAAAAGAGGGATTAGAATGTTCTGTTTGACTCCAGGGTGAAGAACCAAGAGTGAGTGAAAGATGCAAAGAGGCAAGTCGAGACTCGATATCCAAAAAAGCTTCCCAACAATCAGAACAATTATGGTATAGAAAGATTATGGTATATATACCTGCCCCAAGAGGTAGTAGGACCCGACTAGAGGTCTTTGGGCAGAGGCTGGAAGACTTAGTGCAGGCTAAGTTGGAGTGGGGATTCCTTTCATGCATGGATTGGGCCAGGTCCCTTTCAACTATCAAATTCTATGATTCTGTGAAAGAACTTTGCACTTGGAGTCAAGGGAGATGTGAGTTCCGATCCTACCTCAAATACTTCTTAGTTGTGGGACCATGCACAAACTGCTTAGTCCTTCTGACTCTGGGTTTCCCCAGTATCTGTGGCACTTGCTTCTCTAGGTTCTGGTGAGGGTCAAATGAAATAATGCATGTGAAATGCTTAATTAACCTCAACACACTTTATAAACCTAAACCACTGTTACTATTCACAGAGCATTTCAAAGCAAGAGTGGGGTTGGGGAAACCATCCTGATTTTGCAGGTGGGGAATCCGAGACTCTGAGGAGGAATAGAATTGGTCCAAGGTTGCCCAGCAAGTTACTGAGACAAGTAGGGTTAGAACCTAGACCTCCTGATTCCCCCAAATCCAGACTGTTTCTGCCTTCATGGTTTGTCATAAAGCGTGGAATGTCAGATCACTAGGGTAATGCCTTCATTGAGGTATGGAGAGGTCATGGATATCCCAAAGCATATATAGGAAGTGGGGAAGGACACTAGAATCTGGGGGTCTTGATTTCTAATCCAAGTACTCTAGACCAAGGACCTTCTAGAAGCCTCATCATCCTATTCATTGTCCAATTCAAAAGAGATCTTATAGCTGGCATTTGGTAGGAGGGGACCAGTAGTGGAGAGCAGTGTCTTGGCAGACCAGCAGAAGGAAATATTTAGGATCAGGGCACCCATGAAGGTGTTGTAGGAACACAGCAGACCCTTAAGCCAGGTCCTGTGAGAGCTTCCAGCCAAATCAGGGAGCAGCTATGAAAGGTGGCACTTTTCCCTTCCATTCTTCAAGCATTGTCTTGTGTCTGGTTCCACCTGGAACAAGACAGTTGCAAAAGATACAAAATTATTCCAGGAGGAAAATAAGAATAAAGAGAGGAAGAGAGAAACGGAATGAGAGTAAGAGAAGGAGGAAGAGGGGGAGGGAAAAGAAGAAAGAGGCAGAAGGAGAGAGAGTGGAAAGGGAGTAAGAAATGGAGATGGGAGGTAGAGAGAGATGGAGAAAGAGGAGGGATGGAGGGAGACATAGAGACAAAGACACAGGGAGAGGAAACCGAAATGGAGACATTTGTTGCAGAGGGAGACAGAGAGGAGAGATTGTCCTAGCAATGCACAGTCCTCAATTTATTCCATCTTAGAGACAAGCTGGGATGGAGCTTGGGGAAATAATATGAAAACATGTTCTCTTTCCTTTCTCCTCCCTGTCTAAATCCACCCCTCCCCATCATTTTCCTGTTTCTGTGGATGGCACCAATATTTTTTCAGTTGTCCAGGCTCGAAACAGCTGTCTCTAACTCTTTACTGCCCCTCAGCTTCCACATCCAATCAGTCACCGATTAGACCTCCCTAGGGTCTCTCCTGCCTGCCTCCTCCCCTATATTTCCACAGCCAATACACATCAGGCCTCAACCCCTCTTGCCTAGACTATTAAAACAGCCTCCCTCCCAGCCTCTAACCTCTCCCCATCCTCCAGCATAGGCTGACCAGTCATCTTCCCAAAGCCCAGTTGTGGGTCCTGCCCAGTTCACCTTCCTTCCATGGAGCCATGCTGTTAAGGGCCTTATACTTCAGTCTGGCATTTAAGGCTTTCCACAGTCTGGCTCCAATGTCCTTCTCTAGCCCTTACTGTCCTTTACCTATACTGTGTTCCAGCCATGCTATGTTCCAGGCATCGATGACTCAGACTTAGCTAGTCAGTCAACAAGCATTTATTAAGTGCTTATTAGGTACCAGACAAGTACTGGGGATACAGAGAAAGGGAGGAAGAAAAGAAAGGTGAGATAGAGGAAGAGAGAAGAAAAAGGGAAAAGAAGGAAGAGGGTAACAGCTTTCAGGCAGGGACTGTTGGCTACTTTGGGTTCTGTATTCCTAGCACATGCTAACTGAATGCTTGTTGCTTGGTTGATGAAGAGAAGAAAGTGAAGTCAAGAGAGATAGTGAGGGAAAAGGAGAAACAGAGGGAAGGAGAGAAGAAAGAGAGGGAGAGGGAGAAGAAAAGAGAGAAGGAAAAAGAGGGAGAAAAGAAAAAGCGAGAAGGAAAGGGAGAGAAAGAAGGAAGGGAGAGAAAAAAGGAAGACGAGAAGGAGGGGAAAAGATTTATGAAAGGATGGAGAAACATTGAGATATTCCTGCATGTTTACAGATTAGAGACCAATTCTCCTTATTCTCTAGGTGATCTGGCAGGTGACTTTAACTGTCAGCATCCTTGTCAATTTCTAAGAGACGATGTTGACCTGCATTGGTAGAGGTTTTTCTAACTGGTGAATTCCCTGTATCAATGAAGTCGCAAATCCAGTCCCTTTTCCTCAATCCCCATCCTAGACACTGATCCCTGGGGTTCTTAGAGGCCCCGGGAACCTGAATGCTTAGGCAGTACCTTCTGAATTCTTGGAGATCAGTTGTGGCCCCTATATGTTTCCTGGTATTCTGTTGCTTCAGGGAGAGGCGGTCTTGGGGTCCCACAGACTGTCCTAGCTAAGGGTGAGCATGCTGCAGATGCCCCCCCGGGGGCCCACCAGGCTCTATGCCTCTATTACATGGCATACATAAGATACCCACTCGATGATCACAAAAGGGGAGCCATCCACACCAGCCCGGCTGTCAGGAAATGCCGCACAGCCAGAGGTTGCCATGGGAACTGGGAGTTAATTAAGGCCTATACACAGAGGCCTGGGTGGAGAGGTCTCCACCACTTCCTACTTGGGAAGCTCAGATGCACCGGCCTCCTGTTTCTCAACAACAAGAGAACATTAAATTAGCCGAGACCCATCTCCACTAAATCATTATAATTAAGTCTCCATGGGGGGAGGGGGCAGAGCCTGGTAACAGGTGCTACTGAATCTCTGCCCTGGCAGGGGAGAGGAGGAGGACAGGGAGGGGTCTTCTTGCTGATGGCTTACTTGGCAGGTCACTCATTCTGGGGAAGACCTAAGGAAGCCTGAAAAAGGGCCCCTCAGCTCCCCATCACATTGATGGAGTCCCTTCTGCTCCTTTCTGGCTCTGGACAGTACCCAGAAACCTTGATTAGATATCCTCCTTCACCCTCTCCTCCTGGACCAGCTTAGTCTGACCAGCGTTTGAAGAGAAAACCAACGGCATTCTTTCTGGAAGGCTTGGAATGTTGACCTGTCCAGAGGCTGGGGGATGGACATGATGAGCCCTTCAGGGGCCATTCTGGCTGAGAGATCACTGAAGGGTCCGAAACCAAGGCAACCAGCCTTGGTGGGGAGGGGACAGGATGGGACCGGCAGGGAAAATGAAGGAATAATCAATTACTTTCTCTGTCTTGACTTGTTTCCTCATCTGTCAAAATAAATGCTTGTTGAATTGAATCTGGGGGGTTAACTAAATGGGCACTAAGACCCATTTTAGCTCTGATTTGTAGCATTGCTCTTACCTTCCTGTCTATATGCCATCTCACAACCCCCTACCAAGTCATCTTTTTTCCCACTGGTTTGCTCCCCTGCCAACCCATCTACCCTGGCGTGTTAAGCGTTGGTCCTGCCCACAAAGAACAAACAGACCAAATCCTCAGCAGGAGCCCTGCTCCTGATGCCCTCCTGTCTTTTCCTCCAGTGCCTCATCTCCAAGCAATGGAAGCTCTACCCTCAATCCGGACCATACCCCACCCCCAGGACACTCATCAAAGGTCCTTGGAGGCCACTCACTACCATTCCATTACTCATGCTTTATTAATAGCAAGTCAGAGACCTAAGCTTTGGATTGAAAGGGCTTTCTGTCCCATGGGCATCCTCAGCCACTCGTTTTCCTTGCCCCATGATCTAAATGGACGAGTGGAGCCTCAGTCTGGTTATGTTATGATCTAGGGCAGCATGTGACTGAATCCAAAGGGCCGAACTTAAGGACCTAGAAGGCTGAATGTTTTTCCCCACCTCTGGGTAGGGAAAGAGGCTTTATGGGCAGCCACTACCTCTACCAGTAATTCTCTCCATTTAAAGTTTCCAAAGGACTTTTCTCACCATACTCTGAAGGAGGCACTGTGAATCTCATTAACCTCATTTTACAGATGAAGTAACTGAGGCTATAGGTGGTGAAATGAGCATCCCACAGCTAGTGTTGGAGCCAAGAGCCAAAGCCAGGTTTCTCCTGACTTCAAATCTCTCTCTCTCTCTCTCTCTCTCTCTCTCTCTCTCTCTCTCTCTCTCTCTCTCTCTCTCTCTCTTTCTCTCTCTCTCCCCCCTCTCTCTCCACTTGGAAATATTGCCTATGACAACAATCACTCACATTTCTAACCTACAGTTACAAAGCCCTTTCAGTCATTCTTTCGAATGATCCTCATTGTAGATCTGGAAGGGAGGCAGGGCAGGGTAGGAATTACAGTTCCCATTTCACAGATGGGAAAACTGCAGTCTGAAGAGGGGTAAGGACTTATCTAAGGCCCCACAGCTAGTCAGTGGCTGAGCCAGGACTCACCCTCGGGTCTCCTGACTCGTAGGCAGGACAATTTCCATGAAAAATGAGCCATTTATCACAGGAGCCAGAGTGACTTTGAAGCCTCATGTCATCACCAAGGGGCCCTTAATGAGCCCTGTCAGGGACTGGAGGGATGAGTAACTCCTTCAGACCAGGTCTGTTCTTGCCACACCCTCCCCATATCTCAGAGACTGATCCTGCTCTGCCCTACCTGAATGTGCCTAACTGGAAGGGGCAGAGAAGCCCATGGAGCAAGCCTAGGCTCCACCCTCCCCACTTGACTGCCTGACCCCAGCACAGGTTGGTTGTGGGCCTTGGCAGGGATCCAAGTGGCATTTTCATGGACTAAGGTTAAGATAGAGAGCACAGGAGGAGAAGGGGGTGGAGATGATGTGGGAGGGAGAGAGGCAGAGACCTTCCAGAAGAGCCAGACACAAGCAGGAAGTGATGGGAAGGGACAGATAGAGACAGATGGGGAGAACTGGAGAAGAAAGGAAGAGATGCGTGCCTGAACAAGGGAGGACAGAGACAAACAGACAGACAGATGGCAGGAAGAGAGAGAGACACACACACAAAAAGAGAGAGAGAGAGAGAGAGAGAGAAATTTATGAAAGGATGTGCTGGGCTCACTGCTATTCTGGCCCCCGCCCTTGGGATGAAACCTTAAACATTAGGCAAAGAAGGGGTGCCCACAAGGGGGAAAAGGGTGGTACAAGACTACCACCCAGGGTCAACAGTCTACTTACTGGCCAGGGAAAGACTGTCATCAGGAAGGAACAAATAGATTAATTTTTAATACTTATCTAAATAATTGAATGAGGGGAGAAAGGAGAAATCTAACTTTATCTCAGAGGCCAGTTTTATCTCATCCCTCAGTCGGTAGCCCAAGTTCAAAGACCTGCATGCATGGAATGTATGTGTACTTGTGTGTGTGGATGTGTGCGTGCATGTGCCTGTTCTGGGGATGGAGCATGTGAGGGTGTGTGTGCGCGCGTGTGTGTGTGTGTGTGTGTGTGTGTGTGTGTGTGTGTGTGTGCTGGAGCAGAGGGTGTGTGTCTGCCTATGCCTGTGTGCTGGAGAGGGAGCATGAGCATGTCCCCCTCCCCTGCCGAGTGTGGGGTTGGCTGGGCGGGAGCACGTCTCTCCAGCTGCCCAGAGACAGCGTGCGCGCATGAGTGGGTAAGTGTGCAGGGATGCATGTACCCTGGGGCACCTGCCTGCTGTGGCTGCTCGTGGCTGAAGGTCCCCAGAGGTTTCACACATGCTCAGTGTGTGTGTGTGTGTGTGTGTGTGTGTGTGCGCGTGTGTGCACGTGTGTGTGTGTGTGTGTGTGTGTGTGTGGCCTGTGGTCCAGCTTTCTAGGGTGGGAGGAAAAACTGCTTGAGCCCTGTGAATCGGGTGAGAGATGGAGTGGCCTCCCCCCGGGGACTTAGTCCATGTGGTGTCTGAATGGCTGACAGCTCTGCATGTCAGGGGGAATAGTCACACCCATCCCTCCAAGTGCCCCAGTGTCTGTAGGTGACAGGACCTGGGCGACGCTACTACTCATGTGGTCCTTTAGGGCATTGCCCTAAAGCACCTGCATGGGGTGTGGAGGGCACACATGCCATGTGCTCCAACCACTGGGCAGAAACCCTGGCCTCAACAGGTCCCTTCCTGGTTTTGCTGTTGATGTGGGCCAGGGTCTGCTCACTAACCATTACAACCAAGGCTGTCAGGCTTGCAAGGCAGAAAAATGTTCAAAAGAGCAGATATGTGTGGATGTGGGAGGCGGGGGTGAGACAGGGGCCTAATTCATTCCCCTCCCTCCTTCCCCATCACCACAGACCCTGAACATAGAGCATCTTCCTCTTTGGGCCCCCTCCCCACTGCAGCCCAAAGTGCTCTGGACTTCTAGGCTGAGTCTGGAGGGCAGGGACCCAGGCCCCTAGGCATAGAGGTGGGACAGCTCCCCCTCTCCCTCCCCCTCCCCTCCTCTTGGTTATCCATCTCCAGAAGATTATATTTAAATATCTCTTTTGTGCAAAGCAGGATCTGGGAATGCCCCTAAGAGCCAGTTACCACGGCAACAACAAATGTCAGCTTCCATGTGCTGAATAACGGTTGCCATGACGACTCCTCCTCTACCCAAGGTGCTGGGAGAGAAGGGAGGGAAAGGGAGGGGAGTGACAGGCTAGCCTTGCTCCTGAGGGAGGGGGAGGAGGGGAGGCTGGGGGGTGGTCCAGGTATCCAGATCCCCACAAAAGCCCTCCAGGCTTTCCTGGGGGCTCTTGTCCCCTTACCCGCCTAGCCACTCATTCCTCTACTTTCCATAGTCCCCTAGGTCCATCACCCTCCCTTCTGCCCCCTGCTCCAGTGCCATCTGTTTGTTTTAATCCCTGCTCTCTCCTTCATTCAGGGGGTACCAGACCAGTCCGCTGGCTGGGTTCTATGGCCGCAGGGTTCCCAGGACCCTGAAGGGTTGGGGGGGGGGGAAATCTAGGCACCAGGGAGACTGGAGCCCAGGACTAGGAAAGCTCTAACTCCCAAGATTCTCTGCCCTTTTGAGTCTCCCTGGGCCTGGCATCCAGATGAGAATTTGCCAGAGTTTGTCATAGGGGAAAAACTCGGGAAGAAGGAGAATTCCCTGGACTGGGGTATTTGGGGGGAAGATATCAGGGTGAGATGTGGCATTAAAAGAGATCTGAATCCATTTAAAAATTGTCCCAGTCCCAAAATACTTGGGAAGAGTTGAGACTCAGTGAACAGAGTGTAGCTCTTTCAAGACAGGGGAACTCTTTGGAGAGGAATGGGAAATGAGGGAAGGGATAAGGACATGACAAGAGGAATGGGGGAATCACTGAAGAAGATGGGGACTCAGTGAAGGAGGAGAGGCATTTGATGAGCGAATGGGATAAAGGCTCAAGGAAGGGAATGGGTTCACTGAGGAAGAGGGTGGTTCTGGGATTCAAGGAGTCAGATGGGGACAATGAGAGAAACAGGGGCTTAGAGATAGGTTTGGGGGTCAGAGAAGTGGTGGGGACTCAGTGAAGACATGATAAGACCTGTGAACTGGGATTAAGGGATTTAAGGAGTCTCAGGAAATGGGACAGAGGCATCAGTGAGGAATAGGGCTCATTGTGGACATGGGAACACACTGAAGGGCCTGAAATGTAAAGAGAGGGTTAAGTATTCTGTGTATTCTCAAAATATCTTGTATATTCTTATACCTGCATATTGTATCCCCTACATTCAACTGTGCCCTTGAGGGTAGGAATTATTTTTCACTTTTATCTTGTACTTAGCATAGGGCCTCCAACGTAGTAAGCATTTAATAAATAAATGAGCATTACATTGGTTTGGATTTAGAGTGAGGTGAGAGGAGTCCAGCGAATGAATGGTGAGAGGGGTGTTTTGGAACCAAACTGGGGCTCTTGAGAGCTGATTGTTAAATTTTCATTGTGAGCATTTATACCTAGGAAATTGGCAGATGCTATAAATCAGGGCTTGATTTATTATTTTGTTGATTGTCTAGACTTAAAGTGATGGAGAAATGTTCATGAATAAACTTAAAAAGTGTTATCAACACTCCCTGCCTTCCCCAGCTGATTTTTAAACATTTACCAGCACACCTCTGAATGTAGGTATCAGTGGAGTGGATATTGGGCTCCTTGAAGGGGATAAATGCTAAGGGAATTAAAGAATCGTAGAATTTGAGAATTGGAAGAGACATCAGTGATCATCTAGTCTAACCCATATCTCAAAAGAATCCCTTCATAGTATTTAGTGAATTGTTTTTCAGTCATGTCCAACTCTTTGTGACTGCATTTGGAGTTTTCTTGGCAGAGATGCTGGAGTGGTTTGCCAGTTCCTTATCCAGCTCATTTTACAGGTGAGGAAACTGAGGCAAACAGGGTTAAGTGACTTACCCAGGATCACACAGCTAGTAACTGTCTGAGGCTGGATTTGAACTCAGGAAGATGAGTACAGGCCAGGCACCACCTAACGGCCCTAGTCTATATTATTATATACTCAATTATTACCCAACAATCACATACCAACAAGTGGTTACTAAAGCGTCTTTGTGAAGACTCCAAAGAGGAGAAATCAAGGCAGCACATTCCATTTTGGAATAACACTGGTGGTTAGAAAGCTTTTCCGGACAAGCTGCCTAAATGAGCCTCTACCGTTTTTACCCACTGATCCTGGTTCAGCTCTCTGGAAGCAGGCGGAACAAGTCAAATAGCTCTTACAGGCGACAGCCCTTTAAATAAATCCTTGCTATGATGTCATCCCCACCCCACCCTAGATTCTTTTCCAGGCTAAATATGTAGAAATCAGTAAGATTCGGAGCTCAGTGAACTACATTGGTGTTCTGTATGGAAATGGGCACTCCAGGAAGGGGATTAAAGCTCACTGGGTGGGAAGGAGTTGTAACAAGTGGGATATAGGGCCTGGGGATCAGTCAGGGGACTGGAAGGGACTTCTATGGCTATCCACTCCAATCTACATCTGAGTAAGGATCTGGAACAGGATAATATGTGTAGAGCCCACTGCCTGGAACATAGTAGGTGCTGAATAAGTACTCATTCCCTTCCCCCAACCTCTCTCCAATATACCCAAGTATATATTCTCTGGTCTTTGTTTGGGGTCTTCAAAAGCAGAGGAACCCACTCTTTCCTGAGGTAGCCCATATCTCTAATAGGAAATTGTTTGTTTTCTAACCACACCTAAACTCTCCTCTTTGCAACTTCTAACCCTTGATCTGAGTTCTGCCTTCAAGAACCAAAGAGAGCAAGTCTAATCCCTCTTTTCCATAAGATCCTTTCAAATGCTTCTAGAAAACCATGTTTCCCCCTCCCCAATCTTCTCTTTTTCTGGCTGAACATTCCCATTTCCTTCCATCAGTCTTAGGGAGTGATCTCAGCACCTACAACATATTGGACGCTATCCACGTTATCAATGTCCTTTGGAAATGAGACTCTCGCAACTGAACACAGTGCTGCCGTTGTCCAGGTGTGATGAGGGCATAGTATATTGGGATTTTTCATTAACATTATCATCGCTATCCTTAGTCCTGGAAGAGTTGCCTCCCCTAATGCTGCCTGAGATTGCATTAGCGATTTTGGTTGATATTTATTACGCTCTTATTGTGTGCCTGGCATTTGTACTGAGAATACAAAAAGAGACAAAAGATAGTCCATGACCTCAAGGAGTTTACGGTTTCATGGGGGAGAAAACAAACAAATACATACAAAGAAACTATATGTAGGATAAATAAGAAATAATTAACAGAGGGTAAGCACTTGAATTAAGAGGGATTGGGGCAGGCTGCCAGTAGAAGGTTGGATTTCAGTTGGGACTTGAAGGAAATCAGGAACAGAGGATGAGGAGGGAGAGCATCCCAGGCCTCAGGGATAGCTAGAGAAAACACCCAGAGCCAAGAGATGGAGCTTGTTTGTGGAGCAGTAAGGAGGCCAGTGTCACTGGTTCAAAGAGTAGTGGGGGGGGGAGCTAGATTATGAAGGGCTTCGAATGCCAAATGGAGCATCTTTGTCAAGCACTTAGAGCAGTACCTGGCACACAGTAGATATTTCATAAATGCTTATTCCCCTTTTGTTTTCCAACTACATCCATTATTCTATCAAAATAAAAAAAAATCACAGGTTTAGAGACAGAAGGAACCTTGGAGGTCATCTAGTTCAATCCCTTAATTTTATAGATGAGGGAACTGAGGCTTATGGAGGTTAAATGATTTGCCCAAGGTCATTCAGGGAGTGAGAGAGGTAGAGTTTGAACCCAGGTCTTCAAACTCCAGATTTGGTACTCTTTCAAATGACTTAATCTGTTTCATTAATGACTACTCTTAGGGCTTAGTCATTCAACTACTTCTGAAGCCACCTTACTGTATTATCACCCAGTCCATATCTTTCCCTCTTTTCACAATAATGGCATGAGAAAATTTTAACTTATTTGCTAAAATCTAGGTGAACCATACCTACAACATCTACCAGAAATAAGGTTAACCCAGCATGACCTGTCCTTAATGAACTCTTGCTGACTTTTTGTGATCACTGTTTCGTCTTTGATATATTCACGAATCATCCTTTTAATAGTAGTCTCTAAAACTTTGCCAGTAATTGAAGCCAAACTCCCTGGCATATAGTTTACAGAATTCATTCTTTCCCCTTTTTGGAAAGTCAGAACAATGTTCGCTTTTCTTTAGCCCCGTGGCACCTCTCAATTCTCCACTATATTTCAAAAATCGCTAATAGATCAGCTGTCAGTCACATCTGCCAATCCTTTCAGTTCCCTAAGATGTCTACCATGGTTTGGTAACTAGAACTCATGCAGGGTAGCTAGTGTTCTCTTAGTACAAATCTCATTTATCTTGGTTATCCACTTCCTCTTAGTCATTTTTTATTGCCTTTTCCAGTCCAAAGGTTGTATTCCCCTTTATGGAAAAAGAGAGAGGGACTAGACATATGGTTCAATTAATATAAGGAATCCCCAGGTGAGGAAACTCCCTTTCTCAAGGCAAGTTGGCACTTTCTCCACAACTTACAGTCCTAGAAAGTTTAAAATCTCCAGGACTAAGAGGCTAAGAGATTTGCGCATAGACTCGCAATACTATAAAAGAAGGAATAGCAGTTGAAACATGCCAAAATAAACAGGAGTAAAAAATACAGTACTTGCCAAGAGGTGGGACTTCCTCAGTTTAAGGCCACCTCTCTATCTGCCTCATCCTTTATAACAGGAGTTGAGTAGCAATGCTTCCTCTCCATCATCCTTTATATTATCCCCCATCACCTAACCTATGTCTTCACTGATCCACCTCTTTTCTCTCAATATGCCTTAAAAACAATACCCTTTTGTCATTCTTAGCTTTTGCCTCAGATCATTGCAATTATTAGCAACCACGTTATTTTTATAACACCATGCCGTTATCTGTTTTTCACTCTCCATTTCTTGATTCTATCTGCTTTATTTCCCTTAAAAAACAAAACTCAACCCAACCCTAAATTGATAGATGAGTTCCCTGTGCGTTGACATGGGTCCCACCTTATCAGATTTGTTTCTCTTTGTATCTTTGGAATTTTGTGTTTGAGAGCTTTCCATCCCAGGAGGGTTGCCTTCTCCTGTAGAAATGAGATAGTGAAATTCTCCCCGGGCCTCTTCTGAACCCTTAGAAATATCTTCTCCCTAAAAGTGCATGTCATCTTTGTCATAAATTCTCGGAATCATCAGTCTCCTCCTCTCCAGACTCCCATCATTTCCACCCCCGAGCAACCTGTTTCTCCTTGTCAGTGAGAATCAGTGCAAAGGTTCTTCCATCTCTTGAAGGTTGAAATTATCATTAAGGCAATTAATTTATTAGCTGTTCTGCTTTTGGCAGAGAAAGAATGCTCTAGCAGATGTCTGGGTAATGAAATTCCCTCATCCTCCAGCGAGCCTGTATACCAAACTTGGGATGTATCCCCAAACTCTTCATCTCTTTCCTCTTCCTGTCCCGGTGGTCTACAGCATGCCTTGATGGGGCTGTGTCTTCTTGCCTCAGTTGATCACTCAAATGCTTTCCTCTATGCTTCCTTCCTTTCCTGGATTCCTGGATTTCCTCCCACAAATGTGTCTTTGTTGTACAGATTGCCATACCTATGCCCCTCTTTTAGCTATTCTATCCCTTTTCAAGAAGGTAGACCCTTCCAGAATTACATCCCACTCATTGGTCTCATTCTACCAACTTTCAACTAGACTTGTAAACTGAAGGCACTAGATAGTCCTGGAGTGGGGAACCTGTGGCCTCAAGGCCACATGTGACCTTCTCGGTCCTCAAGTGTGACTCTGGCTGAATCCAAACTTCACAGAACAAATCCTCTTATGTTGTCCTTTAGGTCCTCAAGTGCAGCCCTTTGGCTGAATCCGAAGTTCACAGACTGTGTTGATAGAGAATAATTCATTTTTTGAAAGCAGATTTTATTGATGCTTTAAAAAATATATTGCAGTCATTTCCAGATATATCGCCTACCCCTACACTCTCAATGAACCCTCCAGTAAAGCAAAACCAATTGGAGCCCATCTGACAAACAGCACCACATTCCGTGCCTATGGTTCCCCACCTCTCTCTGATGAAGGGAATCACATTTCATTGTACAAAATATTCTCTTGAACCAAATCTGGTCATTACACTTACTCTGAGGTCAACGTGCTTTAGGATCCTTTTCATTTGCATTGTTGCAAGGGCAGAAGTCATTGTGTTGGCAAATTATTTAAGAATAACCAGTTCTTGTAAGGACTTGCTCACTCTCTCCCCATGGCTTAGCTGCAAGGGCTTGCCTTACCCCTGCACCATTGCTTCAGGGCAGCTACCCAGAGGAGAACTGGTGGAGTAGTGAGGAAAGATTGGCCCAAAGAGGAGCAACTCATCATTTCTTGACTTGCCTTCATGACAATTTCATTTTCCAAAGGTGGAAGAATCAAGGGGATGTGCTGGATCTTAGTCTCACTAACGAGGAGAAACTGCGTTGCTTAGTGATAATAACTAGGAGGAGGGCAAATTTTCCAATAGGGGAAGAGGATGAAATCTGAAAATCATGGGCCAGTGACCTTGACTTTGATTCTTATAAATAAGTCTGAAATAGATAATTAAAGAGATGGTTAAAGAACATCTAGATTTAAGAAGGAAAAAAAAAGTAGGGATAATAAAGAGCCACCATGTTTTCATCCAGGTAAATGTTTTAACAGCTGATCAAAAAAAAGTGCGGGAAGTACTTTTAAATTTAAATCTGCAGGAGGACCTGAGTTCAAATCCAGCCTCAGACATTTATTAGCTGTGTGACCCTGGGCAAGTCACTTAATCCTGATTACCTCCAATAAAAAAAAAGTTTAAATCTCCATTATTAATATTTTTCTCCATCATTTTCTTAAGTCTAGACAATCAACAAAACAACAAATTAAGCCTTGATTGTTAGAGTTTGCCGATTTCAGAAAATCGGCTAAAAATTTTACAAGTGACTCTCAGGGTGCTGTCTGAACGGCCTCCATCCAACACATCACTGGCAAGAATCAATCATGCCACACCACCCTGTCCATCACCCATGCCTGGAATTTCCTTTCTCCTCATCTTCACCTTTGGCCTTCTCTGGCTTCCTTCAAGTCTCTGCTAAAATCTCACCTTTTCCAGAAAGCCTTGCCACATCACCCTTAATTCTAGTGCCTTTCCCCTTAGCTGATGTCTTCTTTATCCTGCACATATTTTATTTGTACATAGTTGTTTACATGTTGTCTCCCCCATTAGACCGAGAGCTCCTTGAGATCAAGGACTGTCTTTTGCCTTCTTTGCATCCCCAACACTTAGTACAGTGCCTGGTATGCAGTAAGCACCTAACAAATGTTTACTGATTTGACTTATAACCTGGGGCACCACGCTCAGGTCAGCATCTTTTAAACAGTGTCAAATGACTCTCTGAGAAGCATTCCTCCTAGGAGAATTATAAACTCCAGCTTATATTGGCAGCTAGGTAGCTCCATATATGCCCTGGAGTCAGAAAGACCTAAGTACAAATTCTCCCTCAGACACTAGCTGTGAGACCTTGAACAAGTCACTTAACCTCTGTTCACCTCAGTTTCCTCATCTCTAAAATGGGGATAATAATGGCATCAATCTCACAGCATCATTGTGAAGATAAAATGGTATATGTAAAATGCTATGCAATCCTGAAAGTGTTATATATCATTCTATAAATGTGAGTAATGATTGTTCTCTCTTCTCATATGATTGCTAAACTAATAGGTTGGAAAATGCTGCAAATATCACTTGCTTAGATTTTAGTAGAGCAACTGATTAGGTCTTTCATGATATTCTTATGAGTGAGTGGCCTAGATTATAACAGTTTTAGATGCTTTTGGACCTGGGGGAAGGGTTGGGTTTCAAGGGGAACTCATAGCCACTGTTTCATATCAGTTCGGTGGATATCCAGTGGAGGGTCCCAGGGTTCTTGTACTTTATCATGGGACATTTTTATTTGTGGCTTAGATGAAGGCAGAGATGGCATGTTCAGTACATTTGTAGATGGCACACAGTTGGGAGGGTTAGGGTTAGGGTTACTACAACTAATACATGATCAGGATCCATCAAATCCTTCAGAGCCCAGATTAGAGGAGTCAAATACAATGGCTACAGATAATTGGTGGGAACCAGATTAAAATGTAATTGGGAAATGTTGAACAAAATAAATAGAAATGCAATAAAATCTAGATATTACACTTTAGGGGAGCTAGGTGGCGACTCAGTGGATAGAGTGCCAGGCCTATAGTCAGGAAGACCTGAATTCAAATCTGACCTTAGACACTAGCACTATGACTCTGGACAAATCACTTTATCCTGTTTGTATCCATTTCCTCATCTATAGAATGAACTGGAAAAGAAAATGGCAAACAACTCCAGTATCTTTGCCAAGAAAGCCCCAAATGGGGTCACTGAAATAACAACAAAAATACTACATTTTAAAACTGTCAGTACTCAGCCTGCAGGGATTCTTATGTATGGATTAATATTCACCATTTCTTTTTGAGTTTGACTGAAACATTGGGTCTAGAACACTGGGTTGAATCTAGTGAGATGGAATTCTATAGGGATAAATGTTAAGTCTTTTGCTTGTATTAAAAAGGTCAACTTTATGATTTCAATGTGGGGGCAGGATGGGTAGACAAGCAGTTTGTCTAAAAAAATAATCTTGGGTATTTGGTCTGGGGTGAAGGCATTATGTGATAGACCAAAAGCTAACTGCATTAAGAAAAGCACAACTTCCAGAAATCAGGATCTTATAGCCCCTTGAATCTTCTACCTTGATCTGACTATATCTGAAGAACTGGGTTCAGTTCTCAGTGTCGTGATTGAGGGGGGGGCATTGATCAGTCAATCAATCAATAAGCATTTATGAAGCCCCTACTATGTGCAAGGTACTGTTCTAAGCACTGGGGATATCTGGATACAAAGAAAGGTATGCTGGAGAAAGTCCAAAGTGGGTCCACCAGAAATAGTGAAGAACTTGAATTCATATCATATGAGTATCTGTTAAAGGAATCAGCAAAGTTTAGCCTAGAGAAGGGAATACTTGGGGACCATGATGGCTGTTTTCAAGTATTTGAGGGATTAAATGTGTTCTGTGTGGCCCTAGAGGGTAGAACCAGGAATGATGGGTGGAAATTGCAAAGAGGCATTTTAGGCTTGATGTGAGGAGAAATATCTTTTCATTAGAGTTTCTCAAGAGGGAAATGGGCTGATTCAGGGTTCCCCCTCTTGGAGGTCTTTAATCAGAGACTAGTCAGCCATCTGTTGGATACATTATGGTGGGGATTTCTTTTGTGTGTCAACTGAGCGAGATGTCTCTGAGGTCCCCAATTCAGAGTAAATTTTCTTATAACCTATGTTAGAAATTATTGTGAGGTTCAAGCATATTCTCCCAAAGTCATTAGTTGGTCCTGAGAAAACAAAACATTAGGCAAATCAACATTACAAGAGATAGTTAGAAAGATGCAAAGTTATAATGGTCCATAAACAGTACATAGGCTGGTAGGTATTGGTACATCCTCAGACTGGCATTATTATTGACTCTTCCCCTAAGTGGAAGGTCACATCTGACTCTTGTCCTGGGCACAATCATGAAAAAATGTCATCTTGTGTTGTTATATCAGAGTTCAGTGATATTGCATTGGCAATACTACTGTGAAACAGTGTTGGTTAGGGCAACATCATGAACTGTGCAATATTATAATTAATCAATCATTATCATCATATCATATGATTACTATAATCATAAATAATGATTAATTAAGCTTGTGTGAGCTTACCTGGGGACTTGATAATCAGTTGTAACATAAATTCTATGGGAAAACATAGTCTAATTCAAACAATCAGTTGACAAATGAATCTGTCTCTAAATTAGCCCGTATAATACAAAACTGTTTCCCATGCTGACCCACAGAATCCTGTTTCTTGGAATTCCAAATGGATATCACTATGAGGCTTTTTCTTTTCACCTGTAAGGTGTCTGAGGGTATGAGTCCTAAAGGTGTTATAGGAATTCTTATAGGAAGGTTCTAAGTTTTGTCATTTTTCAAAGCCCCAAAGTCTAAAAGACTAATCATTCCAAAATGATTGGTCATGAGCAACTTGTCATACTGAATAAATCTGTACTGGATGCCTCTGATCCATATATAGAAAAACTTTATGGAAAAACACTAAAATTTACATCAGTTTCCACTATAATTAATAGCAACCTAGTCTTTCTAAGTCTCCAAGCACATAAATTCTTACCAATCTTTGTTAGGGCACTCCATCTCAGGCTAGGATCCCACTATTCCATTAAGTCATGGCCCAAAAATCCAACTCCCATTCTTAGACTTCACCTTCTTAAGGAGGCATTCCAAAATCTACTTCCTCTTCTGCGTTATTTGGTTTCCACCAACAAGAGTGATGAAAATATTATGTGTGCCACTGAGCCACAGACATCAGTCTTGGGAAGTGCTCCCTAGATTCTTCCCGGCAGTATGATTTGTTCCTATGTGAATCACTTGGACTAGGTAATAGTTACCCAGTTTGAAAAGTTTTGGAAAGTTCTCTGTCATCTTCTAGATACACGTCCTGGGAAGATAATAGACTTTTCTATTGTGGTTATTGGAACAACAGTTAGTTGGTCCTAATGACGGTGGAGCTGTGAATTGGTCCAGCTATTCTGAGAAGCAATTTGAAACTGTACCCCCAAAGTTACTAAATTGTGCATACTCTTTGACTCAGAAATATCATTATTAGGTCTATACCCCAAAGAGATCCAAGAAAAAGGAAAAGAACCCACATGTACAAAAATATTTATAGCAGACCATTTTATGGTGGTAAAGAACTGGAAACTTAGGGAGTGCTCATCAGAATCAGGAGGGTTGAATCAGAATGGTTGAACAAATTTGGTATATCAACATATCATTGTATTTTAAGAAATGAAGGGGATGGTTTCAGAGAAACCTGAGAAAATTTGTATGAACTGATGCAAAGTGAAGTGAGCAGAACCTGGAGCATGATTTACACAATAACAACAGCATTGCAAAAGCAAACAACTTTGAAGACTTAACAAATCTCATCAATGCAAAGACCAGCCACAATTCCAAAGGACTCATGATGAAGCTTATTACCCACCTCCTGACACAGAGATGATAGATTCTCTTCTAGGAGGTGAAGAAGTCTTTGGATACTGACTAGGTCATCCATTATGTTAGTTAACCCTCCCAGCTTTGTACTATCTGCAAATAGGAGCACACAGTGGAGCACACAGTGTGATGAATGAAATGTAGAGATGGGCTAGACAATAATAGGTAGGTGTATTTGGAACAGATTGAGAGAGTCTATCCCCAAAGTAGCCATTGGTGTCTCAGTGTTAAATTGAAAGGAACTCCTTATTGGAATGCCATAGAGATATGTGCTTGACCCTGTAATAAAGGAAATAAGTAGATAAATAACGTCATTATTTAACTTGAATCAGTGACTAGAACACGGTCAGCTAGATGGTGCAGTGGATAGAGCGCCAGGCCTGAAGTTAGGAAAACCCAAGTTCAAATCTGACCTCAGACACTTACTAGCTACGTAACCCTGGGCAAATAAATTATCAATGATTGCCTCAGTTTCCTCATCTGTAAAATGAGCTGGAAAAGGAAATGGCAAACTACTCTTTGTCAAGAAAACCCCAAATGGGGTCATCAAGAGTTGGAGATGACTGAAACAACTCCCTAACAACACAGGCATATTAGACATACTTATCAAATCTACAGTTGACACAAATCCAGGAGGGATGGTCAATATACTGTAGGACACAATCAGGATCTAAATAAAAGATCTTAACAGACTAGAATGTTGGGCCAAATCTACTAAGATAGTATCAAATAGGGATCTATATAAAGTTCTGCACTTGGATTCAAAAACTAAACTTTACAAGTATAACAGGGAGAGCCCTGATTAGATGTTGTGAAAAAAAAAATCTGGACTACAAACTCAAGGTGAGTTGACAGTATAATACAACAGCCCTAAAAAAGATAACTCTCTCTTAAGTTGCATTAAGACATATGTAATCTCCAGGGTGAAGGAGGAGGTGCTAGTGGCTCTATTCTCTTCCCCAGCTAGATCATATCTAAAGTATTTAGGAAAAACATCAATAAACTGGAGAGTGTCCAAAGGAGGGCAAAGCAACTGGGCTAGGGAATGGCCTCAAGATTAGACCATTGAGAATCAGGCAAAGGATGAAGGGATTCCTTAAGGAGACTTAAGGAGACATAAACATTGTCTCCAATATTTTAAAGGTTTTCACATGGAAAAGCTCCAGAGTACAGAACTAGGAACAGTTATCACTGAGCATCTTCATTCTTTCACTGATTTCCATTCTCTCACTATCTACTGGCTCATCTAAGATTGCCTACAAACATGCCTATGTCTCCTCCATCCTGAAAAAATCCTCACATGGTTTCCCCCAGCTCCTGCTAACTATTGACCTTTTCTTCCCTTTGTGGTTAAGTTTCTTGAAAAGTCCATCTATAATAGGTGCCTCTACTTTCTTTCCTCTCACTTTCTCCTTAACCTCTTAGAATCTGGCTTCTGACCTCATCACTCCACTCTTTCCAAAATTACCAATGATCTCTTAGTTACCAAATCTAATGACTTTTTTTGGTCCTCATTCTCCTCCATCTCTCTGCAGCCTTTGGCACTATGGATCACCCTCTTCTCCTTGATACTCTCTTGTTTTTAGATTTCCAGGGCACCACTCTCTCCTGGCTCTCCTCCTGGCTCTCTGATTTCTCCTTCTCCATCTGCTTTGATAGAGCCTCTTCCAGATCGTGCCCTCTAACTATAGGTGTCCCTCAGGGCTTGGTCCTGAGCCATTTTCTCTTCTCTCTCTTTACTACTTCATTTGGTGATCTCATCAGCTCCCAAGGATCTAATTATCATCTCTATGCTGATGATTTTCATATCTACCTTTCCTGCTCTAACCCCTCTACTGATCTCCAATTTGCCATCTCCAACTGCCTTTCAGACATCTTGAACTAGATGTCTACTAGACATCTGAAACTCAACATGTTCAAAATTGAATTCATGATCTTTCTCCCCAAACCCCCCTCCCCTCCAAGCTTTCTTATGACTGTCAAGGACAACATCATCCTCCCAATCCCCCAGGCTCACAACCTAGTTATCATTCTGGACTCCTCACTGTCTCTCACTCCCCATATCCAAGCTAAAACTAAAGCCTGTTGATTTAACCTTTGCAGCATGTCTCAAATATACTCCCTTCACTCCTTTGACACGGCCACCCCTCTGGTGCAGATGCATTCTCTCTCTGTCTCTATCCCTGTCTGTCTCTGTCTCTCTGTTTCTCTCTCTGTGTCTCTCTGTCTCTGTCTCTCTCCCCCTTCTCTCTCTCTCAACTTTATTTATTTATTTCTTTTTTGTTATCAACATTCACTTTTATAAGATTTTAAGTTCCAAATTTTTTCTCTCTCCCTCCCCTTCCTTATCCCCAAGACAGCAAGCAATCTGATATAGGCTATGCATGTACAATCATATGAAACATATTTCCACATTAGTCATGTTGTGAAAGAAGAATCAGAACAAAAGGGAAAAACCAGAAGAAATAAAAAACAAATGGAAAAAATAGTCTGCTTCAACCTGCATTCAGATTCCATAGTTCTTTCTCTAGATGTGATAGCATTTTCCATCATGAGTCTTTTGGACTTGCCTTAGAGCATTGTATTTTTGAGGGGAGCTAAGTCTAGCAAAGTTGGTCATCACACAATGTGGTGCAAGCTTTCTTGATCTCCTGCTTTGGACTATTGCAATAGCCTTCTGATGGGTCTGAGGGCAGCTAGATAGCACAGTACTGGGCCTAGAGTTAGGAAGACTCATCTTCATGAGCTCAGTTCTGGTCTCAGACACCAACTGTGAGCCTGGGCAAGTCACTTTACCCTACTTGCCTCAGTTTCCTCATCTGTAAAATTATCTGGAGAAGGAAATCGCAAACTATTCCAGTATCTCTGCCAAGAAAACCCCAAACAGAGTCATGAATAATCAGATACAACAATTTTTCTGGTAGGTCAGCCTGCCTGAAGTCTCTCTCCACTCCAATCCACCTTCCATTCAGCTGCCAAAGGGATTTTCCTAAAGTACGGTCCAGCTATGTCACTCACCTACTCAATAAACTCCAGTGGCTCTCTATTATCACCAGTATCAAATACAAAATTCTCTGCTTGGCATTCGAAGCCCTTCATTGCCTGGTTCTGACCTACCTTTCCAGTCTTCTTGCACTTTACTTCCCACCACATATTCTGCGATCCCATAACACTGACCCTCTCCCTCTTCCAGTTCCAGGCCTGGAATGCTCTCCCTCCTCATCTCCACCTACTGAAGCCAAAAGGGATGTCAAGGCTTCTAAGACATGGAGGAATTCAGGTCTTACACCCAGGTCTTATACCCAGGGTATAACCTTCTGCCTCCATATATGTGAATTTGGGTGAGGGGAGTCTCTAATGTCTTCCTTCCATTTAAGGTTAAAGGCCAGGCAACCTGGAGGGTCTTGCCTCCACTCTGAAGCCCTATAGCATTCCCTGCTACCTCTGTGATAGGTGTGTGGGACCACTGCAGCCAAATCCAACCCTATTCTATACCCCTCCTTCATGGAACTATGTGAGAGGAACCTGCCTTATTAGACCCAAGGGAAAAAAGGAGGACTTTTTGCCAAAGGAAAGCCAAAGCCCTCACCGAGGAAACTGGATCACCTGGCCCACCTGATAACAAAGGTTTTCCCACTACAAGGATGAGAATTCTTCCTAACTTCCCCCTATCTCTTTCTCTCTCTGCAGATGGCGCGACCCATCCAGGTGAAGCCCGCCGACAGCGAGAGCCGTGGAGGTAACTGTCATCTCTCTTTCTTCCCCCACCCACCTTGCTCCCCCTGCCAGGGGGTGGGGTTTGTGGAGATTTCACTTAAGGCTAAACTTGGGGCCTCCATCCCCAGGGCAAGGCTTCGTTATGATGCCTATGATGTCACCTGTGATGTACACATACCCAGCTCTCTGACTCTTCTCCAGACTCCAGTTTGGATAACTGGGCTTAGTCCTTGTTTCCTCCATCTCTAAGCAGGGGGTCCACTCAGGCCTGGCCATTGTGAATTATATTTGTCTCTTCAGCCACTGAACCCCTTGAGTCCCTCAGCCCCTACAGTTCTTTTAGCTCCTCAAACCCCTCAATCCCTCCAGCTCTTGCAGACCCCTTACCTCAGTCCTCCAGTCCCCAGCAGTTTTCTGAGTTCTTCAGATCCCTGCCTCCATGATCATTTCAGTCCCCCGGTCCTTTGGTCCCCTTCCTCTCTCTCCCCAGTGTTGCTCTACATCTTCATGGATTGTACCTCCAGGATTTACCAAGACTACCTGGATTCTGTGAAAAACAGACAATGTTCCATAGAAGTGCCTTGTTTTTGGAGTGAGGTGACATTGGTTCAAATCCCAGCCCTGCCAGTGATGATCTGTATGAATTTGGGAAATAGACCTTAATTTCTTACTCTATAAAATGAGAGAGTTGGATAATATGGTCCCTTCCAAGTTGGAAGTCTGAGATTCTATGAAAGAAATGTTACTTTGAACCAGGCTTTGCAGAAGAAGTAACCTTTGTCAGATAGGGTTTGGATAGTTTGGTTTGAAAAATATGGGTGCCATGTAACTGGGGGGGAGGGAAATAAAATATTAAATTAGAAGTCAGAAAGGAAGGAAGAAAAATTGGTTTCCTTCCACATACCTCATACAGAAAAGTGTGGTGGGAGCAGCCCTCACACCACTCCAACTCCCATCATGCCTTTTTGGCCAGCAAGCCCTTTCTAGGCAGGGCAGGAGGCCCTTCTTAGGGTCAAGCATGGCTGAATGGGAGAGGGACAACTCATAGGGCAGGTAAGATTAGGGTGAGGAAGCAAAGAGGAGAGGAGAGAAGGAGAACAACCTAGGGTGGCCAGGGTCATGCTGCTTAGGAGGCTATGTGGTCAGGGTGCCTTGGCCTGAATTCTTTAGCCCCGGTTTCACACACAAACCAGTCCCTCCCTGCTGGCCTCCAGGGGCCCAAAGTCAAGTATGCCTTCCTTCTAGGAAGTGCCTGATGTTCATGCCATCCTTCCTGGCTTTCAGGCAGAAAGCGCTAAGAGCCTTCACCTGGGCGGGGGCGGGGGGAGCCTTCACCTGGGGGGAGCCTTCACCTGGGGGGGAGCCTTCACCTGAGGGGGAGCCTTCATGGGGATGGGGGCGGAGCAAGGTTCTTGTCTTGGTTACTCGTAAGCTGAATGAATGAAAAAACGATCTGTCAGAGTCCTAGCACAGAAAACAGAGGTAATATCCCTTGCCCCTCCACCCCAGAGGATTTCTGTGAGGAAAACATTTTGTAAACTGTATGTTCTTATAGAAATGGAAGCGATTATGATCATCAGCATTATTCTTATCCCTTCCTGCTTCCCCCACCCTGCCTCTGAAGCCTTCTCCATCCTTGGGGAAGCAGTGAGGAATGTGCTGCTTTTAGGAAGCTTCATCCCCAGACAACAGAAGAAAGGGGACTGTTTTCTCTTCCCATCAGACCTCCTTAGAGGGGGTCTAAAGGGCAAAGGAAGGTGGAATGGCATGGACATCTAAACCTATCCCTTGCCTTGAGAGTCCAAGCCCAGGCTGTTTCCCCAACTCCTCTGGGCTTCTGTCACTGTCCAAGGGGCCTCTGGGAGAGGCACAGAACCCCAAATAAACATTAAGCCTTAGAAGACCCTGCCATTATCTATGGGGAGGGATGAAGACCAGTGAGAGCCTCCCGTAGGAATCAGAGGTCCGCCATCTCCAAGGAGAGGGACGAGATTTGCCTTGGATGTAATAGAGATAGGTATATGGGGAAAAGGTGGCACCGGGTATTTCTGGGAGCAGTGGAGTCCCTTCCCCCACCTCCAGCTGCCTCCTCAACACACTGGTCTATAGCAAGAGAGGTAGACGGGAGATGCCCTCCCCCCACCAGGGGCTCTCAGGGTTCACCTCCCTCTTATAGATCCTCTTTCTTGTCTCTGCCTCCCACGGTTCAGACCTTCACCCTCTAATATTCTCTGTCAGGGCTCCATCAGACAAGATGTTCTTCTCTCCCCGTTCCTCTCCCCCCCCAACCAATCTCACCAATGACTGATAAGAATAGGTTTCCATGGCAATGCAACTCAACATTGAGGGAGGAGGAGATAAAATGCTCCTGATTGCTGGACAGCGCAGGAAATTGCCGGGCCAAGGAGGGAAAAAAGCTGGGGGTTGGGGGGGGGGGGGGCAGGAGGAGATGGTCAGGTGATTCTGAGAACCAATAGGAGAGGGCACCCTTGCCCACTACCTCCCCTGGGTTTTGAGCCGATGCCTTCCCCTGCCTTGGCAGCAAAAGGGCCAACCTGTTGACTCCATAGTGAAAAGCTGGTTTAGGCAGTGGAGCAGCCAGAGGAGGATGCCTGCACAGGGAATGGGGATGTGGGGAAGTCCCTCCTCAGGCATCCTAGAGCCCAGGCTCTCAGTAGGGTCTTTGTCCCTGGAGTACATGGAGGAATTCAGGCCTGAGAATTCGGAAGCCTAGATTCCATTCCTGGTTCTCTGACCTGGGGCAAGTCCCTTCCTCTCTTGGAACAACCCTCCCCTCTCCCCCCACCCTGTAAAATAATAATCAGACTAAATTGTCTCTAATTTACCTCTTAGCTTTGACATTCTGTGTTCCAAGAACCCTCCCAGCCCTGACATCCTTTGTTCTAAGGGCCCTCCCAGCCCTGACATTCTCTTACGTTTTCTAAGATCCTGTCTAATAGCCTGAATGGGGCTAGACAAGAAATTTAACTGAAAAAACTATGAAGGTTTTAATGGAGCCTCACAATGAATTAGCAGTGTGATACTGAGATCAAAAGAAGCAAACATCTACCTTAAAACAGGCGTTGTGTTCGGGAATAAGGAAGAGGTAGTCTGGTGCTGCCCTGCCCTGCCCAGGTCTTATTTGGAATATTCTGGGCAATTCTGGGGCCTGTATGAGGAAGGAGGCTGGTAACTGGAGACAGAATGGAGGAAGACAACCGGGATGTGAAGGACCTTGGAATCACACCATGTGAGAATCAGGAAAGAGGAATATTTAGCCTGGAGAAGGGAGGGAGGAAAGGGATTTATATAGTGCCAATTATATGTCTGGCACCGTGCTGAGTGCTTTACAAATATTAACTCATTTGGTGTTCACTAACAACCTTGTAAAGTAGGGGCTATTATTATCCTCACTTCCCAGATAAAGAAGTTGAGGCAAACAGAAGCTACATGACTTGCCCAGGGTCACGCAGCTAGGAAGTCTTTCTGAGTCTAGGCCCAGCATTCTATCCATTGCATCACCAATTTTCACCTAGAAGACAAGAATTGTTGTTCTTCAAGTCTTTGGAGGGCTTATCATTGAGAGACCCTAGAAGAGAGGACCAGAAGCTGGGGGTGGAAGTTGCTAGGAAGCCAGTTGAGACTTGATGTCAGGAAAAACATTTCCTGAGGATGAGAGGGCTCCCAAGAGAAGGGGCTGTTAGCAGAACCCCTTCATGTTGGAAGTCTTTAAAGGCTAGTGGGCCACTTGCCAAGAATATTGCGAATGGGGGATTCTTGTCCTGGTGCAGCTTAGATCAGATGGCCTGAAGTCTCCTCCCAACTCCTAGATTCTAGATGTAGAGATGGGAACCTGAGAGGAGAGAAATCCAGAGATTGGAAGAGCCACTTAGGAGCGATGTCCTGCAAGGAGGGGGAGAGGGTGTCGGAAGCCACCTTGGTGGGTGCACACTTGCCAACCCAGACTCTAAGCAAAGTTTTCCAGCAAGCTAATATTAGTCCCTTAGTAGAAAGGGAGCAGAGTTGTTTGGCTTGGTCCCAGAATTCAGAAGCAGGAACAGTGGAAAGGATTTCTAGGGAGGCAGATTTCAGTTTAATATAAAGAAGAATGTTCTATTAGATAAAGTGGAAAAATATTAGATTTGGAATCCTAGTTAGATTGAAATCTCAGCTCTGCTCCATACTCCTGGTGTGACCTTGGGCAAGTCAATTCACTTTTTTTGGTTTCGTTACTTGTAAAAGTAGGAAGCTGGACTAAAAGTCTTTAACATTCCTTCTGTGTGGAGTCAGGAGGACCTGAGTTCAAATCCAGCCTCAGACACTTCTTAGCTTAACCTTAATTGCCTCCCCAACCCCCCCAAAACAAGATTCCTTCTGTGACCAATTAGAGATCTTTCACAATGAAATGGGCTGAGCAGGAGGGAGTGAACTCTCCATCATTGGAAGTACCTAAAGAGAGCTTGGAGGAACCCCAGTCAGGAAGGCTAATGAGATGATTCTGCCTGGCCTGGGTGACCTCCAAGAATGCCAGCTGTGGGATGTTAAGATTCTATGACATTTCCTCCCTTCTGAGAAAGAATCAGAGCCCTGCCCCTTACTGCCCTCACATCCCTGGATCTGTGTCCCCATTGTCCTCCCCCCCACCAATCAACTGCCATCTCCTCCTCTTCTCTCTTGGGGGAAACAGGCCCAGGGGGGAGTGGTCTAACAAAGAGAGTGATTAAAGGCCAGGCAGCATCTCTATTGGGGGTGTCCCCTGCTCTGGGCACTCTTTCCCAGGGCAAGGGTGCCTGGCTCTGTCCAGGCTGATGTCTCCATCTCCCCCCACAGGGGATCGGAAGCTCTTTGTGGGCATGTTGAACAAGCAGCAGTCTGAGGAGGATGTTCTCCGGCTTTTCCAGCCCTTTGGGGTGATCGACGAGTGCACAGTGCTCCGGGGCCCTGATGGGAATAGTAAAGGTGCTACTGGTGCTCTAGAGGGGAGGGAGGGAGCCTTTCATGGTCCTCTAGGGCATGCCGCTTGTCTGCCTGTTCTCCTGTCTGTCTGTTCACCTATGCCTGATTCATCTGATTGTATCTACTGGTCTCTGTCAACATGCGGCTGCCTCAGTCTGCCTGGCCGACTGTATGTGACTGTCCGTTGACCTCTGTCTCTGTAGGGCTGCCCAGCCCTGGCCATCGGACTGACCATCCCACCATACAGTTCTGTGTGCCTGTCCATGCCTGTCTATGTGATGTCGGAAGCGTGTCCTCCCCCTCCCTTTAGTCGCTAAGGCTTCAGAAGGGAAGGAGAGGCAAAAGGTAAGTCTGTCTCACCCTCCTATCTGTCCTTCCCTCTCTACCCCACACAGGCTGTGCCTTTGTGAAGTTCTCATCACACACGGAAGCCCAGGCTGCCATCCATGCCCTCCATGGCAGCCAGACAATGCCAGTGAGTATGAGATGCCAGAGGTTTCCTCCCTTCCCTGGGGGATGGAAGGAGGGGAAGGGAGACAACAGGGCTTCAGGTTGCCTGGTCCCTCCTAGTGCATTCAGGCTAGGTGCATCCCAGAACCAGAAGACATGGCCTTTAATCCTGGCTTTGCTGTTGATCCAATAGAACTTGACCAAGTTGCTTCTCTCTGAAGCTCCATTTGCCCATCCTGTAGAGGTCCCTGGCTCAGTGGTCTTTGAGGCTTCTTTCAGATCCAGTGGTCTATGTATGAGAGGAGTCAGTGGACCCCAACTCTCTACTGAATGACACAATGGGAGAGAAGGGGGATAAGTCCCAACCCCTGCCCTCAGAGAGCGCATAGTCCAGCAGAGGAAGGAGACAGAGTGGGACAAAGACCACAGGAAAGAGACGGACTTGGGACTCAGAGGAGGAAGAGGTTAGTCTAAGATAGCAGGCAATGCTTCCCAGAGGAAATTGAGTGGGGCCTTGAAAGATGGGGAGAATCTTGACAGGTGATGAATAGGAAAGAGCAAAGGGAGGAATGTGAGCAATGATCTACAGGTGGGAAAGAGGATGGTGTAAATAGTCCACACCTGCTAGAGCTGATAGTACCTGGCAGGGAGATGGAACAAGTCTGGAGAGGGAGACTGGAGGAAGAGCAGAGAGGGCCTGGAATGTCAGACTAAAGAGTCTGGGCTTCCTGCCCGTGAGCCTCAGCAGACCCAGGAAGGGTATACGTACAGGATAGAGACATGACCAGAGCTGAGTTTTAGAAATATGACTTTGGCTGAATGTGCAAAAAAAATCATAAAATGGAAGTGAATGTTGAATACTAAAAATAAATAAATTTGTAAAAAAGTCATAAAAAGAAAGGAAAAAACTGAAGGCAGGCAGACTGGTTAGGAGCCTCATTCAAAAGTCCTGGGGAGAGCCTGAAGGAAGTAAGAATGTTCCTTCTAAAGAAGCAGCACAAAGGTCATAGCCTTCCAAGAACTGAAGGGCCTTTATAGGATAGACTTGTTCAGTTGGGTCCCAGCATAGGGCAGAATGAGGGGCAGTGGGAAACAAGACTCATAGGAAGGCCATTTCAGGTCCAAATAAAGGATACCTTCCTGACCGTGCACACTGCCTACAATGCAATGGAAATGGGTAGCATCAGGCAGGGGCTGGATGCTCTGGTCTGACCACACCTGGAACTCCATTCTGAGCCAGCTGCTAACAGAGATGGCAGGCAGCCATGGGGCAGGACCCTGGATCCAGGCTCGAGGAGAATCTTAGCCTGAAAAAAAGACTCCTCAAATATTTCAAGGGCTGTCATTTGGAAGAAAAGGTAGACATCCTTGTTGGTCACACAAGGAAGAAGTAATGAGTGGAAGTTGTAAAGATGCAAATTTAGGTTTTGATGTAGGGAAAAACTTGGTGGTCTGGACTGCCTAGCAGTTCAAGGCTTCCTCCTCCTCCTTTAAATAAAAGCTTCCTTTTGGGCATGTCGCATTAAAGGGTTATTTTTCAAGTATAGATTAGACTAAATGGTCACTGAGGAGGGCTCATTCAACTCTGAGATTCTATGGATCCCAATTAAGGATGTAGTGTGCTCATATATGTTTAACAACCAGCTCTATAAAAAAGAAAAAAACGATATATACAAAACATTTTTCAAGTTTAATCTATATTATTAACATTTTCTTAAGCCCAGACAATCATCACAACAACAAATCAAGCTCTGATTTGTAGCCTTTGCTGATTTATGAGGTGTAAAGGCTCCCACTGAAAATTTAACAATCAGTTTTCCCTAGCTGGTTGGAGCTGGCTCCAGCACACCCACAGAGGGTATTCTGAGTAGAGGACATTCCTATACAGAGGAGGGATTGTGGACTAGATAGACTCTGAGACACCACCCAACTCTAAGAGGCTACTTAAGACAGGAAAACTAGGAGGAGGACCTGGTGTAGGGGATAATGAGCATGAAATGAAGGCAGACATCCATTCAGAAGCTGTAAATGGGCATTAACAGTGCTTGTATAGGGCAATGTTTGACGATTAGGGGATGCTGGTCACTCTCTCCCATGGACACAGCTGGGATCTGCTGCTTCAGGCTCCCAGGGTCAGGATACCTGGGGATGCGGTGGGGTGTGTGTGTATGGAACTAGCGAGCATGACCATCATATGAGAGGAGGCAGCCTGGCATAGTAGACTAGAAACCAGAAGACCTGGATTCTGTTCCCAGTTCTTCCTTACCTCACTGTGCAACCTGAGACAAGTCCTTTCCCTTAATCTGAGTCTCAGTTTCCCCCTCTGTAAAACAGAGTTAGACTTGACAGCTGTTTCCAGTTCTGACATTCTATGAAAAATGTACACATGTGTGTATAAAAGGGAGTAAGGGATCCTGGGGTTGTGTCCCCCTCTCCTTCCTCCTCTCTACTGTTCCCCTGCTGGGGAAGATGTATGATCTCTCTGCCTGCATGACGCCATCATTTTGTAATTGATCTGTCTTGTGGTCATGTCAATATCTGCCTATGTGAATATTCGGTCGCCTTTCATTTCTATAGTTGTGTTTCAGTTGGTCTGTGTGGGAATTGTGCCCCTGAGCCTTGGCATTGGTAGATCAGGCTGCTGAGTTGGCCCTAGATGAATGCAGGATGCCATGTGTGTGTGTGTGTGTGTTTATGTGTGCATGTATGTGTGTCATTTTCATGGGCTGGTCATGCTGCGGAGTGGAGGAGAGGGGCAGGCCTCTCCTGGGCCCTGGCTTCTTGCTGCCCCTCTCTCTCCCTGGCCCTTGCCCCTTGCCCAGGGCGCCTCCTCCAGCCTGGTGGTGAAGTTTGCGGACACAGACAAGGAGCGGACCCTTCGGAGAATGCAGCAGATGGTAGGCCAGCTGGGCATCTTCACACCATCCCTTACACTGCCCTTCAGCCCCTACAGTGCCTACGCGCAGGCTGTGAGTACCCCTAACCCCATCTCTCAGCAGTGTTGTCTCTCTATCTTTCTGCGTCTTTGCCTCGCCTTCCCTCCCTTCTCTTCCTCTTCCTCAGCTTGACGTTGACGCTTCTGGCCTCAGTTTTGTCTGTCTGTCTGTCTCTCTCCATCTCCCATTCTTTCCATCTATTTCTCCAGGTCCATCTTGTTTTCACTCAGCCTCTGTTTCTCTCCTCCCACCTCTGTGTTACGGTCTACCCAATCTTCTCTCTGACTCAGCTCCCCTCTACTTATATCTCTCCCCTTTCCTCTGTCTCTGTTTCCCTACCCAATTCTCTCTCTTGGCATGTCTAGCTACCTATCTCTGACTAGGTCTCACTGTTTCTGTCTCTTTCTCTTCTCTGTCATCTGTTCCTGTCCCTCTCTCTCTTTTTGTTCTTAGGAGAATGGGAGGAAAAGGAAATGGGAGGAAATAGTGGGGGGCTACTCCCTAGGGACAGGGGAGTTGGGATCCCTCTCCATCACGCTGACCCTTGGCACTAGGACATATGCCCATTGTGGCATCAGCCCTCCCAATGGGATGCTCCCTTCCACCATCCTGAGGCATGCCCCTAGAACCAGATCAGAAGACACAGGTGGGAAAGACCAGGAGGCTACTGGTTTTGGACTTCATGCCCAGGGTTAAAGAGGTAGAGATCAACCACAGCCTGACCCCTAAATCACTCTCTACCCGACAAGAATGTGCATGGTTCAATGTGGTTCCTCTAGGGGACATGCCATTAGAGGAGGGGGGCTAAGAGAGAACCTAGGGCCAGTTGTTGGGTAGATGGAGGGAGCGCCAAGCTATTGAGTTGTGTATCCAACATCCCTGCCAGACCCACTCTCAGTGGAGTCTGATGCCCTCTTGTGGTCAGACTGAGGAGCAACTGGATTGGGGATCAGGGCTGGACCCACCCAAGCCCTTCAAAGCGACGGTCCCCATCCCCATGAGAACCCTAGGTCCCAAACCCTCTGGTCCCAGGAGAGGGGAAGGGGAGGAGGAAGAGGAGAAGGAGGAAGAGGAGGGAGAGATGGAAGAGGCACAGCGGGGGAGAAGGAAGACATAGAGGAGGAAGAGAAAATGAAGGGAGGGGGAGGTCTTTTGGCAACTGTCAGACTTACTTATCCTGTCTGGCCCCAGCTTATGCAGCAGCAAACCACAGTGCTGTCCACCTCCCACGGCAGCTACCTGAGCCCAGGCGTGGCCTTCTCCCCCTGCCACATCCAGCAGATTGGCGCTGTAAGCCTCAATGGGATTCCTGCCACACCCATCGCCCCAGCATCTGGTGAGTGGCTGGCATAGGCCCCGTGTAGCCAGGCTGTAGGAAGTTTGCAGTGATTAGAGGTCCTAAAGCCAAGAAATCTCATTTCTCCTACTAACCAGCTCTTTGGCCTGAGGCCTTTCCCATCTCTGGACTTCAGTTTTCCTCTCTATAAAATGGGGGAAATCTAGAAGACTAGTGGGAATCTCAAAGCCCTGATTCTGAAAGATTATGACCTAGGATAAACCTCTTTTAAGACCCTGAGTATGTACAATATGGCAAAACTAATGCCCAGCCTAGTGATTTCCAAGTGAGAAGGCCCATGGGGCTGAGGAATGAGTAGGTGAGTCCTCCATATTCCTGATGACTGAAGACCTTGGCTTCCTTCCTCTCCTAGGGCTACACTCTCCACCACTCCTAGGCACAGCAGCTGTGCCAGGTCTTGTCACCCCCATCACCAACGGCTTCGCGGGTGTGGTGCCTTTCCCTGGTGGGCATCCAGCCTTAGAAACTGTATACGCCAATGGCCTTGTGCCCTACCCAGGTAACACGGGGGTGAGATGAAGGGTCTCTGCTGAGGATAGTTTCAAATGTCCCAGTTGCCTCAGACTGGGAGATCTCTAAAGGAAATCTGAGTTTAGGGACCGAAAAGGAGCAGTGAGGGGATGGGGATTGATGGATGAGAAAGGGATGGGAGACAAATAAGCGGAGCCTCTAGAGGTAGCATCAGGCAAATCCCTTCCATTCTCTGGGCTTTTGCTTCCTCCCCTTTCAAATGAGTTTAGATTCACTGACCTCTGAGGTCCCTTTTACCTCTTGTTTCTACGACACTCCGACCTCTGCTGTGCCTTGGTTCAAGTCTCCCACAGAACCACCCAACCCAGCCCTCCATTTCTTATCCGGTTCCCCACCCCCAGAGTAGCAAGTGGTGGCAAGGATAGGGGCCAGTGCGGGGAAGGGGACACAGAATGGTGAGGGTGCCTCCCCTTCTTTAAGGTTATCCTCCGCCCCTGGTCTCTTCTCCAGCTCAGAGTCCCTCGATGGCTGAGACCCTCCATCCAGCTTTCTCAGGAGTCCCACAGTACACAGGTAGGCATACCTCCCTATTGCCCTGCAGACTCTTGCCTGATTTCATGCCACACTTCATCCTCTCTCTCCCTCTCCCCAGCGATGTACCCAACTGCGGCCATCACACCTATTGCCCACAGTGTCCCGCAGCCTCCGCCTATCATCCAGCAGCAGCAGCAGCAGCGAGAAGGTGAGACAGTCCCGGTCCCTCCCTGATTGTGCCCACATGAAGGCACTAGCTCACACTCTCATCCCATCTTGGGGACCCAAGACAAGTCCCTTCCCTCTAATGAAGCTATTTCCTCCCTTGTAAAATGAAGTTAATAATCTCCAAGGATAAAACCAGATCAAAGATTCAATTCACTGGCCCTGGACTGGGCTACCAGGCAGACAGACAGGGATGAGATAGATCCCTGCCCCTGGAGAGCTCACAGTCTGGAAGGGGGCTGAGAAGAAGGGTACACAAAGCTAAAGTAATGGGCAGGACATGATAAGGCCCATGGGATACAGAGGAAGGAGAGATCACTTGAAGTCAAATGAAGGGGGAATTAGGTAGGAGCTGGCCATAACAGATGTCAACAGGGAAGTGACAAGTGTCCTCTGCCTCCTCTCCCCACAAGGCCATGAATAATCACACCCCCAAGAAGGGCATGCACAATGACCCTTAAATATACTACAAGCCAGAACCATCTGGCTTGCAGAACAACCTCCAGGCTTTTAATACCTATAATGATGGGTCAGTTTTCCCAGGGTTCCTTGGAAAATGTGTGCCTTTTTAGTTTCTTTGTACACATATTCTTGGCCCACATCCTGATTTCTTTTCAGCCATGCCTAATTTCATTGCAGCCTTCACTTTATGTAGCTGGGGCCATTTTGTATAGTCGTGGCTAACAGAGGTTCCACGTTGAGAGTTTTTTGGACAAATGAGCCTTCTAACCTAAGGATGTCCCAGGATGTTAGTTATCACATTGCCTTCTAAGAGGCCTATGAGGGGGGTGCGGCATTATCTCCTTTTACAGGTGATGGAACTGAAACTCAGAGAGGCTGGGCAGTTTGTCTAGGGTTACCCAACTTGTAACCCAGGAATCAGACTTGGGCAGTCTGACTCCTTTATGTCAATGGAATGCCCCTCAAACTAATATCAAACAATACCAATGCCTCTGAATCACATATCTGTCCAGTGGGGGACAACAGAGACCTGAATGGTCCCAAACTGCATCATAGAATCCTGAAATTTAGAACCACCAAGTATCTTGGCAACCATTGAGTCCAACCCTTTCATTTTATGGATAAGGAAACGGAGGCTCAGGTAGGGGAAATATTTATGCAAGGTCACACAGATAGTACAGAAGTTTGAACCCAGGTCTCCTGATTTCAGTGTTCTTTCCATGACACCAAAACTGATATTACTTCAACAGGTGCAGTTCAGGACACTTGCTTGGGGCCCACACAAAAATGCACCCCTTTCTCTCTGCTCTAGTACCAATTCATATAGGTTTTGACATTTAGGACAATCCTTATAGGTTTGGGATGGCAGAAGAGTATACCCAAGCCTGGGTTTTGCCATGGGCTTTTATTCTGGGTGGGTCTTAGCATCTCCTCTAAAATGGAGATGATAACCCCTACCTCATCTCCTTCCTTGGATTCTGATAAGGAGAGGGAATGCATGAGAAACCCTAAAGTATTCCCAAATTAAAGGAGGGAGGGGTTGGGATTTATTACTGACATGCAAGGTGCTTTACTCATTAGTGGATGATTGGGTTGCCTTGAGGCATTTTTGCCTTCGTCTCTAGTAAAATCTAAAATCCAGACCATGAAGTTGCCCCAGTGCTTTCCACGAGCAGGATCTGAATAGTTCAGGAGTTTCTAGGGGCTAGGTTCACCCAGACAGAAGCTCTCCTCCTTCCTGAAGATTGCTTGGTCTAATGCCTTGAGCGGATACATTGCCCTCTGCATGACCCGGTGCTCAGGATCCTAGTGGGGTCCCATCTCCTCTCCTTGGGGGCTTTATGTCTTTCTCTCCCCCTACCTGCAGGTCCCGAAGGCTGTAACCTGTTTATCTACCACCTCCCCCAGGAGTTTGGAGACAGCGAGCTGATGCAAATGTTCCTGCCCTTCGGCAACATCATCTCCTCCAAGGTGTTCATGGACAGAGCCACTAATCAGAGCAAGTGCTTCGGTAAGCAACTGTCCCATCCCATCAACAGCCCAGCATACAGACCATGAATCCCTGGGCCAGGAAAAGACGTTAGCGACTGGCCATGGTGCTAGATGGAGACCAAGCCAAATTCCAGCATGGTTCCAACCTCTATTCCTTCAGCCATCAGCCAACAAGCATGGTGCCTCTTGAGTGCAAAGCTCACACACTTCATCACTGAGGGAGACTGAGGCCCAGGTCTTGAAGAGTTCATTGGCTGAATGCTGAAAGTGATTGGGAACTTGATGTAAGTAGGATGTTGTGAGAGCTTAGGAGAGATTATATACAGCTGAGAAACCAAGGAAAGTGGTGGAGAAGAGGGTGTCTTTTAGGCCTTGAGGGATGGGGAAGAATTGGATAAGAAAAAGGGGAGGTGAGGACAAGAATGAAAAGACATTTCAGGTGATAGGGAAAATAAAAACACCCATAGCTCCTCATTGTGGCCTCTAGGATCCCACACAACACAGCTGCTCATTCTGTTCTCCCCTAAGCCTCCCTTCCCCCAAGGTCAACATTTCCAATTCCAGCCCATCATGAAACTCAAATCCACCTCCCTCTAGAATGTCCCAGAGAAGTCTTTTCCACTTGAAGAAAGGGCATTCACACCCTTGAGGATGGTGGTTGTAGAAAACATTATTCCCCAGGCTTGGGCCTATAGTGATGGGCAGCCAGGATAGGGACAGGAAAGGAATCCACTCTTGGGATCCCCAGATGAGCTTGGATCTCCTGTGTTTTGTTCCACTAGCCTGCTTCTCTCAATAGCTGCTGGGACACCAGACTTCTTTCCACTCTACTCTCTTATACCAGGATGTGTTTTTCTTATATGCCTTTGAGCTCCAAAGAGAAATTTTTTTTAAAAAAATGCTTCTTATTACTACTTAAGATTTCATTTAAGAGTCACATGAAATGAGAGTAGGAAAGCGATTGGGGAGGGGGTAAAAGGGGTACAATGGATGCTCGCTGAGATCTTGTCAGCTTTTCACCCTATGAATTCATTCTAGCCCCAAATCTATGATCATATGTTATTATGAGTCATAGAGCCTGGGAACTGACCCAAGATTTCAACCAAGATAGAGATGGGCTAAAAGAATTAGAAGGGATAGTGAAATGAATTAGCCCACAGAGGGCTCTGGGGACCTGAACATGGCTACCTACTGTTAAATAAAGCAGAGAAGATATCCTAATCAAACAGGCTGCCTGAAACCTGGAGGGATGACTTTACATCGTCAGTGAGGGCATACACAAATAAGTTAAGTACAAAATAATTCAAGGAGGGAAAGAGCACAGACAATTATGGGGTCAAGAGGGCAGATCAAGGAAGGCTTCTTGTAGGAGGCAGTGCCTTGAAGGAAGCTAGGGACTGAAAGAACAAGTGAAGATGGGCCCCACTCCAGGCACAGAGACCAGAACTGGGCTTTGAGAAGCAGCTAATAGACCAGCATGGCTGGAGTATGAAGGAGTACGTGCAGACGAATAAGATGAAATCAGTCTGGAGAGGGGAGTGGGAACCAAATGGTGAAGGGCTCTAAAGCCAGGTGAGGGCTCTGCATCCTATCTCAGGTAGCAGGGAATTCCTGAAGGTGTTTAAACAGGGAACGAATATGATCAGACCTGTGGCATCTTCACCATTTTGAAGAATCTTACCTATATTCTACTGCAAATCCCCCACAAACATGCTGGGAGGGCTTGCCAGAGCTATCCCAACACAATGAGCCGTCTGCTTCCCACTTCTGACTTCCTAACAAGCCCAGCTTTTCTGGCAATGCACAGCTGGTGAAATCTTTGCTTTGTTTTTCCTGGATGATGCGGTCACCTACTCACACCTGTGCAAGTCCATGTCTGTTTGACTGATGCATGAGTTTCGATTCTCCAAAAATGTAGTATTCCATGTTTCTCAGTCATATAAATACTTGTTGGATTGACCTGTATATATGCATATGTGTTTATCATATATATATACGCATACACACACATATATAATGTTTGTGTCTTATATATATACGTACGTAAAAATCAGTCTTCTAGTAATGGAGAGTGTAGATGTGTGTGTATACACATCTGTCTATATCTATATATATGGAATTGTGCAGACTAATGAACCCAGTTCTCCTTGAAATAAGTGACACACTCACACAATATATATAATATGAATATATAAACAATAATCTTTTTTAACAGCAGTCTTTTTTCAGTAATGGAATGTACAAACATATGTGTACATATATATACATATATGTATACATATATATGCATGTATAGTCACACACATCTATATACACACAGCTCCATATAGAGTATATATACTATATACATTCTTCTCGTGATGGTATCTGTGTGCACACACACACAGTCTGTATGTTTATATATCGTACGTATACACATGCACATACACATGTATATACACACACATATGTATATATACATGTATACAATATATACACATATTTTCTTGGTCAGTTTTACTTTTTCAGTTGCATCATAAGTTAAGGCTTAGATTTGGAAAGTAACTTCAAAGTAACTTTAAGGTCTTCTAGTCCATCCCCTGTCATTGAGGAAAGAGAAAACTGAAGCCCAGGGAGGAGAGGTGATGTGTCCAAACTCACCTGAGGCGGTGAGCAACAGAGCCAGAATTTGAACCCTGACTCCAAATCCTGCCCCTTCTCTACTGTACCATGTTGCCTTTAAGTAATAATGTCTGTAAATTTTTCCCAGGGACTTGATATCTCTGCCTTAATCATTGGTCCCTCAGGGTCCCCAAAATTGGGTCACCTTCAAGAAGGAAAGAAACAATGATTTAATAAGCATCTACTACGCGCCAAGCCCTGTGCTAATGCTATAAACATATTATTTAATTTATCCTCACAAAATCCCTTGGAGGATGCTACTGTTCCCATTTTACAGATAAAGAAACTAATGCAGACGGAAGTCAAATGACTTGCCCAGGGTGACACAGCTAGTCAGTATCTGAGGCCAGATTTTAAGTCAGGCCTTTCTGCTTCTAGGTCAAGTGCTCTATTCACTGCACCTCCTAGTTAGGAGATCTTCAACAAAGATAGATAGTCTAAACCAGCTCGTCTTTCCATTTTTTGTTTCCTTTACTATTTTTTCTACTTTATTATGCAGGATATTGATGTGAGAGTCCAAATCTCATCGTCACCAATAGGAGAAGTTATACCAACCTACTTTTCCATCTTTTTGTTATTGTTATTTTACTCTTATCCTTAAGTGCTCTCATGATGACCTGGTTTAATTGGGTCTCTCACCAAGCAAGCTTTCTGTGATTTTTCCTTTCTCCACACTTGCCTATTGGGGACCATAGTGCCTTTCTGAGAGAATCATAGGATCACAGACTTAGTTCTTAGAGGTCATCATGTCCAACCTCCTCATTTGACAGGGATCCAAGAGAGAGGAAGTGACTTGCTCAGGGTCACATAGGTAATTGGTATCAGAGGTGGGATTTGAACACAGGTCTTCCTGGCTCTAAGTCCAGTACTATTCTACTACACTTATCTATTTCTTTCACCATTTTCCTCTGAGAGATTCTACAAATGAGTTCATATTTTGTTCATACATTTGTTCACAGAACAAATGAGTTCTAAATGCCTGTTATCATTAGCAGCCCTCTCTCTCTCTCCCTCTCCTTTTCCTTCTCTCTCCCTCTTTCTCTGTCTCTGTCACTGTTGTGTCTCTCTCTGTATGTATGTGTGTGTGTGTGTGTGTGTGTGTATGTGTGTATTTGGGAGATCAAGTGTTCTAGACTTTAGGGGTCAGCTTGTGGTGGCAATTAATTTACATCTGTTAAGCATCTTTGAGAAATGATGATAGTTATTATCAATATTCATCCTTGTATATATTTCCATTTTTCTCCATATTTGGGGGCCATTTAAGTAACAAAGATAATTGATCAAATAATCAAGAGAATGTAGAGAGAAAAGAGAGTCTTATTTTTCATACATGCTTTGTGGGTGGAAAATGAATGACAAAAGTTTTAGGCCTTGGCTTACTTCTCTCCTTCCCTGCTCTTTCTTTTGGTGATCTCATCAATTTCCAATTAGTTATCACTTCCATGTGATAACTCCCAAATCTACATATCCAACCTTGATCTCTCTCCTGAACCCCTGGACCAACTGCCTACTGAACATCCCATTGACATCTCAAACATGAGTCCAAAATAGAACTCATGACCTTATCCCCAAATCTCCTACTCCTCATTCTCTCTATTTCCTGGGTTCTTTGAGGACCCAGATTTACAACTTTGGAGTCATAAGATTACAGGACTGGAAAGGACCTTCAAAGCTATCTAGGCCAGCTCCTTCACCTTGCAGATGAGAATACTAAGACCCAGGGAGGTAAATTCACTTGCCCAAGGTCACATGGGTAGGAAACATCAGGGGTGGTATTTGAACCCAGGTCTTTGGATTCCAGATCCATATTTCCCTTTCCCTCATCTCATATCCAGTCAGTTGCCAAGTCCTTTGAAGCCTATCTCTCCAATGTCTCCTCCATCCACATCCTTCTCTCTACTCATATATCCCATAACCCAGTTTGAGCTCTTATCATCTTTGGCCTGGATGATTATAAAAATCTCCTAACTGGTCTCCCTGTTTTCCATCTCTCTCCTCTTCAATTCAGCCTCCACAACAGCTGCCAAATTGCTGTTCCTAAAATACCATTCTGACCAAGGAACTCCCCTCCCCCTGCTTCAAAAAGTTTCAGTGGCTTCCTATTTCCTTCAGGATAAAATACAAACTCCTCTGCCTATCCTTGAAAGCTCTCCACAACAAGGTGGCCATTTACTTGTCCAATATGATTTCCCATTACTCCCCTTGTATGCTCCACTCCACTGACATTGGCTTGCTAGCTATGTCCTGTACATGACATTGCTTCATCTTTTACCTCAATTCCAATGCACAGTTGGTTCCCCCATATCTGGAATGTCTTTGCTCCTCACCTTCACCTCATATAATCCCTTTATTCAAATCACAACTTTGGGACCCTTTACCACCTTCTACAAGAGGCCTTTGCTGACCACCCCCCCTAGTGATTAGTATCTTTCTCCCTTGGAAATTACTTTTGCTTTGTGTGTGTTTGTGTGTGCGTGTTTATTTGTACTTACTTGAGTACATGTTATATCCCTGAGTAGTATGTAAACTCCTTGAGAACAGGGACTGTTTCCTTTTTGTCTGTATCCCTACTTCCTGGGGACACATGGGAGGGACTTGGGAGATATTTGTTTAATTGAATGAAGCAAAGGGTTCTGAAGAGTGAGCAGAAAGCTACAAAGGCAGCCAGGAGGAGAGGGTCATTAACCAAATCAAAAGCTTAAGAAGGGTTAAGGAGGATGAGTGGAAAAGGGCTACCAGATCTAACAGTTAAGAGATCACTGATAGCCTGGAGATAACAGTTCTAGCTGAGTAGTAGTGGTTGGAAGGTAGAATGTAAGGAGCAAGAAGAAAAGGTGAGAAACAAGTAGCAAGTGTAGTCTTTCTAGGAATTTAGCAAAGAAAGAAGAACGATAACCAGCATTTATTTAGATAGCACTTCCAGGCTTATAAAAACACTTTGCAAACACGTCCGTTAATCCTCAAAATATCCTGAGAGGTAAGTGCTGCTATTATTCTCTTTTTTGCAGATGAAGAAATTGAGGCAGAAAAAGGTTGAGTAACTTGCTCAGGGTCATCCAGTTAAGTATCTGAGCACACAGGGACTTCCTGCCACCAGGTCCAATGCTCTATCCACTACCCCACCAAGCTGCCTAAAGGAAAGAGAGATATAAAAGAGTAGCCTGAGAACTCGCCAGTGTGAAAATAGGTGTTTTTTAAAGGAATGAGAGACTGGAATATTTGTTTAGGTAGCAGGAAAGAGTCTGTGAAGAAAGAGAATTTTAAGATAAGATATAAGAAACATGTGAGTTAGCAAACTCAGAGGGAATGATCCAGCACATTAGGAAGGTCAGCTTTCGTGAGAAGCATCATCTCTTGTGAGAGTCTGGAGCCAAGGCGAGAATGGGGAATGATGCAGAGGTATGGTGTAGGGGAGCAGAGCTCACAAGGACCAACCTTTATTTCTCAGAAAAAGGAAGCAAGGGCCTCAGCAGGAAAAGGCAGAAGGGGTGGCAGAGGGAGACAAATTGAGAACTGAGAAGATTTGGAATAGCCACAGGGAGGGGGTAATCACTCAGGGAAAAATTAAAGGATTTCAGAGCATTGGTAAGGACCCAGGCGAGATGGCACGATTCAGTCAGCATGGTTGGGGGAAATGAAAGCATCCTTTATCCAGCAATAGAAAGTAATAAGACTAAAATAGGGGAGTGTAATCCAGGGTTGGGATTTGGTGAGTCTGGTGCAACATTGGGACAAGGGGCAAAGGACCATGGGTAGAGGGGCAAGGGACAGTCTACAGGTGAGCCGGAACTGGAGAGTCAGGAATGAGAAGGGAGGTAATTGAAGGCAGAGCACAGGCTGGGAGAGCCTGTGGGTGGACTGGAGGCTAAGGTAAGGACTACAGATGGGTTTAGGAATGAGAAAGAGGGGGCATCAGATGAAAGAAGTCTTCTCCTGGCAGTATGAGAATTGAGATTTCAGAGGTCAGCTAACCTACCCTCTCAATACAAATAGCCTTCTCTATAAGTGACCCCTTCTTGGACACCCCCAATACCAGAAAGCTGCCTCCAAGACAGACTTTTTGGGGATTAATTAATAGGCCTTGCTAATGGCACAGGATAGGCCTAAGAGCCCTAAAGTCATTTCTACTCATTCGATTTTTTGAATTTTTCTAGATGCTAGGTGGCAGAGGTAGAAAACTTGTGCATCATATAGAACTACAGAGTTTACTGAATAGATAATCAAAATCAAATTGCCTGCCTTCTCAAGGAGTGGGGAGAGGCAGGAGAGAGGGAGAGAATTTGGAACTCAAAATGTTTAAAAATGATTGTAAATTTTTTTTTTTACATACAATTGGAAAATGTTGAATGAAATGAAAAATTTTTAAAAAGAGTTAACTGGACATAACAAAGGAGCTAGGGCAGGAAATAAGTGATCATTGGAGGGGAGGAGGGGAATTGATTGGTACATAGCAAACTTAATGGCTTTTTTCATTTTTGAGGTAAAGCCTTTTAGAAAAACAAGAGAAATTGGTCTTAACAATGTTTTTCAGGGTTGCTGGGACATCTCATGCACGGTTCAGAGTCAGAGGACCAGGGTTCAGGTTAAATCTCTGTTAGGTCTACAGTTAAATCTAACCTTAGCTGACCAATCATTGACCTTAGGCAAGATACCCAAGAGTAAAAGTTCATATTTTGTTATCATTTTGTAGTTTACAAATGGCTTTAATCCTTCAGCTGCCCTATAAGGTGGGTAACACAAAGTGTTCTCTCCATAAGGAAACCGAGGCACAGACAGGATGGTCTTGCCCAAACTTACAGTAAGGGCAGAGCTGGAATGGGAACATGGGTCTTCTGTTTCCAAGTCTAAGTGCCTCTATACTAATGGTATCAAACTCAAATAGAATTGGAGACCACTAAGCAGTACATGAGGATGTCTGCAGGCCTTGTGTTGACTTAATTTTAGAATGAGATGATCGTTTATGTTTTATTATATCTTTTTTTTTTTTGTTAAGTATTTCCTAGTTTCATTTTAGTCTGGTTCCCAGCACACTCAGGAGGTTGTAGGCTGCTTTGACCTCAAATTTGACATCTCTTCTATTCTCCCACCATTCTAGGCCTTGTTTTCCTCAGGTGCAAAGAAGGAGTTGTCCACCATTTTTTTTCCAGGGAAGAGCAAAATGTGTGTGATTGATATGTTTAAAGACAACGTAATAAAAGCAGGCAAGCTCACTAAGCTCTCCTGCTAAGAGCTTCCCCCTTTCTGGACTCCCCCTGCTACTTAGCATCCCCTCCCCCTCTGCTCTGGCCTCCAGGTTTTGTGAGCTTTGACAACCCATCCAGTGCCCAGACAGCCATCCAGGCCATGAATGGCTTCCAGATTGGCATGAAGAGATTGAAGGTCCAGTTGAAGAGGCCCAAGGATGCCAGCCACCCTTACTGACAGGACCTCCAGCACAGGTAGGAGAGCTACCTCCCTGTTCTGGCCACATGGGAGCGACTGTGGTTTCCTTGTTTCAGGCCCAGAAGGCAACTGTTAGTCCTGGCCCTGGCCACTATAAAGGCAAGATGGTGGTGGGGTAAGGAGGGGTGGGGGTGGGGAGTCCTATAGGTTTTGATTAATTTCAGATGCCTATCTCTAGCAAAGAAGGCTAGAAGGAATGGAAAGGGCATCAGGCCCAGTCCAGTGATTATACCCCCCCAGTACTCTCAGCACCTTCCTTAAGGTCTCAGAAAAGTTGCTACTAACACTTTGGGTAGAGCCAACCTTGTCCTAGCTTAAAGTAATACTTCCCTCCCTTGGAAATAGAAGTTCCAGTTCTTCAGAAGTGAGGGTTACTAAGGGCAGAGACTGACATCATCGAGGGCAACTCATGTCTTTCTGGTCAGTTCCCTTTTGGGAGACCTGGCTTGCCCAGGACTGGGTTGTTATACTTGGCATAACACCCTGGACAGAGATCACTCATGGTGATACCCATTAGGAATGTCCATCCTCATGACCTTTGGTCCAAGACACTAACAGGAGGTTTCACTGTGGGCTTCTGGCTGACTCTGTTGTCCCAGAACACTTTGAGAGTCATGAGTAAGGAAAGCCAGGGGTGGGAAGGAGGCAAGAACAGGAGGATAAAAGGACATCTTCATTCTGTCCCAGATCCAGGAGCTCTTATAGGTTTCCTTGGGTATGCACACTCAACTGAGGTTGACTCACCTCATACTTTACCTTCCTTCTCCATCAGGTGAGGGGCAAATCCGGAGGATGGTTTGCAGCTTCATATAGATCCAGGAGATTCCAGTAAATTACAAACTGTTTTTGACACCAGCCCTCCCCTTCCTATCCCCCTGCAACACCCCACCCCCCCAAAAATGTGAAACATTGGAGAGGAACGCAGCTTTGGAAGGCGACGGCAAGGAGATCCTTCCCATGGGGGGCTCCAACAATGTCCTGGGGACCAGAACATGGCCCCTTGGGGACTAAGGATTCTCCACCCTGAGAGGACACAGGGAAAGAGTGAAGCATTGTGGACCAGAAAGTTCATTGTTGTATCTTTAGGTCACCATGACAACTCTCAGAACTTTGAGACTCACCCTTTCATATATATATACATATATATATATATATATACAGTATATATTTTTTTTTAAGTAAATCACAGGACCAAACTTTGCAGAGACTTCTGCCTGTGGGAGAAGGATTATGTCATCTCAACAGGAACTTAATGAGCCCTGAACATTATCAGAGGGAAAAACAGAAGGGTAGCAAGAATCAGGCACCCTCACGTTCTCTCTCTGCTCAGTATTAGGTTCGGGCTTTTGGAGAAGCAAGGATGGAAAGTGCTCCAACACTATATACCTCCAGGATCTTGTTACCATGGCGGCAACTGGATGAACCACTGAAGAATTTTTGAATGGCCTTCAGGCCAGCTTGGTTAGGCAAGCTTGAGTCCTTGCAGGGCCAGCATGCCCATGGATTTGAGACTCTGGCTCAATCCCATCCCCATAGGAATCCCCTTACACCTGGGTTTAGGCACAAAAATTACCTTTGACTTCCCCTTCCCCCCCATCCCTGCTCACGCCCTTGTATCATCTTCATATTCATAGCCTTATCCTGTTCAGCCCTTGGGTTCCATCTTTCTTCTGTGGGGCACTGGGGGGAGGGAATTAGGGGGCCACATCCTACCCACCTCCCACGTGCCTGGCAGCTGCCTCCTGCCCCTGAATATACCAGCCTGGAAACCAACCCCCTGCCTTACTTAGGGGGTCAAGAATGAAGAAAACTAGGCTCATTGGTGTTCAGCTGGTCCAAATGCTTATTGACCAAGCACACCCTTGGGATGATGTTTTCTCCAAGGATGATTAGCAGGAAGGGAAACTGTCTTTTGTCACCAATTTGGTCCTTCTCTGAGCTGGTGCCAGGAAGAACCAAGCAAAACAGATTTTCCCAAGGATACAGAAGGCAGCCCACGTGTATCTATCCAGATATATCTCTATCTTCATATAGATTCCCATACTGTAAGCACAGAACCAAGTTCAAAGCTTGGTTAGTCTCATTCCCAAACTAGGGGATGATCCGGCTAAGATAAGTAACAATTGGACCACTTGAAAACAGCCCCTTTCATTTCTACCAAAATATCCTAAAAGACAAAAAAAAAAAGAAAAAGACCCAACCATCTTCTGAACAACTTGTTTCAAGATTCCAGAGTTTGATAATGTACCAAGAACATTCCTATTGGTGTGTGTGTGTCTGTGTGTGTCTGTGTGTGTGCGTGTGCGTGCCCGAGTAAGTGTGTAAGCCTTCATAGGTAGCGCATCATTGGGAGAAAAAGAGCAAAATGAGGGCGGGAGAAGTTGCTTCTTCCAGGGAGAAGACAGGGGCTATTGCCCGGCTTCTCTTGGACCTCAAGGTGCCACATCATGCTCTGCCCTCCTCAGGCCGCCTCCTCCATGCTCCTCAGACCCCCCCTTCAGAAGAGTGTGGTGGTGTGGCGGTGTGGCGGTGTGGTTCCCCGGCCACTGGCCACGTGGCCTGTGCGAGTGAGCGTGCGAGTGAGGCTGCAGGAGTGGAAGTCGCGTGTTTCTATAGTCCATGTTTACTGGTTGTAAATACCATTTTTATACCTGACATCTATTACGTACGTGATTTGTACCTTATTTCTGCTACAAGTAATTTCATGAAGTTTGAACTTATCTAATTTTAAACAAACAAACAAAAAAAGACTTTGGGAAATTTTCGGTTAATCTGATTTGAATTCTGTGTCAAAGATCAAGTTTCTTCTACCAGAGTGAACTATGTGACTGTCAAATGTTGCAGGTAAGAACAACCATCGTCTTAATGTCCAAAACTCCTCTCTCTGGTCTAAAGAACCTAAATTTATTTAATAAAAGTTTTACTTGCTAAAGGAGCTATTCTTACTTTCCTCTTGAGTTTCTTTGACCTCTTCCCTACCTCATTGAAGGGCAGTGTGATGAAAGCTCAAACAGTGATAGGATGTCCCACGCACGATCTCATTGGAATCTTACACCAGCTCTGAGAGGCAGGTCTTGTACCCATTTTATAGGTCACACACAGTGGTAACAGAATCAGGGTCCTAGACATGATAGAATCACAGTATCAGTGAATGTGAGAGGTAGAATGAACCTCCGTGCCATCTAGTCTAACCCAGACACTAAGGGAATCTCCATTCAAACTTACCCAAGTCTCTGCTTAAAGACCTTCAAGGAGGTGGAGCCTAGAGTTAGCAAGTTAATGGTGGAATCTAGGCCTGAAAGCCCAGGTCTTCTCACCAAGCCTAGGTCTGCTTCCCATTGCACCCTTCCACTGCCTCTCACAAACCAGTAGTCCCACACTTCATGGTCAAAGATGACAGGATTCCATCCTTGAAGTCCAAGGAGAATAGACTTTCTTCAGTGACCTTAGGTAAGAAGTGAGGACAAACAAGTGTGCTGGAGCCAGCTCTCACTAGAGTTCACTATTCTATCTTCAGTGACAGCTCTGAAACTGGCACAAATGACAAATCAAGGCGTGATTGATTATTTAGTTGACTATCAACCCGGGTGGGGAACCTGTGGCCCTCTAGGTCCTTAGGTGCAGCCTTTTCATTGAGTCCAAGTTTTACAGAACAAATCCTTTTATTAAGGGGATTTAAATGTTCTGTGAGGTTTAGAGTCAGTCAAAGGGCCACACTTGAGGACCTAGACTGACACATGTGGTCTTGAGGACACACGTTCCCCACCCCTAGCCTAGATTTAATTTAAAAGGGTATCATTCATTCATTCTGTTTTGTTGTAATTCAGTTCATGTCCCCATTTGGGATTTTCTTGGCAAAGATACTGGTGCTCTGTTCCTTCCCCAGCTCATTTTACAGGGCAAACAGTGTTAAATGACTTGCACAGGGTCACACAGCTAGTAATTGTCTGAGGCTGAGTTTGAACTTGAGTCTTCCTGATTCCAGGCCCCAGGGATCTCTCCACTGTGCTACCTGACTGTAGTTGTTAAACATTTCCCAGCACATCCTTAATACAGTAGCTTAATCAGACACTAAGACTCCAGATCAAAATGGACCTTAGACTATAGAATTTCAGAACTAGATGGGGCTTTAGGCACCATCTCATTTTACGAAGGAGGACACTGAAGACCCCTAGTTGCCAAAGGTCAGGAGGAGTTAATGGTAGAGCTTGGATATCTCCTAAATATAAAAGAAAGGGATGGGAGAGGGGAGGGAAGAGAATGTCCAGGCTCTCCTGGGAACCAATCCTGTGTCCCTATGGCAAGTCAATGGACTTGGGCAATTCCCTTAATCTGTCTGGGCTTCTGAGGAAATGGTTTCTTTCTCAGGGGGTTCCCCTTTTGTGTAGGGCAAACATGTTCTAGCAGAGGACCCAAAGTTGAAGATGGACTGACCACTCATTCACAAAAAAAGATAAAAGCAAGAGCAGTGCCAAAAACAGTCTCCACCCCTGGACTCTGGGGTCTCCCATGTCCCTGGTACAACTAAGAGTCTTGGTTGGCCTTCGGCTGTGGAATCCCTGGACACAGTCCAACTGGCTCTGTAAGTCCAGAAGAGACCAACCAGAACCCAGACTGGGAGGCTACATTTATACTTACACGTAGAGCTTTTCCCACCAGTTCTCTCACTTTACAATAACCCTGAGAAGCAGACAAGGAAGAGGCTGTGACTTCCATTTTACAGAGGGGGAAACTAAGTCATGGTCCTACAAGTAGAAACTTTCAAAATTAGGACTCAAATACAGGTCTTCTGATGTCAAGTCCAGAGCTTTGTGAGGACAAGTCTGCCCCTCAGTCTCTGGACAAATGGAAGACAGTCCAACCAGCACTTTCTGTCACCAAGTTAGCCAGCCCAGGGCCTGCATGCACCAGAATATTCTCTCTCTCTCTCTCTCTCTCTCTCTCTCTCTCTCCCCCTTCTTCCCCCCTTTCTCTCTCCCCCTCTCATTCATGTTTGTGTTTATTAAATGTTAGCCTTCCAGTCAGGCCCAAAATCCAGCTAGAGCTTCCATTCAGAATCAAGGTTAACACAGCCAAAGTCTCTGACACAGTCAACTACATGAAAATCAGAATGTCCCCCACCTACCATGGGGTAGGAGGACAGGAAAGGAATAAAATAAGTATTTATATGGTATCTACAATGTGCTAAGCACTTCCGACTATCATCTCATTTTATCGCTGGATTCCTGGAGTTCCTAATGCTCTTGTCAGCTCTCTTTGCCTCTTGTCCTGATGCACTGACAGGGTTGATGGGGGGATACTGGATGGAGAAAGAGGGACTGGATAAGGATGCTTGGTTTGCCCATGACTTACTGACAAGTGACGAACACCAGGGTTTCCAAATCCTTCAAGAATGGAGAGAGACAAGGCCTGAATACTCAGGCATTCCTAAAGCGTGTGAGTTGTAAAGGGCAAGAATAGGAGAGAATTCATGAAACATAGCTTGTTGTAGCCAGAAGGGGTTTTATTGTTTAATAATAATACTAGTAATGGCTACCAATCCTGTTGACTTTTACCTTCATAACATCTCAACTGTACAATTCCTCCTCTAGTTTCCTCTATAATTCTAAATGGTTTACAAAGCATTTTCCTTTTCCTTGTGAAGTACAGAGTGCACAGAGTTCTGCGCCTGGAGTCAGGAAGACCTGAGTTCAAATCCAGCCTCAGACACTTATTAGCTATGTGACCCTGGGCAAGACACTTCACCTCTGCCTGCCTCAGTTTCCTCAACTGTAAAATGGGGTTAATAATAGCACCTCTCTCCCAGAATGGTTGTAAGTATACAGGGACTTTCCATCTCCCAATTCCAGTATTTTCTATGGCTGGGCTCTCCCTCCCCATCTCTGCTTCCTGGCCTCAGTTTCTTAGATCTGCTTATCCAGTAAATAAGAAACAATGACAAGGACAGATAAATAGTGTGGTTATCTTCACTTTCGGAAATGCTGAAATGACACTGAATAGACAACCTTTGAAGGGGTGTTAGGGGCATTGTTCTCTGCTTCATTCCCAAGTCCCAGCAGGAAAGCAGGGAGTGCCTGGACATAATACAGATGAGATCTCTCTCTCCCCCATCCTCGCCACTCTCCTGGGATTCAACAAGGACTCTTAGACTCTCTTCTCTCCTTCCTCGAACCTACTTCATGTGGGCTCCCACAGATTTAATGACCATCTCTACATTGAGCATTCTCAAATCCACTTATCCTGCCCCAATCTCTATGCTGACCTCCGGGCTCACAAACACTTTCCAGACATCTCAAGCTAGATGTCCAGTAGACATCATAAACTCAACATGTCCAAAACTGAACTCATCATCTTTCTCCTCAAACTCTCCCCTCTTCCCAACTTTCCTGTTCTTATTGAGGTCACCATTATACTCCCAGTTACCCAGGTTCATCACCTAATCAGGACTGGGGAAACCTGCAGCCTCAAAGTTACATGTTGCCTTCTAGGTTCTCTGGTGCAGCCTTTTGACTGAGTCCAAGTTTTAGAGAACAAATCCTTTTATTAAAGGGATTTGTTCTGTGAAGTTTGGATTCAGTCAAAGGGCTGCCCTTGAGGACCTAGAGGGTCATATGTACCCGCAAGACCCCAGGTTCCCCACCCTTGACCTAAGTGATAGCCTTGACTTTTCATTCTCTCTCTTACCGCTCCTCCATATCCAATTTGTTGCCAAGTCCGATAGATTTTACTTTTGTAACATCTCTTGTGTATGCTCCCTTCTTTCTCTTTTTTTACAATTTAATTTATTATTTGTTTTTAACATTCTTTTCTTTTTAAATTTTGAATTCCAAATTCTTTCCTTTTCTCTCACTCCCTTCCCCCAGTTACTGAGAAGGTAAATAATAAATCAATTATACATGTGAAAGAAGCCATGTAAAACATTTTTCCATATTAGCCATATTTCCAAAAAAAAGTGAGAAAATTATACTCTGATTTGCACTCAAAGCTCATCAGTTCTCTCTCTGAAGGCAGATAACATTTTTTTAAAAGCAAGAAGTCTTTGGAAATTGTCTTGAATCATTGAAGATGTAGCCAAGCCTTTCATAGTTGATCATCACTATAACAACTTCCCGGTTCTTCTCACTTCACTCAGCATCAGTTCATGTAAGTCTTTCCAGGTTTTTCTGAAACCACGCTGCTCATCATTTCTTGTAGCACAATGGTACCCTCTCACAATCACAGGCCACAGCTTGTTCAGCCATTCCCCAATCAATGATTAATTTCCCATTCTTTGCCACTACCAGCAAAGAGCTGCTATAAATATTTTTGTAAATATGGATTCTTCTCCTTTGTCTTTGATCTCTTTGGGATGCAGACCTAGGGGTGCTATTGTTGGGTCAAAGGGCATGCATCGTTTCATAGCCCTCTGATGCCCCCTGCTTTCCTCTGACCCTGCTACCACTTGCCCTAATGCCAGCCCTTACACCTGGACAATAGTCCTACCTGCTGGGTGATCTCTCTGCCTCAAATCTCTCTCACTCTAAGCCATCCTCCACTCCACTATCAAATTGATTTTCCCTAAAGTGCAGGTCTGAGAATGTCACATGTGCACACACACAAACACGCACGCATACACACACATATACCCACTCAATAAACTCCAGTGGTTCCCTATCAGCTCCAAAATCAAATATAAAATCCTCTAACATTCAAAACCCTTTATGACCTGGCCCTCCTCTTACATTTCAGTCTTTTTATACCTTACCTCTCTCTGCCCTGCTCCATCCTCATCCCTGTACCCGGCAGTCCTCTGACACTGACCTCCTTTCTGTTTCTCAGACAAGACTCCCACCTCCAGACACTCCCAGCCATTTTCACAGACTGTTCCCCATGCCTCGATGCTCTCCCGCCCCTTCACTGCCTCCAGGCCTCCCTGGCTTCCTCCAAGTCTAAAAACAGCCTTTTCTGATTCACTTCCCCTCTGTGGATTATAAGAGCTGACAGTAAGCGCTTTAAATTTACAGAGCACTTTAGGGTTTGCAAAATGTTTCATAAATATTATCTTATTTTATCTTCACAACAACTCTGGGAAGTAGGTGCTATTATTGTTATCCTCATTTTACAGATGAGGAAACTGAGGCAGACAGAGGTAAAGTGGCTTGCCCAGAGTCACATTGATAGGAAGTGTATGAAATCAGATTTGAACTCAGGTCTTCCTGGTGCACCGTGGGGCCACCTGCCTCTGAATTATCCTGTCTATGTCCTGTTTGTACATGGCTGTTTGCATGTTTCTCCTTCCTCTTCCCCCACCCATTAGCTTGTCAGCCTCTTGAGAGCAAGAATTTTGCCTTTCTTTGTATCATCGGTGCCTGGCATACAGGAGGCAATTAATACATGCTTACTGACTGAGTGGGTCTGTTACTTAACTACTATGTACACTAGACATGGCTCTAAATTTTAGAGAAGGTGCCAACCACCTGTATTAACAGAGAGAGTTTCCTTAGCCAGGATCAGTAAACCCACAGATCAAGCTCCTCCACATGGCCAAGGCACAGAAGCCCAGAACTGCAAGGTACCGTGTTCCGAAACATCCAGCCCAGTCACTTATAAATAATGACACAGATCGATGAAATTGTCTGTTAAGTTACTTTATATGGGGGGAGCTGGCTACAGAGGGTGGGGGTGGTAAAATACAAACAGAAAAAGCAGCAGGTACATTTACAGAAACAGCTAAACAGCTTATCAGGGTGGGAGAAATACCGAATCAGGCCACAGACCCTTAGGAGAAAGGGACCAGCACTGTACCTCCTCGAAAGAATTTCTTAAAATCCTAGAATAATAAAGCTGAGCCACTGAGACAGAAATACCAACTGGGAGAGGTGTAAGGTCCCAAGGACCTTTAGAAGACAGAATGGCCCTGCTGGAAGGGGCCTTAGAGACTGTCCAGGCTGACTCTCTCATTAGATGAAACAGCCCAAAAAAGGGTGAGGCTGGGCCAGAAATGAGTGCAGGTTTCTAGGTGCCCAGGCTAGCACTATGTAGTGATGCCAAGGTGTTTCACCAACATTAAAGTGTCCTGAGCCCCTGCTTGAACATTAAAGAGGTGGAATTTCTCAGAAGAGGAGGAATGGGATCAGAGGGCAGATAGGCTTCCTCCCCAGAGCAGGGGACTGCTTTGATCAACTTCAGAAGCAAGAGGAAAGGAAGCAGCTTTGTGTCAAGCTAGCATGAGCCAAGGTCGCTTTACATGATGACTAAAGGAGATGTAACGTGGGCAGAAGAAAGGCAAGGAGTCCCTGCCTAGAGACACGTTAGCAGGGGCTTGTTTTGGAGACAGAAGATGAGCCATAAGATTTTGGAAGGGCTCTGGGAGGGGAAAGGATGCTCCCAGACATAAAACTTGAATCACCCAGATGCGGTCAAAAGCCAAAGGAAGTCTTCCATAGTGTCTCAGGTCCCCTAATACAGGGGCTGTGGGGTTACCATGATTAGCTTCACATCTGCAGGCACAAGAAAGAAAAGGGGACCAAAGTTCACTATCCCATCAAACACTTGTTACAAGCTTAAGGTTGGGCAGTCCAGCCCAGGAAAAGGGGATGGAGCCAAAGAAGTGATAAGTTTGGACAAAGAGGAGAAGACCAATCAAGTTCCTATGTAGGGAACTAATCATAGATTCTCCTGGAAAGTAGAAACAGAGAATAGGGTAACAATTAGTAAGAAAAATAATCTCCTAAATCTGTATGGCTCTTTTAACTTGGAAAAGAATATTCACACCAATCAATGTGAATTTCAGCTCAGCTTGATGAAGGCAAGGCTGAGGATGGGAGTGGGGATAGGGCAGAAGAAAGGAAGGGTGATTCACTAGAGTCCCCCCATCTTGGAGGCTGTGGAACTTTGTCCTAAGAAAGACCTTCTAGTCACTAAGCCCCGCTGAATGGAATCCAAGGGAAGGTTGGTCCTTTGGAGGACCTAGTGGCATTTCAGGTCCTTCAATATGAAAGTCAAGAGCAGCCACAGACACTCTTGTACACAAGTGCCCATGCTGGACTCTACCCTGCTCTGGCTGGACCTCAGCTCCCTCTGTGGAGTTATGTCTGACTCTCAAGTTTTCTTCCTAGAGCCCCTAGAAGAAAGTGATTCGTGAACTTCTACATCAGAGGGGACAATGGTCCTTATTCTGGGTTCCCAGTTCACTGACAGAGCTAATTAAGGGTATTAGGATTAGAAGAATCAGACCACTAAGTGTGGCTAGAACCAGAGAAATTCCCAGTGTGAGGCAGAAGGAAAGCTACTGATTTGAAATCCCGAGAACCTCATTTCAAATCTGGACTATGCTTCAGTTTTCTCCTCCGTAAAATGGGGACAATAATGTTTTCCTACCTAACTCAAACAGGAAGAGCACTTTGCAAACCTGAAATGTGAGTTCTTTTTCTTCTTGGAGGCAATTGGGGTTAAGTGACTTGCCTAGGATCACATAGCTAGCTAGATTCTGAATCTGGATTTGAATTCAGGTCCTCCTGATTCCAGGGTCAGTGCTCTACCCATTGTGCCACCTAGCTGCCCTAAATTATTCTTGGAGTCTCTGTTTTGGGGAACCCCTCAGCTTGGATGTCCTATGTCTCCAGGTTCCAGTTCTGACCTTCTGCATTCTATATTCTCAAGTCCTTTCTAGCTCTGACACTTTATGTTCCATGTCCCCAAGGCTGACTCAGTTCTGATAGTCTGCTTTCTGTGGTTCTATGAACACTGCCCAGCTCTTTCCTGTATCTGTTAACAAGCCTTAATTAAGGAATTTCTATGTGCTAAACACTGGGGGTAGGTACAAAGAAGGGCAAAAAGCATGGACCCTGCCTTTAGGGAACTCAGACACTGATGGGGTGGGGGTGTTTGGGGCAGACAGGTTCAATGTAAATCCTCCTTCATTTTGAAGAGTATTGTCCCTAGGAGGGAAGGGCAGAGTAGGCCCTTCAGCCATCTCTCCCAGGTCTTACCAGGCCCCTGACCTCTGCCCATAGCCCATGAGCATTTATATACTTTCATGAACTCCCTGACCCAGGGGCCCAGCCAGAGCACCCCTCTTGCTCAGTCCTGCTGAGCTGGTACCCATCCAGGGCAGCACTGTCCCTGGAACTTTCCCAGAGGCTTCTGGTCCTCTCCACCCCAGGCTTGGGAAGGAAAGGATGTGGAACATGGGCCTTGCCTTGCTGGGGATCCTGGAGAGAAGACCCAGGCTTCATCTGAAGCATGAAGATTCAGGTCAGACACGGGGCTGGACTGGATTCTCTTTCTAGTTTTCTCTGAAGCCTGTGATCCTCCAAGGAAGGGAAGCTGGCTTTGGAGTGTGACTCCTTTAGAGTCCTGGATGCATAAGAGTTTAATGATCCCACTGATGTTGTTTTCTAAGAGGACAAAGCATTTTCCATGGTCCATCATCTCATCTGAGACTCAAAGTCACCCTGGCAGTGAGGCCAGGCAGGGGTTATTATCTCCCTTTTACAGATGGGGGTGCAGTTCAGGGACAGAGCCAAGGTAGAGACTCCTGGTGCCATGGAGTCCTAGGCTCTGTGTGACTATGGGTCAGTCACTTCACCTCCAGGTCACAGTACCCTCTTCTGAAAAGTGAGGACTAGATGATTTCTGGGACAGGGACAGTGCACTGGACCTGGAGTCAGGATGACCTGAGTTCATATCTGGTCTTAGACACTGTGTGAACCTAAGCAAGTCCCTTCACCGTCTGCCTCAGCTTTCTCATCTATAAGATGGAGATAATAATAGCACCTACCTCATAGTTTGTTATAAGGTTCAAATGACATAAGAGTTGTAAAGTGCTTAGCACAACACCACACACACACACACACACACACACACACACACACATAAATGTTAGCTACTAGCTGTTCTTGGTGCACATATTGGTTTGTATGTTGTCTCCCCCAACAGACTGGGAACTCCTCGGGCATTTAGGGTTCGTCTTTTGCCTTTCCTCATATGCCCAGCACTTACCATAGTACCTGGCACATAGTAGGTTCTTAATACATGCTTATTGACTGACTAACATGATAATAAGGACATAACCCCCAAACCACAAAGTGACATTCAAAGTTTTGCAATTCTGTAAAAATGTTGAGCAAATTAGCAACAGGGAGGGACAGAGAGGCCTATGTTCCCAGTGCCACTGGAGGATATGTAGAGCTAGAAATAACCCCAAAGGTCATCCAGTACAATCCTTTCAAAAGATGGGATCCGGATTTCTCCAGCTCATCAAAATGCCCTGACTCCAAAAAGAAAGGCCCATGGGCACAGGCAACAGAAGTGAGTAGGATCAAGGTACAGAGCTGGACAAGACCTCCCTCCAGCCCAGGGTTACCATTGAGGTGAAGCAGAGCTTGCTGGGATATCAAATTAAAAGGTCTCTAGGGTCCCATAGGGGAATAATGGAGAGGTTGGCATTGTCTGCAGAAGGGAGATGTCAAAGACCAGTCTGGAAGTATCCATCAGATACTTCCAGCCCTCAGAATTTGGTGTCCCTACTCTGAGGCCCTCTTCCCAAAAGACCCTGCAGACTCCAAGTCACATAGGATGAAGTTTCCCAAAGCTTAGTCTATATGGAGCAGGGGTCTGCTGGAGCCAGCTCAGGCTGTCTTGGGAGAACTGAGTGTTAAATTTTCAAAGTGAGAGTTTACACCTCAGAAATCAGCAAATGCTACAATTCAGGGTTAGATTTATTGTCTTCTTGACTGTCTAGACTTAAGAAAATGATGAAGGAAATGTTAATAATACCAACTGAACTCAAAAGTGTGTCATGGGTACCTTCCCCCATCACCCCTCCCAAGAGTTGGTTGTTAAACATTTACTGGCACACTGCTGTGAGCCCCCAGGTCATTTCACTCTTAAGGCAGACCCAGAAGCAGCAGTGGAAGCCAAGCTCCACCTGGCAGATGAGAAGAGTATTTCTGTTATATTGGCTTCACCCAGTTGATGATGATCTTCTCCAGAATCTAAAGGCAGCCTGCGTTCTCTAGCAGCACATAGTAGGTGTTATATAAATCTTAGCTATTATTATTATATTTGTAAAGCACTTGGCATAGTGCCTGGCACATAGTATAATCATAATAAATTCTTGTTTAAAATAATTTAAATAAATTATTTTTTAAAAATAAAATATTTAAAATAATTCAATAAGTTCTTGTTTCCTTTGATTACCTCATGAAATTTTTCACAACTTCCAGCTGAGAAAAGCTGGGCAGCGGTTATTAGTTCTGAGTTATAGGTGAAGAAACCGAATTTTAAAAATTTAAGTCATTTCCTCCAATATCACAAATCAAGCTACATGTCCAAGCTAGAAGAACCCAAGTCTTCTGACTCTAACATTCTTTCTACTGCCAATCAACAGTTAGTTAAGAATTTACATCATCTTCAACAGATAAGTGGTCAAAGGATACAAACTATTTTCAAAAGTTTTGTGAACCATAAATGACCATATGAAAAACTGCTCCAAATCAGTAACAGAGAGAAGAATGAAAATTAAATTAGCTCCAAAGTTTCACTTCACTCTGCAGATTGGCAAAAAATGGGACGAGCAAATGCTGGAGGGACTATGGAAAGACAGGCATGCTAATGTACTCTTGGTGTGGCTGGGTCAGTGGTTCAACTGTCTGGATTTCAATTTGGAATTATGCAAGAGAAGGGACTAAAGTATCTGTATCCTTTGACCAAGTAATCCCATTATAGGACACACAGGAAGTCAGAAACAGAAAATATGCATAGTGGCAATCTTTGTGGCACCATAGAACTGGAAATAGAGTGGGTATCCATTACCAGGGTAATGGCTGACAAAAACCATGTTATATGAATAGAACAGAATATCATAACAGTAAAAAAGAGAGAAGATGTGATTTCTAAGAACTGATACACAGCAAAGTAAGCAGGACCAAGAAAACACACACAATTTCAATGACCACAGTATAAATTAGGAAAATCACCAAAAGGAAATTGACCTCAGTAATGGGAAGGAAAAAAAGAAAAGGTCCTGCAGAAGAAGTAAATTAAACATTTCCTCCTTCATGACAGAGAGGTGGGGCCCACTAGATCAAAATACTTCTGATAAGGATTAGGTATCAATGTTTTTGTTACATTATTTTTCTTTGCCATAGGAACATGGAAGGAAGGTGGGAAATTGTGATATAAAAACAAAAGGCATTCAAAGGGAAATGTTGCAAAATTTAAAAAAGGATTGAGAACAACTGGGGCCTCAGTGTGGTAGAAACTTCTTTCATAAGGGTAAGAGTGAACATTTAAAATGGCACCCAGGCAAAGTGACTCCAAGAGGTTATTATAATCCATTAACAATTCCAATAAGACAGCTTTTACTTACATTGTCCACCTTGAAACTCACAAACAACTCTGTAAGCTGAATGATACAGGCATTATTGTCATCTCAATTTCATTCAAGAGGAAACAAATCATTTTCCCGCTTGGTAACACTGTTTCCTTTTCTGAAGAATGAGGGGGTTGGATTAGATGAACTCTAAGACCCCTTCCAGCTCTGACATTCTGTGTGAAGGGCCCTAATATTAGATGATTGGACTAGATTTGATGATTGGATTCGATACTGGTTGATTGGAATAGATAATTTCTAAGGTCCTTTCCAGTCCTAAAAATCAATGATTCTAATAAAAATTTTCCCCTTGTGACTGAATTGCAAAATGCTTAAAGACAGTTCTCAACACTGCCACTGGGTGGTGCCAAAAAGCCAGAAACAAACAAAAACTTGAGAAAACCCATCAATGGGTAGTAAATTTTGGAAACCTAAAATATTTTGCAAAGGGACCCCTTTCAACAACCATGCCTTGGGGTGGCATTTGGCAGGCCTTCCCCTGCTCCCACCCTCTCCCATCTCCCCTTCTCCCTTTCTTTTCTGGTTCTCCAATCATAGCAGAAGAGCAAAGCTAGGTGGTTTGGAATTAGGAAGATGTCTTCATGAGTTCAAATCCAGCCTCAGACACTTCCTAGCTGTGTGATCCTGGACAAGTCACTTAACCCTGTTTGCCTCAGTTTCCTCATCTGTAAAATAAACTGGAGAAAGAAGTTACAAACCATTCTAAGATCATTGCCAAGAAAATCCCAAATGGGGTCACAAAGAGTCAGATACGATAGAAACCACTGAAGAACAACAAAAATCAGGTCAGAAGCTGTTAGATATTGATTACGTCAGAAGTCCCCAATCCCAAGAGATAAACAGCTAGTAATAAAATCTCATAGAAAGTAAGACAACCTTAAGAGAAGGACATAGATTGACCTTCAGTGATTAGCCTATCGATGTGTTGCTGCCTTGATGTACTGATATTAAATCCTTTTCATTCTCAAAAAAATAAATAAATAAAAGGACATAGAATATTAGGAAGGATCTCAGACTGGAGAACATTAAAACCAAGAGAGCCTTAGAATAAGACAGTGGAAAAGCACTTTGGAACAGAGAAAATCAGAGCTGGAATGAAACACAGAACCAAGACGTCAGAGCTGGAAGGGGCTTCAGGAAACGTCTGTCCAGCCCCTTTATTTCATAGATGGGAAAAACTAAGGCAGGGAAAGGGAAAAGTTTGTCAAGGGTTCAACAGCCATTTTGGCAGTTGCAGCAAAAGTCTCCTAAATCCTACTCCAGGGATGCTCTGAGACTAGAAAGGGAGATTCAAAAGGTAAAAAGTTCACAAGATTTCCCCTTCATATGCCTTCCCAACTGGAAAATAAAAAATATTAAGTTAAGCTCAAGGTGGACCAAATTCTCCCAACCAGGCAATGGGCCATGATTAGATGAGGAAGCTAATACTACTTGTCCTCATAATAATGGTAACGAGCATTCATGTAGTACCTTAAGGTTTAGCAAAGCACTTCATAATTACTTCATTTTATCCTCACAGGAAACCAGGTGGGTACATGGTATTATTATCACCCTCATTTTTCAGATTAGGAAACTGAGACAGGCAGAGGTTTTGCCATTTGAATTTTTTAAATTTGATTTTTTAAAAATACAGTATACTGAAAAACAAATACCACTTCTCATTAGTTACACAAACAGTAAGTATATATGGCTGAAGTTAAACTCAGATCTTCCTGACTCCAGGCCAAGGGCTCTATCCACTGGACCACTTAGTTTTCTTGCATGTCAATGATAACTAGATAGTGTAGACTGGGGGAAAGAGAAGTATAAAATAAATAATTCTGGATTTAGAGTCAGAGAAACAGTATTCAAATTCTCTGTTATTGCTATTTTATACAATTTTGAGGAAGATTCATCTCTCTGGGTCTCTAGATTTCATGGAAAAGTTGAATCAAATGATCTCTCAGGTCCCTTTTCAGCTTCTAGAGTCTATGATTCTTCCCCAAACTGGCAAGATCCCTGACCTCCAACCTCAGAGGGAAGAAGAGGATGAGAGACCCTCCACCATCATTAGCTTCCAAACCCAACCTTCTAATCTAGACAGTTAAAGGTCTACAGACTTTTACATTAGGCTCTGTCACTGAAGTGCTCTGGGACCTTGGGTAAGTCCCACCTTCTCCTCTATAAAATGAGGGGGTTGACCTGGATCATCTCTAAGGATCTTTTTGAACTCAGAAAATCTATGATCTAAGTCTAAGGTGCCACCGGCTCTGAAATTCAATGATTCTAGGGCAGGGACCTTGGATGACATCTGATCCAATCCCCATTGCCATGCAGGAATCGTCTCTGGAGTATCCCTGAGAGGTGATCATTCAGTCTCTGACCGACACCATGCAGCTCACTATTTCCCAATTCAATTCTATAAATATTTACGTATTTACTAGTCATCTGAATAGTACAAGTACTTTATTATTTTGCTAGGAGCTGTGATACTAACTCCCAGAACCACCAGGATGCTGGTGACTGAAACTGACAAACACTAATTGTTTGAATTAGTCTGAAATTCATTCTTCATGTTCCCAAACAATCCAAATTGTGTGCTTGTTTCAAAAATGTCTCCAGTGGTTATGGTGTACATGAGAAGGTCCAAAATGCCCAAGAAGATGGGCCTACCCACTGAGCAATCACCCTGGGTGGAGTTCTTGTAACTATAAGATAACTCAGTGATACCTTAGGTTGGTGGTGTTAAACTCCAAAGAAATCATACCTAAAGATCCCTGCTGGCCTCACATTATCTTAGATAACCACAAATTAACATTAGCTATGTTTTATTGTATTTTTATCTATTTTGTTAAATATCTCCCAATTCAGTGTAATCTGGTTTGGGCTGCATCCCCAAGTTCTGCTGGCTGTAATATGCCATGGGGGCAGCATTTATGACACCCCTGATCTGGCCACTTTCTGAGTACATGTTGTGTAATAATCCCTGTCCAATCTCTTCCTCTCAGGTAAAGTATGGCCAGGGGATGTGGCAGCTATGGAGCCGTGGAGTTGTTTTCCTCATCTGTAAAATGAGAAAAATAATAGCATCTGCCTCCTAGAGTTGTTGTGAAGATAAAATGAGATATTTATAAAACACTTTGCAAGCCCTAAAGTTCCATATAAATATAAAGTGCTTATTGTCAACTCACAATCAACAGGGGGAAAGCATTAGCATTAAGGGCAAATCAGAACAGGCTTTGTGGAGAAGGTGGAATTTTAGCTAGGTCTTGGAGGAAGTGATTGGAGCATGGAGAAGTCATTTACTATGGGCCCTATCAGATATCATCTCAGAAAGTTTTTCCAAAGTCCTGAGAACATGATTATCAATATATAAAGAAAAATTCATATTCACAGCAAGCCAGGAAAGGTTTACTTGGCTGCTAAATCTGACAACAGCCCCAAGGACCAGCCTATGTGCTTAGAACACTACAAAACCTGTCCTAGCCAAGCCTAGATGTGCTCCCTGACCCAACGGCTGGCTATTCTGTGGTGTCAAAGTTTAGAGCCACAATCCTTACCCTGGGAAGGCTTCTAATTTCCTTTAAACAGAAAGATCTCAAGAAATAATGAACAAAACAAGCAATACCAGTGTTCCATTTTTATTTCAAAATCATAGAGTTGTAGTCACTAGACCTATAGGTCAGAGACCCAGTTTTGAGTTCTGGCCTCTAGGTGAGCCACCTAGAATCACAGAATCTCAGATGGGAAGAGAGCCATGTGGTTTTCCATTCTCATTCCCAACCCTTTCTACAACATCTTTGACAAGTGACTATTCACATCTACAGCCTCTGTTTACCCATCTATGAAATAAGAGAGTTGGACCAGATGACCACTTTAAAACACTACTGAATGCCAATACTAAGAAATGAGCCTCTCTCATTTTTCTTCTAGCAGGTATGGTCTAAGAAGAGGTTATGTCAGCTTACAGAATATTACAGAGGGCCCTTAACATTAGATAAGAGAAATGAAAAGTTTTTGAACAAACAAAAGCAACACAATTTAAACTAGAAGGAAACCTTTAAGTGAGGGCAGGGAAAGTTGTTGCAGAAAGTTTCTCTGATAGAGGTCTCATTTCCATGAGACATAATAAGTTGATTAAAATTTATAGGAACAAGACCCTTTCTTCAATTGGCAAATGGTCAAAGAATAGGAATGGGTAGTGTTCAAAGGAGGAAACCCAAGTTATCAAGTCGTATTAAAAAATGTTTCAAATATCTAATAATTAGAAAAAGAGTACAGTAAGGCAATTCTGAGGTTCTACCTCATGCTCATCAGATTGGCCAAAAATAACAAAAAAAATTACAAATGTTGGAGATGCTGCAAGAAAACAGACTTATTGTTATACATCCTTTGTTTTCAAAGAGAACCGATGGCATCATGGTGTGATGTCTTCATTTGCTCATGAACTGGATTTAAGTGAGGCAGGGTGACACAAAATCATCAGCCTTACTCTCTCTTCCAGAGTCATTGGAGTCCAGTGGCAGGACAAAAGTTGGGATGACTACAGATGGCCTAGGATACAGTGGATGACCTTGGCATCTTTGATGTCTAACCAAGCTCTCAGGCTTCAGAGAGTCTGCTTCAGCTGCCTTCATGGTCATTAGAACAAGTTGTTTTCATCCTCCCATTCAGCCAGGAAAAGTCTCCACATGCTTGTAGTAGACACCAATAGGTTTGAGACCCCTGGGTCACCCTCAACCTGAGAAAGCCCATCTGCCAAGACCATTTTACAAGGGGGTGACCACTGTGCATGCTGTCACTTCCTGGAGCCAGAGATGTAAGCTGGGTGAGAGGCGGACACCAAAGGTGAGTGAGCTGGCCTCCCTGAACACTCCAGGCACCCCAGAACATATTACTGTACTGCTGGTAGAGCTATGAATTGCTCTAGCCATTCCCAAAAGCAATTTGGAACTATAGCTAAAAACTATGGTGACTAAACTGCACATACCCTTTGATGCAGTGATACGACTACTAAGCCCATACTCCAAAGAGACCAAAGAAAGAGAAAAAAGACCCATTTGCACAAAAACGTTTGTAGAGGTTCTTTTTGTGATGGCAAAGAATTGGGGCCCAGTGGAGAGAGTCAGAAAGACCCATCTTTCTGAGTTCAAATCTGACCTCATACATTTACTAGTTGGATGTCCCTGGGCAAGTCACTTAACCCTTTCCAGCAGCTACTCCCTTTCTAGCAGGTGTCTCCCTCTATTAGAATATGAGCTGCTTGAGGGCAGAAACTGTCTTACTTTCTTTGTATTCATATCACCAGTGCTTAGCACAGTACTGGGCACACAGTAAGTACTTAATAAATTCCTTTTCATTCATTCAAGATAAAAAAAGACCTTGGTCAGGGACAAGTTCAAAGGGTCATAGACTTAAAGATCATTTCAAGTCCATCTAATGTACCAGAAGAAAATCAAACCTGGTTTTGTTTTTGCTTTTTTTACAGAGTATCACATTCAACCCCTAAGAAATATAACAAAGGAGAACCATGTATAATCCTGAGGATTTTCCAGACAATCTGTACCAGCTGAATATTCTTCATAATCCTTTCCCAGAATAGGAACTGTACTTTACAAAACCACTGGGGTAATTTGTTTCAGCATGAGAAGGCATCTTGATGTTTCAATCAGAAGATTTCACAACCCAAGGTCCATTCCTGATGTAGAAACTGAAAGGAAGAAGCCCGGAACTGGGGGTCAAGGCACCAGGCTTCCTGCACCAACTCTGCCATTAACAAGCAAAGGAACTTTGTGTATTTTAATACAACATTTACTAAATGCCTACAATACAAAGAAAAAAAATGAAGCATTCCTTATCTTCAGGGAGCTTCCATCATGCTAGTAAGATACAACAGACACACAAGGAAGTACAATTCAGGGGAAATGTTGAAAGATGGTCCCTTCCCCCTTCTGGGTCTGAGTTTCCCTACTTGGTCAGATGTCAGAGTTGGACTAGATGACCTTTCCTGTTCCCTGTGACCTGTGCTCTAAGGTCGAACTTTGAAATAGATGACTTGAGTTAGAACTAGGAGGCTCCCCACCCCAAATTTGACACATGAGGAAACAGGGGGCTTCTATCTCCATATTTAATTTTCCACTGCACCCCAAAGCTTCCTGTAATAAGTGACTGAAAGGAGAACTTCAGTTCCTCGAGAGGAAAGGCAAGCTCCCTTCTCCCTAGGACAGCACCCTTGGACAGTCACCTTCGAGCCAGGTTAGAGGTGGAAGGTAAGGCAGACCAGGAAACCTTTTTAACAAGAAGCAGTTTGTCGGGGGTGTGTGCTAGACTTGGAGTCAGGAGAGACCTGCCTTTCAAACCCTGGGCAGGGCACTTAATCCTTGTGTGCCTCAGTTTTCTCATCTGCAAAATGGGGATGTTAATAGCACCCACCTCAGAGAGTCGTTCTGAGGATCAAAGGATATAATTGGAACATTTCTGTTGCTGTCTCTGTTACCCCATTCTGGGTTTTCATGGCAAAGATATTGGAGTGCTTTGCCATTTCCTTCTCCCGCTCATTTTACAGATGAGGAAACTGAGGAAAACAGGGTTAAGTGACTTGCCCAGGATAGCACAGCTCAGAAGTTTCTGAGGACAGATTTTAGTTTAGGAAGGTAAGTTTTCCTGACCACAGGCCCAGCACTCCATCCACAAACCACCTAGCTACCCCTTCTGGTGCATATTAAATTCTAAATAAATATTACCTACTATTACTATTGCCACCACCACTACTGCTTCTTGTACCACCACCACCACCCCCGCCGCCGCCTTGAACCAGCATCATTCTCTCTGTGCCAGGCTCGTCCTGAGCACGTTAGCACTTAGCCCTGTCACACTTGGGAGGGCGAGGACCCCAAGGCCAGCCCTCCCTCTGAGGCCCCACTCCCCTCCCAGGCCGCAGCCGTGGGCCCAGTGGGGGGCTTGGTTGGACTTCTCCCAGGTCCAGGGACCCCCGCGTGGTCGGGGGCTCACATCAGCCAGCCCGCAGGCCCCAGTGCAGATGGGCTCCCTGCGGGCGGACGCCGGCCTCTGGGTCTGAATCCCCAGGGCTTGGCACAGTGCCGGGCACACACATTAACAAATCAGTGCAGACCTCCAGCCCCGCTTGGGCAGACGTGTTTGGGGGGGCGCTAGGCTACGGTGTCAGGGACTGCGAGGAGAAGGGGAGGTCCTGACTCCCCCGACCTTCGGGGTCCCCCGGTACTGGCCGCAGCGGCCAGGCTTGCTTCGGACTCCGGGGCAGGAAGAGATTCTGCGGCTCGGGTCGCGACCGAACCTCCCCCTTCCCCTTGGGACCTATGGGCTGGGAGGGGTCCGTCATAGGAGCGCATGGCATCTGAAGCCTTCATCTGACCGAAGGGGTAAACTGAGGCACGGGGGTGAAGAGAGGGCCTGCATTGCTAAAGAAGGATCGACGCGCCTGGGGCGTCCGGGCGACCTCCTTCCTGGCCCTCCTAGGAGTCTGCCGTGGGTCGGAGGCCGGGCTGCAGAGGACAGAGGCGCTAAAGCTCTCGGCCTAGCAGTGCTGGAAAAGCCTGCCCCCCGCTTCCGTCACAGCCACGCCCGCACTCACGCCTAACACCAACCACCCTCCCGCGCGGGAACGGCACCGTTATATTGTTGCATATTCATGAGCACCCACCCAATCAAGGGCCGCTCTCAGCGCGCGTGCATTGGCTCCTCCCTCTCACCAGTTCCCCTTCTTTCCCCCCTCCCCCCTTCCCATTAGCCTGAGAGGGTTGAGAGCGGAGGAGGGTGGCGCATATTTACATATTCATGAGTTCCCAGCCTATCGAAGGCGTTTGCGTATTCATTTTGCCTAGCTGCAGATAGGCACGTTCGCGAGTCCCCGGCCAATCCCAGACCACACGCGACGACCCTTAACGGGGTTGATGAGCTGAGATTCTCCGTCTGCCACGCTCGCAGGCCAGGTTAGGCTACATGTTCCCCTCAGGGTTCTAGAGGTACCTCCTGGGTTCTCTAATGCAGTGGCCCGTTACCACGTGGGTCCGCCGCTTACAAGGCGTGGACCCGCTCTGCGAACCACAAAGCAGTAGAGCGAAGGTGGAGGACACAAAGTATCTAATGGCATATTAAGGAGCCCTCAGCCCATCGGGGGGTCGGAGACCCCCAGGGTTTCCTGCCTTCCACAGCTCCCCCAGAGACCATCCGGAGGAAGGAAGGTTGAGAGAGTTAGGTGAGAGAGGACAGACGTTTTCCTATTCAAGAGGGTCCTGCCCTTCAGGGACCTGGGATCTTTCCTCCTGCCCACCCGCGGAGGAACGGATTGGAAAAAGGAAGGTAGCTGGAGGGGGTTGTTCATATTTGCATATTCATAAATTCCAGCCAATCAGGAGCCTGAGATTTTCCGGCCCGCGCCTAAGCAGCGCATCCTTCATCGCCAGCCTCCGCACCAGCCTCCGCACCAGCCTCCGCACCGCCCAGGCCTGGTGGAGCAAACTTTTCCAGCAAAAAGTCCCCGAGTGACAGGCAGAAGTCGGAGAAGTTCCACCTGTGACTCATCCCTGACCCTGGTGAGCCGCTTGCGCTCTGGATCGCCTCCCCAGCAGCGGGGCTGCCTGCCTCTTCCTCTGCCCAGCTCCTGACTCTCTCTGTAGGTGGATGGTGGCTCGGCGCTGTTGGTGGAGTGGGACCACCCCAAAGGGAAGAGAGCGCTGGACTTGTGTTCAAATCCTGGTTCTGACAATTACTTCCATGTGACCTGGGGCCCATCACTGAGCCTCAGTTTACTCATCTGTAAAAGGAGGGCACTGGGCTGGATGACCTCGAAGGTCATTTATGATCCTATGTGCAGTAACTGCAGATCCCACCTGCTCCTACTGATAAAGTAATCTATGGAGGCCCAGTTCTCCAAAGCATATGGACAGGGACCTTCATAGGTTCCATGGTCATAGCTCTCCCTTGGGGAAAGAGAGGCCTCTTGGTGGATCATGAAGGGCACTAGTCCTGGGTCCTAGTCCAGGCTGTGGCCGGGTGACAGTGGGCAAGTTCCACCCCTGCCCTGCCTCTTTTGGGGACCCTACCCCATCCCACCAGCATCTGAGCATCCCTCAGAAGAATGGGTGGAGAAGCATCTCACAAATGATGGTGGATCTGTGTTGTCATTATTATTCTGCAGCCTCTAGCCCTCCTTAAAATCACCTGGGGGTCCCTTGTGACAGACTCTCATATTCTTTTCCCCTCCATCATCACCACACACCTGAATTTCAGAGCCTTGTTCAAATCCTCCTCCGGGGATTCAATTTCCTTCTCCCAGTAAAGCATTAAAATATCTAGGACTGAGGAAGCCAGGTGGTACAGTGGATAGAGCACCAGCCCCGGAGTCAGGAGGACCTGAATTCAGATTTGGCCTCAGACACTTACTAGATGTGTGACCCTGGACAAGTCACTTAGTTCTGATTGCTGTGTGTGTGTGTGTGTGTGTGTGTGTGTGTGTGTGTGTACACTGACACACACCCATACACATATACATATATAATATATGCATATATGTGTGTATACATACATGTGTGTGTGAGACTATAGAAGAAAAAGCTAAAAAAAAGCCTGAGAGATCATGCGGTCTAGAGCAGGGGTGATGACTGTGCAGCCTTGGGGCCACATGTGACCTTATAGGCCCTCAAGTGCATTCTTTTGACTGAGTCCAAGTTTTACAGAACAAATCTTTTTATTAAGGGAATTTGTTCTGTGATGATTGGATTTGGTCAAAGGGCCAAACTGAGGACCTTGAGGGTCACATGTGGTCTCAAGGCCATAGGTTCCCCACCCCTGGCCCAGAATATGAAGGGCCCTTAGAGACCATCTAATTCAGTCCTCCCATTTTACAAACGAGAAAACTGAGGTCAGTTGAGGAGAAATGACTTACCCAAGGTCACACTGCTAACTAACTTTCCCCCATGCTCTGATTCCAACTTCAGCACCCACTGGTGTATGTAAAAATGGTCTCCAGATAAGTTTTAGTTCTTCCACATGGCTCTAAGTATGAAAATCAGATGTGACGATGAAACCTAAGCTAGCTAGACTGTTATTTATAGACAAACAATTAGCTATTTCCCAAACAGAGCAGTTCTTTTTGTTAAAAGAGTTTTTCCTTTCAAACTACAGAACAAGCTCAATTTTGTCCCTAGGTACTAGCTGTATGACCCTGGACAGGACAGCACCTCTGAGGGCCTCAGTTTCCTAATCTCCAAAAGCTTCTAGTAAGGAAGGAGGATGAACACAGAACAAGAGATCAGAGCCTGGCTCTGCCCCATATAACCTCTCTGACCTGGGAAAATTTACTTCAAATCTGAGTCTACTTCCTCCTGTGTAAAATTGTGGGTGATTTAAGTCAAAGGTGACCAACACTATCGGGCCTCATGGAGCAGCATTTGGCAGTCCTAAGTACAGCCTGAACCAGATTAAAATGAAGTTCCTATCTTATTTTAATGTGTTGGTGTATCACTGATGTCTCTTTTTTAATGGTTTTCTAAGCCAATATGTGGCCTGCAGGGATCTTTATCTACAGTTTAGTGGACCACATTTCTGTTTGAGTTTGACTAATCTAGATGACCTCTAAGGTCTCTTTTGCCTTGGCATTTAAGACAGTCCCTAATTTACAAAATCAAAGGGAGATCTGGAGTTAGCACCTCAAAAGGAGGATTGTTGTGCCTGGCACAAACTGAACCTGGGAAAAGGAACAAAATGAATGTCCTGCACGTGCAGGGACAGAGACTCCGTGAAGCCCACCATTACAGAAGACGGGAAAAACAGCAGGCATGAAGTTGAGGGATTTGTCATTCTGTTTAAACTAATTATCTTTTCTTTGGTGGTGGTGGTGTTCAGTCATATCTGACCCTTTGTGACCCCTTTTGAGGTTTTCTTGTCAAAGAAACGAGTTTGCCATTTCCTTCTCCAGCTCATTTTACAGGTGAGGAAACTGAGGCAAACAGAGTTAAGTGACTTGCTCAGGGTTACCCAACTAGTAAGTGTCTGAGGTCAGATTTGAACTTGGGTCTTCCTGACTAGGCCTGGTGCTTTATGCTGCTTTATCCCCAATTATCTTTTCTCACTAGATGCTAAGTTCTGTTGTTTCTCCTGCCTCATGAGTACAACTGCTCTCAGTGCCTTGCAAATTTTGCACCCTTGAAAGCCCCTTTCACCACACCCTAGTTATTTATTCCTTTACTTCTGGAACTAATTCTTGTGCCTTGTTCCCTCTATCTGTCCCCATCATTTATGGTCCCCCTGCTCCTCTTTGTCTTAGGGGACTGAGAACTGAATCCAGTTCATTTCTGGGAGGATGGGGGCTGTAAGGAAGCAGAATAACATGTCCAAGTTTATTTGATAGTATGAGTTTTCCTGGCAAATCATACTTTGCCAAGGAGCTGACATTTGGAGAACACAGATTCAGAAGCCAGTGAGTGCCTCACTGCCCCCCAGGACTTTGGGAGGTGCCTAAGGTCAGTTTCACATTTACAAACCCTCCTTTTTGTTCAGGTTCCCAGGAGCGAAGGACCACCAAGCTGCATCATCTAGCTCTAAAAGTCAGGTACCCAGTAAAGTCTTTTTTAGTTTTTTCTTTTATGTGGTCTCTCCACCCTTCCTGTTCTGTCCCTCCAAACTAGACGACTAGCAGAAACTTTTTGTTTTAAATAAAGCAAATTTTATTGATGCTTTTTGTTTGCAAAACAGTCATTTCTAGGAAAAGGCAACTCACTCCCAAAATGAACCTTCCCTTGTGACCAAGATGATGTAGACAACATTCTATTGTCCTTTTTTAAACAGGTGGTAAGTGACTAGGTGGGAGAGTGGGTCCCCTAGACAGACTTAAGAGTTGAGAAGACCTAAGGTCAAAACCTGCTTCAGGCATGCTAGGGCACTTCAGGCACTTGCTAAGGAAAGTCATTTAACTTACCTCAGCCTCAATTTCCTCATTTGTACAATGGGGAGAGTAATAGCACCTGCCTTCCAGGGTGACTAAGAGGATCCAATGAGAGAATATGTATGTAAAATGCTATTATTATTAGTCTGTTCTATTATCTGTGTTCTGGGGCCAACATTTTATGTTATAATTCATTTTTTTACATTTTACATTCCTTTTATTCTTAACATTTACACGATTGTGGTCATTGTGTCAACTGTCCTGGCTTTCTTCACTTTCCATCAGTTCATACATATCTTCCCACGTTTCTCTGAATTCTCAGGTTTATTGTTTCTAACTGCCACGGGCCTTGTTTTGGCAGAGATTCTGTAACTCCCCCCTTTGGTGTCCATCAGCAGGTGGCTAAACATTCCCAGAATCCCCAAAGTTCATGTGGCTTTTTGGCTATAGGAACTTCTACAGAGAAGTGATCACATGAAGAAGCACTGGAGGCTCATAGAGTTTGGATGGAATGTCTTCTGGGATACCATTTTGCGTGGAGCTAAAGAACGGTTCAAGGTCATGAGGTTGGAATGATAATATTAGCTAACATTTATATAGTGCCTACTGTGTGCCAGGCACTGTGTTAAGTGCTTTACAAGTATCATCTCATTTGATACTCACAATAACCCTGGAAGGTGGATGCTATTATTATCTCCATTTTACACATGGGGAAACTGAGAAAGGCAGAGGTGAAATGACTTGCCCAGGGTCACACAGCTGGTATGTATCTGAGGCTGGATTTTAAATCTGATCTTCCAGATTCCAGGCCCAGTGCCCCTGGAAGACAAGAGGAGAACAGAAGGACTTATCCAGAGGATGGTGAAGATAGAACGGATCAGAGGACGGGACTGAGAGAGATAGAACAGCTGATGGGGTCAGTGGACTTCACAAACCCAGTCCTCAAGACCTCCCTTGCCCATCTATCTGTCCCCGGAGCAGGGAAGTTGCTTTTCGTTTAGCAGACCTCTACTCGTATCCAAGTTCTCCTCCAGCTAGGTGCAAGCTGAGGTGTGAAATGGAGGTAGCTATTGTCTTCTCTTAACTACAGCCAAAATAAGTAGCATTTGGAAGTTTTGGTCCTTTCATTTTTAATTCTCTTTCTAGATTAGTTGGAGGTATTATTTTTTAAAAAGGAAAACCTATATATTATTTAATATGTTTGTCTTATTATGAAAGTACAGAGTAGAATTGAAAGAAGGGTGAAGTCCAATCTAACAGGGAGAAAAGATTATTTTCCCAGCTGAGGTTGGGTTGTAGTGGAGCTGATGAGAGTTTTCTACTAATAATAATTAATTAATCAATAATTCACCATAGACCAGGAGGGTTCTTAACTACTTTTTATGTTCTGGAAACTTTTGGCAATCTAGTCAAGCCTGCGATTCCCTTTGGCTCTTTGAGGAGGTCTAGGACTCTTCAGGATCATGTTTTAAATGCACAAAATAAAATACACAGGATCACAATGGAAACCATTTATATTGAAATACAATTATCAAAATATTTTTCTTTTTTAAATAATATTTCATTTTACCCCAATTTCATGTGTTATCAAAATATTTTTAAAAATTCAGAAATGTTGTCCCATTGAAATCCACAGATCCATGAAACCCAGGGTAAGAATACCTGCCCCGGTCTTTTTTCCTTTTGACGTTGGAAAGACAACCAGAGACCATTTCCTGTAGAAGCTAGACCACTCAGCTTTGTATTTCCTGGAGTCCCCTTCAACGCAGTCATTTTCTGTCCTTCCTTTCATGGTTCTAGTCACCATCTATGTGATTTCCCAGACCAAAATACCAGGCACTGGGCATGCAGACATAAAGAAGAAAGACACAATCCCAAATCTAAGGAGCTTACGTTCTAATGACTGTAGCACCTTTATGTGTTTGTTATTTCCCTTGTTGGGCAGCTAGGTGGTGCAGTGGGTAAAGCACCAATGCAGGAGTCAGGAGGACCTGAGTTCAAATCTCACCTCAGACACTTGACACTCACTAGCTGTGTGACCTTGGGCAAGTCATTTAACCCCAATTACCTCATCCTGGGTAATCTCCAGTCATCCTGATGAATATCTGGTTACTGGATTCAGATGGCTCTGGAGGAGAAGTGAAGCTGGTGATCTGCACAGCTCTCCCTCGCTCAAAACAAAGTCAAGTGTAAGTCATGTCATTATTTCTCTGATGGCATGGTCTTCTTCAGCAATGAAGGACAAACACACACACACACACACACACACACACACCCATTTCCCCTGTTAGAATAGAATGTCACTTGATCTTATAGATTGCTATTAGTTGCCTATATATCTTGGATATCAGACACTAAGGATTTTTTCCCAATCAACCACTTTTCTTCTTATTCTAGCTTCATTAATTTTGCTCTTGCAAAAATTTTCAATTTCATATAATCAAAATTACCTATTTTTTTAATAAAAGCCTCTGCCTTTTATTAGATCATTGTTGTGAAAATTATCTGATCTGATAATCTAGGTTTTTAGGGTATAACGTTTAATATTCACGCCACACATCTATTCTGAGTTTATTGTGGTACACGAATAATATTCTATACTGTTCACATATTACAGTTTGTTCAACCATTTCCAAATCAATGGGCTCTCCACCTTTTTTGTTTTCAGTTTTTAGCTACCATAAAAAGTGTGTCTCTGAATATGTTGGTATGCAAGCTGTCCTGAAAGTCTCAATGCAGTTTTAAGCCTTAATAACAAAAGCTCAAACTTTAATAGCTTTTCAGCTCTACTAGCTTAAAACTTCACTAAGATGATTGAGAAACTTTGTATATTGGACTTTCCTATCTTTGATTTCTATGGAATACATGTCCAGTTGTGGGAATTTTAGGTAAAAGAGTATGAAAGATTATTCACCTTTCTCACATAATTCCAAATTGTTTTCCACAATGACTGGACCAATTCACAGCTCTGCCAACAGCTTTAGCAACTGGGCAACAGTTGTGCCCAACCTCCCATAGCCCCTTAAGCATCCTTGCTGTTTTTTTTTTTTTTATTATTTTTACTAGTTTAAGGGGTATGATGTGAAACTGAAGGATTCCAGTTCCTTCATTTTACACATGAGGAAATCGAGATCCAGAGAAGTCATAAGATCATATGTTTAGAGTTAGAAGGAACCTCAGAGGTCATCTGATCCAATGAGGCCCAAGAGGTAAAGTGACTTTCCCAGGATCACTAAGGGAGAAAGCAGCAGAGCTAAGTTTTGAACCCAAGCACTCTGACTTCAAATCCAGCACTCTTTCCCCCGTACCGAACTCTGTGTAATACCTCCATAGGTAGATTTGTCTCCTCCTTGGCATGCCCCAGTACTTTCTAACCCAGATGAGGACCAAGAATGGGAAAAGGTAGGGAGAAATTACCTGGAACCATTAATGTACCAGGAATAGATCATTTTCACAGTGAGCAGGACACTTGAAACTAAGGGACTGAATGCTGGCGAGGGGGAAGGGAAGAAAGGAGAGAGAGAGAGAGAGAGAGAGAGAGAGAGAGAGAGAGAGAGAGAGAGAGAGAGAGAGAGAGAGAGAGAGAGGATCACAATGAGAATGATGCTTAGAGATATGGGGTGGGATGGGGGAGGTGTACTCATCCTATTACATAAGAGTAAGAAATTTCCTCCTTTAGGTATTGGGAGTTTGATAGTGTCTGAATTGCCAGGGAAGCTGGGGTACTCAGGACCCCCCAAAAACTCCTGAGTCAGAGTATCAAGCATAAGTTTGTGGAACATTGTGTTTTGGGGACTAATCAGAATGCTGTGTTGAAGGGATCCCTGGGAATCTTCAGATTTTAGAGTTTGTCTAACCAATAAACAGGAAGCATTGGCCATCTTCTTAAGTATCAGAGTAAGGCCATATGGCCAAACCACCCCTTTTCCTTATCTATAATTGCAACATTGGCTGGGAGAGGGGAGCCATTTGGGCTGGAGGGCAGGGGCTTTCAAAGTTATTCAGTAATCTTGCCCTAATTCATGATGCGAATGTGTAGGTTTTTGAACCTTGTAAAAGTGGGGAGATGATAAGAATCTGGGTTACAAAGAAGGACAAGTAGGAGCCAGTGGTAACTGGTTCATCAATTTTTTTTATCAGATTGATTTTACATTTTAAACTCTAGACTGAGCTGAGTGCCAAGACTGTGCTAAGGCTCAAGGACACAGGAATCCAGACAGGTTCCTGGGAAGTGCCTCCATCTTAATGGTGTTCACCCATCCATCTGTCTTCCTCCAATTCCCACACAAGAGGCTGGTGCCTCAGGATAGAAGGTTCCTTGCTTTACCTAGCAGCACCAGCAAATCCCTTCTTTCCTTTGAACACGTGGCGGTACCAACCTTTCTACATGTTTTGTAATCTCAGGTTGCTTTCTTACTTCTGACTCCCTGTGTTCTATGTTCTTCAAAAGTCTTTCAAGTCATTATTGTTTAGGTTTAAAGGTTCCTTCCATCTCTGTCCATTTGGTGTCTCAAGACTTCCTTCACAACCCCAGCTCTGGCATTGTGTGATCTATGGTTTTTTTCCCTCCACTTAAGAGTATTTAATTTTTTTCTAATTACACACAAACCTAGTTTTCAAAATTAACTTTTACAACATTCTGAGTTCCAGGTTTTTTTCTCCCTCCCTCTCCTCCCTTCCTCCCTCCCTAAGACAGCACACAGTCTGATATAGGTTATAAATGTACAATCATATTAAACATATTTCCACACTAGTTATGTGGTGAAAGAGGAATAAGAAGAAGAGGGGAAAACGGAGAGAAAGAAACAACCAAAGAGAAAGTAGTATGCTTTGATCTGCATTCAGACTCTGTATTTCTTTTTCTGATGTGGACAGTATTTTCCATCAAGAGTCCCTTGAAATTGTCTTAGATCCTTGCATTGCTGAGAAGAGCTAAGTCTATCAAAGTTGGTCACTGTGATGTCTTCTAAGGGTCATCCCTTTCCACTTTGACACTTAACTAGTGAGAGATTGAGTCTTTCTTTTACCTTCCCTTGGGAAGGTCAGAATTGGTCCAGAGTTTGGTGTGGGACTGAGGCTCTAGGGACTGGATAGGATCTATTCTAGGATAATATCAATGGCCAGGTAGACCCTGTCACTCCTATGGAGACTTCCTAGTGCCTGTGCCTATTCATTTCCCTCCAAAGCAGGCTAGATCAATCCCTAGACCTTCAGATACAGGCAAGTGGGCAGCCCCAAGTGGGAGCCATATTGGTATAGTTGTGATGGACATTTGACTAGGGCTGGGAGTTAGGATAAGAGAAAACTCTTCCAAGATCTGTGTCTCCTCCCCCTTGGGAGTGCCTCTACCCTTCAGACCTGAAGGACCCTGAAGACAGGGCCAAAGTTCCAAGCCTAGACTGATGAGTTGGGGAGAAGATTATAGCAGAGTCCCTGCAGAAGTAGAGTTCAACTAGGGCAGGATCTTGATGGCTCCAGACTCATGTCTCCTGCACTCTGAGACCCTGAATGGTTTCCATGTGTCTGCAAAATGCAGAAGTGGCCGGAGGGGCAGGGAGAAGGACTCGTGACTGTTACAGGCCGGATGGAAGTGGGGGCTGAGCTTGGAGAATTCTGGTCTGGCTCTCTTCCAACCGTTAACGACCTCTCTGCTCCCAGTCTCTCCCCTGACCAATCTCTCCTCTATGGGTGTTGAAAGTTGGTCCCACAAACACCAAGGTCCTAATAGTTCCTCCGGCACTGGAGGTACTCAGCACAAACTAGTGGCTTTCCTAATTTGTCCCCATTGCTTATTCACTCCCTTATATGCTGGGAATGCACCCTGGCTGCCATATTTGTCCTTGAAGGTTTAACTTCCCCTCCCCCTCCCCCTTCTACTCTTGAGAAGGAGGAACAGTGAAACGGAGAAGAGAATAACAAGGGTCCCAGGAACGGAGGTGCAAAGAAGGAAAGAGTGGTGGTGAGGGAGGGAGCAGCACTCCAGGAAGGCTTCCTGGAGGAGACGGTATTAGATGTGGGACTTTGGAACATGGGGGAAAATACAGGCCACTTCCTACTTCTTCAAGAACAGGCAAGAAGCTCCTAACTTCATTGGGTTTTTTTACCAGTTGGCTCTGCAAAGGACTTGCTGTGTGACCTTGGATAAGTCCCTTCCCCTCTTTAGGACTTAGTTTTCTCCTCTGTAAAATCCACTGACCAATAAGCAATTATTAAGTGCCTCCTATTGTGTTAAGCATTGTTCTAGTCTGCAGAGGTGGGGAACCTGAGGCCTCAGGGTCACTTGTGGCCCTCTAGGTGCTCAAGTGCCAAACTAGAGGGCCCCATGTGTTACAGAGGGGTTATAAAAGGTAGTCTCTAAGGGTCCCTTCCATTTGTGACATTTTCTTCCCTAACATGCCTTCCTGCTATGATATAGTGGAGACTTGGAGTCAGGAAGACCTGAGTGTGAGTTGTGTGACCTCAGGCAAGCCATATGCCCTCTGATCTCATCTGTAAAATGAGAATAATTGGGCTTGAGTGGCCTACGTGATATGTTGTTGTGAGGGAACTTTTAAGTCACCATAGAAACAGCAGCTTAAATGATCAAGGATTAAGTGATCAATTCTTCTCCCCCCTCCTTTATAAAAGTGAATAGAAAAACATTTATTAATTACCTACTATGTACCAAGTACCTACTATGTGTCATCCCAAGGGAATTCAAGAATGAAAATAGAAGAAGAGTTACAACCAGAAGAATAGTGCAAAAGACTCACTAACTATTTTTCTTCCATCAAGGATGGGGGAACCCCCAGCTCTTGACCACTAAAACCTCAGTTTCCTTGATATGCTCCTGAAGGAGATAGATATGGTAATACAGAGGACAAATGCAGGAAAAGCAGCTAGATGACATCAAATATACATAAAGTAGATTTTGGGGAGGGGGTGGCGAAACAATTTTGAGGGTATGGATGGACCAATACATGTGGTATCCGAAGGAAGAAAGCGATCACAGGCAAAGGAAAAAATCCTAGGCTCTATCAATACAAAAAAAAAGTGAGCAAAGCAATAACTAATAATCTGTATGCCTATTATCCCATCCCTGCAAAGTTTTTATGAGCAATGTCTATCTGAGAATTGGGAGCACCCTTCATGCATGAGTGTCCATCTCTGAGAAAAAACTGTCCCCTTTGTGATTCTACTTTGGGGGCCTGAGAATAATTCCTTTAATTAAAAACATATTCAGAAACCCCCTTGTAAAATTAGACCCCAAGGCAGTAAAAAGCAGTTCACAGGAAGGTAAAAAAAGAGAAAGAGAGAGATAACAGTCACTGGCAGAGATTAAAAGTCACCCTTAAGGAAGTTCTTGGGGGTCTCAGGAGCTCTTGAAGTTAAAAAAAAATTGTCATATCCTTTTTGTGGGAAGGGACCCCAGTTAAATACCAGATCAATCTACCTAGGACCCAAAGTTAACTCCAACTGCCCCAGGTGTGCTGCACAGAGTCTTGGTGGAAACGTGGGGGTTATCTCAAACCATCCCAGTTCTACTAATGTCCTGGTCCACAACAAAGGGACACTGAAGTCTCCTAATATTATTGTGTTACTTCCTATAAGCAACAGCAGATCACTGAGCTCAGGAGGTCTGGGGAATGCTCTGGGCTCACACATACTGACTTCTACAGAGAGGGTCTTCCTTCTTATTTCTGGCTCTTTATGTCCCCACACTAGAACCCTGTGGAAAACTGCTTAAAGCTTATGTCCAGGGTTTCCACAAAAGAGAAACATTTCTGTGTAAATTAGGTATAGGACAGCTATTTATTTCCTTTACCCACAAAAGATTTGTTGAAAACAAAAAAGGCATATAAGCATAAACGGACATGTATCACACATGATACACACATGATACCAAAGCCCTTAACTCTTATCATCCTGGGGAGATTAAAACAGTGGGATTACTGAACAGCCATTTCCCCTTTCCTTCTGCTCTGCTTGGTCCAAGCAACTTCCTCAAGGTCTTTATCTCTTTGTAAGCTAGGGAATAGGTTGCACTCCTATATGTTCATTTTCTCCAAGAAGAGCATATTTGTGAAAGACTTCTCCTCCAGTCAGCTTCAACTGAGAAACTTGGGCACTCCCAAAGTCCTGGGGAAGCCACCCCCCCCCCCAAATCCTAATTGCCCTCCTGTGCTCAAGGAAAGACATACAAGAAAAGGGAATTAGGTGCCCAAGGTCTAGTGTCAGGCTTACCTAGACAGTAACGTGTCCACAACAACAAGTAACTATTTTTTTTTTAATTTGAGGGAGCCTTGAAGACTGTATTCATACTCAACAGATAGGAAAATAAGACCTAATGGGAAAACTGAGTCAAGAGGATCCTGTCATTACCTTCATAAGGTCATCCTTTCTCAAAATCGATATCCACTTGGGATTAACTATTGCATCTGGAGGTGCTAGTCATCATTTCTTGTTGGCAGATGTTGGAGCTGGAGATTATTGATTCATCAATACAGATGCTTTTACTTGGATTCAATGAGAGATCAAATTAAAATTACGGTCCACAGGGTTGCTCCTCACACAATAAATTTTACTGCTTAGAGTTTAGAGTGGGGTAAAATTTTCACCGCATTAATATTAATAATACAAGATTTTAGAATTATTTTATTGCTGTAAAAGAAGCTATAATGGTATAACATTGAACACACCTTTTGTATCCACTTGGTTCAGAGGTTTAAATGTTTTTTATCTCCTTTCTCTGTGTTGCCACTAGCACAAATTTGGGGTATAATGGAGTGTTCAGGGAGGGCCAGCACCTCTGGTGGGAGGGTTTGCCAAATCCCTTTCAAGGCTGCTCGTTCACCTTTGGTGTCCACCTGTCACCCAACTGTCACCTGTGGCTGCAAGAGGTTGTAGCATGCTCAGTGGCCGCACCTCAGTAAAACTGTCTTGGCACGCAGGCTGAACAAGGTTGAGGGGAGCCAGCAGGCCTCAAACCTGTCGGTGAGTTAGGGGGGTGTCTATCCCAAGCAGCTGAGGACTTCCCTGGAGGAATGGACAGATGAGAACAATTTGTTCCAAAGGCCATGAAGGAGGCTGAAGCAGGTGCTTGGAGTTTGGTCAGATACAGAAGCTGCCAAGGTCATCCACTGCATCCTGGGCCATTACCAGTCCTCTTGACTTTTACCTTGCCACTGGACTTTGATGAGTCAGGAAGAGAGAGCGAGGTCAATGATTTTATGCAGCTTTGTTTCACTTCGATTCAATTCACACCTAGTGAAGGGTAAACAAAAGCACAACCATTCATTCCTACTACATATGACTTTTTATTCATAATAGACTTCAAAGCAAATACCAGTAATGACAGGTCACATTCCTCAGAATAAAACAAGGGTGTTGTGAGATTTTATACAGTAAGAGAATAGGTGGGAGCTTACAGAAAAATGGTAAGAGATTACTTAGGACAGTCATGGTAATAATGAACAATTCTTCCTTTTTAGAGACCAGGAAACTTTTTTCCCTCAGTGGGTAGGTTTGCCTGGTGAGAGAACTGGGATCTGAACCCAGGTCCCTCATCTCCAAATCAAGTTCCCCATTGCCTGAAGTAAGCTTTGGGTGGCTGGTAATTCTTAGGGCCTCATTCCAGGGGCATTCTTCTGATTCCAAGTCTACAGGTCCTTTCACTCTATAGCTGTAACAACTGACATTTATATAGGCTTGTAAAGTTTGCAAAGTGCTCCACACACATTATCTCATCCCATCCAGTCATCCACCAGGAAATCAGGGCCTTCCCAGAGCTGGCGCCCTGCCCTGCCCTGCCCTGCCCCATTGTTTGCCTCTAATGATTTCAGCTCTCTTTCTGAGATTTCCTTCCCTGGTCACCAATCCCCTAAATGTGTTGTATCCCTCTATTAGGAGGGATTTTGTATTCTCCCTCTCCCCGTTTCCCACCCTAGTGGAAGGAAAGAAGCATTCATTAAGCACTTTCTACATGCTAGGAAGTATTCTTTCAATGACTCAGAGAGGGAGGGAATGTTATTATTCTCATTTTACAGATGAAGAAACTGAGGCAAACAGAGGTTAAAATGACGTCCAGGGTCATACAACTAGTAAGTATCTGAAGTTGAACTTGAACTCTTGATTCCATACCTGGCACCTTATCCACGGTGTCAGCTAGTTATCTCAGGAAAATTGAGGCTTACCTGGAATAAGGATCATGCAAATTCTGACTTCAAACTCAACTATTCTACTATTCCCAAACTCCTTTCTGGCTCTAAAGACTAGGTCATTTTGCCTCTCTAGTACTTAGTTTCCTTAAGAAAAAAGTTGTGGGCTCAGCTTCAATCCAGCTCTGACTGTCTAGCTGAGATTCGATCTGACCCGCTTGTCAATACAAGCATCACAAATAGGCTTCTTAAGAGTCAACCCAATATGGTGAATCTTTAATAAACTTTGTTTTATTTTGGCTGAAAAAAAAAAGAAAAAAGTTGTGGAGGTGTTTCATAATTAATAATCAATTAATCAGTAAACATTTATCAAGTATTGTGGCTACACACTGAGAATACAAAAAGAAGCTAATGATAGATTTCCTTCCCCCTCAAGGACCTTACAAACTAATGGATTAAGGCACTATGGGAATGGGATTCAGTATAAATATAGTATTTTTATACAAACACACACAGTATACATAGAACATAAATAAGGAGGCAGAATTAGTAAGTAGAGAGCCAGTCTCGAGTCAGGAAAACCTAGAGTCTATGCTTACCTTTGATACATGCTGAATGTATGACCCTGGGTAAGTCACTGAACCTCTCAGGCTACTGCAGAGCCTCTTAGAATGGGAAGAGAGGGTTTCCTCACCAGTGATATCCCAGGTCTAGTTAAATATAACATAATATAATGTAGGTCTTGATTTATGACTCCAGGTCCAGCATTTATTAAGCACCTACTCTGTGCCAGGTGCTGCGCATACAAAGAAAGGCATATGATATAATACAATATAATGTCATATATCATCATAATGATTATATAATGTTATAAAATTATGTTAATGTAGCATATTAATGTAGCCATAATCTGGCATTAATATAATTCCTCCACGTTTGCAAAGCACTTTACAAACATGGTCTCACTTCATATACGATATAACGATGTCACATACTGGAATATAAGGGGATGTGATACATTTGTACATATCTATACATACACAATAGCATTGCAATTCTAACCATTACCAGACAAAGGCACTGGGGGGAGGGGATCCAAGGAGGGAAGACAGGCGGACCAGGCCCTGCCTAACTTGCCAAGAGGAAGGGCCTTGCTCCTCCCTTTCCCAGGTCCCCTCCGGACCCCACCAATCCTTCTAGTTCAATCCACTCAAGCCCCTACATAGTCCATCCGGAGGCCCCTTTAAGGAAGGGGCGGGGCCCAAATCTTTCCCCACCCCTGACGCTCCGATGGTTGGTTGCCGATGACATCACTGGGCGGGGCGGCGAGGGGGGCCAGGGGGAGCGCTCAGGGCGGGCTCGGACCGGCGAGAGGGGGAGGGGGGACGGAGAGATAGTCTGCTCCGAACGTCACGGCCCCGGGGCTGAAGATGGCGGCTGCGGCGGTGGCGGGGCCGGCGATCCCGGGGCGGCTGCAGCCCCAGCCCGAGCCCCAGCCCCCGGTCCCGGCGGGCGGAAGCCGCTGCTCGCTGCTGGTCATCGTGGGCGGCGAGTGCGCCCGGCCGGGCCTGCTCCGCCCGGTGCTGGCCCAGCTGGAGAGAGGTGAGCCCGGCCCAGTTCGGCCAGGCTGCGTCGTTCGGGCGCTTGGAGATCCTCTACCTTGGGGGGGATGTGATAGGAGATCCTCTTGGGAGGGGGATGTACTAGGAGACCCCCTTCTTGGGCGGGGTGCGCCTGCAGATACCCCTCTTGGGGGCGGGGTGCGCCTGGAGGTCTTCTTAGGCACGCTTGGAAATCCTCCTCCTGGGGGTTTGCGCTTAGAGATCCTCGTGGGCACGCTTGGAAGCGGGGGGGCGGGGCGCGGCGCCGGGGGAGGGGGAGTGCCTCGGTGCGCTTGGAGATCCCCCGGGGCGCCCGCGGAGTTCCCCCGGGGGCGCCTGGCGTTCTCCACCCACCTCCCCTTCCCGGCCCCTGGTGGAGGAGGGCTGGGCTGGGCCAGGCTTTTCCCTAGCCCGCCTGGGCAGCTGGGAGAGGAAAAAGGCTGTGGTTCCGTTATTTGGGAGGAGGGAGGTACCTTGGAGGGGGAGGATCCGGGAGAGCTGGGTCCTGACCACCGCGCGCCCCTCGGTGGCCTCAGTTTCCCCTTCTCACCTTCGACATGCTCTCTAGGGAAGCAGCGGGGGAGTCCTTGAGAGCCGAGGCATTACGATTTTTCTTAGCGTCGCGCATGTTAGAGTGTAGGTGCTTGAAAGTTTGTTGTTAGTGGCTACAATGTTGCACCTGGCTTCTGAGATGTGCCGAGCCCTGTGTTAAAACAAACAGTGTTCACCGTTACACAAGGATCCAGTCTTTGGGATTTCCATCATAGCTTTAGACCTTAAAGGGCGTTGAATTCAACTCCCTCATTTTGCAGAGGTTCCCCCCCCCCCCTCCATCGCTGGGCACTTAATAGCCCTGTGCCCAGGAGCAAATCACTTACCAGCTCTGAGTCAGAGCTTCCCCATCTATACAATGGGCATGGAGCCGCCCCAGACTAGTGGCTCTGGTCAGATGGAGGGAATAGTCCCTGCCTGGCCTCCCTCCCAGAGCCCATGTGAGTAGCAGATGAAAGTGATGAGAAGGTGCTTCATCAGCCAGAAAACGCCACAGAGATATTGCTTTATGGAATGGGGTATTTATGCTCTCCCCTGATGGGTGGGGGGAGAGTCCTCTGACCCTCCTCAAATGAGATAATATTTGGAAAGCTTTTAGCACAGTGCCTGTCCCACCCAGAATATGCTTTATAAAGGCTTTTTCTCCTTGTGACAAAGCTAACCAACAAATTGTGGGGAAAGGAAGAAGGAAAAAAATACTCTGCCAACCTCAGGGAGACCTGGGGTCAGTGCTTCTGTAGGGTAGGAGGGAAGCTTCACCCTGGCACTGGGGAAACCACACCTGAGAATCCGTTGCCTCAGGCGTCCCACAGCACTAATTGCTGAGGTGGAGCTGGAGGAGGCCCTGCCTTGCCCTGCCCTGCCCTATGGGGGCTTTGGCACTGGCTCCCTCAGTGAGTCACCAATGCAAGGTGGAAAGGCAGTTGTAGATGCCGCTTCCCTGGTGCAGAACAGCAGACCTGGAATGGGCCTTAGAACAGATATGGCTTGTGCTAAGAGGGCCTTGGTGATACATTTGCAACTGCCTCCAATCTACCTCATTATGCCCTGGTCTTTGAGTGCTTGGGCAACACTGTTTTTCCTCTGTATATATCTCCAGTGGCCTGTCCAGGTTCTTGGACATATTGGGGTCTTTAGAAATGTTCATTGAATTACATTGTTTGAGCTGGGAGGGCCCTTGGTCTATAAGCATTTAGTTTGTGCTAATCATATGCTGGGCACTGGGCTGAGCTTGGTACTGGCTGTGCAGAGAAAGTCCCTGCTCTCAAGGGGCAGGCCTTCTATTGAGTAAGACAGATATCTCTGTTCATAAAAGGTATAGATAGAGTAGATGAATATGTTCATATACTCCTGAAAGAATGTCAGAATGGGAAGTCTTAGAACCCAGAATGTCAGAGCTGGGAGGGCCTTTAGAACCCAGAAGGAGGGCCCTTAGAACACAGGATGTCAGAGCTGGGAGAGCCCTTAGAACCTAGAATGTCAGTGCTGGGAGGGTTCTTAGAAACCCAGAAGGAAGGCCCTTAGAATCCAGAATGCCAAAGCTGGGAAGGCCCCTAGAACACAAAATGTCAATTCTTGGAAGGGCACGAACTCATAAAATGTCTCCATCTTGATAGGGAACTGAGCCCTTTGCCCTCTTCTCCGTGTCCAGTGGGTGGGATCCCAGGACAGCAATGTCCAGTCTATACTTTTCTGGGTGAGAAAACCTAGCATCACCCAACCCTCTCTCCACTTGTTTGGTGGGGGAGGCAGTGCAGCAGTCATGTGTGTTCTGAGCTCAGGATCAGCAGGGCTCAGGAGGAGATGAAACATGGATGGATACAGAGCCAGAAGCCTGGGGATGCAGCCTATTAGGATAGGCCTCCATCAGAGATTTGAAGAGTTTGTAGGGCTATTCAAAGGTCTCAGACGCCTTTGCACTCCCCCTTCTACAGAAATATCAACATAAGGTTAGCTATCGATTTTTGTCTCCACACTTGATGATGTGATGATGTAACTGAGCAAGACCCTTCTTTCTGGACCTTAGTTTCTCTTCCTGTAAAATGAGCTTGGATCAGCTGGATTGCTGCCAGCTCGGACATTCACTCTCTTTTTTTTAATTAGGTTTTTATTGGTGCCTTTTGGTTTTCTATCTCTTAACTTTCCTAGTGTAGTCCTCACTCCTCCACACCTCCCCATCCTCCACCCAGTCATGTGTTTCTAAAAGTGCCTGGGAGGTGGAGGGTTAACCACTATTTAGCAAAACTAACCAACTGATAAAGGCAGGCATTATCTGTAGTATTCCACACCCCAGGTCCACCTCTGCAAAAAAGGGAGGTTCCTTCTCCTATCTCTCCTTTGGGGCCATACTTGGGCATTATCATCTCTCAGCATTCATTTTCAGAAGTTTTGTTCTTTCCCTTTTCTTTGTTGTAGTCGTTGAGGATTCTGTTTTTCCAGGCTCTGATTGCTTCCATGCTCTCAGCACAGTAATATTCCATCACATTTATATACAGCAGTTTATATAACCATTCCCCAAGTGGTGAGCATCTACTCTGTTTCTCTGCTACTACAGAAAAAAGATCTGCTATAAATATTTTGGTGTGTCTGGGACCTCTCTTTGAATACATTGACCTTTTTGGGGACCATGTCTGGATGTGGAATGTCTGGGTCAAAGGGTAGGGACACTTTCTTCGTGTGGCTTTCTTTGAATAATCACAGATTGCTTTCAACAATGGTCGGGCCAATTCACATCTCCACCAGCAGTCATGAATATGTTATCTTTCCATCTTTGGCTTTGCCATTCTCTGATTTAAGGGGCCCTTCTAGCTCTGATATTCTTTGTCTGAAGGCATGTACTAGAACATCAGAACTGGAGATGGGAAAGTGTATGGATAAGAAGAGAATTTGAGGTTTTCTTGTGAGGAAAAAGGGAAAAGATATATTAGGATAGGAGGAGGCTGGGAATTTATCTTTTTGTGATACTTATTCCTGAGACACCTCTGAACTGTCTAAATAGGGCATTCTATGAAGGAGGTCATAGTAATATTCTGTCTCCTCTCCACAATAGGGATCCGCTCTTGGGATGTTGACCCAGGCATTTGTAACTTGGATGAACAGCTAAAAATATTTGTCTCCCGTCACTCAGCTACATTCTCCAGCATCGTGAAAGGTAAGGAGGCTCTGAGACGATTCCGTGTGTGTGTGTGTGTGTGTGTGTGTGTGTGTGTGTGTGTGTGTGGTCACAAGCTCTAACTTCCCTCGGTGGGGGGGGGGGGGGGTCACAAGTCCTAACTTGCCTCCTTTCTGGGTTTCTTACTCCATCCCTCTTCCATACCGGGCTGTCATCCATCCCTCTTCCATACCGGGCTGTCACAGCCTTGACTCTTGGCTTTGATGGAGGGTGGAATCCATATAATACATTCAGTTCTGAGCACCATATTTTAGGAAGGCAGATGAATCATTTGGAGATGATGCCCGAGAGCACAATCAGGATGGTTGAGGACTTCCAATCTCACAGGCTATTTGAGAATTAGCTGAAGAACTGGGATTGTTTAGCCCAGGAGGCTGAAAGACAAGCTCAGGGTACATGACCACTTGAGGTATTGGAAAATCTATCCTTCAGAGGAAGATCTGTTTAGGAGGACCTGACATAGGAAGAAACAGAGGACCAGAGAGGGTCAGGCATTTGGTAAGGTCATACAGGCAGGAAGTACCTGAGCCAGGATAACAAAAAGTCCCTGGAAATCATTTTAGACTGTGAGAGAGACCTCTTGGGTCAGGATGACTGGGGCGTGCTGGGCTGTGCCCCTGGGGCCAGCGAGGCAGGTAGATGCAGTTGGAGACCCAGAGGGTAATTTCCCTGGGAATAAAAAATATTGGATAGGGTTAGTTGGAGTTTTTCATGTGGAGACCATGGGAACAGCTACAGCTACCTCACTGACATCAGGGGACTGGAGTTTGAGCCCAGTTCTACTTACTCACTCAGTGCCTTCCAGCAGGCCACCCTGCCTGGGCCTCAGTTTCCTCATCTGAAACTGGGAATACTAAGTGACCTTTGCATGGTATTTTAATGTTTACAAAGTGCTTCGCACATGGCTTCTCCTTTGAGGGTAATGATCCTGCTATGACTTAGGTGCTATGGGGTTTATTACCTCCCCTTTTTCTAGGCAGGACTCCAAGAATCCCAGGATCACTCAGCTAGGAAGTGTCAGAAGCAAGGGTTGAACCCTAAACCTAGAGCTCCCTGCCCCCACTACCTGATTTCACATATAGCTATGAACATTGGCAAACTTTCACATTTAGAAAAATGTTTGAAGGGGCCTGGGCTGGAGGGAAAACTGGTGTGGTTGTTAGTGTAATATGTGGATGTTTAAATGTTAAAGATACAAGTGCTGACAATATTGTGGTAGGTCATAGAACTGGAAATGGAGAATTAACAGAGCCTGAAACTCCTGAGACTTAGTTGTGGGCCCTGAGGGCCTGTGGCCTAACCAAGCCTCCCACGGCAACAGCAGCAGTGCCCAAGCTGGGAACAATGAAAAGAGTATGGGATGTGGAGTCAGATCACAGTTCTGCCCCTTTGAGTCCAGCTCTCTGGGGCTCCTGGATTTTTCTTCCCACTTGGCCCTCTGTCTCTCAGCTCTGGGCATCTTCTCTGGCTGTCCCCCACGCCTGGAACCCTCTCCCTCCTCTGCTCTGACCGCTGACCTCTCTGACTTCCTTCAAGTCCCAACTAAGATCCATCCTTCTACAGGAAGCCTTTTCTGAGCCCTCTTCATTCCAGGGCCTTCTCTCTGCTAATCATCTCCTATTTATCTGTCTGTAACTTTCTTCTTTCACATCTGTTTGCTTGGAATTTTCCCCCATAGTGGAGTCCTCCTTGAAGGCAGTGCTCAGTAGCAAGTGCATCATAAATAGTGATTGATTGATTGGGATGCTCTCCCTCCCCCGCTCTGCCCCTCAGAATCCCTGACTTCCCTGCAGACTTTGTTCAATCACTTCCTTCTATAGGACGCCCCACCCTAGCTGCCAGTGCTTCTGCCCAAGGTTATGTTCTCCCTGTTTTTATTTTTTAAATATGCCCACATGTGCATGATTGTGCCCTGGTTAATATGTAAGCTACTTGAGGAGAGGGAGGATTTCTGTGTGTTTTGCATCCTCAGAGCCTGGGGCATCATAGGCACCGAATCAGTGCTTGTTGATTCATTAATTCATCCCTGTGTGACCTTGGGGCAGTCAGCTGGCTTCTCCAGACTTCCTTTTCCTTGTGGGGGTGAGGGTCCTTTTCAGCTACCCTTCTGTCCCTGGGCCTCAGCTGGGAGCCACCAGAGAGATGCATGGAGAGGGGGAAGGGAGCCTGAGAGGCAGGGTCTCCAGGGACCAGAGACACAGCTAAGGTCACATATTTTCTCCTCGCTCTCCTGTGACTTCCCCATCAGCACCCAGTGGCTAGGGCACCTGTCCCTTCAGTTTTCTCTCAGAACAGCCAGTCTCATCAGAATTTATGCTTCTCAGAAGGCCCTGAGCTGGGGTGGGTATCCTGACACCTGGCCCTGGGCATCAAAGGGCAGCTGGTCTGGATGATGATGATGTCACCAGGCTTTTGGTCTCTGCATCCATTCCAGAGAATCTAGGAGTACCAGATCCCTGGGAACTGAGTGCTTTGTGGGTTGGCACTCAGCTCCCTTCCTTCCCCAGATATCTGAAGTGGGTGGTAAAGGAGGCAGAGTAGCTGCTGAGAGTCCCTGGAGTGTTTGCCGAGTGGGTGTCTGGCATGGACTTGGCCATGGGAGGAGCAGGAGAACCTGGATGTTTGCCCCAGACTCTCAGTAACCAGACAGAGGGCAGGACCCTGAGATCCACCACATGGGTCTTTAATGTAGAGATTCCTCCCCTTCACCCCCCCAAGCCCATACTACTGCCCTTGCCCAATGAGGACGGCCTCCAGTTCTTGATCTCATGGCCAGGTAGAGACACAGAGAAACAGGCCTGCTCTCCCTTTCCTAGCCAGTGGGAAGGAAGTGTCGTGGTTTGTATTGTCTTGTTAAGTCCAGCTTCCTGTCCTGAATCTGCTGGCCAGCTGGCTGGAGGATGGAGCCAGCTTCAATTTGAGGTGATGTTGAGGGCAGGGGAAAAGATAATAGACCTGTCTTCCACCCCTCCCCCTATCTCCACGGGTTTGAGTCTCACCCTCCAACTGGCTAGACATGTCACAAACATTCTGTGACCTGAGGGCCCTCTTCCTCTTTGACACTGTTATAGGAGCCCTCCCAGCTCCAACATCCTCTGTTCTAAGGGTCCTCTCAGCTCTGACATCCTCTGTCCTAAGGGCCATCCTAGCTTTGACATTGTGTGTTCTAAAGGCCCTCCCAGCTGTGACACTCTGGGTTCTAAGGGCCCTACCTGCTCTGACATTTTCTGTTCTGTGATTCCAGGTCAGAGGAGCCTTCACCACCGTGGAGAAGAGCTGGAAACTCTGGTGCTGCTGAACCCCTCAGACAAGTCCCTAGTTGATGAGGTGGGCACCTGGCAAGTTAGTGGGGGTAGCCTCTCTGAATTTCTGTCTGAGAGGGGCTGGCCCTGGGAAAATTGGAAAGGGGAAGAAGGAGGTGTCTGTTCTCGTTTTTCCAAGCCTCACTTTCCCTCCTTCCAGCCTTCTGTTGTCCCCACCTCCCCTACCCCTACCCCCTGCCCCCCATTCCTAAACTTCCTGGTCTTCCCATCAATCAGTGGTCATCACCCTCTTTGTGCCTGGCTCCATGCTAAGCACTAGGGATACAAAGAAAGACTAGACTCTGCCCTCCACAGGCTCACAATCTAATAGGAGAGATGACATGCAAGAAAAAAAGTCCATCCACAATCTAGCTAGTGTACATGGACAGTAGGGGCAGAGGGAAGCACGCATTGAGGGCAAGGAGGAGAGAAGACAAGACAGACTGCCCATGTGCCAGGTTCACTCCCATCTCATCCCTTTTACTCTTTTCCCATCTGAATCACCTGTGGGATCATCTCCATCTGTACAGCATTGAATGTTGAGCCGCCAGGGTTATGGAGTTTCAGTGGTGGGATGGCCCTCGGAACATGGAGGCATCGATGGGCTGTGGGTGGAGAGTTGAGGATGTCCCTACTGGACATGTGCTGACTCAGTTTCCCTCTTTGCTCTGGGCCTGCCCTAGTTACGGAACCTGCTTCTGGAGCCTTCATATCATAAGCTGCTGGTGCTGGCTGGCCCCTACGTGGAGGAGACAGGGGAGCTCCTGCTGCAGACGGGGGGCTTCTCCCCCCGGCACATCTTCCAGATTCTGACTGATAAAGAGGTGAGTGGGCCTTGGCCCTGGGTGCGGAGATGGGGAGGGAGAAGGAGAAGGATTCCCAGCCTCTCTGCTCTCCCTTTCCTTCTCTTCCCCATTGTCCCCTTCAGTTCTGACCAGAGGGTCTCTGCCAAGGGGCTGCTGTGGGAGAAAGACCAGAGGAGCCATGTCTCTTTCCCCACCCCCCCAGGTGGTTTTGATACCTTTCCAGGGCTCCAGGTCCCTGGATCTAGGATGCTCTTGATCTCACTGACTGGGAAGAAGGGGAGGCATGGGGCCTTAGATAGAAGGGCTGGGGCTGAGGAATGAGATGATTAGACAGTCAGACAGAATCTCCCAAGCCAGGTGGGCGGAGGAGGGTGGTGGTGGATGGTTCTGGAATAAGGAAAGAGGGAAAAGAGGCAGGATCTCATTGGACTCTTAGTGCCCTGGTTAAGTGGGAGCCTGAGGGCACCCCCAGCACCCCCAGATGGGCGGAGGCTATAGAGAGTAAGGGAAGCCTGGTTCTGATGGTCACTGACCTCAGTGACCTCCCTAAAATGTGGGCAGTGGTCATCTTAACCTCAGAGTTTGGTTAACCCCAGAGTGCTTTGGCAAGGAGGACTGTGATTTGGGGTGACCTGCCTGAGGTCCTTCAGTGAAAGAGGGACAGAGTCAGGATTCAAATCCAGGGTTCCCAGCTTGCTCCAGATGCAGTGAGGTCCTGGCAGAGGGTCTCAGCACCTCCTCTATATGCTGAATGCCCAGGCCCAGCCTCATACTTGCCTCCTCCCCCAGATTGAGGACCTTCGGAGCTCTGCATCCTCTTCGGCCCTCCCAAGACTCACCATCACCTGCCCTGACTTTGGAGAGTGGGCATACCCCGGGCTGGATGGTTCTGGCCTCCAGGACTTTGTTGAGCTACAACTAAACCCCCCTGGGCGCCGGCCAGAGTCCGAAGGGCTTCGTGAGTTCCTTGAGTATGTGGCCGAGTCCTTGGAGCCACCATCCCCCTTTGACCTCCTGGAGCCCCCTGCGACGGCGGGATTCTTGAAGATCTCTCGACCCTGCTGCTACGTCTTCCCTGGCGGACTGGGTGACGCTGCCTTCTTTGCTGTCAATGGCTTCACCGTGCTGGTGAATGGTGGCTCAAGTGCCCGGTCCAGCTTTTGGAAGCTGGTGAGGCACCTGGACCGTGTGGACGCGGTCCTGGCGACCCGGGCTGACAGCCTGCCAGGCATCAACAGCTTGCTCCGGAGGAAGCTGGCCGAGCGGGATGAGGAGGCTGCAGGAGTGGCCATGGGGGGTGGGCGAGGGAGTGAAGACTGGCTCCGCCACCTTATTTCCCCTGACCTGGGTGTGGTTTTCCTCAATACTGGGGAGCGGCGTCCCGTGTGGGGGGATGATGAGGCTGGCCTGGCCCTGGGCTACCTGGAGCGGCTGGGCATAACGCCTACGCCCCTGTGCCGTGGCCCAGTTCCCTCTGAGCCCATGGTGTTGTTCCTGAAGATGGGAGTGGGCCGGCTGGACATGTACGTGCTCCATCCGCCACGGGCTGGTACTGGCCGAGAGTCAGCCCTACCAAGCCTGGCAGTGTCGGCCTGTGCCCTGCTCGTCTGGTACCCCGCCAGCCCCACAGAGAAGATTGTGCGTGTTTTGTTCCCTGGCTGCACCCCGCAGAGCAGGCTTCTGGAGGGTCTGGCCAAGCTACAGCACCTGGCTTTTCTCCAGCAGCCAGTGGTGACCCCCCAGGACCTGGAGGCCCCAGGCCCCGGGCCAGGGCGAGCAGAGAGCAAAGAGAGCCTACGCTCGGTCTCCAGGAGCAGCTTGGCCGATGGAGCCCGACCTGTGAGGGCAGACAGGAAGGAGGCCAAGCCAGCAACTGCAAGGGAACGGCCCCGGGGCCCCACAGATGAGCTCCCTAAGCTGGGCAAGGAGCGTGGCCTCCCAGTGAAAAAGGAAGGTGCTCGGGGGGAGATCCCAGTGCGCAAGGAAGAGAAGAGGATCGGTCGAAAAGAGGACGGGGCCCCCAAGAAGGAGCCCAGGGCAGAGGGGAAACTTAAAGCTGAGCCCCCCAAGAAGGAGGCCAAGGCAGAAGACAAGAAGACGGGGGCTGCCAGGATTCCTGCCCGCCGCACCACATCTACAGCAGCCGAGCCTTTGCCCTCCCGACCTGGGAGTGTACGGAGGAGCAATGTCCAGCCCACCCCCAAGGGTCCTGACAAGAGCCATGCCCGGGCAGCGCTGAAGGATCCCGGAGTGTCCAAGTTGGGCAGCTCCAGAAGCAGGGAAACATCCAAGACCCCTGGCCCAGGAGGTGACTCTGTCCTGGAAGGGGAGAGCCCATCCATCTTCCGCTGTCGTGATGGCTGCCCCTCATCAGTGCCAGGCTCCCCATCCCCCCTGGCAAAGACACCCCCTGGGGAGCAAAGCCTGGAGCTGGGCCTAGGGGCGACCCCCCCTTTGGAGGGTCTGATGAACCACATTGGGGAGGCTGGTGAGGATGGAGGAGGTGGCTGCAGCTCAGAGGAGAAGACCCTGGAGCTGATGTCTCCCGCCAGCTCAGTGGCCCCCACACCCTCCCCTGCTAGTTCCCGGAAGCCCCCAGAGGGTGCAGAGCGGCTTGCTCTGAGCCCCTTCCGGGAGGCAGGCCCAGACATCTCACCCACGGTCACTACGCCCTCGCTGCCTGCAGAGGTGGGCTCCCCACACTCCACGGAGGTGGACGAGTCCTTGTCCGTCTCTTTTGAGCAGGTGGTACCTCCACCGGTGGCAGCTGGTGATGTAGAACCAGGCAAGGCAGGGCTGAGCCTCCCGCTAAGGGCACCAGCCATGCGGGCACCACGTTCAGCCTCGCCCCATGATGTGGATCTGTGCCTGGTGTCCCCCTGTGAATTTGAGCACCCCAAGTCAGCCCTGTCCCCAGGAGGCCTAGCCAGCCCCCGAGATGTCTCCAATGACAGCAGTGCTCGCTCCCAGGAGCTGGCCCGAGGGCACCAGGGGAGTGGAGGGCACCCTGAGGAGACCCCGCCCACCTCGGTGAGCGAATCACTGCCCACTCTCTCAGACTCAGACCCCCCACCCACAGCAGAAGATGGGCCCTCACTGGCACCAGACTCAGATGAGGAAGACACAGAGAACTATGGCCCTGCCCGGGATCCTCTGCCTGCCCCAATGAAGGACCCACCCCCCCTGCCTGCTCAGCCAGGCATCTGCATGGTGGATCCTGAGACACTCCCCCCTGACCACCTCAAACGACGTGAAACTGTCAGCCGGACCTCATCCCGCAAAACTCCCTCCCGGACGGGTCCTGGCCCTGGGCCTGCCAAGGCTACCCTTGGGTCAGGCACCAAAGCCAGGGGGCCTCTTAGCCACACCCTAAGCAGTACCAGAAGTGAACCTACAGACAGGGGTCCCCGACTGGGCTCTGATGCCAAGGGGAGCTTGTCTGGGCGTGGTGTAGGCAGCAGTGGGGCCAAGGCAGGTCCCCGAGGTGCATCAGGTGAGTACTTTCTCTTTGAGTTGGGGAGAAAGCTAGCATGGGAAGGAGAGGGCCCCCCACCCCCAGATGAGAATTCCCTTTAGAAAACAGAGAGCACTTGTTTCTGGAGCTGCCAGGGGATCAAGGTTGGGAAAGGCTGTGGATGGGCTTAGGTCACTCATTGGGACAGACTAGGAGCCATGTGTCATAACCGGGGTTAGCCTTGGAGCTGTGGGTGGCAGGGAGAGACCACTAGCTATTGAGCAGGAACTGGACCCTAAAGCTGTGAGAGGAAAAGGTCCTGGAGGTGGTCCCCCTAGAGGCCTCTACTGTTCTGATGGGCTTGAACTTGTGGCAGGAGCCTCAGGATTGCCCAGAGAACTGATGGGGAAGAAGTGAGGGAGCTTCTACCAACAGAGACCCATCCCCCTGACCCCTGCACTCCGATTTGTGACCTGCCACTGTGGGGCCTGAGTTCAGTCAGCTTGGGGTTGGGATGAGGTGGGAGTGTGTTACCATAGAGCTCCAGGTGACATGGAGACCCCCACTGCCCACAAGGCTCCCCACTCCTACCTGTTTTATAACTTCTCCCCCAGGGGAAGGTTGGTGCCCCTGGGTGGGAGGGAGCAAGCAGGGAGCATTCGATGAATTGGGGTCATGATGGATGCCTCTGTCTCTGCAGGGTCAACGCTAGGTCGAGCAGACAGTTGTACCATCCCTCCAGGGCCTCCCATCTACTTGGACCTGGCTTACCTGCCAGGTGGGGCCAGTGCCCGCTCTGTAGATGAGGAGTTTTTCCGGAGGGTTCGCGCTCTCTGCTATGTCATCAGCGGCCATGACCAGGGCAAGGAGGAAGCCATGAGGGGTATTCTGGATGCGCTGCTGGCCGGGAAAGAATGCTGGGAAGCAGACCTGCAGGTGAGTGCATGGGGTGGCCTTCTGGGCCTAGCCTTGTCCTAGATACATGAGTGGGGAGGTAGGGATGCCAGAGAGAAGACCCTTGACCCTATATTCATGGGGCTTATGGGCCACAGGTGGCAATGACAGTGATAAGTCACATTTATGTCAAAACCCAACGTCGGAGTTCTGGGATCCACAAACTCTGTGTGTATGCCTATATACACATGTGTATGTGCTTGCACATGGATGTGTGTTTGTGTATGCATGCATTCACCTTACGTTCTATGTGTGTATGTCTGTGTCTGTATTTCCTTGAAAGTTTTATGTATTTCATTTTATGCCACACACTCATGGCAAAGAATACAAGGATGGGGGCACAAAAAACCTGACACTTTGGGCCTTGATGTTTCTCTGATCTCCTTTTCTGGCTCTAAAATCTACAGCTAATTCCAGGCCCAGGCTCCCTTTTCCTGTGCTCACCAGATCTGTGTTGGCATAAATAGCTAGAGAGAATGGGTGTGTATAATTTCTGCAGAGTGTGCTGACTGCATTGAGTATTTAGAGGTGAGGGGCAATCCAGGGAGACTTCTGGGAGGAGGGCTTCAAAGGACAGGTGAGATATGGGTCCAGCTTGATGACCCTCTTAGCAGGATGGAAAAATGGAAGCAACAAAGACACACGAGGCCCAAAGGAGCCTGGGCTGGATTCCCAGGGGCCCCATGGGACCGTCTGCATTAGGTTTGGAGCCCAAGTCTAGATGGAGAAGTGATGAGAGAAGTTTGGGATTTATTTGGAAGCCTCAGATGCCAGGAAAAGTAGACGGGAGAGAATCAGGTAGGGAAAGAAATGAGCAAGCTATGAAGAAAGTCTGGGCCTGCACTTAGATTTGACCCAGTCATATGGCAGTATGGGGGTGTCCTGACTTCCCTCCCCCAACCCAGCAGTGGGATGTGTCTATCCTGCATTTCTGGTGGTGAGGAGTGTCCATATTCTCCTCCCAGGGCCTGTGTTGGGAAACCCCCCAGGACTCGGTCACTAATTCTAAGGGCAGCCTGTCCCAGGGCACACCCCTCAATCCCTCTCTCTGCCTCCAGGTGACCCTCATCCCGACGTTTGACTCCCTGGCCATGCATGAGTGGTACCAGGAGACACACGGGCGACAGCAGGACCTTGGCATCACTGTACTCGGCAGCAACAGCACTGTGGCCATGCAGGACGAGACCTTCCCTGCCTGCAAGGTGGAGTTCTAGTGCTTCCCTGGCCACCTCCGACCCTCACCAGCCTCGTGTGGGTACCTGGGTGCACACGCACAGGCTGACACCCACAGGCTCACGTGTGTGTGTGGACACACATGGGCACACACACAGATGCGCACACACACACACAGCACGTCAGGGCATCACTGAGCCTCTGGCCAGAGGCATAGCCCAACTACCACTGCCCCAGTGGTGGGCAAAGGGAAGTGGAGTTTAGGTCCCAGGGTTAGGAGGGGCTCCAGAGAGCCCCTCAAGCCTCATCCACTCCTTCCCTCCCAACCCCGCTCTCTCACATATCCAGATTGTCTGTCTGTCTGCCCAATTTCACTGACACAGCATTAAAAGGAGCTCCATCACTTCCTGCTCCACTCTCCACCTGGCCTGACTCCTTTCTGTGGATTGTAGAGAGATGGGGCTGTGAAGAGTGAAGACCAGATCTGGAGAGTAGGTGCTGGGGAGGGGGAGACCTAGGTTAGAGTGGGGAGGAACATGAGATTGGGGAATATCAGAGCTGGGAGGGCCTTTAGAACACAGGAAGGAGGTCAGGTCTGGGAGGACCCTTAGAACACAGGATGTTACTGGACAAGGACCTCATAACATGGACCATTGGGGCTGGGAGGGTCCTTAGGACATAAAATATAACACCTAGGAAGAGACCTTGCAGTGTAGAACATAGACTCTGAGCTGGGAAAAACCATATGATACAATACAACAGACTTTGAAGCGCTCAGCATGTGCTAGGCCCTAGAGAAATCCAAAATGGAAACGGGCCTAGGGCCCAGGCTTCCGGGGGTCCCACACTAGCCCTGAGATAAGACACAGGCATTGATCACTAGAGAGGGACCCACAGGGCCAGGGCTACATATGAGCTCTAAAGAGGGAGAGTCTTCTGGAATGGAACAGCCTCCAAGGAAGGAGGGGGGACCCCACGTGAGTAGCCTCCACAGGGCCTCCCCGCAGGTCTGCACTGGCCTGTTGGGGTGCCTGGCGGTGGGTGTTCCTTCTGACTCTCACATTTGGGGATTTTGTGACCAGGAAATCAGAGGAGTCTTCCCTGTGGAGGTGGCATTTAAGATGGTCTGTAAAGGATAGGGGGAAATTAAATTAGTGAAGGCGGGAAGGCTGGACATTCCAGGGGTAGGAATCAAAGGCAGGGGAGTTTGGGGTCCATTGACGTGGCCGTGTGGCTGCGCATTGTTGGCGCTTAGTAAATGTTGATTGGTTTGGTAAAGCATAGAGTGCTGCACTGGGAAGCAGGGCCTGGTAGCTCCACCATATCTATGTGTGGGGAAAATAGATTGGGGCCAAGGAGAGAAGGGAGGTGGGAGGGTTGTTTGGAGCCAGGCCCGGCTTGGGGTGTTGGCTGTGTCTGCGCCAGAGTTGGGGCTATGGGAAAAGAGGGGAGGGTGGCAGGTCTTAGAGATGTGTGTGAGAGAAAGTGATGGGGGCCTGGGAATTGTATGGAAGGGGCAGAGAGAGGGGACAGCCAGAGGTGCCCCCCTCACCAGCAGGCCCTGGGAGATTCGGGGAAGGGCCGCAGGGCAGATAGAAGCTGCAGCAACAGCAGCAGATCAGGAACAAAGGAGCTGAATGGGAAGTGGTGAAAAAGACAAGGGACCTGGGGCCGGAGCCCTGGGTCTGGAGGCTGGCACTGCTCCTTCCCACCTGCGTGAGGACAAGTCCTGGGCCAGCTGGGCCCTCTGTTTCTTCATCTGATGGAATGAAATGGCTCCAGAACTGGAACTAGTGAGACTGGTTTGGAAAGCTCATTCTGGTTTCTGGGATTTCAGTGAATGACAGTGACAGTGATGCTACTGCACATTTATCTAAAATTTCAACATTTGAAAAAAACACTTTACAATACTCTCATTTGATCCACAAACTCTGTGTGTATGCCTATATACACGTGTATGGTTGGTGCTGTTATTATCCCCATTTTACAGATGAGGAAATGGAGGCAAACAGGTAAAGTGACTTGGTTAGGGTCACACAGCTAGTTAAGTGTCCGAGGCTGGATTTGAACTCAAGTTTCTCTGACTCCAGGCCTAGTGCTTTATCCTCTGTGCTCCCTAGCTGCATTAGAGTTGGAAGAGGCCATAAAGAGGCAGACGTGGAATCCAGCAGAAAAGGTCAGGGCTGAAGCTAAATTTTTTGGGGGGGGGGGTCCTTTTCAGGGTTGGGGAGGATGCTGTAATAAACCAGGGGAGTGAGTGGCCGGCTTTGCCTCTGGCACCATGGGTAGAATTGAGGGGGCAGAGGAAGGTCTAGTTCTCCCCCAACTCCATGTCCAGGTGGCTTTTTCATCTCTTGAGTTTCTTCCCCCCACCCCAACTTCACCATCTTCCATTCTCCTTCCTTGTCCTCTCTCCCTCACCCGTTACCAAACTCACATGCCCCCACTTTCCCCTCTGGCCTCAAGATCACAGGATTTGGATCTGGGGGGGGACATTGAAATGGTGCAGTGCAGCCTCCTTGTTTTGGAGAAGAGAAGACAGGAGTTCAGTCACTTAACCTCCACAGAAGTTGTGACTTACCCAAGGTCACAGAGAGCCGTGGCAGAACTGGTATTTGATCACAGGCTTCTAGATTTCCAGCTGGGAGGCACCTTAATGTCATCTAAACCAACCCCCTCCCTTTCTGGAAGAGGAAACAGGCTGAGAGAGGCAGTGATGATGACTATTACCATTATTGATAAGATACTACTACTAATAGCCACGCCTATGTAAAGCTTTCCTCCCCAAGGTTTGCCAAATACTGTACTGACTTTATGTTTCTGCCTCCCAGCAGCCCCAGGTGAGGAGGGGTGATGTCATTCTCATTTATGAGGAGCTGAGGTCCTGTTACCCACGGCCATCTAGGCAATGGGCAGCATTTGAATGCAGGTCATCTGATCCAAGGCCAGGCAGCTGCCCACCAGACTCCCCGTCCTCCCTCAAGAGTACGGTGGTTTCTTTGGGTGAAGGACCAGCTGTGTGCTGAGCTGGATTCTAGCAGTGTGCCCTGGGCCCACTCTGGGGAGCTTCCTTCCAGGGAGCTCAGGGCCCCAAAGTACTGTTAGGTTATGTGGAGGGATGGAGGGAGCGGGAACTCATGGGGCAGAAACAACCCCACCAGATGCCAGGTTGGTGATGGAGGAGAATTGGAGGTGTTGCTATGACAACCTGAAAAAAACTGGGCCTGCTGCCACAATCTGTGTCCTCAAAGCAGAGTGGGTCTTTCTCCCCATTTTACAGGTGGGGAAACTGAGGCATAGAGAGAGGAAAGAGACTTAGCCAAAGTCATGAGACAGGAGAGGGGCCAGGCCAGGACTTAAGACCTGAGTTTCTTGGCTTCATCTTGGTGTAGTGGAAAAATAGGGAATCAGGAAACTCACATTCCAGGTTTGGCTGTGTTTCCAGTTGCTCTGTGATCTTTGGCAAGTCCCTACCCATCTTTGGGCTTCAGTTTCCCCATGTCTAAAAAGAACTATCCCAATTGCCTCACTCCCCATTGACTCTAATTCTGCCTTTTGGGACCCCACCAACCATGCCTGCTCCCTAGATCCTTTGGTATGAAGAAGGTATTGATCATGGCCCCTGATCACTTTGTTCCTCTCCCTCGCCCCCTGTATTTTTGTGCCTCTGTCACTTTGTTTCAGTAGCTCTGGGACCCTAGGTGGGCCTCTTCCTGGTCCTGGGGGAAGCAGGGGAAGAGGATGTTCTGGACTGCTCAGGAATCCTGACAGCTGCCTGGTCACCATCCTATCTGGGGCTCCCAGCTAAAAATAAACTAGCCTGGGTTGGGTCCAGGAGTCTGGGAGGTGGGGCAGGACGTGGAGAAGGTACTGGGGTTTGAAGTTTGTCTGTTCTGATGCCCTCGGCAATCCTGGGAGCGAACCTTCAGGCAGTGGCCTAGAGGAGAGGAAGGAGAGGTTTAGAGTTGGAAGAGAATTGGATTCAAATCCTGAGTCTGCCATTTGGGTAAATCTCTTCAGCTTTCTGGGCCTCAGTTTCCTTGTCTATAAATTGAAAGAAACCATAAGCTCATAGAAAAATGGAATCCATAGAATCCTGGAGTTGGAAAGTCTGCCCTGGCTGGACTACATCTGCACTAGAGTATTCTAGATCTCATATTTTAGAGCAGGCATTGATAAATTGGAAAGAATCCAGAGGAGGGTAACCAGAGTGTCGACTGGAGGGTGTGGGGAGTTTTCGTTTGGAAAAGATGTAGGGAGGAAGGTGTTTGCAAGGCTGCCAAGATGGGCAAGAGGGCATCAACTTACCCTGTTTCACACCAGGGCCAAACCAGGAGCTATGGGTGGGCAGCCGCAGATGAGGCAAAGGGAGGCTAGCCTTCAGCAAAAGTCACATGAGTACTTCTCAAGAAAATTGGGGCAAGTGATGTGGTTCATGGTATGGACTTGAAAAGATGCTGCATGAGTTCCCCTGCCAGGCTTTTAGATCCCAGAATGCCAAAACTGGGAGGGAACTTAGAACACAAGGGTGTCAGAGCTGAGAAAAAAATGAAGTATTTCCCAATATTTGCACCTTGACACTATTCCAGGGCAAGTCTATATCTAGTCATATTTTCTCAATCAACAGTTGCTAGTAGTTCAATTATACTTTGATATTTTAAAAATATTAGTGTTTATATAGCATAACTTTATTAATTTGTGGAAATATTAATTGATTGATTGTGCCCCAGATAAGGGAGAATCTAAGGGGCACAAGATCCAGGTGCCCACCCTTGCTTTCCGCCATGCTTGTTCATGGTAGATTCTAGGTGTGGCTGTAAGTAGCATAAAACCGTAGTCTTGATGTTTCCAATTTATGAGTAAAGGAATGGGGCCCCCAGGGGGTCCCTTGGAGAGGGTTGGGGAGAGCAGGCATGCCCAGTTTTGTGGATACTTGCCAGGAAAGACCATGATGGCAGCAGGTGGAGAATAATGCTTCAAGACATGGAGAGTAGTGAGGCAAGTGATAAAGTGTAGTTGTGGAGGGAGGTAGACTGGTGGGAAAGAGCCCTGGGGAGGGAGAGGGGCCCTTGTGTAACCTTGGATTGGAGTTGTGGGGACTCGGGCGGGATGGACCTGTAGTAGGTGGAAGGAGTGCTAGGGGGCTGGAGATTGGGGTCCCATTTTCTAGGGTTGGGGAAGGGGTGGACTAACTCATATCCGTGCAATTTTGGTGTAGTTTATTAACACCCACATTGTCTCAAAGTAATCAGCAACACCTTCAGCTTAATTCGTTAGCTGAGCGTTTTGCTTGTTTTGACCCCAGCTTATCTGAAGCTTCCAGACCAGGGGCAGTTAGCTGGACCCAGGGGCCATTGCATTCAGGCCTAGCTGGCTTCCCCTACGTTTCACATTCTCAGAAAGTAGCCTTAGTCAATTTATGAGGCAGTTCCCAGCGGCTCCCATGCACTCCTAATTTATGAGACCATTGGTTCCCCCATTTGCAATCTATTGCTAGCTACTTAAAAACTTACTATAGTAACTAGATGGGTGGCTGGGGGTACCAGAACAAGATACATTTTCAACACAACTGCTTCATGACGTTATCATCCTCACAACCTGGAGATGCATGTGCCATTTCCATTTTACAACGATGAAGAAGCTTAGGCAGACAGGCTAGTGATTTGCCCAGGGTCACACAGCTAATAAGGATCTTTGGCTGGATTTGAACTGGGAATCTCGACTCCCAGTCAAGCATTGTGCTACCTAGATGGCTTTCTTTGAAGTAAAAAGGTGATCTCACCCGTACAAGGTTGGGGGTCACTCTCACTGCCTTTGTATATAGGAGGGCCCTCAAGACAAAACCTGACATGGCCGAGACCAGACTTTTTGAAAATGGGGAAGCTGAGGTCCAGAGGAGGTAAGGGATGGCACAGTCGAAGGCAGAGGCTCTGGTCCAGGGTTTTTCTGCTGTCTTCCCTGCGGATGGATGATGGTGCCCAGAGTTTCCGAGGCATCCTAGCCCCCTCCCACCCCAAGTTCCCTGTTCTCAGCATCCTTGAGGAGGTCATCCAGCCTCCATTTTTACACCTCCAGGGAGGGGCTGCTCACTGCCGTAGGAGGCAGACCTCCCATTGTGGAAGAGCTGCTTGTGGGGAAATGGCCCTGAAAAAGTGTCTTGGGGAGATGGAGAATACCCCTGGACCTCTGCTTCGGGATCCGGAGCGGGAGGGATGGTTATTCGCTTTCCCAGCCGCAGCCGTAATTCTCACAATCTCAAATTTTGGGGAAGGGGCTGGCCCTTGGGCATCATTTTTTTGAAAGAGCGATCTCTTTAAGGTATGCAAATCGTTTCCAGTGTCTCCAAGGGAGACAGACCGCCTTCTTGAGCTCAGCCAATCGGAAGATGAAGCTACGAGAGCCGACGCTCAAAACGTACCAATCGCGGGGGAGTGTCGGGCAGCTCCGCCCCCTCCCGAGCTGGGTCCTCGGCTCCGCGCGAAGGGGTGGAGGGGGAGGCTGCGTGGGCTCCGCCCGCCTGTGGGCGGGGCCAGAGAGGGGCGGGGCTCCGATGCCCGGCGCGCTCGGGTGTCAGTGTCGGCGTCGGCGGGCCCCGAGCCGCAGGTGGCTGCGCCGGCTGGAGGAGGACGCTGCGAGGGCCTCAGGGAGGTGAGTGGCCGCTGACTCCGCGGGTCTGGAGGGCGCCCGGGTGCCTTCTCTCGCTGCGACCTCCTCTCCTGCACGGCTCGCGCCCCGCCGGTCCCGGTGTCCCGGCTCCGCACCCCGCCCCCCGTACCCCGCTCCTGCAGCGGCGCCCCCTCCCCAGCCGTGACCTGCCATCCCCGGCCCCGCCGTTGTGCCCGCCGGCCCGACCCTGCCAGCAGGAGCGTCGCCCCTT